>NC_045674.1:23500839-25900839 GCF_003331165.1 Xiphophorus hellerii | reverse complement strand
AATATGAATGAGCATCCCATTCTTAAGGCCATTCATTTATTGTCCATTGAGTTTTCTTTATAACCTGTTCATAAAAAATTTCTGGCTCTAAATTAGACCGAGGCTTCAACGTCAAGAATAGCAGGGAGGAGTTGGCTCCAAATTTTATTTTATTTATTTATGTGCACTTGGAAAAAAAAAAAGAAGAAGAAATTGGTACTATTGAAAAATAACCTCTCCTACAAGATACACTTGGACTTTTCTGCATATTGATCTGCAAAACGACCTACGTGATGACATCATGGTCATAATCTCGTTATGCTGGGTTTTAAAACAAATCGCATTTTCATTTTATGATTTGCGCCGTCAGTTTGGAGAAACGTAGCGTTGATTAATCTGCTGGTTATGAATAAGACCTGACACAACCTGGTTATACCGGGAAGGTGACAAGTAGTGACAATATGTGAGCTTTTGTCAAAAGTAAAGAAACTGGACAGAAAATATCTAATACGGGAGAAGAACAATCTAAAAACAAACCATCAGTGTAAGCTGTAAGAAAAACCATAGTTTTTCTATGGTAAAACTATTAAAGTTCAATCATTTAACGTTGGTTATTTCAGGAAACGTGGTATTTCTGTTGTAGCGGTTAAACTAGAGATACACCAATTGGTGAAAAGATGCAAGTGAAATTTTCAATTTACACAATTTTGTACATGCATTCAAAATGTTTTTACCCTTCCTGGCGGGAGCAGTTATCGATTACTCAAATAAGGAACGGAGGGGACGTCACACTGTGTGCAAGGTTACTCTTATTCTAAAACAAAGATCAAATGATTCCACCATATGTATCCCACATCTGTTCGAAGGCCGAATGCACTTTCAAATCCTTTAAGCGCTCACTGATACTGAAACTAGCCTACTTTGAAACGTCTTCCTTAGGTAGCAACTTCCACACCAAAGAGTGTTGTTGTTGCTGATGAACGATGGAGGCCAGTCCCGGTCATTCAGTGCATCTCTACGGTAGATACAACTCAGTACCATTCAACCCCTACAAAAGCTGTGTTTTGTTCAATTTTACTTTCAACTGTGCCTCATTTGCAAAATATTGAAAAAATATATGTATATTTTTAGCTAATGTCAACATGAGAAATGAGGACTTACGTAAGCATGCCAATCCGTAACGACATGTTGAAAGATTTGAAGAGACAACAGAACCACTCTCCAATGCTGTGGGTCCGGTTCTGTGAATGATGATGTCTAGATCTGTATTCTGCTGATAGGAGGTCAGCAGTCAGAGGTCAGGAGATGAGATTTCTTGAGATTTTGGGGATATATACATCCGGAGTTGGTGAGAGGGGAGGCTTATTTTGAAGCCCTCGGAGACATGGAGCTGTCACAACCTTAACGGGGGTTAGTGTGGGTTTAGATTGTCACCTTTCCAAACCTTCTATTTTCTGCATCTCCGTCTCGATGTTCTTTATACTCTCCTACCTCCTTCGCAATGAAAGCCTGTTAAAAGTTTATCGCAATGAAGCTGAACTCATTAGCTCTGCTCACTTTTCACCCTTAGAACAACAACAAAAAAAATCCCTCACTTGAAATCAGGCATGCCTGGATGAAACGAGGAAACGACAAAAGCGAAAGCAGCTCCAGACTTTTTAAGAGCCGACTTCCTGGACTGAGAAATCTGAACGGCAAAGCTAACGAAAAGGCGTTTTGTACTCTTGTTTCAAGACGGCAGTACTTTTTACATGCTTGTAGGTTGTCTTTTTTTGTAATGCATACAATGCCATGTGCTTGAATTTGCCTAATTTATACACACGTGGGTGTGTGTGTGTATGCGTGCGTGTGTGTGTGTGCGTGTACAGAAGGCGTGGGTAGTTAAAATACTTGAAATGGATCCTCTAGCCTTTGGGGGTAGTATAGTACTAATACCAATGTTGTACAGAATTCCCTTTAAGATTAACTCCTCAGAGTTTGTACTCCAAAGTGTGACTTAGAAAACTGTAAAGCAGGAGTGAGTGTGTGTAAAAACAAAGTGTATCTGTAACCCACTTTTACCAAACCCTTTATAAGCAGCAGTAGAAACCAAATGGCATTACTAGTGCACTTAGGCTAGGTTAGCGCTTTAACTAGTTTCATTTGTCTCCACGTACAGTTAAGATTTCTTTGAGAACGTCTCCCTCTTTTTTTTTAAAATTGGTGCCGGCTAACAAACTTCATTGTCATTCTTGATATAGATGCTTTTTTTTTTTTTATTAGAATGATTCCAGATATTCCAATGATTAGAAGAAAAATAATAATGAAATAAAGATTTATCACATGACGGCTGTACAGCACAGCTTTTTAGTGTGTTCTCTATGAAAAGATGGATATTGCTAGCTACAACTGTGCTTTTTTAAAATAATTTTGTCATTTCTTTTTCATTTTAGAGCTTATTTTCCCTAAACTGTAGAATTTACTCATTAGCTAGTCAAAGCAGTCACCCCAGAGGGACTGGCAGGTGTTTCTTTTTGGTTGTTTTTAAAAAAAAAAGTTATTTTCATGCCTATTGTATTGTGTTTTTTTTTTTTGTCTGTATTGCTGTTTTTTTATAACTTGTTTTGGTCTATGATTAATTTACCCTAGGAAACATTATTATTCCAAATGTACTTGGTTGAGATCTGTATTTATTATCACTTCAAAAACGATGAGAGGACAGGAGCGAGACGGGGGCCGTTTGATTTCATTTGATTTTTCCAGGTTGGTTTTTTTCTACTGTGTAGTTTCGTTTTGTTTTTTTCGCTTTGTTTTTGAAGCCAGCAAGCCGTCGTGAAAGCTCTACCTCGTCTGAGCCGTTCTCAGTTCTGTTACACTTTTGTACATCGTTTCAGAAAGATGTAACATCATGTCCACAATAAAGATCAATACGCAAATATGGCGCCTGGTTGCCTTGTTTTTGTTTTTTTTAAATCGGTCATTTCAGGGAGTTCCTCAAATTGTAGCGAGTCACGTCTGATATTTAGTAGCCTTCATGGTTATTGTTCTTGGTTCCATCAAACAGCTGGGCCATGTCAAGGCTGCATTTAATTTTAGTCACCCGTCAAATTGTATCTGTTTATTTTCTATTCAAAATCAGGATGAGTGAATACTTATGTTCTCATAAAATAATTTAAAGGACCAATGATGAGTTTATATATTTATCAAAACTAGTATGAGAGGACAGCAGCGAGACGAGAATAAAAAAAATTGTGTGTTTTATTTGTGCCTCCTTACAATTTAACTAAGCAGAAAAATAACATAAGTAACACAAAAGTACACATTTCTATGCCTGGGATTGAATGTTTCCATTGGGAACTTGAGACCAAAATATATATTTTTTTGGCCAGTGTCTAAAATTGCCACACCTAAAACACTTATCACCCTGAACACATAATCTCCACAGTGAAACATGGTGGTGGCAGCATCATAGTGTGGCTCTGGTTTAGTTCAGCAGGCACAGGTTGCTAGTTGGAGCTGATGGGAATATGACTTTTACTATGTACATGTCCTGTACGTAGAACATCTGTTAGATTGTAAAGAACTTTAGACTGGGAAAGTCTACAGGACAACCTGAAACAAAGACATCATTTAGATCAAAGAATACTGGTGTGTTGTAATGGCAAGACTTAACAATCGATGTACATAGATGCCTATCCTTTCAGCCTGATTGAGCTTCAGCTGTTTCGCAAAGAATTACAGGCAAACATCTCCAGCCCTTTGTCAACGATTCTGTTCGTAACCCTTGTGGACAGCAAACGTGTTGAGGGGAGTCGTTTTGAGCCAGAGGAACAGGTGTCTGATTTTTGCAGACGATGTGGTTCTGTTGGCTTCATCACACTGTGATCTCTAACTTTCACTGGAGCAGTTCAAGTTGAATGTGAAGCAGGCAGGATGAAAATGAGCGCCTCCAAATCTAAGACCTTGGTCTTGAGTCAGAAAAGGGTAGAGTGCCTCCTCTCGGTTGGGGATGAGATCCTGCCCAAAGTAGAGGAGTTTAAGTATCTCTGGATCTTGTTCACAAATGAGAGAAAAATGAAGTGAGAGCTCGATAGGTGGATTGGTGTAATGACACAAGAGCTGTACCGGTCTGTCGTAGAGAAGAGAGAGCTGGGCAGAAAGGTAAAGCAGCAACTCCATTTACCAGTCGATCTACGTCTCTACCCCTATCTCTTGTCATCAGCTCTGGGTTGTGACCTAAAGAAAGAGACCTTGAATACAAGCAGCCGATACGAGTTTCTTTCACAGGATGCCTGATGCTCCACATCAAGAGGAGCCAGTTCAGGCAACTTGATCATACGCTTGGGATGATCCAGGTGAGGCACTCCAGACACATCCAATTGGGAGGAGATTCGGAGTAAGACTTAGCACATGCAAGGGCGACTGTATCTCATGGGTGACCTTGGGACGCTCTGGTATTCCCCCAGAGGAGTTGGCCCAAGTGGATGGAAAGAAGGAAGTCTCGGCCTCTCTACTCAGGCTGCTGCCCCCAAGACATGATCCTGTATTAAACAGAAGATACGGACAGATGGATGGACGGATATTTCCGTCTCTAGATAGACAAATCTATATGGACTTACAAGAAAAAAGTATTTATTAAACGAAGACTTTTTTAATTTGTAAAGATTTAATTTTTGGTCTAGTCAAGATTGTCAATAAACTACATTGAACTTTGAGGTTGTCGTATCACAGAATGTTCAAGGTACATGACTACTTTGGTGAAGCATGTATTGATCATCAAACCCTTCTACCCCAACCCGTTCCTGCATGTGTTTTGATGTCTTTAAAAACACGGAGCAACTTTGATAATTACTCGCAGTGCGAGTGTTGCTGATCCACGGCGAGTTGAAAACAGATCAAACCTGAACCACACCGCAAGCAGCCGCTCCCTTTCATACCGCGGTGACACGACCGACGGACCCTGACTTTGATGTTCGTCCAGGCCTCGCCGCCACCTTCATGTCCGTGTGTGGCCCTCCAGCCGAAGTTGGGCTGCCCAGCAACGATGATAAGAAACTCACAACCTTCAGCTCTGAGCGACCACCTGGGGATCGGCTGCTACTTTGCCAGTCCCTTTCATGTTCTTGCCTCTGTGCGCGCGGCGCGCCTGTCGGTTTGAGTGACGCCTGAATGACAGGTTCCCTCTGAGAACATGGCACACCGCGTTAATGCCAGGCAGGGCCCCGTGGGCTGAGAACAGACTGCAGCTGCCCGTCACTCTTCCCAGACCTCATCAGTCACTGCGAAGGCAGACGTGAAGGCCCTGAGCTCCCTGGAAAAAACCTGTTCGCTGACATCTCTTCTTTCTGTCACCCAGCAGAGAGACGCTGACTGACTGGATGACTGACTGAGGCGGAAAAATACGCCAAACTCCAGGCTGACTCTTAGCTGATGGATAGGTACATTAGAAAACACTATAGTGAGACTTTTTTATGTGTCATAAAAGAAAGCTGCTGCTCTTAGAGGAAGTCTTGTTTTGCAGGTATAACCACAGGGGGCATCGGTTTTCCCGAAACAGAGGGAATTTTGAAGACGTTTTAAGAACATCTTTAGAGTTTCTGGGTTTTTTTAACTAGTACTAATTGGTACTACTTGGGGAATTATTTCCCAATTTATATTTGTAGTGGGTAGTAGCTGCCACTCTTGTGACGATGAAATATTTCAGGCACCAAAATTTTATCTAAGCTATTTGGAAAACAGTTTAGACAGTTTATACAGGATAGCCTTTGACTAGCTCAGGTTCGATTAGCAACCTGAGCTATTAACTATCTTCCCTCTTCGTAAGCAACCCATCTCTGACAATATCATCAGACTCACCTTGCCCACTAGAGCTCCAAAAACATGCCTCTCCTTCTCCAGACGTGATCATTCCCGGCTCCTGGAAAGAAACTCAACTTAATTCCATTTCTCATTCCCTGTGAATATTCTACTAAATAAACCTTTAACTCTTGACCTGAGTGATTCAGTATGCGAGTCAGGAAATTGAACCCCAAAATGACAACTATTTTTGCTTTTCATGAGTGAGGCATTCTGACCAGAAATCTCTTACACACTTGCTTCAGTCTTTTTGTGGAACATCTCAATCGTCCCGGCTCAGTAAAAACGTAAATCCTAACTATGTTCAGCTGACTGTGAAGCTGGTTGCCGTACAAGTTTTGTTCCGCCATCTTGAATATCCATACTCACCTTTCACCGCAACCTTCGAAGCAAAGCATATAGAGCGAGGGGCTGGTTTTCACCAGGCTACCTTCTTTGTATTGGCAAAATGGTTTTTGCACACTTGGCGACAGTTGTTCCTTCCCAACTCCTCATAGCACACTTTGGTTCTGACACATGGTAAACTGATGCTAATGTGTTGCTTTATCAGTTCCTCATGTTTGTCTTTGCCCCTCTTTACAATTATTACCACTTTATTTGTTCCATGTTTTTCTTGGAGGTTCAGTAGAATGTTACTAGCATTCAACGATGATGAATGATGTATTTTAACTGGAAGTTGAAGTATCATCCATTGCATAATACCTCACCTGACCAGGATGGCATTCATAAAATAATGCTGGATCTTACAGGGCTGCTATTAATTTATAATAAACAGGTGGTGCCCTGACTTTTTTAAAATTAAAAACCACATTTTTAATTTTTTTATTTTGACCTTGGCACTTAACAGCTGATACTAAAACTAAACCAAACTAAAAATTTCTAGTGAAGGTGAATTTTACTACTCATAATCTTTTGAAAGAGCCTGTTTTCAAAAATCTTGAGCTATGCTCCTTATGTATTTCTCTACTTTCTCTAGTCAGATCAAGTCCTGTTTAAATCTGACTACCATCTCTTAGCTCTGTAGTTCACTGCACTGTCCTTGTCAGAGGGCCTGATCTCAATCTGCCACCAGGGAGCGCTATTCCTCTCGAATGGCTTCCTGAATGCTCTCTCTTTTTCTTTTTTCTTTTTTTTTTTTAGAAAGGTCCAGATCCGCGTTGAGAGGACCAAATGGCACTTGTACATGCAGGATGGCAGTTTGGAGTAAGTATACTTAAAACACACTAGGGCACATATCAGCCCCGACTACAGCTACCACCAGAGAGTCTGACTCCTCCGCATTTCTCAGGCAAAAGGCCAAACACATTTACAACACTTCAAGTGTCTGCGACACAAGAACGCCCTCTCCACTGTGAGATATGTAAATATTTCACTAATCAAAGGGTTGTGGAATCGCAAAATGCCACGGAAAGGTTATGACCTGGAGCCTGTGCTAATAGGGGAGGGAGGGAGGAAGAGGGGAAGGGGAGGAGGCGGGAGGGCTCGGGGGGAGCGGGGCTGAGCTGTGGTGGTGGAGGTGGGAGGGAGGAGGAGTGACAGCTACCACAGGCGTTCCTCCTGCCTGAGGAGGACCTTCACATGCTGACCTCCGCCTCCTGCACTCCAACGCTCTGACAGTAATGAATAGGAAGGGGCTGTTTATGCATATCAAATGTTATTTACTCTCGCACAGTCAACTGTAGCCACAGAGGACAGAAAGAGAGCAGCAAAGAAAAAAAGAATAAAAATAAAACCAGGATATTCCCAAAGACCACCGGCTGCCTTTGGAACAATGTGGACAGGAATGCAAAGGCCCCTGTGGCACACTGAGGTTAATCTATCCATCGCAGTGGGTTACATGACATGGGTTTTTGTGGGGCTTTACATCGACTTGCTGCATTGTTCGCTAGAGGTGGGCGAAGGCCTGTCACGATGTCCGAGTTCTGCTGGACGATAAAACGTCCCAGAAATTATCGCGATAAACGATGATGATGTCATTTTCAGACCGTTTTCAACTAAAGGAATAATAGTAGTGGTATAAATGCAAGAATACCCACTCAAAGATATAAAAAAATAATAATTTCTAAGAAATGTAAAAAAAAATGTAAAACTCCAAAATAAAATGACAAAACAACAATAATTAAAATGGATTAACTAGAATGTAACTAAAATTGCATCTAAAAAATATTAATTAATCTTAGATAGGGTAAACAGGAAAAAGTGGGAATTAGGACCTCAGTGCAAACTAACTACTTCGCACAAATATTTGCAGCATTTTTCAAAATGCCGGCTTTTCAAAAATATTAAAGTGAAGCATCTCTAACAATTGCTGTCCTACTTTAAATTATCAATCTCATTTTAATTTACCATGTGATTGATTTATTGCTTATTGTGACAGGCCTACGTGAGTGGATCAATCAAAAATATCGATATCGGTATCAGTATGGAATCGACATGAGTGAGGTAAGACTGATGCTTTAGTTTCAGGTTCCCTCTTGAAGTTTTGTTTTATGTTTGAATTGTAGTTTCTCAAGAATACCTCAAAAGACATTTTGTTTCGATTTGCACTGCAGTCTTTTTCCTTGTTCGTATTTTTTATTCTTATTGTTGGTCACAATAATGTTATAAAGGTATTTTGTAGACACCTAGAAACTTTGCCCAAATTCTGTCCTAGATCCAAACAAAATCATTCAAAGAAAAAACCAAGAGAAGACCTACATGTCAGAAGTTTGATATGTCAAACTTAAATAAAAAGTATCGGTATCAGTATCAGGAATACTAACTAATTATTTACTTGGTATCGATATTAAAGTATACATCATCGCAAACCTCTCCTGTATCGCACAATTTTATTATTATACAGATGAAAACCTGCGCAGTGTTTTCAGAACCAAACTCAACAATGAGCTCTTGATATCTAACCCACACAGTCATTATTCCAACTATCTCCGCCACCACCAGGCTAAAAGTCTATATCCAGCCACAGTATCTAGGGGGGTGGCAGGCTGTTAACATGCATTCTAGTCGTGTAACATATTTTTAAGCAGGATTAATTCTTCTCCACACTGACATGATTGCTCTTAAATAGCACAAACCTTAAAAAGCCAGAGGGAACAGAAAGGAGGAATAAAATAAAAAAAAAGCCTGAGCAGAATTATTCAAGGGAATGACGACTCAAGAAAATAACCTTGAGCGGGAACAATAAGGAATCAACCGCCAGAAAACGTTTGTGTGTTTTGTTTTTTTTTTTTTACTCCCGGATGCCGGCGTGTCATCGCCGTCGGTTCACGGCTCGGCCTCATTTCCGACCGCCCCCTTTTGAGAATTAAGTTGGATCTTAAGGATGTAAATGAGAACCTATTCGGTGGCCCCCACCGTCTCTCATGTGAATCCCAGGACAGAGCATGACATTTAACATCGCCTTCACTAATTTGTGCTTAATAGCCAAAAAGTTATTAGAATTAACGTTAATGACATTTCATACGTCTCCCCCCTTTCTACATACATTACTCCTTCTCTTCTGCTGCTAGTTAAGCAGCTAATGCCGGGGCGCCTTCCGCTCGCAGCTTAAATATCACGTTACACTTTTTGCCAGAAATCTTTCAGTCGCCCTGTTTTTTTTTTTTTCCCTCCGAATTTTCACTTTTCACAGCCCCTTTGCAAAGAACACAAGAATTAAAGAATCAAAGTAGAGGAAGGGAGGGAGGGCGGTGTAATAAAGCGTTTTAAGTTGATTCTATCGGTCACACCCTTTGCACCAATTGACACGACGCGTTGCGGGAGATTAAGCCGTTTGTTGCTCGACGCCCGTTCCGTCAACCCGAGCCCCTCTTGTCGAAACAAGCACTGTCCAAGGAAAGAATGGGAGGTATTTATATACTTCCTTCTGATCCGTGCGTTAGGAAGACGAGGAGATTATCGTGTGAAAGATGAACATTTTGTTCCTATCAAAACAACAAGCTCAGCCGGCCGGGGAGGCCCTCCTCTCTCCGGCAATTAGTGACGGTCTGCAACCTTGCTCAAGGGCGGTGGGATTTTCTCCTGTGTTTCTTAGGGGAGGTCACTGAATTCCTTCGGCAGCTACAGGGATTCAAAAGGAGCACCCCAAGGTGTTTACCGCGTGACTTCAATTTAACGGCAGGACATGTCGTTGAAGAGGGAGGTAAACAAAGAGAGGGTTGCAGGACGTTGAAGTAGCAGTGCTGAATTATTTTACTGCGTGGATTGTAATTACATCACATATCCTCAGCTATATTGTGCCTGTTTTTCTGCGGCAATCTGAGAGCAGTTTAAATTTTAAAAGCAATAGCCCATGATCACGCGCACGCAAAAGCCCCGTTAATTAAAGCCGTTTCTGCAGGTTTAAAGCCTCAAACACTTAAAAACGTGAATTAAAACTGAAGAAGTTGCTGACTTTCTGTAAACTTTCCACAACTTCTTGAAAAGTCTTAAATGTAATCGTCTCAGTTTAAAGGTAAATATAGTCGGTAACACTTTATTTGACGGGATGTGAATAAGACCGTCATGACACCGTCATAAACATGACATAACGCCTGTCATGAACATGAGTAAGTCTTCATGAATATTTATGACTGTTGTCATAAAGTGTCATTCGGTAAATCATGACACTTTTAGTACAAAGTTGACATTATTCAAAATGTCTTTGTTATGACAATTTGTCATTAACCAAGAAATCATGATCTGACATAAATTTGTTATAAAAGTATTACTGATTAAACTTTAGCTTTAATAACAAAGATACATAATTTTCAAAGTTTAATACATCACAAACGCACTACAGGTGAGGAGAGGGACACTGGAATTGACTTTTCTACATGGACCGGGCGCCCTGTGAGTGTTTAGGGAAACTGATTACATGTAAATTCCAAAAAACATTAGGATTTATTTTTTAAGACCACAAAATCTCAACACTGGGAACAATTGTTCCTGCTTTTCTGTCACCATGGATTTACCGAGAGTCTGGCACTTTAATTTCTCGTTGTCCTGAGCAGAACAAACTTTGTTCTTGTTTTTGTCACATAAACACATTTCTTCATTCTTTCGGAGCATTTTAATGCCTTAAAAAGCCTCACATGCATCAAGATATTTTAGTAATACGGTCAAACCAACAGAATGATGAAACTTGCTCATTGTAAATTTCAGGTTATTTGTAAGTCACTGTTACTCAACAAGCTGTTTAGAAGGCATTGAAGTTGCAGGAAACATATTGCTCAAGTTGTCAAGTAGGTAAGTAAACTTAGAAATCATATGGATCCTAAAAAGTTATGAATCTAACTTGCCAAAAGCATAAAAATGAAGACGGAAAAGTAATTTGCTTACACAATCAGATATATGTTCCTTTTTAATAACTGACAGGAACTAAAGACTTTATGTTTGACACGTTAAAATCAATCATGCACAACCTCAACGTTGCATTTATTTTCGTTTCCTCAACAACTATTAGTTTCAGCTAATCTACTATTGATTCAATTTGGACCTTCATGTTTTCCAGTACGTGGAGAAAAGTTCCAACACTTTTGTTGAGGCTCGTTTTAATATTAAATGTAAACCAGCGGTGCTAGTTGTAATCTGAGGGCAATTTAAATTTTAAAAGCAATAGCCCATGATCACGCACGCAAAAGCCCCGTTAATTAAAGCCGTTTCTGCAGGTTTAGCTGATCTTTTAGTCAGTTGTTTTGTCTTATTAAGGTCATCGACTTGAGGGCAGAGTTGAGGAACTTTTCTTAAGTTTTATTTTTTTGTTGTTGTTGTTTACCGCTAAAACATGGGTACAGTGCGAGATCGAGAAAGAGTTGGCCATATAAGAGGAAAATACACACGCAAAAGAAAGAGCAGTGGGGTATTTGACAGTGGTGGAGGTGTGGATGTGGTGTGGGTTAAGAGGGGAAGAAGAGCTGGGGGTAATGGTGGTCGCCTGGCCGCTGACAGACAGGCCAATCTTCCGTCTGGACAGGCTCAAGAGAGATGTGTCAGTCTCTGCTGGCACCCCGGGCCAGGCGCACCCACACGCGCCTAAATGTGTATTGGCAAAGTGTCGGTGCCAATGCCATTAGCCAGCAGACTTAAATTCCCCCCTGTAATTTTCAACGGCGCTCCTCGTTATTGGCACCTCTGATGGGTCGAGTATTTGAGTCCTAATTCACTTTAAATGGATGGCTGGTGGCGGTGAGCAGCCGGGCGACTTGTTATCACTCCTACGAGACAGTCAGGTCCACGCGCGCACGTTCACGAGCCTATCCGCCGATGCTCAGCCCAGGAAAAGCTAAGAAGCCAAGTCATGGAAATGACTGATAATGGAAAATGTCAAAATCTGAATTTTAACTGCACAAAACCTTGTTTTTTCCATAAATTACAAAATGTTTTTTTGTTGCTTTTTTAACATTTAAAGCTGTAAGTATGTAACTTATTAAGAAATTTGTTTTTTTTTGCACATTTGCTTTGTCGTTACAGTTTTTTATAAAAAATAATCTGTGAAAAAATGGCCACTCAGGCAGAAACAACCCATCCGAGCCAAGAGGAGGGTGCTTACCCTCGTGCTTACCCTCGCTCGCTTGCTCTTTGCTAAGCTACAGCTGGTTCAACACAACAGAGCCTGGCACAAATGCTAAAGCTATGCTCAGTTAGCATAGCAACCGGTGACGGCACATAAACGGTTTTCCTAAGTTATTTTTCCACCATTAGCAGCATTCATTGACAGCACTAAGACCCTCCTCCTGCTTTTGATTAGTTGTTTTGTTAAGAAGCAGTGACTTTTTTCGACAACAATAATATCACTGACAGGAAAGCAAAGGAAATCGGTCTTTTCACCGATTATCTGTCTCATATTGTCACAACTTGGTGACAGTTTTAACAAATACAAAAAAAAAACATTTTTGTAAAACTTACACACTGTAGCTTTAAACTGGATAAAATCAGGATATAATTCATAGATACACATCATAAATGCAGGTTATCTGTTCATCAACACAACCAGTCGGTGTGAAATGACTCTACATGTAGCCTTCATTTTATTTATGGACAGTTGTGATTTCATTTTGGAAATCACAACTGTCATTACAGGGATTAGAAAATAGTGTAGAAATTTTTTTTTTTTAATTATACCAATTTTTTTGTTTGTTTGAATTTCAATTGATATCTGGATTAACGACAGAATTTTAAAACATTTCCACAGTTTTAATAGTTTAAAAGTCCACAGATTTTTTTTAAACTAGAAGTCAAACTATGTAGTAGTGAAATAAAACGCTGCTCCAGCTACAACTGAGTATACTTTACATCAGTCATGACTGTTGTCACATACAACATAGGTCGTAATCTACTTTTTTATACATTATCCTACTAAAAAACTGTCCATATTTTCACCACAGTACATTTGTTGTAATGTAACGTCTGAAAGTCAGAGTTTAGGTTAAAACTATACTACATTCTATACTATTTGAAAGCTCTAATCTACAAAACACGCAAGAAAACTCCCTCAAAAACGTATTTCAGCTGCTTCAAAGGAACAGGTCAAGTGGAGAGGAAACGAAATGAAAAACAGACACGTTTTCTTGGCGATATTTTTGCCCTGATCTGAGGCCTTTCGTGAACTTTTCGGGGTCCGACCCGCATGTGGTCTTGACTGCAATTAGCATTTAATCTAATTCCAAAGGTTCTCTGCCTAATTCTCAATGGATGACGACACAATACGAGCAGAAGAGAGATGTTTTTACTTCCTCTTGCCATCTGTGACCCCCAAAAAACACATTAAAACCGCTAGAATTTTCACGAGCTAACGAGTGTGAAGCTGTTTTGGATTCTTGAGGGATTTATAGCTTCCAATCTCTCTCTTTTTCTCCCTCTACTTCTTTAAATCATTTCAGCTATCTCTCTCTCTTTCTTTCTTCCCCCCTCTCTCGCTCCTCTTCACTCTCCCTCCCTCGCAGCGACAGCGTTGCCCGTCGTGTGTCGAGGGAATACGGCGTTCGTCAGGCCAAGGCAAACATATGCACGCAAAAATAAAAACACACACACGCAAATGTTAAATAACTACATACAGGAGCAATTTAGCTCTGCCGTAATTTGTAGATAGTGTCTGACAACCTTGCTGGAGAAGTTTTCACCCCAGAAATGCTAAGTAGTCCCAGCAGGAGTCAGTCAGGAAGAGGAGAGGGGCTCTTTGCTTTTTAATGTATTCTTCTGGAGCCCAGAGGCCTCCTCTCCGAAACGCGGCGCGTCTTCACCGCTGCGCTGTACACACGCGCTAGCTGGCTCGCTCGCTCGCGCGCACTCACACGCGCGTACGAGCGCGCGAGCTCACATAACTGTCAGCCTCTGAAGGAGCAGCGCTAATGGGGCTGTTTTTAATGAGCCAGGAAGAGGAGAGTGACCCTTCGAAGGTGAATATCTCTATTTCTCTGAGTTGTTTTACTTATTTTATTTTATTTATTTATTTTTTTTGCTGCATGGCAATGAATGCGCACACACACATGTCCTCGTGCATTTACAGGAAAACTTGTGATTATTTATCTCTAATTGTTTCTAACTGGCATAATTAGTTTTGAGCTCTGGGCTCGTTCATTCATCCAGTTCTCTCATCGGGAGCGACATCAGAAGGCAGAAATGTGTGTGTTTCGGGTTTCTCGTTTTTTTTTTTTTTCTTTCTTTGTGGCTGGAGAGCTTGCATAAATTGCACCGGTTTTGGGGTAAAAAAAAAAAAAAAGAAAAGAAAAAGAAAGTAGCCCCCACAGCAATCGTCCTTCGCAAAGCTGCAGGAGATGCGGCGATTTCCTCAAGTTCCACTTCACGTTGCAAGGGACATATCCATCCCCCCCAGACAGCCATTTCACTTTATTTCACTGATTTTATGATCTTTCCCTTGCACAGACTGATAGATAAATAAAAAAAAGAGGGGACGGGGAAGAAGGGGGAAAAAAAAGGAAAGAAAGAGGCAGTTCTAAAAACAGCCAATAGATGGCACACTCTGTATGGCAACGTGGAGGGTTGTGAGGAGCATTGTGGTTGTCTGTATTTAACCTAGAACCTGGAGAGCATCCTGTGTCTCCTCTGCTGGGAATCTTCTGCTACTTCTAGGAGTCAAGGATGGAGAAGAAGAAGAAGAAAAGGAAGAAGAAGAAGCAGTCAGGTAGGTGAACGGATGTCACGCTTCTGTTCTTGTTGCTCAACAACCTTTGGCGTGACTACCTTCTTCTTCTGTTCGATTTCTTTCTTTTTTCTTCTTCTTTTTTTTTTTTTTTTACACACATAAACAAGCCTGAGGATATATAGCTGTGACATTTTATCTCGCAGCCCCGGGTTCATTGTGTTGGCAGAACATGTGGAGCTGCAGAGCAATCTGTGAACACACGGCTAGAAGTAATGGTTCTTCTGATGTTCAGCGTCTCGCGGAGGAAACAAATGCACCGACTAACCAGATGGGACGCGCCTTATAGTGTGTGTTAATATTTCGGTGGTTAAAATAGATGGAGAAGAAGAGGAGGAGGAGGAGGAGGAGCGGAAGAAGATCATTTCATACATCATCTTTAAAGGAAAAACTGCCAGGAGTGATCCTCATTAATCCGAGCTGAATTGTCTCTTTTCTGGTTTTGTTTAATCTTTCTTCTTTTTTTTTTTCTTTACACCTGTGAAGCAGTTTTATGTCTGTATAAAACACGTTTTCTAGAACACACTAAAAGAACTGGAATGTCTTTTTTTTGGGGGGGGGGGTGGGGAGGTTGAGTTAATTGGGAGTTATTACATTATCATCATCATCATCATAAAAAAAAAAACAAGTGTAAAAATGTGAAATAGGCTCGCTTTGAATAGATTATGATTCGTGATGTGCCAATATTACAGTTTATATTCACACATGTAATGAGCACAAGCTGATATGAATATTTTAAAAAATGGGTTTTTTTTAATTATTATTATTTCTACGTATTATCAGCTCTCTGTTTTCATACTGTCTACATGCACTGTGGAAGCGAATGTCAGCCACACACACACACACACACACACCCACCCCCACCCACCCCGAACATCACACACACTCCTCAAAGGCAAACACGCGCAAGCACACCCCGGATGCTACGAGAGCACTGAAAATCAATGTGACAGGTTTCAGTCGTCCCTCAGTGTACACATCCCCTCTCGGAGTCTCTCCTGACATCTGCTCGATTACCTCCCACAGCCAAACACACACACACACACACCCACACACACACCAACTCCCCATGGCCGCTCTAAGCCCCTCTGAGCTATAAGAAATGGAGTCAGCGCAGGAGAAACCAGATACTGCTGGCTGTGTCACATCGCGTTTGCCGCCACCCGTCAGAAGCCGGCGTGTTTGAGTGCGTTCTGACAGCGTCAGTCATTCCCAGGCCCGGCAGCGGGTGGTGGGACGACAATGAGGTGGAGGAGGAGGAGGAGGAAGAGGAGCAGCGAGGGGAGCCGGGCGGGCAGACCTTGATCACCAGAGTCTTGCTCTTACAAGGGAAGAGTGACAGGAATCTGTGCAAACCCACAAGATGTGCTGTGTTGGATGATATGTCTTCAACATTTGTGGAGAAAAGGCAAAAAAAAAAAAAAAGAAGAAAAGTTTCACATTCATACTTTCAAAACTAAAGAATACAGATTTCATTCAATCAGAACCTCCAGTGGCTTTCACAACACCCCGTCAGGTTCATTAAAGGCGTAACGATACCTAAAACTCACAAGACGAGACACGATAAGTAATTCACTAAATTTTTATATTGTTCTTAAGAAAACTTCGAAGATCAAATCTATTTTTCATAAAGGCCGTAATTCTGCATTTTTATAGAGTTTACATGAATTGTGGTCTGCAGTACATTTCCAAGTGGCTATAGTGGGTTGTGATTGTTAAGTAGCTCAACATACCAATAGACATCCATTCATTGGTTATAGCGATACTTCGACCTCTTTCAGCCTCTGAACAACTTTCATGCATTATTTGTGTCTTGTATGTCACTACTGCCATTTATAGTTCATACAGGAAACTGAAAATGCTGCCAGACAAGTGATTTAGGCTTATTCAGGTGAAGCCATACTGACTGCAAATTTCTAGCGCTCACAAGATAGCAGTCACCTCGATAAGAAATATTGTGACTTTTTAATATCTTGTACAAGAGCTTGTCACACCCTTAATTTCAAAACTGCTACAATTTACCATCATATCATTTTATGGTTGAAAATCCTTCGAACAAGAAACCAGTGACACGGCCAGCTGGCTGAAAACAATGCTGCTTTATCTTTGCTTACGTGAAACACAAATTTAATTGTTTGGAAATATTACAGTTATTGCAGGGAAACGAAAGGGTCTCCACCCAGCACTCATACCGATAGCACTGTTTTACAAAAATAGCTAGCAATGACAGCTAGCAACATACAACCCGCACGTCTGTAAATCAGCTAGCTATCAGAGCTGGTAGCCCCGCTAGTTTGCTAGCTTGGATCCAATGCTGAGTTATAACAAGATAGAACAGCAAAAGCGTGTAATATTCTCTGAATCAAAACTTTAGTGCGTGTTTTTTGGATGAAATATATAGTTTCATAACTCCATTCAGCAACATAAACCTGAGTGTCTATAAATTATCTGACCGCTATAGCTGGCCAGAAGAGAAAATAACCCCGCTAGTTAGCTAGCTTGCTAGATACAATGTTGCTTTACAGCAAGGCAGAACAGCAAAAAAGGTGTAATACACATTAGTGTGTTTTTTTTGTTAAAAGTATTAATACATTACACAACGTAGTTTAAAAATCGGATGAGGAAAAAGTTATATTTGAAAGATTTAGACTAAGGAAAAGAAGGAAAAGCTTCATATTTCTATTTTCGAAAAAAAAAAATTACTGCAAATCTGAAGACATTAAAGGGACCTTCGAATGGCTTTCTAAATCCCTTCAGGTGTGTCTTTCTGTCTGGTCTGCACGTTCGACAGCTGGCACCTTGATGATTGAGCTCTGCATTTTGTCAGACCTGTCGCTCAGACTTGAATTTTTATCTTATTTCTTGCTGCTTTAAGAAGCAGGGAGAGAGCAGAATGTCAAACCAGAAGGAAGGCAGATAAAAGCTGCCTACTAACAATCATATATGACAGTTAAGGACACACACACACAGGAAGAGGGGGAAACACAGGTGCACAGTCAAACCGAGCTGCACCTCATGCCTCCTATGTCCACAGAAGATGTTGACGGCAGCCCGGTTTGTCAGGTCATCTGACAGCATCTTGAGCTCCCCTGTGGCCGCCGGGTTTCAAGACAGCAGGACAGCGGGCGCGGACAGCAGCACCTTGGAGCCCCACCTCGTCTCGCGCCGTGCGCCTCAACCTCTCCATTCCGCTCGAGCCTCACCTTTTTCCTCACTTTCAGCCTCACCCAGGCTTCAGAAGAGTCTGGGCAGGATGAGAGCTGATGGACAGGCCGTCTCTGGTGTGAACCCATCGCCCTCTCCGACTGACGTCATGGAGAGACATGCAAAGATAGCAAAGTTTTATATATATATATATATATACATACATACATAGTGAAGGCTGTTGAAGTAGCAACATATAGTCTGTTGCTACTTCCTTTCTTTGTGGTAAATTTGAGGGAGCCAATAGCTGCTTTAAATCCCTCTGGCTCCCCTGTAAAAGTAGGAAAATATTTTATTTCTTTAAAGCAATAACATCAAAAAAGGATGGGCTGGAAATAACCCAAAGTAAAACCAAGTAAAGGTCCTTTACATCAAAATAAGAGGGTATATTTACAGTGAAAACTATTTGTATAAATTGAAAATACCCAAGTATTACTTCTTGTTTAAGAGTTTCTGTTCTATTCAAAGGTCATAAGAAGAGAATAGTAATGTTGCGTTGGGATCTCGGTTTGGCATAAATCCAGATAAGTCGATTGTAGAGTCTCAAGCTAACAGTTATTTTGACCAAAGTGGACTTTTCTCACCTTAAAATAACTGTAGTTTAAAAAATATCAGAACATTTAAAGCAAATCCTATTTTATTAAACACTGCACAGTTGTCATGTTTGTATTTGGTGGTTATTTATGAAAAATTGGGTTCTTATTAACACAGGAAATTGAGTTTGGAGGTGGTGCACCTCCAGTAATATTCCTGAGTGAAACAGATACTGAATGGAACATGTAGAGCATCAGATCTGAGTGATGATATGTAAGCAACAAAAATATTGTTGTGGTTTTGGTAAGGAATATTTTTTTGATTTTTTTTTTTTTTACACAGCCATTATTTTAGCCACTTTAAATTAAGAATTAAGAAGATTAAGAATTAAGAATTAAGAAGATTAAGAATTTAAATAGTAAATAACCAGTAAATATAAACATTAATATTGCTAAAACGTCAATAATAGCATTTAAATTGTTATATTAAAGTTTTAAGACAGCAGAAGTATGCTTTAATTTTGGCCCCTCTAAGGCGAGATATTAACTTAAGTTTCCTGGAATAGCTAAGAGAGCTATCTACTGTAAGATTTTGACCACCTTCTAAAAAACAAAATAAAAATGACGGACTGTCCCTTTAAGTCACCGCACTCGTGCACGTCCAAATGAGCCTTTGCCGGAAGGAAGCGGTGAGACACTTGGACTGCAGCGTGCACGTGAGGATAAATGCTCGCATTCTCCGTGGCGCTCAGTGAGGGCTGCTGTCAGTCTCCCTCGTAGCCATTCCATGTATCACTAGCTCAAAAATGAAGGCCCTCTGCTACGAATGATTAATAAACAAACCTATTAACGCTGCGGCGGACGTCTCACAAAAGGTTCATTTTCGGAAATACAATCTCCCTTTTGTTAATAATGTCCATTAATCATGCAAGGATGTCACTTAACGCAAGGTTAATGAAACACTGCTAATGCCTGGCTAATCTATCCTGAGTCAGAATGCTGCTGTAAAGTGGGATTCCTAACCCCTCCGAAGTATCTTCCGGGTGGGGTTGGGGTGTGTGTGTGTGTGTGTGGGGGTGTGTGCGTGTGTGTGTGTGTGTGTGTGGGGGGGGGATATTCACGAGGTGTGATTGATGGATGCGAGACAGGGGATGTCCATTATTTTAAGTGGAACACAGAGGCAGAATGTGGGGTCAGCTGTGGGCCGAACAGAAAGTGCTACCTGTCCAAACAGCTAATGAACCGCTGACAAGATATATGGGAACACTTTGGAGGAGAATTTAAGTATGACATAACAACTTGATAATGGATTTACTGCGGCGCTCAGAACCATTCGTTCACAATCAAGCGCATTGTTGCGACCCCATCCAAGCGCCTGATCGCTACGTGTTTGCTCGCATTGGGATTTGCCGCAAAGTCTTCCTCCAACTTCCATTTTCCAGCTGTCAGGCGACCCTGTTAAACAGAGTGTTATTTTTGTGAGTGTGTGTGTGTGTGAAAGCATGGCGTGGTGTGAGCACCACATTAGGAGAAATGTTTATTGTAATGTGAGTGTCTGGTGCCAGCTGAGCGGAGCTGCAAGCTGTTTGGAGAAGCGGATGACTGTTTGATTGTTTGATGACAATGTGAGCCTTGCATCTCGCTGCCTTTCGTCTGCGTCTCTGAAGAACGGCTGACATTAAATGTTTGATGTTGGCGTGCTCAACTGATGTACAAATAAAATCCTCACCGGTGAGACACTATTTTCTATTTCTCTCCCCCCCCCACCTTCTTTCTTTCCAGCATTTTGACAATACATTTGTTGTTTTTGTTTTTTTTTTACCAGATTCGATTCAAGTTTTACCTTTCCCCCATCTCTGTAAAAGTTTGTATTGTTTTATCTCTGCTTTTTTTGCCCAATCCCCCCGCCCCCCATTTCCCTACTCCTTCCTTCCTTCCTTCCTTCCTCTTCTTGTGCAAGAAAGCTAATAGAAAACAGAAATTTTACTCTGGGTTGCATATGAAAAACTGTTTTCCACTTGAACACCTCTTGGTTTTTAATAGGGGGGTGTATACGGCATGACGCTATAATGCCAGAGAGGAGCGGCGGTGCTGGTAGAGGAGACGCAGGTCAATATGAGTCCTAATAAAGCGTGAGTTCATTTCCCTGCTGCGCTCCCCCCTGGCCACCGGCTGCTCCATATACAAGTCAAATTGGCTTTTTGCCTCCCAAAGCCCTTTGATTTATGACCGGGTTCCATTGACCGGACCAGCTAGTTTTCATTTTTGTTAAATCTCGTGGCCTCTTAAATGAAACTATTGATTTAAAGTCAGCTTACTGAGGATTTAATTTGTATTTGGAAAATTAAAGCAGGTAACGCTTTATAATTTCACACTACAATGGAGTAGAACCAGTTATCCCATATCCCTGGACTTTTATCCGAAAATAGGCATTAACCCCCCACCACCCACCTATTCCACATTCTACCGGTGCACACAACTATTGCCCTTTTCATATTTTTCCCCCCCCTCACTCCGTCTGTTTAAGCTGGCCACTTAGTGTGGCTGGTAATAACTTCTAGGCAGATAGAAAATGATTTGTAGCCATAACATCACAAACTGGAGAATCACATATGTAGTGTCTGTTTTGTTTCTTTTTAGTTTTTTTTTTGTTTGTTTTTTGCTGTTGTTCAGGAATGCTCACCGCATGTGAAAGCAAAACTGGGGTCTGATTGAGTCTAACTGAGTGCAGATCTTGACCGTTCAGTTTTTGGAGAAAATAAACCCCAAAACCCCAATGACTTATTTTTTTTTGCATCAATATGAAACAAAATCTGACGCATCTACTAACTGACATGTACTCAGTGACTGTGCTGAACGACGGTCAAGTGCGTACTCAAAAACATACACCTGTGTCACATAAAGAAAGATGCTGTAATACTTGTAATCTGAGTTAGCTAATAAAAAATGAATGGAAGTGGCCCAAGAAAGGAGCCTTGTGGAACCTCACAGATGATCGTTCTTCAAGCACATTTAAAACTGTCCAAAGAAACCAAGTAGTTTTGGTCAGTAAAGCAAAATTTAAATGTATTTGGTGTCAAGTGGGCTTTTAGGGAGTCAAGATATATTTAGTTTAAAACTGACATGAATTCAGTCTCAGTGCCTTGGTGGGGTCAAAAATCCAACCGGAAAGCACCGAAAAACTGAGCTGGATGAGGGGAACGCAGTACGCTGGGGAAGACCATGAAGACGATATAGAGCGAGGTACGTTTGGAATGGATACAAGCACGTTTGATGAGCTAGTTTGATGGCCTCGCCCCTTTTCTTCACTAACAATGTGGGAATTTTTTTTTTCTCATGCCATGTTTTATGCCAAAAATGCTAGATTAGGCATTCACTTGTGACAACATATCATTAAGGAAATATTTGAAAGAGAAATAAAAATATTCAGGGTCTTTGCAAAATGATCTGAGTGCAGTAAAGTATTTATTATCCACAATGTTTGGGGTCCAGCACGTCTACAACACACACAATATGGCCTGAAGTTCACTTCCCACTGGTCAACACGTCCTCAGTCCGTGTCAGACGGCTGCCATTTTGGCTTTATTGAAAGCAGACGAGATAAGCAGTTGAACAGTTTCTTTCATCTGTGACTCAAAGAAGACCTCTGTGTCAGTTTATCTTTTTGTTCACTGGTTTGTCACCAGCGTTCCACTTTCACAAAACTCCAGGGGGGGAATTTGGCATCAAGTCGCAGAGGAGTAAACAGTTGAAAACATCACACATGCGACATCGTCTCCACTCTGGAATTATTCAAATGACACTTGGGGAGCTTTTGGATTCTCCATCATTTCATTTCTTTCATTTTTTTTTTCACTTCTGCCTTCACGTTTTTGACAGAATCCGAAATGATGAGCTTCACCTTTTCAACAAAAAAAATAAATAAAATAAAAAAATCACACTTCCTGCTCCGAAAGAGGAAGCTACAATTACAGCTCAAAAACGGCGTGACATATTTGTTACTGATTGTCCCTCGTTTGTGTGTGAGGAAGACGCGCTCACAGTGGGGCCCGTCTCAGCTTTGTCTCCAGGTCTTGGCTTCCGCTGTCTCCTCCGCTGACACCGTGGCAGCCAGGCTTCCCTCCCTGCCACCCCGCTCACCTCTTCTCCGCTTCCCTCACCCTGCCATAAGCTCCTTCACCAAGCCCCTTATTAATCCCTCCCTCTTCCCCTGGCATTGAAAAGGCGCCGTCTTTAAACCTGTCCGGGTGTCCTCGGCAGAGTTTTAAACAGTGAGCGTGTGGGCGGATGGGTGGATCCCTTTTCCCGGGCTCCCACCCTGACTGTTTTATATTATATTTAGTAATAATAATCACAGCTTTCGCGCCTCCTCCTCCTTCTCCTTTTTTGTGAAAGCCTCTTCCCAACGGGGCGGAGGGACGGGATTGCTGTCTCCCCGGCCTCCTCACCTCTGAAATGACTTGGTGTGTGTGTGTGTGTGTGCCGATCACCCTCCATAAAAGAGAGGGTGGAGCGGCGGGAGGGGGTGGGAAGCTCTAGGGTGTCATTAACTCTTTTCTTCTCCCTGAGAGGAAACAGCGATTTGACTACCATGATCCTGACCCCCCACCCCCAAGCCCAGCCAGCGTCCCTCCACCCCCTTTGGATGAGCTCACCCAAATCCCCCCTCACCCTTCTTCCTTCTAGTGTTTATTAACACGTCTTTGACTTCACAAGACTCTTTAAAGCGAGGTCCCCTCACTGAGACGTCACATAGTCCGCCTTCCCACCCGTCCCCCACCCGTGGGGGACGGGTGGAAAACTTTCGTTTTCATCATCAGCGACCTGTTGGAGCAGGGGAATTCACGTCTTCGTCTTGATCACTTTTTCTGCCTGTTCTTCTTAATCTGTCTGAAACTGCATTTATAGAATGAATTCTGATTGTAACCGTAAAAACTTAAATTTTAAATTCATGTCGCTTCTTTAAGATGTTTCATTTTTGCACCGAAAAATAAATTAGAATGTGCGTTCCGATGAGGTTCTTTGAAGAGTGAGATTAAGAGTGCCTCTTGAAATTGGACAACATTAAAGATACTTTTAATACCCAATGTCTTCTGGTTCTGCTCTGCATGCCCAGAACCAAACGTGGAGAAGCAGCATTCAGCTTCTACGCACCACAAATCTGGAACAAACTTCTAGCAAACTGCAAAACAGATGAAACACTGAGTTCCTTTAAATCCTTAGTGCTGTCAGTCATCCTCGTGTACACGCTGCTAAATGTCCTAATGGCAGACAAACAACTTACCATTACAGAAAAACTGTTTATCCGCCGTCACTGGTGGCCATGCTAACTAGCCGGAGCATTCATGGCAGACTCTGTTGGTGTGAACGAGGGTGATTGACAGCACTAAGACCCTCCTCCTAGCTCTGATCGGTGGTTTCTGATGGAGTAGTAGATGACAGCAGATTATCTGACTCATATTATACTGTAATGACATAGTGATAGTTTTTTTTTATAGAAAAGCTACTTGCTCCAGCTACTATCTTTCTGTATTAATTTGCTTTATTAATATTGGTCTGATGTAATACTCTAAATTTAAATATGTTTTCATTAACTGTACACCAAAAATCATAAGTAACAAAAATACAGGCTTTCAAATACCCATCTGTGTGTAGTTAATCTATATAAGGTGTCACTTAGTGATAACGTTCCTGAAATAAATGGACTTTTCAATGATATTCTAATTTATTGAAAAGCTCTGTGATCTCAGTAAAAAAAAAGAAGTTTAAATTTGTATTTTTTAACTCAAATGTCTGCCTGAATTTATTCACAATTACGCACAAAAATATTGTTTCTCTATGTAGCAACAGCAGACAGTCGATTGTAGGAAGTTGCTAACTTTGCAGCAATTCCTCATGCGAAGCATGTAGGCCTACGTGGCGACGATGAAAAGGAAAACTTCCTTTTAACCAACTGGTGGTTTGAGAAGATAGAGCGAACACAGAAACATGTTCTGCTCCAAAAATATGTTGCAAAATTAATTCTTGCTAGCCAGGGAAATACTTTATTTGTGGTGGAGGAATTGACCTGATGGCTGTGATTTCAGAAACTGGCGAGATGAGCAAGCGACAGGCGTTGACTTACTTTTTTGGGGGCCTTCAAAACCAAATGGAAAAAAAGGAGAAACGTGTAAAGTTTGGTTAAAGTTTTGTAACCCTAATTTAAAAATTAAAATCAGTGGACAATGACCATTGGGCATGAGGTCAATGACCATTGACCTAGCAAGGGTTATGTCCATAACCTTCCAAGGACAAAAAAAACCCATATAGACATTGAATAGACTGCTATATTCATATACAAAAATCCCCATTTTAATCGCATTACTCTTTGATATTGAAAACATCCTGTCTTTACTGAACATCAAAGAAATGTTGTACTTTCTTTTCCTCACAGGACTCCTTTAAACCAAAGCTTTCTTAATCAAATGATTCAGCCTTGAAGGCTCATGTTCCATCATTACAAGGCTAAAGGAAACATGCTGAAACCTGACAGAGGGCAAGTTTCAGCACCAATGAGGGGCAAAAGCAAACTGCTATTGAAAGTGCGCGCACTGTAGTATGTGATTACTATTTGAATACCAAGTGTCTGGTAAACATTTTAGTGTTACCATGTTGTTCTCATTGGAAAACAAAACGGTTTCTGACAACAAAATGCAGAGACGTGAACAGCTGAGGTCTAATGTACTGGACTGTTAGATATTCTTTGTCCTACATGCTCTACGTTGTTATTTCTTATTAGCAGAGCTGCCCTAGTAAAACCAGTAGTGATGGCTGGATTGATTGATTATCTCGGGTCTAATGCAGATTAAACGGCGGAGCTCTTAACCACCCAACGTGGCCCAAATGTGAAATGCACCTGTTCATAAAACATCCCAAAATGCTTTCCCTCCCATCCCAAACCCTGAGCAGATGTGGAAAAGAAAAGGTCACATTCCTGCCATGTCTTTTATCTCCAAATTCTGAGTAAAACCTGCCCACATCCCACCAGATCATAAATCTGTACATTTCTGTGGACTCAGATATTTCAAAATGTATGTATTATTTGAATATGGCCTCTTGCAAATGTACAGAGATCTTTAGACGATATGGTGTCAAAATAATTAAATAATTGGTTAACCTTTAATGAGGTATACACTCAGGTCCTCCATTCTAACACCTACAAACAAATACAATGAGACAAATATAAATCTGCAGGTTTGTTATTGAAACGTTATCTTCACTGTAAAAACAGGTGTGATAAGACATGTTCAAGGCACCATCAGCATGATGAAACACGGTGGTGGCAGTATTGTGTTGTGGGATTGCTGTTCTTCAGAGAGGACAGGGAAACTAGGGTGAAGGTTTACCCCCCAATATCCTAAACTTGCAGCCAAAGTTACAAAATATTTAGGTTCTGAATCGTCCTATTCAAAGTCCAGACCTAAATTCTGTTACAAATCTGAGGCATGCTTGAAAACTGCTAACCACAGAAGCTCTCCATTCAGTCTGGCTGATCTAAAGTTATTTTGCAAAAATGAATAGGCAACGTTTCCATTTTTAAGATGGAAGTACATACCGCAAAGAGTTGGAGTAAAAGACGGTTCTACAAAGTACCGACCCGGGAGGTCCGGATACATTTCCAATGAAAATCTCTCTATATGTCTTTATCTAACTTATTTAAAGTTATGTATCACAATTGTTCCCTACTTTAAACTTAAAACTGGAATAAAATACATTGACATCTTTTGTTCCAACGTGACGAATTGACAAAGACAGCCACAAGGAGGCGCACCAGCAATAGATCCTCTTCTTTCATGAATTTCAAAATACAGCACAGTGATATTGAATGAAAAAAACAAAACAAAACAACTCTCCAGTGCAATAATGATTCAGTTCTTTTACGCAGCTATTTTTGAACCTTCCGACTGTTTACAACGAGCTAATCACTTCCTGGAAAAACAGAACGAAGCCGTCCAGAGGGGGGATTAGTCACGTCGCAAACTACTCCGATCAGGACCCCATTGCTCCTTGATTGATTCTTCCCCGGAAGTCGAGACTCGGACCCGGGATGATCCAGGACGGTAGTGGCTGACTGACTGTGTGAGAGTCCCAGAGGGAGCCGGAACGAGGGTCTGCGGGCCGGACTGCCAAACGTTCACGTCTCTCTCCTCTCTCACAAACACAGCAGCGCGCTGATGTCTTTAAAAGGCCCTGAATGACATCTGGGAGTGCAGGAACACTGTGATTAATCGGCAAGTTAATTCTCATGGAAATCACCCCGGGCCGGCGCAGAACGAGGAGAGGAGGAGCCGGAGAGGCGTGTGAAACAAACTCTGGCCAAATGCACAGAGAAGATTGCTCACGGGGGGATTTTTATGGTATCAGCGCTGAGTACAGTGGTCCTCCCTCCCGTGCCAGGGCTCAACTCCATATTTCAAATCAATAGCTTAAAGATTGGCCAGCCGAGGTCGTTAGGATATAATGGCTCTGCATACGGCTTGTTAAAATTACGTAAGAAAGTCGTAAAAAGTACAAAGATTATCCGCGAGTTTTTAAACGCGGCCTCAAAATCCGAAATGCGGAGAAACCCTCCCGGAGGACGCCGATCGCGGCAAAGTGAGAAACGCGGGTTAATGGCAGGAGTGTCACGCTCGGGGATGAGGTTTCGGTGGTACACGCGGGATTGTACTTGATTTAATGGGATGTTTGGTAGTGAATCGTCGAGTCTGATTTCCCACAGGAAAAAAAAAAGCAAAAAAAAAAAAAAAAAGCCTTTTATCTGTTGCAAATGCCGCGCATGTAACGGCTTAGGTAAATCATCCAGGGTTGGGGTTCGGGGGGGGGGGAATCATTCAACTAAACAGTTCTCGGTGATAAACGACAGCTTTGGGAAGATACAGACACGTGTGCATTCTTGAGGAGAAAAAAAAAAGAACGGCGTCCGCTGAGTTTGAGAAACGGTGGCATTCACAACTCGGCCTCTTCTCGCAACGAAAGGCTCGGGAAGTTGAGGCTGACGTCACACAGAAAATGGATGAAAACTCGACAGAGGCTGCGGGTGTTTGTCAGGAGCAGGACGTTATGCCGGCTGGCAGAAATGCCTTCCCCGGGTCATACGTCTACGCCAGCTTTAAAAAAAAAAAGCGAAGCAAAAATGGAGAGGTGGGAGAAGGCACTGGAGAAATTCGCCCGAGTGAGGAATTGATTTTTGTCTGACCCAAGAGAGTACTTCATCCCTTCGGTCGCGGAGGGTTCTGGGAGACGTGTTGTGCTAACAGCAGAGCAAAGGAACCCACGCAAAACAATTCTTTAACATTCTTTGGGAACATTACAGTTTCCTCTCTCTCGTTTTTACATTTGGAACTGCAGAGGCGCAACATGCGGGCCGGTTGCTCTGATTGGTTGATTTACAGTGGAAGGGAGCGCTTGAGTCTTAAAGGAGCAGCACCAGCTTCCCCAAAAGGTGCATAAATTAACGTTGTTCCTTTCAACGACTCACCACGTTACATCTAGAAGCCGGATGTTTCTGGGAAATCAAACTCACTTTGAATATAGCTCGTCACATTATAACATGTGACATTTTAGTTTTGCTATTTTGTGGTAAAGAACGTAGCCCTCAATTCTCAAAAACAAGCTCCCATTCCTCTGATGACATCGCAAAAGACATAAAGCAGTTACGTTGACTTGCTTCTTTTTAATCGATTCCTCCTTCAAAGGTGTTTACTTGTCTTCTGTATGAACGCGGTAAAATGTTTGAGCTGTATACGCTGGACAGAATTTAGGAACATTTGGCAACGCCGAAACACATGGGACGGCCATATTTGATCACCAAAAGTCTTCAGGGATCATTTGAGCCAGATTAAAACTGTTGCCTGGTTGATGTGTTGCTTCAAAGGGATATTCAAGTCCCAGCAGAACAGCTGCTTCTCCCACGGCTTCAGCAGAAAATGATTCCAAGACGACAAACTTTTAACGGTTCCAGCAGTTTTCCCCAACGTGCTGCATGCACCCAGCTCGTTCTGGGTGCATGCAGCTCATTCTAGGGGTCAGTGACCTTTAGTGTCCAAAGGCGATTCTTTTGCCACTGCGCCTACTAAATAAAATTTGTCCGGAAGCCTAAACGGCTTTAAATCACTTTATTCTGTTTTGTTTAATAAGATAAAGTTTAGATTGAATGTAAAATTAATGAAAACTATCAAACTTTAATAAAGGAAAAGTAAATGTATGCTTTTAATCAAGATATCCTTGGAAGAGCAACAAAATAATTTTCATAAAAACACAAAAAAGGATTGAAAAAAATATATTTCTTACGATACTCAGGTCGATCTGTGGTAGTAAAAAAAATTCTAGGCATGTTTTGCATGAAAAAATGTGTTTTTTCTAAAAACACTCCTTATTTCTATATGATTTCAAAAATATTAAGAGAAATATGTATCTGGATCCACGGTCTCTAAACCATCACAACCACAACACTAGCCTTTGGGAAATCATGCAGCTATTTAACATTATGCAAGCAGAAGTTCATTTTAGTAACGGAGAAAAAGTTAAAACGGAACTCTAGAGATAAAGTTTTGAAGGCAATTTTTGTCATCAACACGGTTTCCTTCAGGTTTACCATCCTTAGTAGTTTGGGACTCAAACTCTGTTTCCAACACGTCATCATTTGCAAATAAAAGGCGAACGAAATGCTTCAGAACCAAAATCTGTCAAAAATTGCCTCTTAACTCAATTTGGTGATAGTTTGTACACATTTTCACCTTTCATTGGAGTTTTATAACCAACTTATTTGAATACAAAATGTCACAGATGTTTCATACTAACTTTGCATCAATTTGTACCAGATATGGGGATGTTTCTTCCCTAATTTCTATAATCTGCTCAAAGTTTGCTATTGCAAAGTCTGGTTTTAAGACTCCATTTAATGCTATTTATGTTCAGAGGAACCCTCAGAGTAATTTTCTTCAATGGTAATCTGTAACAGTAATCGTCAAGTCCCAACAACAATGAGAACCACAATCAGATGGAAACAGAGCATTTTTTTTATAAATATTTTCTGCCATCCTGATTTAAACAAGTGATTCTCAGTAGCATAAAGCACATAAGAAGGAAAAATGGCAACACTTGCGGAAAAAAATAAGGGTCCAAATTGGTGTAAATGTAACTGAAACGCTTCTTGTGACGTCTTTGGCCAAGGACTCCTCAGATACTCTTATCCTTCAGTGCACTTTTAAAACTTTTACACTTTTTGGATCTCTTACACCATCACCAAGCTGTGTTTTATTGTCAGCCTGCGTTTGTTAGTGGTAGAAAAAAAAAAGAAAAGAAATACACCACTGCATCTTTAATTGTCAATCCCCACTCTCTTTTTTTTTTTTCTTACATTCATTTCAACAGGCCATTGGTTTTGATTTCACACGATTATGGCAGATGATGGTACAATCTTACCCATATAATTGAATACCCCTGCTCTTACTCCATCAAAACACAGCGATACGGATGGAGCGTACGCGCCGGCTGTCACCGTTTCTGTCCACCTCAGCAAGAAGCGGCTGGTTTTATAGGGCTGGTAAGGAGCGGAAAATGTGAATAAGCGATTTTGGAAAGCCCGACTCCCCTCTGCAGTGCTAATTTAGTGTGAGAGCTAAGTGGCTCATTTTTATGTGAACACCATTGTGTTCCCTAACTGTGCAGCAAACAATCGCTGTTCCAAGGCAAAGAAGGACACAATGTGAACAATAGAACAATGAGGGCCTTTTTTCCCTTTCTCTTGCTGCCTGGAGGAATATACAAAAAAAAAGAGATTCTCACAAAAAACAAAACAAACAAAAAAACAGGGCTGTGTAATTGTTTTCTGAGGTTGAGATTTGGATATATTAAGTGCTTTTTAAGAAGGGCGATGTCATGCACCAAAAAGGAAGTACGGTACGTCTATATGAGTGCTGCTCATGGATGCGTCAGGTGCGAACGTACACGGCAGGTATCAGGCCACCTGTTGTCAGGCTAGCTGGTGTGGATGTTGACAGGGATCAGCGACGGGTGTTAAAATATTTGGGGGGAGGGGCTTTGCTCTTTTGCTCTTCCCTTGCCACTGAGCAGCCCGAACCTGACACTATCTATCACTGGGGAGCACCAGTCAATGCTACGCTGCACACACAGACAGCGCGCAATCTCCCCTCGCTGTCTGCCGCACTCCATCTCTGCTTCCTCAACCCCGTCGCCCCCCTGCATTTTCTGCTGGTCTCTCCTCCGTCCCCCTCTAAAAAAAAAAAGACGCCGAGGCCGCTACAGCCTCGTGGCCTGGTCTCGGGCGTGTCATCAATCAAAAAACGATCGTATCACTCTTGCACACAAAGCTGGATTCGTTGCGCGGCGCGATGGTACGGAAGATTCGGCCTCTCTCTAGCTCAGCTTGGCAACATCCGTTATCTTCCGGTGTATCAAACTTTGTTTCACTCTCGCGCCTCTTCGCAGCAGAAACCTCGTCGAGGCCCGCTTCCCTTGGTGTGGCTTGTGAGGGCCTACATCTGCTTGTGATATACAATGCAACGCGGCGCCTCACCCACACTCTGAAGTAACAGATTCACGGTGCGACGTGGAGCTGACACTCTGCACTTTCCCCAGAAGGTTGCGCTCTTAACGACTACAAACCCCTCCACCGGCGCGACTGGCGGCGACCCCCTCTTCTTCCCTCCTTTTCAGCTCCTCACACTGCTTACATGGACAGCCCATAATAGCAGACATGAATCTGTGTCTCCCCTTGCTCCAAACAGATGCCGGCTGTCCATAAATCACAGGCCTCCATTTTGTTGGGTAGAACAAAAAGCGTTGTTTCTGTGGGCCTGGTAATAATCCCCGTGCCCCATGTTGTGTTTTGTCTCTGGACTGGCTCTTGTCTCCACTCTCCTCTGTCACACTCCTGCTTCTCCACATGCATTACAATAGGGGCAACCAGGTGATGAATATTTGTGTCTCGCCTGCCGTTAAGATTTCATTAATCACCGCAAGACTTGAGAGCAAAGCTGTGTACCTGGCCGTGCTGGCAGGCTGAGGGGCCCTCCCCCCCATGCTACCTCCTGGGGACGACGAGCAGCCATGTTGCGTTGTGTTGTGGCAGGGCTTATTTGTTGTATTGGTTTCTCCTCTCTCTTCCTGTCTTGGTGTTTGCGCGGTTCCAAGCAGCGCTTGTTCCTCCCAAAAGGACGGATTTGCTGAAAGAAGCAAAAAGTTAAGCCATTACTGTCCGAGAGCGAAAAATAACTACGACATGTCAGCAGCCGCCTTTTATGGTAAAGTTGTTGATCAATATCAACTGACTCGACGATTATTCGGCCAGGTGTGGAAATCTGTGGCGCCCCCAATGCCTGCAGACACAACTGCGCAGCACATACAGCAGCACTGCTGCAAAGCCAGTGAGATTAGATGGAACACAATTACGCATGAAAGTTTTGCATGGGTTCAAAGATTAGCGAACAGCGATTATAGTTTAAAACAACATAGTCGTCAGCGTAAAAGTTTACTTTTTGGAAACTTGAGATAAAACATAGAGTTGTGCTTTGCCATGGTGTCTCAAAAGGAAAACTTTTACATTGCCTGGCAAATCTAGTGGTACCCTTTGATGTTTGCCACATTTGATCACATTACAACCATAAACTTTAAATGAATTTGCAGGGATGCTATATGGAAAGAAGGCCGACATAAGGCAGTGCATAACTTAAGAGGAAAGTGATGGCTTCACGGCATGGTTTTCAAATGAAAACCATGTACTTTAACCTGACCAAAACGTCTGAGTCCATACACAGGAGATACAACTGTTTCCTTGTTTGTCTTTCTTTGCTGCGCTCCTCACCTCCTTCTTCTTCTTCTTTTTTTTTTTCTTTTTACGGTGCGGGTGAGGCGGTAACAGATGGAGAGACAGAGTGCGGGGATGATGAGGACGTAAAATGTGCAACGTTTACTCATTCGCTTCTTTATTGTCTTCCGCTGCAGGAGCCGGAGTACCGGAGCGAGCGGAAAACAAACCGGTGGGTACAAGGACACGGGCCTCCCGAGCCTCATTCACCAACCAATCGGCCTTGATAGGATCCACCAGCTGCCAAGGATTCACTCACTCCCCCCTTTTATCTTTCCTCTCTCTCTCTATCTACCCTTACCTCCCCACCTGTTCCCTCACTGTCACTCAATTTTTACACTTTTCTTCCTATTTGCACCCCCTTCCTCCCTCTCCCGCTCTCCTCTTCCTGTCTGTAATGCCTAGCAGTGATGGATAGACACGTGCCGGCGTACAGAGGAACCTATTTGGACTGGCGTGTCAGCCCATCTTTATCAAATGTTGCAGAGGTATATTCTCTTGCTATGCTTCATTACTCTGGAATGGCAGGCCCTGAAATGTTTGACTGCTCTGTCTTCTCTCTTCAGAAACCCGCTCCACTGCTGTCTTCACTCCACCTCCCCCGTCTTCCTGCCCATTTAGCCGCTGCGAGTTGCAGGATCGGAGCTTTAGAGAGAGCGCGAGAAGCACGGGCCCTTCTCCGCCGGATGGCCGGGGGAACGCTGCGATGCTTTGGAGGAGTTTGGAGGGGGTTAGACATCGATTCACGCTGCATGACTGGGGCCGCTAACGAAGCCCCTCCCCTGCCTGCCCCATCTCATGACAACCACCTGCCTCGCCGCGCAGCCATTGGCCGAGCCTCGGCAGTGCCTCTGCCAATCAAAGCCCCACTGATGGCCCCTGCTTGAGCATGACCTCAGGATGACATCACTGGAAAGGCATTAAAGTAATAAAGGGCTTGCTAGTACAATACAGTAAAGGGCAGGGCAACGTAAAGCCTCATCAATCAGAGCATACACAGAATTCAAATAGAGGCGTCTCACTCTTAGTTGAACGAGAGGTCATCTCTCCCGGAGCGCCGTCTCCCCTGGAAAAACTTCTCCCTCCCGAGTCTATCAGTTCTGTCGTAATGTTTTGAGTATATCTGCGCGGCACACCTTGTCGGTAAAATGGAGACAGGCTGTGTATGTGTGTGTGAGGGGGGGGATAGAGGTATATTACCACATAGGAAGGTGGGGATCAATAGTAAATCCTCCTGAGCTGGAGGTATTTCTCCTGAGATGTGGGGACTCTTGAGTCTAATCAATGAAAACCACGCCGAGCATCTTGGACTTTATGAAAGTTTGGACTGATGGGAATCCATTGTGAGATGAGTTACAGCGGCCATCATAAAAAGGAGAGGCGAACTATCGTCCAAAATCAAAACAACTCAAAGTCAATGTTTGCAAATTTAAATATCAGTTACTTGTGTTGGTTATTTTATTGTTACCAGAAAATATAGTTAGTTAAGAAATGTTTAGCATTCTCCTGTCAAAGAGCTTCTCTTGGTTTAGGATAAAGGCAAAAACACACTACCAACTTTACCATAACCATCTAAGATTATAATCTCAATTGACCTCCGATCCAGCGGTGGAAATGATGGAGGTAGAAAAAATGCCCTCGAAAGTTTATCTTTATTCCAAAAGAAGTTATAGAAATGCAAAAAAAAGAAAGAAAAAGTTTTAAATGAAAAAAGCTGATTAAAAAAAATCTGCAATACTTTGAGCTTTTAAAAAGTGCATAGAAAAAAAAAGGTTTTATTACTGCATATTGAAAATCAAGGTCACTGATGCTACGGGATCTTGAGTGACAATAGAGAGTAGACAATAAAAGAGTAATAAACAACCGGGGTAAACACACAGAAGCAAGATTCAAGATGACTGGCTTTGATAAACACTGCGCATGGTGAACGACTTTTCAAAGACTCCAACTTGGAGCATTTCCCCCCTCTTTTTTGAGGAATGCAACTTTTACTGGTTTGACTGGACCCATCGTAAATCTGTCTGCCGGGCAACCGTTCTACCCAGTTGGGACAAAAGATAAAGTTGTTTTTGAGATCCTGGTAAGATGTACAGTTGAAGGAGTTTGTTTTAAATGATCAGTAAACCAACGCAGTATTTCCATTTATGGCTTAGGGGACAATCAGAAGTAAGACAACTGTGCTGCTTTGATGGTCATTTATAATCAAACAAAAAATAATTAAGAATGTACAATATCAGCCTCGTTTATGCCTCTGTCCTTGATCAGACTTTTATTCAACTCTAAAGAAGTCCCTAAAAGTAAATGTGACTGGTTGGTATGTTGGCAGTGTGAAAATGGCAGATCTTACTTACAATTAACTTAATGACTTCCAATTTTTCACTGTTTGTCCAGCAAAACTCCGCTGCTGTATGTAGCATGAGTTTGACTGGGTTTAAACCATTGTTTGACTAATGAATAAGTCATCAAAGTTGACTCAAAGAACGATTTGATGAGCAGGAGCCACGTTGGAGCCAAACTGGAGGTTCAGTCAGTTCAGCTGCTCAGCTTTGTTGTAGTCACACTGAAGCCACCGCCCACCGTTGTTCGGACCTGGCTGGCCTTTTCCCAAACAACCGTTTGGCTCCATAATCCATGACAGGAGATGGAGGCAGTATGGGATCAAAGGCAAGGCATGAAACCCTAAAGAAGCCATAACTCTGGTGTTTAATTGTGTTTCGAGTAAATGCCAAAGCACCCCCTTGACCCACCCAGACGTCTGGGGATCATCTGCCCTCCGTTTAATACGGGGTTATTGTCATTCTATCAAACAAAATCACATCTGCACCAAAATATTTGGATTCCCGCCATGCCGAGCACTAAATTAGGGAACAAATGTAAACGGGGGAGCCGCTTTATGACACGCACCGTAAACATACCGTAAAGGAGATTGCCATCGGTACATTTCTTTAAAAAGCAGCAGAGAAACGTCTGCTGGATGTCGAAGGCAGAAGTCGGCTCGCTGTAAAATTGCTTTCTAACTAGAGTGAAACAGAGTGGCTCTTTTGTCTGCCATAATTAGGGCCGTATTCTGCTTTGCATAATCGCCTAGAAAGATTAAAAAGGAATTCAGATGAAGCATTACCAAAACAGTGATAACGCCACAGGAGGACGTTATCAATATATCTGCTTCAAAACCTGGATTTTTACTCTTTTTTTTTTTCTTCTTTTTTCTTGGTCTTATTTTGACAACCTATATAGCTCGTTTAACCTTCAGTGTCTGTTTCTCAAATGAAATTGCACCGTGAAGGGAAAAAAGAAAAAGAAATACTCATATTACCGTGAAAAACGATGGCTTTTCTCTGGAACAATAAGCAGTCCTTGAACTCCGCGTCATTAAAGTGAACGCCATCATTTCCTTTCATTAAGATGACTGTGTGCAGACACATATTGCAGTTGGAAAGGCGAAGCTGCGGCAGGAGACTCATTTAAAAACCGCCCTAATCTGGAAAATGATCCTAATGTTTCTCAAATGTTATATCCTCCCCAACCTTTTTGGCGCGCGAGACGCTTTAAGAGGGCTGTACGATTTCCAGGCGTTTAAGCGGATCGCTCCTTTTGAAAATAAATAAATAAATAAAAGATGCACCCTGAGTGCTGCTTTTTTCTGTTTTCACATATATTGCCAATTTTTCTGACAATAAATACTGGGGGGGTGGGGGAGACTGGATAAAATTCATATCCTTTACTCCTTCGCTGGTAGATTATGGGGATTTCATGCAAAAGAGGGCCTCTCGTGAAATTGCGAGCCTCTGCTACTGCTGCTTCTTTGTTGGGTGTCAAAGTATAGAAATAGCCGTGCCCTCTCCTGTTTTGCTCATTTGACTCAACGGGTGTGAAACAGTCCCTCATATCCCTGTCTTGTCTATAAGAAATGAAATGACTTTAAGACTGCGCAGCGTTGCCACAGGCAGGTCGGCTGAAAGGCTATTTCAGGAGAAATGGACATGGACATAAATATCCTCGCGGGGCGCTTTGTAATAAAAAAGGAAAAGGAAACACAATGTTATGAAATGCAGTGAAACATAAAGAGGGGAAGAGGCAGGGGTATGTAGTGGGGGTGGCAGGGCTGTTTGTGGGGGTGGGGGGGTGGAGGGCAAATATCCATCAAATTAACACATCAGTGGCTTTGATTGTAATCTCTGGGCCCTGGCTCTCTCGCTCTGCCACGCCAGACAAGCGGCCAAACGTGATTTATCAATGCAAAGCTAATGGCATCAATATGAATCTAACTAAAAATCAATATTTCATTACCAAATTGTTAGCGAGAATGAAGAAAAATGGCCGCGGCCGGAGCGCTCTCCGGGGTAGGAGCATCTGGAGTTCAATGTGACAAGATGAGCGATGCGTGACTCGGGGCTCGAGGAAGGACACGGCGAGGACAGGACTCAGTCTGGGCACACTTTGAACTCTATCTCTCTCCGTCTTCCTCTGCCTCCTCCTCGTTTTCAGCCAACTCTGACAAAGCCCCCCCATCTCTCTACACTTTATTATGTTTTTCGTCGTTCGCTTCTGTTACCCCCCCTCCTTTCATATCTTTATCACACCGTTTCCTCTATCAATCTCCGCCTCGCGTGTCAGCGACGGTGTCGGCGGAGGACCACACAGTGTTTCGCGTTCCTCCTCAATTAATGACCAACTCGAACATGGAGCCTCTCAATCTCTCCCACCCTCTCTCCGCTCGCTCGCGCCCGCGCGTGTCGACGCACACATACGCGCGCGGAGCCCATTTCAATTATTTTTTGCCTCCTTTGAAGACAAGTCAGCATTTTTTTTTATCTATTCCCCTTCAGTCTATCCCTACCTCACTCCCTCCCAGTGGATATATCTCCCAAGACTCATCACACGTTCTCCTAACCAGCCCTGCATGGCTTCCCTTATAATGAGCGTGAGAGAGAAAGAGAACCAAAGAACTAAAAAGAGAGAGGTAGGTTGGGTTGATGGTTAAAAAGCCTAGATCCCGCCTCTCTCTCTCAGATGTGACCTTCATTTTATTTATATTCCAGTCTTAAGCAACGAGTATTTATTAGGAAGGGCCTGTGATTGTGGAGCTCTGTCAGGTAAGTAATGATGCACCTTTGTGCTTGTGCAGCATCCCTGGGCGCAATTAAAAACAAACACCCCTTTCTCTTCCGTTTCCCGTTGTATCGTCAGCCAATCAGCAGTGGCGGTCCTGGCATCAATGGTAAACCGGGGAAACACTTCCTTCAGTTCGCCCAACAAAGTCCATTCCCGTAAAACAACAACAGAAACTTACTAAAAAAATAAATAAAACCAGAGTCCGTTCAATACTGTTCTTGTGGTTCATCAGAAAAAAAGTTAATATATGAGACAAAGGAAAAAATAACTTTGTTAATTTGGGAATCAACTTCGACCACATTTTTTGAGAAGCTGAATTTATTCGCTAACGACTCCAAAGGAGTTTTACTACTGCTTTTCTACTTCTGACGATCTTTCGGGGTCGACGGAAAAACCTTTAAAAGCAACATTATGTGCACAGATGAAGAAAATTGAAGAGCTGATATGAAACAAAGTTTGTAGCTACAGTATGTTTCCACTAAAAAAGAGTGACAAAACTGTCAATTTTCCACTAATGTCTGGGGAAAAACACAATTCCACAAATCGTGGTGTTTCAGTTAAATAAGACAAATAAATCATATGTGAATATGTTTGTTTACGCGTAAAGTCATTAAAGAAGCATACCGCTCCACCATCCTCCTTCCACTTCCTGTCATTGTCTTCTTCGTGGTTTGCATCGATGGCAATGCAATGTCTGGTTGTTCATCGTGTGACGCGGAAAAAGTGTTTCCATTGCAGTTTTTGAGAAATAACTAAATTCTGAAAAGGTAAAAAAATTTAAAAAAAAGGCCTCATCTTAGCGGCGAAACTTTTTATTAAAAATATATATGTACAGTGAACCCTCGCTATAACACGGTTCACCTTTCACGGCCTCGCTGCTTCGTGGATTTTTTTTGTGCAGTTTTTTTCCACAGTGCATTGTGTTCTGCGTCCTGATTGGCTAAACAGTCTCCGCGCTTCTTCTCTACCTGTGTGCCAATAACGTTACGGTAATTTAAATATACGTAATACAGCAAATTTTGGTAAATGTTTTTGCCCAGAAGAAAAAAAGAGCAACAATGGTTAATAACTAAGTTCTTTTGAAAAAACACATCTGCCCAACAGGCTTCATTAGAAAATGCCACTAGAAAGCGAAGTCAGGCCGCAGCGTCACAGTCAGAGGAACAGTGAAATACGCGAGTCACAATTTGTCCTACTGTACTTCGTATTGATGACTAAAATGATTATTTTACTGTAGTTATTTGTAAGAAAGTGTTATATTTGTTAAAAAAAATGCATAGGCCTGAAAACAGTTTTTGTTCTTTGGTTTCAATGTAGAGTATTTAATTATGCTGTATAATAATTGTAAATAAATAAAGGTAACTACTTCACGGATTTCGCCTATCACGGGTTCTTTTCAGAACGCAACCCCCGTGATAAACGAGGGTTCACTGTGTATATATATATATATTTTTTTTTCGAAATTGCTGTGTTTCCATTGAACAAATTTATTTACCAAATGTCAAATTGCGCAAATATATGGTCAGTGGAAACGTAGCTAGTAACACCTATCAGTCTGAAAAATGTTTAGATATCTCAAAGGCCTTAGAACAACCACAATGAGAGCCATTAATCACAAATCAAGAAAACTTTGGAATATGCTTTTAGGAGAATACTCTGTAAAGTGCCAAAGCAAAAAAATGACACTTTTGGAAAGTGTGTTTTCTGTTGCATTTGGTGTAAAACTAACACAGCATTTCAGAATAAAAATCATGGTGGTGGTAAATGTGATGGTCTGAGGCGGATTTGCTTCTTTAGTTCTTGGAAAACGTTAAGTAATTTAAGTAATCATGAATTTAGCTTCCTAGCTGAAAGTCCTGTGGGAGAAAGTCTGACCATCGGTTTGTGATCTCAAGGTTTTGTAATGGTCTAGTCAAAGTCCAAGCTTGGAGGCATTTCAGATGCTCAGACGTGACATAAAACAAGAGGCAGAAGCCCGAAAACATCGAAACTAACACAGTTCTGCAAAGAAGGCTGGGTCAAAATTCCTCCCCTCCGATGTAAAAGACTCATTGCCAGTTATTGTAAACTCTTGAAGGCAGTTACTGCAACCATGGGGGTAGCAACCAGTTATTAAGTTCAAGGGGACAATGGCTTCTATCTTCTAGGGCCAATTTAAGGAAAAACAACCTGGAGCTCTAAAAACCATGGAGATGACTGTGAACATCTGGAGAACACACCCAGAGTGGTTGACTCACAGACTACGAGTCATTTCCAGTTCTTAAAAAAACCACCTCAGGACCGGAGATGTTCCTCACACATAGACACTAATTGGAAGAAGAATGCCCAGCAGAAACTCAAGAGGCACTACCAGAAGAGTCTGTCTGGTGTTCGTCCAACACTATGTGGTTTGACTCAACCACCAAACGGGACAGGAACAGAACGCAACTAGGTCTGCACAGAGGATCCATCCAGAACTTTTACAGGCCTGGCGTCGGCAGCTAGCACATCTGCAGAGCCCACACATCCTGGACACAAGCTGTTCAGACTTCTACCATCAGAGCTGCATTTGCAAAAAAAAAAAAAAAAAAAAAAAAACATTCACCACAGAGATGGTTTCTTCCCCCAGGCTGTCTCTGATGAATATAATGAACACCTTACAGCCAGAGTAATAGTAATACTGCACTATTAAAACCTGCTGTTTTAAAAAACAAGTAGAGCTTTTTTTTTCTTGTGAACATACCAGTAGTCACATTTTGTCTGTACAGTGTGTGAAACCAATGGCAAAATCCTTGGTGAATAAAAACCTGGCCAGTAAAACTGATTCTGATTTTAAATTCATACTTTTCAAACTGTACTTTGAAGGCTCAGTATAATGTATTTTTTGGGCACATAGTGCCATTTCATAGCATAACCAAGTGACTCTCCTTCAGCTGTAAAAATACTGTATATACCAAATATAACCTAGTAATTTAATGACTTGAAATTGGTCCTCTGTGTCTTTAAAATCTCCTGCTCTTTCTCAAAGTCTGCCTTCAGCAAGTCATCACAACACAAATCCTCTACTAACCCTTTAACAATGCTTTTACCAGTGTTGCACTGAGAAGTAGCTCATAATGACGCAGAGTTCCACCAAGTTTTTGCTAATTGCTGCTGGCTAGTTTGAAGGAGCTGAGTGGGTGAGAGCTGCTCTGTGAGGCTTGGAAACTGCAGCTTCAAGTAGGAGCTTCGTCTTGAAGGTGGAGCTACTTTCATCCAGACATTTTGCATAGCTCAGTAGTTGCCACTGAAAGGATTTCTCAAAGACGCTTGAAAGAATCAAGGCAACACTCCAAGTATGTTTTCTATGAGGAAATACCATTATAACATGATGTACAGCTCAAAAAAATTACATTTTACATAATACTGTCCCTTTAAGTAATCTCATGTCAATTTACATAACAGTTCAGCTTTAAGATGTTAAAATCATTTCAATTTTGAATTGGAGATGATCAGATATTGTCTAAAAAGTTGTAAAAAAAAACAAAAAAACCCAAACCTTTAAGCTTCAGAGCCAAAAGGCACCCGAGGAGGTCTGCCATATTTTTACAGAACCTACAGTTGCAGAACCATGGGGGCATCCATTCCTCTTCAAATGTGTTGCCCTGGGCGTTGAGCCAATATAGCCCAAATCAAAAACTGCCACTACCCAACGGTCCACTCAATGGCTCCTTTCCTCCCTCCCTCTGTGTTTAGACTGTCCTGGCCCGCTTTCTTCTTCTTGCAGTCTCCCCCTATCGCTTCCATCTCATTTATGTCTCCCCTGGGAAGAGGTGGTAATGTCCGAGAGGCCCATTTCTCTCTGGCTAGGAGTGGACAGGTCCACTCCTTCTGAATAAAAAAAAAAACAGAGAGAGAGAGAGGGGAAGGGGAGGTGATTGTAAAACATGTGTCATTACAGTGTCAAAACACCAAGCAAGCACAATGACTCCATCCTCCATCTTTCGCCTGCGATGTTTCGGAGGGAATTCGTCCCCTAATTTATGGCTCATGAGATAAGGATCCCTGAACTGTGCCGGTGCGCTACAGGCCCTGGCAATGACGGATATCATACATGGGAGAGGCGGCTAATATGAATGCTAATACCGCCCCTGACATACAGTAAATCGACCGCGAGTGTGGAACATATGCAGCTTAGGATAAAGTGTTTCCATGTTTCCATTGGTGGGAGATTAACCTACGATAGATTTTTATTGACATTTTAGCACCAGGGAGCAAGAGTGCGTAAAGAAGGGCATGTGGGTTGGAGGAAGATAGCTTTTACACAAATACGGTGTAAATATTAATAACAATGTTATGATCCACTTCCAGTTCTGAAACACAGGCAAAGATTGCAGAGAAGGCCATCTATATGGGCTGCCGTTCCCTTTAAAGAGAACCAGTATCGCCAAGAAAACAATATTTCAACTGTTTAGAAACTCCACTCCTGCAGTGCTCCGATAGAGAATTGCATTGGCACACTTTGTCACATTACAAGCACAAATTTCAATGTGTTTTGCTGAGATTTTATGAGACAGGCCAACAAAAAGTGCGGTATAACTGGGACACGGAGAGGAAATATTTGGTTTTCAATATCTTTTGCAAATTAAAATCTGAAAAGTCTGCGATGGACTGGCGACCTGTCCAGGGTAATCCCACCTCTCGCCCGTTGACCGCTGGAGAAATGCACCAGCCCCTTTTACCACCGTACTAGAGATAAGCATGTTAGAAAATGGATCATTCTAACACATAATTATGCTTTGATCCAATTTATTTTATTGTAGCTCTTAGTGCTGAAACTAAGTCTCTAAAAGGTTCGCTCTTCAATTATGCACTGGATTGTATTGCTATACCACATACAATTACAATAATGTACATTGCAATTTGTGTGTGTGTGAGGTGCCTGGCTATTTATAGCCTGTCTGGTGTGTACTCTTTAGGAACCTGTTGATGTTTTTCTCTGAGATTCTCTGAGAACTTTACCTAGGAAAAGTCATCGTGCATATAATGTAATGTTTTAGAACACAGCTACAAAATTACAAAGCCATGCCAGTTAACCTAAACTAATTAAACGGAAGCAGTCAAGAGACAATTGGTAACTCTGAGGGAGCTGCCAAGATTTGTAGCTCACGTACGCAGGTTTTCTGACAGGACAACAAAGTTATTTACTCAACAAATCTGGAAAAAAAGAATGCCGTTGTTGAAAAAGTTTGCCACAAACCATGTGGAGGACACAGCAAAGGTGTGGAAGAAGACCAAAATATAACTTCTTAGCTTACATGCAAATGAACACTAAACTTCCCCGTAAGCAAACTGTTCTAACACGGAAACTTGATAGCAGCAGAAACATTTGGTGGAGATACTTTTTCCAACAACAACAGAAGCTGGTCACAGTCAATGGGAAGATGACTTGAGCTAAATTCAAACCATTTCTGAAAGACAACCTGTTGGAGGCAGCAAAAGGTTTGAGGCTGTGGTCCAGGTTCCCCTTCCGGTGTAAATCTACAGCCGGAAATTCATCGGAATGGTTTAGATCAAACATTGAAGTTCAGACCGAAATGCTTCTGTTCTGATTTTCATGTTTTGGGTCCTTCTGTGATTGAGTACGACACCCCTTTCAAAAGACCTGCAACCACGAATTAGGTTCACCTTCCAGTAAGATGACACTAAACCAACAGCAAGAAATCAGCAACCGAAATCTAAACCACCCAACACAGTTTAGGATCGGACATGAACATAGACCGAACTTGAACTCAGAAAAATGAGCAAAGATTTCGGTCTGTAGAAGTGCAAAGCGGATGGAGATATCCTAAAAGACTCGAAGAAATAACTGAAGTGAAAGATAGATCTACACAGTATTGACCGAAAGTTGAAATTCTGGTACAAATACCTCAGAAGTCTCAGCGGTAAAAAACCCAAAAAACTCAACGTTGTATATTGTAACATGATTAGAAGGTTTGGATATGAGAGTTAAGCAAGTGAAAACAAGAGGGTTTTTTTTACCTTAATTTGACTAACATAGCAGTAAATTTGGGCTCTGATTGAAAACATGAGGACTATTGGAAAATAAACTCCGGACTTTCACATTTACTTTATACGTCCTGCAATATAAATGAATAACAGTGTGGATGTTTAAAGTTTTATCAAATTACATCATGAAGAACAAAGTAAAGGAAACATCTTACCAAAAAAACACTGATTGTTGAATCGTTCTTGACATGCTTATCTCTAGGTAAACCTCTCCCAAAAGGAGAAATGGAAACAAGTCGTGTAATTTAGAGAGTCAAAGCATTCAATGATATCAGCTGCACTTTCTCCAGCACATTGACAACCTGTCATACGGTGGGTTTTAAAGTGGCAGGCGCCGTTGTCACGCTGCATCCGAAAGGACCCATAAGACATGATTGCATCACTTTGGCTGTCATGTTGTTCTAGCACGTCATGCTGACATCCCACCCTGGTATGAGCCTTATACAACCACTAACCTAAAGGCCAACATGTATAGGTTAGCAACACCGGTTGACCATAAAAGACAGGAACAGTTTTGAAAAGGAATTAGCCTTAATTGTTCTGAGAGCGGTTCAAAACCAGATAAATAATGCTTAAAAAAAACCCCCACCACGCTAGATCATACAGTTTATCCTCATAGTAAGTTTAACTAGGCACTTTTTGAACACACCAGTATTAGCACTGCAACACAGCTAGCTCGGAACAGGACGCTAGAAAAGCAGAAATGTACGGTAAATCTTTTGTGTTCTATTATATATTTTGCATATTTATTTTTGCCTGTTGGAAATGATTAAACAGGCACTTATTACAAAGACTGCATTTTGGGTGTAGCATTAGCATTAGAAATGGCTGTTAGAAAGCCGGTGGTAGTAGCTTGTGATGTCTTGGTCAATATGAGGAAAGCAGAATTCTGGGAAATTTCAAAGGTAGAAACTTTCAAGAGGAGTTAACAGGGATTTTTTCGTAGCTAAATTAGATTCAAGGGAATAACGCTTAAGAATTTTGAATTAATATGAATTACAACATTTAATTTTCAATTTAAATAAAGTAATTTTTAATTTGGACTGAATTGAAATTAAAGCCCATAGAATGACCCTTAATCGTTTTGCATACAGCTTGGACAAATATATTTTCAGCTTAATCCCGACTAAAACTCGATTTCATCAAAATGCTCTTGAACACGTCTATCTTTGCTGCTGTGTGTTGGGGAAGCAGCATCAGAGCCAGCGACTCTAATAGACTGGACAAAATCATCAGGAAAGCTGGCTCTGTACTGGGACTAAGGCTGGAGTCCCTGCAAACTGTGGTGGAGAGGAGGACACTGAAGAAGGTTCTGTCTATTATGGACAATAAACAGCACCCTCTCCACCACATAGTGGACAGACAGCGGAGCACCTTCTCACATAGGCTGCTCCAGCTCCGCTGTCGTAGGGACAGATACAGGAAATCCTTCCTGCCACATGCCATCTCACTGTACAATAAAAGCTGAATCATTGTTCTGCACTAATCAGCCCGATTTTGCACAACTGCACTGTGGCAAACTTGCTGTACATATATTTACATATACATATCTGCATTTTTTGAATCCTTGCAAGGACTGCTCTTAAGTTGTTTCTTATATTAACAGCATTTTATATTTTATTTTTTATTTTATCTACTACTACTCAGTGGTGGTTGTTATTGTGTCTTGTCTCTTTGCTGTAACTGCGAAGTAATTTCCCTGCTGGGATGAATAAAGTACTTCTATTCTATTCTATGCTATTCTAATAGACATAACATTATGTCTGTCATATTCTCCTACTGCATTGCCTGGATCAATAACTACCTGACAACCAGACTACAGCTTGTAAGACTGAAGGGTTGTGTATGTAACCAAATGGTCAGCAGCACAGGAGCACCACAGGGAACTGTGCTCTCACCATTTCTTTTCACTCTGTACATCTCAGACTTCCAGCACAAGTCAGTCTGCAGTCATCTCCAGAAATACAAAGATGACTCTGTGGTCAAGGGGCTGAGCACAGAGAACTGGTGAACCGCTTTGTAGCGTGTTGAGGCGACAATCGTACCTTGAAAGCGAACAAGACAAAGGAGATGGGTGTACATTTCAAGAGAAACAGGGTTAGGTCAAACAATGGGAGAAGAAGTGGATGTAGTGGAGGATAAATATCTTGGTGTGCACCTGAACAACAGACTGGACTTGAGATGTAACAGTGAAGCCATAAACGCCCTTACTTCTTAAGGAATCCTAGATTTTCCAGTGTTCGCAGGAAGATGCTGCATATCTTCTGTAAGTCTGTTGTGGAGAGTGTTCTCCTCTGCAGTCATGAAGATAGAAAGCAGTTTGACGGCAGCTTGAATTATAATCATCCCACAAAAAACAAAGATTTCGATTCAGCTTTTCATAGAGATATTAACTTCGATGGCATTGTTCCTTACAAACACTTGTCACAGTATTTGTGATGAAAATCCCATTAGCGGAAATTAGATGGAATTGAAAACACATTAATCTTAATCTAGAGGTATTTCCGCTGATGTTATCAGCACTCCGGACCCCAAATTCCCTGACATCAGCATCCGTGTTACCCCCATTAGAATTTCTTCCATTTACCTGAAGTGTCTAACCAATCAGCAGCTCTGTGGTCTGTGGTGGAGGGGGGTAAAAAAAAAAAAAAAAGAAAAAAGAAAAGGCCTCTGGGGTTTATCTGTGGAACATTCGAGGGATCTTCATGGAGGCAGGCTCAGTTTGATGGGCGAGACGCACTTTAGTGCATGGTGAAGGCAGTATGACTAATGTGTGGAATGGGACATTTACATAGGAGAGGCAGGCTGCGCTCGCAGCCTCCCAGAGGTATGTACGGCTGGCCCGGCGCTGGATCTGCTGCCTGTCCTCAGGGCTTCCTCTGCCACTTCATTTCCATGCTCCATTTTAGATCAAGGCTTCTCTAATATTTCCACATTATCCAAGGAGGCAATCTAAGATTGGAATTTGATCCACTTTGAAGCGTCGTGTCGTCACACACACACACACCCCCCCCCCCCCAAAACCTCTCGTCTTAGCTTTTTAAGTTCTTTTGCGCCTGTTCGCTTTTACCTGAACATCCCTGCGTTCCTCTAGATTTACATGTCAATACTGAAAGAAACACATATTGTTCTGGGTTTTTTTTTTAAATCTCTTACACATAAGAATTGATTTTGCACTTTAGTAACTCACACGTGTGCCGACATTAGTGTTTTCCCCGTTTATTTATTTATTTTTTACCAGTGATAAATTTAACCAAAAAAATAAAAAAAATAGTGATTTAGTAAGCAGCAGGTGGGAATCGCATTGCTTCTGGAATTGAAAATCTAGACAGAACAACAGTGGGTATTTATACAAGTCTTGTGACGACTATAACTCATTCCGCGGGAAGTAATTATTTCTGACAAACCTTCTCAGCTTGAGCATTATTAGAGCGCATTACTTAGCACTCCCCTTTGTAATTGTACACGGCAAAAGCAGCAGGTCGGAGGGTAAATTAGTGGAAGGGAGAGGCGGCGGTGAGAGGAAAGTAAATCTCATACCGGAGGTTGGAAAATAAGACGGGTGGGGCGGGGGGAGGAAGACAACAAGAGGAAGGAGCACTGGGGGAGCAGTGGATGTGAATATTATAGACAACAACATGCATAAAACTGGATGCTGCGCAGGCCGTCTCCCTTTGGACCTGTATTATATTGCTGTTGTTTTAATTAGGCGCTTGTGTGTGTGAAGGGCCGGCGTGCGTCTATGTGTTGTATATGACCACGTGTGCGTTTCTGTCAGGTTTCTGTAAGCAGAGATGAATGAGGGCCGAGAGGTAATGAGCTCCGGTCGGCGCTCAGCCGGGCCCTAAAGCAGGGGCCGTCCGGGGGCGACCCGTTTCAGCTCCGCTCTCTGCTCCTTCGTCCTGCGCGAGTTTAGAAAGGATGGAGGTGCCGACTTCAAAGTATTTTGCTATGCTTTTACGTGTCAAGCCAACGGAAAGTAGAGACGAATTGTGCAAAGGGAAGAAAGAAGAGAATACATTCTTTCTAGATTTTTGTTCATAAAAATTTTTAAAGTGTGGCATGCATATGTATTTTAGACCTCAGTTAGATGTGGGACCAAAATTGTAATTTTATTTTATTTTTTTTTTACATTTTCAGCTGGTGTGCCTCATTTCACACTGAATTGTTTCCAATCAGCCAAAAACCTGTTCATCTCCTTGCCTGAGGTGGCGCTGTACCAAGAACCACTGAAGGAAATGACATGAAAACCTCAGAAGAAGACATAAGCACGACTTCCTTCTTCAAAAAATGTAAACCAAAAAAAAAGGAGTAGTGTCAGATTTGAGCAGTTGTAGGATTTCTCCCGTAAGTGTTAGACTCTATCGTGTTTGTTTTGGTTGTATTTACCCAGAATGCCCATTGCTATAGTTTGCTTCCTGCTTTTGGAGCGGTCTCTGGTCTGCTTGGCATCCACATATGCATTCAAACTGCACCAGAGTTCAAATTAATCAAACCTGGACCTAGGATTTTCGGCAGACCACAGTTCTCCTTTTTGGTCACATCTCCCCAAACAAATTGAACTTTCTAGACAAAAAAAAAATAAAAAATCTAGATTTAACTTAAAGCAAACGAAGCAGGGTTGGTATGAATGCATCCTGAGTCAACGCTCAGTAGAAAAAACTTTTACTGATGCCTTTTGGTGTATGTTTCTAGCAGATTCTAAACGCTGAAATCTTGCCCCGTTTTCCTTGTAAAATGGCTGAAAATCAGATTCTCAATTGGATTTAGTCTGTCTGAAGCCGGAGAATCAACTCAAATTACAGAAAGGCCCAAAACCCTAAACATGGACTACATCGCAGGCCAAAAACTCCAAATGTTTATTGGTAAAAAGTAAAAATTAAAAAAGCTGAACTTGAAGATCAAGGTTAATATATATTTCTTTCCTCTCACTGTCTGAAGTTAAATCATTCCACATTTCTCTGCCAAAATAATGAAATTTATTTATGAATGTCTTCAAAATGAGTCTTTGGTAACTTCTGATAGGTTAACGGACACATTTGAGTTAATTAGAGGTACACCTGTGGACGTGTTTTAAGGCCACACCTGTTACTTTCTTGTCGGACACAACAGGAAGTCAAAAGAAATCAGCCAGCCAACTGAAGCGTGGCGGTGGCAGCACCATGCTGTGGGATGTGATTTGCTGCGGGAGGAACGGGTGCACTTCAGAAAATGAATGAAATCACAAGGAAAGAACATGATGCCGAAGTATTGATCACAGATTTAACGAGAAATATTTTTCTGCCACATTCACATTTTATCACAGAAGATGCGACTGTCATTTTAAAATGGAAACATTTGGACAGGTTGAAGGGAAGTTGATGCTTTCCTAACACTTTGTTGCAGAAAAGGGATTTCTGAAAGAATTTCTCCTAGCTTTTATACTTCAGAAGTGCCTGTATGGTTAATAACCTTGATGTTTCCCCTGAGGCTTGGAGAAAATGTAAAGAACATCGAAGCATTTTTGCAGACAAAGTCAAAGCAGTTTAGAGACACTTGGTTTGACTGTAGAGCAGAGACAATATCCACTTCCGTTTGCATTTGTCAGAGTGAATCCCTTCTTAACTGGTGTTTCATAAAGTCGCATGTTATACAGATCCACATTTCCTAACAGTACTACACGGGGAAAAATGGCAGGAGCTGTATTGTATTCTTTTACTTTAACAAACAAGCATTTACAGCCATCCACTGAAGACAGAACAAAAAAAAACGGCAAAGCAACTTTTGAGATAATAAAAATACAAAATGGGCAAAAATAGCATGTTTTGGCAGGTTTATTGTTTCATCAACTAATGTACAGAGATGCTGAATAACATTTGGCAAAATGCTAACCCTTGTAAATCCATGAATTCAATTTGTGGCAAATGCGGTGCTGAGTTTCTTGAATCGACATAAAGGCTTTTTGGAAGCAACTAATGTAGAAATTTATGAGAGTGTTAGCACTTCATGGCTTTCTGTAAAAAAAAAAGAAAACTGAAGAAGAAAGAAAGAAAGCGGCTAACTATAGTGTGGCCGGGCAGACTGGAACGGTCAGACTTCAGGCTTCATCAGCAATCGTTTTGTGTTCCTTTAGATCATTTTGTTATCAACTCTTTCTGGTCAATGTAGTCCATTAAGATTGAGTAGCGAGTACGCACGGTCACCAATGAGATGGACTAAGTCCAGTAAAGAGCAATAAAAAGGGATTTGCAGGAAGTAAAGTTCTGAGGACAAATATTCCCATTATCACAGTTTACTTCAGTTTCGCTCTCCGCGACAGAATCGCGGTTCAGGGGTCACTGGAGATAAACGTTGGCTTAAAAAAATGAAAGGCCGAGAATCCTTGGCGCTCAACACGGTTCATGATTTAGGTCAGAATTCGCCAAACTGTTTGCCAAAGCCAGGAAATCAGCTACAATCGTGAGCTTCTCATGACCTAATACACACAAATCAGAAAGGTTTTCCTTTTCTTCCTCAATGCACTTTTCTGAATATCTTTTAGTGAAATCCATATTTTATAACACATCTGTGTTTTCAGTCGGTGATTCATTATTTTATATCACTTTCGTTAAGTGAAATAAAAAACACACCGCCGGTTAGTATCTTTAACGTGCTCCACTCAATTCATGACAAAACACGAATGGATTTTGCCGTTGCAGACAAAAGATGGATGACGCATATCGTTTACGGCTTTAAATGATCTCCAGAAGTTCTTAGCTGCTTGTCATAATTCTGCCTTTTATTTCGACTGAGACAAGCTGCCAAAACCAGACCGATACCCTATAATAGACGGTTCCAGCGGACAAAAGGGGTGGGAGCGCTCGAGCGCCGTCTAGTCGTGCAATGAGCGACTTCCGACTTAATGCCGTCCAGATGGAGGAGGTGAAGATTGACATCCACAGGAACCCACACACTCGGCTGACACTGCAAAGCACAGTGAAGTCATTCGAGGTTCCTGGGGGACCACCATCTGCAACTCCATTAAACCGGATGCAAACATCTTCGATGTAATTAACGAGGCCAAACACAGGATGTACGTCCCACGTCTACTTTGGCCAAAACGTCAACATGTCACAGCCGAGCGCGCTCTAACTGCATCAACTGCACTGTCTCTGCTTTTTCTCAGCTGTGCAGGATGTGATTTAAATAGCTGCCCCGGTCTCCATCCGAGACCTGTGAGGAGATCAAAGCAAAAGAGAAAGAGAGAGAGAGGGGGAAAAAAAGGAAAACAAAAAAAGATGGCTGCCGTTCCTCTCCGGCCAGACAAGCATCTATCTGACATCTCACCTGCTGGAAGACAGTTCCGGTTCGTCAGCGCGGCTCCCACCTGCCACGATGCCGCCGTCCCCTCGACGTCAATCGCCATCCTCGGCCTGCCCTGCTCAGCCTGCGGACCCCCCCACACACACAGCCCTGTCACACTTACTCCCATGAGTACACTCGCGTATACTGAATGACCCGGCTGACTCACACGAGTAAGTCAAGCTTTATTTCATATGCACTTTATCATCTTTTTCAGGCAACAGCGGCCCTGCTACACACTTGCCTTGAAACATTTCAGGGAGTTGCTTTAGCGCCGTTATTCTCCTGTAAAGGAGGAGGCACAGCACCATACTGTATATGTTAGCTTAGCTAAAGGAAAAACAAAACACTACCTGCCTCCAAGTTAACAAAGAATGTCTGTCACTGAACTAAGCAGCTTTGCCGAGACAGAGGTACCAATTATAATTTTTCCATTCTTAAAGGGGCAGTATTACATAGGAAGCCTATGTTTCCCTGCCACACTGTATCAATTTATAGCTGTTACCGTCAGTCTTTATAGAAATTCTGTATATATCAGATATGACTTAAAGGAAATTTTGTAATTTTAGCGCCTTGAAATTGGGCCTCTGTCTCTAAGAAAAACTTGCTCTTTCTGAAACTCCACCTTCAGCAAGTCACCAAAACATGGCTCCTATTAACCCTCTAACAAGCGATGCATTGAGGAGTAGCTCATATGACGAGCTCAGCAGATGCGTAGCACCACTAGGTGTTTGCAGCAATTAGCTGGCTGGTTTCAGAGTAGCACTGGCGGGAGAAGGTGGGAGTTCGGAAGCTTGGAAACTGCAGGAGGAGCTTCGTCCTCGAAGGCGGCACCAGGTCCATTCAGGCATTTTGCACAGCTGGATGGCTGCCAGGTGAGTTTAAAGGATTTCTCAAACATGCATGAAAGATTTAAGGAATGTTTTTGATGAGCGAATGACATTATAACATGATGTGGAGCTCAAAAAAGTTGATTTTACACAATGCTGCCCCTTTAAAACACTATTTTCAAAACATCTCTAAGTCACTTTGACCTGTGAATCCATCAGGTATTAAGACCCTCCAAAGATGAAGGTATGATTTGGTGTGGAGTCGACGCATAAAACACAACTTAGCAAAAAACCAGTTTTATCCTTATTCAGTTATATGAATCTTTGAAAAATGCTAAAGTTAAGACAGAAGTGAAGACTTTACATAGTATTTTAACACTAACCAAGCGCGTCTCCTGTTTGCCTGTTTGTTGAAAAGTTGGCATTACAGTAGATGATCACTTTAAGGAATTTGCTTCTCTTCGGGTATGTGTCAGATATTTGATGAATTTGTTCTTTCAGTTATATACATAAATGTATTCCATGCTTTTCAGTATGTTTTCTGGGTCTTTTCATTTCTTCCGCTTCGCCATTAAGCGCCTTTCATTGCAAACACAGTGTACCACACATAGTCCTCATCAGGTACAAGGACTGGACATATAAAAAAAAGTTTAAAGAGTCTACAAAACTCTGGCTGCGGCCGAGACGAAACGGAAAAACAGAATGCCGTTCTTCACTTTTTTTTTCCCAAACAAAAGGGTCATGAGAAAAACTAGCCACATCCTCTTGTTCGCCTGCTTTCCCAGGATGGATATCTTTCTTTTCATGTCAGACGTCTTCCCTCGTCATGTCTCCTTCTTTCGGGGTCACGGGCGTTATTCTCAGCATTACAGTGTTGCACAACAAGTGGGAGATTGCAACAACCTAAAAAAAATGTTTGTTTTTTTTCTTTGCACAAAGGAGAATTGGGAGCGCTCTTTCTCAGGGCAGTAAATGCAGCACTTGGAATAATGAATTGTGGCAAAGAAAGACTAACACATGGAGTCATTTGACTACTGTAATCTCCTTTTGTGCTCTAAAATACACGCATTCTCATCGCTTCAGTCAAAACATAAAGTTTCCGACAATTAACGTGTTGGCGCACTTGTCTCAATCCCCTGAAGAGTGAAGGAAATTAGCATCAGCATGTGCAAATTTATTTAAAGATGAGTGACACTTTCTCTAAGGGAGTAATAAAGGTTTCAACGTTGTGCTGATGACAATTTTTTTCTCCCCCCCCCCCCCACCATCCCCTAACTTGAGCGTTTGCAGAATAACGTACCAATTTAATGTGAAGGAAGTACCCTTTAGTGTGTCACTGTAAATGAGTCGAGAGGCTGCTGACAGCGACCTCTTGCTAACGGAGCACTGACACCGCGAGCGGCTCGGAGAGGGTGACGCTGCTGCGTCGCTCGGCAGAGAGGCGACGAGCAGAGCGGGTGAAGCCTCCTTGACCCCCGAGTAACGCAGTGGGTGTGACCGAGCGTGTGCGGGGTGCGGAGGGGGGCAGGGGATGAAGGCGCTAAGTGCTCCGCTTGTCCATCCCTGGCAGGTGAACTGGCAGGGGCTTCACCTTGGGGTTGGACGGGTTGGCAATGAACACTGGCACTGGACGGGGCTTCTAATGTCTACGACCAGAGTGTGTTTACTTGATCGTACAAGCGCATATACATAAGAACACATGCTCATATGTTCCTTTTGTTCGTGTGTATAGCCCTCGAAATGATGAACGCCTTGGTAGTACCATTTGGCAGATGGGTACCCACCGGCCCTTTCTTCGAGCGGGACTAACAAGCTGACGAGTGTTTGGGAGGAGGCTCGACAGGCTCAGTGCCTCCGCCTCTAAGCGGACCCCTTAACCCCGCTGACGTCTGTGAGGGGCCCTTACGAGCCTCCGAAATGGCCTTTTCTAGTCGTAAGGGTCTCGCGGTCTCGCCCCTAGAGGACCCTGCCTCTCCACCTGGCACGAGGGTGACGAAGAGGGCAGGAGGAGTCAGCGGATGCGTGAGCTGCGCCTGGACAGGACGGAGCGAGGTAACACGCCAAATCTACATCGCTACATTCCCGAGCTGACAATGGTGAGAGCTGTTCTCCGGGAGCCACTTTGACCTGTTTTTCTTTTCTTTTTTTTTTTTTGCCTCACAAAGAGACGATAATCTCTGCCTGCTGCAACACGTTTGTTCAATGCTGAAGTGTGCAACACCTTCTGCATCACATTACAAGTGAATCCCGTCATTGTGGAGCTACAGATGAGCAATTTCTCTTTGCTTTGATTTAATCTTTCTCAGTGTTGGCGTGTGTGTGTGTGCGCTCGTCTGCTCAAAGTCTTGCACTTTTTTGATTCCACCTCACCATAAACACATGTATGACAAGTTTATAATTGCGGCTCCGAATCGGCGTGTTGGAGTGTGCCACATGGAGGCAGAGGAGGCCGTAATTGGCATTCCTACCTCTGCGTGCCAGCCGGTTCTCTCTCCTCCCCGTCAGAGTGAGAGTTGACAAAGAGAGCGCCAAGCGTTTCCAATCCCACATCCCTCACTTCTTCTTCTTCTCCTCGTTTTTTTTTTCTTCTCCTCTCTTCGCGGCCTGTGACGAGAAGAAGGCGAGATATGTGTGTGAGCGTGTGTGTTTTGGATTAGTGTCTTGCTTCACAATAAATCTTTGTTAAACAAATGCAAAGCAGATGGCACCGTGGTGTCTCCACCGTGAGGAGAGAAAGAAAAAGAGAAGGAGAGAGAGAGAAATGGAGAAATAAAGATGGAGAGAGAGAGGGGGGAAAAAAAACACACGCCTACTGCTTATTCTTATCCTCCGCAGACACACTGATCACACACATTACACAGACGGTGACTGTGTTGAGCTGCAAAACACTTAATCCCGGAGTGGAAGCTAGAGGTGGCGTCTGAATGCTGACGGACACCCAAACACATTCTGTTCATGGGAGAGGAGAACATTTTGTTTATTTGACAGCATGCCTGTTGATATTTAAATGGACGGCTTAGATCTTTTCAAGTGAGGTTTGGTGAAGTTATGAGTTATGGTTCCCTTACCTGTGGAAGACAGAGATTGTGTCTCTGTGAGTCGATATAGACCGATACAAGTGTCCTCGTATGACAACCCATTGGTTCCTGATGTCACACTGTTATCTTCTATAGTTTTCCGTTTCATTTAAAACAGCAAAGCAACACTTATTCCTACTGCCTCTAAAATATTTTGGCAAATTGATAATTACAGTCATATTTTTGCTGATTAAGATAGCATTTATTTATTTATTGTAATTTCTACTTTGGGAAATAGCCTATAGGAAAACTTTAGAACATAGCTCCATTTAATTTAGGTTTTTATGTAAACATGCTGCATGAACAGAAGTATATTAGCTACAGAGTGGACCCATGACTATTCACAGTAACGCAACACCAAATTATTTGTGGATTTTTCATATAGCATATCAAAAATCTTCAAAAGAAACTGTAGCTTGGGAAGCTAAAATACCTAGGTACGTCCTACCTGACATGCTAATAGCACTAGCCAAAAGCAAAGCAGCCGATCCAAGAATGCCATTTATCTCCTTTGTCCCCAAACAGTAGAGTTAAGTTAGACTGTAGATATTAGCTTCTGTGTCAGTGCTAAGACAGCTTCTATAATACATATTAATGCATACTAAGGTATATATTTGGTGTCTGAACAACTAAAATAGGAAGTCATGAGCGTCTTTAGAAAGGGTCTCAAGTATTTGTGGATTTTCCTATGGTCTCTGAACACCAGTGGTCCACTGTACTCACAATCTGCTTATTTTGAGATTTGTTGTAGTTCATGTAAATGAAATCGAGCCCTGCTGGCTCGGCATATGGTGGCATTTTGTTTGTTGTTTTTAACTGAATTCAATGCACAGCTTAGATGTTTTTTCAAAAAAAAAGGAAAAAATATTCTTATCCTGATATCTGGTGTAGTGTATCTGGCCTTGTTTGTTAAGGCATTAAAAGTAATGAAGTTAATTAAATTGAATTTCTGCTAACTGTAACAGTGCTAATTATGCTTTGTAGTCATAAATTAGAATGGTTAAGGGCCCCCCAAAAAAACCATTTTCATAATTTAGAGCCTTTTGTTTTCCTTGTATTTTCAAAACTAATTTAAGAATTTGTTCATCCCTCCAAACTTTTGACTCCATCTCGAAACTTTGACTTTTGAACAGAAAGTTTGTATCCCACTATATACATTCAGTTAATGTTTCAAATGGGCAAAATCAGTTAAAACTGAGGCCTGCGTCTTGCCACCCATTAATTAGGCAGACACCACTCCGAGGATTTCTCCACTTTTCCACGGACTCAAAAGAACTACTACTGATAATAACGTCACAAAGCCCCATTTCAAAAACATCCAGACCATCCCTTTAATGAGGGAGCTGACATTATTTGCCCCAACGTGCACAAAGAAAACATGACCGTGCTGAGGAGCACATTAGAGGAAAGGTAAGAGGACACGGAGGGCTCTGTTGTGCCTCTACCCTTTCATGTAGAAGTGGCCTTTTCCGCATGAGGCCCTGGCCGCGCTCGGCCCCGCCTGTCGCTGATCGTTATGGATCCCCTTTCAAGAGCCCGTGTGTTCCCCTGACACAAAAGAACGGGGAGGCCCCTGGGCGATGCTGCGGACTACAAGACGGGCCCGCGTGGCGAGACTGATTTGCTCGTCAGGAAAGCGGCTCCGCGGAAATCCAGTGACCGTGGTCCAGATCAGACAAGTCTCACCGACGGCGGGGAGGGCCGCGGTTTGGATTCGGGGCAAATACCAAAAAACTCTACTGTTTATGCTTCTCGTTGAGTTATTTGTTTTATTTATTTATTTGCTCATTATAATATTCAACCTGACATCGGGTCCGGCTGGCCCCGCGTAACCTCTGCGAGGAATCATGGGATGCGCATTTAAAAACCACGAGCGGCACGGGGCTCTGCGGTAATCGTGATGATAGGCGACAGTGTTACTGAGCCACACATCATTGCTGATGACAGCGGTCCAGTGTGTGTGTGGGTGTGTGTGTGTGTGCATTTGCCGCGCACAGGCAAAACGGCGGCGGGAAAGTGGGGACGCGCTCCTTTGAATTACCTCAGCAGCGATACGGCTCAGAGATACGAGGCGGATTTGAACTGCTGTGCTTTGGAGATCCATAGCATCATGCCTTCACTCACTCTGGATTGTGATTAATGGGCTTATTATTCAAGCATTCACCAGGGGACACAATTATTTACATAAATCCAGGAAGTAGCCAGCCTAATGGAAAGTGCCACGCACATGATCTTAACGTCAAGACGCCGTTCTCTTCCTCTGGCTGAGCTGAGAATCATGGATGGCATATATTTTTAGACTGTATCTGACTTGGTGGGTGGAGATGGAGGGAGAGAGGGGGGTGCGTCGCATTTCACCTCAGCAGTCCCTACTCCTTTCATCTCGTCTGGAAATGGAGAGAAAGCATCACTTAACTTTGCAGCTTACCACACAATTACCTGACTACCTGTTCTCACAGCAATTACGAGCCCAAGACAAATAATTAGTCTGACAAATGACTGCTGGGCACGGCGCCCTTGTTGTGGTGGAGCCGTGTAATTTGGAGGCCCGGCTAAGAACGCACTTTGGCGGTAATTAGCAAAGACCGGTGTAACTGTGCGCCCGCCCAGTCTTACAAAACTATTTACACCCACTTAACGCTTTTATTTTTTCAAATTTTCTTAAGCAAGGACCACAAACATCAATGGATATCGGACGATGGGTCGAGGCAAAGTGGGCATAATTGAAACAGAAAGGAAAAAGTGTACTGTTTCTTCTTCATCTTGGCAAAGTGCGTTCATAGGAATATGATCTGAAATGTTTGTGTATGTCTCTAAAGGTATAATCATGTAGAAACTAATATTTTTGCAACTAAAGTTCAGACAGATTGAGTGTCTCTGAACATAATTTTTTAAAGTCTTTTCTGGACTTTATTAGCACATGATTGACAAATTTTGTGTTTCTATGACTTCTGGTAGAGGCAGTGGAGTAAAGTGCCACACTTGCTAGTTAACTATTGTTTTGTTTTTTTCTTCTTATGCTGTAAAATTAATTGCCCATTGGGACATGAATGTGTATTGCTGATTTTTATGCTGGCACTTGAAAAAAACATTTGTCACCGGTTTCTCAATTGGCGACTGGATGTTTTTATGACGTTATAATTTGTGGTGTTTTTGTGCTGCAGAGCACTTTGAATTGCCTTGTTGCAGTTCAGCGAGGCAGCTCAAACGTGCAACACAAACAAACTTGGCTTGAATAAAGATCTGAATCTTTGACTGGCCCATTGTAACACATGAATGACGTTTGATGTAAACCGTTCCATGCAGACGATTGTTCTCCTGCTGGAATTTGAATCTTCAATTCAGTCTCAAGTATTTTGCAGCCTAGATTTTTTTTATAGCTCCACCCATCATTTTATCAACTCTGGCCAGCTAACCTGTTCACAGCATGATGCTTCCACCACCATGTTTTACTGTTGGCCTGGTATTGATAGTGTTCACTATTTAGTCAGCAAGCGGGTCTTCTTATGCCTTTCTTTTTGGCACTTGTCCTTGCCTTATGCTTTTCTGTTTCAGGATGATGAATTTAACAGTCTCCTGACAGATTTTCAAACCATTTCATAGCTTAAACTGGCCTTAAACATCTTCACAGCTTTATTTCTAACCTGCCTCCAGTGTTCCTTAAAAAGCTGTTTGTTCACTAATGTTTTCTAACAAACCTTTGAGCTCTTCACAGGTCAATTTCTGTCATCTACAATTAATCGTGATCAATTATTGAAATAATTGTCAACTAATTTAGTGATGGATCAATTCTTTACTGGAGTATACAGAGTACAAAAAATGGCCATTTGTTGAAAGAACAACACATTCTGACCACTAATTAAGCCAAAACTGTACCAAAAAGTGTAATTTTTTTTTACTTAAAATAAAAAACAAACACCTTTGACTGTAAATCTGTTCTACCCAGAACTCCTCAGATGCTTCAACCAGTTCAAATTCAAGAAAAAAAAAACAACTCATAAAGCATTTTTTTGCAACGCAATTCAGTGATTCTTGAGAAGAGGGACAAAACAGGTCCTATAGATAAAGCACAAAATTTGAATATACACAAAATATAATTTTTTCAAACATCTGACTAAGCCAACCTGGGCCATGTGAGCGCAACAATCTATGTTTTCCTGGTGTTTGCTGAATATTTTTTATTTTAAACTTTGCAGTAGGTGGATGGTGTCTTTAAAATCCCTTGTGCTGGAGCAAAACTCAATACATTATAATAGTTTACAACAATTAAAGGAATACTAAGATAATATATCATGACAATTAAGTATAAGTATTCAAATAAATAATTATAAAAGTATCAATAAATTTAATTAAAAAATCATTTTTATGTATTTTCCAACTCCATTGAAATTTGTCCCAAGATTTTGTCAACACCGTATGTAAAAAAAAAAAAAATCAGGCATTATTGGGGGGCATAAGAACTTCTGAGGACCCCATGACCTCTTCCTTTCTCTTCCTTTGCTAAGAGGGCTAGGCAGAGCTAGTTAGCTTATGTTATTCTTTAGGTTTTTTTTCTGTTTTATTCCTAAGTTGTTTGTCACAACTATGATGTGTCAACACCATAACAGACAATTTACAAACCTTTGATGAAGTTTTGTGAAATAATTGCTTAATTTTGGTTTAATGTAAAGATTTCATGGACTTGATGAGCTACAATATGGCCTCCTTCAGAATAACAACATGTAAATTGAGGTAGTTTGGCATTTTGTCAACTTTGTCAGTTTTTAGCTGACGGTGTGACTTTCAGTGATAGTGTTGACAAATCTCACTTAAATGTGCAGTTAATTAATTTTAATGTATTTTACATAAATGGCATTACTTCACATGTGTCAAATCTTCCTTTTTACTCACTAGTTTCTCTGTGTCTACTCTGTCATGCACTGTCAACTCTGTCAGACGGACTCTATGTTGTTTTTTGTTTTAAATGTTTATTTTGTTTCTTGAGGAGCATTTGTCTGTAAAACCATCACTAATAGGGTCATTAAAAAATTATTTTATATTTATTTTTGTCAGATGACGACAAAGTTCTGGGTCAGGTCCATTAAAAATGTAATTTTCAAAAAAATGTTGCAACTGGGAGCCTGCACCTTATCATCTTTACATTTCCAAAACATTGTTTGTCATATTTGTATACATAAGCTTGAGGAATAATTAAAAACATTTTTGGGAAAATTTAAACCCATTTAGTCCCACTTCTCAAGAATCACTGAATTATTAAAAATGTGCCAACTTTTTACAAATTTGATTAATCGTCAGAATTAATCGACAACTAAAATAATCATTATTTGCTGCTGTATTATTACCCATCATTAAAATATGGACAGGTCGACAATTTTGTTTTTACGAATAATATATTAATATTAATTTGTGGTTTCTGGATTTTATTTAGGCCAATCTATCAGTTTAAAGAGGACTGAATAAACTGAATGTTTATCAAGTAATTTTGAAAACCACACAGTTTGCCTTTCCCTTTCTAATCATCTCCTACTTTGTTTAAGCCTATTACATGAACCCCCCCCAAATAAATCCATTGAGGTTTGTGGTTGCAAACAGGTGAAATAGGCAAAAGTTTAAGGGGTTAAGAACACTTCTTGTACGTGACCAACAACGTGCGCACGTCGGCGCATGTCACCGCACCTTCACGTGTCGGCCAAGGCATCGGCTCCCATCGTCGGCTTCAGAAGGCAAAGGAGTCAGGGTGGCAGGAATCTCTGTGTGTCATCCCTGATCTCCCAGCCAGTGACACTGACAGCGGCAGCCCACCTGCCAGCCTGTCAGGTCTCCCCCAGCGAGGGGGCTGACATCGTATTGTCAATGCCACAGATTGAACAGTGATCTTTTCCACAATCTCCCTCTTCACTCCATCTGCAATCATCTGCAGTCTGTCTGCCACATTGCCGTGCGCTCTCTTCTCCTACCTTCCTCCGCTTGTCTTCATTCACTTCAGTTCCCCCCTACCACTCCGCCACCAACCCCCCTCAGGTTGTCACATCTGACAGCGGCTTGTCAAATGCTCCTCCAGCTGCAGGTCTATCCGTCATTAAACGGCTGAGGAGGATTGGAATCGTCTCTGTCGGGGCCCTCAGGTGGTGAAGACGCGGGTCTGTAGACTAGGAGGCCTGGCGTGTCGAAGGCATCGTTACTTCCACATCTGTCAAATTTAAGTAAAAGGCGACATGCTTAGAGGGGGGTATGGGGAGCAGGGGGTAAGATAAGTTGTGTTGGCAAATTCTGGATGATAGGGGAAAGTCATAAAATCAGACCTTGTTTTCATGTGACTCACAATAAAAACGTAAAGTCAGGGGTGTAGACTGTATGCATATGCATCACCAGATGGCCCAGGCCCTTTTAATACAAAAACAGCAGTGACTTCAGTTGTTAGTAACCCTGGTGAAGATGTGCAAAACGTCTCAAAACGAATGTAATTTCTCCTGCAGTGGCTTGACCTCACACTGGAATATCCAACATTTAGGGAAAAAAAATACCACATTATGCATTGCTTTCAACAAAACCAGAGTCATTTTTTGTAATTTCTTGAGGATTGAGGTCTAATGACTGAGAAGACCACAGATTCAAAACAAAGTACAAAGGTTGACTTGCTTACATCTTTGTTAATCCAAAACATGTGGCCGAAAGACAACCCATTTCCACCAGATTGGTATTTTGGGTTTGGGTTGAAGAGAGCGATGAGACGGGTCCACCAGCAGTACAGACCAAAAGTTTGGACACACTTTCTCATTGAATTCAATGAGAAAGTGTGTCCAAACTTTTGGTCTGAACTGAGTACAGACTGTACTGTACATGAAGAAATCCACTTATCAAAAAATGCTATGTAGTTGCATTTTATTCAAGTAAACTTTATTCATTTAGTAAACTTTACATGTTTACATGTATGATGGGCAGAAAGTCTTTGACAATTTGTATTGCAAATACATTTAATCTCTGACAAATTCCACCAGTTTTTCCACTCAAACATTTGTCTATCTTTATCTTAGAAATCCTAAAATTCTTTATAAATTTTCATTTGATTGCATATAACTTTCTGAAAATAGCACCTTTCACTCCACTTTGATGGATTGTGGATTCAATGCATATTTGGGCTTTTTGACTCAGATTATGGCAAATTATGACCCTTGGTCAAATCAAACCAGCTCTAACCAACTGCTGAGACACATAACCACAATTTCTTGCAACAAACTACAAGTAGAGTACAGAACGGTACTGTAAATAATCGGATTTCAAAGCAGGCATGTTGGGTACATACCTGCAATTCAAGCGTGGCCGGTACAAAACGTCTTTCAGCGAACAACAAGAATTTGTATCTGAAAAATGTGTGTGCGAAGGTACGGAAAATTTACATGACTTTTGTTTTTCTGTAATGTCTGTCAAATGACAAGTTGGCATGTAAATAACTAAGTCACCTAAGGTCATCTTAATTAACTCCAAAATCCATCTTGCTCACTATTTAAGAGTCGCCAGACAAACAGGAGTTTTAGTCTGACCATGTGGACTGAGATTTGGAAAACAAAAAGTTATAGATGATAAATTTTAAGTTCCTAGAAACACTGAACTGGAGAAAAGATTTGCCGTTGGTGCACTTATTTCATAGAAAACAAAACCTTCACCCATGGATTTGATTAAAATCCCTCTGAATAAATAAGCTAATGGTAATATTTTTATAGATTTCCAGTGCGGCACATCGTCAGGCGTTCCGACAAATTTGTCCGTGTTCGTCCCGACTTAAACGCCATTCCGTGGTTTTGCGCACGCGTTTCCCAGCTCCCCCAGGCCTGTTTAAGAACATTGACACGCGGAAGCAAAATGAATCACAGGTGTTTTCTCCTTCACCGGGGATGAGGCTTTGCAGAGCTGACCCCTCTGAAGGGGATTAAGTGTTGGTAATACGGGGCCGTGTTCCCCGCCTGGTCCTGCACGCCGTCCTGGGAGGCCACGTCTGACTCCCCTTAGCGGGCCGCCGTGGCCCCGGAGTGGTTCGCGTAGACCTCCACCCAGGAGGGCAGGGAACAGCTACACGTTCGCAAACACACACATACACATAAATCCACGGAAGGCAGCAGCACAGGTGTGGAGTCAAACAAAACAAAAATATCCCTAATTAGGTTATTTTCTAATCTACAGAGGCAAGGAGCCTAATTACTACAAGGTGTAAATACAGACGTTTCCATATTTACCTCTCGTGAAATAACAGAATGCCGAAGAAAAGCAAAAAAAAAAAAAAAGGGGAGGATCAGGGAAATGTTAAACGCAACAGAGAGAGGGGGGGAGAAAAAAAACACTCCAATGAGTATTAACAAACAAAGCCCTCAGTTATTCTTATCATGCTATCTGATCAATCTATTTTTTGCTCTTCAACCACGCTAATCTCTCTCCCACTCTCTCTCCCCGCGTGTTGCGCCTAGAAAAAAATTTTTTTTTGCACTTCAGAGAAAAAAAAACAAACAATCGCAGTCTTCTCATGCACTCCTCTTCTTTTGTCTCCGTTTCACACAACAAAGAGATAACACACCCACATGTGACAAGTCCACCCACATCCATCAAACTTCGCTCAAATCAGCCAGCAATAGGAAATGGAGAAAGAAAAAAAGAACAAAAACAACAACAAAAAAACACACAGGCACACACACAACCTAAAGACGACTCTTTCATCAGAGAATCGGGCTGGAGAGCATCGATCACGCTCAGAGAGGCTAAACAGCGAGAGATTGAGTGCTAGGCGATGGGAATGCACGATCCGGTTACTGCACCACGGATGACTTTAGAGCACTTATTTGCACAACTTGTAGCTGCTGCTTTTTACGTCGCATGAAACGTCTCACCGCTGAGTGAGGCATGTGCTGCTTTTGGGCTGGCTTTGTCCTCGTTTAGAAGATAAATGGTTTTGCTCTTCAAAAGCACATCAATCGGCGTGGCCTTGGTCCTATATTGGGATGGTTTCTGTCCCCTCTCTGGTGCGCAAGGTGTGTTTTTTGCAAGACACATTGGTGTTGGTCACAGTTGAGTCTACTTACAGGTTTACTCTGCAGTACCTAGCACTGTCCTCTACAACAGACTCCCTCTCCTTCTCTACTTGAGAGTTTGCTAAATAAATTCATTCTCGAAAACATTTGACGAAACTTTCCTTTGGGAGAAACTATCTGACGGCAGTGAATTACTTTGACGGCGGAACAACTGTTTGGTAAGAAACCGACTTTAGTTGGAATTGCCGATTCTCACTCTTTTGCAGCGAGCTTTAAAAAGAGCACCACTTCCTTCAGTAAAGGCCTATTCTCATGATTTATCATGAGATAAATAAGGAGGAGACTAGATAAACATAACATCCATAGGAGAGTTCCAAGGTCAAAACCACTGCTGACCAAAATTAACACCAGAAGCGGTGGAAGGTTGATGGTCTGGGGCTGCTTTGTCCTCTACTCCTAAAGGACATTTGGGTTTCCATCCAATTATCATGTGAATTTTGAGCAAACTTTTAACATATTGCAAAAAAAAAAAAACCAAAACAGAACAACAACAAAAAATGGAACATGCGAATTTGACATATCCATCTTCTGCCTTGGAGAGAAAGTAAACTGCTAAAAAAATTCTCCTTTTTTTTTGCTTCCATCAACATTTTCTAATGTAATACTTCAAAATGCAAAGAAAACTTTAATGGAAACACGCTTACTGCCTAGCTGTAAGTCTGTGACCTTAAATTCAACGGCACTTGGGTTGTACAGTAACACAATGTGTTTAGGCCCACCACCAAGTCCATCACTCAATAGTTCAAAAATGGCTTTGGAGTGGGTGGCATAGTCAAAGTCTGATTGGAAGGATTTTGGAGGAGCAAAATGTCAAATGAGATCTGAATTTTGAAACACTTATCAGGCACAGAAACCCTGATACTGACAGATTTAGTGTTTAGCATCCATTGGACAGGAAATAAGATGACATTTTCTCCTGTATTCTTAAATAAAAATTATAAATCAAAATCTGATGCATACAGCTGTCTGTGAAGAGCTTTCTCAAGTAGTTTTTGGTTTTGAATGTGTGCTACGCATGTATATGGAAGGTTGTACACATATTGAAAAAGTTTGTCCGCAGAGCGTCACCAAAGAAGTTTGCCGCCATTCACATCGTCTGTGTGTTATCTAGGTGGAATGACCCTTTAATGGTAGATAAAAGCAAGAACTGCTGTGAAAAGAAAACCTGACAGTCTGTCTATTAAACATGTCACACGTTTGGATTTCTGTATAAACAGACACAGCAGAGAGACGGAGAGCGAGAGAAACAAACAAAGACATTAACCCCACACAACAGACGACGCACCAGAAATGCAATACACCAGAAGGGAGGAAGGAAAAAGGTCAAGGTAAACTGGACCCGAGATTTAAAATGTTCATCACAATCACAGCTTGCCATCAGCTATTAAGTGTCCGGCTGCGGACAGCCACACAAATCCAGGCCTGACTGCCTCTCACAAAACCTCCTTATCTCACCTGTCCACCTGTCCCGCTCACTCGTCCATCTTCCACCCGCCGACCGCGGTGATTGCATCTTTAGCGGTGCCGGCCAAGCGACAGCTCTGCTGCACAAGCAACATAAAGTCAGCCATTAAAAGAACGCTTATTTATTATTTCTGAGACACAAGGAGACAGCAGAGAGGATTGCCTCCTCCTCTGGCCCCCGTAAGGTGATGGAGATGATGGTGAAATCAACTGTTCATTAGCAGACAGAGCAGCACGAAGGCCCCAACTAAAGGGGTGATTTTTTTTTTTATGTTGTTGTTGTTGTTTAACATTATTATCTAGCTTGTGCGCAGCATATTGTTTTCTCCTGATTAATTATTTAAACAGAAATAATCAGCAATGTAAAATTAAACATTTAGAAACAATATGTGTACGTTTCCTCATAGGCATTAGAAAGTATCATATGAGCAGGGATATTATTACATATTAATATCCGCGATGTACCTATGGTCCTGAGGGATGGTTTATATTAAAGTACTTATTTTGCCGTATATTAACGTTACCGCTTCGCTGAATGTGCTTCATTTATTAGCAATGAGTCTGCAGTTTGAAATGAAAGTTGGAAATTTATCATTTGAAACAATTTCCTTATTTTTGTCAAACGTTAACCTATTTCATTGTTACGTTGCGTGACGTGAATGACTCACCCGTTTTATTTTTGATCATATGTGAAACGTGTGGCGTGCATTTGTATTCAGGCATCTCGACTCTGGTACCCCGAAAAAAAAATACAAAATTCAAGTGAGACCAGTTGACATTTTGTGAGCGAACCGAGAAAGTTTGTAGGATTACAAAACAATATCCTAAATTTGCCTGTCAGAGTTGATGATGAGACGTATGGACATCTAAGCCCACATCTATTCATACTGGTATATTTAAATTGGAAATTAATTTAATTCGACCGCCAAGATCATTTCTGCTACAAAATACAATTAAGCAACGTAAAATGACATTCAGTTTAAAAAAATCTATTTTGATTTTGACGATTGAAAATGACGCCAAAAATGATTTAAACCTTCTCAATAATCAGAGAAAAAAAAAAAAATCACTTTCATTACGGCAATCAAACCCTTCGCTGGTATTCTGATGATTTATTTTTTATGGTGAGATCCAGGAGGTCTCTGAGGATGGAAGGCCTCTTTGCGATCACCATAATCTTTAGCTCAAGGCTGCATTCAGGCTGAGCTACTTCAAAATGCAAACATCAGGTCCAGTAAGAAAAAAAAAAAACGTTGGTAAATTAAAAACGTTACTTCAAATCTAAATCTGCCAGAGGAGATTTAAATTTACTTCTAGGAGTAAATCTGTTAGAAGCTACAAAAGACTTGAAACTGGGGTGGAGAGTCACGTACAGGCGGGACAACAACCCAAAGCTTACAGGTAATCGAAGCGTAATATTGCACTGGAATGGCCCAGTCAAAGTGCTGAGCTAAACCCAATGAAGAATCTGTGGCAATTCTTTAAAAGTGGTGCTTACAAATGACCTCCAACCAAACTGCAGAGGCATAGCCTGAGAAACGTCTGACTGAGGAAGACTACCTACTAACACTTTTTAGAACTTTATGTGAAAACTATGCACAATTTAAGTCAAGTCAAGTTGATCTCTGTAGCACATTTCAGCAACAAGGCAGTTCAAGGTCCTGTACGTCATAAAAACATTCAGTCACATGTGTGAAACAAGCAAACGACATTTTTGGCAAATGTCATTGTTAAACTCAAACATCAAATATGTTGATCAATGTTTCACTTATTAAAAGTAAATCTAAACAGGTGGGTTTTTAGCCTTGATCTAATGGAACTCAGTGTTTCGGCTGTTTTGCAGTTTTCGGGAATTTATTTGCATTTCACAGTTAATACGCTACTTTCTGTTAGTCTGTTGTACATTTTCCCTTAATCCTCCCCCCCACCCCTCCCCACAAAAAGTCTGACAAAATGTGAAAAAGTTCAAGGGTTATGAAATACTTTACCAGACGCGGTTTATATAAATGTCTGTAAAAGGAATACTTTGTGTCATAACACAAGAACAACAGTTCAATGCGCTTCAACCCCATAATGTTTTTTTTTTCTCCTTTTTTCCCCTCTTGCTAAAACTTACTTAATCTGTGTTGTCTTGTTTGGCGCCTGGGGCCCTAAAGGGCTTTAAAGTCAACGGGTGTCGCGCTACTTCCACCAGGCAGCCACCCGTCTCTGAAGCCAACACGCGTCAGCCTTATTGACGGCGGGCGCGCCACGTGCTTCCGCAGACGGCCCCCTCGCCCGCCCGTGCCTCGCCTCCCTCCGTGTCGAGATCCGTCCCTACAGAACGAGGTCAAGCCTGCATAATGACCCTAACGAGTCAAGATCCACCGGATTAGATTATTTCAGGCGCTTGGCGGGGCTGCCGTTTTGACAACAAATATCCCCGAGCCAGAGGGTGATGGTCATTCCCTGGCTGCCTCTGACATCGCAAAAGCAATGTGTTGATTTGGATTTCGCGTACCGCCGCCCGTCGTGTCCACACGGCTTACGGAGGGGAGATATGTCATTTTGGAGGCGGGGGCGCAGGGGTTTGGGGAGGGGGTGCAGGTTTAGGCTACTTTCAGCCAGGCCGCTTCAGATGATGTCAGTGTGCGGAGGAGAAAATGGAGCTGACCTCTAATGCCCGGCGCTGCTACGCCGCGTTAGACTTTCCCTTCTCCAGATTTGGTAAATCTGCCGCATTTATTTCCCCCCGCTGTCCACTTTATTATGGTTCGTCTCGTGCATCGGACACGCTGCCCCATGACAGATCGCTGGCCTCTCCTTGCTCTGGTAATGCAAAGAGAAGGGGAAGGCAATGAGTGTTTGGTTGAAAAAATAAAGCATATTGCTCCCACTGTCTGTCTTCCTGTTCGCGAAGTGTTTGGCGAACGCGTCAGCCTAATCCGCCTCGTCTCTGGCTGTAATTATCAACCTCATATTTTAACCGGGCCTTTTTTTTGCCTCTCTTCACGTACATTGTGTCTCCTTTGTGTTTCGCTTTTCTCATCGTTTTTTTTTCTCCCCCTTTTTTTGTTCCCCATTTCTGTCTTTTGATTCCAGCGGATTGAAGAAGAACGGGTTTGATTGTCTCGCCTGAGGTAAGATTTCATAGGTTTACATATCAAAGTCTATAAATAGATAACAGCTTTTGAAAGGGAAAGTGAGGAGACAGAGGAAAGTGTGTTTGCATGCGTGCGCGTGCTGATCTGTTTGTACGGTTTTACGTCGGTGTGCGCGTGCGAGTGTGTGTGAAGATGGAGAGGCTTTCCCGCTTGCATACACAGCGAGGAGAGCTTCCACCAAAACAAAAGGGATTATGGCGTTTCAAGGGTGTTGTGTTTGCTGTGTTTATTCACATAGCTCATGGGGCTGCGCAGGACCGGCAATGAATGTCAATGTCAGGGAGTGAAAACGCTGTGGCGCAAGATAAATAAGATGAACAATAAACACAGATTAAGGCAGAATATGTCACGCTATATCATACGCCTGATCCCCAAGTCTCCTGACATCGAGTAACCCTTCAATTTGTTGACACCGTCACGTGAATTTAAAAAAAAGAGAAAAAGAAAAAGTGATGACAGTGGCTTGCCTTGTCATAAACGGATCGTATTACTTTGGACATTTCGGTATATGGAAGCAGCACGGCTGCTCTATCCAGGCCGTGATGTCAAAGAGGGGTGAAAAGTCTAATCCTGGCTCAGAGGAAAGTTTTCTGACCTTTCATAACACAAGTCTCATCACTTGAACACTAAGGGTGCATTCACATCATCCCTGTTTAGTCCGCTTTCATCAAAGTCTAGATCGTTCGCCCAGAAAGTCCAGTGCGTTCGGGTGTGGATGCGCAATCGAACTGTGATGCAGACCAAAAAACGCAAACTTTGGACCAGCTGAAAACCTAGGACTCGGTTTGGTTGAAGTGAACTCTAGTTCAAATGCATATGTGGGTACAAGGCACTTCTCCACAAGCAGGAAACTGACTACAGCACAGGGAATTCTACAATATGCAATTCTACAATTCTACAATCAAAACAAACGCTCATGACTAACGTTAGCGGGAGAAATGGCTCGTAGTCTTTTTACCAAAGACGAAGGTAAATCCATCCAACCATACATCCATCCATTATTTTACACCCTTATCCCTAGTTGGGTCAAGAGGGGTGCCGGTGTCTATCTTCAACGATCAACGGGCGAGAGGCGGGATAGACCCTGGGCAGGTCACTAGTCTACCACTGGGCAAGAGAAATCCTGCAACTGCTAAATCTGACAATACTCCATTTATGCTTCCATGTCTTCTTCAGGGGTTTTTGTGGCATTTCCTTCAGGGTTTCTTGGTGCAACGCCGCCACAACCAAGATGTGGAAAAGGTTTTTCAAAGGGTTTGGATAGTTTCACACAGCGCAGTGTGGAAGCGAAACGTATCAGCTGAAAATGTAACAAATGCTGCGATTTTGGTCCCTGATTGACTATCGGACTAAAGATGCGGCCACATGGTTTCCAGTCTTGCCATAAGTAGCAGAATGTTGAAAATGTTGTGTTTTCCTGGTCTATGAGGAAATGAAGGGGAAATATGTGCGCTCCTCCGCATGATAGCCGATTCTGAATAGTACACGTGCTTCTGGACTGGTGGTGTGAATCTCAGTGTTCTGCTGTGTCCAGAGACCATAAAATCAGAGATTCTTCAAAAAAAAAATAAAAAAATCATAATATAGGATGAACTGACCATCAAGGAATGAAGATGCAGTACTGCACACAAATATTATCCATATTATTCAGAAAGTTAACCAATCCATTACTTTCACTTTCAACCTTTCAAAGTATTAACTGAACCGTCCACATAGTGTAGCAAAGTGTTGCATTGTGAAATGTATGGGATGGCGATGCAGAAATGTTCCTATGTCAATGTGTATTTCTAGGCCACTACGCCATTGGGAGAGTACCCAGAACTTATTAAATTTGCTCCTGTTTCTCTGGGGATTATTTGGGACTGGACACTGTTGCTACGGTAAGTGATATCTAGGTTTACCTTCTGAACTTTTCACCTGATTCACCTGATTCTGGATGAGTGAAAGATGATGGAGGGAGCTGCAGCAGGCAACTTTTCCAAAAATGTATGTTTTGCATATTTGTTAAAACCGTCACTATGTTCTGACATTGCTGAGACCTTCCTCCTGGCTCTCATTGGTTGCTTCTGACCAAGCTGTGTATTTCTGCATCGCAGTAGGACCGCAGGGATGATGCAGAGGAACTCAATATTTTTCACCGATTATCTGTCTCAAATCATCTGTCCAAACACTGTGGCAGTTTAAGCAAATCTGTGAAAAACATTAGCTACCTACTGCAGCTATAATTACAAATTACAGATGATTTGCATCATAACTGCAATTAATAAAAAGTTAATAAAAACATTTCCCCTTAATTTCCTCTAAATACCACCAAAGGGAGTCCAAATAATTTGATATAAGCTCCGGATTGCCACAAATTCATTATATTTTGCTTTTAGGAGAGAAATTAATGATCTGTAAGTAAAGTTTTAATTTCTTAAGCACATTTTAAAAGTGTTTTCCCCCTCCTTTTCTGGAGAAACATGCATTTTCTTTTCAAAAAGAATAAGACGCTTAATGAACCGGAGCCACTTTTACCACACCACGGCTGTAGTTGATAGGGAGTAACACTGAATAAACTAATTAGGCTGGAGCGCGTGCTCTGCAGCAGGTGCAGCCGGTACTGCAGGTGCAGGATTACTCACCACTAATCTGCAGGAAGTGCAATATCAACGTAATCAAAACAATGCCTCAGCAAACAGCTAAAGCGCTTTAATTGCAAGAAAGAAAAAAAACTTTGATAGAAGTCTTTTTTAAAAAAAAAAGATAAACGGCTAATGGGCGCAACATTGAAATTTGTTAGTTACCAACTGTAGTCTTAACTTTTAGTTAACCGATTGCTTTTCCTTCTCCCCCCCCCCCCCCGTTTTTTTTTTTTTTTTGTATTTCCACATCTAATTACACTTTCATTCATCAATGTTGATTAATAGGTCCTGTGGCACGCCTGCCTCATTTTACTCTCAATTAAGCTGGTTGATGCATGTTCTCATCAAGCAAGATGCATTGGCCTGGTTTACTTGAGGCGCTATTAGTGGACACTGTAATTAGTATCCCGGCACACAGAACTTCCCCCACCTCCTGAGCCCCTCTCCCAGAGCTGCCATCCCTGGCCTCTTTTAATGCCTTCCAAATAATGGAGATAACAGAATAGATGAGGGATGAGCGGTCCAGCTCACGTTAATCATCTTCCACACTGCGGGGTTGTTTTTTTTTTCTTTCTTTCACCCCCTTATTCTTTATTTCCAAGTGGGAGAATTATGGCTTGTAAAATCACCAAACTCTCCCGATGGCTTGACAGAGCTCCTTTGTGTGCCAGCCACTCCAGCTCCTCCCCGCGTTTTCCTTATCAGTGGGGAGATGTATGTCTTTATCACATTTCACACTCAAAGGGGAACAGCCGGCTTGACGCGTTTGCCAGTTTCTAAATGTGGGGCTTTATCGAAAAATATCAGTTTAAGTTGTGCACATTAGCCCCTTCTTGCTCTTTGAGGAGCCACTTTAAAAGACTGCTGATTACACGCTTGTTGCTGTTGTGATACCAGCTTCGGCGTTGAGGTTTTTTTTTTTCTTTTTTTTTTTTTTCCTTCCCGCTCAGCCGGCTTTTCCCAGAGTGCTCGTCTGCCTCTGATTCCCCCCGCACTTCAAGGGATCTCTCTGAGGAGGGCTCTTGGGGCCTCGGCAAAAAGAGCCCGGGCTGGGCAGGCGAAGACTAAAGGACGGCTGAAAGATAGAAAGAGAAGGAGAGGGGAGGCAGCAGGGGTAGAAAAGCCAAGAGGAGTAGATAGATAGAAGAGCGGCTGCGCGGCTACAGAGAAGGCGCTCTTTGTGCTTCAGACGTCGTGGCCTCGTCTCGTCCCCGTGTCTGTGCAGACAGCTCCCATGGGCCCCTGCGCAGGGCTTGTAAGTGCTAATTGGGCCTGTTAGGGTCAGCAATTAGCCAGCTGCTATTGAAGGATCGTGACAGCCGGGCCCTTTTACAGATCCGTCATTCTTTTAGGGCAAAGGGAGAAAGAGGAGAACACAACGTAGACGAGGCTGATGTTCAGACAACTGCCGGACAAGCTGCGGAGGAAGATGAACCAACAGGATGTCCCACAATGCAATGTGCCCAGAGTCGAGGGGTGGCGGGGAGTGGGAGAATGGGGTGGCGTGAGGCAACATGGAGCCTTACTGACTTCAGCCATAAAGTGGAAGGACTGATGCAACTTTACAAGAAACAACCCATCAAGCAGCAACTTGCTCTCTTCCTGTATCAAATGGGCAGAGCGTGAAATGGAGATTCTCCTTAAATGTGACGGGGTGCAGTCGGACCGGGTGTGGGGAGACCGCTGTCTAACTTTGCACCATAGTTACGCAGATGCCGTTTTCGGCAGATGACACGCCAATGCAAGGACAAAGTCTTGTAAAGAATACATCTTGAGCGACTTGCTGAAGTATCCCTGCCCCCTTTAGTCTCTTACTTTTTGCCATGCTTTCACCACACACTTCAACATGTTTCGTTGGAATACATGTGGTAGACCAGCACAAAATTTGGAAATAATTGTGAAGCGGAGGGGAAGAGATGAATATCTTTTCTTTTTACCTGTTCTTTACAAAATAGCTTAAGCTCAAGGAGATTGGGGGTGGGGGAGTGAGTGTCTGTAAAGAGCAATATTCAATTCTTGGCTCAGACTCTCAGTTGGATATGAGGATAGACTTTGACTTGATCAGTCTATTGAATATGCTTTGATCTAACCAATTCCATTATGTTTTCGACTAAAGGTTTAGGATTGTTGACCAGATGGAAGGTAAAACCTTGTCCCAGAAACAAGTCTTATCCAGCCTTTAAGAGGTTTTCTTTCAGGATTGCCCTTGGATGGGTTTAGTTACATCCATCTGCCCATCAACTCTGACCAGAGTCCCTTATCCTCCAGAAGAATAGTATCCTCGCAGCATGATGCAGTCACCTCCGTGTTTTTAAGGGGCAGTTTTTTAGTATTCCACCGCTCGTAGAGTTTCCCATGTAGGTCAAACAGTTCCGTCTTGGTTTCTGTACCAGGCGTTCGATGCCTTCTTCTTGGCTTGTGGCAAACATACCTAGTTTCTCAATGATGGCTTTCTAATTGATTTTAATAAATATGCCACTCTTCTATCAGAAAAGCCTTGTGGATTGTAGAACTCTTTTCAACAGATTGTCTTAGCGTTAGAGTTACCATGGGCCTCTAACGCTCAGATTAATGTTGCCCTCGCCCTGCCGAGTAAATGTTTCGGCTAGTTGGGGACTGAAGTCGAATGCATCTCACATTTCACATGTAACCGTGTAAAATGAAACAGTTCAGCTATGCACTGCTTTGTTTATAGCTACTCTGTGGAAGTAGCATTAAAATAGTTTGTGGTTGTAAGATGCTGAAATTTGAAAACAACAGGGAGCAGGAATCCCTCTGCAAGGCGCTCTGGTAATCTTTTCTTTTATTCTAAAACGTCTTGCTTTCTAATTCAAAAAGGAAGATAATCAAAGGTAACACAACTGGCGGTATGAGCACCTGTGAACGGCAGGGCAGGTGTAAGTAGCTGTCAGATGTCGGCGACAGGCTGTAAACCGCCTGACGGCTCCTGAAGCCATGCAGACGCTGCCAAGGCTGCCTAATGAATATGACAGGGGGTCATTAGCAGATCTGGCCTCTTCGTGACCACAGCTGTCTTTTTAATAATCAGGTATTCTGGTTCCAGTGTGCTGCCAGCTCATAACAGAACATAGAAGTTGTAATTCTTTTTCCCTCTTCATTGATATGTACTGCACACTTTCCTGTTTTATTTTTATATTAAACATATCAATGATGGGCAACAGGTTCATTTTCAGTTGCAATATATTCAAATCAATAAAAGTCCCTTAAAGGCAAAAAAAAAAAAAGGAATGCCAAATATCCTGTATTTTTGGTTGTTGTTGTAATATCTTAAAATGTCATTACATCTTATTAACATCAGTTTGATGTTTTTTTTATGTACTGGGAAAATATTAGTACAGCTACAGGAGCTAAATTAAACTGGGCTTTTTGAGCATCGAGAGAGATTTTGTGGTTTGCATAAGAGCTAACAGATTATTGCAATCTTTCATAGTCAGAGATGCCAAAAGAAATTTAGTAGTTGTGGAAATTTCTTGCACAGACCTTTTGGTGCCGTCTGCTGGGGTACAGTTTGCAACAATGGTGCATCAGTTAGGAAGGACGTTTCCTACTCTTACTCCTTATGAATTAAAGTGATTTTTATACTGTGTTTACGGTCTACTGTAAGTAAATGAGATTATGTGACTCCAATAAATAATATCTCTTAGTGGAAGGGTATTTAGGGTTAGTTCGGTTTGGAACCAAACAGAAAATGGGGGTGGGGCGGAAACTTTCCAGAAAAACAATACCGAGTAAAATTAAAACAAAGGGCTTCGTGAAAAAACTTAATCATGCAGAAAAAAACTCAAATAAACTTCAGCTTTTCACCATAAAATGGAAGCAAGAAGGGACAAATTCAATGATGTGAATTTGCAAAGGGGCGAATTGATCCAGATCCAAACTAAACATCAACATGTTCACGTTGGTGCACAAGCTAGCATTAGCACTGCGGCGCAGCTACTTCCTACAAGATGTCTGAAAAGCAGCACTTTTATGATACTTCAGTGCAATTTCAGCCACATGGTAACCAGTTCAGCAGCAAAACGCTGCAGCGACTGCCGGAGCTCCGCGACAGCAGCCCAGGAAATTCTCGATACGAGTCATTTTAAACGCGAGCTCACGTTGTCTTCCCGGGTGCCACTCTTTCTCCCCTGCAAATGTGCACAGAAATGTTAAATATGACAACATTAAAGACACAATTTCAAAGGCAACAAATGGCGTGATCAAACTGCGGCCGTATCTTGCAGAACAGATGCCTAGTTTGTCTTTTTCATAAGAATCCAATAAAGTCGCACAAACGAATCAGGTCAATTCTGTCATGGACCGCACCGCTAAAGAATAACGTCGGAATAATGTCATTCTACAAACGCAATAAGCCACTCGACGCGGCGGCTTCACAGTGATTTTTAGAACAGCTTCCAGGCTTTGATTCGGCTTCGCACGGTCCCTAACAGCAGCTCTTAGCTCCTCTAAATTCGCTGTAAAAAAAACAAAAAAACAAAACAAAAGAAAAAAAAAGCATCGCCTCTCACCACTTATGGCTTACATCAAATAAGGCCTTGAACAGCAAACGGCACATGAGGAGCATGAAGTGGTAGGTATATATATATATATATATATATATATATATATATAAAAAGCGGCGAGCATTTGTCTCACGAGTGGCCCTCGACTCGTGCGCACGCTCGAAATCAGAGGGTTTGCTCGGATATATATTTGTGTTAAAGAGTAAAGGGGAAAATGAGGGAGGGGAGTTAGAAAAAAAAAAAAAAGATATGGCTTGAACCTGACGTTACCATAGCAACACTGTCACTGTTTTTCTTTAAGCCTTTCATTTTATTTTATTGTTGAGTGAAAGGAAGAAGTTACCTTTTTGTTTGTGTGTGTATTGGTGTGTGTGTGTGGGTGTGTGTGTGTACGTGTGACGGGTGGGGACTTGTTGTGCTGCAAGAGAGTGACGGGTTAGGCACGATGACAGGCTGGCACAGGGGGCAAGCAAGATGGCGACTGAACATGCTTGGATCTGGGGAGAGGTGTCAGTCCTGCAGCCAGCCAAGCAGAAACACACAGGAACACTTAGGAAAAAGGTGATTCAAAGAGGAAACAAACAGAGGCTCTGGTTTAGAGATATTCCCGTGAACCTGCAGACGCCGAATAAGGAGAAAGACCTTTTTCTTCACTTTTCTTCTCATTCCACAGCACAACGTTGGATTTAAGTAGATTTTTCTTGCGCCCATGGGTCTAATTACCGAGCATGCGGTACAGAATTTTAGATTATCCTGCCAAAATCCATCAAGTTGGAAGGTTTGGTGTCTAACACAGTTTGCTCTGCCTTACAAAAGGTATTTACGCTGCTTGAACCTTTTCACGTTTTATTGTTTTCCAGCCGCTAACATTGTATATCCCATTGAAATCCCAATGGAGGCATTAGATCGGGATGTTATGCAGTAGACCAGCAAGTGGTACACAAATGTTAAGTGGAGTATAAATGGGTTTCGTTTTTTTTTTTTAATTCATCTATTTTTCACAAATAAAGATCTAAAAAGTGCGGTGTGCATTTATTTTCAGCTCCTGAATCAGTGAGCCACTTTTTGCTACAATTACTGCTGCAAGTCACTCTTTTCTTGCTAAATATTCAAAGTTTATACTTGGAGTAGATTAATAGTGTGTCACATACAAGACCACAAACTGGAATTTGACTAGGACCTTCAGAAATATGAATTGTAGCTCTGGCTGTTAGGGTTGTTGTCCTGCTGAAAGGTGAACCTCATCTTTTACAGACTCTAAAAAGGTCTTAGTTCCAGTTTTATACTTGAACACATAATGCACAGCATAATACCGCCTCCACCATGTCACAGACTGGAGCTTGATAGCATTTTCCATATAATCAAACCCCCCCCGCTCCCCCAAAATATAAACAGGTTTTCTTTGAACAGTGACTTTATTCTTGTCGCAACTAATAAATGCTCTGTCGACAGATTCTCCCATTTGAGTCGAGTTGTGGAACTCTGCAGCTCACCCAGAGTTACCAGTAGGGCTGTTGGCTACTTCTTTAATTAATGCTCTGCTTGACTGGCCAACTCCTGATACCTGCCATCAGGTAAGCTGATAGCATACCTGATAGCAGGCGTGCTATCAGCTTAGCCGTGCATTTTCTCAGATGGTGGATTGAATAGATGTTCAGAGTTTTGGATACTGTATTATAATCGCACCCCGCTGTAATTTCTCACAAAATTTCTTATTTGCATTGAGATCAAGTGAAATTGCAGGTGGCTGCACCGACTTTTGGGGATGGGTATAACTGCACGCCGCACTTTTCAGATTTTTAAAAAAATATGAAAAACAACTTGAAAACAGCGTATCAGTTCCTTTTGTCTTCACTGTTATGCGCTACGTTGTGTTCGTGTGTTGCATTTCAACAACAATGAAGTTAGTGGTTGTTGAGTAGAGACAAACGAGGCACCCGATTCCTGTAGAAAAAGAGGACATAGACGCTACACGTCACAGGTGATAGATTTTGATCGGTGATCATGTTTCACAAAACGAAAAAAGCACCTTCACTCCCACATGTCGTTTTTTTTATTTTTTTATTCTTCCAATAAAAAAGCAAGGCGGTTTTTAAGGACAGAGAGAGATGCTCAACTCGCAGTCTGTGTTAGTCATGGCTAAAGAGCGATTTTTGCCTGAGCTTCATCCTTTACATGGAGCAAGGCGGGAAATTAATCAAAGCTGAAGAGTGATTTTTTTTTTTTCTCTTTTTTTTTTTTTCCCACGCCGGTCCCCTTGGAGAATAAACATCAATAAACATTACTTAATACCCTACAACACAACCCCGCAGGGTCCCATTTAATTTCACTGGTGGAGAACGCCTAAAGTGCTACTGTTTTACACCAAATTACATACTCCAAGAGTTTGAAGAGGCAGCTAGTTTTACCGCCCTTGAGAAAAAAGCAGAAGAAAAAATTTCTAAATTAGCTCAAAACCGAAAGGATGGAGTGGATTTAAAGGTTCTGAAAGACATTTGGATTGTTTTCCGGTCGTCCGGGTTGATAAAAAAATAAATAAAGGGATGAGTAATTCCAAACTAGTATGGAAATGAGTTACAAAATCCATCACGCGTGGTTCTGTTTCACGTTTTTCCTCACTTTTTAAAACTTTTTTTAACCAGAACAACTCCACTTTAAACAGTGGAGTTTGTAGCGCTTTCTCGCGACACACTCTAAAAGATCACCCGGTTCCGTTTAGATCCGAGCCCGTGGGCTGGATCCCGACTCGCTTCAGGACTTTCTTCCAACGCGTCAGCGTAGAAAACAGACGGCTCCTCAGCCAGGTGTCGTCAGCGCTCCGTGTTCAACACAGTTTGACCTAAAGCCAAACATAAAGCGGGATTGTCATATTTCATCACGCTTTCCCCGAGATGTTCTGAAGGAATCTGCTGACGTTCCAACATGTCGACTTATCTGCGCCGATCAAATGCAGAAGGAGATTTTCTGCTGGCGAGCGAGTGAGAATCTGTCAGTCACAGCTGTCACAAGCGTCTTGTGTGTTATTTTCACATGTCAGTTTCAGTGCTGGAGTTGAACGGTACATCCAGCTCACGAGACGAGACAGGACGCAATATTGGGAACGGAAGATTGACACAAGATCTTTTTGTTGTTGTTTTCCGAACAAGAATAAAGGCTTTAAAAGTTACGCTCCTTTTTGCATTCTTACATGTAAAGAAAATGTTTGGCCTCGTTCAGCGTAGAAGCGTCCAGTTCAAATTTGACCAGTCCAAGAATTTCGGTCTGGAAATTCCGTCTCATTAAAAACATTTTAGATTCATTTCAGATTTAGTGCTGGCTGTCACGAAGCAGCCGAAGCACCACGGCTGTCAGTTCACTGTTTAGTTAACTTGAAGGGGCACAAATCCTAGCTTAAAGCTGGAAGATTCTGGATTCAAATCCCGGCCTTGGTCCTTTCTCCACTGTTTACACCAATTTAAATGATACATATGTTTTAACAGATCATTATTATTATTAGGATTTAGTGGGTTCCACAAGACGTACACCTGGTTAAGATAACCTCTTAGACTGTTCTACGCAATGAAGGAACACAGGAGAGATGCTCCTTTATGTCACTGAGACTATTTAAAGTTTCTCTTACGTGGATTTTGTTATTTAAAGCCTCTGTATATGTGAATAACTCAGATTATTTTTGTGTGGAAATTCATTTCTACCCAAAGTTTATACATTTTGCCAATCTTAAGACTGCCAAAATCTGAATTGCTAACCTACCAACTTACTTCATCCATTTTTATTGTCATGATGAGCGTTAAAGGAGTATGACACTGTGCATTTTGGTATTGATTCGATACCAAGTATATAAAGGGTCAGTATCGCCAACAATTATAATGTCGATATTTATTTAAATTCAACATATCAAACTTCTGATATTTAGAGGTTCTGTAGGTTTTTCCTTTGAATTATTTTGTTCCGACCTATGACAGGGTTTAGAGGAAGTTAATATGTTATTAATACCTTAGTAACATAAACATGGCAACCAGTAACAGTAGAAAAACACTGCAAAGTGCAAACAATTATTACTTAAGAGCAAATCGAAACTTTTTGAGGTAGAGGTGAAAAAGTTACAACACAAAAATGAAACAAAATTTCAAGAAAGAATCTGGAACTAAAGTATCGATCTTACCATGCTAGTATCGATCTAATACCAACTTGGTATCGATATTATCGACATATCAATAACAGAGACTCTTCCTGAGACGGACATTACCAGGAGTTTAATATCAACTCACGACATGACTTTTTGTTTCACCTCTATTCAAAGCCTTTATACACTGGACCTTTACTGCACTACAATGCCGTCGCTCTTTAATTTAAAAGTGGCGCATTTCAGAGAAACGGATGACATAACCGTCAGTCGGGCAGGAACGTTATTGATCCGAGCGGTCGCGGGGCGTCAGACGCAAATGGCATCAGATTTACAGCTCTGCCAGAGTTCCTGCAGAGTCCCTCCGAAGTTTTAGTCCCCAAAACAGCCTCATTATATCGGTAAGCAAGAGCTGAGCCTGTGCAACACACTTAACAGGCCAGCCTGCCAAGCCAAAGACACCGCGCAACACAATGAAAATAAACGGTCAGCTAATGCCAGAACTCTTTGCCTGCTGTGGAAGCGCGCTTCCATTGTGTGCTAAAGAACAATGGGGAGTGATAAAAGAGCATTCTGATCCAGTTTCACTAATGAGCTGCAGGAACCTGAATTGGAAGCTAATTCGTGACAGAGAAGAGGGAGCAGAGAGAGGGGGGCGGATTTCCATGTTGTAGCAATTCCTCTTCATTCATCCCCACATTTTTTTCTTTTTAAATATATATATATATATATATATATATATAAAATTTTTGGAATGTGCACAGGGTGGGATGGCCCCCTGCGATGACCGAGCTGCAGCATCTGATCTGTCTCACATGTTACAAAATCACCTCCCTGCCTTAAAAAACACAGTTTAAAGAGATGAAAGCTGCGTTTCCTGTTTCCCACTCCACTCTTCCCAATCCTCCTCCTCCTCCTCTTCTTTCTCCTATTTTGATTTAAGAGCCGAGCCACTTTCTTAGAGATATGCGGAGGGGAGGGAGAAAAAAAACAACAAAACAAGGCCCACCAAGAGATTAAGCCCTTTGCCACATGACTGTTATTGGAGAAGATACAGCGTGATCACATCCAGTAAAACACGCTTTAAAATTTTTACAGGATCCCGTAGCGGCGTGCTCTCCGCTGCCGTACGTATATTACAGCAGTCAGTTCAGATTTTCGCGTCGTCACCTGAGGACAAACCGAACGTTGTTAAAGTTGGATGAAATCTGGTTACGCTTAGAGCCGTTCGCGCGCGCTCCACTCATAAAGCGGTGCTATAATTGGCCCGTGGTGCTTTTACATGTATACTTGTTTCTATTTGTTTCTCAGAGTGTAAAAACTGATAAATATGACAGCTTAGGCTGTTTTTTTTCCCCACCCCAAGCAAATGTCCAAATACGCTATTTTTTTTTAATAATGCAGCTGGAGCCGCCGCAGCCGAGTGAGAGCCAACGCGAAATTATTATTTTCTGTGAGCCCGTCGTGTTTTTCTTGGTGTGTTTACAGAGAATGTCCTTCGGTTGGAGCTAAGCAGCTGTGTCAGCAGCTTCCTGCCTGCAGACAGGTCTTTGATCACCACACCGAGTCTCCACGAGCTGCTCCGCTGCTGACCCTGACCTCCGACCTCTACAGAGCCAAAGAAGCACACAATGTTCCTTTAGGGACCCGTTAGGTGTTGCAGTTTTTCTTTTGCCTTCCTTCACTGGCTTTTCATCCACTCAAACACTCCTGCTCCGCTGTACGAGGACCGGCTTGCACGTCATCGGCTAAAGACTGCAGTACGTGGCAGAGACAGTTAAGTAGAATGCAATCTTTATTTTCTGACATGTTTTTTTTTTTTTGTTGCTGTTGCTGAATGTGTATATTTGAATTGTGTAATTTGGTGGTGGCTGAATTCACCGATTTGTTTCTTCCTTCTGGTCATTCAGCACTGCGACCATTCGGCTAAACTAACATCAGTGACTAGAGCCTTTTATAAAACTGACACTTCATGCCTAGAATTGCTCTACGGTTTGGCAGTAAAGTTTAATAAGCAATCTTTGAGTGTATTTTTGTTTAATTTTACCTTTAAAAGAAGGCTTTTAGTGCCATACATGACACTTTAAGTTGAACCTTTTTGTGTTGCTACATTCTATTTTTTCCATAATTCAGTTATAGAACTTAATGCTTTATCAAGTAAAGATTCTCTGACATATGAAAGTATGCATTCATGTGGTTAATGTATAAAACTTCAACATTTCAACATGTATTCTGATTAGTTTAAGATTCCTACTGCCTCCTAAAGCTCTGCAAGCCGCCTCAAAGTACTTTTTAAATAATTATGTAGCACACATTTTATATGAAAGTACCAGTCCTCTCAGGGAGAAATATTTTTGCAATTCCCCAGAGATTGGCATCTGTTTTTGAAGCTCAAACATGGAATTATTTGATTTGTACACAATACTAAGCTAAACTCTAAAACTTCCTCATTTTTATGACTACAGCGTCTTCAGTGAACGCACGTCTTATTCGGCTTATTTTGCATTTGGAGATGTTTGCTGGCTTCCTCTTCGTTTTTATATGACTTGTTGTCAACTCATTTTCTGCGCGATTCCTATCCGGACTTAGCATAAAGAGTTATTCTACTTTTTCAAATTAAGTGCTTTGCTTTACAGGAACTGCCAGAGCTAGGAACAATTTCAGGAGCGGTATCTCGTTTTAACTCGTGACAAGATTTTCATCTCATTAAAACCAACATATGTTCTCGTCTAAGAGAGAAAGACCTTAACAGTAAGAAGGTAACGCCTCGCAGGATGTTAAATATCGTTTATAAGAAACGGAGTGAGAAGATCGAGAGTCAAGGGGAGCCCCTTTGTGTCTAAGAAGTTATCTGTCAGTGTAACAATTTTTTTTTATATAAAACATTCTTGTTTTTAACAGGTTTTCCATCTTGTTTTAACAAAATGCTGCTCCTGAACTCCTTTTCTAATTCTGCCAATTAACTAGAAAATAAGACGGCGGCATCAGGCAAGATAAGTTTTTTTTTTTTTTTTTTACATTATTAACTTGTTTAGCGTGAGGCAAACCATCTATATTGAGGTCCTTCCAGTGGCTGCATGAGAAAATGCTACAAACAGTTTAAACGGATGTTGATTGGTGAGGTCTGCAAGTAAATCCTGAATCAAAAGTTATATAACAAAACAACATTAGTGGGTAATGTTAGCTTCCAAAAAGTGAACCAGAACATAAAGTATATTTGAACTTCCTCAGTGGTCCTTTCTGTATTGTTTAACTTTTAAGAATAACTACAAAACAATGCCGTCAACTGAAATTTAGTTTCTATTGCTGAGAGGATGTCTTCCTTCACATTTGACCACCAAGCGGCAAACCCTTGATCAGCTTCTGTGGTCGATGGGTGCTGGTACTCTCCTCTAATTTTACAATCTTCTTTTAACTATTTACGATAGCGATCGAATGTGGATCTCACAGCAAACCTTTTCTGGGCAGCATGGCCAAAGGAGGGGTGTTGGTGCCCATCTCCAGCGAATGTTTTGGGCGAGAAGTGGGGAACACACAGGACAAGCAACCATGTGCACCCACACACACACTCAGGGAGAATTTAGAAAGACCAATTAACCTAACAGTCATGTTTTTTTGGACTGTGGGAGGAAGCCAGAGAACCCGGAGAGAACCCACGCTTGCACAGGGAGAACATGCAAACTCAGTGCCGGGAATCGAACCCAGTACCTTCTTGCTGCAAGGCAACAGTGCTACCAACTGTGCCACTGTGCAGCCCCCTTCACTTCACTTTAAACCCCTATTTCTCAAAAACAATGTCATCTTTTCTTGGTCTAGTCACAAAAATGCCCCTCCTTCTTCAGATAGACCCTCTAGTTCCTGTTGCCCCTGTAAAGGCCTTAGTACCGTCTCACTTGGAAGCGTAACCCAGTGCCAGAGAACTGAAGATGTGAGTCAAAGTATTTACCTTGATAACTAGTAGAAATTGATTGGATTTGAGCAATCCGAAAACCATCAGCCAACACTTTCAGAACTGAAATATTATGGTCTTTCTGTTGTGTCTCAGTAATTGTTCTGCTTTTCTGTTGACGATGCGAGAGTGAGTTCCACCTCGGGGTTTTCCGTGTTGGATAAGAAAACCCACAACAAGCTGCAGGAAATACTCTAGGCAGCACTGGAGCACAGGATGAGGACACGCGCACACGCACACACACCCACACACACACACGCCAACAGAGTAACAAGAGAGCAGATTAGCATGACATCAAACACTCAGACCTGGTGCAGTAATGAAAGGACGTGCGGAGATTATACGTGAAGCGTTCCACTTGTGCATTATCAGCACTCTCACGCTGCTCTCACTCAAACTGAGAGACAAACTCAAAAGTTTATTTACAAGGATTTTTTTTTTTTTACTTTTTAAAAAATGAACTCAAAAATGTGTTGCACGTTTGAATAGATTAGCCACTAGCAAGGACCTCAACGTCAAGTATAAATTTCATATAAAGCGCAATCTTTTTTTTTTTTTTCCCTCCCCCAACCTTTCTTCTTTTCAGGAACAGAATATCAAAAAAAAAACAAAAAGAAAAACATGAAATGTGTTTCAAATTACCGGTGGACGCTGACATGATTGTTCCCTGCACACACAAACACACACACGCCTTCACAGACAGCACTTCCTTTTTCTTTTTCCCCTCCCTCCTTGTACGTAATCTGCAGAACAATCACACCGAAGCCACACATCACAGTGACAGAGATGCACCTCCTCTCTACCTCTCAGTATCGATCTCCCATCCAATCTAAATGACCCTGTTAACCATTCCCTTAGCCCACCCCGCCTCTCTTCTTTACAACTCCTCACTGCTTTGAGCCCTACTTAGCACTAACCCCCCGCTCTGTCGCCTCCCAACTCTTCCACCTCACCGCCGCCCTACCCTTCTTGGTTTAAAATGGCCCGGTGTGAAATAACTCACATCACCACAAGAGGGATGAGGTCATTAGAACATGTGACGCCCTCTTGAAACAGCAAGCATGATTGAAAAATCAATTTTGATGCCTGTTTTTTTTTTTTTCCTTGCCTTCCCTCTGCTCCTCTCTCTTTCCGTCTTTGCCTCTACGCTCAGCAAACCTTTACATTTACATCACGGGAACTCCGACTTGAAACGCATAAAACTATTAGAGTGGCGGTCCCTACACACTTCAAACATCCTCTACTTTATTTTATGGTGTTTTTCTTATTTATTTTTTATTTTTTGGAGTGTGTAAGAAAGAAAATTGGAAGTGGGCTCTGCAGTGCATACAAGAGTGCCTTGCGAAAGTATGCATCGTGCACCTTGAACTTTTTCAACCTTTTGTCATGCGTCTAGTGCAAACTGCGCTGTATTTCATTGCGACTGATTGTGGACGGCCAACTCACAGCGGCAAAGTCATGGTCAGATGGAAGGTAATGGGGTCTTAGGCATGAATGGGATGGAAAAAAATATTTCTACTAAAGCTACATTGACGGTCACAGGTCTAATGTTGTTATCTGTAACATTCGTGTTACTTTGTCATGATACACAGACTTAAAAATATGGAAAAAAAATCTAGTGGATTTTGGAACTTCTTTATGCAAGGAATACATACATGTAGCTATACCACTGTAGATTTAAAACAGAATTCCCATAAGGCTTTCTGCCCAGGGAGGCATCATATCAGGGGTGGTGGGCCGGCCAATGAGGCTGCAGTTGATACCTGAATTTCAAACTTATGATTCAGTGGTTGTTATTATTTTTTTTATATATTGAAACAACTGTCTAAGCTGTTCTACACTGACTATAAAGTCTGTAAAGCAAAATTTGAGATTAGTGTTCTATTTGTGAAATTTTTGCTTTTCTTTTGTTTTTGTTTTTTTGTGCTTGTTTAGCATTTTTAGGCCTCCATTAAAAGCACAATGAAACCAATGTTTCCATATCAAACCTTTCCACATCAGGTCTTGTAACGTGACGAAACCTGATATGAAAAGATGGATGCAAACAGTTTTGCAAGGAAGCGTACCTGAAACGATGCTGTGCTAATATATTACCAGACGTCTAAAACCCCCCTCCTCCTCTTAGTAATGTTTCAATCTGGTTCATTACTTCAAGCTTGATGTGACTGTAGTCTTCTGGGAGAGCGCCGGTGGCTCTGAGTGATTTCGTGAGTTTTTGTGATCTTTTTCTCGACAGATCACTCCAGGTTCGCATCCTCTGCTAGCCTCACGTCTCCCATCCATTAAACCGGAGTTTTGAAGCATGTTCTTATTAAGTGGCGCCTGTGTTCATTTTTTGGTTGGAATGTTTTCACGTTCTGAAAATATATTTTTTTAAAACAGAAAAAGGAAACCTCTCCACCCTCACACACACACCCAAGGACAGGGTCTCCCCATGGCGAGAAAGATGGGGGCAGAGGAAGAGAAATGTCAGAGAGAAAAAGAAGTGTTGTGTGTGTGTGTGTGTGTTTTTTTTTCTTCTTCTCTTTCCTCTCTCCTCTTTACCAGCCGTCAACCTTGTTGAGTTCAGTGTAACTTTCATTAGAGAAGGAGATTTAGTGCACTTGAAAAGACAGATGAAAGAGTTAGAGGCTAATTATCAGGAAATTGAAAAAAGATAGATGTACTGCAGCGACTACAATTAGTGAAGCACAGAATATCAAAGACTTATCAAGAGCAAGTGAAAAAGGCTGCCTTGAAGAGCGAGCACAATTAAGGCATCTGCAGCCCATGTGAAACGAGAGTGGAGGAGGAATGAAAATATGGCGGCGTGAATAGAGCTACTTTGAAAAAAAAATCAAGAGAAAAAGAAAACTGCCAAATGACATTAACTTCCATCATACGACTTGGTGGTGGCGTACTGCCGCTTATCGTTGCTGCTTCTACACACAATCCACTCCCCACGCGTCACTCGCAGCCCTACGTGTGGATGGGAGGGACGGGATCCGGCTGGGACGCCCCTACATGCTTCATCGCTTTGCCGATTTGAGCCGATCGACAGACGTGGGTCACAAATGGGTCGTTTTGGGGCTCACTGTGCGCACGAGTCAGTGTGAAACATTTAACTCCAGACAAGCTAAGCTAAGCTTTCAAATGTGAAATACTAAAAATTGTTTGAATAGTTTGAAAAACATTGGTGCATTTGCTTAGGAATTATAGTTTGATTGTTAAATAGCTTGAAAAATGCACCACAAATCTGGAGGGGAAAAAAAAACTTCCAGAAAACTGCAAAACAGCCGAAACACTGAGGTTCCTTTAAAGGAAGACTAAACCTACATGTTTAGAGATGCTTTCGACCCATTATCACCGAAACATTGACCAACATATCTGATATGTATTGATGATTTTGATGTTAGCATCCAACAACATGCAACGTTTGTTGCTGGTTTTACAATTGATGTCTGTATGATGTTTTTATGATGATGTTTTTATGATGATGTTTTTATGTTCTTATGATGTAAAACACTTTGAGCTGTCTCGTTGCTGAAATGTGCTGCACAAATAAATTTGACTGATTGAAAATGGTATCAAGATGAGATGACAGCCATATTTTAAAGGGAAATCAACAAGCTCTTTTAGTTGTTTTCACAAATTATAGTGTAATTTGTGTTGTAAATCTGTGAGCAGATGTTCCAGTCCAGCCAGCTTACATCTGCTCTTTTTGTGTGAACCTGACCTGTTGGTCTGCTTGGATGTTTTCACAAATAAATGTTTTCATTAATCTCAATCTGTTTTAAATAATGCGTTTTTATGGTGGAATTATTAAGTTGACCTTTGATCAATGAATGATTTTATTTTGAAGCAAAGAAAAAAAAAATTTTGATGGCAGGTTTTGTGTGGTTAGCGGCTAACCGTTAGCCATTTTCTTACAGACTGCTCGCATCTCGTCTGCCGTCCTGCCAACATTTATCTTTTCTTTCTAGAACTCGCAATTTTGCCTCAAACGTGATTTTCTCCGTGGGTTCTTTCGTGTTTTTTTAAACTTAGCGTTGCCAGCAAGCGGTCCGTATTAGCTATCTCTGTCAACACGGCCAGGAAGCTGAAGAACTACTTCCTTTCTTTCTTCAAAACAAGAGCTACAAACATCAATACAGAACGTAAAGCTTTAAAGCACTCTCCCTCATATTAGAAACTTTTGTTGGTATACAATCTAACACTATAAAAAGAAACAAAGACACCAGTAAGTCAGTGATTTATTTTGACAGCTAAAAATATGTATAAAATATTTGCACCCCATAGTGACTGTAAGAGGCAGCTTCTCGATTCAATAACAGCATCGGATTTTAATGTATGTACTGTAGGTAAATTTTAATCCGTCTATAAGATTTTATACACACACATTATATATATATATATATATATAAGTACATACCCACACACATCGATGAACTGGACTTGATTTGTCTTAAGTTGAAACCTGGTGAGCTCAAATGAACTCAACTGATGCGGACTGCAATGCAGCAAGCAGCATTTTATAGACACATTGGACAATTAACTATTGGAAATTAAGTGCAATGTCACCTGCAAACCCCGTCTCACAGTTGACAGAACAGAAAACTGGATTTTATTTCAACATCGCCCACAAATTTTAATCCGTCTAATAAATCTCCCCATGTTCTCCCCTACGTCCAGGTTTAGACGGGATTCAGAGTTTTGTCTAATAATTTCCCTCTGAGAAACACAGGCGTCCCCCACTCTGTTTCTTTTTTTTTTTTTTTTTTTTTCCTTTTTGGCTGATTGAAGTGGAGCAGCTCTGTTTTCGTAATGACCGGCGTTTTGGGGCATCTCACGACGCGTTCTTTCAATGATTGTGACTCCTCAATATGTGAGAGATGCTTCGGGGTCTGCGCTCTTTCCAGACAGGCTTTTACACAAACTGCACGGCGGAGGCCTCGCCAAATCTACCATCTGTTGGATCTCTCTCTTTCTTTTTCCTCTCTCCCCTTTCCATGTATTTTCTTTTGTCTGTCTGTTGCTTCTTTTCTTTCCCCCCCCCTTCTCTCTCATTTATTACAAACCCCAGACTGTTTAGAAAACAGAAGCTTTATGCTGTTTTAGAACAGAGAGCTCAGTTAAGGCAAGTCGTCAAATTTTTTTTTTGTTGTTTTTCTCCACTCGTTGCTGAGCGTTTGTTAGCACAGATCTTCAGGGATACTACAGTCTTTAGTCAGAGGACCTGCTTTTTTTTTTTTTGCCATTAGTAGAATGATATAAAACATGACAAAACAGCATCTCTGTGAAGCCGGGTGTTAGACTGGTCTATTCTCCGCGGGACTGATATGTAGGGCAAGAGAGGAGCAGCAGAGAGAGAGAGAGAGAGACACAGAGAGAGAGGGAGAGAGAGAGCGAGAGAGAAAAAAAAAACATAGTGGCTAGATCTCAAGCTGGGAGCTAGGGGGCGCACTAGCACGTGTCACAGTTTGGACAAGCGCCTACACGTGAGGTCTCTATAAGCCCTGAAATCTATTAGAAGAGCCAGAAGAAGAAGAAGAAAAAAAACCCAGCATGTAGAATGAATCTTTTAAAATATTCCCATGCAAATCGGGCAAAAAAGGAGGAGGAAAAAAAATACAACAAGAAAAAAAAAAAACCCGCAGACCGCAGAGCAACTATCAAAAAGCCACACACACAGTGTGTGTGTGTGTGTGTTTTTTATGCGCACGAGCAGTGAGAGAAGCGCAACTCTACGCCGCCTCACATTCACACCCGCGCATACTGGGAGATGAGATGAGATACTGGGAGGTGGTGGTGTCTCTTTGACTGTTGCGCCTGAGGCTCTAGCACATGGGAATGAGGAGGGTGCGGGGCGGGTGGGGGTAAAACAAATGCTAATGTCTCGCAGCCAACAAGCACACATGTCGAACATGGCGGGAGCTGGGCGGAGATTGGCATCTGTCTGTTAGCACTGTACTCTACAGTACAGTGGAGGGTGTGTGTGTGTGTGTGTGTGTGTGTTTTTAGGCTTATTGTTCCATTTGCCTTACAAGTTCTCATACTGAGGTGCCAGGAAATTAATTACTCTCTTTGGGAAATTTCTCTCTCTCCTTCTATGGGGCTGGATACGTTTTTGTATTGTATCAATTGAGGAAGGAGAAGAAGGAAAAAAAAGAAAGAAAAAAAAACATGAAACGCCTGAATATTGGCAGATATTCGTTAGCCAAAGAAACTGGGTGTACTTTTTTTTTTTAGTGTTGAGTGATCAGACAAATATCTCATCTCCCAGCTGCCATTGTTTTCCACCCTGAAAGAGTCGGAACAAATAGGGGAGGGAAAAAAACAAAACAATGATCAGTATATCATTGAGTGACAGCACAATGCTTTCCTGGCTTGAAAAATAAGGATTTGGATCTTTTTTGTTTTTTCTTTCCTTTCTTTTTTTCTTTCCGGGTTTTGCATCTGCAAAATAAAAAAAATAAAAAAATAAAAAAGCCTTCGCAGGCGTGCATTCATGCACGCATCAACATCCAGCATGCATGACAAACCGGAGCCGCTATCTGCTGCCTCCTGATTTGTTCCCAGCCACCTGATCTCCATCTGAATTGACAGCTGTAATACTGACTCTTTTCATCCGCGCTAACGGCTACAAAAACAGCCAATAACGGCGGACACGGAGCACGTCGCTGATGCCGTTAGTCCTCTTGTGTGCGTGTGTGTGTGTGTGTGTGTCATTCACTCACTGCAGACAGGGTTACAAGTCACCCTGTATTTTTAACTCATCTCGAGCAGAACTGTAATCTTGCCTATTGAACCTTCAAATTGTTGGATGTTACCCGGCACGAAATTGGAGGAGAAAAAAAAAACAAAAAAAAAACACAACATGCTGCTTATTGTCACCTCTCCTGCCTCTGTCAAACCTGTGTTTGCTCCTCTGCCACCCTTTTCATTCTACCCACTACTTTCTGCTGATTATTTTTCTTCTTCTTCTTCTTCTCCGTCTTTTCCTGAATGTCTGTCTGACTCGAGGCGTGATGGGAAGAAGTTTTGCACAAGACAGGTGGGGGAAGAATAATAACACAGTTTACTCACACAGACAAAGTAATAGAAATCATACCCATAAGAAACGCAATATCTCTGCATGAAGCTGTGCTTTAATTGTCTCTGAACAAGAAACAGTAAGAACTCTCAGATTTCTGGTGTGTTTCTGTCATTTCTCAATTTCTGTTTGCTTTTACTGTCCAAAGATCCCCACCCACTATCGTTTTTTTTTAAATTTTTTACCTCCAGGCGCAGTATTACTGGGGGTGCCGGTCGGAGTCGGTGTGCGCCTGACTTTGGGTCAGAGATTAGCCTCCACGTTCCTTCACAGCTCAGTTCATAAACGCGGGAAGTGGCGGGGCGTAAATGGAGAGGATTAGCGTGGGAGAGACTCTGCAAACAGATCCCACACCCACCTTTGGTTTCGCTTACCTACAGTACATCCCTCCCTTGTGCACTGAATGGTATGGCCCTCTATGTGTGTGTGAGTTTTGCGGCTCTGCCCTGTCAGGCTTTTGGTAGAGTCTGGCCCAGGAGGAATGCTAACTCACAGAGCTAGTGCCTGTCACAGTGTCTCCACCTGCAGTCACCCCCCCCCACACACACACACACACACAGCTTGTCACTGCTCCTCCACACCAAGCTGGTAATTAAACTCCTACTGATTTATTGAGTGACACCAACAAATCCCAACCCGGCTCTTTTATGACAACCATACCTCCTCGGGCAACAGTCACCATCTCTTCCCCCCACCCCTTGTTTTTATGTATTTTTTTAACGTCATGTTCAAATGAGGCCCGAGGGCAGGGAAATACGTCAAGGATCTTTCTTGGAAGCACATAAGTTACAATAGCAAAAGCCTCAGCTGTACATGTTGAAGAAGAAAAAAAAAAAAAAATCAACTCTACTATGCAACAAGTAAACTTTTTTATCATAGTATGCCCAAAAAACTTTGATGTGTTTTATTGAGATTTTATGTTTGACCAATTTGAGTCATTTTGTGAAGGATTTATGATTTTTTTAAAAAATTTTTGACTTCTAAAGACTGAAAAGTGTCCTTGCATTCAGCCCCCGACTCAAAGATCACTATATGCAGGGAGGCTTTAAAAAGCCGCCGGAATTAGGAAATATCCATGGCAAGAAGAAAACCATTGGAGGTCTCATTTAAGGTTCGACACAAGCAAAACCTGGAAGGAAGTCTTTGACCTGCATGCAAAACGCAAAGATTAGCAAAAAAACTAACTATATTTCACTCTGAACACACCAAACATGGTGCTGGCAGCATCACACTGTGATTTTGGTCAAATAGATAAATATGGGGAAGCTAGTGCAGAGTTCATGAAGAGTTTTGCCTTTCAGCAGCAGAATGACACCAAATATACAGCCAAAATTATGTTAGAATTGACAAGATTAAAGCATATTAATGTATTTGAAGGTCCCATCAAAAGCCTACACGTTTGTTAAGACTTCCAATTTGACAGAACTTGAGCTATTTATCAAACAAAACTGCACAACAAAATAGATGTAATTGCAGCATGAAGCAGTTTTACAAACAATACAATACAACCACACTAAATGTATGTCTGACTTTATGTTGATGTGTCACCTAAAATTAAGTAAAGTTTTGGGTTATAGCAGGACAGAATGTCGAAAAGTTCAAAAGGGATGCATGCCTCTGCAAGGTGCTGTGCTAACTGTGAGCATTCCTCGCTCTTGCCCCTCAGCTTCAAGTCACAAGATTGAGATGTGGATGTCCACGTTATAAATGAAGTCTCTTATGAGGCCCAGCGTGCTCAGCCACCCCTCCCCAAACACGCACTGTAACAACTATAATTAGCCGTTCCCTGTGACACGAAAGCCTTCGGGGGTGTCTGGCTGACCATTCGCGATGACACCGTGGGATGCATCACCTTTGTAATCACAATCAGAGAACTTGTAATTGTAATCCTTCATCACCGCTGAAAATACTGCAGATTGGGAATCTGCAATATTATCCCAGTTCAGTTCCCTTCCCCACGGCACCGGGTTCTCGTTGCCAAACCACAAGCAAGACTCTTGATTGTTAGCAAGTCCGATAGTTTAACCCCCATCAGTCACAGAGAATTAGCAGGGGTGAAGGGAAGTGAGGGACTGCTGGTGTATCTGGTAGCAGCTCTAAGACGATACTTAGGTGGAGGCACCGATGAGATAAGAGCCCCCCAGACCCCCCGCCCGGCCCCCGGCTCCTTGGCAGCTGCCAATCACGCGGCGCTCCGAAGTCCAATCAATATCAGCAAGCACCTCGTCAACCTGATCCTCCTCAGAAGAAAGCATGTCGCCGTTCATTTTGCGAGAAGAAAAGGAGATTTCCGTCGGGGTGGGTGGGGAGGGATGATGAGAAGTAAATGTCAAAATGAATCCCGTCACTCACCAGCCCGTTCTTTGTTTTCTTTCACGCCGGTTATCGCTGAAGTATATCGAATGTTGTGGAGAAAGTTGTGCAGAGTGAGAGTTAGCTGGCGCTCGTCAGGCGGGGTGGGGCTGCGAGCGCTCAGCCTGTGGTGGTATAGGTGTGTCACAGGGTGGTGGAAAAGGGGGCAGGCAGCAGTGGAAGGTGGGGTGCGGTGTCAGGGTTGAGGGGGGGTTGCTAGCGGATTTGCGCTGACAGCTCAGCACATGGAGGGGGGCTGCCGGTTCCCTGATGACAGCATACTAAATGTCTACCTGAGGTGCTACAGATGGAGAAGTCAAATGCAGAGGATCCTTTACAAGGCATTTTGGAAGGCGCCGTTAATATTTCATCAAAACTGCATTTACACACGCAAACAAACAAAAAAGGAAGTCTGTCGCCTTAATCCACCCTGCAGCCTCTCACTCACTCGTGCTCTGTTCTGCACTTCTGATCCGCTCTTCTTTCACTCCTCCTTTGTCTTTGTTGCTTCACCCAGCAGCTTTACTTTGCCCTCCATTAGCATTTGAACAGTTTACTTTTTGTTTCACTGGAGCAAATAGGTTAAACCATGTTTAGTGATGACATACCTGACGAGTGGTTACGAGCGCTTATTCATTGTAGCCAGTTTCTAATTCTGCAGGAAATCCCACAATGAATACATGTGCGTTTTAGCTCATGTTTGGCCTATTACAGTGTACCCTGTGTTTTAATGTGATATGCACAAATTGAATTCTAAGGCCAAAATGTGCAGCTTTGTTCTTTTGTGCATTGCAGAGCACCACAAAGACCCAGTCAATATGAATTGGTATAATCCAAACATTCGCCCATCAATGTTCAATCAGATATCGTAGGGAAATGCAGCTGCCTTACTTCTCTCTGGTGAATCTGAAAAATGTACATCCCTGTTTTCATTGTGGAAAACATAACATACCCATCCATGCCAAACAGATAGAGGCAGTATTTTATTCTTTATAAGCAAAGTAGCTTTAATGTTGTTTAAGTCTGTCTTTAGCAACCTTCTGTTTAGAGGAGAAGTACTAGTAAAGACTTTAAGAGCGGTGTTTCATCATTTGAGCAACTGAACTCATCGACTTTTCAAAGCACTTCAAGGTATTCAGGATATTTAGACATGTAGTCACCAGAACTGAGTTCATTACTTATGTACAAAAGCAAATAGAATGAATTTGTATATTCAAAAAGTGCAGATCAAAAGAGATATTAATCTTCTAACAGTATTTACATCCAACTTCAAGCTAAAACCGCCAGCAGACACATTGGGTGTTTTTGCAAAGCAGATAGGCTCAGTCCCATTCAGTTCTAGGCTTTAACAGGCCATAATAATCCTCTTTCCTTTCTTGGTTCTAAACATTTTTTTAAGGTCTAACTTCAACTGCATAATGCTACAGATTCCAGCATGCCATCTTTAAAAAGCGATAAAGTCAAAATAATAGAGCTGTTTTGTATGTACGAAACTTGCATACACTCACTTCAGTTCCTTGCAGACCCAAATGAAGTTACAGCAATATGAAGTAGTTCTTTTTAGCATGACTTTTTGCATCTCTAGTATTGCGGTTTCGTTGCTTCCATGACCCAGTTTCAGGAAGAGCTCCAGTCAAATGAGATGGCCTCACATTTAGCTTGGAATGCTTTTTAGGAGTTCATGGTCAAATTAGTGACAGGAACATCCCCGGGTCTTGTGTTTCCAAAGAAAACCCACATCACCACCTCTCCACCACCACGAATGACCACTGGTGTAGCGTTTGTGACAATGTGTGGCGTTTGGCTTCACGCAAACATGGTTCTGTTCACTTTGGCCAAACACTCAGATTTTGCCCGGTCAAAGAACAATGACCTGCATTATACAAATGTGACTTCATAAAGCTGCTGTACTACATTCTTCCAAACAAACCATATTTATTCATTCTTTGTGTCATTTTACCGTCAGGAACTTTGACATTTAGAGTGTCGACTGAGGCCTTTCAGTCTCAGCTGAAGGTTTTGGGTTAGGCATTGTATCGTGTAGATAATGTGGTGAATTCCTGGTAAAATTTCCCACTTGTGAAAACTAATGTGTTGGATTAGTTTGTTTTTTTTAAATATTGTGCACTTCGTGAAACTACAACAGAAATAAAAACATGAGTAGTTATTGACATGGGTTATACTCATCACCCCTTAGGGCAACACAGGATTGTGATTGGTCCAAACAGTTGACTTTTTTTATAGTTTTGTCTGAGAAAAGTTTCCTATTGCTTATTTTGCATATCCCATCAATTGGCTTAGAGTGGAAACAAGTTACGAAAATATTACTTCACGTTGCAGCTTGCCAAAGAAAGCATCGGCGTTGCAGCATTTGACTACAATTCCACAAAGGGCTATTTTACCGTTTTTAACAAGTCCTGACTGCACTTCATAAGCTCTTGTTCAAAATCCTAACTGCTTACAAACCTGTACTGGATTAATCTGTACTTCATAGAGATTTTCAGTGTTTATTTGGCATTACGACCTACTTAGAACTTTGTTAGAATTCAGAAATAGGGGTCCGCCCAGGGCACCATTAGAGCAAGAAAAAAAAAAATGAACAAAGGTAAAAACCTGATGTATATTTATTGTGGAAAATGTGTCAACTGACTGTGGTGATCACAGGTGTGTTGTTTCACATTCTTTAGAGCAAACTGTTGATCATTTCTTCTTTTGGAACAGAATTTTAAAAAAAGGCCAGCGTGCCAAGAAACATTACAATGTTGGTGATATAGAAAATAAAGGCTGATGACAGCTGGGATAGACTCCAGACCTCACAGCCCTGAAGAACAAATGGAGTTTGGAAAGTTGATTGATGGAAGAATGAAAGGATGTTGCTCCATGGAAAGTCACCTGTGATTCAGGTGCAAAATATACAACAACAAAAAAGTCGATTTTTGCAAAAATGTTTGTCATTATTTTTTTTACATTTGAAATTAAAAGCACAAAGAAAATGATAAAATTATAAAAACAACTCGCTATCAAAAATATGTGTAAAACACGAGCACCGCAATTTCTATGACTGGTCAGTATAATAGACTGTGACTTCGAAATGTTGCTAAGTAGAAAATATATTTTATCCTGGGTAAAATAAGTGAAACCATAAAGTCGCCAGATGCTGAAATAACCTCCTATTTGTTAAAGATACAGTACATTCTTGCAATAAGCAAAGAGAAAATATCACTTGGCTGAAACGTTCCGACTCGAGCTTGAGAATCCGACTTAAGTTGCTTTAAAGTTACTAAAATGAAACACTTCAGACTCGACACATTTATTCCCTAAAAGCTTGAAACTTTTGCTTGACTTGAACTCCTGGTCTGAGACTGGAGTCTTCACAGTTTTTATTTCATGTAATGGAGTGAAAAGAAAGCCGACATATCAGCTGCAGACTACAACTGCTGCGCATGCTTTTTACTTTGAATTTCATGTTAAATGTAACTTCATAATTGTGGCCAAATAAATGTCTCTCCAACTGTAAGATGTATTAAATGTCTTTGGATGAATTAGGAAACAGACACAACTTACCGCTGACATTCTTTCTGCTAAGCTAGCTGCAACAACGCAAAGGGCACTTGATTGATTTTCAAGATATTATAGGTAGACCTTTAACTGTTTTTGGATAATAAAGTAAATATCAAAAGATGAAAAGATGGTTGACTATGTGGTAATTTAGGCCTCAAGACAAACGGTACAGGTTTCCATGCCAGGTTAGATCACTAGACTTTTGTAGATCTGATGAGAAAATTTTTATTTCAGTCATTAGAGACTTGACTCTGACTTGCACCCCAAAAGCTGGAGTGGTGACATGGATATGGAAAAACTGACTTGCGAACATCTCTGTCACATTGTCAGTGTTGCTAAGTAACAGTAAAAAACATTTGCCGTCACCATCTCAGTGCTTAACTTCCATTTTGTCAAATTCAGGATTCAGGACCAAGACGCTGTAAAAAAAAAAAAAAAAAAAAAAAATCCATCTGAAATTTCTTCCCCTTTTTGAAACTGGATTGACTTCCCCTAAGGTATTCACAAATCCATGTTTATTTTGTTTGTTGGTCTTCGTTAAGCATGTTTGTTTAATATAACCCGACTGCAAGCGGGAGCATGAGATCAGTGGCGTCTCAACTGCGGAGCATAAATGATTTCTTAAACAAATTCATGTCAGATCACAGATCCTGGATTGTTCGCCCTTAGTAATCCAAAGCTACCAAAAGTATTTATAGAAGTCGTCTGTAACTGTAGACACAAAGAGTGCTCGGGTGTGGAGTTGCTGCTTTGGCGTGTTGGCAAAAGGCACGGGCTGCTTAGGTTTGAGATTTTCCAAAGTCTGCAAATCTGGATTGTATGTTCAGCGTCTGTAAATATTAATATTGCAGTGTTATGAACAACAAACCATTCCAGACCACATATTTCAAACACTCGGGGGCTTGCCCCCTCGTTCAGAAAAGAGAACCAGATTGATAACGTGATACGAAAACTTGAAAGGTTTCCAGGCAGCCAGGAAAGTAAAGACACATAAAGTATAATGCCAAGACACAGACACACACACATGCATGCACGCATACATACCCTCTCGGAGTACCACATGGCACAGTGGTAGATCAACATGTGACGGTGAGAGATAGCAGCAGCTTGCCGTCTTCGCCGGGAGCAGCCATTAAATAAACATGTCAAGTTGTGCGCGTTTTAATGATGATCAGCCGAGCCCTGTGAAGCGTCAGCCAAAAAGGATCGACACAGTGCAACTCCCCAGACCTCGTCTCTCTGATTCTCTCCCTCCGCTCCTGCCTCTCATCCACACTTCCCTTCACGCTGACAGAGATGGAAAGAAAGACAGAGCAAGAGGATGGGGCCCCCATAACCACCCAAACAACCCCCGAAACCCCTCTTTTGATTCTGGGTTTTTTTTTTTTGGGGGGGGGGGGGGGGGGGGGAAGACGTTGCGTTGTTTGTGTGATGATTTTTCATTTGAAAAGAAAAACATCAGTCAAGCGGGCGCTTTTGTGAGGGATTCTACCCCCAGAAGTGTGCGCGTTAGTTAGCTACGAGTGCTACGAGTTTGACATGAGAGTGAGTAATGGGCCGGCTGGTAAACGCTCTGTTTGTGTGTTTACTGGCATCGCGCACCCTCAGGTGGGGCGTCGGCTCTCTCTCTCTCTCGCGCCTTTTCTTTACTTCCGTCTCGGCTTTGAAGAGCTGGGACTCGGCGTCGGATTAAAGTTTGTTTGTTTTACGTTTAGCGAGCGAGGGCTGCCATTTCTCCCCTCCTTCCTCCTCCTCGTCGTCTTCTCCCGCTCACTCGCCGCGCGAAAACACTGGCACGCCGCGCGCGGCGAGCCTCGCAAACACTCCCCTCGCACGCGCGCATCAGAAGTAGCGTGGAGTGCTGAGGCTGCATATGTAAATGCTGAGAGATTGTCAAGTGTCTGGGTGTGCATACATCAGGGTAATCAAGCCAGCGCTGATGGGGAGCGCTCGCTCCAGGAGCAGATCCGCAGTACTGGCAGTCACACAGCCCGTCACTGAACTGCTGCCAATAATGTGTTTGAGAGGTGCTGGAGGAGGGGATGGCGTGTGTGAGCGCGTGTGTTTTGTGTTTACCCACACACGAGCGTGCCCATCTGCAAGTTCCTGCCATCTATTTTGTATCGCGGGCGTGCATGCGTGCGTGTGTGTGCGTGTGTGTGTGTGTGTGTGTGTTAATGCGGAACCTCGACGATAAAAGAGCTGATTGAGAGTGTGAAGGTGAAGCCAATCTGCCCGCAGTGGCGTTGGAGTTGCGGATGGAGTGCTGCTGAGTTTTAATTTGATTTATATAAAAAAAAAAAAAGAAGAAGAATAAGCTCCCTGTCGATAAAAAGGCCTCACTCCACCTTTTCTTTGCAGGGCTACTAAGTCCGAAGCCACAACAACCATTCTGCTGCTTTTCAAATAAATCATATTAAAAAAAAGGTTGTGTTGTTTTTTTTTTGTATTGTTTCTACAGATCAAGTAGTACCTGACCATCGGACTGACTCCATCCTATTCTGGATCCTATCAAACATCCTTCAACGTTTGTGCTTTCTCAAGTTCAAATACAAATGTGTATGGGGAGAGCACTTTTAACTTTGTCATTATGAAAAAGAAGTGTCACAAGGTCCACTGATGGTTGTTGGAAGCTAGGGAACTAGGGAACTAGGGAGCAAGGGAAAGAGGAAGTCTTTAGAAACGTTTGTCTGAATAACATTTTATATGCAGACGTTTGAGCGCAATGGAATAAGGAGCCAATTCAGAATCGGGCAACACATAAATGCTTAACCTCAAAATCACATTTAAACACCGCATGTCTTTGTTACTATAGTTCTACCTGTATATTAATTAGGAGTATAACTTTACATCGAGCCGGTAAGAACAAATAATCCAGATCCAGAAAAAACAACAAGGTCATACCTGTGCGTTAAGGGAAACTAAAGGTGCATTCGCACCAGCCCTGGTTAATCCGCTTCAGTCAAACTGTAGTTTTTCATCTATTTCACTAGATGAACTAGAGGTCTGAATGTGCAATCAACCATAAAAGCAAACTCTAGAGTGCCTACAAATCTAGGTTGTGGTTCGGTTGAAGTGAACTCTGGCGCAGTTCGAATGCATATATTAATGCCGAGCAGACCAGAGACCACTCCAAAAGCAGGGAGTTGACTATAACTCAGGGCATTCTGGGTAAGTAGAACCAAACCAAACACGCTAGTGGGAGATGGCCTCCCACTAGCCTTTTTGGGAGGATGGCCTTTTTTGGACAAAAGAGAAATCCTACAGCTACTAAAATCTTACACCGTTCCATTTTTGTTTAGATTTTGTGAAGGAGAAAGATTTTTCACTCAATGTCTTCTTTAGATGTTTTGATGTTGTTTCCTTCAGTGGTTCTTGGTGCAGCGCCACCACAGGCGAGGAGGGGAGCAGCTTCGTTCGACAGAGTGCAGTGGGAAAACAAAGCGCAACAGCTGAAAACGTAGCAAATGTTTCAATTTTGGTCCCTGATCGAACCTATTCTACCGGACAATCACAGCTTCAGATCTGAAGTTCATAATATCATTCATCAGATGAAGCTTACAGCAGTTGGTTGGTACTTTGTGATATAGTGGAATAACCTCTGCTGCCCCCAACACCCCAAAATCCAAAGCTAAACCACCAGACTGCTGTACAGCTTTCTGCCACAAACTGCCGCTAATGTTGTGCACTGTTGTGTATTGTGACATATACTCTTATCTGTATTTGTTTTCACTCTGACATTCTATACATCCTGAAAGAACTCCGTCTTGTTTGGCTGAATCCAATTTAGTATCAAATGAAACGATTCCACATGAAATTTACAAGAAAGTTCTTTGATTGACGGATAATTGGTTTCTGATTTCCCTTGGTGGCCGAGTTAGCAGCTGTTTGTGACATCTTTCATCCTGCAGCATAGTCTCTTATGCGCATGCTTCATGTGGTGAAAGGGCACACAAAGAACTGTTCTTTACCAAATACAAAATAGCCCAAATAAATTTGGCTGTCTGAGCCAGATGAAACAAAAACAATACAGACAGAGAGTAAAATGGTCTCACATGGTTCTCACAAGATCGCTTAAAGTCAGTCTGATGGGGCAACGATGGGGCAAGTCACCAGAAGTTGCTGCGCTTTTCTGGATCAAAGGTACAAATTCCCTCAAAATAAAATAAAAAAAATAGTACGTGACCTTTGGATTTACAAAAGAATGTGACATGCATCCAAATATAAGTCAACATTATTTTTGACTTATCAGATTTAACCCATAACCATGATTAAACAAAATTTGAATAATTTTTCAGTGTTAAAAATGATCAAATTAACAGAAATAAAACTTTCCCAATCTTAAGTATACAACCTCAAATAACATATATAAATATAATAAACAAATAACGTGTACTCATTCAAAAAAAATGCACTGACGTGAACATGACTGCCAAGCATCTTTTAAGCATTTGTTGTTTCATCCAATAGATTCAGTGAAGCTTAGGTCGTTTAGTTCAAAATGGCGGCGTGTGAAAAAGTCTCTTTTCAAACTGTATATGATGGGTCAGAATCTTTGAGCCAAAACCACTAGTGCACTCCTGTTCCAACGAGATTAAACCCAGCACTTCAGAAATGTAGCCGTTTTTGTGTGTGTGTGCTCAACATACAGATATCCTTAGCAGCTCGCACCGGCGTCGTTTGTGTGCTACAACTGCTGCAGGCAACTTGTACTTTCAAATATACCGGTTTTTATAAGTTTGAAACATTTTTTTTTCTGTCTTAACATGCGTTTTCCATGTAAACTCTTCACTTTGCAGGAGAGGAACTAAAGCTGTCAAAACATGCTGCGAAGAAAAAGGGTAGCGATTCTTCCTTTAAATGTTGTGGAGACAAGTGTAAGGTTTTAGCCTCAGGCTACATGTCATACTCTCTACTGTAGTTAGGGATGTTCTCCCACAAACCAATATGATCCTACAACGCGCTGTAAACTAAATTCCTTTCTTTGCTTATCTGTATTAACTCGTGACAGCATATTCTCCCAGGTTTTCTGCTGTAATTTAAGCCAGAGATCCTTTCTGTGTTGTACTGCTTTGACCTTTTATTCGTTTTTTTTAGCCACATAATACTGCTCCACTCAGCAGGATCCTTTTATTCACACCGGTCTGTCATGCCCTGTTCTCCTATTGTATCACACCAGTCGGGTTCCTTAGCCTGGCAGGAGCGTTGGCACGTCTGATCGGCTAAACAGATCCCCCAGTAGGCCTCGCTCTTCCCTGTGGAGCAACCCCGAAGTTGGGGAGGAATGTTAACCTCGCGCTACGGCGCGGCGCCACGTTTCGCCGTGTCCTCGATGAACGACACGGCTTTATCCGTCTCTCACGGGATCTCTCGGCTGTGCCTTCTCTCTTCTCCCGCCGCATCCCTGTGATGTTCTCGCTGCCCCCTTTTTCTCACCTCCCCTTCCCTTCTTCTTTGTGCACACATGTGCGATAGACAGAATATCAGGATTACAGTATGAGCTGACACAGTGACACGGTGTTAATCGTCGGAGTCGTGTTTGTTTCCGCCCAGAAACTGTCACCCTCTAATAACGAGCCCCCCAAAACCCCAACACAATTGGCGCTGGAATGGCAGGAGTGGCACAATAGGCACAAAAACCCGGCAATCTTGTCAACATATACAAATGGAAGGAAGCCACACTCATCCCCTTTTCTCTTGTTGTCATAGAGCGCACATGCGTACCCTTCACGTCTTCTTCCTGAGTCTTGTCAGCAGAGGCCTACAATTAATTTCTGTAATTGCTCCTTCTATACACACAGAAACACACACACACACACACACACATTACAACCCCACCCCTCCTTTTCAACCTCCTTTGAGTTTGGCACCACAGTCTTGTTGTTTTACCATAACTAACACCGTTCATACACATACATAAATCACGTGTAACATGTGGGGGAAAAAATTGCACAAGTTGCACGTACTCGGTTCAAGCGCACGGCTGCTTCACTTCTTGAAAGGAAACATGGTAATAAACGCTCTCAAATTCGTCACAGACCGTTCCAATCAGACGTTTACGTGCTGACTCCTCATTGGTGGGCTCAGACAGATGGTTTCGGTTATATTTAAAAGTCAAGAATGAGGTTGCAAAACTTTTAAGTTATTGAGGACTGCGTTGATCGCCAAAGGTCAAAACTATGTTTACAGGTGCAGGAGTCGTTCCTGACCACCGTGACTTCAGTGACGTGCGGTCAGGGGAGGCAGGTGAGGCTCTGCCTCACCTGTCATCATGGAAGAATAATATAATGATGAGATAATTTATTTTGCTATTTTCATCCTGTGTTTTGTACTGTAAAGTACCTATTTTTCATTTAGCTTTACCAATTTTGATGATTTTTTTCTTCAAAATCGCTGAATTTTTGCATTTTCCCATTCAAACGCTCGGAAGCGAAGCTGGTAAGGTGGTGATCCGAGCTGAGCCTCACCTGGGATTGATCAACCTCTCACTAATTTCACTGGCTGCCATTCTATGAGAGCATGTTCCTCCTGTCTGTACGTCGCCAATAAAATGGCTAAAAAAACATTTAATGTATAAACTGATTTTCCATAATTTAGATTATGTATATAATGTACAGTGTTTTTTGTCACCAACTGTGTGTATAACGTGATTCATGTGCTGAGGAGCGATCAGAAACGGCAGAGAACAGATTCGAGGTGACGCAGGCAGTTCTCTTGCCTCATGGCAGGGGGCGCTCATGATCCCAGACATTGCGCATCCACAATTGTAGAGTAAGAGACAGCAAGCTAGCCATTGAGCTAGCCATCCATTAAATAAGTGAAGCTACACCCAAGGGGTCTACGTGTAGCTTGGCTGATACAGAGAGCGAGAAAAAGGTGGTTTTAAGTTGTAGTTCGATGGGTTTCCCTTTGCTGTGCAGCATAGCACTAAATTAATAATATCTACATTTCCACGTTTCATTGAGTTAACGGAATTATTCTACCATGGCAGCGTGGCTATGGATGGCTTGTGAAAGTATAGTCTTTTTGCCCTTTAGTGTTGTCTGCATGCGTGAAATTTCCGTATGTAAACAATAACATGCAGGTGGTCTTATGATTTTGATTAAGTCAGTGCCTCACCAGCCATGAGCCTCACCGCACGTCACTGCGTGATTTAGAGCCCGGACATCGGTGTGTCAGAAGCCGCCAGCAGACCTCCAAGCCAAAGTCGGCAGTTTTCATATGTTTGAGAGGCAGGAAACTGAACACAGCGAGTCACAGGATCCTTTCATCAGTGACGAGGCCCCCCGTCACGTTTGACCATTTCTAAATAAATGGGACCCGAGATCATCTTTGATTCTAATCCTGAAAATATATGACAAAATTCGAACCACTCCTAGATCAGCTTCTTTGAGCAATAAGCTTCTCTCTGCTATTATTTAAATGAGACATTACCCATAAATTGAAAGCCAACTTAAGGCATATTAGTGTAAATTACTGCCACGGCAATTTCCTTAGCATTTTTCAAAGACCAGAGCAGTTTGTGTTACGTAGATTGCGTACAAAAAAAAAAAAGCTTAAATGGCCTGCAAAAAAAAAACTCCAGTATGATTCCCCAATCAGATGGTATTCTTAAAAGTTTTAATGGAGGCTTCTTCAAGTGAGAACCTTGATTTCTTTGTTGAATATAATAATAGCTTAAGCACAAAGATTTTCTCCTCTCTTACATGTTTGAAACTAGAAGGGACAACTGTGGCCTGACACAAGAAACACGCGAAATGTACTCCCATTTGCTAGGCTTAAGTGTGTTTGATCCTGAGTAGATCAATCTACGTCGTAAATCCAGGACAGAAGTTAAGCAACTACTCAAAGCAAACAACAGAGGAGACGGCACCGCGTCGCAAAAATCCCTCGGAATCCCCCAAATCATCATCTTCTAATCCAAACAAATGTTTTACCTTTTAATAAAATGAGCATTGTTCTCCTGAAACAAAGTCTCCAGACTCTCCGAGTCTCCATTTGGATACTGTTTGAGCTTAAAGTCTGCAACAGGCAAGACAAATAAAAAATAAAAAATGCAGCTCTGCTATGTTTCAGAACTTGTCAGATAGAAGAAAGAAAGAAAGAAAAAAAAATCCACTAGCAGTCTTCGGCATGCTAAAATAAACTCATCAAATTGTGATGAGTTGGGAATAAGAGCGTTGTTGTCCTGACTGAGCGGGATTCGGCGAAAAGCTGGGAACGACTCGGCCTGCCCTCAACCCGTTGATTTACAAGACAGACATGCTCTTTCTTCTCGGCTCTGAGCTTCGAAATAATGATATTCTAGAGCTAAATTAAAAAGATTTTTCCCAGAAATGGGAAGGATCACATGACGTACAGTTAAGCACAGCTCTACTTCAAAGTGAATTTTTTAATTATCCGTTCTTTTAAAGGTCACTGTAGTTTCGATTGAGGTTTTCATACCTTTTGAAAGAGGACACTATTGCACGTCGTCTTTCAAAAACAGAAAGATTTTCTTTGCAGAAGTCTTTTCACAAAATTCTTTCACTTTCGGTCAGTGGTAAGGCCGAATAGTACTTAAAACAAACCTTTATAACAGAAGGCGAGCAGTGAAAGGGTCTAATGTCAGCGTGTGTGTGTTTTTGTGTGTTGGTGTGTTTGTATTTGTGCTTTGATAGCAGCACACCAGCGCTGCCGTAGGGAAAGTATGTGCAGAGCGGCAGCTGCAAAAAAAAGACCCTCCCAAACCCGAGCTGACGTGAAGTGACAGCTTTGCATATCTCTCACTGGCAGTGACAGCTGACAGATGGATAGCACTCATACACCTCAGGAAAAAAGACATGGAGAGTAGGGAGGAGGTGGGGGACACACGAGGAGGCCAGAGAAGGAACGAGAGAGAGAAAGAAAGACACAGAGAGAGAAAGGCCCCCAGGATGATTCGCCAGCACTGCTCTCTGTTCAGAGGGCCGGCGTTTGATTGAGTGCTACAGAGAATAATAAACCCTCCACTACCCGGTGCAGTGCCAGTCTTTCTCTCCTTCCTTATCTCTCGCTTCCCCTCCGCCCACCCTCACTCTCTCTCTTACCCTTCTCCTCGCTTAATTCTTTCTTTCTCTCCCAGACTCTTTTCATTGTGGCCCCTCTTTTGCTCCCGCTCCTTTATTCTAAGGCTCCCATTCCCCGGGCCCCGTCTTCAGCACCTCATGGACTATCTTTATGTTTTCTCTCTCTGCTCTCTCCCTTTCAGCTGTCTGCTATCAGCCTCTATCTGCCTTCCCGGTGTATTTGTCTGTCTCTATCTGAGGTGTGAGAGACAAGGGTAAGAGGTCCCTGTCAAACAAACCAACAGCACTCACTCACAGCTATTCCCCTGTGGATCTGACTGTGTATCTGGATCTTTACGGCGCACTCTGTTGCCACAACTACTGATACGCCAGCGCGCATTCGTGTAAACACGCGCGCACGCGAACACGGATGGCAGCTTTCACCGCAGCAGGGGGAACATGTGATAGGCAAACGAGCTAAAGGCACAACATCAAACGCAAGTAAACAATCGCTATGCTCCGATGTGGCTCTGTGAGGGTGACTGAACTCTTATGCAATGACATTACCTCATCTGAAGAAGGTGGCAGCACAATCACATAACCCCCTATTAGAGAAAAACAAGGTGAATTTTAGTCTTCCTTGGGATATTAAAAAGTGAAGCCGCTTCCGAATATGGAAACGGTCTTAATCTTGGGTTGAACATGAGAGATTGGTGGATTTATCCTACATGGGAGAGACAAATTGAGCCCGGCACATGTTTTTGGACTAAACATACGGGACTGCGCAACAGCCTTGATGAAAAACCCACAGTACCATGGGATAACCACAAAAATGTTAAACCAAAATGTAAAAGATGATGTAGGGAGTGTAAAGAGACAACACTTTGGGCATTTTCACACCTGATAGATTGGTAGACTTGGTTCGATTGAGGACCAAACTTGAAACATTTGTTGCATTTTCAGCTGCTGTGGTAAGCTTTGACATTGAACTGAGTCAAACAAACTAAAATCTTCAAAAAACCTGTTTCCCCCCCTTTGCCTGTGGAGGCACTGCACCTAGAGCCACTGAACAAATCAACATTAAAATCTCTGAAGAAGACATGATCGTAACTTCCTTCTTCATGAAATGCAAACAAAAATTAAGTGGCATCAGATTTGTCTGATGAGTTATTTCTTCCACTAGCAGAAGACTTGCGTGTTTGTTTTGGTTGGATGTAAACAGAATGCCCTGCACTACATACTACTTCCTGCTTTTAGAGCTTCGGTCTTCTTGGCATTTGAACTGTGCCAGAGTTCACTTCAACCAAACCGAGACTTTTAGGCAGATCAGAGTTCACTTTTTTGATCCGCATCAGAGTTTGATTGTGCTTTCTCACCTCCCCAACCAAACCTGATTTTCTAGGCAAATAGTGCAGGAGTTTGTTTGAAGCAGACTAAACAGGGCTGGTGTGAATGCATCCTTAGTTACATAAGCATAGCAGGAGCCTCCACTGCTATGCTTAGTGAAAGGGTTACCGACAACATGTGAATGATTTATAAGCCCTGGGAAAATATTCCAACAGGCAAATTACAAATGTGGAAATTCTGAACAATTTTTGTAATACGACAGAACATCCAGCCATTTATCATATGAGAGAATAAGCGCTGGACATCGTTTTGAGCAAGGCATCGATCTGCGCGACGTTCTGAAAAGAGTTAAAAATATGAAGGTATCTCACAAAAATGTAAAACACCATTTAGGGGTATAACATAATCCTGAGGCGTAAGATCTTAAAGCTCTAACCTAAAGATCTAAAGCTCTGCGATGCATCTCTTCACACTGATGTCTGTGTCGCAAACACATCTGGTTGCTGTCACACATCTGACCTTGTCTGATGAAGGAAGTGTTAATGCCTCATTCATACCTCCCAGTCCACTCCACCGCAAATCCCACATGGCTTTACTTTGGTCTTCCGCACCAAATCACTGCTGGGAAATCTCATGTGATCACGCTGTGTGTGCTCAACTACCACAAATCAACCTCAGCTGTCACAGGACAACAGACTATTCAATCACCTTCGCAATACTCCCATCCCTTGCATGAGTGAGTGCCATCCTCCCCAATTAGGTATTAACCCCTACAGTCAAACATACATCGAAACTATGTGGTTTCAGATCTGGTTTTAGTTTTTTTTTTTGTAGTCTTGCAAGGTATATTATGTTGGCTTTACCTGGTAAGGAATAGATTCAAGAAGAGCTGTATAGAAATCCAGTAGATAGGTTTGACATGACAACACATGTTACATGTTTGGAAGTTGTAGAAGTTGGGAGGGAAGACGGGTGTGGAGATGAAGAGTATGAAGGAATCTAAGGGTTTGGCATTGTCATTTCCTTAATGTTGATGTTCACAGCAGAACAGAGACGCTAAATGATCATCCCTGTTTTATGGTGCCCAGACACACCTTAAATGTCACAGTTTATTCTCTCCCCGTCTGTATATATACACACACGCACACACCCCCACACACACACCCACACACACGTTGGTTCAGTTCCGCTCTATTTTCCATCTCCTCCATGAGGGTTAATCTGTGGATGTGTTCCAGTGCCCTCCTCTTTGTCTCTTCCCCCCTTCTCCTCCTCTTCTTCTCTCTCTCATCCCTCCATCCCCTGGGCCTGTGGATGGCCTGTTTCCCTGCATCTCAACATTGAAGGGGGAAGCTAAGAGGCGAACTCTCGGCTCGGCCGGATGGCTGGAGTGGAACTGAAAGATGTTTACTAAATAGCCCCCATGTCCCCGCGCCTGGCATTTAGTAGTCAGGACTCTGCTCGGCTGTTACAGCAAAAATACGAGGGAGAAACGACTAATAACGCACTTTGGTGTCGTGCACAGTGCCTTCTGTCGGTTTCGACCGTTTTAATAAGTCATTTCAATTAAAGTGTTCGGCCTTGCAACACGCTTTTGTCAGGGGAAACACTACAGCATCATTTTGCACTAACTGTAACACCTTGCTTCACATTCAATTAGACATAAATTCACACAGGATGCCACTCTGGAAAAAAAGAAAAGAAAGAAAAAAAAAGCACCACCTCCTAGTTGCTGAGACGGAACGCAGTTGCTCTCACTTTTTTTCTTCTTCTTCTTTTTATATTTCATAAGAAAAGCTTTTGCGCTATAGCAGCTCTTTAAATTATACAGTTACTTGGCTGGAGGACTCACAGACCCTGGCAAGGTATTCAAACACCTTAAAACTTCATATTTATGTCCTGTTCACCTTCAGGATTAAAATCAAGATGAACTTCATCGTCCTTAAGGGGCCATTTGTTTTGCAGCCACCAAAGAACAAGCGCAAATACAATTTACAGAAATAACTACAACATTCATGACACAACCAGTAAGTTCTATTTGAATTAACGAGGCTGGCACTAACAAATGAACATTTGTATTGCTTTGCATTACTCTTTATCTACATGCATCTGTGAGCAGCAACCTGTAATTAGAGTAAAGAGGGTGATATGGGTCAGAAGGTTAGCTTTAACCTTCCTTGTGTATCGAGTTCTGTGGAGTCTGTAAGACTTATCACCACAGTTTTGCTCCAAGTCCTTACAATACCGTTTAGTCTGTGCCTATTTTTCACAATGAGGGACTCAAACCAGCAGCTAAAAGAAAATGTTAAAACTGACTCAATAAAACAGGACTCTAACATTTTCATTAAAAGGGTGTCAAGATGAAAACTTCGCAATTTGAATTAAAATACAAAGATTGGTGAGCCTTAGCACAGACTGCGTCCGTATTAGCCTAAAGGGTCAAAAGTGGAGCACTCTTCATTCATTGTCTGGAAATAGAAAGAGTATGGCACCACTGCAAGCCTCCCAAGATGTGTTCATCCAGATCCACTGACAGGCTGGAGGAGAACATTAATGTGAAATGTAGCCAAGAAAGGGATGTACTCGTAAAAAAGTAGCAAAAGTTTCAGTTTGCCAAAAGTCACTTAGAGGAAAGACCAAACACATTCTCTGGTAAGATGGAACCAGAATGTAACTTTTTGTCTTACACTGTGTGTTGGGAAACTAATGCAGCACATCATTTTTGAACATCTTACGATTACAAATTTGTGGGTTCAGTTCCAGTTTCCTATACCCATGTACTCATGGGTATATACATGTTGAAGGGCCTTTAGGCAATGCACCTAACCCCTGACGTGTATCGGTGTATGGAATAAGTTCAGACAAATTACCACTGTATTTGCAACAGAATGATTTATTTAAAACTTATCTAGAGCACAGTAAAGTCCAGATTCAAATCCAATTGAGATTCTATAGCAAGACTTGAAAAGGGCTCTTGGCATCCAAAGGGTTGAGCTACATCACAAAAGTCTAGCTGCTGTAACTACAGCCAAATGTACAAATTGTCTCGACTCAAACGCTTGCCACTCTTTTCAGATTTCCATTTGCGCAGCAGTTTTTAAACAACCTTGTGTCCACTTCCCTCCACTGCACGCATACATGCAGGCTTTTGTGGCTCTCCAGAATACATCTGTCAGAAGAAGTTGCAAGCTCAAAGACACAACACACCTGCATCCTGGCTGCAAGAAGGGCCAGGCAGGCTCGTCATAAATCAAGATGATAAATCCTGATCATAAGTCAGTCAGGCTGCCATCAGAAGCAGCAGGCGGAGAGACGTGCCCTCGGACTACAGGGACGCCGGTGACACTCGTCACCTTCACATGTCACCCTGCTGAGACACACACACACAAAGATTTCTCTCACCGCTCACCATCTCGTCCTTCACGTAACTTACACCAAGGACATACCCCGACCCCTCAGCCAATAAGTAACAGAGTAAAAAAAAAACACATATATTGAGCAACACCTTATATGTGTCTCACTTTAAAAGTGAGTCTAAGCAACAAAAAAAGAAAAAGAAAACAGGATCTGCTGTCACTAGTTTTCAAGTGAATTTCCTCGCTGTGAGAAGTGGCCGCAGCTATTAGCCTGGGCCGACCCTCATTAAGAGATTATAACTGATTCCTCCCAACGAGCTATTTACCTAATTAAAACTCAAACCCTTGTCTCGTGTTGCCCAAATGAATGTCTGTTAAACCCACTGTGTTCATTGAGAAGCAACAAACCCCGGCCGCCGTGCTCGCCAGGGTGAGACGGAGACGGAGGCCTAAATCACATTCGGAGAGGCGGGTGTTTGACAGACCTGGTCCTTGTGTCGCTTGTCACGCACATTTGATATTTTGATAGCTCCCCGTCTTTTCCCATTAGCCCCTGGGGTCCCAAAACCATTTTAGATGTTTATCGCCAAAGCGCTGGGGGTTAATTTCGTGTCTCGTCAGGAGCGCCGGCAAAGAGCTGTATCGCGCTGTCACCCATCGCGGCCGAGAGCCGCAATCGGCCGGGCTTATCACGCCGAGTTGTGTTACACTGACTGACACATGACAATGACCCTGGTGACTCTCACAGGGCTGATAGCATCTGGGCTTTCTTTTTCGAAACTCTCTCATTCTTTTCCACCTCCATTCCACCCCACCGTCTCCTCCCTCACCCTCCATCTTTCTCGGTGTCTGCAGGCGATGGAGAAATTGGGACTTTTGTCTCTTGGGATGTGGGCAGAGTAAGAGGGCGTCTTTGAAAGAGTGTACTGCTCGCCGCCGCGCACACATAGCAACATGCAGAGATAAAAGCTTGGTGGGGTGCGCCCCCGAAATATAAAGTAATTCGGATTGTGTGTCCATGTGTGATTAATATGCATGCCTATCTGTGGCGATCCAGCGTTATCGGTGACATAAAAAAAAAAAATATTGGTTCCACTGTTTGGTGTTGAACTGCATGGTGCCAGAGGGCATGCTGCTCAATAATCGCTTAAAAACATGCAACACTGTTTCAGAGACTTCAAACCAGTGTATATCCGCATGCTGAATGCATGCAGGTGGCACAGGTAAGGACATGCATATACAGTATATACTGTATATATACAGTATATATACTGTATATACACTGCCTGGCCAAAAAAAAAAGTCGCCACCTGGATTTAACTAAGCAAATAGGTACAAGCCTCCTATTGGATAAGTACTGCATAGGCGATTATCTTTCAGCTGGCAACAAGTTATTTAACCCCAGCTGATGCAATGAGTAACTCCTCATTTCTTAAACAACCATGGCAAAAGACACATCCTGTGGTCGTGGAAAAGACGTTAGTCTGTTTAAGAAGGGTCAAATCATTGGCATGCATCAAGCAGAGAAAACATCTAAGGAGATTGCAGAAACTACTAGAATTGGGTTAAGAACTGTCCAACGCATCATTAAAAACTGGAAGGATGGTGGGGAACCATCGTCTTCCAGGAAGAAATGTGGTCGGAAAAAAATCCTGAAGGATCGTGATCGGCGATTACTTAAATGTTTGGTCAAATCAAATGGAAGAAAAACAACAGCAGAACTCAGGAGTATGTTTAATTGTGAACGCAAAAGCATTTCCACACGCACAATGCGAAGGGAACTCAAGGGGTTGGGATTGAACAGCTGTGTAGCCGTAAGAAAACCTCTAATCAGTAAGGCTAACCAGAAAAAAAGGCTTCAGTTTGCTAGGGAGCATAAAGATTGGACTCTGGAGGAATGGAAGAGGGTCATGTGGTCTGATGAGTCCAGATTTACCCTGTTCCAGAGTGATGGGCGCATCAGGGTAAGAAGAGAGGCAGGTGAAGTGATGCACCCATCATGCCTAGTGCCTACTGTACAAGCCTGTGGGGGCAGTGCTATGATCTGGGGTTGCTGCAGTTGGTCAGGTCTAGGTTCAGCAACATTGTGTGCCCAAAGAATGAGGTCGGCTGACTATCTGAATATACTGAATGACCAGGTTATTCCATCAATGGATTTTGTCTTCCCAAATGGAACGGGCATATTCCAAGATGACAATGCCAGGTTTCATCGGGCTCACATTGTGAAAGAGTGGTTCAGGGAGCATGAGACATCTTTTTCACACATGGACTGGCCACCAGAGAGTCCAGACCTTAACCCCATTGAGAATCTTTGGGATGTGCTGGAGAAGGCTTTGCGCAGTGGTCAGACTCTCCCATCATCAATACAAGATCTTGGTGAAAGATTAATGCAACACTGGATGGAAATAAATCTTGTGGCACTGCAGAAGCTTATTGAAACAATGCCACAGCGAATGCCGGCTGTAATCAAAGCTAAAGGCGGTCCAACAAAATATTAGAGAGTGTGACCATTTTTTGGTGGCGACTTTTTTTTTGGCCAGGCAGTGTACATACTGTATATATGCATGCACACAAGTTAAAAAGAATTGTTAAAGTCAATTTCAGGTTTTTTCTTTGTTCTCTTCCTTTAGTATTGGCTCCTTTTCCAGCAGCGACTGGCAGTAAAGTGGAGTATATGTTATTATTCCCACATACAGTGTAGTTCTCATGATGCAACATGGATCAGAGCTTAATGACAATGGAAGCATTTCTTGTAGCAAGCAAAATTCTGACCCAAGACCAAAACTATTCAGACTCCTGGCAGATTTAGATTTGAAGTGATCTTTTGCTTTTACAAACATGTTTCTTCTGAGTGGAAGTGATATTGAGGTTTTGGCAGAATGCTGTCCAGAACTTTTAAACTTGTTGTAATGCTGAAAAAAAAGAGTCTTTTCCATCAACAACTGATGAGTGTAACCTGATTTTTTTTTAAATGTATATAAATGCCACTTTGCGTTGTCTCAAAATCTTGAAAGATTCCAGAGTCATTTCCTTTTAGAGACCAACTTCTTGCTCAAAAGGAGTGTGAATATGCTTGGTAAAATGTTAAATGTCCTCCATTTGTATAGCGCTTCATCAAGTTTGAGGACTTCAAAGCACTTCACATTACAATTAGTTATTCACCCATGCATACACACATTCACACACTAACGGTGGCAAGCTACATTGTAGCCACAGCTGTCCTGGGTCAGACCGTCAGAGGGGAAGCTACCGTTCAGTCGGCCTGCCTTCCACATGTATTTTTGATTGGATTTTGATTTGATCCACTCCGTGGTGTCTGAACCCAACTGGACGACTTTGCGTTGTAGTCAGTCAACCTCTATTGCGGATAGCATTGTGTTGTGCTACTTGACCTACTTAGTTTGGCACAATTCCTGATAAGGAGACAAAGACCGGTTACTGTTCACTATGAGGTGGAAGCTCACTGTCATGAGCGCATGGGCTTTTGATGACAAGCTAAAAATCACATCGCCATCTAGTGGCCTGGCAGGACAACTCTAGCTGACTTAAGGTGTCTCGGCAATATCGTCTAAACGTGGAGCATTTTCCCAATCAACATCTGACAAAACAGATGGTTTCCAGGCAGCGATTTTGTGTAAACGTATCCTAAGATGCTAAGTGAAGATGGAAGTGGTACCCCACACAGCTTTTAGTTACCATGGAGACTCAAGACGAAGACCGGTTGAGACACAGCGTTGACCAAGAAAGATTCCCTTGGCCAGTCCCCCTGCTGCTTGGTCCTGAATTGATGTGGCAGCAGCTGTTATAATTTTTTCATTAAATATAAAATAGCAACTACATACTTCTTGACCCTTTCTACTAAGTGTTCAACTGGTTACGCCACAAATCTCATGAAGTCTTGTAGAGTCAGTGTAACTCAGGGCTGCTTTAGATTAAAGCAGAGGAACAAAACCTCCTGAATATTAAATCTGTCAGTGAATTTATTCAGAATTTATCAACAGATACATATACATATCTAAAACAGATAGATGTAACAGAAGCTTAGTTGAGTCATCCTGTTCTATACTAACACTAAATGTTTAGCAGTCAGCAGTGATGCCTCTGCGGATGTTTGTTCAAGTGAAGAAAGCAAAAAGTGTGTGCGTGTTGGCGTGCACGTGTGTGTGTGTGTGTGTGTGTGTGATTCTTTGGGCGCCAGCCATGTCAATCAGCCCCCTGCAGCGCCACTGCCCTTCACACTTCTGTTTATCTACTGCTGCTGAGGACTGGCAAGACTGATAAGAGTACATCACTCCCCGTGTCCCGCGCTCTCTCCCCATCCCTCTCCGTCGCACGCATTAAGCACAAAATGCGCAGACCGTTAGCCGCCGCTTTCAGCCAGGTTCACCCGGAATGTGTTCCAGCCCGCTTACGGAGAACACTGTGCTGTCTGAAGCCTGACCCTGTCGCCGGTAGGCCCTTGATGTTCCCGGTTGCCCTCTGAATCCCAAAGTGTGTTCTGCAAAATCAAAGCTTAAATCTGTGTTCATTGAGGATTTTTTTTTTTTATTTTTAGCTTGCCTCCAGTGGAGGATTTTTTAGAGAAAATATTGAAATCGCTCATCTTAGGGTCAAGGAGAGCCAGGTTTGTCCTTCTTTTCAGTTTGCTTGATTAATCTCTATGTGAGCTTGAATTGTTTCAGAAAGCTCCGTATATCATAATCAAGGATCAGAAAAACATTTTCACTATGAAAACACTTGTCAGTGGCAACGTCGATCAACGCAGACTGTGCAAAGGCTTTTTATTTTCCCCATTGTCACCGAAAATATTCCTTTATTCTGACTGATGCTGCGTTCACACAGCAGGTCTGGATGCTCAATTCCAATGCCTTTTTTTTTTCTTTGCGTGGTGGTCATTCATACTACTAACGACACCTGACTGCAATGAGGCTTCTGTGTGAACCACCTCACAGCGACTCGGATGCATAGAAGAAGAATGTTGACGAAGTCTCAAAGCAGCGCACAGTCTGCGGAAGTAATGGGTGGAGCTGCTTATGGACCGATGTTGAAGTTTTACTCAGAAACGGGAGCAGGCAGTATTGTCACAAGATCGTAACAACACGGAAAGAAGCAAATAAAAAGAAACATTGTGGAGCAATGAATTCAAGTCCGGATGAATAGTCAGAGACGAGTGATCTGACTGTGATGTGCTTTAGTGACGGACGTCTTTCATGAGTCGTCCGTCACTAAATGATTCTCAGCCATTATTTTACGGTCAGAGGTCTTTTTTTTGATACTTATGTCTGACAACAGTGACGTAAAAGTCGGATAAAACGCGACACAAGACTGCAGACTCTTTAAAAACAATCTGATACGCGTCTGAATTGTTTCCTGATATGGAAGTGACACGGATCAGATATTTGTTTTATTTTTGGGTGAAAAACTGTTCAAACCGTCATGGAAAAAGTCAGATTTAGGTCGTATTTGGGTAAAAAAAAAAACCCAAAAAACAATCGGGGTCGCATGAACGTAGGCCAACATTTTCCTAGAGACTGTCCATTTTAGCTGCAGCCGCTGGTTAGATTCGTCAGCCACGATGTCACCTGGAACGAGAACGCCAGGACGAGCTTTTTGGCATGGATGCGAGTCCGTGGATATGCCGGGTGTTTCAGGAGTTTGCACGTAGGGATGTGTGCGTGCATGCGTGCGAGAGCGTTTGTGCACGGCGAGTTGGTGTGTGTGCAAACCGTCTGCGTGTGTGTGTGTGTCCTCACTCAGTCAGCCAGCTGAGTCTGCAGTCAGTTTACGTTTGACTGCGGGGCAAAAGCTCGAGCAAGAAATGAATTCTGACTCGCCGAGCGCCTCACATAAATTCCCTTTCTCATATCCCGACACAAAAAGACAACATATCTGCATTGCATTAGCCCTGGGACTCCTTTCTCATTCTGATGATGATTTAGGGATGTTGAGCTCTCTTCGTGAACGACAGAAGCTGAGCTGGAGAGAAGCAGTGAAACGGGGAGGAGGAGGAGGAGAGACGATCAGACCAAATGGCTTTGGTAAGGCCTTTTGAAGGAAGAGATTGAAATTATGCTCAAGTTATATTTAGGTTGAGCAAGAAATACAGGGAAACAAAATCTATTGAATGACATTGTCCCTAGAAAATGATCTCTAGAATATTTTTTCAACCTGTACCTACTATATAAGTACAGTACCTCATACAAGCATTGATTACTCCTTGAACATTTTTTCACTTCAGTGTATTTTATGGGGAATTTCTTTGTGCTTCACAAATCATGAATTAAAAGACATTACACCTGATGTAAACCTCCATTCACATTTCCCTTACCCTGCATTGGCAATGCCTCCACACAACATAACGCTGCCACCACCGTGCTTCACATGATGTGTCCATGGCGATGCGTGGTGAACGTTTTCTGCTGTTGATTGTTTTTACCAATGTACTCTAACATGTGTAGCTGGATGTATTTCTATATTTTAAAGTGTAGTAATTGTTTTGATTTGGTCATTTTAAATACATTTCTTTATATCTCTTTTGATCTTGAAAATTGTCATTTTTTCCCCCCTTAATTTTATGTTAATATGATCTGTTTCCGTTAAAGATTTTCACTTTAACAAGGTATTTTAGATCCTTTCGGATCATTTTCTAATCAAAAAGAGATAATAAAAGTACATTTTAAATTGATTTGAACTTTTCATTTAAATCAACGTTTAAAGGTCCGTATGGGGACGGGTGTCACGAATTAGCTACAAACATTGTGATGAAGGCATCAGATTGTCTCTATGTATGTTTCTTGCATCTCTTCCTATCAAACAAACAAATTAAAAAGTATACAGACTAAATTATGTGGAGGTAAAACTGATTTTTCAGAGGTAAAAAGAAATAGTAAACAATGGATCATAGTGGTTACAGTTCACATAAGACTTTTCCTGTGTTAGTGTAAAATACACCAACATCTGTAGCTGAAATGCGACAAAATGTTCTAGAGCTCAAAGGGTACGAATGCTTTTTAAGGAACTGCAAACTAAGAGTTGTGGATCGGATCTTTCAACCTTGTTTATCTTCTCACTTAGACACTTTATTGCTGCGATTATGTTGTAAAATGATGTTCCTCTTATGCACACACTGCTGTGATTCAACCTCGCAGACAAAAATGCTGAACAATGTTTTTGTTTTAATGAATTAAAAGGCATAGCCAAAAACATTTTTCATTTTAAAGTATTTCAGAACCTCAAAAGGCTCCAGGCCTTTTTATTTTCCCCTCCGGATGTTCGTCAGGCAAATTTCTTGCAAAGAGACACGCTCGCCTTTGTTCTGAACATAGTTACGTTTTATTTTGGAAGGCGAATGTAAAGTTATGGGACGTGTTTGGGGGGGTTTTTAATGTGACATGATTTGTCTAAAATAAGATTTGATTGAGGAGCTAAATGACTGACAAAAAAAAGTAAAAGAAAAAGTCAGACAGCTGAAAGATTTTAACATGCGTCTCAGCCTGAACAAACCAAAACAAACTGAAAACGTCCACAGGAGGAGACGTCCATATTAAACCCATTTACACTGGCTGATGGGGCGCAGGTGGAGAAAATAAAGACAATCATGGAGGGATAGAAGGAGGGGAAAAGAGATAACACTCGGGTTTGGAGACTGCCTAAACAAGACAGGAACTAATAATATTTGGAGCCAAAGGAACTTTAAATAAAGCAGGAAAAACAAGTCATGGTTTGATATTACAGATTATTCCGCTTCACTCATGAGAAATATGAAGCAAGACAGTAGAAGAGGTTTGTGTTGTTAAAGTTCTCGATAAATGTAATTTTATTTACTATACTTTATTAACTAAGTGGTTGGGAAACTACCCCCCCAAAAAAAACAAAAAACTGGGGGCAACTGCTTCTTCGTGACTTGAACAGCTTTTCTGTTTTTAAAATGAAATGATCAATGTCAGATAATTAGTTCATGTCCGTCTGGTTTCAAAACTTGATGATCCAAAGCATGCAGGTGTGACTGAAAAGCAAAAATAGAAGGAATCTGCAGGAAGGCAGAGGTTGGGAGGGATAAATACTTTTTCACAGCACTGTATCTAGAGATCTATAGCTAGATCTAGATTTGATAGATCTAAATTTTCTTCATGCAAATGTAACTTTGCATGACAAAACAGCTGCAAATTAGTGTATAAATGGGCCGATTTGAACTGATTTTTTTTTTTTTTCTTGTCCTTTGACTCGATTTTTGGACAACAAGACAAAAAGTTTGGACACCCCTGGTTTACATCTAAGATACGGAACATTTTGCCATGAATAAGATGTGTGTTGAATAAGAAGTTATGCTATTAAAATTTTACTCTGAATCTGACTGTATGGGATTGTTCCTGTAATTGGAAATGAATTGGAGCCGTTTGCCATTAAAAATGTGCAGAGATGATTTTGGAAGAGTCTAAATGAGGATCTGACTGACATGCTTCACTATTCATTTCATTTAGCTTTCACAGTGGAAACAAACTGTTATGTAATAAAAATATATTTATGACAAAAACACCACTTACACATAAGAATCAAATATGTGGCTCCTATTTGCACCTCTAATTTGGTTACAAAACCATTTTAACAGTCTAAAAATATCCTAGCCTTAGAATGGACTTCATTCTCAGCACCCTCGTTATCCACATTTAAAACTTTGACCTTTCCATACTTGTAAAACAGCGAACCCAGTGCTCCAAACTGTGCTTTGCTGCATGTTGTCTCGTTATTATCCCCATGCCTCGGCCAGAATGGAGGAGTTGTCATTGGGAAAGGTTTTAACCTTCATTTGGCGCTCCAAGGATAGAGGTCCGTTAGACTGGGTGTTGTCTCTGTGCGTGTGTGGGCGTGGGTGGGTGTGCATGTGTGGGGGGTGTTTCTTGGTGTTGGAAAGGAGAGGGTAAGATGCAGGTGTGAACCTCTCATTATCGAGTGGCATGTGTCCTGTCACTCATTCACTGTTGCTGGCCATGTTCACATCTGCGCTCGTTCACATTACTCATCCTCTGTTTGCCCCACCTGACCTCCCTCTCTGACACATATTCACACACACACACACACACCCCCACACACACACACCCGCCCGCGCACCCCCCCACACACGTGAGTGTGCAGCTGAGAATACAGGCAGAATCGGCCTCTATCACTACAATATTTATGTGCCTTTTGTTCCTGTGCATTCATCTTAGAAAAAGGGAAATGGTTTAACAGAATACAGCTTTTGCATAATTCACTGCTCTTTTCTGCTCATGTTATAGCTATAGCTGTCCTGACGGCTATAGTTATCTGCAATATGATGCGTATTAATATAATCAGTAGTTCAATTCCAAAAATAAATGAGATATTTAAGGTTTTCTGTTTATTTTGGTGATTGTGGCCAGTTAATGAAAATCCGAGATTCAGTTTCACAGAAATATTTTGACATTGCACATTTCAACCTACTGAAAAATATGTCGGTGCACTTTACAGTGCAGCATAGTGACACAATATGGGCAGATCGATCCAAAGTATAAATCATATCAATACCAAGTCGGTATCAGTATTGGATCAATACTGATAAGGTTGTTACTTTCCAACATGAGATTTTATGCTTGCATTGTAGCTTCTCAGATAAGATTGGGTTTTGATTTGCCAGCAAAACTTTTTTTTTCCCCACTATATTTTAGAAAAATTTACACAAATCGTGTTAGAGTGGTATTCAAAGTTTTTTGTAGATGCCTATAAAGTTTGTCCAAATTCTGTCCTGGGTTTGAACAAAATAATTCACAGGAAAAAAAAACACCTATATGTCAGAAGTTTGATGATGTAACAAAGCTTCAATAAAAAGTATCGTATCAGTTTCAGAATCGGTATCTGCAATAAGAGCCTTATTTACTTGGATCGTTACTAAAATACACAGTATCACACACCTCTACTTTGCCTAACAACCCTTTTGGGGCTTCAGTTATCCCTGATGCATATGCTCATTTTGATATGATTTTTTCCTTCCACTCAACTTTCTATTAATATGCGTGGATACGGCCAGCTGTTATAACTAATGACCTTTTGTGGCTTATCCATTAAGAGGATTGTACCCATAACCATGAAATCAGCAGTTTATTCAATGAGTCTGTAGGCCAATGCATATCATTTCTGTAGGAAGAACACTTTCTTTTAGTTTTGTATCATCAAATTTTCAGAAAAAAAATCATTTGAGAGCTGACAACAGGGAAATGACGCAGGACCCAACAGAACAATTCTTTCCTTCAATTATAAAAATTCCAAGGAGCCAAAAGTCGTGGATGCAGAAATCAACAGGGATCACGTTTTTATTCCAGTGGTGTACACTGGGAATCCTCCTCTCTGTGTACTTACGTTGTGGATTTAGGGGAAGGAAAAGTGGGTGTTTGTGTGCGGTGCGGTGGCGGTGGGGGCTCTTCGCACTGGGCTGAGCTGTGTGCATCATTTCATGGGTGACAGAAATTGGAGAGTCCCCAGAGGATAACTCCTTCTGCTCTGGAAAGCCAGCGGATGGAAAGACTTTGGGGACTCGGAGAGTTAAAGAAATGGAGTGAGAGAAGAGGGTCCTGCCATCACACGGGATGGATCAAACCACAGCTGGGTGGTTTCATTCGTCCCTCGCCTCCCACTCTTCACATCCGACCCTTCGTCTCGTTCAAGCGCCTCCCTCCATGTCTCGCTGCTTTCTGTCAGAAAACGTGTGGAACACAGAGGACCGCAGCGTTTTCCCAGAGTCCTGCCTGCTGATCATGTCTCGTCAACACTGCATGACTTCAGCACTTAGAAACGCTAATAAAATACGTCTCACATCTAAATCTTTGAAGTATAGAGTGAATCAACAAATATAAACACTTCTTGCTCCGCTAAAACGTTATAATTAGAGAGAACCTCCTTTATGTTGGCTCAGATCCAGATTCAGAAAACGATAGTCATTACATAACCATGCTGTTGGGATTTGAATATAGAAATCTGATCTTGTGTTGATGGACAGTGTTCAATAAAATTATCTTTTTCTAAAGGTGACTTAAACAGTTTTCCTGTCGCGCTTCAAATCAAAGCTAATCGTAGCATGCTAACGACCTAACCATGCTAGTTTACTAACACGTTAATATTTGGCATTAGGAAGACACTAAAGATGGGAAGTTTATCTATATAAATAACAAATGAAGACCTCTACTTGGGCAGCTCCATCTGTTTGCATTGAGCAAATCACAAAATCAATCAGCTCAAAATGAGAAAAGTTAAACTTTTCCATAATTTACTCTGAAAATACTGAAAAATCTGATAATCTTTTTCTTCCTATTGCTTCTTTTTATTTTCCACTTCTTGAAAATAACCCATTCTTTGATATATCAACTTATAATTTCAACATTTTCCGTTTAAATCAATACTTCAACGCATTTTTCTCTGTTATGCGTTGTAGTACTTGGAATACAAATCGGGAGCCTATCAAAGTTGGCGTTACAGGTCAGAACCAATAAAGAAGCAGGAAAAGGCAGCAGCATCGAGAGGATCGTCGACTGTCAGGTGGATTAAAATGAATCTGACGGGAAAATTATTACAACCATCTGCTCATAAAAGCGACTACAGCCAAACCGAACTGGATTATGCTGCGTCATACAATATTTGTATTATATGTCATTCAACAGGGTTTCTGCAGGTTTCACCAATTCAAATTTAAAACCAGTATCGTGTCAGAAACGTATAAGACCAACAACCTTAACGAATGTAGCAACGCATGGGTTGTCAGGTGATACAATGGCAAAGACAAACATTGTCTAGAATAAATATAGAATAAAACCATAATAGATGCAAAAACGTGAGCCTGCTAGCTAGTTTTTCTCCTCCCTCCATTTCCACTGCAAGAACCAGAACCAATGTCTCTTGCTAATATACCTTTGCTAGCATGTTAGTGCTATATTAGCAGCTAGTTGCCACTAGCTTCAACCACCTCGAGTCACATAAACATGACTCAAACGTTTGCCTGACAGAAAAATCCAACAAGAAAAAAATAAATAAATAAAAGACTACATAAATGAGATTAAATAGCCTGGCCACCAGAACATGTAAGACCTGTGATTAACTTACTTTTTCAAAAAAAAAAAAAAAAAAAATGAAGACATTTTTAGATCTACAGTACATCACAAATCTAAGTCTTTTTAAGGAGGTGCGAACACCTTATTTTTTCCAGCGCATGTATAACTCTTTTTGGTTTCAGACTTTTTGAAGCTGCATTCATTGGATATCAGTGTGTTCATTCCAAACTGTAAGTACAGGAGACCTAACTCAAGGCCAGAAAACTCCACATGACCACCAGCCTATGGCTATATTTCAATCAGCACCGTTACCCCCACCTCCTACGCTTCCTGCTCCATGTTCTCCTATTTTTTTTCCATGCAGAGAAGGCGGAGGGCGGAGAGAGAGAGAGAGATCAGACCACACATACAGATCCAGGCCTCCACCCCCAGCCTCCAGTTCCCCCGCCATCTGTGCACGTCCCTCTGCCTGCAACTCCACAACAACAAGGCCCTGAACCTCTGCCGAGGAGTCAATCCATCACCGGAGAGAGGGAGAGCGGGAGACGGAGAGAGGAAGTAAAAGCAGAGAACGGATGGGTGAAGGTGAAGGGTGGCAAAGAGAGGGAGAGAGGTGGTAGAAAGGAAAAGAAAGGAAAAAGGGAAGAGGTGAGGAAAAGCGAAAGCGAGATGCCATGAAACTTAATCATAGAAAGGGTCGTGTCGGGCAGAGGAGGGGAACAGATTAAATTAGCATAGCATTAGATATGGAAAATGATCTCTGTCAAAATCATCCGCTGCACAATTATAATATGTTAATTACTTATTTCATTAAGGAAGTTTATTATGGCCGCGCAGATGAAATCATGCAGGCCAAAGACACCTGGAGGAAAAGCACTGATGCCTGAATCTCTCCCTCTCTCTCTTCTTCTTCTCTCGTTCCCGTCACTTCTCCGTCTCCTCCGCCTCTCTTGCCCCTTCTACACCCCCACCACCACCACCACCACCTTCATTCCTTCACGTCTCTCTTTGTTCCTCACAACATAACTTACATTGTCATATTCTCAAACTCTGTGTTTAATATTCACAGAGATCACCGTGGCGACCATCAAGAGAAGAGGTTTGATGTTTACCTCTCATCTGTCCATGAAGTAAAAAAAAAAAAGAAAAAAAAGTGCATATAAATAATCTGCATGCAAGAAGAGCCAAATGCGCACATGTGGATTCTGCAGAAACAATTATGGAGACTCTTCACGGAGCGTCGTTTTCCTCAAAATCACATTTGACTTTGTGCTTTGAAAGGTTTCATTACGATTGTAAGTAATTGAGTTGTTCTCTTTTGAGATAAAGCTGGGGCCAATTTCACACGAATCAAAATAAAAAGAATGTTCACTTGCATCCTTTTTGAACATACATCAGGTTATTTTTGGGGTTCAGTCGGTATTTACAACATGCTGATGTTATTTTTGTTAATAACTCATGAGTTGTTGTTTTTTCCCCTCGTTATTTTTGAACATATCCCTCTGGTAGGACAACCACAACTCCCTGGAAGGAGTACATATCACTTCAGATTTTTGCAATGCCGTAGGATTCACTGGAAATTGTTCTTCCAGTGAGATGAATGTGTGGGTTTCCCTTCCAGACCTGTTGCCTCCACTCATATGAACGGACAAAAATAGATGAGAGGAAGAACTCCTACCTCTTACTTCATTTGCTCCTGCAATATTACTGTATTATACAAGGAGAGAAAGTTTTTGGTGCCCATCATAAAGTAGTGACTACTATTGTTTCCAAAAAATGCATCATGGTCTTGTATCTTGCAAGTGTTTTTATTTCTAAATTTCTTTTTTTATCAGCACAAAATGTAAAGAAATTATTGTATCCTTTACACCTGATATGACTGCACTAATCATTAGGAGGATGTGAAAATGAGCTGGTTAACAAATAGAATCTGATGCCTTGTTGCACACATGTAATTCCAAACATTAGTTACATAAACTTATTTAGACTGAATTTACTTTTAGATAACTGATGTGTTAGTGCCGTGAGAAGCTTAAGGCAAGGACGACATGTTGTGGTCATAGTGTGCTGCCAGGCAAATCCAAAAAGCGGTCTTTAATTTCTGTTGCTTGACTTGTGCGGCTTTACTGAGGTTTGTTGTCCCATAAACCTACCGTCAGATCTTCAACAACAAAATTTCCCCAAACCTCCAAGCACGAGCTTGGCACGAGCTTGGAGGTTTGGGCACGAGCAATTGTTACAAACAGATTGGCGTTATATAATTTAGAAATGAACTGAGAAATTATTTGTTGACAGTCATCAGCTAATTTCTAACTTCCTTGGTCTGGAAAGGTGACCTGTTGGACAGAAACTGGAAATTTCTACCTTTTTTTCCCCACTAACACCATATATTAGTGTGACCGAGTTACACCAATGACGCTCTTCAGTGTGGATGCCGTCACTGAGTGACGGAGACGCAATGTCACCCGTTTTCAGTATCAGCGTGCTGTTTAAAAGTCAAATCAGAGGAAGGAGAGCGATATGTCTGAAGTTCATTGCTGTAGCAAGAGACCATGGGTCGGATCTACAAAGATTCCAAATAAGAACCGGTATATTTCATGCATGAAGAACAAAAGAAAGCGTTATAATCAGTCTACTAGGATCGGCTGTGTAAATGATTGCAGGAGCAACTAGTGGTGCAGACCGTCCTGTTTCAACGAGGCCGTCATCTTGTAGCGTGTCGGAGAGCAGAGCTGAAAAGAAAAGAAAAACTAGAATGCTATTGTGCTGGAATTATAATAATGATAACTGTAAGAATACAATTCACATCCAATGTGGTTCAACAATAAGAGTATTTCACGGTCAATAAAAATAAAGCTCTAAACCGCCATATTTAACTCTGTGCACTGTCTTAGGTTTAACGTGGTGTGGTTGTGTTTTTGGGGGGGACTTGTACCTTTATTTGATTTTGGTTTAATTGCATAAATACTGTCAGCAGTCCACCGACATTAGTCTGACCCAAGCCGAACATGAAGCAGATAAAATATAACCTGCATTAAATAGACCAACTAGACACACTTTAGCAGAGCAGTAAAACATAACGGCGTGTTGCCACGACATGATGGTGCGCTGGAGTTATTCAATAATCCCGCGTTGCTGGATGATATTTCTAATGGGTTTTTTTTATTTTTATGATTTCTTATTTGATATAGTTTGTGTGTTCCAAATATTTGACAAACAATGGCACGCCATTGTTTCTACGCCAGCTGTGGTCGCCACAGTGACCGCAGGCGACATTGCATTCAGCTTACACCTACGATTCAAAAATGTTGAATATAAGGCGCTAAAGCAAATCTAGCAATCTGGTTCAGGTTTAATAATGACAGTTTTATATATTGTCATTATATTTACATATCCCCCTCCCAGTATTTTGCGCTTCCTGATGATCAGCGTATGTTTGCACGTTGTTTGTAGATCAGGTTTGCGCATCATACCGAACAAACCTTTAGTAGATCAGGCCCTGAGACTTTCAGCAAACACCTGGAAGGCAGAACAGAGATCAGGAAAGTTGCTCCGTTTTATCTGCTTAAGTTTTACGTCTGTTATGGAACTTGCTTGATTTGGAAATGTTGCCAGCCTTTAAGAAGTCCAAAAGCACATTCTCAACATAAAACACTCAAAGAGTGTGTTTTTATCGACGCGCCGGTTTTTATTGACGCACTAAGAGCTAACACGAGATACTAAAAACGCTTTAAAGTTTCATGTCTGTAATAATTTTGCCTTTGTCTTCAGAAATATCAGTAAAGCCGGTTTTAAAGTGACTGCTTTCCTCAAGCGTGGCCTGGCATTGCCTCCGGCCCCACCTTAAACAGGAGTTGTAGCCGTCACAGCAGGAGGGCTGCAAGAATATTTGGAATGCTGTTCTGTATCTTAAAAAGAAAAAAAAAAAAAAACAGGCACTAAACAGCCATCAAATTCAAGTACCGAGGTTTATGATATGTTAAAACAACATGAAAAGAGCTCTTTGTGTATTTGGCCAATTACAGAGTATTGATTATTAAAAGCTTCACTTTTTGTGCTGCTCTGCTTTGCTTCAGTCATTGTTGAAATGATCGCTGATCAGACCAGATTATAATTTGAAGATATAAATTTGCACAGCTTTATTGATGAGTCCTTGGTGAGCATTTCAATTGAAGTACACCAGAGACGTCCAAACCTTTTGTCCCGTCGGCCAAAATCGTCACGTGGGAAGTGCTGGAGAGCCACAAAAATGAGATCTAAAAAAAACTTTTTTGGTCTATTATTAACAACAATAACAGGATTTGAAAATGTTTGCTCTGTTTGGTTCTTATTAGTTTTGTAAGTAAAAAAAACAAAAATGGAGATTTGGTTGCACCCGTGTCTGATTTTGAATAAAAGTTGATGGATATTTATCTATCTATCTAATTACTATAAAATCCAAAAGAGAGCAGAAGACAAGATTAGTAAAATACCTTGTGTAGTACCTAAAGTTTTCCATCTCAAAAGACTGTCAGTAAATAGTCTATCTGCATCAACTTGACTTGAACTATATCATGTTGTCTACACACATTTTAAACTACAGTGCACAACTTCTTGCTGCCTCCATTTTGTTTAATCTACTGGCTGCATTTGCTCTCGAGGAAAAGAACCCAGACGAAATATTTTCACTGCTGTTCTCATTCCTGAGATCCCAAATTAGTCACAAAACGGATCTGTGCTTAGCGCATCACTCATTTTAATAAGTAAATCCATTAAATTATAATTGGTTTGTAACTGATGAGGCTATTGCACCCATTTGTTGAAATCCCGTCTATTTCCCCCATATTGTTTTACATATTTTAGGTTTGCATGTTTTCAGTTTAGCAGTTGCTCTCCAGCACGGGGCGCTGGGGCAATTTGCATTTGCTTCCAGTTCTGCTTTCTGGCTTCCTGGCTCGCTGCCTTTCTGGCTCGTCAACACCGGTTGGACAGACAGACAATGATGATGACAGTCATCAGGGATGAAGCAGCCTTCCACCTGTCCATCTGACCATAGCAGTGCAACAAACAGGTGCTGAAAAATCAAGAATTAGCAGGAGGGTGTGTGTGGTGTGGAAAGCGGATGATCACAGATGATAACAAAAAGAAATTCTTACAGTTTTCCGGCTGTGCAGCACTTTTTTCTTTTTAGGTTTTCTTGAATACAATTCAAGATGGTGGAGATTCATGTCTTAAAATTTGTTGAAAAAAAATAGAATCATTCTGTACTTTAAAAATGCCCAAAATTCATTTCGCCAAAACAGTTGAATGCCCGAGGTTAGGGGGATCATGGTTTAATATTTCAAACACCAAATATACCTTAATATGCATTCATGTGGACAGTGAAAACAGTGTCAGCACTGCGGCAGAAGATAATACAAACAGTGTCCCCTTGCTTCCTTGGGGGTACAGCCAATCAGCCCCAAAGGAAAATAAATGGTGCCTTTGCAAACGCCAGCCCATATTGTGTCGAGCAGCACTGCGCCTCCGTATTTCAGCTTCCTAATATTTAAGATTTCCCCTATGGAAAATAGTATCTAGAACAGGCAAGTTTTCCACAAATAATTTGGAGTTACATTCCACAGGAAAATCCATGAATATGTGAATCAGTGAACACTGAAACGCCACCAGATGGGTGATGGTCTCTTGTTAACTCTCTACCCAATGAGCCTTAGATCAAGATATGTTGTGCCATGGTATTCTGTGTCACTGTTGGCTTAAATGTTCATAGTTAAGTCTTATGAGTCAAATATTTTACAAAGTTAGGCAATTTAAATTTGAAAGGTCCTTCACAGGTCAGAAGTAATCCTAACCTCTGACCTTTTGAATAGTGTGAGACATCACAACCAGAAGGTCCTAATGTGTTCTGTTGGATGTTTTGGTGACAGATCGACGCAATAAATGTGAAGATAAAGGACAAGGATTAAAGGCCTCTTTGACAAATAAAAATTATATACAGTGTATATATATATATATATATATATATATATATATATATATATATATATACTGTATAATTGTGGGGTAAAGGTCCGAGGTAAATAAATGGTTTACATTAAAGCATATTCATGTGTTAGAGTGGTCTAGTCAAAGTCTGGACAGTCTACAGTAAATGCAACAAAGCAATAGTTTTAATGTCTCTTCAGCCAGTCTGACTGAAATTGAGAGTTTTTGGAAAGAAAAATGGGCTCAAGTTTTCAAAGCTGATAGAGACATACCCAGAAAGACTTGCAGCAACTCAAGAACTTGGCATACGCGCATGACACTTTGAAGATTTTTCTTTCTAAATAATAATAATAAAAAAACTTACATGTTCAAATTACGCACATTCTGTGTTCATGCATCGTTTAAATTCTAACTAAAAGACACCGACGTGGTTCTAACTTGACCAAAATGTGAGACATTTGAACGGGAGTGAATACTTTTGCTGAACACTGCCTGGCTTCAGGATGACACGTTTAATCTGAGGCTCTCATAAACTCCCTCAGATCATAAATATACAAACTCTGATCTGTGAAAACCCACCACGGACGGTTGTTGGGATCTTTTTTTTTTTGATGTGCTAAACTTTTAATTTCAAAAAGTAAGTTAGTCTCTGCAGAAATCAAGGGGGGGGAAAAAATCTCCCCATCAAGTGTGAAGTGGTTCTGTGTTGCTTTTAAATGAAGCAAGCTGATTTCAAAGTAAATTTCTAAATAGGAAAATATGCATATCACACGTTCACTTTTCTAAATGCAGCTGCTAGATCCCTGATTTAGTGATTCACTAATGGATTTAAATGCAGGATGTAAAAAATATTATATAAAACACTACAGGAAGATCAAAGGGAGCTTTTAAAAAGCTATAACGTCGGATGCATGTACAGTAAGCAGCTGGAGGCCAGGAAAGTAGAAAATAAAAAATATCAGACATTTAACATCCCTCCGATGATTCCCAAATGTTCAAAACATCTTTGCTGTTTAACATGTTTAGCATTTTAACTTCAAAAATCCCCCGGCGCCTCTCACATCGGCCCCGGGACCTTCAAGCAAAAAAAAAAAAAAAAAAAGTAAAAATAAATTGTATTGATCGCAAAAGTGAGAGCACTTGCTGAAGATAAATACAAGAGAAAAAGAAAAGGAGATGAGAGGAAAGAAAATCAGGAGATATACACTGCATAAAACGGAGACGGAAAAAAGAGAGAGAGAGACGGAGACAGGCCAAATAAACCAGGGGCGATTTTTAGTATCTGGGGCCCTGTTCTGTAAGAAACACAAGAAGGGAAGGGAGGGAGGAAAAGAGAGGAGAAAAGTGGAGAAGAGCAAAAACATCTTTGGGACTGTGTACAAAGAGAATGAAAACACACACACACCCGAAGGCCGGGGTCACAGTCTGAACGCTGGAGCGGCGCAGCGAGCCCGGCGGCTACGCAGGAACACCTCGCTCTGCCTTTAATATCGCCTGCCCACCGCACAGATTTCAAAACAGATAGTCCAAAACAAAGTACAAAAAAGAGAAAAAGAAAAAAAAAATAAAGGGAAAAAATCAACGCCCCCAAACTCGCTCACACGCCGTTCTCAAACAGCCTCCACCGTGTACATAAACTCCACGGCCCCCATGCAGATGTAGCGCAGCCTTGTTAGGTCGGGCTCAGAGGGTGGGAATGGGTAAATTCAACAACAATTGCAGCCTCTGGGGATCCGCCGCACAATCTCACAGACACGCTAAACTCTCTCTCTCTCTCTCTCTCTCTCTCTCATATCACGCTCGCCCCCGTCTCGATCGCCCCTCTGTACGCGCACGCGGTTAGAGAGCAAGAAGTGAAAGGTAAGCTTTTCTTACAGCTTCATGCATAATTCTGCCTCACGGTGCCAAGCCAGTGTGCTGTGATGTGTGTGTGTTTCTCTTCTTCTTCTTGTTTTCGTTGTTGTGTGTGTTTATTTTTGTGTTTTTAAGGCCACAAGTTACGGCGATGACGAGATGCTCGAGTTGGAGTCCGGGCAACAAGCTTTGCTTTCAATCAGGACATTTATGAGGGGTTGAATCATTTATGTACCCGGCGTCCCGAGCGCACGACAGATCCCTTGGAAACACAAATTATCATGTAGACTCGCAACAAACACTGTGTAATTACATCACGGCCTGTCAAGAGGCATTAAGGAATCTTCTCCCTTATCTCCAAAGTAATGAGACGCTAATGCAGCTATATGACACAGTCGCTGGCATTTTAAAAAAAATAAAATAAAAAACATATAAAAGTCGCCCAGATCCACTGCCACCAAGTAATTACAAAACACCACCGTTTTGGCTGCTTTAATTTCTATTAAGGACTATTAGCAACAAATGTCTTTGTAGCAACTTTTTCTGGTTGACCTGTGCCTTACTTTGTGTGTTTCTAAGTGCTTTTCGAACTCTACAATGCCTTGCTAAAGTATTTACTATGTCTGTTTACCTTTATCTTATTGGAGTTTTTTCTGTGATAAACCAACACGAAGGTCATAATTGTGAAGTAGGAGGAAAGGAAAGTAGCTTTCAAAACTTTTTACCCTGTTTTTGCATTCAGATTATTTACTTTGATACAACTAAAAAAAAATCAGTACATCTAATTACTCTACTACTAATTTAGTAGAGTCCAACAATAAAAGGCCTCATAGGTGTGTTAGGCCTTGTACACTTAATAAAAACTAATATCGCTGCCATTTTGTTTTAAAATATTAAAATTGTACATGAGAAAGGTTTCAAATGTTTTCACACACATGAACCCGCACAAATCCGACCCTGGGCGTTGTTTTAAACATGCCAAACCCATAGGGGGCGGTGTAGCCCAAAGCTAAAACCTATATCGGCCAATCAGAATGCTTCAAAACAACCACAACTTCCTGTTAGGAATTAAACACGGTGCTAGAAGGTTCATATGTAAAGACAGTTATACAATAGGCATAACTACTTTTAAATATCCTATTAGAATACAACATTAATAAAACACAAGACAATGTTGATTGGGAATTATGTCAAAACAAGTATGTGGATATGCTGGCGCATCATTTGCTGCAGGCCTGTAATGCACAGGGCCCTAAACCTCTGTTTTCTCATGTGCACATGCAAATGCAAATAGAGTTTTCTAAAATATCCACTTTAGTTGGAGTTTTTATAAATAATCATTTGTAGTGATATTAAATTGAGTTTCTGTGTGGATGAAATGCTGAAACGCATAAAAATTTGTCTTCCAAGATATTCGTCTACACTTGCCTAGACGTCTGTGTCTACTGTACACCCGAGATGGCGTTAGGATACGAGCAAAACAGCAGCATCAGGACCGAGAGGAACCCCACAAAGGTCAGAAATGAAGTTTAGGGAAAAGTTATGGCAAACTTTGAGAATCACCCCGTTCAACCCATCGTTAAAAAATATGAAAGAGCCCAAATTTACCAAGACCCTGCTGTCCAACTGAACTGGAACATGCTCGAGCTTATTCTGGCTGAACTTGAACTAGGACACAAAGAAGAATAGGCAAACATTTCAGTGCTTGGATGTGCAAAGCTTGCAGAGCTGTAATTGCAATGAACAGTAGCAATAATGGCTGTTTCCTCACGGGGCCAAACACATGCACACCACACTTCTCATAAAATCCAAATAAAATTGAATACGGCGAAAAGTTGAAAGGGAATGCATATGCTTTCAAAGCACTCCAAGTTGCTTTTAAAATGCAAAGCTAAACAGGTAGAAATGGGATGGTGTTCTTGCATAGTTTAGCACTATGGTTGATCCATCAGGCGTCTATTCACAGAGATCTCTTTAGGAGCAGACTGCTCAGGACTGTTTGCCTTCGCCTTGTAAATGTGAGAGAAATTGGGAGGGCCTTAGGCCTTAATGGCACTGACCCTCCCCACCAACCTACCCCTGGCCTGCTATCCTTAAATCTGCAGGGAATAAAGAGTGCTGTTAAACCAAACTGGAAGACAAATAGTTTTGTTCAATGGGAAGCCGCCTCCATAAATCCCCACTTAATACGGCGGAGGAAGGATGAAGCAGAAACAGGTGAATTCGCTGCATTGAGGGAAGCCATTCATTACTTCTCTGGAGAAGTGGAGAGCAGGAGAAAAGGCCAGGATGATGAACAAATGGATGTACGAGAGGAGAGAGGAGAGGACAGGTGCTGTTATTCCAAAATGCAGGCCGCCAATGGTTGATGGTGTTCAAGCACGGAAATCTGATGAAATTTTGTACATTATCGGATGGATGAAGATGTGTGTCTTAACTCATACAACCTCATGAGTATGACAACGTATTAGGGTGATTGTAGATAGAAACAAAAGGACTAAATTTCCACCAAAAAACTGAAATCTTCTAGAAAAAACATGGAACTTTGAGTTAGAAAAGTCCAGTTTTCAACTTTTGAAACTCGAAAATGTCCAAGTTTTTTTTCTTGAAAATTTCTGAGATTGATCTCAATTTGTTGGCTATCTCCAACAAATTTTCCACTTCTCAAACTCAGAAATTTTCTTTATTTCTATAAAAATTCTGAGATCAATCTCAAAATTTTAGTTTTCTCTAAGAAATTTTCAACTTTTCAAAATTAGCAATGTCCCTGTTTTTTCTAGAAAATGTCTCCAAATTTTTGAATTTTTTTGGTAGAAATTTACCCTTTATTTGTGTGCTATTGTGGAGAGTTTGACACGTCTAAAGTAAAACAAATAATGCACAAACTCAGCTGCTATCTTCATCTCTTGATAGTAAGAGATATTTTGTCCTAACTGGTTTCCACAGAACATGATCATGCTACACAAGCAATGATTAATTCTTGTTATGTTATTCCATAACCTTTCCATTTTATCTACAGAGTGTGCAAATGTGAACATTCTGAGCGTCAACGTACTGCTGAAATGTTTATTACCATGTGGGTGTGTCTTCTGTGGCAGCCATCTTGGTGTTCAACTAAGGAGGATGAAAATTTTAATCAGATAAACACTCCATGTTCCTCGTTCTTATTTTTGTGTTTTTCAGTTGCTGCTCAGCAGTTTGACCAAAGCTGACTGACCAGGACTACAGTGAGTCTGTCAAGAAGCGGCTTCGTTATGCACCAGAGCGTGAGGCAGGCATCCCAAGGAGCCAAGGAGACCCAAACCCAAGTCAACCAAACCAGAGTCAAGCTTAAATTAACCCAACTCACAGTTTCCTGTCCTGGTTCAGAAAGTACAAGTCTTAACCTCATGGACGCTGTTCTTCCACGGACAATAGACTGTTGTTCACACAGTCATAAACGAGTCAGATATTTTTAAAAACACAATCCAACGTGTATTCAACGTTTAAGTCACCGACCTCTTTTTGGATAAGTTAAATGTCAGGCTTCAACATGGATTCAATATTTCTGCCTAACCATGTTTCGATGACTCATATTTTCATATTTTTTTATTAGGACTAGAGGATATAGAAACATAAGCCTGCAGTGGTCAAGAAACAAGCATTTGTTTCCCTCCTGATGATGCTAGCTAACATGCTAGGCTAATGTTAGCATATGTACTCTGTTTTAATAATTGATCATTATTAAAACATGTGCAAACTTACAGATTAAGTTGTTCTCCTACTGAAATTTGACAGTATGGAGACACAAAGTTATTAGAATTGGATACTTAAGCTTAATATTTTTTGTAAATGTTAAAAATAATTAGGATTAGGGTGTAATAGGAAAACAGAATTGTTAAATCAACTCTGTGTTTAATTTGGTATTCAAAAACCTCTGATGAGCTGCTTTTAATTACTGAAAATTGATAGGGTGAAAAATAAATCTCATCAAATTTCTAATCAAACAAAATAGGAAGTGCTATTTGTGATGCTCAAGTGCATCATATCCCACTTGAGCATCAAGTGGGATGTGATGCAGGTATCTTAACAGCGAACGAATAAGTTCAGTTTTTTCCGATGCAACCCAAATTTATTTCAGTTTAACATCTGCACAGTTAAAATGATAAAACTACAGCAAACATGAACAGATTGTTATTAAGCATCAACAGCACTCAGTTTGTGAACATCGCCGGCTGGTAAATCAAGTGCATCCATTCAGAGGATAACATGGCATGTAATGTCTCACCTGTCAGAGCTGCAGTCTGCAGCTTATATACCAGCTTGCATCGTCTCCTGATTACATGAGGCAAAAATTTAATGTAAGCCTCGAAACTCCAATCACGAGTCCAAGTCACGTCTGAAGTCTTTATTTTTGAGACTGTGGGTCAGTGAGTACAGCGAATCCAAAGTTGTTAGTCTGATTTCAACTTTCTCTTGCTGCATGTCGGTAAGCTCCTGGGCAAGGTGCTGATCTGTGTATCGATGCATGAATGAATGGACTTTAGAGAGTGAGATTGCTAATGTGGCTACAGTGTTGTCAGGATGACTAGAAAAGTGCATTCAGCCAATCTGCCATTTGCTTGAGTACAGCTTAAGTCTGAAACTCAAGAACTCAACCAACTGAGCTATATTTTGTAGATGTGATCATTTGTTTTAGAGTATAGATGTCTGCGATACTGTATATTTTGGTATCGATCTAATACCAAGTAAAAAAAAAAGGGTCAGTATCACCAATACCGATGCTTTTTATTGAAGTTTGATATCATAAAACGTCTGACATTTGGGTATTTTTTCAGTTTTTTCCATTAGAAAACAGAATTTGTAGAAAGTTTATAGGTGTCCACAAAATACTTTAATATATTAACTTAAACTGTAACAATTGAAAAGAAAATAACGTTCAAAAAATATATTTTTGAGGTAGAACAGCTACAATACAAACATTTTAAAAAGTTGAAGAGGGAAGCTTAAGTATTGATCTTATCACACTAGTAAGCTAGTAATCCGATAATGATACTGACTTGGTATCGACATTATCCATATTTCAGACCAATCCGTCCACTACCATTAAAAACCTCAAATGTTGATATAGTCCTTAAATCAACCTAAAACTGCCAAAACATTAATTTTGTTTTATCAGATTACACTCCAAATCATAGATTTATGAAGATTACAGTATAGTCAGTAAAGTTTTCTTTTTTCCTTTGAAAAGACTACGATATCTCACTGAGAACAAACCAATAAAACCTAAGTCAGTATTCAAAGGACATGGTAATGATCCGCGACAGACACATTTGGCATGCGTAATAACAGCTGTCTATGACAAATTTAAATTCCTTCACAATTATCAAAGACCTAAGAAGTGATTTGAGCCTGGTAATGTAGCGCACGGACACGTAACTGCGGAACGAAGATGTTCCCTCACAGATGAGGCGCTAGGAGACCGAACAAGAGTCTGTGAAGGGTAAGGCAAGTGAAGGGAAAGCATTTTGCAGGGCAGGATGTTGGACAAACTGTGGTCTGAGCACGAGAAACCGGTGTGAGGAGTGAGCCATGAGTGAGTTATATTTAAACCATTAGGCTGCTTATTCGCTCAGTACAAATGCAAATGAACAGGCATCATCATCATGGCCTCTTCCCTGGAAATCGACTCCCTCTGTAATACCTCGGCAGAAGTGGACCGGTCATGAACCCTCCTCCTCTGCAGTGCCAGCTAGCCCTCAAATGGCCTACATCGACAGCTCGATGCACACACGCACGTTCACCCCCACGCGCGCGCACGCGCACACACACACGCGAAGTGCCCCTTCTTTCCTAGGCACCCGCCCAAATCAGAGATCAAAGGCTGGATTTGTAAAGCTAATGGCTGCTGTGCTGCAGCCAGGGACAGGGAATGAAGGAAAAGAGGGAATGAGGGAAAAGCAGACAGCAGAGGCAGAGTGACACGGAAGTGCAGAGAGAGGAAAGAAGAAATTTTAAAAAAAACGGTGTTTTTAACATGCAAAAAGACTTAACACCATGTCGCGTGTGGATGTGCGCCGCAAATGCCGTGCTATTTAAAACTAAAGGCAAGGCGGAATATAGTGGGAGGTATCTCCAAAACACCTAGACAAAACGCCACACTGAGGCGTTCACACTTTTAACTTTTGCTTGGTGCAGTTTTTACTTTTCGGCAAAGTGACGAGAAACACGTCCACAGATGGTGACTATCTCTCGCTCGTCACTGTGTGGGATTGCGGGATTGATGGTGTTGAAACAGACCTTTCTCTTTGTCTCACACATGGCGCAAGTGCTGCTGCTATTCCCCACGGTGCACTGAGGGGCCATTGAGACAAATGGCACGAGTACAAAAAAACAGGAGTGGAGAAAAAAAAAAAAAAAAGAATAAAGAAAGGGAGGAAAGCGGAAAGAAAATGTGTCTTTCCCTTTCAAAAGAGCGAAATCACACGCATTCAGTCTGCCAGTTCGTATTGTCCTAACATTTATAGTGCTTTAAGCTTGTCAGTAGTGCTCCGTCACTCCCACTCATTACATTGAAATCCTTGCTGTCACGAAGGAAAAGAAAAGAAAAACAAAGCCCCCTTTTTTTTATCGTTCGCAGTGGTTTGGTGATCACCGGAACATATTAAGGAGCAAATTTCAAAGCTACATTTAAAACTCCACAAAATGTTCACCGAATCTCATATATTTCCTGTCAGGTCTTTGTGTTTTTTATTGTTTCTAGTTCGCTCAATTAGAAGCCATTTTGGTTAGTAGCTTCTCCCTGGCAGAGACGTTAAGGAGGGGGGGGGGGAAGCAACTCTTGCATATATTAGCAGTGGAACCAGGCCAAAATGCTAGATTTCTCCTGATGACATCGACACTGTGACTTCATTATCATGATAATAAACAAGCAAAATGAGCAAAAAACAAAAAAATTTAAATAAAATCGTCTGAGCGGCGAAAACATGTCAGTTGCTGGTTAACGCCTGTGCCGTAAAGTCGACGTCTCATTCAGCGTTTTAATCAAGTTCGTTTGTTCGATTTTGACAGCGAACAAACGGCATTTCGGAATATTTTTTTTTTATGCCATTAAGCTTTTTACGGGTTCCCTGGGATGAAGACAGTCTTTGAGAGCACCACCCTCTTCCTTCCCGCCAATCCTCGAGACTCCATCATTCATCATGATAGGGGTGCAGAAGGCCCCTGCATATCCCCGTGAGAGAGCAAGAAAGAGAGAGAGAGGCTGAGGAAGAGGATGATGCGGAGGGATGAGGGCCAAAACCACATCTCTTTGTCAGATGACAAAAGCTTGCCGACGCAACAATAGCTATCAGTCACTGCCGGAGCCTGTCGGATTACGGGGATCACTATACAGCCGCTGTGGTATGTGTAGGTGTCTGTTTAAGGGGCGTGGACGGTTCTGGATTTTAGAGGTGTCGCAACAATTGGAGGAGGGGGGAAGAGGAGAGAGGAAAGTGGGTCTTGCAACAGAGCTAGTAATGGTTACAACCTGCTTTGCTCCTCCACACACTCGGCATGTGCAATCGGCAGAAGATCAGCAGCGTATTACTTATGAAGTAAAGGTTTCCTAAAAGGAGAAACCACTACCGGGGATGACACTGAGCCACGAGAGACTGAGGGAAGGTAATCTGTTCTTATAGAGCCTTGCAAAGGTAGTCAGGCCTTCACGATCCAGCCATACAAGAAATAAAAAGAGAAAGGCACAAACCTTAGCAAGACGTAGCTGTTCACCTAAAGTTATAGGAAAACACGAGCAAGAAGATAGTTAGTCAGAAAACCAGCCTACTGGGATTCTGGTGGGAGAATCTTTTGACTTGACAACCATTAGCTCCTTTACTTTACAGATGAGGGGGGAAATCAGGAAAGCAATTATTGAAAAAGGCCATAAGAAGTCCCAAAAAAACCCTGATCATCAGATCACTTCCCAGTCTCAAAAGGGAGTCATTTCGTCAGATTGGATATTAGACAGCCATATTTGTTCTTATCAAAAGTGAAACCCGCCAATCAGAGAATCATTCAGCTTGGAGAATTTGAGCCTTGATCATCATCAGGTGAGCCAGCAAATGTGAGGAGCAAGGTCCTCCAGTTCAGTGATGTCAAAATGTAGGTTTTTCTTATCTTCTTGCGACTAGCCAAGCAAACGTCTGCTTATGACATTATGCTATGAGGTAATATTTTGTTGTTCGGATGTGATAAAGACGGTGAAAAAAGGCATTGACAGTGACCTCCAGTTCAACTATCAAAGGTCAGAGTTCACGTTCCTTAGAGCTCCTGAGCCTGAGTGGAGGGGTGGGATCATAGAAAAAAAAAAAGGAAAAAAAAAATCAATTCATGGCCAGTGGCGAGTCTCCTTCTCAATCAGCCACCATGTCAGCTGCTCCAGATGGCCACCGGGTAAGATGGCTGTCAAGCCATCAGTATCATCATTACCCATAAGGGCCGCTTCGGCCAAAAGGTCAAGGGGTGATCTCTGCAGATTTGTCAACCTGAAACACCAGAGATCCACAGAATATTTGTGTCACTGTCCATTTTGTTTTTCTTCTCTCTTTTTTTCTGGATTTTGTCCGTTTTTATGCGGTGCGTATCCTTTCTGTGCGGCCGGATGCTTGGTGGCTCTTTCAGGAACAGTGACCTGACTGGCTGCCGGGAGCTCAGCGCGTCTTTGAAGAGAAGATGACCTGTGTGAACTCAGCAGGAAAATCAGCCTGATGAATCTTATTGTCCAGGGGTCACGACAGGGTCGGGGGTTCACAGAGAGGAGTCCTGTCTGACCTTTGACACTGTATCTCACTGATAACCTAGCTGTGGAATGAGTAAAAGAGAAAAAGTAACAGGGGGGGCTTTTTTGCCTCTGTAGTATTGACTGCTTTAGCTGCTTTAGTCGCATCTTTCTCTTCTCATCCTTCTCTCCAGGGACAATCAAACATTGTATGACTTGAGTTGCTCCCTTTTGCACATGAAACTCACTATATGCCAAGACTAAGACGAGAATGTATATTGACCATAATTAGTTTGTATTTCTTTATCGTACTACCTACTAGTGCTTTCTACTGTTAGCTTAATTGTTAGAGGCTAATTAAGGAAGCTGTGTCAGTCACTTAAATTGTGCAAAAAAATGTAAACAAGTATATATTTTCCATATATTTTCTTTCCTTCCTCCTGGCAGTGGAGGAAGTGAAGAAAGCCATTCAGTCCATGTTCGCCATGCTTCCAAACACTGAGCGGTTAAAGTAGGTGCAAGAAGACTGTTTTAGACATTACGGAAAGCTTCATCGAGCCAAACGTAGACATCGAGTAAAATCACATCCAACCATTTAAAACTTCAACAAGAGACCACGCCTCCAGCAAGCAATCATTTCTCAAAAGCCAAGAGTTAAGACTCTCTGTACAAAGCAAAGCGTACAGAGTCTGAACAAAGGGCTGGGTTTTTTTATACAGGCTGCAGAAAACATAGAACAGACTAAAATTATGTAGTTTGACTACTCCAGTATTTTAGTTGGCCTTGTGTAAATTTCCTCAATAGTGGTAAAGATGTGGCAAACACACTAATTACACATACAATTATTATGCCTGATCAGTGCAATATTATATCACCACCATCTACAACAGTGTCTATGACTTTCGTTTCCAAACAAGACCTGACTTGTTGAAGCAATGACCAACTCCAATGACTCCCTATAGGTATGCTGTCAAATCTGGCACCAGGATGTTCAGAAAAAGTATTTTAAGTTGTGAAGTGGGGCCTGCTTGGGTTGGATCTGTCCAGCATGTCCCACAGATCCTGGCCTGGATTGAGCTCTTGGGAATTTGCTACCAAGTCAACACCAGAAATCCTTCTCAAATCAAGAGTAAGCAGTCGGTGAATGCCTCTCCACGAAAGGTTGTGTACAGTCCACAACACCTAGATAAGTGTTCCATGTCATGCATCAGGACCCAAGGTTTCCCAAGGTAACTTTGTGCAAAGCAACATATAGCCTCTGCTGCCTTACCTTCTTCTCATCGTAGTGCTTCCCAGTTGAGTAACAAACATGCAGTGTGACATAAAAAAAAAAACACTAACTGGACTGTTATTGTCTTACCTCCCAGTTCTGATGTCTTATGTGTCGTTTGTTGGTTCTTTTGAATGTGACAAGACGTCATCAGTGTCACCATGATACATCTGCATGTACGGAGCTCCATAAGCGACAAGAGAAAGTAGTTCTGACACATTTCACTTGGAACCAGCATGAACTTTATGGAGAAATATTATTTGCAGTCACTCTGTCTCTTCCGACCCTGACAATGTGTGATACATCACTGAAATTAGCACAAGTACGAGAAAGCAGAATTCTTCTGAAGTGATAAAGTTCTGATTTTAGCTTTGAAACACAGACACGATATTAAAGACGCTACAAACAAAGGTAGAAGCACCTTTGACAGACAGCTATAATGATATATTCTTAGTTTCCTTTACCGCATTCAGGAGATTAGACACATTAAGCGATCAAGAGCATGTTTTTAAGACTGCTGTCTGTTTATCGCTTTCCCTGGTCAAAGACTACCAGTGTGTGTACGTAAACATAATGCGGTGCGTTCCTCACACACACGCGGTGTTGGCTGTACGGGAAAACAGCATTCGTGTAGGAGGCTGTGCAGTTGCAGTATGTCTGATGGAGCCACAATCTGACACGACCCTCTAAACAACAGATGCAGCCGCTCACACTCTGGCAAATTCATGCACAATGAAATGCGCCTGCTTCCCACTCCGTACAGCAGAAGTTAAAACACATTCGCGAAAAAAAGAAGACGGAAAAAAAAAAAAAAATCAGCGCACGCACACGCTAAATCCGCACGGCGACTGTGACCTTGCCTTGCCAGTGGCATCCACCTACGCGACAATCTGTGTGACAGAAATAAAGAAAATAAAAGACGAGATCCTCATTCTTCTGGAACTGGCATTTCTGTTTGGATTCCTTCTTGGCAGCGTTGCAATCTGTCGTTTAGCAACTGCTAAACCGAAACAGAAATCTCCTTCATGTAAGCTGATAGTAGACGTGGAAAGGGCAGTGGATGTACTCGAAAGAAGGGCTAAACGGCTCCGCGTGAAATGGTTTCTCGAATCTGTAATTCATACTGTTTTGCTTATTTTGAGAATTTAGGGAAGTTGATAAGAGAATACTTTTCGTTTTGCTCCACCTTTAGATGTCGTGGATATTAGTAAAAGTGCCTTTGTGGAGAACAGAGTGCAGCTTTCAGAGGATTACAACTTGATTTAGGATATCGGGTGAAACTGGAATGCAAGAGCTTGCACTTTTTTTGCCATTTCTTCTCAAAGGATAAATAGTAACAGTAGGAAAATGTTCTAGTTATTAGTGTGGTATGTTGGATTTTAGTGCCCAGTTACAGACTAAAAACAAAAAAATAAATACAAAAATATTACCAAATGGAATTGTTGAGACCAACCAATAATAAAGCCCTCAACAAAAATCACACTTAGTCATTTTATTATTATTATTATTATTTCACATTGTAAGTAGTTTGTTATTGTTGCACAAATTTGGAAAAAAAACACCACAGAGGGTTTTATTGAAATAAACAGAATTCATCAATCCACGTCTTCCCATGCAATGAAAATATCAAGGTGAAATCAAAAGAAAAACAGGCAAATTGTATGTGTAAAAAAAACCCCGGGAAGGATGGGGGGGAAGGGGGAACAGAAGGGGAGCTTACAGGCAACAAGAGGAAAGAAATACAAACTGTTGAACTACATATGTCTCTCAGACAGCACCTATAGCCTGCTTTGCCAACAAGGAAAACAAGGAAAGAGCAACTAGACAGAGAGTTGGGGGGAAATGGGGTGAGGGGTTGTATTTTCCCCCCAACAGAGGGGTGGAAGGGCGGGGTAGTGTTGAGGTTTGGGGGGGTTAGGGATGTAGGGGGGGGTGTTCTGCTGTGCCATGTTATTGAAATCTTCAAGTCCTGAAGCACTGTGCTGTACTTCTCATTAACCGGCGCAACGTTTGCCGGGGTGTCTCTTTCCTCTTTAATAATAAAACAGCGCTCCCCTCTTTTCTGCCGACTTAAAGGATTTCCTAATTTAATCAAGGCAGGCAGAAGCAATAACAACAAAAGCATCAACAATGGTAACATGGCCTCTAGTGTCTTGTTGTACTTTTGCAGAGAAGGGAATGTGCCTGGATTGGGGGAGAAGGGGGGGGGTCATGTGTGTTTATGCCTGTGTTTTCAGGATTGGGGAAGGTGGTGGAGGAGGTGGTGGTGGGTGGGAACGAAAAAAACAAGAGAGGAGCATTTAGTTCACTTTCTTCTAACAATCTTGGCTGCCAATCCATCTGCTGCTAACTGGGAGTGTTTGTTCGAGTGGGACAAAGGGGTAATAATTAGCCACTGGGAAGGCACCAGAAGAGGGAGGAAGCTCCTCGGTGACCAGTGGGTGACCCGTGCAGCACACCCCGGCCTCAGCGTACACAGGCAACCTGACCTGACTCTCACCCCGAATATCAGTCCAGCACCCCCCTGCATGCCGCCCCTTGGCCCCCCACTGGACACACACAGAAACACGCAAACACACCACACAGGGACGCAAATAGACAGCAGAGTTTCTTCGGTCTGCTGACCTCATCATCACCCTCTCATAGTCCAGCTGGCCTCTCTTTCACCCCCTGACCCCGAGATCACCCCAGACGGCCCCCTGAGAGGCAGAGAGGCCGGGGTCATAGGTGGATAGAGACAGTGGCCTGTTGCTTGTGTTCATACCTCCTTTTATTTTATTTTTTTTTACACTTTGTAATGTTATATACCACAAGTGTCAATGTATTGTAGTGGGATTTATGTGACAGAAAAACGCAGAGTAGTGTATAATAAAGTAGAAGGAAGACGCAACAGGATTACATTTATTTTTTTTATAGAAAATATTTACATTCAATTGATGGGAATTAAACAGGGTTGAGCATCTTTGCTTTATGTATTTTATGTTGCATATCACACTAAATAAAACCCAACACTTCAATGTATTGTGTTGAGATATATAGCAGACAAACAAAAAGTGGAACATGGCGAAGATTGAAGGAAAAGTGTTTTTCGGTTTTCGAAATAAACATCAGAAATGCCCCTAAATAAAATCTTGTACTACCAATGACATTCAGAAATCTAATTATGCAAATATGTACAGTTGTGTGAAATGATATTTTCAAGGCCTGTCATCTACATTAAGCTTTCCGATACCAAACACTGGACATGAAAGTAAGTTTCATTTACTTAACTTAGTTTAAGGGTTTTGAATGATGCTTTGCTTAAAATCAGTGAATTTCTTAAAGGAATAGTCCACATGTCCACAGACTCAATGTGTCAGTTCAGTTAGTGCTCCTTAATGTTTTCTATCTTGAAACCGTTTTAGCTAGGGATTCATTTATACATCCAGCCTCTTATTAAAGACAGGCACTGATGTGATAGTATTCTGTCTAAATCATACAATACAGACCAAAAGTTTGAAAAAAAACTAGAATATAAGGGGTATTTTCAGTTGTTTTACACTTTTTTGTTTAGTGCATATTTCCACATGTGTTATTCATAGTTTTGATGCCTTCAGTGTGAATCTACAATGTCAATAGTCATGAAAACAAAGGAAACTCATTGAATTAAAAGGTGTGTCCAAACTTTTGGTCTGTACTGTACTTGAAATCTACCTGATATGTTTACTTGTGTGTTTTACCCAAGTGGACTGAACAGTGTTGAGCGATTATACGAGTGTGACAGCGCGCGCCAAAGGCTCGCTGGCAGCGAGGTTTCTGTCCTGCTGTTTTAACTGCCTTTGTTTACTTCAAGCTATGGAAAAAAACATGTTTTTTCCCAACATTCTTCAAATCCTTAAGTGTATATTTAGCCCACACTGAAGTTATTAAATGGTAACCAAAAAATGCAGTACAATGCACATTTGTTGGCACTCATGGTTAGTTTTTATGAACACCCTTGAAAAGTAGACTTTTCCATGGTGTACCTCGCCTCTTGCCCCATGATAATGGAAAAAAATAATAAAAAATACAAAACTGTATATGGAGCTCAAACACACCATCAATCAACAAGACCAGGATACCAGGACATGGTCTTTGCATCATAAAATATCCTACTGGACGCACAACAAATGGTGTAGAGTTTCAATTTATGACCCAACCTGGACCTGAACCCGACCCGAAATTCAGGTAAGGTTGGGGCAAAATTATTTGTTTGACCGGGCTCGTACTCCGTTTTATAAGCCAATGTAATGAGAATGAGCATAAAGTGCTGTTAATCTACTTCTTGTAGTCTAAATAGACGACTTGGCAGCTTACCCTGTTGAGTGATGAAAGAAAGAAAGGTGCCGGCGTTCATTAGGCTGTAACAAGCACAGCAAACTGCATAATAAATTGTCACACACCTCTGTCTCCATCAACCACAAATCCCAGATCTGCACTTGACTCACCCTGAGGTTACAACAAGTGACAAAATGGAGCTGAAAGATGCTAAACAAAAGCTAAAGACGGTAGAAGTTGGACTGTATACTCAAATTGTGGTTTAAAAAAAAAACAAAACAGTAAAAGTTTAATTAAAATACAAATGATCAGAGCCACAGACATGGAGAAGCTAACTTTCATCCCAGCTGCTGTGACCAGAGCAGGGCTTGGCGATCATAACAGAACCACATCATCTGCAAAAAGTAAAGATCTTAGTGTTTTATAATGCACACACGGTTCTTGGTTTAGCTGTTTAAAGATTGCATAGTTTCCATTTAAGTTTAAAAAACAATTTTCTTGACATCAACAGTATTTGCCACAAGAAGATCAACCTTTGTTAAAAAAAAAGGTCAAATATAAAAAGAAATGCTGTGAAATGACTCAGTCTAAACAATCACAAATAAAACCTTCAAATGAGAAAGTGCATTTGAGAAAGTTGGGGGTTTTTGGCGTCGTCTTTGAGCAAACAAAAACTGCATCATACGAAGAGCAGTAAGGTTTGTGTTTATGATACGGACATGCATAAACAACTTTTGTTCTGGGTTTTTGTTTTATATCATACCTTTATTTGCTTGAACGACAGATTCATATGTGTGTTCTTGAGTCTCCTGAGCAGCTAGTTTGGAAATATGTGTTACTGCAAAAATAACCGTCCCTGTTAAACAGCTGCAACAACAGTCCCGGTAACACCAGGTATATATTATACAATGATATTCTAAAGACAAAAAACATCATAGAACGAAGAAGAAGAGGAAAAACAGGGACTTTGCCGTTGTAAAAGGGGGGAAAAATCTCATTTTGTCCTCCAGTCAGGTAAAACACACAGCTAAGAAATGCAGGCAGGCATTATTTTGGAAAGGTAGAATTTTTGTGTACAATATGCAATTGCTCCATCATATTTGAAATGCAAACTGGCTCTTTTGGTGAGAGACTAGTGGGAGTTCGAGGTGCACTGCAATGGCTTCTGGGAGTAGAAAACAAACAGCGCTGTCAAAACAAATGCTTTAATGCCTGCGGAGGCTGTCCTGCACTCTGCAGTTAGCGAGACTGGTCCGTACCAGCCAGCTTAATGGGCTAATACGGAGGAGAGATTTTTTTTTTTTCTCCCCTTCTTGTGCTTTTGTAAGCTGAACTTTACATCAAAGACCCGTGATTAATTACTGATAAAGGGGTTAATAAAACATTAATGCTTTTTGTAATTAACTACAACTCTGAGATACTGTACACCACCCCGCCAAGCCCGCCCCCAACCCCCCTCAAACTCCCATTCTCTCCTCACTCACCCGGAGCTATGTCTTGTCTTCATCTTTTTATGTCACATTCTGCTGCATTGTGCCACATTGCATCTTTTTTTAACCAACCCCTTTTTCTGAGGTTGAAGTGAAATCATTAAAACAGAGTATGGGATGGGCCAGAAGGGAACAAACACAGCCCCGGATTTGTTTATCCTGCTCCAGAGAAGGATGGGGTGGCGGGTTTTTAATTAAGGGCTTTTGAATATTAATTTGGAAGGGTGATGGAGGCTCCTACAAGGTCAAGATAAAAAACAAGAGCTTCATCACGCTGACTTTCACGAGAACCGAGCCTCCAGAAAACAAAACACTCTCGTTAATTGTCTGGCGTGGGCCGGCGAGAGGGGTTCGCACAAAAAAAAAAAAGGCAGCATTGCATCAGCGGCACAAGGGGATTCTCACTGTGTTCTTCTACCTGAGTCAGGAAAACAATAAAGATTTTTTTTTGTTTTGTTTTTGTGAATGCATTTTTACAGAAAGATATATATTTGTGAGTTACGCAAGATGGGATAATAAGACGAGTTCTGTTATTCTACTTAAACTTATAGGGGCTGGAGAGGTTTGGGAATGCTCCTTTATAAGTCCTATTATCTGTCCTGAGCACACGATATGCAAAACAAAAAACTGTTATAATGTTAAATAAAAAGTTGCTCCGGTTATTTTCTCCCCAGCTAGTTTTTGACCAGAAACCCTTTTTTAATTCAAGTTGGATGTTAAACTGTAGAAATTTGGTAGTTTTCAAATTGAGACTTTCTAAAAATCTGATGTACATTTAAAATATCAATATTTGCTATAGTATATCCACACGCTGTGCACCAACTGTTGAATGGTCTGTATGAAACGCCCCGTGACAGACCCTGCAAGAAATGCTGCTACCAAAAAACGTCGCTCAAAATCATCAAAAGACATCATCCCCTAGTTTACATAATGATCAAAACCTATGAATTCATTTCAATTTTTTAATAGAATTGGTCAGCAACAGCATTTTTGATGACTTTTTACTTTTAGTTTGCATTATTTTGCAAATTGAAGAGTGTTTGAGACAAATGGCTTTGAAAAAGGACAATTTTGTGCGCATGTCCTTCATTTAGCGTGTATTCACACCACACCTGTTTAGTCCACTTTTATGGAACTCCAGTTTGTTTTATTGGAAAGTTCGGTTTGATTGGGAAGGTGTCAATGTGCGATCAAATTCTGAAGTGAAACAAAAAAAAATCAAACTTCAGTCTGCCTTAAAACCTAGCTCTCGGGGCGTGCTGCGGTGGCGCAGGGGGTTAGCACGACTAGAGGCCTTAGTCCTCGATGCGGACGTTGCGGGTTCGACTCCCGGTCCCGGCGACCTTTGCCACATGTCCTCCCCCTTCTCCTCGCCCTCTTTTCTGTCTGCCTATTGTCTGCAAAAACTCTTTGGAGAAAAAAATGGAAATAAAAAAAACCTAGCTCTCGGTTCAGTTGAAGTGATGTTGAAGTTAAAATGTATATGTGAATCCCAAGTGGACCAGAGACTGCTCCAAAAACAGGAAGCGGACTATAGCGAAGGCTTTCTGGGTAAATATAAACAAAGCAAGGGCTAACGGAGAAGTAGCTTGTGGTCTTTTACCAAAGACAAAAGAGAAATCCTACAACTCCTGTAGCAGCTCCCCAGCAGTTGAATTTCTTCAGCAAGTCTCAACGGGTGAATTTAGCGTTTTTATTTTTTTTTCTTCGGGTGATTCGTCACCACAGTCACCACAGTCACCGTGAAAACTAAAACATATACAAATATTAAAATACAAACATAAACTTACAATACAAACAACAAAACAAAACGTACCTCGCTGCTTTCACTGGGGAACACTTGATTTCTGCATGCTACTCAGCTTGACAGTTCAAGTCGTTGATTGGCATGAGATACTACCAGCTTTTAAAGGGCCCGCCCTCATTAATTACGGCAGCCCAAGAGGTACAACAAAAAAAAACCCCAAAACATTACAAAGTGTAAATACCATTAAATCAAACAAAAAAAAACCAAAAATACTAATCAAAACAGACAAACATCCATAAACAATCTGTCATACTTAATTTAGAAAACTCTTAATTTATTTTAAATAGTGTATCCGTTACAACTCCTAAAATTTGACGCCACTCCATTTTTGTTTACATTTCATGAGGAAGGAAGTTGCACTCAGGTCTTCTTCGTGGGGTTTTTGTGTAATTTCCCTCAGTTCTTGGAAAAAGTTTTTCTGAAGGGTTTAGATCGTTTGACACGCTGCATTATGAAAGCAAATTACGCCATCTGAAAATATAAATATTGCAATTTTGGTCCCCAACTGAATCGAGCCCGTCAGACTATCATTTTTGAAAATGTCCTTGGTCTCTGTATGTGAAGAGGTAAACATCACCTCTTTGGACTGCAGCTGGGAGGGACTGCTGCATCTGGCCCTTTAAGATGGCGAGAAGCTCATTTAAAGCAGTAAGGTTTCAATGGATATGAGCTTTCAAGTTAGAGTCGTTACACCAGAAAAAGTTGGTAGCCAAGTTGTTCCCTTTTTTTTTTAAACTAGACGGTAGGAAAAGTTGCAACAGGTTTGCAACAATGGCCAGGATAATCTCTGCCATAGACAAAAAGACTAAAACTGCAAATGAATGGTGAAATAGTAAAGAGTTTAAAAGACACGCTTCTTGATAAAAAAGCACTCAACAATTAAAAGTATGATGTAAGAAGTTAAGTTTCAGTCAAGAAATTATTTTTTACTCTGCAGGTTTTACTTCAACCCCATCAATCAATGAGCAAGAAGCTGCCTGCACTACAGACATATGACTGCACTTGATTGATTTTGTACCTAGCACAAGTGTACACTCCAGCCTGTGAGAAGGTGAGAGAGGATTGGGATACCAGAAGAATAGCCACTCATCTTCAAGGAGGAAATTTAAACAAACTACTTGCTATGAAGGTCAGTTGCTTTTTAGGAGCGGAGAAACAGAAACAGGTGAAACAGAACAAAGAAAGTAGCTACAGAAAAAGGGATGCAAATTTTCAGACCTTTCATAGACTTGTTTGTGATACTCAGGACCGGGTTTACAAGGATGTGGGCCCGTGGGCTGGAGCCAGTTTGGGTGTCTTATACACGAAGGAAAAATGATTTTACTGATGCAGATTACAGTAAAGTAATAGCTAATCCTTTACATCAGGAGGTAATAATTGATGTGTGGTAGTTTAATAATAAATACTCTAGCCAATAACTCCATGTTGTTCCCAAATTAATTGACTAAATAATTTCCAAATACTTGAACATTGTTTATATTCCTAAAAATCCTAAAATAATACAACGCACTTGATTTGGATCCATGACTTCCATATAAAGGACAATTTTCGCATATCTTTGAGCCGCCCCACAAAAAATTAGGGCCCTGGGCTACTGCCCCTTTTTAGTCTGGCCGAGGTGATGCATGTAGCGAAGGTTTCATTTGGCCATTTTTCTGTTTTGTCCTTGTTCTTATTAATGTTTATTTAAAACAACTGGGCAGAGAAGATGGCCGCTCATAGCAAGTCTGGTGTTGCGGTCTATTAGTACTGCAGCACAGCGAGAGAGAGCCAGACTTTCAGCAGCTTTCTATCAGAGAATAAGCTGAGATTTAAGTCGAATATTTGTCAGACACGGTAAGGATCTACATTGTCTATAACACACGCAGGGAAAAACGCTGCTGCTTTGATAACGCCACCACTGCTAAGTGTGCCAACTCCTATAATAGTATTTAACTTTGCAATAATATTTATTTAAAATTATTGGTGTAACTATGTTTAACAACAATTGCCCTTGTAATAAACACAATTAATTACTGCTTATTATAAACTGTTTTTAAATATTTATTTTTTTTAAATGGTGGATCAAAACAGCTAGCATGAGTTTGTTTTGTTGTTATTGCGACACCAAGCAGACCACTGTCGAAGCTAAAATCCAGAACCTCTAGAACACTTGATGCATACATACACACCCAAACACACAAACGGAGAGATTTCATGCGCGGCATCTCCGTCTCCCAAACATAAACACATTTACGCCTATTCACAGTGGATGAGACGGTGGGAATGTGTGGTTAATATTTAACAAACGGGAACAGAAATAGATGGGCTTGTGTGCCGAGAGCAGAATGGGTTTCAGCAGAGCGGCCTCGGTGGCACATGAAATATTTAACCCACTCCAAACAGTAAATCATTGGAAATAGAAAAGTAAAGTTTACATCAAGATAGACTTGTAAAGGAGGCTCTCAAGCGCTGAACGTGACGTCAACGTCGAGCCATTTTTAATACTCGATAAAGTCTTGCAGCCGCTACGATCCGAAAGGAAGTTTTAAGAGAAACATATACAGTACGTATGTATATATATGCAGTATATATACTCTATATAATATCAACTTTTGCTTTGATGCAAGTAAAGATGAATAGGTCGTATTTTAAAAGCAATCACTGGGAACATTCTGGGTCAGTAAATTACAAGTCTAACTGTAAGTATGGGATCATGTTGCCTTAGAATGAAACAAGCATCTGGTGTGAGAGTTTGGGAGCGTCTTTTTTTTTTTTTTTTTTGCTTTTCTCTGCCTTTTTGGAGCTTGCACATGTGCTACCTTTGTGTATGATAAATCTGCTCCCTCTCATAATCTATGTGATTCAAAATGTGATATATGTGAGCATGAACTTTGAATTATGACCCAAACAGGGGATCGTAAATCTCTCCCCCCACAAACTCTGCCTCTGTACACACTCGTAGACTCTTTGGTTTGGTCCACTCATAAATCTCTCCAAACTGGAGCGGAGGTGCACGCACACTGCTTTTCTTTCTTTCCAACGCACTCTTCCATACAAGTCGGAGACTTCGGATTAGACAAAACAACCAGATAGTCCAGCTGACTTTTGGGAATAAACACATGCGGGCAGAAGAGAGCTACAGGAGAATTTGCAATTATTATTATTACTTTTTTTGGGGGGGGGGAGTAAATGTTTGCAAACCAACGAAAATGTTACATTTTAAGTCTAAAATAATAATTATTGAAATAAATACAAAGATAAAAGAAAGTGCTCTTAGGTACTATTGATCAACTAAACAGTAAAGCGACGGGAAAAACTAAGTTTGAAGCTGCTGAAAAACAACAAGTACCTTGGCCAAAAACCGCCCACACCTTCCAGACTGACCACTGGTTTTGAGACTGGAGCCCCGAGGGTGTTTTACAGACGGTGTTTTCTCTCTCCGTCTCATTTGTGTGGCAGCCAAAGTGGGGTTTTTTTTCTTCTTCTCTTTTTTTTTAGGAGAATCACAGCATCAGCAGTCGAAACCTGAGTGGTGAGAGGACAAAAGAGTCGTCTGCTATTGTTACCCTGGCTCTCAATAATTTGCAAGTTAGCATGAGGTGTGATATCACAAAATAACGCCTTCAGACAAAAGGGGGAAAAAAAATATATAGTGCTACCTCGGCATTCCTTCTGTCACCTGTGAAGGGAAACACCTGTGTTGGACAAGAGTTGGTGCTTTGTGGTGGCATGACTTTGTTGTAAATATTCGCTTTGTGCTTCTACAGTAGGGTTTGTTATTACTAACGGACAATCAAAACTAATTCTGAGATGCTTTATAGATCTTTTCTCCATCATGCTGTGAAAACTGAAGTAAATTAAACATGTTTATGTATTTAGTGATGAAGTCACAATCATTCACCACAGTCTGGAGTCCCAAAGGTCTGTCATAAAACAATAATTAGAAATATTATTGCACAAGTTAAACTTGTCCTCTCCCGGCCGTCACGTTCACCGTCGTTACATTTTTATCCCCAGAAGTCAATAGAGTGCCCACCGCATTTATTGGCGCTTAAACAGTCTTAAAATAAACGTATGACTTCAGTCGAATTGTTTCACAAGCTCCTCGCAGTAGATTGTTGGAGTTTGGGGCTGTTCCTCCTGACAGAACCGCTGTAACTGAGTCAGGTTTGTAGGCAGCATTCCTCAAACACATTATTTGAGATTTGGCCAAAAATTATCTGAAGGACTGAGATCGGGGATTTGTGATGGCCTTGATAAATATTGGCCTTGTTGAGTTTAAGTTGCTAAATTTGTAACCAATTTGGCATTATGACTGGGGTTATCTTGTAGACCCAATGACTTCCAAGCTTCACCATTTTTGGCTGATTTTTTGAGAAGCTCTACCTAATTAGTGAAGTGCACCAGTCCCTCCTGCGGCAAAATAATAATTTTTTGACTTGTAATTTTCTTTTTTTATATAAATGTGACCATGACCAAACACTCCAATTTTAGTTTCATCAGTCAACAGAAAATGTCTCCATAAATTAAACAGGGCAGCATTATGTACATACTGCCACGTTATAGCAAAATCAAGTCATTACGTTACCCTTCAGTTGTTACAAAATGCTACATAAATCAAAAATGACTTAAAAGAAATTTGTAATTTAACACCTCGAAATTGGGCATCTGTCTCTTTAAGAGGCTCCTGCTCCTTCTGAAACTCTGCCTTCAGGAAGTCATCATGACATCACTCCTCTATTAACTCTTTAGCATTGTTTTTGAGCAGTGTTGCACTGAGTGGTAGCTAGTAGAATGAGCTCAGTAGATGTGCAGTTGTTTGCTAATTGCTTCTGGCTAGTCTGAAGGAGCTGAGTAGGGAAGACACAGGGAAAGGTGCTCTGTGAGGCAGAAGCTCAGAAACCTGGAAACTAGCTAGCTCCCACTGAGTGTTTTGCACAGCTGACTGGTTTGAACGGGAGATTAAGAGTTGCTTTTTATGAACAAAACTCGTTTTAGTTTTGATAATGATATTCCCTTACCAGCAGCTTTAGCTCTTTTGCTTTTGTTCAGGTATAAAACATGTTCAGGTATTAAACTTGTCCTCTCCCGGCCATCACGTTCACTGTCGTTACATTTTTATCCCCAGAAGTCAATAGAGTGCCCACCGCATTTATTTACATCCCAAACATAAATCTTTGGGATACACAACCTGTCCTCAACTTAGTGTAAGACAGTTGGACATTCACATGGTGCTCACACTTTAAATGTCTGAACAGATTAATGCGACTCCTTCAGGCATCTGGAAATTGTACCCAAATATAATCTTTGAGGCCCACAGTTTTTTTAGGCCGTTTCTATGACGTCACACAAGAAAGCCACGCGTTTGTGGCGTCTCCTTAAGACACGCTGCCTCCATTTAACTGATGCGAACGAAGCCAAGGGATCGTCATCAAGCCTTTCAAAGGTTCTTTAAGTTATTGGCAGCTACGGCTCAGGCAATGGCCCCCTCTAGCAAGGTGTCACAGCTAGTTATCATCAGGGTCACATGTGACTTATTGAGAGAGCAAAGAGATGGAGGATATAAAGTTTTTTTTTTTTGTTTTTTTACCCCTCCAGGGGGTCTTTTGTGGGTCTAGTGTCCCTTATATGATAGTAGGCTGACAGGAAACGGGGAAGGAGAGGGGGGAAGACATGCGGCAAATGTCGTCGGGTCCGGGAGTCGAACCCGCGACGGCCGCGTCGAGGACTCAAGGCCTCCAAATATGGGTCGCGCTAACCGCTACGCCACCACTGCACACCCCAGAGGATATAAAGTTAATGGCAGCGATAACTGGACGTAATGCACAGTAGTCGAATTAACTAACAAAACGAGGAAATGTGGTCAGTATGTTCTCCAGCAGCCTAAGCTCAATGCAGCATACTTTAAGAGATTTAGTGGGTTAAATTATGCTAGTCTAATATCTGAACTCGTCACTGCTTTCGTTAAAAAAACATGGATATAATTTTGTCTGGACAGAGGGGCTAACATTAGCAATTCACTCAACAAAACCAGATGGTTGTTCAGTGTTGACTGGGTTTCTTTAACGTCAAGATTTTTATGTTTAATATGAAAACATTTTAGCCATATAGAGAAACATCTTGGCAGGGTTGATGATGTCCTTTACAACATCAGAATTGTCCTGTTGGGAAATAAATATAAATATATCCTGTGTTGTTTTAGCAGTTGAGACATCAATTTTCTTGTAGTCATCTCCTGACTCAAGATCAATCAACCCACATGTCTCTATTAATTAGCATGTTCTCCTGTCTTTCCCATTCTGAAGAGTGTGTCTCCTGTCATAATGTTAAAAAAAACAATACATAAAAACCATTTTCTCAAACTTAGCATTTCGTATGAAAGCGGTCACTATTTGACAAATGTCAGAATGATCAGCAGGAGATTTAGTTTTTTGCTTTCTTCAAATTCAGAAGTTTACATACACTAAGGTTATTAGGCCTTTAGTATTTTCTCTGGATAGAGAATAAATTGTTCCATCTTTCCTTGTTTAACCGTATTTTAACTCTTTACTGTACTTCTGTGTTTCAACAACATGAAGTTGTTGAAATTAGAATTTCTCTGTAAAATTGGTCAAAATTTCATATTTTTGTACATAAATTTGATTATTTGTTTTGTAAAGTGCTGAGAAGCAACATTAGCTGTGGGTTGAATTGTGTTTATTTTAAATGCCGTTAATATCTTATATAGCTGAATCATTTTCATAGCAGTATAATTACTGATGTAGTATTGTATTATATTGCTACATAAATGTATAACCTATTGCAAATTTGCAGCCCATATGTCTCACTGACTCCCTGCAACCTCAAACATGAGAACAATCTGGTTTAGAATGAATGGAGGAAAACATAAGGAGTATATTTACCTTTGAAATTTCAACAACTCGAAATAAAAAAGCAACATATGTCCAAGTTATTAGTTATACAACAAACATCCTAAGACAGTTTTGAAGATAGTACAACATACTACTTTGGGATATAGACCTGTTTGTTCCAAAGCCGTTTCCATCAGATTAATCGTATCTATCCGTCATCAGTTTCGCAAATTTGTCCCCAGACGTAAAGGCCTGGAGAATGTTTTATCTTATTTATTTATTTTTTCTTCCATACCAGACACAGCTTGCATTTAGTGAACTGATGCACCTGATATGGTTCATTATGATTGTCATTTCCACTTCTGCTCCTACGGGGGCCCGCTGCAGTCATTTTGCTGCCGGTAACGGCGCTACGCGGGGTAATTAGCGCGGGTGCGTGTCGCGGCGGGTTTACGGGACGCGTCGCCGTCGCCTCCATTACGGCTGACATTCATCGCTCATCAGTCCACTCACAGATGATGATGATCAACATACGGTGCATCATCGCCGCTAATGAGATGCGCTTTGCTGATGAAAGCCATTCGTCGAAATTCAAGCGTAAAATATTGAGACAGGGAGGAAGAAGAAGACAGAGAGACAGGAGGAAAAGAGGAAGGGGAGAAAAAAAAAGAAGAAACAGTCCGCACACACAGGAAGGAGCTTTCGGACAGCTCTCATCTTTCAGTCTAATGGTGTTAACTAAGATTCATTAACCACCAGCCATCTTTGTCCTGCAGGAAACTTGGAAGTCTGTTTGTGTTTGCCTGCTCTCCGTTTCCCCCTTTCCACTTGCATTCTGTCACGTGTGGCATGATGTCAAATTCGTGTGTTTGCGGATGAAAGTACTGCATTGGTACGACAGACCGATCGAATGAGTACAAAAATCATCTGTTTCAAATGGAGGGTTCACTTTGTGCCATTATCCATGGTGAAAACAAATTCACGAATGACTTGCTCCTGGAAATGTGGCGGGGTGTGTGTGCGCGTGTGTGTGGGTGTTGTCTGTGCAGACGGAGTGCTCATCATCTCCTGGAAGGATTGATATGAACATTCTGTCACTCACGGGCAGCACAGATGGCTAATTTCCGGAAAAGAGCAGATTTGAGCCAGGTTTTAAAGAGAAAAAAAAATAGAAATGGCACTTTTTCAAAGCGCATGTGTGTGTGTGTGGGGGTGTGGGGGTGTGTGGGTGTGTGTGAGAGAGAGAGGGGACAGACTGCATGCGGGTGTGTGTGTGTATGTGTGTGAGTGCCTATAATGTAGCGGGGGTTCAGTCAGGCTTGACCACTGACAGATAAAAGCTTTGTGTTGTTCAGCTGCCAGCCCAACATGGCTGCCTGTCAGAGTTTGAGTGAGCAGTGTGTGTACGTGTCCGTCTGTGAGTGTGTGTATCCGGCGAAACCTCCAATGTGATCTGGGCGCCCACAGCTGTGGAGCTCTTCCAAAGTGCTAACATTTAGACAAACAAACCCTGCTCCACATCGATTGCAGAGAGGGGGGGAAAAAAGGGAGAGAAGGAAATCCAGACGTCGACATTTCAATACCAATTTAACACTCTTTGCTCTCGCCACCAAACGCTGGCAACGCCTTGGAGGGGATATAGTCATGTTTACTGTAAATAACCAGTTAAATGGCCATTGGCAAGCTTCGGGCTACAGGCTAGGGGCTCGGAAACAGAAACGGAGATAAAAATGGGAGTCATCTGGTCGACTCCCCATTAGACCGATGTAGCCGAGGTACTTCAGAGCTACGATCATGCGCGGCTGTGCGATGTAGCGATGAAATAAAAGCGCTCCAATAAAATGGAATCGCTTGCATTAGAAGAAGTTTCTGTTCGGACATATGCTGAGTGTCTGAGGGCGATCTGTTGCCTCCACGACCTCGAGAGCCAAGTCGAGCTGGAGGACATCGGGGATTGTACCAACCGCATTGTGTCTGTGATGTTTGGTGGTCTTTAGAGGGGAAATTACACAGAAGATGAGGCATTTCATAATACAGTGTTGATGACAATGAGATTTGAAAAATACATTAAAGAAGAAATAAGAATCTTGTTTTTTGGGTTTTTCGGTTGTCACTACAGTTTCAGATTATATTTGACTTTTCCATGCGCAATTTGAGATTTTGAAAATGAATTTGCTTAATGGAAACTACAATTTTGTTTTTGTTTTTTGCTAAACAGTTTTGGTGCTAGGACGAGGCGTTTTGTTTGGCCGTATCGAAATTGGTTTATTTTGGAAAACTGCAACGGAAACGCTTTCTTCTCGTCACGAGTCTCTTCATGTTTCATGTCTTTAATGACTTGTCATGTGAACATAGTTATTCACGTGTGATTTTAAATGTGTTTCTTATTTAACATAAACACAGCAATTAGAAAATTGTGTTTTCCCGACATTCGTGTAATCTTGACAAAGTTTTAGCGCACATTTGTAATGGAAACGCAGCTCCGGAAATATTTTGCATTTAGATGACCACTCTTAAACTGCAAAAATGCAAAATGTCATGAAGTATTTTTGGTCTAGTTTCTAGTTCAAATGCTTTAGTGCGCTCGAAATAAGACAAAACTTACAAGTAACTTTTCAGCAAGATAGAGAAGCTTGTTTTAAGTAAATAATTCCTTAATGTAAGAAAAATAATCTGCCATGTTAAAAGTTATTTTATTTGCCAATAGAACAAACACTTTCTCCATCAACATTACAACTAAGATTTTTGCATTAGAAACTTGACCAAAATGACTTGGTAGGATTGTGTGTATTTGCAGTGTACTCATCTTTTCATGTGTATCATTAATCAACCTCTTTGCGTGTTTAACATTTGCAGAAACGTGCCTGTGTTTCTGTCAGCGCTCATGCTACCCGTGCAGCTTTAGCATCCACCCAAGCGCCACTTCATCCTTTCCTTAAAGAGACGGACATGTTTTTCTCTGTCTGTCGGGGTGCGTGAGTGTGTGTTGAAGAGGGAAGTGTGTTTGCACAGACATGCGATGCCTTTGCTCCCGCACTAAGCGGATGAGGGGCCCACTGAGCAGCGTTAAAACATCTAACTTCTCGTCCTTGCCCTTGTCAACATGGCGCCGTCCGTTATCCCTCACCTAGCACACAAAGACACTTCTTACAGAAGGGATCATCAGTCGCCTTTGCAACTCGGCAGATTCAGTCCATAAATCCTAATTATGCTCCCTCCCCGATTCCCCCCCAGCTTTTGCTTTACCACTCCACAAATAAATGGTCAGAAAGTGTAAAACATCTGCTGCATGGATCATCTCCGTGGCTGCGGAGGTAAATCATCCTCGTCTGTTTCTATTATGAAGGCAGGAGCGTCGAGGGACCTCAACTCCACTGAACGTGAAGCATCACTCCACTGACTTGTTCCACCGCGTCACTTCGCTTTTCGGCTTCTAAAACCATAAACTGTCTGCTGCTGGTGTGTACGCTTCTGACCATTTTAGGTAAAGCTGATTAGGTCAAACTAAAACAGTGAAATAAAAATGAATTTACGTGCACGTTTTTTTGTACAGGATCTGGTTTCCAAACTGTGATTATTGATCTGAAGAGAGAAGGTGAGGAACAGCTTTTTGAATTTGACCTTTCGTCTACGCAAGGTGAAACGGGCCATTCAGTATGAAAATGCAAAGATGAGTCAGACTGTTAATGTATGAAATGAATCTCAAACCTCCATGGCAGATTGTATCAAGGGCATGTATGAATTGTGAACAGGCATTCATATCCGCGTGAATATGAGTCATCATCATTCAATTGAGGCAAAAGGCAGATATAAGGGGTTTTTTTTGTTGTTTTTTTTTCCCGCAATAAGAAAGAAAAGGATCGATTCAAAAAAGAAAAAAGATTCAAAGCCGGTTTTGACCGGCTGCTGAATCTGTATTTAAAAGTAAGCAGTACATCAAGCAGAATACAGAAGTGTTTGCATTCAGATACTAAAATCAAGAACAGAACCTTGATTTGCCTCAACATATAAATTTCTTCTTTTTTTTTTTAAATATTGTTTTTGAATTGGAGAATTTTTTTTCTTAGCATGAGAAAGTTTGCTTTGGAGAATAATGTGTAGATGCAAAAGTCAATCTGTAACATAATTCAAGTAACTATTTGAGACCTGATTACTATAATAGTTGGTATGTAGAATAATTATAAGAGACTCGAGAAGGGCTCTCTGGGGAACACCTCTGGCCAAATGAAGGTAGCTACAATGCTCTACACATTAAAAAAAAAATTTTAAAAACCTGAAATACATTGGTGTTGAGAGTTGGTGACCCCAAATTTTCAACAATTTATTGAAGATTTCTTATTTTACTACCCACATTATCCTGCTGTCTCTGCATTTGTGTTTAGGTTTTGTTCTCCAGATTAACAAACTGTCCGACTTAAAAGGCATGTTCTCTGTTAGAGGGTAAAAAAGCTGACCTGTAGCATCATATTTATACCACAGATTACATCATAAAAGTAACCAGAAAAATGTTAAAGTAAACTAACATTTTCTTGTTAAAATTCTATTACTTTCCTAAAAAAAAAAAAAAAATCCCAGTTATTTCATAACATTGGTTGAAAAATTTTGATTCTTAATATATGTACTTTTCTCAATTTAAAAAAAACGATTTGAAAACTTAGGCTACGGAGGTTTACTAAGCTAACGCAAACCACTGCAGGCAGGAACCACTGCATATTTCTGCTTCAGTCCACGAGTCAAACGTTGCACGATGTTGATACGTGTAACATAATAAACCTTTTATCAAACGAAGCACTCTGGACGGTTTTCCCATCACTTTCCCTCGATAAGAAGTTGCACGGTGCGAGAGGATAATACGCAACAAATTCCCAGCACGGTTAATTCATACAGTGCATTAGCGAGAAGTAAAAGTGTTACTGCCAACACAACTCTGGTATGAACGACACTCGAGCGAGGCTATCCTGTTCGTCTCATACAGTAAACCCAGGACCTTTAACTTCTAACAGTAATTTATATCCATGCAGTATTAAACAAGTGCACTCACCCAGGCCTGTTGGTATTGACAGTGTATTGTTGTTTACTTGTATGGAAAAAAAAAAAAAAAAAAAAGAAGAAGAAAAAAACCCCAGATGGCCTCAACATATTTCATATTGGGGAGGGTGGCTGTGGGTTCAACGTGTTGTGTGTTTCTTGTGCGGGCGTACGGTATTTTGTTTTGCCCTCGTCCTTTTCTGCCTGTCTCTTCTCCTCCTCGCCCCTCCAACCCCCCCGTCTCCTTCTTGACTCTCCTCAGCCTCCAGCCAGCCTCTCCGCAGACAGGAGGTCAGGCCACGCCACTCCGCTCTGCCTGCTGTGAGCGCCGGGTCACAGAGCCAGATACCACCACCAACTGTTCAAGATTTGAAGAAATCAAGCATTTTTGTTTGTTTTGAAATTTGTACTATTTGCTCGCGTTCTCTCCGAGCTCCTCCCTCCCCCGACAAAGTTAGCATTTTATGCTAAACAGTGGATTAGTTCAAGGTTGGAAAGTCACAAATTAGGGCGTTAAAGTCTGTTAAGCGGTAGGTCTTTTGCATGCTCGAGGTGCGTGAACTGAAGTAAACGTGTCATTTGACTCCTGCTCCTTGAAGGCCTTTTGTGAAGGAATACACATCTTATTTGATTTTGGAAGAGAAAAAAATAGGCCAGAGTGGCAGTGATTCATTAAGTTACAGCTCAGCCACATTTAAAACTGACATTAAATATGTATTCCCTGCAAGTTTTGTTTGGAAGACACCTTTTATTTTAAGACAATACAGCTTCGCCAAAGATGCATTCACTCGAGTAGGATATTTTTGCTCTTTTTTTTTGTTGTCGTTACTCGACATGAATATTCAGAACTGTTCCAGGTTCAAAAATTGATTATGCACCACATGTAGATAAGTGAGAGGACGTCGCTTTAACGCCGAGTGTGGTGAGGAGTAAAGCTGTCCAATAGTGTCTTTTATTGCATCTTTCTTTCTGTTTGTTGCAATAAGCGAATGCAGTCACTGGCAAAAAAAAAACAAAACATGCAGTTGTGCTGTGTTATTTTAAAAAAAGTTTTATTAAAGCCTCTACACCAAAAATCAAAGTTCTGCAGGACTGTCGGGTAAAGAGAAACATTTGCCTGAGTATAATCTGAATTGCTCGGCATCAGCAGCTCTTCAAAATCAGCTCACAGTTTTCTCCAAGATCACTTCAGAAGTCTGAGCACCACATGGTAAATAATGCACGAAATGAACTTTTATCTTCTACAACATGGCATTGTGTGAGTTTTTTTTTTTTCTTTCTCATTTTCAAAACTCATGAAATCTCCCCATTAACGGAGTCACCTGTAAATTAAACCTTTGGGATACACACCCAGTTTTATATGAGTAATATGGTTCACCATACAGGTCTGTAAAGACTTTGGGACAACTTAAATACTTTCTGTAAATATAGTAATAGGGATAGGGTTAGGGTTGAATGAGTTTACTGTTGCTTATTGCATGCTCAGAGTCCACAGTAAGATGTAAACACTACTGGCATTATATTGCCTTATAATGCAGGGGGCTTATGGCCATAAAGTTAGGATTTGACTTCCTGAGTTGTGGTTATTTCATACTTTTTAAGGAAGCTGAAATGTATTTGGTCATTTCAAGCTTAACATCTCAAATCTTTAGATTTAGCAAATGTGGACAGGATTATTTCACATTGAACAGAGACTTTATAAACAAGGCAGTTGGTAGTCAATGAAATCTTTATTCCTTTTATGATCACATAATAAAGGGGGAAATGTTTGTGCCACTCATCCAGAGAGTACCGGAGATATAAAACGTCAATTCAAATGAGAAAAACCAGAAAATTAGCAACTACTGTACTTTCCCCATTGATATTTATTTGTCCAGTTAAAATCTGGCGAGGGTCAAAAACATGTAAAATTAAAATGTTTCGTCACTACTGAGATACAATCGATCAACTTTATTCGTACAGCACATTTCAGCAACACGGGAGTTCAAATGCTTCACATCATGAAAACATAAAAAAAAACCCATCATAAACACATCATATAGTCAACAGTGGCGAAAACCAATAATGGACATTACATTTTGTCAAGTGCCGCCATTAAAATCGTCATTAAAATATGTTGGTCAATATCCCATTTATTATGGTTCAAGAGCAACTCTAAGCTAATAAATCAGACAAATTGTGCCGAGACCAGAAAGGCTCTCTTTGAAATCTCACCTTTACACAAAAGTTTGCTTTTTGAGCCGAGACAAGTTAAGAAAAAGATTTCCCAAAGATGACAGAATTATAAAAATAAAGGCGCTTGAACCAATGGCGTGTTTGGATTTACAATTTTGCCCAAAATCACCCATCACCCCACTTCACAAGCATTCATTTATCATCAGCCTTTTTGGATGTGCTCTACAACACACTGCAGAGTTTGATCCTTTTCATCACCGGATCTTTTCCTTTCTTTTTATTTCTCCCTTTTTTTTATATATATATAATTTTCTCAATTTCTTCAAAAAAGAAAAATAAATACCAAAAGAACATTGGGGAATGGGAGGCACCTAGAACATTTTAAGCCACCTATCTTCATCACATACTTTCATATTTTGATCCATCCATTTCCTCCAAACATTATTATGAGACATATACTGCCAGGATCTAGGGTTTTCTGGGGAAAGTCTGCTGATGCTGCTACATCTGCTGTTGTAAATCTCACCCTGCATTCAAGCCGCTGCTACTCTCCAGTTGTCCGTTTCAAACAGATATATTCATCCTACCATCTTCCTTATGTCTATTTAACAACAGCTACTGTTAGGGTAATACTAATGCTCTGTAACAAAAAGCTAAGCCGAATCTGAACATGTTACTTGATGTGATAAGTCGAGATGTTTTAGGTTTACGGCTCTTCCTCCCATGCCAGCCTCTCTGTAGGTTCCCCCCGTCCCGCCCCCGCCTGTCTCACCAGCTCGCTCCTTCCATAATGTCCTCTCTAGACACCAGTACACTTGAAGGGCTTAAGGTAATTGCACTCGGGGCTTCATCTTAACGCCGCTCTCTCACATGTGGAATCATTATCCAGGCTAACAATTACAGCCTGCTCTAGTAATTGATCAGAAAACTGTCTTGGGGAGGTTAAAAGGTATTAAATATCACCACTTTCTTAATTTACTGCGCCTGTCAAATAAAAAAGAAGGAGAAAGAGGAGTGAAAATGAGAGTCTTCAGCCTTTTTTCCGTCTCTCGGCTTAAATAATGACCCCCAATTAAAGTTCCTCTCCGTTACTGCGCACACTGCTCTAATGCAGGTCTGTTGGCCCCATGGCTAATTTTGTGTACACAGGGTCATGAAGATTTTTAATTTATCGTCTTCTCGTTGTGGAACTGCATGCGTGTGTCTGTGTGTATTTTGTGGTGGCTGTTGCGTTTGTGTGTGGGCCTGTGTACATTTCCGTGTTTCTCCTATTTTTCCAACTTAACTTTCACCAAATCACCAATTCTAATGAGTTGCCACTGGCAATTATTGCACACTTTGCAGCTGACCCTACAAGATGGGAGGGTCAGAGTGTGCAACATTGTGTCTTTGTGCGCGCCAAAACGGGGAGGGGAGATTATCAAAATGTGGAAAAGCAAACACAAGACGCTCATTGTGGACTTGGCGAGCCATTATGTGCACAAATCTACTCTTGTTTGCTGCAATAGCGCCCTACGTTAGACGGAGGAAAGTACGCCGCTTCTCCACGTTAAGGCAGCCTCTGGTAGACATGTTTGGGTAACCATAGAGTTTTACTGCAGCGACCAAACATTTTTGAAGAATTTTAAAATAAAGAAAATTTACGGTACAACACTTATTGGCACCCAAACAATCCTCCTAAAGTAAATTTAACATTAGCATTTATTTATCTTTTTCTCTTTTTTTAGTTGTGTCTGGAACATTTTAATCAGTAATCCATGACCTGCTGTTTCCTGGGGGAATAAATATGGAGGCACACAAAGGCCTGTTTATTTTAGCCTCTACACAGAATGAGGACCCAGTTTCAGTAGGATGGTAACGGAGATGGAATAAATCTCAAACGCTCACCGTTGGAGAACAGCAGCAAAAAGTGGCACCTTCAGATCAACAAGTTTCCATAACAACCATTAGAGGCCGTCTGTGACGGGTCAAACTTTAGAAAACAAGCCAGGAAAAAATCTTTTTCTGTTTGACCGAGATAAATATAGAGTGCTGCTAAATTCTACCTTAAATTTAGCTAGAGTCAGAGGAGATTTAGATTGATCGTGCAAAGACAATCCACATACGACTTATTCCTGGCAGTCTGAATAATCTAATTCCGATCTTTTCTCCCGCCAAAAAATTTAAAATTAAAAAAATCGGATTGCTAAAATGTGGTGCTAAACTGGATACAATAGCTTCAAAATCACCTGCAGTCTGAACGACCATGTTGCATTTGTTCCAACTTTTACGTCATTTACTTACTTGAGACATGCGTCTTAATTCTGCACCAGAAGGAGACAGATACAGTAAATCTGGATGTAGACAATGGCTCAATCAATAACTTTATTTTTTCTTAGCTTCCTTTGTCTTATGATCTACTGAAAATACTACCAGGATCTTTAAAATTGTTCCATAGATGACGGCATCCATTATAACTTCCATAAGCAGGGAACATACACATCACACTTCTGTGTCCTTCTTCTGCACATGTAGGTCAAGGCTTTGTGGCAACTAGTGATAAGTTTGTTGCATTAGAACTATGTTAATTCAGGCACATTAGCATCTTTTTGAGCATGATCAATCTGTTTTAGGTCATGAGACAACATTTTAGTCGGATTTAAGTCCAGACTTTGAGTAGGCCTCTCCAAAACCAGCTTTGTTTTTTGAACTCTTCAGAGGTGAACATGCTGGTGTGCTTTGAGTCGCTGTCCTGCTGCATAGGTTAAGAGTTTAAGACAACATAATGGCCAATGTACATTCTCTTTCAGGATTTTCTTGTAGAAAGCAGAATTCATGTTTCCATCAATTATAGTCCAGCTTCCCTGGAACATCACAATCTCACAACCATGTTTATTTGCAGGTATGATGTTCTTTTTTTGAAATGCTGTGTTAGCTTTACACCAGATGGCCTCTTCAATACGATGAATATTTTTCCCCAAAGGTTTTGCAGATCATCCAGATGCTTGATGGGTTTTTTTTTTCTTTAGTTCCTATTGGAAAACAATGGTTTTCAACTTGAAACTCCATGGATGTATGCCTTGGCTCACACTCTTTCTTGTTGCTGAATCATGAACACTTTTTGAGTTCATGTTTCATCTGAACACTTGTGTGTTTTGTCAGAGATTTTCAACAAAGTCGATGAGAAAACGTGAGAGTTTGGCCTACTGTCTCTATGTTCTCGTCCAGTTGGAGTAAATGCTGCAAGTCAATGACTCAGTGCTGGGTTTGTTTAAGTAAACCTTTTAAGCCAACTTGTATGAAAAGCTGAATTTAATGCACTGTTTGATAACTAGGACCTACTGGAATGTATATGTGAATGGATTGAAATAACATTTCTGTCAAGTGTCTCGAGATGCTTCAGAAATATTCAAATTGAATTTTCACCCATAAATGAAATCATTCATTAGAAAATGTTTACTCATTGTATCTTTAATACTACATTTGAACATAAAGATTTGCTGCTCCACTTAAAGCCTCATCTGCTATGGTGTACCCTAAGGCTCCATTTTTGGTCCTGATTTATTTTGATGTTTGATGTACAATTCTTTTTTTAAAATAACTATTCGGGATTGGTCGTACTTTGAGTTTGCCGATACCCTTGCCCTCCTGCTTTTCATCATTAAAAATCTTCCAGGAGAGTTTTTAGATTGTTCTTTTAAATTAGAGAAGCAAGGCATAGTTATCAAACTGCTATAACAAAACCTGCTCTTTTCCAATAAGGTGTAAGGAAACTTTAATTTCTTTGGATTTGGGCTTTAGCAGAAGACACTAATACTTATTTTGTAGGCACTGGATATTGTAATGTTACTTTTAATGTCACAGATTAAAAAGACACACATTGACGTAAATGCAAGCAGAGTCCTTAAAAGTGCCGGACCTTTCTGTGACTGCTAATTCTACTTTTTAACCTCCATTAAACAACCGGCCCCGGCCCATCCTGCACATCTCCCCGTGTTTCCTCCCCCACCTCAGTAAGGACAGCTGACAATGATGGGCAGACAGGGTGAGGTGGAGGAGGTGATGGGTGGAATGGAGGGATAGAGGGTAACAGCAGGGGACAGCAGGGGCTAGCAGGGGCTAGCAGGGTGAGCGACGCTCTGTGCCTCTCAAATCAGCTCCATTTTTTTCATTAGCTCATATCCTTGCCAGGCTTTACAGCTGGCTGATCAGCAATCAGGGGCCGTTTGTTTCAATCAGCCAGCGACTCCACTGTTACAGACAGGACCAGATTACAGAGGGAGAGAGAGAGAGAGGGAAACAGGGGAGGGATGAAGAGGGATGGAGAGGCAGGAAGGGGTAGGCCGGCTGTGGGGGAGGACGTCTTTACCTCTCACCAATGACTGTGATGAGAGGGGTGAAGCCGGGGACATGCAGATACAAAATAGAGTGCAAGGCGGGTGTAAATGGAAGGGTTGGGAACAATGGAGTAAACCGTGGTGGATATGAGAAAATGCTCCCTGTCACTGCAGACACAAGGAGGCGAGGCGACTTTTTATTTCCGCTGTGCCAATCGTGAGCAGGAAAAGTTAAAGGAGCAGTAAAGTGTTTTCTTTGGGAAGCAAGGCTCAATTAAGAGGTTATAGACAAGCAGTAGTGGCTAATTCTCTCCGTCTCTTCATTTTAGTATAACTTCAGATTAGTTCGTACCACACAGGCAGAAGCTAAATGCTAGTCTGAGAAGGGCGGGAACCAGATTCAAGTCTTGAAGTAACTTGAAGCATCTAAAACAGGGGTCTCAAACTCCAGTCCTCAAGGGCCGCTGTCCTGCAGTTCTTAGATGTGCCACAGGTACAAAACGCTGGAGTGAAATGACTTAATTTCCTCCTCCTTGTGTAGATCAGTTCTCCAGAGCCTTAATGACCTAATTATTCTATTCAGGTGTGGTGCAGCAGAGGCACATCTAAATGTTGCAGGACTGCGGCCCTCGAGGACTGGAGTTTGAGACCCCTGATCTAAAACATAAAAAAGATCACAGAAGCTAATGCCAACACTGTTTCATAATCCCTCGAACTGTTGTGGTTTTGTCTTTCTGCAGAAGTTGAAAATTGTTCACAGTAAGTGAAGGTTGGAGGTGGTGCACCACCAATTATCTTCTGGCTCTGCTCTGCATCTCAAGAATCAGGACCAAGCATTGAGAAGCATGATTCAGTTTTTAAGTTCCACTAATCTGGAACAAACTTCTAGAAAACAGCAAAACTGCCGAAACACCAAGTTCTTTTACATCAAGGCTAAACTTGTTTAGACTTTAATTGATAATTAGAACGTTGTTGGTTCATCTGGATCATAACTTTTCATTCCTTCACTTTATTTTGCCACTCCAATGTGATACACGTTGTCTATTTTATTTTGTCATGTCTTTATCATGACAAATACTTCAAATTGCCGTGTTGCGATACAGATAAACTTGATGAACAAGCGTTATCAGTGATAAGCCGTTAACTGCATGTAATGTTTCTACAGAACAAGACGTCAAATATTTCCCCCTTGGGGAGAAAGCAGATGAAGCCGAACAATTTCAACCCTGCACAAGCCATCAGTTTGATCAAGTCCTCTCAATCCATTTCACTTAAGGAGAATAAACTCGTCTTTGTCATTAAGATTGCCTCCGTTTGTGGCGATAAACGCCGCGAGACCTTCGCACAAACTGTGAGATTAAAGGGCCTCGCAGGGCTTTCTCCGCCGACGGGAGGCGTTGAGGAAATAAAGAAAAACGAGGGTAAGATCTCCCTCATCCCTCTTTCAGTCACCAAGCCAGAGAGCCGCTCAGCCGCACCGCGTCAAAGAGAAAGAGTGGAAAAGGATGGGAATTAGAACGAGGAATGATTTAAGGGAGCGAGGCAGCGCCGTGCCCACGGAGGCCTTGTGCCTACCGAGCGTGCCCAATGAGCGGCGGGGACTGAGGCGTGTTGGATCTATAAGCAAAGTATTTATCCTGCCAGAGACCCTGAGAGATTAGCCTCAGCAAAGTTGATTTATATCGACACACAGCCATCCTTTACCTTATGCTACAGATATCCTCTCTCTCTACTCCTTCACTCCCTGCGGATTGTGTCTGTCAGTGGGCCCTGATGCCCAGTTAGCCTCCAGCTATGATATTTGATCATAGTAACTACTGACTCTGTCACCTCCCTTTCTTTTCTGTTCAGATACATTATATTCAACGCTGCTGCCGGGACGCGGATGTATAGAAGGGTGTGGGGAGGGGGGAATCATACGGTGATGGATTAAAACGAGCCGGATGAATGCGGCATCCTCGGAGTCTGACGAGTCGGTCGTGAGTTTATTCTGCCGTTTGGACAGGCTGTCTCTCCGTATAAACAAGGCGGTATGGAACACACCGCAGCGATCGGATTAATCAGATTTTAACCGCGGTTACATAAACCTCAGAAGGCCGACGGTTACATAACACGTTCTTAGATGTACAGATAAAGGCAGAGGACTTTGTTTGATGTTGGGTTTTGAAGAACGACGTTTTTTATTATTGTTATTGTCGAATATGCCTTCATGTGCTTTTTGTTTTGTACAATACAGAAACCTTGCTAAAGTATTCGCACCCCTTGAGCTTTTCCAGGTTTTGCCTCGTTTGCAACCACCAACTCTAATGCACTGCAAAAAACACAAAATCTTCGCAAATGTTAACCTAGTTTCAAGTGCAAATATACACTTGAAATAAGGCAAAACTAACTTACAAATAACTTTTCAGCAAGGCAGAACAGCTCGTTTTAAGTCAATGATTTCTTAAATGTAATTTTAAAAATAGCTATAGTTCCGCTGGCAGACTTATAACATTTTTATAAAAATGTGTTATAACATTTCTTAAATCCAAGGCATTTTTTAAATGTTATAAGTGTTATAACATTTAAAAAATGCCTTGGATTAACATGTAGTGGCCAGTTGCTTGGATTTTGTCGTCGACTTTTATGAAAACTGTTAACAACCGCCACTAATCATTACTTCTGTAAGTCCATCACATAAAATTATTGTAAAATATATTGAAAGTTGCGCTTCTCTTTGTGATAAAATGCAGAAAGGTTAAAGGAGTGTGCATGTGAATGCTTTTGCAAAATACTGGCCAACTGTAATATGAGATTACAATCTAGCAGCATCAGTCTCTGTAAATCAGCTTTGTTTTCAAATGTTGACCCCTTGTATTTTTACAGAAGTGACATTTTCATGTCAATTAAAGTTCGACTTCTGTCTAGACATCAGTTTACGTAACCTGGGCTACTTTCACTCCAGGCCAGAGAAGAAAGAAGCTGCGGCGATAGAACTTATTATGAAATGACTAGGAAGGAAACAGAGATATGTATTGTATTAACGATCACCCGTCTGAAACATTCATGTCTGCAGATCGTGAACTTCTGTTTCATAGACTAGCTGAAATAAGCTGCAGTGAATTCAGTAGTGGTTCAGAAATCCACTACCTGAACTCTGGGAGTGGAGGAAACTTCTCACAGACACTGGAGAGATTCTTCAAGTAAACTATTTCAGGCCACATGTTTTCTGGTTTTATGGCGCTAAGTGACAGGGAGCAAACCTAGCAGATGGATATTTATAGCGACCCCCCACGAATATTTGCACATCTGGTAAAGATGTGTACGATATTTTTTGAATAAACTGTTGCTATGGAGACTTGGTGACCTCCAGGATGCCAATCCTAACTGCAGTTCTCCAGTGAGCTTTGGATATGCATGTATATATTTTTTTTGCCATTCTCTCTGTATAGGAAGAAAGAAGAAACTAGAGTGGCACAGTTTAAAGCATTTTCAACTCTTAGATTATTCTCAGTTAGGGAAAGTCGGTGTTTTTTTGTAGTGGTAGTTTTCTGATGTATCTAAATAAATGTACCTTCCAAGAATTATGTGCTCTCTTGTCATTCCCGTCTTGAAGAATAACCAAATAAATTCAACATGAAGCAACAAAGCATAAATACCACATTAAAACCTATGTGCATCTCTTAAATTAAGTAATTTAGTTTAAAAGGGAATTGAGATGATTAAAAGCTGTAAAGGGACTTGAACATTTGAAATCTGATCGAAACTTACATGATGGAAATTTATTTACTTTTCAATCTTTCTTCTTGATTGTTATGTTTTCTTCTCATGTCTGGATTTAAAGTGTTGCTTCTCTGTTATCTGTTGGCATTTCTCATACTAAAGCTATGAAGAGTGGAAATGGTTTATTCGTAACGAACACATAAGGGTTGTGCACGTATACGCTGAATGGCCTCAGCCTACACCTTTTTGATTTGTGCAACACGTGTGAATTATTTTTATTTAACTTTGGTTTGAATTTATTTGATCTGCAGTTGGAATGTTGATCAACAACTAATATTGTAATCATGTGGGTGTTTGAGTGTTTCAGATTGAATAAATCGCAACTGTAACAATGGATGGAGTCATGCATAGTCTAAAAGAATCTACTGTATCTGACATAACATGTTAAAAATCTCAAGCCAAAAACTTATATTGCCACTTCATACTATATTATAAATTTTATCGTAAATCATCAAATACATCAGTTGCTTTGACTAAAAAACGTTCAGATTTTTATGAACGTAGCCGCTTCCGTGTTGCAATTAAAACTCTGAATCCACTGAACGCGCGCAGCCAGTGCAAGAAATAAAGCTTCCCCTTCAGCTGATTTACAATCCATTGTCAAGTTTAATGTTATTAACAATGCATTATAGTTGGATTTGGACTAACAGTGAGTGGGATGTGGCCAATCATGTGAGCCTCTATTTGCCCTCGCTTGAAGACCCCCACCCTCTCATTGTGGCTGTAATTGGCTGAGCTCAGACAAATACCCTGAGACAGCTTAAAGCAGCAGACAAGTTGGCACATTATGCTAATTATGAGGAGTCATTACACGTTTAAGGAAAATGGCTGGTGGGCTCAGAAGGAGGAAGGAGGATGTCGTCAGAAGCCGTATAAACACATGCTCTGCCCATTAGGCGTCCGGTCTGATGATCCCCTCCTTCCCTCGCCTGCCTCTTTAGCTGCATTCAGTTGTCGCCGGCAGCCGAAAGCCCGCAGCTGTCTGGTCTGGCCCAGCCTGCAAAACACGACCTGGCAGCAGCAAACGGTCATGCGACAAAAATACTGGTGACCGACGCGCTGCGCATTGAAACAGGATGTTTTACGCCGCTGCATAATGAGGGTTTTTCAGAAATTCAGGGTAAAAGTAAAGAGGTCTTGTCATGTTGGTAGCTAAATGTGGGAAGAATGTTCTCAGGTCACACGGTTTGGTTTTTGTATGGATTTACAAAAATGGGTGGTATGAACATAACATTCAGTGAATTAATCTCATGGTGAATTGAAGTGAGCTTGATCATTTCCAGTTGAACAAAGGTTAAAGAATATTGCAGAAAAGACGGCATTTTGAAAAACGCTGCTAACATTTGGGACCAGTTTGAACTTTTTTTTTTCCTGTTTACAAAGAAAGGGCAAAAGTTTTTATAAACAGGCAAATTGCCACTTTTGCCTATTTTCCATGACTAAGTTGAAAAATTAAGATTTTTTGAAATGCAATTTTAGTTACATAGACTTCATAATCAATTTTAATTATTATTTTGTTTTTGGAGATTTAAAAATGTTTTTCAGTTCCAAAGTTACACATTTTTAAGAATTTTTTTTTTTTAACTTTGTGGTTATATTTGCATTAATATGCCACCACTATTTGCTGAAAATGGTCTCAAAATGACAATATTATTGTTTATTGCGATAATTTCTGGGATGATTTATCCAGTATGACAGGCCCAGTTGTAGGTCTGTGAATAGTGTAGATGTGTAAGCCTCGAGAACATCAAAGCTAGGCTGAATGACTGATTCTATGCCGATTACAGATTTTTAAGATATTTTGTTGTTTTATATATAAAAAAATAGATTTTCAGTGTTTCTCAAAAGTATTGCTGAAATGTTATGTTACTCAAGAATCCAAAACTTGTCACACTGTCACGTCTTTTTGAGCTGAATGTTTTGTTGCAAATGTTTATGGAAAGAACAGTTACGACTGGGATTTGAATCAAAATGCTGTTCTACCTTTTGGATGCCTGTAGGTTGTAGCAACATTGACATGAACTACATCAAAATTCAAATGAAGCTCATGGTTAACAGATGCAGTAATGGACACACACAATTTGGGCTCAGATGTTGTTCAGCTTTCTATCCTATAAAGTTTTACAATGTGCATAAAGTGAATGGATTCACAACCAATAAAAAAAAAGTGTTTAAAAACTTCAGTTTTTGTCTCCGAATCTTGTGTTTGGATGTGAGGTGCAAACACAGCAGAAAAATCACAGTTTTGCAAAATCTCTGAGTTATTGTGGACAGATCTACGTATCCTGTGACAGTGTGAAGGGGTTTTCTGCCCACACAGCAATGCATGCACTCTGGAAATTATGAAACTACTATAAACAATGAACTAAAGGCATTACACAGTGAATTAATCAGATTGCAAAATGTCTAAATTGGAGCGTAAACTACCGTAGACGCCTTTTCTTCCGTTCCCATGACACTGAGGGAAATGAGACAGTATCCGAAGTCCTCCTCACCCCCCAAAGAGACAACAGGTAAAGTGGGTAATGAGCAACAGACATAGTATTCACACAGACCGCCTCTCATGTTCCCACACAGGCAAAGAGCATTCATCTCTCACTAATCTAACCACAGGGATCCCTCACAGTTATGGCCCCAAATAGCAGGAGCTGTCAATACGGACAAGGTTACTGAACTCGGGGTCATAACAAGCTAGACCCCTACCACCCACCACAACATGCACACTCTGCATCCACATAAATACAAACAGCACGTTGGCAGCAGAGCGCCCGGCGTGGACCGTATATAATGAATGTGATTTTTAAAATACTTGAAAAGTTTAGATCAATGTGAATGTTTTACACTGGGCGCGGCAAAAGCATGAATCCTCCCCTAAACTTTTTCACATTTTGTCGCGTATGGACTCAAAATTTAATGCAAATTATTGGGACTTTATGTGTTAGACCAACCAGAGGAAGTAAATAAGTGGGGCTGGACACAGCTGAAAAACATATCGCGATATAAGTGTTTCGTATCGGTCGATAGATGATTATTTGATTTGGGGTTTTTTTTGTTTTGTTTTCCAACATATCGACATCCATTGATCTAAGCACAGCCTTGGTTGTGTTTTCAGGATTACTTTCCTGACTGAAAGGCTTGAAACTCCCTGCTTCGTCTCTCATCACGTAAAGCCTCCAACAGGTTTCCCTTCGAGGTGCTCCAGTGTTTACCTCCATCCATCTCATCACCCAAAAGATTCTTCCCTGTCTCTGCTAAAGAAAACTTTTGCCACAATCTTTCTCGGTAGAGATGCTCCTATCAGGTAATGTCCGATGCTAGTTTTCTGCAAGGCTTCAGTCAAACTGCAAACAGGACTTGTTGAGTCTCTCTTTTAACAATGGCATTGCGGTCAAGTGTCTATAAATACCAGATTTGTATGATTAATAGATGCTCTGTCAGTAGATGGGAGTTCCTCCAGAGTTATCAGGGGCCGATTGGATGAGTTCTTGAGTAATGCTCTCGTTGTCCATCCAGTCAGTTTAGGTGAACAGTTACGGCTTCTTGGTTTTATTGTTGTTGGGTTGATGATTTTCACTGCGCTCCATGAGAAGTTCATTGCTTGGAAATATCGTTTAAAGCACAACACTGTGATGGCTGCATGACGCTGCCTCGCAAGTAAGAAGGTCCAGGGTTTCAATCCTGGCCTGGATGATGGATGAAATTCACATTTTCTTCCTGGGCATGTGTGACTTCTGTCTGGTTAACAGAGATAGACAGATTGATCCAAGATATCGATAATATTGAAACCAAATTGGCATCAGTGTCAAATCGACACTGATATGGTAAGATAGATACTTTAGTTTCATATTTTCTCTGGATGTTTTATTCTATTTTTCTGATATTGTAGTTTCCTATCCTCTACCTCAGAGAAGATTTTGTTTTGAAGGAAAAGATGTACACAAATCTGCTTGGTTTTTCTATTGTTCCTGAGTATGACGTCAATATGTTATCAAAGTATTTTGCAGACACAAACACTGTCCAAATTATGTCCTAGGTTTTAACCCCCAAAAAATAAATAATTTTAGCAAAAGCCACAAAACCCCCTAAAAATTCAGTAGTTTGATGATTTACCAAACTTGAATAAAAAGGTTGATTCCACTACATTTTATTAAAGGGTACCAAAATACATTTGTCAGTTTTTATTGGTAAAAAGTATAAAATCTTCCTTCCACTTCAGAACTTTGCACTTCTGCTTGTTTGTCTCACTTAAAATCCCATGAAAATACAAAAATAGTTATTTTCCCATCGTATTGTGACAAAATGTGGCAACTTCCAAGCTGCTGCTTCCCAGAGTCTGATACTAATTGAATTTCATCATTCACACTCCAAACTCCGCAGCAGTACAAATGCTTAATCACTCATTTTTCATAGAAACAAAACTGTTTGGGTGGAATTACCATGGGAATTTCATTGATGAACTCGGTAAGCTCATCTTAAGCAAAAATCGGAATGTACACAGAAAGTGCTTATCAATGTTTTTTCACTCCATAATTGAGATTAAATTAGAGAATAAAAAAAAAAAAAAAAGCAATAAGAAGAAGAATCATCAAGCCGATAATAGGATTATTGTTGTTTGTTGTGTGTTTGCTATGGATGGCGGATTAAAAAGAAAAACCAGGGTTAAACGCAGGGAAGATTAGCACAGCCTGCGTAGTTATCGCCCTACCGTTTCATAAAATTAGCAAACGCAACACACTGAGAGCTCATTTGCATGAGGAGATAACGCTGGCATTGTTGTACGAGTGTTGCCGCTAATTAGAGGTTGTGCGAATACTGTTATGATGAATTAAACCCTTCATCATTAACACTGAGAAAAAAACCTCTCAAATGATTGGACAGAGGGGGGATAGCTGAAACGGGGAGCTTGAAAGAGTATTTACAGGGTGTCAACTTGACTGACACTCCCCCGCTAGGGGGGAAAAAACCGGAGTCTTGGGAGGGGCGGCTTTCCTTTTTTAAACATTATCAAAGTCAGTAAAGCCCCAGATTGAAATATTATGGGTTTTAATAAGACTTGTGGGGGTGTGACCTGCCTCGGTGCAATGGGTTGAGAGAGTGTGTGTGTGTGTGTCTGCCTTGTGGATTTGGTTGGTATCCGAGTGGAATTACTCATTTGTGCCTCTCTGAGTGATGTGTATGTGCCTTCCTGCTCCGTACTGTATGTGTGTTTGCATTTATCTAAAGTGGTTAATTAAATAGCAGAGTGGAATTGTCATTTAGTTTTAATTACATGCCATAAATGAGGAGAGCAGCCAACTCGCTCGCCTTCTCTCTGTGAACCGGTCCTTCAAAAACATCAGTGAATAAAGCCTAACGCACTACTCTGTTCGAAGTTACGCAATCTAACGAAGAGGAGTGGAGAGCGGCGGCGGCGGCGGCGGTGGTGGGTGGGGGTAAAAGAAAAGGGAGATGGTGCTAATTAAAGTCAGCTCTCTGTCAGTTCTGGTGGATAAACACTTCAAGAAGCTTTGCAGATAGATGAGAGATGCCTTTGTGTCAGGGAAATCTCTTACGTGGAAACGTGTTCCGGAAGGGGTGACAATCCCCAGGGAAGACGACGTCTGATAAGGACCTCATCTTGATTTTATTTTTTTTTACAAAGCTTAAACAGGCCTCATTAAGGACCAACGTCCTATAGATCTGCCCTTCATTTTATTTAGCATTACACAGAGTGAAACAACAAAACAATGACTGGAAAAAGTAGAATATAATCACTTGCTTATTGGTTAATATAAGGAATATATTAACCAGATTTATCGTGAGGTAAAAGTTTAGCGCACATTATTTTGGAGGCTTTTATTTTGTACTTGTATTTAACATACTGTGCCCCACCAAAGTATACGCATGACTTGAACCTTTTCACTTTGGGTTATGCTACAACCACAAACATCAGTTTACTTTCTTTTTCAGAATTTTGTGTGATAAAGCAACATAAAGTTTTTCTGAATTGGGTGGTGCAGTTTTCAAATTTGTATATATAAAAATAAAATCAGAAAATGTGACATAGATTTGTATTCATCCCCCTTAACTAGGATTACACAAAATAGATCCTGCAAAGTGGGAGGAGACTGATACACAAGTGTACTCATTACTGTGATGCCCCAAAATAAAACCAAGGGATTAGTTAATAGAATCCACCTGTTTGTTATTTAATCTTTAGTGAATAAATCACATCATAAAGAACACAGCAGCCTGGAAGAAAATAATGGACAAGTGGAAAGCGTCTGTCACAACTGCAAACTGAGGCTGGGCAAAGAGATTGCCATTATAAGCAGCTAGCTCTGGGTGAGCTGCAGAGATTCGCAGCTCAGGTGGGAGAAATTTGTTTGTTTTGCACGTTAATTCTCAACATAAAACACGGTGGTGGCTCATCCCACACGGCTGGTACAGGGAAAGCATTCAAAGTTGATGGGGAGGTGAATGTAAAGCGAGTGTAAAAGAAAATGTTAGATGGGAAGGACTTGACACAACCTTAAACATCCAGCCAGAGAAACTGTGAAATGATTTTGATCAAAACTTACTCGTGTGTTCGAACGGCTCAGTTAAAGTACATTCCTAAATCCAGGTGAAAATCTGACAAGACTGAGATGAATGTTCACAATGCACAGCAGTTTCAGTCTTTATATGAGAAAAGCTTGTGGTGACACACCCTGAAGTTCAGGGAACTATACGTGTTTGAAGTTATGAAAGTACTATTGAGTGTGGAGATCTTAAGAATAGTTATGTCAGTGTTTAAGTGTAGTGTAACAGATAAAAACAAAATCCACAAAATCCTAAAAAAGGTTACAACATGTGAAGAAAATGCATACATACCTGAACTACTGTTTCCACGCAGGCTGGTTCCTGTCTTCAGCACCCAAATGGGGAAGAGGTGTGGTTCAACCTGGTCAGATAAAGCAAAAAAAATAAAAAAAATAAAACTGGTGAACAGAAATGTCATCAACTGGACAAAAGATACTCTAATGTGTGACATATTTTTTGTTAAACTTGGCAGCAGAGCTTAATAGAAGAACCGAAATTTGCACTCTTGACATAACCAGACAAGTGTGTCACTGATTTAAAGGCATGGACATCAGAGATACTCCTCAGGAAAGAAAAACAATTGAAAACAATGGCAATTCAAATATAATACACAAAACTTATGTTGCTTTTATGAAGGAACTACTAAGCTGTCTAAATTAAGGGCTCATAATGTCTTAAATTCATTTTAAAACGTGACCACAAGTCTTTCATTTTTTCTCTACTAGTGAATGTTTTTTTTTTTTTCTTATGGAACCGTTCGGTCAGACTGAGTCACATACAGATATCTTCATTGTCTTCTGTGACACACTGCTAACATACCCTTGCTAGCTACCACGCTAGCTGGCTAGCTATCACACTAGCTACCTCGTGGTAGCTAGCTAGCTAGCATTTTGAGGATCTATCATGGGTAAGTGCATTGTTATCACCAGCTGGCTGGATGATGTTTGTACATTTCTTTGGAGATATACAGTAGGTACCATGATTGTGCCGAGGTGAAGTTGGACCCAAATGCACCAGAGGTATTGAGTACAGTAGATGATGAAATTTTAATGAAATAGTGTAATAAAATAAGAACACAAACACGCAGGAACACAAGGCGCTAGGTACATGGAGGAACATAACTGGGTATCATGAGAAACCAGCCAGTAGAGGTGTGCAAGTAGAGTGTTGAGCGTAGTGTAGTGTAGTGAGTGCTGGAACAAAAGACTGGAGCTGATTAGCTAACGGGTTACAGGTGTGAGGGGAGAGGCTGAGGTGAGAGAGCAAAAGAAATTGGTGGGGGGGGGAGGAGAGTACAAACAGGGGAATTAGAAAATTGAATCCAACTGTAGCAAAAAATAACTAAAGGACAGAATTAAAATGAAAACAAACAACAAACAGGTCGATCTAATCAAAATGAATGAGAAAAGATAATAAATTAGAACTAAGAACCCCCCAAAAAAACCACAAACTCAGAACAATCCATGATCCTGATATTAAGTCATACATTTTACTCATGGTATTAAAAACATTTTTTAAATTGGGTTGGTGAAACCCGCAGAAACCTTGAACTAGTGACTTACGTCCGTGTCCTGTGCTGCTCTCACTCCTACCGCCCAAATGAGCAATATCCTTAAATGTTACCAGATATTTCTTAAACGTCACAAATATCCCTTCACATGTCAACTTAGGTTAATGATAACGTAACCTCTTTCACATTCCCAGTTTGTCTGCACTGGTCTGCTGACGTTATTGTGTTAGTTCCCGGTCAGCAGACGCAGCCACTGCCGCACTTTCTGTACATGTTGCTGGTGAGTCGAAATGAGAAGCGGCTGCGGTTCTGAGTGGGCCTCCATGCCTGGGGGCAAAGCTGACCCCACTGTTCTCTTCCGACTGTCTGTGATGCGGCGCGGATCTTGGCTTCGGGCTACAAACATACCAGGGTGGAATGGATGGATCTGGAAAGGGGGAGGGGAGGCGGAAAAGCTACAAGGGGGCAAGGGCTTAATTTGCCCGTTTTGTCACTAACTTTTAAAAGGGAGATGCTCCGAAGTGGAGCACCATCCGCTGTGCTTAATCCCACGCCGTCATGGCCAACGAGGGGCTAAACGGGGAAAAGGGAGGCAACACGTTGGGGTCGCTGGGAAGGTTTTCCCTGAGGTGTTGGGAATATGTTGACTGGTTTGCTTTGCTGTTTGCATTCTCCACTCAGTAAAATAAGGAGATCATTCACTCTTCAGTGGAAATGTAATGTAAAAATGTCATCTTTCCTCATCGGCTTACTCCTTATAGGGCTGTGGGAGGTTAGCACCTACCTCCACCAATCAGAAGCCATGAGGCGGGGTTCACCCTAGGTAGGTCCTAGTCATTCTTAGTCACTGGAAACTATTTTATCTGTCATTATCCTCTAATTAAATCAAATTTCTTTAACAGTCCATCAAGTTAAAATAATCTTCTATCTGTTTAAAATAATATTTGTATAATCATGCTGTAACTTTTCCATGTTTCTTGAATATCTATAAAGTTTTAGACATTTTTAGGGTGTAATTTTACTTGCCATGACTTGATTACTTCTGCCAACATGATTTAAACCAGTGCTGTCTGAACTTTTTTTGCCAGGTGGCCCAAAATTGTCAAGCTGAAAGTCCTTATAAGCCTCAAGAGTGATTTACTTTTTAAAATAAAAAAAGAAATGTAATCATTTTTATAGGATTTGCTTTTATGTATTTACAGTTAAGACAGAAAAAATTTCACACACCTAATATGTTTAGCTTTAAAACGATCCGTTAAACAAATAATGGTATTTCTGATTGGAGTTGAGACAGGAATCTCTGAAAAAAATAAAATAAAATACTGTTAAAAGGGTATCATTTTGGGGGAAAAAAGTTTACATTTGACTGAAAAGGCTTGTGGAAAACCAGATATTATTTATGCCTTTCTCCATAATCAGTGAAAAAGATCTTTGATAGCATAATAACTGCCCAACGTTTTACTCATTTCCACTGATATTTTGATCTTTGTTGATGAACTCTGAAGTCTTTGGGATTGTAAAACGTAAAACACATTTTCATGCATGGCACCCATGTTGGATTTTGAGGATGTGGTTAGTGAGAAATTCTGACATCTGGGGGCTTGTCCGGTCAAAATGTTCAATATGGAATTTGTTAAATGCATTATTTTGTAAATGTCAGTTTCCTATCCTTTTAACTTCAATCGACAGTGAACATTATTCTGTTTCTTTTATGTAAATATATAACTATAATACTCATATCCAAGTGGCAGGGAGAGAGAATCTAAAGGTATTTGGTGAAGGGCTGCGCTCTCTTTCTTTCTTTTTGGTGAGTGTATGTTTTGGAAATTCAGCACATTTCTCTTTGAGTGACAGCCAGCAGTATTTTTCAAGGCTTTGCTTCCTCGTGAAGCCCGGGCAACAAACTGCACATCACAAGCCGGCCAAGATGGCATCCATCTCACAGCCCTGCCACTGATCTCGCAGCTATCGGTCGCCAATCAGACTCATCATGTAGCTGCCTTCTGCTTCCTGACAGCAACCGGGGCCAAAAAAGTTAACTCTTACTCCGCCAGTCTGGACACAAACACACACAAAAATTTCTCGGTCAGATTTTATTTGCTGGAAGCAAGATTGAACAGCAGCAAGCGATCACTCTCCAGGACACTCCTCAGCCTCCTCACTGTCACCAGGACAGCCATGCAGCTGTTTTTCTTTCCCTCTCTTGTCTCTCCTCTTAACAGCCAGGCCGGGCTTATCATCTCACTTTGCATACACAACGCCGCACTAAATGATTTGTGCGAATGTGCAGGAGTAAACATTTCCAACTTAATTGGGAATATTGAACAGCAGATAATTAGATATTTGATGTGACACGTGGCGTCTAATGGGCTTGATGCAGTGGTCTCATGTTGTTCCCATAGAGAGCGGGATTTCTGATGTGTTGTCAGGCCCCGGTGTAAAAATAACTGAAGTGACAGAAATGACTTGGTTGTCAGTGTTGTCGAGGCTGGTGCGGATTTTCACAGCCATGGGTCCCCTCTCCGCCGCCCCGTGCGCGCGCGCGACGCGTGCGTGTCCGCAGCAGCCTGTGCGCCAGCGTGCGCTTGTATACACGCGTGTTATTTGTGCACCGCAATGTTGTGGGTGACGGTGCTGATCGCTGTGTGATGACAGCCTATCATTGTCGCTGTGCAAGAGTGAGAGTGGCAGGGGGGCCTCTTTGGCATGTGTTTTCTCCACGCCTTCATTTGTGTCTATGGCACTCTGAGCTTGGCTTAACAAAGGAGAGGGTGGGGAGGTGAGGTGGAGAAGGGTGTGGGTGGGCGAAGGTGAGGAGGGTGGTGTGGTGGTGTGCTGGCTGTCAGAGGCTGGGTGGGGCTAGCCGTGGAGAAAATGTGATGGCAGCGCAGTCACATGGTCTCGCCTCCATCCATGCATCAGGAACAGGAAGCAGAATGCAGATTCAGTGGAAACGTACCGGTGTAAGTAATCAGTGTGGGCATTGCTGAAAAAGAAATCCTGGGCTTTTAATGACGCTTGAGCCGCTCTGTTTTTTATTCTCAATCTGGAATAGAATTTAGAGCGGGCCTAAAAAAAAAAAAAATCCAACTCAACCCAGGCCGAGCCGATAATCATTGTTTCTGAGCCTGATGCAACCCGACTGATGGACTTTAGTTATGGGCTAAATTACCTCCTTAGAGTGTAATCAAGTCCTACAAACACCTGGCCATGAGTCACAGATGAGTCTAGACATCGCAAGGTGGTGGTTCCTTGGGACTGGAGTGTGAGGCCCCTAATTGGACAAAGTCAGGTTTGTTTGTATAACACATTCCAGCAACAAGAATGTTCAAAATACTTTACAGCTTAAAAACAAAATATAGTAACCAATTGTGAAACAAGCAATAGACATGACATTTTGCCCAATGCCATCATCAAAATCGGCAAGCAAATGTATATCAATCAATGTTCCAGATATTTAGCTACGCTAAACAGGTGGGGTTTAAAACTCTGAGCTATTCTAAAGGAGCTTAGAGTTTCAGCATCTTTGCAGTTTCCTGGTAGTTTGTTCTATTAATAAGTTGTAAATACATAAAAAATAATCCAGAAGCTTTTTTGTTGACAACAAAAAGCTTCTGGATTCTTTCTGGCTGGATATTTAACCACTCTTCTAAAAAAAATGGTTGAGTGAATTGAAATTGCTGGTTGGTTTTCAGGTACAGGGCTAACCTTTGAGCTTTTTGTGTAAATTTCCACAGGGGTAAGATTGTGGAAGTTGCAGAAGCATAACGCTATCCTGTGTTACCCAATGAAGAAATTGCTTTGGTGAGTACATGACTCAAAATGTGAAAAAAATAAATAAATAAAATAAAAATCGTTAGATTTGTTAGGACAGGGGAGAAACAACCAATGCTAAAGCTGGTGAAGATAGTAGAACAGCAGTGTGTATATTTAAACCTGCATAGATAAAAAATAAAATAAAAACATAAGCTGAGACCTGTGAAACCAGTTCTTGTTAAAAGAAATCTTATGTTTTTATAATTGCTTTATCTTGAAGAAATAAAAAAATAGATAAGGGACCAAAGGCATTATGACACATAAGCCTGTGATGAGTTTGCAATTGCACAATTAGCCATTATCATGCAATAGTAAGCCGCATTCCTGCAGGTTTGGTTAATTTTAGATCTAATCTTTTCAGTTTCTCTAGTTGTTCATTTGTGTTCAGCACAGCAATAAAAAAAAAAAAAAAAAAAAGATAAACCCTTCAAACCTCCCATTGTCAACAAGTGCCAAGAAGCAGCAGTCATTTCTCTCTCTCGTCAGGAATTAGGTATGGGGAAGGCCTTTTATAAAAAAATTTAAAAAAAAAACTTGCCTTGAGCCATTTTTCACAAAACGTTTTAAGGAAACGTATCACATGATTTTGTGTCACAGAAAAGCTCTGCAGGGCTGCTCTGGAAACGCTGTCAAAAAGCTCCTTTCTTCTTAGTGTTATTACTGTGCTCAGAACATATGGAGAAAATAAACCAAAGCAGCATTCATTCTCCTAAACCAACCACTGCAGGAGCAAAAAAAAAAAAAAAAAAAAGCTCCCAGTGAGATTGACTTTGGAATACTTTGCAACCGGTACAATTCATTGCACATACAGTGCATGCAATGGGAACAATGAGAAGGGTAAAATTATCTTGGTGAAGTGACAAGGAAGTGACAGGCTGTCCATTAACTCAACACCCAACTGCAGCTTCCAACCTTAGTACTGCTATGGTGGTCATTAACTGGGGTGACTGCCAATCTGTATTCGCCACACCAAAGCTTTCACTCATCCCTCCTTCAGGAGAAGCAATGGGGAATTTTAGGTGTAAATCATAAACACAAAATGCATTCTAAGATTAGATGGCCCGAATGCAATTGTTTTTATACACATATATATATATATATATATATATATATATACACACACACACACACACACACAGGGGGAATAAAAATGTGTTGTCTAATAAATGCGCATGATTTTATGTCCCCTTCTTTTTTCATCATTATTATTCTCTTGATGTGTTCCACATTTTGCCATGTTACATTTAGAAAGTAGAGTATCAAATAATTGCAAAGAATTTAAACATTAACATTGGTATCATTTGTTTACCAAATAAATGCTTGCAAACAGAGGTACATATTTGTGATTTATGTAGAGTCGGTGTTTTTATGGAATTACTTTTGATTGGGTATGTTGTACGTTTCTCCCAGCTGTGCACGCCTACACAGGCCGAGACTTTTTTTTTTTTCTTTGTCCATTCATCTTTGCGAAACAGCTACAAACTCAGTCAGATTTGATGTAGAGCATGCAGGAATATCAGTTTATCGGCCTGATTTAAATCCAAACTTTGACTAGGTCATTGATAATTTGTAGACATTTTAAGTTCCGTTTTCCCATTCCATTTTTTTTTTTTTTTAAACCTAGCAAAACTTTAAGCTAAACGTCTCCCCAACTTTCTCTCTGAGAAGTTGTTAGCAAAAACAGAAAGAAAAAAACTTTGATTTTTTTTGTTTCTTTGTGTAGAAATGTCACATGATATCCAAATGTAAAATGATGAAGTTTGCCGTCGTCACATGACAATTGAAGATATTTCTGCAACGTACTGCATGAACGTGGACGAAATGTATTCTAATACCCGGTTCACTATAACAGCCTGAACGCCCCACCAGATCTGTACACGGAGCTAAAAAGAATATATTTGCTTTCAATACAGTTTTTTTTTATTTTTTATTATTCTCTCTTTTATTCCGTTGACATGTAAAAAACTTGAATGAATAATGGTAATAAGGATCACAAGGGAGCAGTAATTGAGCTGGGGGTGGGCCATGTGGGAACACAGCCTCCATAAAAAAAAAAAATTAAAAAAAAAAAAACAACCCATGGTTGAACATTAATGACAGAGGATGAATGTACAATAGGTACCCTCTAAATCCTGCGGCAGCAGTCGTTTAACGGCGTTCCCATGAACAGCCGTCTGACTTTTAAAGAACACTAAGCTTCTTCAGTAAATAATTTCTTTGTTGGACCCCCAGAAATGTAAAATCCCCTCACTAAAGTGGGGGTTATTTATGTGGCCTCACATTTGATCTCAAAGGAATATTGGGGAAGACATTTTGATTAGTTGCGGAGCAGGGGATGAATTAAGGCCCGGAAGAGATCAGATGGTGTTTATTCGCAGTCGTGCAAGTTTCTGTGTCAACGTCTTGGTTTTTTATACGCCGACGTCTATTTTGGTGTTCGATGTTTATGGAGTCATCACAAGAAAACAGTCGTCCCTTTATCAACTGGAGAGCAAACTGGAGCAATAGTTAAGATGGAGTTAGCAGCATGAACAGGAGTTTCCTCAGAGGGAAATTTCTTAGATTTAAATGCAATTCAAGCTGGTAAGTGTCTAAAAAAAAAAAAAAAACTTTTATTGCTGGAGCCTATTATCACATTTTTTCTTTATTTCTTTGGTAAAATTCAACTTTTAATAAACTACTCTTTTTAGTTAGGAAGGGAGAAGAAATTTTTCTTTACAAAATCTCAGCAGAAACAATTAAGAGGCACAGCCCAACAATTTCAGGAAACTAAAAGCATCGGGAAACTCATTTTGATGTTATTATCTTTTAAAAGTTGACCAGCGAGTCTGAGAACTTTTAATTAGCAATTTTACTCGTTTGTTTTCCTGAAATTTTCGATCTGGACCAAGTGCCTCCTTTTGTCATGCTTCAGAAAAGGGAAGGAGGGAAAACAATGATATTCAACTAAGGCAATTGAAAATGTCCGTTTTGCTAAACATTTCACGTCAGTGAAGATGAAATCAATATCCTATAAACCAAATACAATGTAAGCATCTGCACAGATAAATCTCCACACATCTAAAGTCTGAAACAAAGAGTTTAAAGAGAAACTTTTTCTGCTACAAATCCTCCCGGGTGGTTTTGGCATTTTCACCATTAAGTAAAGTGGAGGATCTGTGATGCTGTGGGACTGATCCTCTTTCAAAAGCTTTAGGAAAACTATTAGAGAGCATGAAACAATGAAATCTGAAGATCTCCCACAGAAAACTGCAGAATATATTTCAGTTTCACATAAGCTGGTTTTATAACTTTTTAAAAACAAATTTAGGGCTGCAAATAAATGTGGATGTCATGACATATTGCACTTGTAAAACGTATTTTAATAAAAGGTATGAGAAGCATGATCCTGTGATAAATCAAACATCACTATACGTCCACATATGTTGGCAGAGCCCCTCTCTCTCTCTCTCCTGTGCATCAGTTTCTGTAAATGCTGATTTGACAGCCTGTCTCTGCATTTCCACTCTCGGTACCTTAACAGCCACATCCCCCTTTTGCAGTAAAGGAGAACCATAATCCCCTCTTTTAAATTATTTATTTCTGTTGTCTAAGGCCTAAATGAAATGTCTGTGTCAGGGACGAAGCTCTGCTCTACTCTGTCGCAGCAACCTGGTTAAAACCAGCAGACCGGTTGGTTTATTCAAGGTACCGGCTCCGTCCTTTCTCACCCTGCACTGGACCTCCGGACTCGACCAAAAGCCATGTAGACGGGAGACGAGAGGCTGGAAAATTGTATATATTGTTTTAAATTTTATTTTCAGGAAAGAAAGGGGATTTTTTGTTTTGGAGATTATTTTCAATCCAATCTACACCAATTAGTAAAACAGATTAAAAAAAAAAACAAAAAAAAAAGAATCTCTGTTTGTGTGCTGTTTACATGTGAAATTATTCTCCAAAGATTATTAACACTGGTGACGTAGAGGCCCACTTTGCCTCTACATCATTGTGATAATATGCTACATGTCTGTGAACTATTGTTTTATAAGTAGATGAACTGAATTCTCATTCTGGAAGCTGGAATCAAACCTACAAGCTTCCAAGTGACTATTATTATTCCGTCACTTGATTAACTAATGACTATTAAACATTATTGATGTCTTTGTTCGAACGCGTTTTGCTTTTTTAAAATAGATGAATAAAATGTGTGCATGGTTTTGTTTTATTTTTGCTTTTCTGTCACACAATAACAATTATTTGCCAGAATTTTCCAGTGAAAACTTTCTAGAAACCCGTCAAATGTTGTGAAAAGCAGCGCAAACATTTTTTCCCCAGTCCAACATGTTCAAAAAAGAAGCCCATCTGGGTGGAAACCCGCCCAGTCTGGCAACAACACTGTCCTCGAGTGTCTTGAAACCCCTAAAAGATCCAAAATCCTCCTGTTTTTTTTTTTGGATGCCCATTTCCATGTATGGTGGGATCATTTTGAAATCACTTTCCCAATTGGTTGAATCTGAAACCCAACGGATTTAATCGCTAGTTTTTCTTTTTCATGTTTACAGATGCGTTCTTGCATTCTTTACTCATGTGAAATCTGAGGTTCGCAGCCACAGAGTAGTAGACTGAAACTCTTGTTTTCCGTCAGACACCAGCACCATCATGGTAATATAACCGGACAGGTGACCGGACAGCTCCGGGACCCCCTCCCCGCCTGCCGCACAAATGACGACTTGTCCAGGAAAAAAGAAGGAGAAAAACGAAAGGCCTCGAGGGCCTGTACTGTACATCACAGTCACGTCTAATCTGGTTACCATGGCAACAGAAGGGATTAGGGAGCGTGATAAGGGAGGGGCCTTCTAACAGACTAGTCATATGCATAATTCGTGTAAACGAACAGTGGATGGAGATGGAGGAGAAGTTGAGGAGAACATTCAGAGGACACACACCTCACTACTGTTCACCAGTCAGCATGAGGTTTACTCACAAGTTAGTTAAACGCGCCCATTTGTAAATGCTGTTACAGGACATAACCGTGTACTTGTGTGGCGTTTTATGGCTGAACAGTATTGATATACAAGTATATGTTCAATTCCAGCATGTAAAAATGTCTTGTCTTTTTTATACATATTTCTTAAAACTGTCCCTATGACAGTTTTAAGCTTGACTTTAAAGGGGGACTTTATAAAGTAAAACAGGCAAAAATTTGATTATCACTCTTAAATTGTTGACAAAATAAATATTAAAATACCTCATATAGAAATCTAATAATAGACTTATTCAAAGATTCATGATAATAGTAGTAAGAATATATGATTATGCTGAAGAATAAACAGAGTAGTAGCAGAAATCTCTCAAAATATGATCAGCTTAAATTTACGTAACTCGGTTTATGTCAGCAAAATGTGACCCAGATCCAATTGATTTAAATCAGAAAGAAAATCCATAGTCTCATATGCTCAAAAAAAGAAAAAAAAAACAACTTCTCAATCCAAAATGAAAACTCCAAAAGAGCAAAATCCCCTCAAAAAGATTAGGAAAAAGAATTATGATACCACAAAAAATTAGACAGTTCAGAATCTCACCGAGAGCTTTGGGGGTTTTTTCCCCCCTCGTTGGCGTCTCAGACCTGGCGATGTCTACCTGGACGGAAAACTCCCAACAGTTCCTGATCCGAGATCCGTGTCGCAGGAGGGCAAACTCACCCTTTTACATCTTTTTTCTTTCATTTCATGTTTGTCTGTTTAACGTCCTTAAAGGGATTCATCTCGCCGCCTGGACCTGGTCGTTCTTACCGCTGGAGGAAAACTGTGTCTCTACTGTCATCGGTGGCCTTGCTAACTAGCTTTAGCATTGATAGCAGGTGCGTCTCACCTGTTGGGCCGCTGCGCACCGACTCACGCGCCCCTTTTTTTACCGTTCACGTGACTTCAGTCACACCTGAAGTCACGTGCATGTCCCTCGGTCGTCTCTTGATGCTGCCCCCAAAAAATCTGTTTTAATCAGTGGAAATGTTAGATCACCTATAAATCAAATAACTGGAAGTGTCCTAAAAAAGAAAAACGGATGTACTTACAAATTGCATTATTTATCTGAAATAAACATAAACATAGCAGTTATGCTACAACAGCATGTTATGAGACAGATAATCTATGACAAAAAAATAAAATAAAAAAATAAAGCTGCTCTACCTACTCCCAGAAACAACCAATCAGAGCCAAGAGGAGGGTCTTGGCACTGTCAATCATTCTCCTGTATGTGTTACCCACATCCTCCCCCTTGCTCTTTGCTATGCTACAGCTGGGTTGCCACCACAGGGCCTGCTATCAATGCTAAAGCTAGTTAGCATGGAAACCAATGACAGAAAATACACAGTTTTCCTACAGTGGTAAGTCGTTTCTCTGCCATGAGCACATTTAGGAACGTGTACATGGGGATGATTGGGTGTTTTGAACCAGCAGCGGTGCATTTCTGCAGAGGGTAACAGTAGCACCGGGGGAGAAAGTGAAGGAGCCTGATTGGTTTTTACACATATTATCTGTCTCACACTGTCACCACAAAGTGACGGTTTAGACAAATATGTACAAAAAACAAACATATTTCTGTAAAAGTTTCAAACTGCAGCTTTAGCTTGATGAGACGTAGCATCGGTGGCGCCCGGGAAACACTCGCATCCAACAGAACGACGCAGGGTCAGCTCAACTGTATTAGTCATTTTCACTCATGAACAGATGTCTTAAGGGGCGAGATTATCGCTGCGATTTCAAGATGGCTCAATGTGCATGTCAGCAAAGCGTGAAGTGAACGGGGGGGGGCGGCGATAGGAGGGGCGGCCTGCATGTTTATGTGATAGAGAGATAGAGACAGTCTGGCTGTCTGCATTAGTGAATTTGAATGCACTTGTTATGTATATGTTGCTCCACAGTGGACATGACAAATGTGTCGCCCCTTCAGTGTGTGCTACACCAAGATGCTACTTCATCCCCCTCCACTACCACCACCACCCTAACCCCTCGGTCGTCCCTTGAAAACAACACACCTCTTCGCCCTCGCTCTCCTCCTCCTGCCCTGATACTCCGCACCCCTCCCCCCCCACCTGCATAATAACAGCCCCTTCTGTCTTCCCCTGCCAGAGAGCGCCCATGTCCAAACCAAACACAACAGATCAACAACTCGACATGCAGATCGTGTCACGGGATAAATTATGCGCGGCGTGTCAGCTTCATACGTGGGCTCTCGGGTGGCTGTCCGTGACATGTGTCAGGGTGCCCCTGCATCTTCGCCGCGCGACGCTAATGACGGGATGCCGGGTTAGCCCTCCACCCCAGCTTTTTTGCATGCCCCTACAACTCCAACCCCTCTCTCAGCCCCTTACTACCTCCCCCGCCCCCACAACCCGTCATCCGCCGTAAGACAGTGTGTCACCTCCAAGAAGGGCAAAAGATTGGAATGAAAAAAAAAGAAGAAGAAGAAGAAAAAAATGCTGGTTTTAAAAAAAAAAAAAAATGTAAAGAGGGACAACAGTGTTTTTGGTCCTATATGTGTGAATCTGGGATGGATGGCTGTTGAGGGCCTTTTGGGGAATTTTGAAAATAAGAGATTTTGACTTTCTACTTTGTCATGTCGAGCATTATTTCCACATTCAAAACTTAATTTCGCTTTAAATTAAGTTTAACTTCTGTATTATTATTATTATTATTGTTGTTATTATCATTAAACAGATCATAAATGTATGTATATTTGGGGATCTTATGTTATAGATTAATACAAAGTATTAGGTAATGGTTTAGTGGAAGAAAAATTGAAATTAAAAATTAGTTACTAATAAAATCCGTAACATCCCTCAACCTGCTTTGAACATCTAAAGATTTTTTTTTTAAATCATTATAGTTACTATAAGCTCAGTTATACTGAATGGAAAGTTTCTATGAACATCAGTTTTCAAGCATTGCCACTGATTCTTTATTTTATCGGGCCACGATCCAACCGCCCATCAGCGTGATGTGATGATGCCACCCCCACGTTTCGCACAAAGTGAAATGCCTTTTATAAATGGGCCAAAAGTTGAACTTTTGCCGACTTCCTACCGGAACTCCTTTTTCCACGTGTTGTGGGACCCAAATGAATCTGCAAAGAAGGCAAAGTACATATAGACGCCACTTTTTTTTTTAAACCATGGATCGATATTGTCTCTTTCTGTTAGCCTCTGACATAAGATCCAAATGAAATACACTGAAATTCGTCGCTGAACCGTGACAAGATATGACGTTCGAAGCATATCGATATGTTCTCATGTTGCTTTAACAAGTTTAAGCAAGATCTTTCTTCTTTTTTTTTTCAATTTTTCCGGTATTCCTCACCTTCCTGTGTTCTCTTCCTACCCAAGACAGTGCATTTTTTATTTATGCCCTCCTCTTTTTTTTTTTTTTTGGGGTAGTCTTTGTATGCAAATCCTGTCTGACTTGTCTGAATTATGTGTGTCTGTCCGGGAGCTTTGGTGATTTGGAGTGACTGAGGATTGCACACACGGTGATTGCATCCACTGGGCCCACTCTGAGCCTTGCATAAGTAATTGAGATGTCAGTATGTGTTCTCATATTCTCACAACAAAACTGTACGAAAACATGCACTGTTGAAGGTCATTTGAATAATTCCTTAATGGAAGGCCTTGTTTTTTTTTTTCCCCCTCTTTTTTTGTCGGGATGCATGAAAAAGCAAATGTCAATGATCAAAATCGAGCAGCATCATATCTCATGGAGGCAGCACTGATTCCTGGAGCACTTCTCCCTCCATCCCTCTCTCTCTCTCCTTCTCTCTCATTCTCTCTGAAAAGATAGATAAGCGATAAGTGTCTTTGTACATATCAAACGCAGCACAAGCCACTATTTCTCAAGGGTCTTTTTGAAACACAAATTGGTTTTGAGACATTTTCTGCGTTGACCTCTTTGATTCGAAATAGGAAATGACAGGAACATGGTAGTTGTTCTCTTGCACAAAAGAAAAAGAAAATCCCTGAGAGGTCAATGATTAAATCATGCAGACAACACATACATCTACAGACAGCATTTGGGGTTGGGCGGATATGGGGGGGAAAATATATCATTAATCTTTCATGTGTGGATTATTATTGTGGCTATAGGCATGTCCCCAGGTGAGCAGACAAATAGAGACGGATTAGCTGCAATACAGACCAGATCTGCAAAGAAGATCATATACAGGAAGTAGGCACAAGAAAACTACATGTAAATATAACATGATATCATGAATTTATAGATAGATAGATAGATAGATAGATAGATAGATAGATAGATAGATAGATATCACCACAATTGTTAAAATGAAGCATAACATAGCATATTACAGTTATATTAGTGCCATATATATTCATTTTGATTTTGATTAATGGAGTTTAGCAAAAATACAGAATAGTAAACCCTTCAATGTAGCAAAAACAATAATTAGGAAATTACTACACTTGGAAACATAATAACATTTGCATGTGTTTTTATGTCATATTTACATGTACATGTTATTTTCAATGACTCATCAGGCAGGACATCTTTACTGTGTTGCTCTCTGTAAAGTGATGACCGGCAGAATAACCGGCTGATGTCGGACATTTCATCTCCTCCGTTAGCCAGCCTGCAGTCTGCTGCTTTACAGACGTGCAGCTAATAGATCGCCGTTTGTGGTTTTAACGATACGAATGGTTAATGACACTGTTTCAGTCTCTAAAACATTTTTTTTTTCCAACCGTAAACAAACACTCAAATTTGTCTTTCTTGTAAGAGAGTGTGTGTCTTGTTTCAGCAGGATGCAGCAGCAGGTTAGAGGCCTTTAAAGTTTTTAAAGAGCCTGAAGTTTGGAAGTGTTTCAAGTAAAGAGATGGTAAACAAGGATTTGGACACTTAAAGTTTTTTGGACTTTGTCATTTCACAGCATTAGTGTTCATGATGACGTATAAAAAATATAACATCTCCAAGTATTTTGGTACTTATTAAGCCAAACACTTTGCCTCTAAATGTTTGAAGAAACATTAAGACTAGCGTCTATTCCCATGTCTGATAGAAAGCTTTGTCGCTCTGAGTGTCTCTGTGTTGATTTTATGCAGCTGATGTTATTTTTCTGCTAGTTTAAGCATGGTTAAGATGTGGGGGGGGAAAAAATTATGAAATCTCAATTAAAATGTTTAAAGCAGAATTCAGCTAATAAATTGAATTAATCTTATTCTACTGACTTTGTAGTACAGGATCTCCATTATTTGGAGTTCAAATGCAATAAGTGCTTCTTTTTGTGTTTTCATCCTGCTGACCGTTTTGTATTTTAATGCTTTGAAGTCCTTTTTATTATTTTTTTTTACACCTTTGTGGCCTTAACTAACTAAATGCAAACATGGTTGTTATAAAATGCGCTGAAATTGCTTTTGATTTTTAAAAATTTGGCATCAGGTTAACCTATATGTCGATAGATGAATAAAATAGGATTTTCTACTTTAAACACAAGTACACTTAAAAAAAAAATCTCAACTGTCACTTAAAATGTGATGGGGCAGTTTTTAACTTTATTTGACTAATATTTTACATTTATATGCAAGTAAAATTTCCTGTACTTTTACTTGAGCACATCACCTCCTTTGTCTGTAGAGCCGGAGAGACTTTATTACTTTCTCTTGTAACTTATTAAAGTAATTTTTGAGCCTATTCACTTTTCACTTAACACGCTCTTTGCAGACGCTTTCTTGAAGTGTTTCTCTTTAAGAAACAAACACTGACAGACCAACAAACAGATTTGGACTACCCCCTTATCCTCCTTCCCCCACAAAGATAGAATAATGACAGGGCAAGGACAGAATGGATAGGTATCCTATCTTGTTTTGTAAAACCACATCCCTCATCCGCCAGGATGGAAGAAACATTTCATTCCCCCAATGCTTTGTCCGGACTTGTGATGGATGAAGGGCCTGGCGACACACACCTGCAGATCGCACCCGGCACCACATCATAACTAAAGCCTCGGCAGACTGAGATGATCTCCTACATCCGTTAGCCTGCCACTGTCAAACACCATCCCTCTCTAAAGACAACTCTGTCACATCAGCCGTCCCACAGCAAGATGAACCCACGTTGATGAAAGACTGCTGCATGTCTATCAAAAAGAGAGAGAGAGAGAGACAGAGGGACGGGGGGCGGGGGGGGGGGGGGGGGGGGGCAAGTACAAATACACAGCGGTTGACACCAGCTGGGGTGCTGCTGTCTGAGGATCACAGTGTGCTGCCTGGAACAATGTGGCATGGCTCTGATGAACAGGAAGAATACACTTAATAAAATAAAGGCGTTCTTGTGGAAGTGAAAAAGTGCGCTGGGAGCCACGGATCTCGCTCTAATCAAAGCTACGCTACGAGCAACATAAAGCTAACGACGAATTCCGCCGCCACTACGGAGCCGACAGACATTACTTTGTTTTGACAATGTAAAACTGGAGTAATAACAGAATGAACAGCAGAACAGGACGCCCACAATGGTGTTTCTGTTGTCACGTCGCCTCAAAATTATACAGCGGTTCTGTGGAGCCGAGAGGAGAAGCGGACAGACTCAAATTTGAAAGACTTCCCTTGCTAGGATTGAAACATTCCTATGAATAAAGATTTTATTTATATATTGTAAACAAATAACTGCTGAGTCATTCATTTCACCCAAATTCTGTGTTTATACTGCGGGACCAGAAGTAAGCTAGCTTTAGCCAAACATTGAATCAAAGGGTTAAGAGAGGAGACCGGAAGGAACCTCGTAATTTTTCACAGGTAGCCATTTTGAAAAACTTGATCAGACATCGCTAATCCTTTGTACAACGGTACAAGACCAGGTCAGATTAAAACTAACCTGTGTAATTCTGTTAACGTCACTAGAGTAGGTCACACTAGAGAACAAGTTAGTTAACTTTTGACCTTTTATTTGTGAAGTGCTCAGAATAAGCTATGCTAGCCTTGGTTAGCATTCACACTTTGGCCAAAAGCTTGGTCACAAATTCAATACAGTTAATATTTTGTTATGGTGTTATATATTAAGTACAGTGTTTATGTAGCACCTGATTTTCCATACTAGGTTTACATTTGTCTTCTGCCAACTTTTGTACGGAGAAATAAGGGAAAAAAAAAGATTAATCTGCGCAACAACATCAAAATCAATACTATGATCAAAAATAACAAAGAAAATGGCTAAGTCACCAACTCAACCATAAAAACCTCGAAGGAATTATAAATCAATTCAGTTCCTCCTCCTGCTGTCTTGATATCTAACACATGACTTTCCTTAAGAAAGTTCTGCCTGCATCCAGTTAGTAAACCCATCCCTCTTATCCGATGTTTTCCCTTCATGTTTAAAAAAAAAAAACCCAGAGTCTGGACACACTTCGCTAGAAGCATTTAATACCTTTGCAAACACAATTTGATTACTACAAACCAATCTGACAGATTTTTTGAAAAGGCTCAAAAATGTCTGCCAACGGTGCCACCGCTCTCACATGTCGCATCCACCACTGCTGCAGAATCAATGAAATTACGACTTAAACACTGGAATAATGGTAACATTACTTATCACCATACTATGCTATGCAGATTGTTTACTCACCTCCAGATGCTGGATACTTGAAAGTGGAACTGAATTGCTGTCAGATTAATGTGGCTGATAATTATCAGATCATAATATCACTCAAACATAGTCAGCTTATGCTTTAATACGAAGACATATTAAATTGGGTTGTTTTAAAACAGCGGTTTCCGGTCTGGTGTGCTATAAACTTACTTGAATTTTTTTTTTTTTTTTTTAAACAGACTGAAAAAGTCCAAACAATGGCTGCTGATACCTTCTGAAAGGCAATCTCCACAATGAGGCATCTTATCAGGAGTGAAACAGATTCCTACGACTTTAGTTTCTGATCCGGAATAAAGGCTCGGTTTGTGTTGACTCTCTGTCAGACGCTGTTTGTTTAGTCTGAGGTTCTCTGGGACGGGTATTAAGCCGTACGATCCAAGCTTCCCAGACACGAACGTGAAGCTTTCCTCTTTCTGCTTGACAACGATTTCCAGGCCGTTATCACGTAGCTACAACCCACAAACAACAACCAAAAACACACAAACCCCATAACTAAAGACCTTCTAGGGAAAGGTGTCCTTTCTGAGGTAATACCACACCTTTAAAGAGGGACCTCAGAGAGGAGATCAAACATCACAAGATAAACACGCCCTCTCGTTTTTCTTTTTTAGCCCTACTCCTCTGTGAGCCCCAGTTGTAAGGTGACACCTCTCCATCACGGCCTCCAACAGACTAACACCTGTTCTCGGCGTAATGAAGCGAATCAGAGCGCCCGAATTAACATCCGCGCCCCGGCGTCACCACGGCGCTACCTTCGACAGGAGCAACTTACGCAGGTTGTGGCTCCCACCACCAGCCCAGGTGATCGTTGCTATTCCGTTCGTGCCCTCTGCCTCCACCACCCGCCCCTGTCTGCTGTACATAATGGTCCCAACCCAGGGAGGAAGCAGGCATTTACTTATACAAAACCTGGAGGAAATCCCTACCAATCCTCAGGGCTCACGTTCGCCGGCGCCCAAAACACAAAGGCTATGCAAATCTAACCCAGCCTGCGTTTATCTACCCTCGGTTTCCGCTTGCACCACGGGAACCAGCATTGTGCCTCGCGTGGCGATTATCGCATGTAATTTACATAGAATACGCGCAGGAAACAGCGCGCGGATCTCTAACAATGCAGGGGGAGAGAGAAAAAAAAGGGAGCCTCTATCGGCTCAGGAGCTATCTGACGGCGCAGCAAAATTACAGGTTTTAGCTGTGGGGTATTAAACCTACAAGGTGTCTGGTGTTCAGGGAACACTATCCCCCTCCCCCTCCTGCCGCCAAAATGTTGCTTGTTTTTCTGCCTTGTTTGTTTTAGAGCCCGAGTCGGGCGGCCCCTCCGTTCCGGGGGAGGCTGCGTCTTCAGCCGGGCTAATCTGCCCCTCTGCCTGTGTTTCCTTTGTCACCGAAGCCGTGTACCAACACAGCGAGGTGCAGCCAGATTTGAGGAGGTGTTTTGGTTGCCGCACAAAGACTCTCATGCTAATATGCGCGAGAGAGAGAGCGCGCGCGCGCGTGACTGACATGAGGCCGTGTTGTGATCGCGAGGAATGGCAGTCATAACACTGCGGCATGGCTTCCTCCGCACAAAGGCCGGCACTGTAAGTTCTCTGTCAGGAACTTGAGACATAAGGGCGAGATGAGAGATCACATTCCTGATGTGGACGCTTCACCTGCAGGGCCGCCGGAGGAACAGGGGAGACTGGCTGCCTGTACCGCTCTCTGGCCGGGGGGGAGCAAATAGAGGTCACCGTGCATACCTTCTGCTCAAACAGCAGCTGAATGTTAAAGGCCCCGATGTGGATTTAATCCCTTCAGCATTTAAAAAAAATATAGTAATAGTGTGTGTTTGTGTGGGGGGGGGGGGGGGGACATAAAAAAAACCTTATGACCAAACAAAAAGACTGAGTGGAAAACAGATTCCAGGTTTCGCTTTGTGCAGACGTTTCTTTACGTTTGCATAGTTTCCCTCCCAATGAGGTGGAAAGGATTGATCTCAATCTGGGAATTCTGAGGACATTTTTCAAAGGAGCTTTCTTTCTTTCTTTCTTTTTTTTTTGTGATGATTCAGATATTTGTCTCGGATTATTGATGACGCAGTATGAAATCGCACAGAGACAAAGCTGTTGGCACCCAAGGTTGCGACGTGGACCAAGGTTTAAATTAAATGTGGCTTGTTACAGCTGTGTAATTGGACACTGAACATTTCTGAAAATTTATTCAGTGAGTGTCGTTTGTAGTTTGGACTTGTTGACCTTGAACATTTTGTTGTTGTTGTTGGTTTGTTTGTTTTAAGGACTATTACGCATAAAAGATGGTTCCTTGATAGAGGTAGCAGTTCTGAATCCAACTGAAAATGTAGGCGGCACAAGATCATCCCGGTTTATGCATTATGCATATACATCTGTATTAAGCTTTATCTGATTTCCCTTAAACTTTTGATGCATTTAATTAATAAAAAAGACAATGAAAAACAGAATAGAGTCCAATCATAAACTAGATCCAAGCAAGGGGGAATTGTCAGGTTGTGATCACTCACATATTAAGTTGTAAGTTTTTAGGAAACACTTGTGGTGTTTGCTAAAAGTTGATGGGAATTTAAGTGTCTGCAGATGCAGACAAAAAATATTTTTACCTAAAAAAAATCTCTCATAAACATATAGATATGGTAAAATTGACACATATATTGTCATTCGGATACATATTAACCTCAGTCCAGAACAGCTTAAGTGAAATTCTGGCAAGATTATGCAAAGATCCTTCTCTGTGTAGCTTTTACATTGTGACATTTTGCATAATCACTACTGGCAAAAGAAACAATTCTTCCAACACTGATTTAGCTAAAAACATGTCCCCCCCCCCCCCCCCCCCCCACTATTTAAAAATGCTTTTATTGGATGAACCAAGCTGGATTTTTCTTTTTTATTATTATTATTATTTTTAATGAGATTATGCTAAAAAAAAGAAGAAGAAAAAATACTTTAATGTCTGTAACAGGGGTGCCAACGACTCCGTCTGTATTTGTTGAGATCGTCTTTAATAACATCCTTATTGCCAAGTCTGTCTTAGGCAGACATCCCATCTGATTCTGTTCTAAGAAGAAATGCAAAAGTACACAGCTTCCATTAATACAACACTGATTCATTCAGAATGGCCCTCTGAAAGTCAGTCACAAGCCTAGCATGGGTTTCTCAGAGTACAATAGGCCCCCTTACAGGCTTATCATCCTCCTCACTTTTATCATCATAATCATTGGCGGTATGATGCAGCTCCGTCATCAGTTAGAAGTATGACACTAACGACTTCCCCCTCTTCTTTTCTTTTTTGCTATTCTAGCCACAAAAAGAAAAGGAAAAAATCTGGCTAAAAGTTAAAAGCGGCAGCAAACGAGGGGGGGGGGTCCATTTTAAATGGCACCTCTGCAATGCCCGTGTTTTGAATAACCATGAAAATAAATCCGGTTACACTGGGTTAGCATTTGACATGGGATGTGAATGCTTTAATTTGCCCGAGAGCAAATATCTACAAAGCTGAGATTTATTTCACCACCGTTACCAAAAGAACACACGACCACAAATATCTGACTGTTAACAACTGCTTTGGGGTTTATTTTACAATTGAGAAAGAAAAGGAAACAAACTATCTGGTGCTAAAAAGTTTGTTTTGTTTCTTCTTTTTTTTTTTTTTTTTTTTTTCCTTTTTCTTTTTTACAATATTGTCAATAAAACATCGAAATGTATAGTCATTGTGCATCGCTTATTTATTTTTCCACACCATTTCATGCATCAAATTGGATGCAAGTATAATTAAAATCATTTCTGTAAACCGAGCCAAAGTAGCTTAATTCGTATTTTTCTTTAAAAAATGACATTTTGTAGCTCTACAGCATATATTTGTGTACACCATCTGTTTTTATGCTATTTTTTTTTTTAATCATTTTTCTATATAAAATGACAATATAAAAGTTAGAGAATGCACACACCTTAAGATACAAAGAATGTGGAGCCTTTTTAAATGGTATAAGATATGTCTCATGGAGCACTGACATTTCACTGGTGGTCATTTACATGTAACGGACTGTTCTCTTTACAGCTGAAGAAAGCGACACAATTTAGAAAGAGAAACTCGTAACAAACCATACAACTGGAAAATTGTTATAAAGTGATGCTTCACAGCAAGGAAAGTTTCTTTTTTTTTTTTCCAAGAGCAAACTTTGCATACCGATGGCTGTTCACTTTCACCGATTGACTTGTAACCAAGAAGCAGCATTTTAATTTTCCAAATTATCTTTTTTTCTTCTTCTTCTTTAAATACACCAACAGATTTATGAGCAGGCTATTCAATGGTAAAAAAAAAAAAAGTGGAGAAAAAAAATAATAACAAGGAGAGGAGTTGGGAAGGTGGGAATGATAATCCTCGGATCTTTCCAAATCAGATTTTAAGAAATGCGAGACATTTGAAAACACGTCCTCTTCACAAATTGAACTGTCTAAGGTGCTACTGTACTTCAGTCTTTCAGGGTATATCCTCCTTTCATTCTTTTGGCGTACACATTTAATGTCCCTCGTCTTGATATCAAGTATTACACAGTCCTGACTTCCACCAATTTATGCCACTTTCGCCATCGAAGCAGTAGTTGTATTTTTGCCATGAACAGATTCAAATCTCATGTTTAACCTTGTTTCACTAAAATACATGCACAGGTCAGACAAATAGCATATAAATATTTTACAAAATAAGTGTAAAAAAGCTTGGCAAAACAAAACAAAACAAATAAAACAACATTGAAAGAAATGGTCCAGTCAGGCAGTCGTCAACTAAAAATAGTAAGACTGATTTTTTTTTTTTTTGTGTTTTTTTTTTTTTTTATCCTTTCTTCTGGCGGCTCAGTTCGGCCCAGTGCAGTAACTGTGAACAATGTCATTTTAGTGCAATGAAATTCTAGTCAGTTCCACAGCTGTCAGTCTTTTCCCTCAGCAGCTCACGGATTTGCTTGATTAAACTTTTTCCATTTTGTCGAGCTTCTCCAGTTTCTCCAGAGCAGTGACAAACACCAGGTGGTCCTCTGGAGACTTGCCATGGGTCTTGCTGAGGTGCAGTTTGACTGCGTGTTTGCTGACGAATGTCCGATTGCAAAGTCTGCACTGGTACACAGAGCCCGTGTCGTCCTCCGGTGTGGTCAAGGCTGACAGTGGGCTGCCGAATGTCATTTTGTCTGTAATCACCTTTGAGGCAGCCTGCTGCTCCCGTAGGTGCTCCGCTGACAGTTTGGACAGGTCCTTCAGGCTAAAGCCCAGGTGAGATTCCAGGTGGCCGATGTAGGAGGAGGGAGTCCTGAACTGAGAGGCACAGTCACCACAGAGGAACACGGGCTGGCATGAGTCCATGTTCTTGAGAAACTTGGTGCCCCCAGTCCGTCTCAGCTGATACTTCACATTTGCCAGCCAGTGAGATATGGTGGTCATCGAGAGCCCTGTGAATTTACAGATGTGGACCCTTTCCTGAGGGCCCAGGTCAGTCATTGCGTAACGGCCCTCTGGGGTCTCCCTCAGGCTAGAGGCAAACTGTGCTTGCAAGATGAGAAGATGCTGAGGATTCCAATTGGACTGCCTCCCTTTCCTCTTCTGTACCGGCGAGAGGTCCTCCAGGGCATCCTCGAACGCACTGCCATCGGCATCAGACTTCTCTGAGATGGAGGAGGGAGTTGACGATTTGGGCGTCAGTCGTCCTGTGAGGTTCTTCACCATATCTGAAATGTCCATTAGAGCATTCTCTCTCAGAGGAGAGGAGACAGATTCAGGGAGGGAGATAAGGGGCTTGTTGCCGTTTACACTATTGTTGGTCAACAACACACTGCTGCTGTTGGTATTGTTACTGCTATGAGTGGTGGCCTTATTTTTACTCAGGTCTATGGGCTGGTCGTTACTTTCATACAGCTGAAAGTGGTTAACGGGCTCAGTCGCCTTGCTTTGAGGAGTTGGGGTAAAAGCTGGTTTGTCCATCATGCTGTTGCTGATTTTGTAAAGCATGGACAACGGATCCGCTGCTGGACTCACAGGTTTAGAAGCCTTTCCCAGATGCGTGTTCATGATTGACTGGAGTGCACTCAGAGGGTTGATGAAAGGACTTTCAGGTGAGTGGTCCGTGATGATGCCAAGACTGTTCCCATTTGTTACTGGAGACTGGGATGCCTCTGAGCCATTTTTTGAAGTGTTGCTGTGGCCATCCAACAGACTCTCTTTGGGCTCCTTCTTACAAATAAGCTCAGAGTCTACACTACCTGGGCTGATACTTCTCAGGCCGGACGGTTTACCTACAGAAAGGTCGTTTGGAGACGGTAATTGCTCCCTCTGCTCTCTCAGTGCAGGAGAGGGCGATTTTACTAATGACGGTGGCCTACAACGCTCTAGACTGACCAGCTTTTCCTCCTTTTCTTTCTTCACGGTGGCAGTTTTTCCTGTCACTTTCTCAACAAGCTCCTCCATGGCAGTGACGTTGCTCCTGAGGAGAGTCGGGGAGGAAGGGCTACGAGGGGAGTGGATGACGGAGTTGGAGTCACTCACAAGACTTCGTAGCCCACTATTAAACATTGGCTGCATCTGAACGCTCTGGACGGTTGGGGGAAGAACAGTAGCTGAACTTTTAATTGCACCTTGCAGCTGGTAGGCAGCATGAATGCTAGGATAGCCACCCCATGTGGGAGTGCCCGTCTGGGCCTTGCTGATGGCACTGGATACAGTGTTTTCAAGAGACTTTAGTATATCTAAACCCTCTTTAGGCGTTTCCTCCAGATCTTCTTCTCTAAGGTATTTATAAGATGTAGTATCAGTTTCTGATTTCTCACTTGCGTCATCTTTCTCCTCCTTGATTTTTTTCTCAATAGGCTCACATCCTTCAAGTTTTTCATCCTCAAACCCCTCCCTTTTATCCTCGGAGCCAGAGGAGAGGGCAGGGGATACTGGTTGGGATTTTACAGTACTGGGAACAGGGAGTCTGGTGGTGGTTGGTGGTAGTGGGATTGACTGAATCTTTTCTTCTACCACTGGATCAAAGACCAGTTGTTTGCCTTTCTTAGATGCAGAATTTGTAACCTTCAAAAAGTGACCTGTAACCATCATGTGGGCAGTCAGCTGTTGGAGTGTGTCATGCGAGCTCCCGCACTCCATGCATTTAAGGATCTGCGCTTTGCGAGCCTCAAACTGCCATGTGTAGCTGGCACCATTTTGGTAGCCATAGCGGTTGTTCGGCGTCACGTAGGGGTTAGCGGTAGCTTTCGAGTCTTTGCCCATATCCCCAAGAGACACAGAACCACCACCACCACTACCAGCATGGATGGAGTCTGGGGAGCATGGAGAGACTATAACATCTTGAATAGCACGTTTTTTAGCTGAAGTTGGCACCAGCTTAGTAGCCAGGGCTGGCACGGGTTCTTTGAGAGGCACTTTCTGGTAATGCTTGGTCTTGATCATATGTACGCTGAGATCTTGTAGGGACTCAAACGAGTGGCCGCAGTACATACACTTCAGTACTTTCTGAGCATCCTCCTTCCCCTCCATTTCCATCAAGGATCGCTTACGTGGTTTGGACCAGCGCTTGCCCTGGTCCTCCTCTTTGTCCTTGTTGTCATCGCGATAGTGGCCCGTCTCATTCATGTGGACTGTCAATCCCACTAGCGTGTCATAAGCGGCACTGCAGTCTTTGCAGCGAAACTTGCTTGCACCAGTAAAAACAGAGCCATAGAGCTTGTTGTTCTGCCGGTAGAGCTGCACTGTGCTGAAGAGGCTAGGCTCGGGTAAAAGGTGGTATGGGGTCTGTTGAAGAGTTTTGGCAAGTGCTGCCTGGTGCCAGTCGTAGGCTACACCACTTCCGTTGCTGGCTCCACCGGCACTGCTTCCACTACTGCTCGTCGCACTGTGGCTACTTGCAGAGCTAGTTGTCGTACCATTGGTGTTGGCACTCGCGTTGCCTGTGTGGTTGACAGTGTTGGTGGAGCTTCTACCATTGTGGTGACTGTTGGCCATGTTCACCACACTGCTCTTGTTTGTGGTTGTAGTTGGCGAGACAGAGACAGCAGAGACAGGCTCTGGAGTCGTGTGGGCAGCGTTGACACTGCCAGCTGCAGCAGGCTTTGATTTCATGATGTCCATTGTGATGCTAGACCAAGAGGCATCTGAGATGAGGTTTGCATAGACGGCTTTCATCTGTGCCAGGCTGTCCTGGAAAGACAGGCCGTTGTTGGGACGGTAGGGCGGAGCAGAGCCTTCCCTCTCCTGACCATCCCTGGAAGAGGTGCTCTTGATATCTGCAAGTCTGTCGCTAGCATCACTGAGTGGAGACCCGTATCCGGCGTCCGGGTTAGTACCATTGCTAAGTGGAGAGTCTCTGTAGCTAGGTGGCTGGCCTCCATCTGCATCCTCCTCTTCATCATTGCACAGGAACTCTGTGTCCTGTCCATCTAAAGAGAGGCCATCATCCTGCAGGTGCTCTTCCTCATCATGAGTGCTTGCCTTAAGCTCATCCTCGGGCATGTATGCTGGAATGCAGAAAAGAAAGAGAAAAAAAGAGGTCAGCTCGGTGAAATTAAAAATTAACGCCACGCTAACAGGACCACTGACAAAATAACAAGGAATGAATACTCAATGGTGGAAAATGCAGGCTTTTATTCTCTTCCAGAGTGTCTGTGTGTGTGTGACTGTATGCAGGCGTGAGCTTGTGTGTATTTTACACACATGTGGCTCTGAGAGGCAGTGGTGAAAAAAGCCTCCGAGGGAAAAATAAATCGCTGAGCTTCTGACAGTTGTCCTTTTCCTTCTCGGCTATCTATTCTTCCACACGTGTCTCATGTTCCCCAGGAAGACACTGGCTGTTTGGCCTTGTTAGCCCAGCTGCATGCTCGCATGCTCAACTCCTCTTTCACTCCCCCACCCCATTCTTTCTCTCTTCTCCAATGTTTTTACTTCGTTTTATTCATCAGGTTTCATAAAGTCCACATCTTCACACACTTAAGTTCCATCAGAAATTGGTAGTTGAAATAAGTAAAATTCTACTTTGGAGCTAGTCTAGCTTTTTGTAATTCACAAATTTTGAGTTGATTTTTACAGGTGTATCAAGAAGTGAGTTAGAAAATGTTCCACTTTATTTGCCCTGACCCGTAGCTAGTTTTTTTTTTTTTTTCTTGCTGATCTGTAAATGCACTTTACTCAAGTTCTACCAGGATGCACAATCTCTGGTGTGGAGACTCGCACTTTTACTTTTTACCAAAAACAGGAGAAGTTAAATGTGTATGAAATCATTTGAAAGACAGCTATTTCTAATTCATACACTCATTCACAATTCATCTTGATTTAAACAGGGGGTGAGACATCACAAATGATTAGCCTACCCTTTACCACAACCAGAACTAGAATTGGCTAAAATCTGTATCTGCTGGTTAACGTTTCACAAAAAACTGGTCAAGGAAAACAAGTCTGGATTTGTAAATCTGAGCTTGAATACTGAGGTCAAACTCCCTGCTTGCACACACAATCTTGGTCTCTAAAGCTAATCCTGAATGCAGAATACCTGCATGTTGTCAGGCTTTGCGGTTGTAAAGTGAATGAACAACGGTCCTCTGGGTGGAAGCTGTTACTATGGGAAAGAGACTCAAAACTAGTTATTTTTAGAATGAGTGAGGAGTTTTAAAATGAAGTGAGATGAAGCACAAAAAAGTAAGAATGAACGTGCTGACATCTTAATCAGCAGATGACAAGAAGGGTAAGAGTAAAACAACAAACTTGTCCTGTTTTATCCTTTTAAGTCTTCAAAATGTCTTAAGAGTCGAATGAGTCTCCTACATCTGAGTCAAGGTAGGATACACTTCTCTGACTAAGAATTGTGAATGCTAATCAGGCAAAGCGTAGATGTTAAAAAATAGCTCAAAATGTAAATTCTGTAACCGGAAATCGGCCACAAAACCCGTCCCCGCAAAAGACATGTGCATCCACATGCTTGTGGTAGTTAGCTAAGCATCCTGTAAGCTACAGAGCAAGAAAGTGAGCGAGTAAGGAAGGGATAAGTGAATGAAAAGATGTGGGGAAGAAAGGAAAAGTGAGCAGGAGGAGGTGGTGGAGGGAAGGGCTGTAGAAGGGAGAAAAAAAACATAGGGAGAGGAGTAAGTGAGTGAAGCAGGGAGACAGGAAAGACAGCCCCCTAGCTTCTTCCTTTATCTCCTTCCTGCATGGTGAGATGTGCGTCCTAGATGCCAGTATCAGTCTCTCCTGATGAAACAGATGTGCTGTCAACTTCAAACGGCACGCTAACCTGTCACATCATAATCTAAGTGGACATAATACCTGATATATATACACTGGCACCATTTACTGCTGCCTGAGAGGAGATGGGTGGAGGAGGGGGTGGGGGAAGGTGAGCAGCTGCACCATCAACTGTGACTGCATGATGATGATGATGCGCATGTGTGTGTGTGCGCGCGCCTTTGTAAGTGCGAGTTTGTCCGCACGTTTACCTTCCCGTGCATATCTGTGTATGCACTTTTTACACTTCATACGTTTGCTTGTAGAGCGCGAACCCAGCAGCCACCAGCCATAATGTTGCCTATAAGTCTGAGTTCGCCGGGTACCCAGTGATACATCCCTCCCTCAAATGAGCAACATACTCCCCTAACGCCTGACAAGATTTCTGTGAAATGAGAGCACTACAGGAGAACCTGGCTGCGCTTCAATCCAACTGACAGACTGAGACCGAGACAGTTTCTAAAACTCCTGAAAATCCCTAACACAGCAGATTAGCATTATGTGCTCTTCTCCCTACAACACATCTGCAGAGCGTCTTCTGTTCCAGCACCTCTCCTCTCCCATAACACGTTGCCAGAGAAGCGGGCTATCAATACGCATTAGCCATTTAAAACAAAACAAAAAAAACCAAAACACAAACGTATCCTGGAGAATGGCTGTCCGCTCTTCACGAGCTCGGCGGCACAGTGGAGACATGCGATAGGAATTACCTACGTGAGCAACTCATGTCTGCTGTAGCCAAAAAGAAATAATTAAAAAAAGAGAAGCTAAAGCCCAATATTTGGCAGTGTTTAACACACACAGAGAGCAGGTTGAGAGGCGGCGGATCAGAGATATCCCTGGGTGAGTGACAAAAAAAACAGAATGCGCCAGGGAGGGGCTTGCAGCGATGAGCAGGTCACCAGGGAACCCTTTGACGATCCCTGTCAATCAATTCCTGTCCTGCCATGTTGTCATGGAAACAACAAAGAGAGGAGATATCAAAAGCATGCAGACAAAAGACTGGCAGCAACCGACATCTGTAAGAATCACAGGCAGCAAAGTGGGCGGCTTTGCATGCCACCAGCGAGCGATATTAGTGATGAAATGTGGTTAGCGTGAGCCTGATCGCTTCATCTGCATCTGTTCGGACGGGACGATGAAACCCGGCACATGATGAAGAGAGAATATCAAAAGCTGCACATTAGCTCAATCACTGCAACTTGGAAGATGCATGCTTCTGACTGGTGAGCAGATTAGGCGTCTCACTCCCACCCCTTCTTGTCTGGTTCTGGGCGCACATATGCACAGCGAGCATCGGCAGCGATGAGGATGGGGCTCAGGGAAGGGGCACGGGGCTAGCAGAGGCCGTCCCTGATGGTTTGGTCTGCAGAGCGGGTGATGCCTGTGAGCAGGGCCATCTGCACGGGCGCCAAAGCGCCTGTCACTTTTGCTCGGGGACACGCCGGCGTCAAGTAGACAGGCGGCAGTGCGGCCAGGACGGGACGGCGGAATCGCTGTCAGAAGCGGCAGCGATCAAGGCCGCCACCAGCCAAGCCAGATCAGAACCATCACACACCCAGAAAATACATAAATATATACATATTACCACCCCTCTCTCACTGACCTACTACTAATGCTGTATTGACAAAGAGGAACACAAAACGACACCAAATTATTTTGTAGTCGAGTTTCTTGCACAGGTACTCACAGCCCTTGGTGTTTCTTCCACCTCACGGGACAAGACGTCTACCTCAGGGGCCTCCAAACCTGGTCCTCAAGATCTGCTGCACTGCATATTTTGATGCAACCCTGCTCCAACACAGCTGAATCAATTAATGGCTTGTTAGAAGGCCTTGGCCAAACTTCATGGTATGCTGACAAGGTAATGCAATCATTTGATTCAGCTACGTCTAAACCCTGCAGGACAGTAGATCTCGAGGACCAATGTTGGAGACCTGGGGTCTACATCCAAAGCAAAGTTCATTACCCTAAAATGACTAAACGTTCCTATGTACTTCAGTCAAAGGTGAACAGCCGACAAACGGTAACGCGGTTTTGGCATGTTTGTTTTTGGGCACAGCTTTCATACAACAGTGCAGATCACCTAGGAGACACCCTACCCTCCACCTTGTTTCAGTATAAGTCACGACCCTAACCCACAAGATTTCCCAGTCTCTCCCTAGATCCTCTGTTCTGCTTTTTGTATTGCCACACTGTTCTCCAGACAACCTTCTCTGAGCACAACGATGAGTAAATTTTAATCCTGGGTTTTTAGCCATTTGACGTTCTTAATATTATAGTAGTTATTTAGTGAAAAATAAGAATCGTACAAATGGCTCACTGTGTCAAACAAACATTCATCAAGATTACTCATGTCTAGATTCAAAAACCGGATAGTGGAAGTTGACTAGTTTAAGAGAAATATGAACTTTGCTGTGCGTGAGTATTTCTGGAAAAAAAAACACACACACACAATAGCAAACTTCTGACCAATCACAACACTTTGCACATAGGTCTGTGGAAATAGTTTGACCCAGGTCTGATGTCGAATAAAGTGACAATATTCATCACTTGAAAATTGATGAATTTGTCCATTTCGACACTTCGGAGGAAGTGTGTGGGAGCTTTAACCCCACAGTGAAACATGGTGGTGGCTGCATCGTGCTGTGGCGATACCTTTCTTCAGCAGGGACAGTGAAGCTGATCAGAGTTGATGGGCAGATTGAAGCAGGTAAATGGAAGGCAATTCTCCCCTCCAGCAGAACAACCCTAAACATCCAGCCAGAACAGCAAAGGAATGGTTCATGGCAGAGAACTATGTGTTACTGAGACCCAGTCAAATACCAGTTGAGAATCTATGGGGGGAAAAAAACTGAAATGGATGTTGCAAACGTACATCTTCCTTCCACTTCACAATGACACTCTACTTTGTGTTGGTCTATTACATAAAATCTGAATAAATCACATGAAGCTTTTTGAAAAATGTCAAGGTCTACGTATGCTGAATATGCTATAGAGATGTCTTAAAATAGCCTACCACACAATAACACTGACTTGCACTTGCAAAGGTTTCTATGTCTCAAGCTACATAGAATAACACCGATACAGCCACCTACTACCTTGGATAAGAACTTTTAAAAGAATCCATGTATGTGTTTGGGTCCTGTCTTTATTGTTATATAAATGAAAGTGTTCCAGAAGGACTACTTCAAAGGAGGTGTATAATTGTAAAGTGCAATGTTGTTTTCACAAATAAAAACGTAGTTCTTATTGATATTCAGACATTTTCAGCATTGCCATGCGTTCTCAGTTGGATGCAAACATGCTCCATTCCGTTGTAGCTTTGGCTGTATGTTTAGGTTTGTTGTTTTACTAGAAGAGGAACCTCCAGCCCAGTCTCAAGTCTTTTGCTTAACATCTTTTCTTCCAGAACTGCCCTGTCTTTACCTTCGTTCGTCTTCCTAGCAACTCTGACCAGGTTCCCTGTCTCTGCAGAAGAAAAGCAACCCAATTTGAGATGCTGCCACCACCATGTTGCCCCATTGGCAGGATGATAGTTTTCCACCAAAAGCAAGGACGGATGAGCATGTAGACAAAGAAACATTCTTTTTCCATACTGGAATTTAATCATCAGATTTTTAATGGCTGAAAATTCTGAAAAAATCTCTTTTCTTCTACTCTGCAATAAAATGCAACTTTATCAACATGCAGGTTTTTGGTTGTGAGACGAAACGTGGAAAGGTTCAGCGGGTACCAACGTCTTCGCCGGTTTGTTTTTGACGACGCTGAACGGCCTAGAGTCTCAACCAATGGCTGAACCTCACACTGGAACACGATCCAGTTCAGGTCATGTCTGCAACACTCCTCCTCACGCACGCCGTAACTCATCGGACGTCTTGAATTTTATAAACACCCCGAATGGAACAGAACCAGCAGACACGTCAGCCTCTTGGCAAGAAACATATCACTCCTTTTCAAAACTTCGCTATCCTCCCCGTCCTCCTTGGCTTTATTTTTTCTCTGTTGCCTTCTTCCTTTTCTTTGCTGAGAGTCTGCTGGTTGTTAAATCAATATAACTCTCTGTCAGGCCCGAGGAGCTTCACCATTTGGCCGCTGTCAAAGCCAAACAAACCAGATAAGAAAGGCAGAAAGGCGATGAGACGGGAGAAGGAGGGAGAGATACGGGATGAAACGATTCGGCTTCCCCCCACTCCTCCACCGCCGGGGCTCCGTTTCCCCGACGTTCCCCCCCTCCTTCTATTTATTTACACACATTTCTTTATTTATTTGATGTGGGTTCGGGAAGAGGGGGCAATCACTGCAGTCATTTGCGGCACTAATGTCCAATCACGCACCCCTTCACTCATGTGATTTAGGCAGTGCAGGAGTGGGTCCGTGGCAGGGGATAGTGGGGAAGGTGGTGGGTACAGGTTGGGGAGGGCCGAGGCCGTTTAGGCCGGGCCCCTAATAGGAAACTGGCAGTCTTATTCCTTCCCCAGATTCTGTTTGTCACCCCGCTCTCCATTACGTGCCTCTCAGCCCTGATGGCTTTGGACAGGAGCTGATCAAAAAGCCATCGCTTGACCTACACGCCGTGGAAGAACGAGGCCCACGCCCGGCGCAGGCACGGGGCGAGATGAGACGGAGGCTGGAGAAGGAGGAGGAAGTGGAGGAGGAGGGTGTATGTCAGCGCATGGTGCAGAGCAGAGAGGGGGGCCAAGGGAGGAAGAGGGGGGTGCGGGGTGGGCTGATAGCTCTCGGGCCGGGACAAGAGGGCTGTAAATAAAATGACATTATTATTTCCTCTGTCCCGTCATGTAGAAAAGCCAATTATGGTAATGCCGCTGCCGGCGTGTCAGAGGGAATGCTGGGATGTGCTTCCCGTGAAGCGGCTAACATGAGAGCAATGCCCCTGATCAGGAACGCGGGCCCCATCCTGACAAGAGACAGAGCACATAGGAGGAAGAAGAAGAAATAAAGAGAGTGAGAGAAAGAGAGAGTGAGAGAAAGAGAGGGGGAGAGAAAGAGATATGAATCAAACTGCAAAAAAGCTGCGTGTGGGCCTTGTTTTCCTGAACGGATAAATATTGAGCTATTTGCAGCAGAGAAGCTGTTTAGTCTGACGATCCAGAACTGAAGGAGAGCAGGAGTTTCGTCCCAGTCAGAATTCAAGTGGAGATGCATTGATCCGATTGTAATATTTGTATCGATCCCGATATTGACAAAAATTGTGGATATTGGGTATTGATATCCTACCCTAAGGGGCAGATCTATACAGTCTAATTCTATAGTTTGTGCTCTGAGTGATAATTTATTGTTTATTTTGCATCATATTTAAAATTCCTAATCAGACTTTCTGAACTGTTGGAAAAGTTTCTTGCAGTTTATTTTTTACATGTTTGACCAAAGCACTCAACTTATTGTTTATGTCAGTTTCAGTATATTTATTGTTTATTTTACATTGGCTGACACTGCACTGACTGAACAAATAAAAGTTGTTTTTACATGTTTGACCGAGCTTGTGAAGATATTGGTATATTGAATTGTGTTGTACTGGTGCAGAGTTATCAAATAAATTTGTATTTCGGTACAGTTACCTATGTGTTTAAAAAGATGACAATTCAGCAATGTTTTTCTGTATCGGATCGGTATCGGCCGATACAAAACCTCAGATATATTGATCGGTATTGGCAGTGGAAAAAAAATGGATCGGTGCATCCCTGCCACTAAAAAAAAAAGAAAAAAAGAAAACAAAAGTTCACAGGCTATCAACAAGTATCAACAAAGTTCATAAGGAAGGATTTCATCCGGACTTCATTATGTCCGGATGAATTATGCAAAGACCATTGTGAGCGAGCCGGATACGCAGATCGAAGGTGATCATTTACTTTCCCAGCTAATTCGTTCTCAATCTCATCCGAAGGCCTCTCCCTGCCTACAATTCCTCGTGTGCTTCATAGGAGAGCTCTCCTTAAAATAATTCCTCAGCTACCTTCCTCCTTTTCACTAACCCCCCCTCCCCTCCTCTGTTCAGCCTCACTCATTCGCCCACATGGGCCCCTCCCAAGCGGAATAATGGGAGCATATGGCCTAGGCAGCACCTACAGGGCCTTAAATAACTACTGCAGCATTCCAGCTCGCTGTACCAATTTATCTCACCACCCCTCCCCGCTGTTTCAAAAAAAAAAAGCACCCCTAGCTCGAGTTTGAGCCGGGGCAGACGGCGGCGGATGGGACACGTTGCTCCTCAGACACACAGCTGCTATTATGGACTGATGCAAAGAGTGGTGTGAAAGTGAATAAGTGCTGTGCAAACAGGATTAGTGTGGAAATGCTATTTTATTGGCAGATATTCAGCGAGCTAACCGCCGGCTTTCCTGGTAATCGTTCGCGCTGGTGGCTCTATGCAAACGCTTCAAGTCATGTCGAGTTACACTTGGCCTGTGGCATTATGGAAAAATCATGCTGCAGATGCTTCCGACAGCAGACTGTGTGTTTTCGCCTCGCGAGCAGGTAGGGTGACGAGGCGGCAGCAGCAGCCTGTAGAAGTTTGCTTCAAATCTGGAGCGGCAAATTCAACGAAAGTCAAGGGTAGAAGTTGCCATTGCTTAAACTTCACAAATGTCCCTCACAGATAGGTTTCAGATTGTATGTAGTTAAAACTCTTTTAATGGCAAAATTTACACAAGCTTTAGTGTATTTTGTCGGGATACTATATGGTAGATCAACAAGAAGTATAAATCTGAAGAGGGAGAAAAAGGACACATTCAATCTGAAAAGTGTGGCATACGTTTGCATTCAGCCCCATCGAGTCAACACCTTGGTTAAGCACCCCTTTTGCCATAATTTCAGCTTTGTGCATCTAAGTAATGATTCACAAAAAGCTCAGGCAGGTTTTCTAACAAGTGTCGTTTCAGGTGTGTCTTGGATTTAGCTCAGCATGATTCTGCCACCACCTTGTTTCATGGTGGGAACGGAGAGTTCATGGTAGCAGTTCACAGCCTATTCTTGAATAGTGGTTTATCCAATCCAGAGGATCAGTTATACACCCATTCAAGCATTGATTTCCTGGGACAGACTAACAGACTGCCATACAATCGTAACCACATGACCCTGTGACAACCAGGCTAGGCGACAGATGTGCCTTGCTCGGTGACACAACAACTGTGACGGACAGACGACGAACATCTACCTCTTGAGCTACCGTTGCCTCTTCAGATTTTACTCTTCCTGTCACTTTAGGTGGACTACAATCTCTTGGCAGGTTTGTAAATTGAGCCATACGCTATTCAATGTAAAATAATGGCTGGAGCATTATTTTACGTAATGTTCAAAGCATCTTGTAGAGGTTTAAGCGTCTATGAGACGCTTAAACTTCTCTAGACAGCAGACCTGTTTGCCTCAAATACACCGCCGAGGCTTACGCAGAACAGCTGGATATGATGACACATGATTTTGTTTTGGGGTTTTTTTGAAATAAAGTTGCCAAATACAAATGACCGCCACACTTTTGAGATTTTCATTTGTACGAAATTTGAAAAATCTAAGCTACAGGTCCACGTCCAATTCAGTCATACTGAATAAATTTGGATGTGCTTTCTTTTGAGGCTCATTTGTCATATGAGAAGTGCCTCTTGGAAAATAACCCTTAAGCTGGAATTAAGCTTTTTTTTTTTTTTTATTGGTCTAATGTCACATTCTAATTTTAAATGTCATGTTTGCAATACTTTAAGCAGAAAATCCATCAACCACACATCAGACTTTGTGTAGTTCATCTGTATAATGTGCTTCAACTAGTGACAAAGTTCCTGAAATAAATAGACTTTTCAATAATATTCTGATTTACTGAATGGGTCTATCAGTAAGACACACAGAAGTTTGTGATTAGGATGCGACACGTCTGGCATGAAGCATATTTTGAAATCTTGTGTCAGACATCTGTTGCTCAACCAGAACAAGGTCGGTCTGGGTCACGCACTCGTGTAAACACGTCAATACATCCGAAGACTTGCGATTCGGTGACCTTTAGAAAAATGACGTGGGGATGAATGGCAGAGTATAGACAGGAGCATTTGTCTACATGATCGCGTCCGGACAGGTGTGAGAACCATTAAGTCAAAGGCCTGACCTGAGTGTGTGTGTCAGAAAGAAAGAGGGAGAGAGAGGGCGTGAGCGCGTGTGGGGGCGTGTGTGTGTGTGTGACTAAAAGGTGCTGCTGTTTTATTTATAGAGTGAGCACTATTTATACCCAACTCAAAGATCAGTTCAGAGAAGCTGCTCGTGGGCCAGAGCCAAGATCACTCTCCATTACCGAGCACGCACAACAACCCACACGAACACACACACTAATAACGCGCTCACACACTCCCTTATAGCCCCCTGTATGAGCTGCAGCCTCCGCGTCCAGCGCGCGGTATGCAGAGTGTAAGCATGTGTTAATGGGTGGAGGGCTTTCTGACAGAGAGTGCCTTCATGGAGTACAGCAGGCTTTAACATGTTCGGGGATCAATAGAGTGAACCAGCGCCCAATCGATTGCAATTCATCTGTCTCTCTTTATTTATTTATTTTTTCATATTTCACTCTCACGCGCTGCACACTGAGCTGCAGCTGTCCTGCGGGGCAATGCATAAATAAACGGACACGCATTTGCATACATAAGGGCGCGCGAGCACGACCATGCAATACACGAACACACACGCGCCTTAAAAGGGACGCCTCCTCTGCGTATATAAAAAAAAAAAAAAGTTCAATAAACCCGTACGGAATTTATTTATTTTTATTGAGCATATCACCTTATCCTGGTCCTCTCTGCATAACAAGGCCCGTATAATTAAACCATAAATTTCAGCGCGCTCCTTTAATTACCACAGACAATGTCAGGAGGCAGCAGAGTAAACAAATGGCTTTGAAGTGAGCAAGGGAAAAAAAAAAAACAAAAAAAAAACGCTTCGACACAGCAACGAAGAAGCTGTTCATTTTTGGTTGGGATGTAGTTGCACTTGAAAAGGATGAAATGTTCAAAAGGGTGTGCGTGCACGAGGGGGGTGAGGGGGGGGCACTGGAAGAGAAGGGAAAGGGAAAGGGGGGGGGACTGTATAGTTTTTCCTCCTTTGGCTTTATCTAAGAATGCTTTTGAGGGATGTGGTTTTACCTCGGAGTGAAGGGAGGGAAATAATCAGCGTATCAGCGCAGGCGTGACAACGTGAAAATATTTATACGTGGATGGGAGTTGAGTGCACTTCTAATAAATATGTGTGAGTATGCACTGTTTTTTTTTTTTTCTTCTCCTGAACACGCAGAACCCGTGTTTGTGTTTGCATGTAATTTACATCGACTCTTGTCCCACTTGAACGCGACTGCAGATGCCTTGTGAAGTGTTTGTCTTATTTAATATATGTGAGCAAAAAAAAAGCGTGTGTGTGTGGGTGTGTGGGTGTGTGTTTGTGCATTGTTTGTGCGTGTGTACGTTTTAGGTCAAAGTCAACACACGAGCCCGCTTCTCAGCAGCTTAGCTAATTACACGAGAGCCCCGAAGGCCACTTAGAACAGGTTAGCTAATTAACAAACAGGCTGATTGCAGATTAATTGAGAGGTGTTCTTAATCTTCACCCCTAACTGCAATGACAAATGCTAACTGGCGCTAATTAGGCTGGTATGGGGAGCAGAGAGTGGAGGTTGTATTTACAGTTGCTGTGGCTCATATGGACGCGTTCGGTTCCCTCCCTCAGATCTGCTGACAGGTTAAGCACATAAAACCTACGTAAACCGACAGGCTACAAAAAAACCCCAAAAAAACAGTTGAGGCGCATATTCAGGACAAAAGCTTTAGGATTTTATTTGATAAAGTTTGTTATACTCAACCCTAACCCGTAGTATTTGTTGTACATCTCTGTGGCGTTAGCATGAGACATTACATTAGGTTCATGACAACAACACGAGAGAAGATTTTAACAATATTTTGGGAAAAACTTTGAGCTCCACATACTTTTGCAAAAAAAAAACAAACAAAAAAAAAAAGTCCAGGTTTTATTTATCCAGAGTTTGCTTTTTGATGCACTCAAAATGCTTATGTTTTCTGTTTTTACAAATAAAACCTAAACTTTTTTTAAGATCTCAGAACTGTGTTTTAAAAAAAAATCTATGGTCAGACCAGAATTGTCCAGTTCGGGTTTGATTTAAAATGACAGGTTGGCCTGTCATGATACCAAATCTTACTGGACGATAAATTGTCCCACAAATTATTGTGATAAATAATAATATTGTTGTTTTGAAGCCATTTTCCAGTAATATAATAAAAATGTCATTATAACGCTCTCTCTACTTCTGGTAAATTAAATTTTATGCTCCATATTGGAACTGTAAGACGTTAAAATTTCAAAGTAAAACACAACAACTAAAATAAAGAAATAAAAACAACACACAACCTTACATAAATTATGATATCACTCTAAACAAAACTGCCATAATCATAAAGGAAACTATCGAGCACATTTTAATTTATCAAGCGATTAACTGAGCTATTGCTAGTTGCGACATGCTTAGCGAGAGGATCAAACGTAATCCAGACAAAAACGTTGAAATAGCTTTTTTAGTTTAAGACACAAAGCAGACGCCACTTTTATAGTTGTTAGCTGCTAGCTCACGGATTCTTCCTAACCTGTCAGTCACTGTCAAAATTTCAGTTTTCTGCTGAAAATCCAGAAATGCCAAACAATTTAAGAATGGTGAAGGATCCCTCAATTCTTCTATAACTGTTGTCTCTCCCAGTCAGTCAAGCAGGCGTTAGCAAGCTAACTCTGTCAAAACAAGTCAAGATTTACTTTCTCTCTTCCTGTAGGATGAGAGTCTCAAACATAAATACAACAGAATAACAGCTTTAACCTCCTTCACCAGATGATGTCACACGATGACAGCAACTAGACTTGACTTAATGGAAAATGCAGGGCCATTTCAATACTATAAGGTCTTGTTACGGCTCTAGTAAATAAGTTATTTATTGTTGTTGATCCCACCTCTCTTTCACATCTGGAAACCCTCAACCAGGTCACCTGTGACAATTTCCTGCTCTTCTTTGAAACTTCCTGTCTGATTCCCAGTAAAAGCACACCGCTGTAAGGACATAATATTTGCAGCTGACCTTTTGGTGTGTCCTTACTTGTGTGTGTGTGTGTGTGTGTGTGGGCGCTGATATCTAATGGTTTTTGTGGAACACGAAACCTGAGACGATGTCAACACAATGGGTTACCGCCAGATTACAATGGCAAAGTGAAGAGGGAGAGGGCCCCCTCGGCAGGGATTTGAACCAGCATCCATCTGTGGCCGATCAGCTGCCGTAGGAAATGCGGCTTGCTCTTCTACGTACACACACACACACACACACAAGGAGAGAAACCAAATCTTGCAATTTTCACTGCCGCGAAAACTACTCCCCCAAGGTTCGACTTCTTAAAACTTCCATATGGCCGGATGAATTTATCATCCAGCTCCTCTGTCCATCACCACACCTGTGCCTTTTAAGCCCCCCATCTCCCACCCCTGCCTACCCACCCCATAAAGAACATACACTCAGACTCCACCTGGCCCCTTTCAACCTCTGACCCCGCCCTTGCCAAAGTCTGTCTCCTTCTGATAATCCTTACCTCCATTGACTAACAGGTCTGTGTTGCTCCTACCACCTGTGCTTTTTAAATCCCCGCATCAAGGCAAACACACACTCGCACGCCGCCAATAAATACACTCCACCCGGTGCACACGTCCCCGCTCAGGTCACAGGAAACACACATAAACACAGGTACGTACACCCCCGCGCACACACGCACCGTCCCCGACGAGACAACAGCAAGCAGCAGCTGCTTCCATCTCCTAGCAACAGCAAGCCTGATAGATGACCCTACGATGGATAATTACCGTAAATCACCGCAGCTCACATACTAAAGGCAAGAGACGGCCGAGAGAGCGTTAAAAAACAAGGAGAGAGAGAGAGAGAGAGTAAAGACAGGGAAAAAAAAGCTCAGAAATGGAGGGCTGGGACTTGTCATGTGTGCACTAATGCACTTTGATGAGCTGAAATTCAGCTGTCTTTTAAAGCTCACAGATGCTAAGTGTTGACTGCACAAATGCACATATTACCGCATGCTTACATATGTGCAATTCGTTTCACACTGAGACTACAGGCCACGCTTGGAAACAGATGTGCTTTTTTTTTTTTTGTTGGTTTTTTTTTACAAATAATTCAAATCTAAGACACAGAAAAGAAAACAGGAAGATCCTGTGGAACACATCTAAAACATCACAATATACGTAGAATAACATACAGCACTCCCCACAGGTATTGGTGTCTCTGGAAAAATCTCTGCAGTAACATCTAAAAAATAAAATATTTTGCTGGAGTAACAGAATTTCACACTTAAAACGCCAGAAAACCTAAATCAGACCTTTGATTTCAGCACCTTTACATTATTTTCAACTCTAATAAACCTTAACGCATAAATTAAGTCAATCACCAAACTACGGCAGCAATCTGCCGCTATATCTGTGGGATATAAATATGACATGACAATGTCAAAACGGAACAGTCAAAGGAACACACCATTCAGGTAATGTAGATGTGTGTTGATCTTCATAAGTCGGGAGGTGGTTTTAAGAAAATACAAATGGTCCTCAGCCGTTTCTAGAGAATTAGGATCAAAATGTTTAAAGCAACTGAAACTGTGACAAACATGGCGGGATAGGAAGTCAAGTTTATCTCACCATCACCACCCACAACAACAAGGATACAGAGGAGCCTGGTTAGGAATAAATCTCCATAGTTCACTGTTAAGAGAACTGCAGCATTTATTGGGGGGGGGGGGGGGGGGGGGGAGATTATGCCACTGCAGTGAGAACTAATCTATTTTGAGACTTTATATGCGTCGTTAGTAGGGGTTGTAATAGTTCTGGAGGGTGCTGCATCAAGGGATTTAGCCACCATAATGTTGTTAACCAGTTCAGTATGCCTTTATGACTGATATACAAGAACATACTTGAATGAGATGGTGGAGCGTTGCCTAAAACTTGGTTTGTCCAAACGTTTCTCACTTTGATGAGACTAAGCTCGTAAATATTAAAATACTATTTTAATATTACTATGGCAGTTTTCAAGAACTGCCATAATGATCTGGACGAAGCGTAGGCAATATTATCAAAAATAATATTGTGAAAATGTTTATTGTTTCATGAGTAAATTTTGATGTGCTGAATGTGAAAAACGCTATGAAATGTCTTGTTTCTGCGACAAAAGGGAGCTACGAACCATAGTTAGCAGCTAACAGTAGGCCTGTCACTGTATTAGCGTAGTTTTTAATTACGGTAATCACTTGTATTGTATCTCTCACATTCCTTTTTTAAATTCCCTACTGATTAATCATAGTGCCAGATGTCAGAAATTTGGGTGGAGACGAAGCTATATGAAGCAAACTGCAATTTCAGCGAAGCTAGCTGCTAACAGTAAGCGAGGCCTTGTACTCTCACAGTGTCTTTTTTATTATTTGTATTTTTCTTTGTGAAATACTGCTTAAGCTCAAAGTTAAAAAAAAATCTTAAACAAGTTTTAGGTCTCTGTATTAACCCTTTAATTCATGAACTGAATTATTCATGAACGTGAGAAGTTGTGTCCTGCTGCTATTTAAAAATATGCGTTGCCCACTTGGTCGGGGGGTTTGACGACAGCGTTCTAGAAGTTCTGCCAGCAAAGCAGCAGCACATCAAGCTCCCTCCAGAAGTTTCAAATAATCACGCCCCAAAGAAAGTTTACCCTGACAAACTCAATATATGCACATGCAGCTGCTCTAATAACTTCATCTTCATTTTCAGCTCTCCCACACACGCAATCTGTCCCAGTCCTTCCCTTCTTTCTTTTAAGCCCCCCCCTCTGCCCACCCCCTGCTCTCCCTCCCTCTGAGAGTCCTGGCTGCTGCAGACATTTGATCTGGCTGCCTTGTGATAGATTGACAGGTAATGAGGAGGTTGAAGGGGCGTTGGAGACAGAAGCAGGTGTTCAGCACAGTCTTTTTGGCCAGCGCTAAGCTGCCATGTCCTTCACTGCCGTACCGCACCACTCCGCTCCCTCTCCCTCTCTTGCTCATTCTTTCCCGTCGTCTTCTTCTCCTCCTCCATCCTTCTCCTCCCCTCCCCCCCCACCCTTTTCTTCCTGAGAGAAGAGGACTATGCAATCCATCACGGGGTGACACGGTCAGACATAGTCTGTCTTTATATGGGGAAAAACGCATCGGCCGTGGAAATAAATAGAGAAACATCAAGTCCCATGTTGGCAGCAGCAAACTGTGCCTCGGACGGATCAGTCAAACCCCTTCTAGGACAGGAAGAGACTGATTTGGCACATGCTACATATAAGAAGACAGATATGGGCTTCTCGGGTGCCTAAGTGACAGCTAACATCATTTCTATAATGTTGAAATATTTACTGTTCTTCTTCTAGGATCAGTTTCATCCGCTGGATTGTTTCAAAAGTACCCTTGAAAGGGAAAACAATGAAATCTCCACATTCAGACAGTCAGGGAACTCTTCCTAACCGTGCACACTTAGCAGCTGTCAAAATGACATTATATTAGAAGTGGGCCGACTTACAGCCTTAACAGTATGTGGTATATCTTTGCAGCCTTACGTGAGTCACTCTGTATTTTGACCCGCTCGGTCCTGCTGACGCAGCAAAGCGCGGGCTTCGGGCCGTACATCAGAACAAACGAAGGAGAGAGGTGAAGACGAGAGAGGACTGTGATGACTGGGTGGAAGGGGCAGAAATCTCAGGGGGGAGGGAGCTGAAGTTAGAACAAGAAGGACTCACAGTAGAGATCAATATTTTGAAAGTTACTTCAAGGTGTTAATATTGTTTTCTAGACGTTTGAGGTGGTTTTGGTTGGATTTCTCTAGTTTAATCTCAAGTAATTCAAGGAGGAAAACAGCAAAACACACCGGAAGAAAGGAAGAGTTTGTACCATAGAACTTCAGAATTTAGTTCATTTTTGCTCAAAAGTCCCGATTTGGCTTTAGTTGGACTGAGGTCTCTATTTTTAACCCAAACGACTGTCCTCTGTTGTAAGAAACTTCTTTGTTTGCTTTCTGTGTGGCCAATTCCCACCGCAGGTCTACGTTAGACATGGGTCATATACTAAGGTTTTAAAAAAAAGTCACGCACAAAGGAAAGAAAAGCACTGAAGAGCTTCTGTCACATCTCCCCCACGGTCTGAGGTACTTTTTGTGAAATGCCACAGAAGGCACAGATGTGACCACAATTTCCTCCAACTACTGTAAATGTAAAACCAAAGCAGCACCGCAAGGCCTCTCTCTCCCAGCAGTTGCTGTGCTCTGATGGCCATCTGGGTGACAGAAAGGTAGAGATCTTTTCCTCTGCATATAAGACATAAAGTTCAAGATATCAGAAATTTCTGGTCATAAAATACACGGACAGTTATGTGGAAATCTCCTCATAACCTCCAGTGTAGAAACAAAGCCCTACGGTTGGGAAGCCATGGGAGGCTTGCCTGCTGGTCACCCAACTCCATGTTTTACCCAAGTAGACAGTCGAACTAATTGATAAAGGTGCAGCAATCAGGATTCGGAGATCAAGGCATGTTTTCAAGAGAGCAGTCATGGTAAAACAGGGTTTCGTTATTATCTTCAACAAACAAAATCATTATGGAGTTCACATTTTAAACCGACCAAAGTGTCTTCTTTTACTGAGTACTGTGGTTAGCTTTACAAACCGTAGAGACAACAGTGTCTGACTGTAGAACATAGACTCTTTCCAAAAAATTCCCAACATGTCTAAATCCAGCGCTAACGTGACCCCCAATTCATGATATTACAAAAGGATAAAGATTCAAGGTGAATCTCGAGCCCAATCTTTGGCCAAGTTTAGTTTAAGGTGGAACCTTTGTTATAATCATGAGGGTGATGAGGCAAGAGTTACTCAGGGGAGAAACAGGGATTCAGACTATACATCCACCCCTCCAGCTTACTACACAGCATTATAGAACGTGTTCCCCTTTTAAATCAGTGCACCAAGAAGAAACCCTCAGGTTAAAACAGGGAGCATCTGCATAGACCTTAAAGAAGTCCTGAAGGGAATCAACAGCACTACACTTCAAATAATCACATGAAAGTTATCCAAACCGCCCATCTAGCTTTACCTGGACAGTCTTGCAGACGTTGGAGTTATTTAACCAAACACTTGGAAAATAAAGTGTAGAAATAAAGAGGACGCCACCAAGCTTAAATTTAGCCTTTCCCAATTGTCACCCGACTCAAAGAGAACCTGTTTCCCAACATCAAGGAAAGAGAAAAAGTCATTGACGTGCAATCACATTCAAACGCTTTCGCCTGTCAGTTTATAACTCTCCTGCTCACGCACACACGCAAAGACAAACTCGCCGCACGAGCAGACCAAACGCCGTCCAACACACACACACCCCCACACACAAAAAAAAAATCGACACCCACATGTATACACACTTTTTAAGCCCTCGGCTGGCATCAGCTGTCACACAACCTGTCTCGGAGAACTAAGCGGAGACAGACGCTGTCAACTTAGAGTGCCTCAAATGCCCACATCCAGCCAGGCAGAGGAGAAATCAAGCCCGTCTCCCAGTATAATTTGCGTTAATCCTTCGCAGAAGATAGTGAAGTCTATGGCATATCTGCCTAATAGCATCAGTCACTGGCAGGTTCTAATCTCATATTTAGACCTATTTCCATCACGGACTGACGACAAAAGCACCAGCACAAAGTGTGATTACCTTCTTTTTTTTTTTAAACGTTTCTGCATGACTTGACTCCTGATAATAGTGTTGGTGATGGGGAGGGGGAACTTTGAAAAGCCCTAACTTTAAGGTTCTTTTCTTAGTCCTGCAAGAAGAAAGTCATTTCAGGCGATTACAGGAGACAGGTGGACACAAGCTGTATCAAGAAACTAAAAAAGTGGATGTAAAGTGAGTGAAATCCTTTCAGTTCCAAGCTTGCACCCTCTCACTCATGCCCACGCACACACACGCACACACACACACACACCCCACGCACGCATCCATACCCCCTTCACACACTCAAATGCAGACACTCCTTTTCAAAGCGTTTTACAACCAGTGGTGTTTGTCCTGCTCTGCTGGCTGCTTCACCACGTGCATTTGAATGCTGACTGGAGTGCATCCCTCTCTTTCAGACAGCGCCATAAAAGACGACGCACACAATAAGGGGGCTCTTTTCAGCCGAGTGGGGCTGCCTGGGGGCAGGGAAGCACCTCCGAAAAACCGCCGCAGCGCCTCAACTCTCGAGTCACAATGAGGTGCTAAGCCCTGACGAACAATGACAGATTATTTATAAGGATGACAAACAAGAACTGAAACAAACTATACAAAGTGCCAGAATGAAAAGTACTTTAGCTGCAGCTTTCCCTGAAGAGAGAGCGCGGCATGTTGACCGTACGGCTGGCTGTGCGTTTTGTCTGCAAATGCGGCCGCACAGAAGGAGGCAGACGCGTACAAAAAAAGAGAGGAAGGATGGGAGGTAGCGCAAGGATCCTAATGAAGCCGTAAATCCGAGACCGGTGAAAAGAGGGTACGGAGAAAGATCGGATCAGTGGAGACCAATGCAGACAGACACACTCACACACCGATGAGAATATATATATATATAATTAACAGCAAGATGCAGAAACATTACCAACAATAAAGGCAAAACTATGTGCCACCTAAAAAAAGGTGCTAGTCATTTTGTCGCTTTGTAGTTTTGGTCGCTTGGTAACTTAAGGAGACGGGTCCATCATGGATGTTTTGTTCAGTCTGCCAGTGAACTCTTACCCAGAGGCAAGATATTGTTGCAACCAAATTTAGCATATATATATATATATATATATACATATATATATATATATATATATATATATATATATATACAGTATACATACAGTATATACTGTATATACTTCTTTATCTTCAGCTGGATTCAGTACTTTCACATCTATCTAGGAACTTGCAGATTTCTATTTTGTGCTGCAATTCTGTTAAGAAGAAACGAACAGGTCCGAATCAGAATCGACAGTACTGACCTTAAGGAAGACTGGAAATCAAAATGGACTAGAAAAAGCCTGATCAGAAACTGAGCGGAGTCTTTCAGAAAATACTACAAACTTCATTTAGATTATAGGTGAGATTTGAGCATTTTTATGAGGATTTATGCTCATTATTCCCAAAATTAAACTATAAAGGCCCCAAAAAGGAGGTACTAATTTCAGAAATCTGAAATTAGATTTCAGATTTCTGGCCCCTAGAAACTCACCCGCACTCATCTAGAATCCATCCCCACCCCCCACTTCCACTTCCCCACCTCATCAATAGGCTTAGGGTCTCACTTCCCTGCTCATTGCTGCTCATCTGAATAATATCTACTGTGATGAATGGCATCATAACTCTGATACCCACAATCAATCTCTGCTTTAAAGAAGCATCCATCTCCTAAAATGCTGAATTGGTAGAAGGTGCTGGTGGTGGGGGAGATGTTTCAGGTGCTCTCTTGGTTTGGGTGGGAGGTAGGGCAATTGATGGCCTAAAGGTGCTGACAGAGGAAAGGGCAGGATATGATGGTTTTTGAGCGATTGAGTGACATCTGTCAGTTCATATTTAGCTGCAAACCTGAATATGAGACAGATTAAAAAAAAACTGGTTTTCCTCTTTTGCTTTCTACTTTTCTGGTGTTTACCCACACAGAATGAGACAAAAATCGCATAAAGACGGTCCAAAATAAAGCGAGGAGCGGAGATGAGGATGAATATGTTGAGCCAAAACAAAGATTCTACATTAATGCAGATGACTTTAGGTGATTGCTCGTCCAACCAGAATTGAGTCATGAAATCAACTTGAGTCTGAATGCTGGTTACCGAGCGAAGACCTAAAATCTGTCACAGTGCGAGTGGAAACACCTTCCACAGCACGCAAAGAGGAACAGTGGGGGGAAGGGAGGAAGTGTCTAAAGAGCAAACTATCCGCGACCTGTTTGAAGGGTCACTCCTCGGTGACGCAGCCGCTGAATATTCCCCTTAATGATCAACCATGTCTTTTAACCCCCACAGACAAAGCAAAGAAGCGTCATACTGTCAGTAGGGCGCCCCCCACCCCCACCTCTTCTTCTTCTTCTGCTGCTTTCTCACCTCTCATTCACTTTCCCCGTCTCCCCTCCTCTACCTCGATCTGCGCCGTGTTAGATTTTGAATAATTAAATGGAGAATTCCACCCAGAGAGAGCTCCTGTGCTTTTCTTGAGGCTGTCTGGTCTGCCAGGATGAGGCTGTCTGCACCGCAAAACGATGTGCTTTCTGTTTAGAGATGAATAAACGTTTGCAATTGCCATCACGAGGTAGCATAAAAAGGGTAGGGGGGGGGGGGGACGAATTCCTGCAAGCTGCATCTCGACGGTTTGTATCGGAAGCCCCCCACCCTGACTGCTCATGCTGCATTGATTGTTCTTCTTCTTAACCTTTAGAAATGTCCCTGCATTCAATACTGAAAGTCGCTGCAAGATGTTTGTGGTAATAATCCCGGTAAAAGCTGTACAACTTGTGATTTATTTAAAATATAAGTATAACAGCTTAAGTTAGCTGTACTATTGTGGATTAAGGTTCCCAGTAGAAACGATTTTGATTTTCACATTTGACGTCGGAAGTGCAAAGATAAGTTTACATTTCTGACGTATGTTTTAATGTAGAGATTGCGTCCTACTGACTCTTCTTCTGCTAAACTTACTTATGTGTAGCAGTAGTGGGGCCCTCAACAGCGACCCCTTCTGTTCGGGAGAATTACTGCAGTATGTGTAATGCACAGGTGCAAACAGTCACTCCACCATTTTGGTGTAACAAGCGGCTTAAGCTTTCAAATGTGCAGCTTTTTTTCAGTCAAGTGAAAAGACTTTAATGTATTACTTAGTGACAAAACTTCAAACAAACTCTAACCAAAATAGTTCAGCAGCTGTCAAGAGACTGAAAAAAATAAGAAAGAAGCACAAGCTAAACCCCCCAAAAATGTCAACATGAGGCAGCATCTAAATTCTGGAAATGTTAAGGCAATGGATGGATGAAGGTCAAGCAAAAAGAAGAAGAAGCCAAAGCGAACATTACAGTTTCAACATCTTCGACATAAAGGAGAAATGTATGTGGCAGAGGATGATTAAAAACAAAGCTGAGTGGATTGAAATTCCTGTTTATCCGTTTTCACAAACACAAGTAACATAAAACTACAACTGCGATTTGAAGAATTTCTTTTCAGTGCAAAAAATCATCCAGGTTTCACGAGTCTATCTACTTGAGTTTGCAGTTATTAAATGTAGTTCAAACCCAATAAAAACAGCAAAATATCCCTTTTGTTGAATGCTAGCAGAAAGCTCTAAGCTAACAACAAACTTTTCCATTGTTAGCAGCTCGGGTTAGAAAGTCATGGTAGTCTTAGTGCTTATGTCATCTCTTGCCAATCATTCTGCCACCATGTCAATTTTTAACTCAATTCTCGAAATGCTCCCAAATAAGCATTTTGAATGTTGCACAGACTATGTGCTAGCTAGCCTGACTACGTCTTGATTACCTGACTCTGTCAGCATGGCACCAAATCAACAAATGCTTCCTTTTTTCCTTCAAAAAAAGAATCTCAAACTTACACAATGTGACAAGATTAAAGCACATGATGGTTGTTTAAACTTGCGTCACAAGACAAAGACAAATGCTAACAGCAGCTTAGCAAGGGAGTCTTTACTTTGACAACAAATATGGTGCTTTTTTCCTACTGTTCCACAAAATCTTATCACACCCCTATAGATTATTAACAAAGCCAGCCTGTAGAGGTGTTGATTCTGCAATCTTACTGTCACCTTCTGAACTTTCTATTCAAGTAATTATCTAGTTATTTATCGCAGTCTGCTATGTGTTGCAATTTCAGTGAAAAGAAAAAAGGTGTATGTTGTGACATTACGCCATGTGAGCGTGGTTAAAAATTAATCAGAAAGCATCACAAGCCCGTCTAGACAGATGGCAAAACAGTATGTATGCTTTGAGCAATGCTTAAAATCTTTTTTTTTTTTAAATAAATAAATAAATAATGCCCATACCTGGTGACAACATTCACAAAGAATATTTCCGTGAAGGAAGAAGCAACATTAGAGAGAACAGAAACGACAACAAGGCCTATTAACAAACAAAGGGGGAGCTCATGGTGGTGAAGGGCATACAGGTAGGTTAAGTCATTCATTCAGGAAGTGGCCAGAATGGAGTCTACCCCAGCTGAGGCCGGGTGTGGGGGTGGATGAAGGCCCGGGATAAAAGGTGAGCCGATGATGGATGAGAGGAAGTCGGGTTTGGAGTCTGTGCGCTGAGGTAAGACGTCGGCAAAAAAGAAGAAGAAGAAGAAGAAGAGGAGGAAAAAAAAAATAGCTGGTAGACAGACATGCCACGACTGGACTGACGCGGCTTTATATTGTATGTGGCACATTGTATACAAAATGCATTCCTCTGCTCATTGACGTAATGGGCTGTTAAATCAGGGGCTGCGGTATCTAACACACCATGAAAGCTGTAGCCTCTCAGGGAAAAAAAAAAACTCTTGTAACTTTGTTCTAAGTTGCAGTGTGTAACTCTTGGCTGATGGATGCAAACGGCGATTCTTTTAAACAGTCTGAAACCACAACTGAAACAGCCAGAGCGCTAAGATCAATGCTTTGGTATACAGCCATGTAAAAGTATCAACTATTTGTCATGTTAAAAGCCACAAATTTCAATGTATTTTGGGGGGAGTATTTATGTGCTAGACAAACACAAAACAGCTCTTAATTTTGGAGTAGAAAGAAATGAAAAAAAAGTATTTTCTTAGTGTAACTTGTGTTTGTATTCAGTCCCATTTACCCCAATTACAAGTCAACTAGTTAGTAAATAGAGCACATTTCTGTGAAATTTAATCTCAGTATGAGTCCAGCTGTTCTTTGAAGGTCTCAGGTTTAGCAGAGAAAAACACAGAATCGTGAAAACAAGGTCTGAAAACCTGGACATCAACTTCCACTGGCAAGGAGAGCATTAAGGAGAGAAGTAGTCAAGAGGCCCTTAGTAACTTTTGGAAGAGATATAAAAATCTGGTTGCCAAAACAACTAGTAGTAGCAGCAACAAGAAAGCAAAATAAGGAGTTCCGTTTTCCACAAAGCATGTGGCAAGAAGACGTTCCGGTCAGAACTTTTTGGCCAACATGACTTATAGCTGTGCAAATTACATGGCGGCCCAAGCTGGTCAGAGATAGCGTTAACAACAGGGCGGAAAATCCTGGATCACGGAAGACTTGAGCCTGAGGTGGAGGTTCACCTTTTAGCAGAAGAATAAACCTAAGCATTCAAAAGCACATTCATGTCAATGTCCAGACGTAAAATATGAACCTATAGCAAGACTTGAACATTGAACTTCACGGATGCCAACCAATCTGATTGATGTTGAGCTGTTTTGCATCTCTAGGTGTGCAGACCTGGTAGAGACAAGTGGTCCAAAACACTGGCTGAGGATAGACGAATACAAATGCATGCCAGACTTCAAAAACATTTCCTTACCCAATCGCTAAGATTTGCCCATGACATATGCACTGCGCCAGTTTGACGCTACGAAGCTTACCAAAAACTGCCTGCACTGTAAACAACCAACCTCCACTGAAGGGAGAGAAGAGCCCAGCTGAACGAATGGCTGCTGATATTAATTCAATATTTGGAAATGTGGCCAACATGGACTGAACATATTCATTCACTTCCATTGTTGGAATTTCTAAAACTACAGGCAGATTATAATTCTAAAACAGCGCAGAAAATCAACATCGTTCACAACTGCTTCTGTTTTCTGGTTGGCCCGGTAGAAATTTTACCAGAGGAATCCACTTCAACGGGAAAAAGCCCAGACCGAGCTGTGAAGCGAGATTAGAACTGGGAGGAATAGGCGATGGCCAGGCTACAATTATGCACTAATGTACTTTGATCTGTCATAAAAAATCCAGCAAAATGCACCAAAACACGTTGTTTTGGTTACAAATCTAACAAACGTTTAGGAATTTTAAGGGGTATAAATACTTTTGCAACCCACTGTAATTGCTTTTATTTTTAACAGCTTCAGAAAGATATTTAGTGCATCAGGTCGAGGTGTTTATGAGCGCTCGCTTAACCGACAAAAGATCCTCTTCCCGTCTCTTTTTCTCTGCCTCAAAGTTGAGCAGAGTTTGGCTCTAAGGTGCAGCCCAGCTCTGAACTCAGTGGGGGTAGCCCTGCATACACACAGAGACACAGCTGCTGTGAAGACAGCAAATATTACAGGGCCCTTTTTTTTTTTCCAGCACCAGGCGAAGTGAGTGGGTGGGTGGTGATGTTGAGAGGGGGGGAGAGGGTGAACGAGGAGGAGAGTGAACAGTGGGGGCGGGCTAAAGGAGTGGAGATGAGGGGAGGGAAGGAAAAAGGGAGGGTTGAGTGTTGGAATGAACTCTCTCAGGCTTTGTGGTGCACGTTTCCCAAGGCCCCCGCCTGGCCCCTTTGATAAATGACACATGTCATTCTGTCAGCTTGTGACACTGCAGCTGGGAGGCCCGGTGATATATGGCTCTGCTGAAAAAGGAAATCAACTTTTTTCCCCTTCTCCCTCTCCCTCTCTCCTTCGGATTCTGTCCCCCTTCTTTCTTCTCCCCTCCCTCCATTCCCTCGGCCCGGGCTGAGTGCACGGCCTTTTTATATATAAGGATTTAGGTTTCCTCTGGTCCACTGAGCCCCCCTCCACACACACACACACACACACCCACACACACACAAAACGACAGACGAGCTCGCACGTAGACAGGTTGCGGCTGGTTTGTTCCCTCTTGCACGCACGCACACACAGTCGCCGTGACGCAGCCCATTATGATCGCGTTCAAAGCCATAACCTGAGGAAAAGAGGGCAGCGCCACATAGGAGGTGGATCCGGGATTTATGGCAAAAAGCCGAGGAAGTAAACAAAGAGCACACTTTTTAATAGGCAAAAGGGAGGAGGGCAGAAGGTGGAGGGGGGGCTGGAGGGAGTGTGGAGAGATTCCGGTTGGGCAGGATGGCTGGTGTCTCCCACTGGGTCATCTGTCATCCATGTGTCTGACTGGAATAGGGGAAGCACACATACACGCACACACGCACACTCACAGAGCTCTGGAAATGTCGAGCGTACACGCCCACAGACACACACTCGCGCTCCCACAGGAACTGGGATGGACTGAGAAAAGTATGCCACACACACAGCTAAACGAGCAGATACGGGATATGTACGCGAGCGGCTAAATATTCACACACTCGAGAAGGAACTTTTCAGAGCAAAATGCCTCCACTATCAATCTTGGAGCGGTGAAAGAGAGAGAGAGAGCGAAAGAGAGAGAAAGAAAGCAACACAAAGACACAGTGAGATTTTATTTCACAGGGGCAAATGAATCTAGCCAATGAGCTGCTCCCGTGAGGCCTGCCCTAACCCTCCCTTTCCTGGCAGATTAGCCTATCACGGCATCCTATTGACCTCTTCCACTCCGTGCACCGCCTACGCTACGGGTGAGCCAACATAAAGAAAATCTTTCCCTTTTTCTTTTTTTTTCTCCCTCCCATCTTGCTTACACACTTTCTTACTCTCAATAATCACATCCTGATTCTTCACCCTCCTCGCCTGCCCTCCCTTCATCTGTATCCCTTTCACTTTTCACCACTCCTCCCTCACCCTCTTGTTTCGCCCTCAACGGCTGACCTGTTATCAGCACACAGGAGCTTTAACGGTCAAAAGAAGAGAAGAAAAGGAAAAAAAGAAGGAAAGAAAAGGAAACACGAAGGACGGATGGCATCCACTAAACCGACTGACCTAACATTTTGGAGATTAAATATTTCCGTCATTTTCTGCTCAAGGTGGTCAGGTGGGAGAGAGAGAGTAAGAGAAAAAGGGGAAAATAAAAAAGGGAAAAATAAAATCATGACAGTCCCATTGGCATAAAATTACAGCAATGAGGAGCAGGATTCATGCCATTCAGCAGCTTGCATACACAGGGTAATGAGTAAGAGTTCACCATGTGTTGCTATGGGGACCAGGGCTACTTTTACTGAAGGCGTGCAAAAGAGACAGAGACACAAAAAAAGACAGGGAGGAGAGCTCTAGGAAGGATACAGAATAGCGAGGCAGGAGAAGTTTGTGATCTGACAGAGGAGGAGTTACCAGTAGCTAGTAACATGGGGGTGTAGAGGACAATACATGATAGTGAGAACAAAGTGTCTTTTAAAGAATCTGTAATCAGTGTACAATATTAGTCTTTTTTTACTAGCCTGTGTCATTTTCTCATAAGTCCCAAATGCCAAAAAGACGAAAAATGTATGTGAAAACTCTCTGTTTTTGTGTTTTCCTAAACTGAATAAAGCATTCAGGAAATCAAAACTGTATTTACTGTGGAATTTACAAGTTCAAGTTAAATGTCTCAGATACTGACCTAAAGATGATCATATGCAATCCAGACCCATTAAAAACTGGGAAACAACCCTTTAGTCTGACAATAACAGTCACCTAAGATGTAGATGCTAACTTTAGCATTGTTAGCACTTAACGATTAGCCAGTCTATCCTCACAGTGCTTACAACTCGTTTGTGTCTTGTCTCTTCATTTTGCCAGCAATTCTTTTGTCTTCAGAATTCCGAAGGTTGACCTGTTGTGTTGCCGCTCACGACGAGCAATGCAACAGGGCAACTCAAGAACTCCTTCCTGTCTTAAAACGCATACGCCGAACCAACTGACCGAGAAACTTAGTGCTTGGTTGTGCTTGTTCTCGACACATCAGCTGGGCAGAGCGCTTTTCTCCGTTGGCATCAGAGAACTGTTCTGTGATTGGTCAGAAAATTTCAAATGGGTTTGGTTGTACAAAAAAAGAAAAAAGGAGTGATGTTTTTATTCTCGCTTTACCGTGGGAAGGTCTTCCCAGGAGTTCTGTCCTTGAGTTTGTTGTGAAGTATAAAATGTCCTGGCCGGAACAAACTACATTCCTGCCACCACAAGTAAACAAAGATTTTTCTCAGTTTTTCCAGAGTATATATATAGAGCCATTTACTTCAAAATAAAGTGTCCCAGGTTTAAAGCACCAGCCATCCAGCCATAGCATAACCTTACTTCACCTTTCAAATCAAACTAAAACTTTGTATTTGATTTGTTTTGAACTACAGATTACCAAATGTGATCCAAACTTTTTAAAAACGATCAAACAGCCAATTATGTAAGGATCAGAAGAACTGGTCTAAAAACGATAATCATTTATTGCCTTTAGCAACATAAAGGAGCAACTCAAGAACTCCTTCCTTTCTCACATCAAAATAAGAGTTGTTAAATACAGAACATAACACGTGTCATAATAATAGCCTAAACTTTCATGCAGATAAAAGCTTCACTAGATGAGTATTGCTTTGACGAGAAATATTGTGGTACCCCATTACACGTACGGTAGAACGCATTTAAGGAAGAGCCACACTGTGGTACTTTCTGTGGAAATAAAGGAGAAAAACTACACTGTTTTGTGGCATGAAAACTGTTGAATTACCAGCATGCAGAAACCTCCCAGCTGTGAAACACAGGTGTTATTATTATTATTTTTTTTTAACATTATTTTTTTTTAGAAGGACTGTCTGAACTGGAATTTCACCGGAATTCTGCGGCAGGGCAGAGAAACAACAAAAGAGAGCAAACAAGGACCCGCGTAGACCAGACTGCGGCCACCTGGGGGTCACGACCTGCCCACGACCTCGTCAGACGAGTGCGCCGGCTGGAGGGTGCATGCAGGAGAGGCAGGGAGGGACAGGGGACCGCTGGCGGTGGGGGTCTCTCTCTGCTGCAGGGTGGACACATTTATAAATGCCAGAGGGCCTTCACTGTGCTGTCACCAGCACCGGTGTAACAACTTTGTGTACGTACGTGTTTGTGAGTGTCTGTGTATTTGGCCTGAGATGAGTGTTGGGGGCGGGGGGCCGGGTGGGATGAACCGGGTCTGGTCGGAGCCCCCTCTCCCTCCTTCGTTAACAAGCTGCCTCTGTAACCCACAGGATATTGCTGTACACATGTAAACAACAAACAGAGAGCGAACCCGCAGCGCCGCCGCCGCTGGAGGAGCATTCCTACCTCTGATGTCCTTTAAGCGCAAATAATGAAGCCACTGTGGCCATTTTGTTTTTGTTTAGTCTTTCCCCCACATCCCACCTTTTTTTTTTGGTGTAAAAAAAGTTGGACTTGAGTGGTTTGATTTTGCTACTTTTAATGACAGCTGGAGCAGAGGAGGAAGGAGGAAATGAAGGAAGCGATATGACAGAAGGGGCAGTGTGTGGCAGGCTGGATCCGCTGTTTGTATGGGCCGATTTCTTTTTGTTTTTTTTGGCCGGGAGTAGCCAAGGTCAGCTGATAAACACTACATTCACGAGCCAGGATTGCAGGATGGTGGACATTCTGAAAGCCACCACACACACACACGCACACGCACCCCCACACACACACACACACACACGCCTCCACAAGTGCACACACAAATATCCCAAGCCCCATTCAGCCAGTCAGAACCCGGCATTCGCCTCAATTAATCACTGGAATTGTTACACCATGGTAATACAGAAAACAATCTCCATGATCACACGCACAAACAAAATTTCAAATTGCTATCATCCATCTCACCTGCCCCTGTTAAAAGCAGAGGAGTGGGTGGTGGGGGTGGGGGTGGGGAGGGAGCGAGGGTGGATGATGGCTGAACCATTCGTTGGCCTCCCTCTCCTCCACCCGCTCCGTTTCTGTTCTCCAGACCCAGCCGGCGAGTTGATGGTGAAAAATTAACGGCAGGCGGTCCAACAAGTAAAGGCACCGGGGCGAAGGAATGTGGGGCGAGGGGGTTGAGTGGAGGAGGTGGCGGAGGGGGGATCAATGTGCGGCATCCGTGGCGGGAGCAGCTATGTAAAACACTCGCCTTAAGTCGGCTGCATCCAGTTAATATTTAATCCCTCCATCCATCTCCACAAAGAGCGTTTCCCTTTTCGCTTTAGCTGCCGTTTACTTTGATTACACAAAACGGTTCGGAAGGGGGTTGGCTGGGGTGGGGCGGGGGCAGATAAGAGAACACGGTGAGGTGGTTTGCATGGGGATGGGAAAAAAAAAAAAAATTCTCAGGTTTGATAATCGCTCGGAGCGGCATAACGCTGGAGTGAGACTGAATGGAGGCAGGCCTGAGGAAGGCATGAAATAAAAAGAGGAGAAGAAGAGGTGAGGTGGGGAAAAAAAGGCCGAGAGAGATGATAGTTTTGTCATGATGAAAACGACCGTAGCTAAAGGAAAAAATATATATAGAGAGAGAGAAATCTCTCAGAGGGTTTTCCTTATTTAAAACAAGTGATATGCAAATAAAGCAGGAGAAGCAGGAAAACACACACACACACACACCCACACAAAACAGTGATATTATCTTCCCCGGTTATTTTTTTTGGCAAATGATTTCTAGGGAGAAAAAAAAAATCCAAAAGTCTAACTCCCAAGTGAACATGCAAATCCATCTGTGTGTTCCTGGGGAGCTTTTTTTTTTTTTTTTTTACTCGCTCACTCTCATGTTGCTTTTTAAGCGCTGCTGTTTTTGCTTCCTCCTTCAGCCGATTGAAGCCTTCCCCGTGTTTACTCTGCGGCAGCAGTGAAAACTGCATTCATTACAGAGTCTGAGCAATAAGTACAGAGTCAACGGCATGACACATCACCATAGAATCAGTAAACATGATGGTAAATTCCATACTGTATGTAGAAAATATAGGCTCTCCCTCTTTATTCCTCATGCCTGCAGGAATCAATGTCCCGCTGACTTAACCATTTCCGCTAAGCTTTCCAATCAAAGAAAAAAGTTCAACTGCATACTAAAGACCCTCATAAACTGAGACAAGTGGGTAGGCAGATGCCAAATAAATTAGCGTTTCACTTTCTTGCAGTAAAACCATGAGACGGTTGACTAGAAATTCACCGATCACTCGACCAGACGCCGGAATCAGACAGATTTTCTGTTTGACTGAAGATCAACAGATCAAATGCGGAAAAACCTACCATACCTTAACTCACTATTGGATTAAAAATATTAGCATCTTTCAAAGAACCTGTGGTGTATTTTTTCTCTTTTAAGGGTTACAAAGTTAGACCACAATAGGTGTCGCAGGGAAAAGGCTTGATTGAAGCATCTTTGCTGTCGATACTCAAGAGCACATTTGTCAGTTGGTAGGTTTGCCAAAGTGAGCCATCAAGATGTGCAAAAAGTTTGCAAAAGTATGTCCATCAACTCGTTCGATGAAAGCCAGTGAACAGAGGGGGAACCAACAACTCAAATCAGTAAGTCTGTAGACGGTACTTTGCAAGGCAAGTGCAGCACATATCATGCACGAAAAGGATCCAAGAACTCATACAAGCACAACCAGAGATGAAATGAGGCTTGTTAAACCGCCATGTCTGAGAGAGCTGAAAGATTTATATTCAAAATAGCTGGTGTAAGGCAAGGTACTGCTTCTTGGGTCACCGGTTCTGTCTATTTGGGTTGCAAAGCAGGAAGTATTTAGCAAGCAGTAATACCAGCACCCTGGTCGTCAACAGATGTACAATAATCGTGATCCTGGGTGCTACCATCGATCAAGAGATGGGGAAACTGAGAATCTGAGTGTTATTTCTCTCACAAGTCGACAGCTGGACCTAGGAAAGGGGGTGGGGTGGCGCACTAGAGGGACGGAGGGACGTGTGAGTGAGTCCGGAGGGGCGCTCGGCCGGCCAGGCAGTAATTCTTAATTGACACCTGTCAGGATAATGGCGGCAGTCGCAGCTGTTGTGGGAGAATTTGTCCATCGTCCCGTTCATCTGTCAGCTTAAATATCCTTCCTAAAAGCCTCACCCCACCACTCCTCCTTCCCACGCAAAAACAAAAACAAAAACAAAAACACCACACCAAGATCGTCATTTAGCCGGTACTCCCGAGCACCTTGACATCATGAAAGCCAGATTTTACTCATCGCTTAGTGTTACCAAAACATTGCTTGGATAATCTGTTATTTGCAGGGAAAAGCAGCTTAAAACTCAAAAGACCGCCCAGCGGAAACTCCCTCTCTATCTCGCCTCGACTTCTGCCTGATGAGACACAGGAGGGAACGGGAAGTTTTTTTGCCGTAAACGAAAAGCTCAAAAGTAAAGTTTCTCTTTGGTTCCGAGGGAAGAGAAAGGCGCACGAGAGGCAGGAAAGCGCGAAAGAACGCGGAGAGGGAGCGCTACGAAACGGGAGACACGTGAAAGAGATGGAGAGGCAGAGATGTGAGGAGGATCCGAAGTAGAAGAAGAAGAAGAAGTAGAGGAAGAAGTGGGGGAAGGGAGGGGTAAACAGGGGTATGGTGTCCCTGGATAGGGCTTTGGTTCTTCTGTAGAGGGCCCCGTCTCGTTTGTCTTGTTTGTTTGTTGGCATCAAAGGGCTGCCTCTCACTCCCCCTGCTAACTGATGTAATGAGTGGGTAAGCTACATGTTTTTTTGTGGTTTTTTTCTGGGCTTTTTTCAAGCGCCGAGGAACTCGGATACTTATTAGACAAAATATTCTGTAATTGCTCATCTTTTATTGATAGTAGTAACATGTTAAATTTGGCTCTGGCAGACTTTCTCGCAGCCTCTTGAGGAGGCACGGCGCTGATCAAGAAAGCAAATTTACCCACAGCTAATGTAATACTTTACTTAAGAAAATTTGAGATATCAATTTTTGAGCCTTAAATGTTGCATGACTAGTTCTCTCGAACATTTCCCCTCTTATCTTCCTCATGTCTCCAACTATGTGCCAGACGAGGAAGGAAAGAAAAAAAAACAAAAAACATATCAACAGTTTTCTATTAATGAGCTCTTAAGTCTTACATCCCCGCTGTGGACCCTTAACAAAATGTAATTACTCAGCACAACACCACTATTACATCGTAATTAAGCACACTTCGTGGAGAGCTGATAACAGTGACAGGAAGCAATTTATCAAAGCTTTTTTTTTCACTCCTTATCGGAATTTCTCAGCAAAAAAAAACAAAAAAAGTTCAGAGAAGAGTTTGTTTCTGCTGCTGCAATATTTTAAAAAAACGGAAAGAGGGAAAAAAATACTTTATTTGGGTGGAAATTGTTTTTCTATGGCAGTCAGCAGTAAGACTGCTTGTCAACCCCAGTCCCAGAGGGCTGCTTTCTATCTGTTTCAGACTTGATTTTCTCAGACTTGGATTTCTTTTCTTTTTTTTTCTTTTTTCCTTTTCAGATCCCATGACTTGCTGCTGTTTTTATGTGCTGCAAGGCAGGCAACAAAGCACATCTGGCTGCTTTAATGATATGATTTCCCATCATACTAAGCCACCTCCATTATGACCTCCCACAGAGACATGCTGGCTGCACTTAAGCACTAGGTATAGGTGTGTGTCTGTGAGTGTGCGAGTGTCTGACGGTGTTTATGGTTCACGGTGTGCATGTGTGTTTTAAAGTGCGGCGAGGGGCAACAGACTGAGAGCGGTGGCGGGAGCGTGCCCGCCCGGGGGGGGGGGGGAAGGATTTTTAGTGAGAACACCCCGAAAAAGAATTGTAAAGAAATAGAAAAAGAAAAAAAGACAAAATCTGGTGTTAAGATGAAAAAGTGAAAACTAACGTGAACGGAGAAACCTCAAGATTAGCTGTTTTTCCCGTTTGATTATTTATCTATGCTGACTTTGGGTTAGAATGAAAAAAGCAAGCCTTAGAGTGAGGCACGGGCCGATTACCGATAAAATAAAGTTTGTGAAAAATCACAAACATTTTTCAACATGCCATAACTTCGAGGAGGAAGTGCAGGAGTTTTCTCCCTGTCTCTGTAGGTTTCCAGTTGTGTCATCCTCCATCTTTGGATGATGAATTGAAAAGTGCTCTGAGGTTTAAAAGCTTGGGACGGGTGAAGATAGCAACAAAACTGCATAGTTGACTCCCCCCTTTTTTTTTTTTCTTTGAATCTACAGGATCAGCTGCCCCACAGAAAAATGTGATAAAATGTCACACGTTATATGACATTTTATCTGCAACAATAGGGATTGGAAGGACTAAAGAACAATGCATTATTTAAGTGTAATTACACAAAAACAGGGTGAACTTTGTGGCAATGAAGGCCACACATTTGCTATAAATGCCGCCTCTGAGATACATCTGAAAGCTGATCGCCATTCGCCAAGGCAATGTTCTTGAAATCTTCCGCTAGTAATCGCGTTGCATGTAATAGCCTTAATTTAGAGGTTTGCTAACAAGAAAAGCTCTGACAAATGTTAACTGAAGTGGCCTGTTATCAACTAAAAGCGAGGTTCTAGAAAGTTAGCTTTGATTTTTCCATTACGTCATTCCTAAAGTTCAAAATCCTGCTAATGAGATGTCAGCGTGAAGTTTTCCTCAAACTGGACGGAGCAGTAATCGCCTCCTTTCCGTTGTCGAAAGGAGGCGACAACGGAACCATATTTGGTGGAAAAGAATCCGTCGTTTGTCACTTCTGCTAACATCCGACAAGACACGAGCTACATATCTGTAAAGCAGGCCTGTGGTCTTTAATCATCAAGGTAACTATCCACTATGAGTGCATTATATTATGACTTTAATAAGCACTATGTTATATTATTTAAGCAGGTGTAAAAACAATTTGCTTCAAATAAAATCTTTGTGCAAGTGCTGTGATACTGTGATATTTTTACTCAAGGTTGACACACAGCCATGATCTCATTCTAGTCCACGGCTTGCAAAGGCACATGTGGTTACTTGAGGCATTAAAAAGGAGCAAGCTGAGCGTGTTTGACCTCCGACCTCCCAGAATCCCAGATGTAAATTTAAACTATCGTTTTCAGAGGCCGGTGCAGGAGCAAAAAAAAAGGCTATTGACCAGGTCAGCTGAAGCCCACCTGCTAACTACAGCGCCGCAAGCTCTTGCTGTGCCAAACACACACACACACACACACGCCCACGCCCGCACGCACTCAGAGGGTACCGGAAGCCTGCAAACCGAACAGGCAGTGGGGGGATCAATAGGTGGTCCCAGTTTTTTCAAGGCTTTTGATTGGAAATGGCTAAAAATATGCTAGACGAGAAAAAAACCCTGACCCTGTTCCAGCTCGTTTTCCTGCTCCAATGAGGCGGTGGCGGCGGCGGCGGTGGTAGTGGTGGTTGGAGGCAGGAGGGGGGAGGGCGGGGATGAGAAGCGAAGGCTGGCCGTGCTAAAGAGGATGACTAAGTTGGCGTGGTCACCGCTGCGCTCGTTTGAGTTATTCATTCCAGGAAAGCTGACACCGGTCAGCACTGAGGCACACACACTCGTGGTCTCGGCTGTTTCTGCTTCTTTCACACACACCCCCACATATGCGCACACTTTTCCCCTCTTTTTTTTTATTTTGGCAAAGCTCAAACACCAACAGTTGACTTAGACACTGTGAAGCCTTTGAAATTGTAAGTCCCTGCAGATTCCTTTTCAGATGGTTACAGGAAGTAGTTGGTCAAATAAAAAAAAAAGCTAAACAAAAACAGGTATTTAGAGGGATTAAATCAGAAAGGTGGTGTGTGTGTGTATAGGGTGGGTGGGCATAAATCTCTACCTGCTGATTATTTTGAGGGGAGGACTATCGCATAACAGCGTCGTCAACCGGGAGCACAAAGGTCGCCATGTAATCTGATCCGCCCCGAACATGCAAAATCATTAATCCCTGGGCACTGCGATTCTCCGGGTCGGAATAAACCGGAGGCCTTCAGCGAGCTGGCTGGAGAGAGGGAGCTTGTGCGTGTGTGTGTTCAGCTGAAGAACATGGAAACTGTTTTGATTTACAAGCAACACATGTGAAAAACGTAAACGCTCCCCCACAGGATGTCTAGAACTTTAAGAAAAAAACAACAACAACATAAAACACAACTCTTAGGATCGCTTTGGCGAGTTGATGCACCGAGCGGCCTGTACCGGGTCATTGACAAATAATAATATCAATAAATATGGAAAAAGTCCACGATGGCGATTTAGAGGAACTTTTCGAGGGGGGAATTTTTGTGGAAATCGACGCGGCATTTAAAGAAAGAAAAAAACAAAATCGTATCTAACGTGCAAACAGGAAAAAGGGTCGGGACATGTCGGAGCAGGTCCGGGTTCTCTTATTACGACCTTATGAGAACGGTGGGAGTAAAAGACGGGTGGGGGGCACGCCGAGGTCATTAACTGGCATTGTCTCCTGACGTGATTAGTCAGGTAGCAAAGTCCATTTGTCACCTGCACTGGTAAATTGAGTCGGTGCTGCACTAGGGGCTATGGGGACTGTATAATATCAACTTGATTACATCAAGGCAGCTGCGGACTTGACACCTTACTGAATTTGTCAGCATTAATCGTTAGGGCCTGTCACAAATCCATCAGCTCCGCAGATAATTAGGGCTCTCTCTAATGAAGCCAACAGGAAGCAACCTTACATCCAACAACACCCCCCCCCTCCAAACACACACACACAGATCCCTCTACTTCCCTCCGTCTCAGCAGCACCACAAGCACCCCTTATCCACCCTCCAAGCTGAACACACACCCCTACACACACGCTTGTCTGTCTTATAATTAACCAGCGTGTTTCAAAAGACGAAGCAGCGACTATCTGATCCGAGCCGATCCGAGAACCGCCTCGGATGAAAGGCAGAGCCACTCCTTTTTCCGTCCTCCGCTTGTCCCTCGTCTTCGCCGCCTCAAAGACAAAGTGGTTCGCCGGAGAGGGAGGGAAAGACGGAGGGGAGGGGAAGGAGGGACGGCCGCAAGGTGTCACGCGGAGCAGGAGGACGACACTTCCGGGATCGGAGGGTCACAGAGGTAACGGAATGCGTTCGGTAAAAACCTGCGACTGGATTCGGCTCTGCCCCGGCGAAAACGAAAGGGCCCACATGTTCGTTTGTGTCGCCTTCCTTTAACTCCAAAGCGTTGAGACACAAACCCTGAATGTTGCAAAAACTTTTGTAAAAAATATAGATTTCTTCAAAAAAAAAAAGTGATGCAAATTTCTTGTCATTTGATATTTAGTAAGAAACTATATTTGAGTTGTAGAGAAAACGCAGAAAAACATAGAGTAGTAAATGTATCTACTCATAAAAGTTTCATCAACTTGACAGTAAAACGTTAAAAATCTTTTCTGTATGTAAATACCAACATAATATTATTTAGGTGGGTGTGAAATTTATAGAAATCTGCACCAAAACTCTTTTTTTGTTTGTTTCTTTCTTTAAATCATGTGACGTCTGATTTTTGCCACCGATAGCAGTTTGAGATGTGGCACACAGGGAGGAAGCTACATGTCAGTGGCAGCTCCCAGTAGAGCATCAGGCCAAACTACAGTGTGTGTGTGTGTGTGCGGGAGTGTCGGGGTGTGTGTGTGAAGTACAAGTGGAAGTCCTTATCTGGACTCTCGTTTTCCTGGGAGAATGGAAGAAGACCCTCCGTTTGATCGACCGTCACGAGCCGTGATGTTCGCGGCTCCCGGCGGACGCTCAGCTGGATCGGTGGCGTTTGTGTGTGCGTTTTCGATGTGAGGAAAAGAAGAGGGCGGGGAGGTCACCACAGTGTCATGTCACGTACGCCTCCCTCTTCATAACCCTCGAAAAAAAACGCACGGAAAAGCACAGCGAGCCCTGGAAGTGGAAATCCGAATCCCCCGGCTTCCCAGTGTGGCCCGGCGATTCCAGGAAGACTGTTCGGTTGGAGAATCGTCTCCATCTCACAGTCCCTCTCTTCCTCCTCCTCCTCCTCCTCCTCGTCAACATCATCACAATGATAAAACCCGCTGAGTTCAAAGTCCTCGGCAGCCGGGCCTCCCGTTCGACCTGCTCTGCACCTCATATTAAAAAAAATAAAAAATCTCTTTAAAATTCTGTAACTGTCTTTTGTTCGCTGCAGTTGTTAATGCCTAACTTCAAAGGCTCAGCCTCATTAGCACAGAGGTAGAAAAGCCCCTGTCACTCATTTACATTTGTTTAAAGGCTGCAGAGGGGGTGGGTGGGGGGTGATAGTTGGTGGTGGGGGGTTCAGATCCAAATCCAAACTAGTACATGTCAACCTTGTGGGGTCCTTTTTTCCCCCAATAACTGCTTCTGTCAGCTGGTCACTTTGCTAAACATCACAGCTTACGGGTATATCTGCTCTAGAGGGGAGCGTGGGATAAATCCGGAAGAGAAATTTCTTATTTGTGTCTGGAAAGAAAAAAAAAAAAAAATAGACGTAGTGCATACACCCTACTGTACAATGTGCTGGCCAATCACAGGAGAGAAAGAATGATTCCACTTAGAAGCACCAACACAACGCCACAGGAGTTCTTTCCTACCTGTGGCCATCAAAGTGCAGAACCACGACCACAACAGACTCCAATGTTATTTTCTTTTAATTTTTGTACACACGTGCCACCTTCAGATTCATCTAATGTTGCGTTAACTGAGATTGCACCTCAGTGATTTATACTGATTCTTTTTCTACTGTTTTTCTATTTTAATTTTTTTGTTGTTGTTTTTGTCCCCCAAATTACAAATATTCACATGAACAGAGCGACTGTAGCAAAATTATTTCACTCTGTGGTTCAGTTAGTAGTCCTACACTTACACATGCACGTCAAAATAAACGAAGCTGATGCTTCTGGCCCTCTTTTTTTTATACTAAATTCCCAACTTTATCGAATTGTTTTGACCTAAATAAAAAAATAATAATAATGAAAAATGCATGCAATAATAATAATGATGACGATAAAACAGAAGGGCTTCACGTGGGTCTGGTTGGCCAACGCTGCAGCCTTCACGGAGGGGATTTATTGATGTTTATCGGGGATGAACAGATCAAAGAGTGCCACATGACAGGCGATCAATCACGCATCAAATCAAGGATGGCAATCTTCTAATAAAACCAAAAAGAGAGAGAGAGAGAGGGGGCAAAAACCGACTCTCTGTGTCAATTATTCATCATTACTCACTCACTCTCAAAACCTCTAAACTCTCCTCCCCCGCTTTTACCCCCACAACAACATACCATTTAGTTTATCTCACTATTCTTAAAAGTTTCCAGTCGGGAGAAAAAGTGGCCGGATCCGTGCGTCTTTTGCGCAGTTTGGGTCACTTTATCCAAACTAATGTGAGTCACGGGTGACAAGACGGAAGGATTAGAAATGTGTTGGTTTTTTTTGTTGTTTTTTTTTAAAACGACTAATAACCTACTAAAACGTGGAAACAAAAATGAAATGTGACATGTTTCAGAAAGAGGAAACGTTTAGAAGGGAAGGAGCGGGCTGTACCTGCTGATCGCCGCGGCTCTTGCTGCTTTCTCCTCGGCATAGTGACCGTCACCTTCCACGGAGCTTCTCATGCAGGTATATTTATTTAATTTATGTATTTAAAAAAAAAAAAAAGAGGAGTCAAAGTCTGATCAGATTTGAGGAATCATCCCTTCTCTGAAGCTCAAAAAAAAAAAAAAAAAAAAAAAAAAAAGAGCGCCAGGCTTCTCGTTTCTCTGCTGGATGTGGATGATGGCTGGTGGTCGGCTTCAGCGAAACTGAGGGTTCGGCCAGCTCCCGAAACCTCCGTGTCCATCAAATATCATCTTCCTTCATTTCTCTCCTTGGCCGGCAATAAAAAAAATTTAACAATTACAGTGTTAATAATAAGAAACAAAAATAAAGCACCAAAAAATAAAAAAAATAAAAATAAGTTTTCAGTTCACTCCTTTTTTTTGTGTGTGCAAAAAATAAATCCCCCTATAATAATCTCTAGTCCCGGTTGAAGAGGAGGGGGAGAGAGATAGTTTTGCTGCGCCTTTTTACGCACGCCAAAACTATATATATATATATATTTTTTTTTTTAAAAAAAAAGGTGATTTCACCAAACAAATAAGGTCCGATGTGAGGGAGCAGTCTCCACTCCTGCTCCCGTTTCCTTCTTTTCTTTACCCAGACACCTAAAAAGAAAGGAAGAAAACAGACAGAGAGCAAGGCGTTAAGATGGGTTCATGTCAACCCCGACCCCTGCACACCACCTCAGCCCGGATCCAGCGTCAGCCGTCCGGCGGAGACTTTTCCCTTCCCCTCCTCTCCCATCAGAGAGAAGAAGAAGAAGAAGGGAAAAGAGAAACAGGGGAACAATAAACTGAGACATGCACTCTCGTTTCTCTCGTACTTACGCTTTTAAGAGTGGTGCGAATAATTTCCACGCCTCATCTCGGACAGAGTCGGTGTGGTTTTTCTTTATTTTAAGGATCTCAGCTTCATGCGGTGAAGAGACGCATCCGAGCTTCGCTCCCCCCGCCCCCCTCCCCCCCAAAAAAATATATATATGTATATATATATATATATGTAAAAAATAAACCACTCGGATCAGATCCGATCTGATCGGATCACATCGACAGGAGAGAAAAAAAAACCGTATGCGTCTTTTAGAAAGAAGAAGAAGAAGAAGAAGGAAACTCCAAGGGACTGATCCGAGGTCGCTCTCCCGAAAGGAGAGGAGGTGGGAAAAAATGGGGGAAACGCGGTGGATCTGGAAGCTGTTTCAGACAGTCTCAACTGATAGACAGACGCATCGAGTGGCTTTTCCTGCTACAGTTTTTACTCCTCCCCTCTCCGCAAGCGTCACCCCTGACAGAGGAGCCTACCTGTCAATCTTTTTAATTGTCTTGTTTTCTCTCTCTCTCTCTCTCTTTCCCTCCCTCTCTCTTTCTCTGTCTCCTCTTGCTTTAAAAACACTAAACCTCCGTTTTAGAGACAAATGGAAGTCTTTTGGTACCCAAACTTACATCCAGGCAGGGGTGCGTCCAGAAAGTTTGGAAAAGGGGCAGACAGAAGGGGGGGGGAGGGGGGGCACCCGAAAAAATAGGAATTTTATTGTGCTGCTGCTGCAAAATATATATATATATATATATATATATATATATATATATATATATATATATATATATATATATATATAAATGTTGCAACTCATTCAAACTTCTCTCTTAAAACCATAGACGCAAACAAACGCAACAACACTGTCTGGACAGGGGGGTGAACAACTTTATTGTGCTTGGGGGGCGGGGAGAGGGGGGCGCTACCGGAGATTCGTGGAAGTGTTCTCATCTTGTCCTGCCAGCTGTGTCATCGTCTGACTTATGCTTATAAACTGTGTTGTTTTGGGGGTTTTTTTTCTTTGTTTTAAATTGTTCTAAGAAATTTCGGATTGCTAAATTCTTCTGTATCACTGGGAAGTTTTGATAAGGTAAGGGGGATGAGATGGAACCCCTAAAAATCTAAAACAGTAATACAATTTAGATAACGCTCTGCTGCGATAACCGCGAGAATAAATATGCTACAACTATTTCAAACATGTCTTTTCCTAGTTTAAATTCACATTTAGAAAATTTACTATGCGTAAAAGACGGTCTGGAGAATGACTGCCAGATCATTTATAAGGATTTTTTAGGTCAAACAGTATCCAATATGGAGGCTATAAAACACTAAGAAAGTTGGAGCAATGAATCAGCTATTAGCAGTCCTAGTGGTTTACATCTATGGTTAACACAAATAATATTTAGTTGTTAATGTTTTAAAAAGATGCTTCAATTTTGTGGGTGAAATATGAGATTTGAGCTAGCTCCGAAATCCTCGTCACAAAACATTTAAGGGGTTGAGAAAGCATATGCTAACACATCAAAACATCTGATTTTTGTTATATAGAGTTAAAAACGTAGCTAAATGTATTGGGTTTTACTTTAAAGTGTAGCCCTAAATCAACCATGTTTTTCAGCACAGTCTAAAGAGGTCATTTAGTTTTCCACGTTTTTGCACAGTAACAGGTTTTGTTACTGTGCAAATGTTGACATTTTCATGTTTAATTCTGCATTATTTTTGTCTAAAACCGTCTCAGGAGTGGCCTCCTGAGGTCAGACAGTGGCTAATAAGTTTAATTCTACCATTTGTTTAAACCAGTGCTCATGCTAGCTCATGCCGCTTATTCTCCACAAAGAAGAGTTGCAGCTGAATTGCAGAACGTTGTCCATAAAAGTCTTTAACACAGAAAAAGTCACTAGATTTGTCACTTGTTGGTCTTTGATTAAATAGTCACTAGAGGTGTCTGGAAAGTCACAAAATAGTGACAAAGTTTATAAATTAGCACCAGTGCTAACTGCACTTACCCTCGACCTTGCCCCTCAGTCTCATTTAGCTCCGCCCACTTTCTGGAATTTTTTTCTACATTTGTTGGAGCAGAGTCTATGGTTTCACATGGGAGGGTGGTTACACTTTAATATTTGTCGTAACATATTGATAGCACTTCTGCAATTTCATTGTTCCTTCTTCTTACATACACATCCCACCATCATTTTGCCACCCCTTACAAATGTCGGGCGGACTTCCGAGAGAGAGAGAGAGAGAAAGAGACAGAGAGAGAGAGAGAGAGAGAGAGAGAGACAGAGAGAAAGAGAGAGAGAGAGAGAAAACAACAACCCCGTTGCTTCCAGAAAAAAAAAAGATCAGATGACAGCAAAATGAAAACATGCAAATTCCACGAATCGCCAGTGAGAAAGCTCTGGTTACAGGTGTACCCACACAAACTGACGATCAGACAGGCCAACCTGGAATTGCACATTCTTTTATTATTATTTTAGATGTTACAATGCATTTGTGGAGGATGTGTGTGTGGAGGGGAGACGTTGGGATTTGTGTGGATTGATCCGTTTCACCTTTGCATGTACTAGGAAGTGAATGCTGTGTGTGTCCGGGAAAGGGGAGGGACTTCGACGACAAGTCAGGGACGCCGCTGCGCCTCTTCCCCACTGAGCTGCGGCGGTGCTGCGTTTTAATCCCAATAAATACACACATACCCATTCAGAGCGTGGTTTTAGCTGTAGACACTGCGTAACAAAAGCGGTTTATTTTATTTTTTTTTTACTCGTCGAAACGCGTTTGTTGCGGCTCAGCTCGGCCTGATCCGGTCTGCGCGCGCCGCGCAATGCGCAGAGGGGGCAGAAAAAAAAGCCTGTAGCGCAGGCTAACGGCAGCAGGGCTCATTACTGGCAAGTTTGCTCCGTGAACTTTGCCACAATTCGGAGCCATGCTCAGCCCGTCGCCGCCGCGGCTGCTGTTGCTGCTGGGGAGGAGAGCCGGTGGGTCGCTCGTCTGCCGGGCTCGCGCTGCACGCGCCACCGACGCGCTTTCCGGAGTTCGCCCGACGGTTCCGAGGCGCTTCATCATCGACACGTCCTACTCGGCGCACTTCATGGATTTCAAGGGCTCCTCCATACCGAGCGGCATGAAGAAGCTGGTCGTCACCAAGCTCAGTCAGGATTTCAGAGAGGCCGTCAGCGTGCGGACCGTCGCCGTTCCGACGCCCGGAGACGCAGAGCTCCTCGTCCGGAATCGGTGAGTTGTTGCCGGGGGGAGGTGGGTGTGGAGTGGGGGGGGGGAGAGGTGGGCTGAGGGGTTCGGGGGAGATGACCGATACGGTGTCTGATCTATCACTGTTGTTGTTGGGGGGGAAGTTACAGAAAGCTCTCCGCTTACCTCAAATCCGGCGACCGCGATCATCATCAGCACTATCATCATCATCACGAGATGGAAAAAAAAAAAAGAGAGAGAGAGAGAAACACAGTTACTCCAAGTTCCGCCCTCCCTGCATTTGTCTATCATTCCATCTCTCCCTCTCTCCTCTTTCGGTCTCTCTGTCCTCCTGTCTCCCTACGTCACCACAGAAAGTCGGTGGGGGGGCTCAGACTGGCATCAGGAGATGATGGAGAAGGAGATGCGGCGTTACGTGGCGCTGGAGCTGCAGCATCATGTCTCCCATTCAGAGCAGCAGCGGTGTGTTTGGGTGGAATCAGGCACATGTTTCCTCACAGACCAGCACCGATTGCACCTGAATGCACAAGCAGCATTAAACTAAGCATTTGTCTACTTTGATGTAGGACTAAAAACATACTTTATAGTGCTTGATTTCTTGTATTTTTCCTCTTTTTTTGATTTACTACCCCACTACCGAATGTGCGGGGAGCCTGATTAGGTTTTTAATGTTTGTTGTTCTATTTACTCTCCATAAAAAGCCTTTTTTTCCCACATTAGGCTGAACATAAACGAGTGTGAAATGTTCTGCATTAGAACCTGGTTAGCTTGTAAGCAGAGATGCACCGATCAGGTTTTTCCTGCCTTTATTTTTGACCCAATCTGACCTCTTTTATTCTGAAGATTATAAAGACAAAATTGCTGTCGCTTCCTTTATGCCGATAGAAGTTTTAAATTCAACAGATGTAGGGGTTGAAAGCTCTAGATTTGTGAATCAACAAGGGGAAATAGGCTGATTCCACTCTTCTGCCGATTGATCGGTGCAGCTTGTGAGGTAGAAATTGTATAAAATTTGAAGCAGGTGATGAATTTTTAAAGGGAGAGCTTTCATCGTTTTCATAGATTGCCTCTGACTGGAGTTGGAGAATCAGCTAAAGCTCCAAGAGAGTTGTAGTAATTTTATCTTAAATATCACAGCCAGTGCAGCGGGATGTTTTTAATCTGCAGCGATCTCTACCGAGTGTGTGTTCGAATCGTCTTCGATCTCTGCACACAATTTGGTGGAGTACAAACCTAAAGCAATGATATGAGCAAGAAAGAGAAAGGTGATATTAGATTATGAATAAAGTTATTCCACATACCCCACAAATTAGACTTCTTTTTACTTCTTAATTTTTCTTTGTTGTGTTAAAGTTCTGTTTATGGAAAGATTTTTTTTTTTTCTGTAAGATATCTAAGCAGTAAATGTGACAACGTCTAATAAAATTGAAGTGCACTTTTCATTCAGAGGCAGTTCTCAATAGTGTCGCACTGTTCTGGTTTCTGTGCACAATGCAGAAAGATCGGGATACAGTTCTCGGAGATAACAACTCTGGCCATTTTTATTTAGTTTTTTTCAGTTTTACTTATTAACTGATTTGCATCAGAACAAATCATGTTTGCCCATCAAACAGAGTAAGCAAGTCTGTCTCGGACTAAGCTGCAACAGATTTTCAGCTAACCAGTAAGTCAGCAAAAATGACACGTTTTGAATCATATTTCTTTAGCCTCTGTTGCATTTAAAACCACAATCGCAATCAAGTGCCATGAAATCCTATTCATGTCTTACAGCCGTAAAAAAAAAACAACACATAAATGGAATTGCACAAAATACAAATCAGACCTAAAAGTAAAGTTGAAAGGTGTTATTGGCCTGCAAAAAGCATCGTTGCATCTGTATTCTTTAGGTTTTGATTTTGCCCCCCAAAACACACGTTTATACCGAAACTGTTCCTGAAAGACATTATTACAGAGTTCACTGTCATCAGTTTTTTTTTTCTGATGACATGTTATGTCTGATGTGTAACGGTATTATTAGTTTTATTGTAATATATAAAAGATATTTTTAGAAAGTTCAGTTTTCAGTGCATCTAAACATCTAGCTTTGGTTGTTTCACACATTTTAGGTGTAAGATTCTGTGGATACCATTACCTTTGATTAAAAAAAACCGCCACAGTTTCACTTTATCAGCGCAAAGAATCAAACTAAAAATCTGTATTAAAACGTGCGATATCACAATAAAAGTGATTTTTGCTCGACTTTTTAGTCCCCACACCACGACAGTGGTTTTTTTGCAACTGAAAATATTTCTGAACATATCTCACAAATACACTAGTCTATTTGACAGCCGTCTACCAGCGTGCAGCAGCAGGTGAGGGAGGGGCAGCACTGTCTTCCTCCATGCTCACTCCATTACTGCCTGGGGCATCCCATTCAGAAGCCTTTAAATCCTAGAAATGGCTTGACAGAAGTTTTGCGGTTTTAAAACCGTAATTTTAACGTGTAAATGATGTTTTAGAACATTTTGTGTTTTTGTTCTCGTCAGCAAACCTCTACATGAACGCTATCACGTTTGCCACAGAAAGAAAGAATTTTCGAGCACATTATCTTGCCGAATGCCGTTGAGCTTTCCACACAATTTCAAAGGCTGCAGGCTTAACAGATTCGGGCTTCATTTCCAAAATAATCTCTATATTTATATCAATGGGAACTTAAAAAGCTTCAGTATTTTCTATCTGTGTAAGTCCAAATAATTGTTCCTCTTTAATAAAACCACATTATGTCTGTGAGGCAGCTGATCCCACAGATATTAAAAAAAAGCAGTCGAATCAAGGCGTTTTGTTATATCATCTTTACCCATCTATAAACCACAGGAGCATTATCTACAAGCTCAAAGTACACATGTGACATGCACAGTAATGAGGCCCAGCATGCGCCGCCGCTCTAAAAGACAGTAAATGATTTATTTATACATTCCTTTTCTCCCAGATTTGTTCCCAGCGTCGCTACAAAAAGTAAGATGAAAACCACCGCCTTTTCGTGTTGAGGCATGAAGCGACTGTGTTCTGATTGAACACAAAAACCAACAAAAAAACAAAAACAGCACAGTTTCAGTTTTGTTGTGGGTGTCTCTGAAGACAATAAATTATGACATCATTTCATGTGTTTTATGATATGAGCATTGTCCTGTCGGTACAGGACTGCTCTTTTCTAAGGGAAGAAAAATAAACGTTGCGGTATTGCCTAAACAAACCTGAGTGTTTTACCCAACAGAACAAGGCTCGAGTCTTAACCTTCACGCAGGATTTCAGGAATTATATCCCACATGTATGATCCAATGAGGCATTTTAGGTCAAGCTTTTAACTTGCCACATCAGGCTGCAGCTGTCTTTTCCTCTCACCTTTTACACAATAAACTTTTGCATCTCTGTGTTTCAGCTTTGTGGGAATCAACGCCTCTGATATCAACTACTCTGCAGGCCGCTATGACCCTTCGGTGAAGCCCCCCTTTGACGCCGGCTTCGAGGGAATCGGCGAGGTCGTAGGCCTCGGCCTCAGCGCCAGCTCCCGTTACACCGTCGGGGACACAGTGGCCTACTTCGGCAGCGGCGCATTCGCGGAGTACACAGTAGTCCCTGCCAAGGAGAGCGTGCCCGTTCCCTCGGCGAAGCCGGAGTTTCTCACCCTGCTGGTGAGTGGCGCCACAGCCTACATCGCCCTGAAGCGCCTTGGCGACCTGGCTAAGAGCGAGACCGTCCTGGTCACAGCAGCTGCCGGAGGAACGGGACAGTTCGCCGTGCAGTTCGCCAAACGGGCCGGCTGCCACGTGATTGGGACGTGTTCGTCCGACGAGAAAGCAGGCTTCCTCAAATCCATCGGCTGCGACAGACCAATCAACTATGCCAAGGAAGACCTCGCCAAGACACTGAGGAAGGAGTACCCGCAAGGCGTAGACGTGGTGTACGAGTCCGTCGGGGGAAGCGTCCTGGAGCTCGCTGTGAACAGCTTGGCCACTAAGGGCAGACTGATAGTGATCGGCTTCATTTCGGGCTACCAGACCGCGTCGGGCATCCCACCTTTCAAGGGAGGGACGCTGCCGGTCAAGCTGCTCCAGAAGTCGGCCAGCGTCCGGGGGTTCTTCCTACCCCACTTCCTCGGGGACTACAGGGAGGCCCTGACCAGCATGATGAAGATGTTTGCCAAAGGGGAGCTGGTGTGTGAGGTGGATTGTGGGGATATGGCGCAGGAGGGAAGATTTGTGGGGCTGGAATCAGTTTTCAGGGCAGTGGACTACATGTATGCTGGGAAAAACCTGGGCAAGGTCGTGGTAGAGGTCGCACCTCCAAATGTTGGAGATAGCAAGCTGTGATTTACCTTGATGCACTAAAATCCAATTAAACTGAACAACTTTATGTGGCCTCAAAATTTAGATTCTATTTTCATAAGATCTTTGATAAAGCTCAATAAAGAATGATTGATAAACAGATATTAAGCATTTAAAAAGTTTTTCTTTTCCTGATTGTAAGATTTGAACAGTGTTCAATCTAAATTCCTGTATCATTTTGTATAAAGCTAACAGCTGTGTAAAAAGACAACCTCTTTTTTCTTAGATATTAAATTATACAACATGTTTAACAGTCAGATTTACCAAAATTACATAGAGGTATACATCTGGATATTTTGAAGAAACACATTCCTTGTGTGACATAACAGAAAAATCTAAAAAAAAAACTCAACCAAGTTAAAGGAATAGAAGGTTGGACCTCCACAGGTTTGTTCTGTCCTTGGGTGACGATGTCCAGATGCCTGAAAGTTCTATATTAATTGATTGAAACAATTCTGCACAAGCATGAACCACAGGAATGTCCAGTCATCATACCGCCTGAAAGGAGATGGGTTCTGTGCCTCAGAGGTAAACATATTTAAAATAAACATGTTAACCCCAAAACAATAGCAAAAGACCTTGAGAAGATGCTGGTTGAAAGGTGGTGAAACTCCAGCTCTGCAATTGTCCTCAGAGACAAAGACCTTAACTTTGTAGACACACATATTTTTAGATTTTGAAGAAAGTGGGATTATGGCTGAGAAAGTTGTCCTGACTGTGGAGTATATGTGGTGGCATCTTGTGTGGGGGTTTTGCAACAAGAGGGACTGGTGCACTTCACAAATGATGTAATTAGATTACATCATTTGGAAATTATTTTATGCAACGTTATTTGACCAGCATCAGCCAGGAAGATAATACTTGAAAGACCCATTTGAAATGGGTCTTTCAAGTATTATCTTGAAAGACCCAAGATAATACTTGAAAGACCCATTTCAAATGGGTCCAGAAGACCCATTTGAAATGGGTCTTTCAAGTGGAAAAGGACCCCAAACATACATCTAAACAATCTAAAATTTTAAAAAAGCATCTCAAGAACAACCAGGTCAATATTTTGGATCCGAGCGAGGCGGTCTACAAACCCGACTTTGCTCACTGGTTCTGTCAAGAGAAATTGGTCAAAATGGTTGTGAGAAACTTGTGGAAGGAAATCAAAAATGTTCAACTGAAGTCATACAGTTTAAATGCAAATACTAAAGACATGAAAGCTGAATTTGAGAAATTGTCAATTCAATATTCTTGCATTTAGCCAACAGAAATAATTTTACTAATCCCAGATGAACTAAAACTTGAAACGTTGAGTCAAGAGTTCAAGTCTGGCAGTGAGAATTGTCTTTTTCTACACTGTATCCAGTTTCACCTGTAGCTTTTTGAAACAAGGTCCTGAAACAAAAGCCCTCACGTTCGGCCTCTCAAAACATTTCCATGTTACAGACCCTCCCCCACAGTGCTACCTCTGGAATTATGTTATACCTGCTGCCGTAATGCGCTTGCTTTTAGCACTCCCAACTACTTTATCTGCCATAAATATTTTATGATGGACTTCACTGTTTTTGTAATGGTGGAGAGTGCGGGGGGTTGGCATCAGTGCGAGCTTGTCAAAAGCAAGTGCCGCTCCAGGTGCGCTCGGCATTTCATTGCCATGTTTGTGGCTGACAGAAACGGCGTTCGCACAATCAATCTTTTCATTCACATGCCCCCGAAGCCGCTCGTAATAACAGCAAAAAAAAAAAAAAAAAAAAAAAAAGGATAAATTAGTCCAGCTAAGCAGTAGTTGGACTAGAAAATGTCATTATTTTCTCCCTCAAACTGAGTGGGAAAACAAATCACTTAAGGTGAATGTTTTAGAAAAGGCCCCCTGACACATTTTGGTTTCTTTCTTTATCATTATTTTTTGTTTTGTTTTGTTTTTTGGGAGAGAAAAAAACCCCGAAGGCGCACAAAATTACTTATCAAGGTTATTCACACGCCGTTGATCACGAAACGACAACGGTCCATTTCACTCAAACGAAAGCTTTCAAACGTTTCATCTGATTGGACATTTTTAAAGCTATATAGTGACATTAGTCTTCGAATGTCAGAGCAGTCTGTTTCGTGTTAATGTGTTCCGTCGAAAAACAAACACCTGTTCTTTCTTGGCAGGAAGGCCCTGTCGTCTTCATGCTCTGTGATCCCGTTATTTCCTCATCCAGGTGGCTGCTCAAAAATACAACTCAGTGTGAAACGCGTTACAGGTGTGACCCCAGCATGCAAAAGCTGCCACTTTCAAAGAGATGGGAGAAGGAGAAAACAAAATGCTGCAGCACACTAGGACGGAGCCATTTTGGTTTGGAGAAAGTCAAAACACTGTTGAAATGGACCGTCCAGAATTTCCACAGTGTATAACCCATAAAAGCTTTCCAGTAGTTAATATCTTACCTGCGGTAGAAAACACTCTTGGTGTCTTCGTTCAGCTGTAAAGTGACGGTGTAAATCCAGATGCTGGTCCTGGATGTTGGAGCTAACGGCTAGTCAGAGAAAGGCCCAGGTTAAAATGTCTGGTATGAATAGCAAATGACTTCTCTGTAAATAACAAATGCAAGCCACATTTTATGGAAACTGTTTCAGGATATTTGGTTTTGGGTCCCCTTTGAATCAGCTGTTAGCCTGGTGGTGTTTATTCAACAGGAAATGGAGGTAGGAGGATTTACGCCACTGTTCGCTATGAGAAATGACGTTCTGAGACAGACCGTGTAAAGTGTTTCCACTGAGAAAAATTGAATTCTTTTCCCAATTAAAAAAATAAGGCTTTTTTTAATCATTATATGGAAACCTCCATAATTTTTTGTGTACTTTTATATGAGGGAGTTACTGTGACTGAAAATGCTTCACGTGTTCTGCAATTGTTTCACTGTGGACGATCAATGATGACGCGAATCCTCTGACCTCATTTTGCCGTGCAAACAATCACTGGCTTCTATATAACTAATAGACCAAGATAACACCAAAGTAGTAAATGCAAATGTTTAGCACGATATAAATACACTAAGCTGAAACAAAAATGTTAATGAAATCGCTGTTGCTGTGGTATTTTTATATGTTAAAAACAGATGGATGATAGAATAGATGGAATAGATTTTTGGATTACTTTATTTTTCTATTAGATGCCAACATCAACACACTTTACATGTATTAGTACGTTTCACATAGGAAGATCGTTTTTGGCGCACTACCTTCAACCGCTGCTTTCCATGTAAATAATAATCAGTGCAACGACATTTTATAGCTTCATACAGCAGCAATAAACAGCTGGGATGTCTTTAAAGCTGGAGTTGGTTCACGACGGAAAATATGAAAAAAGTGCTTTTGCTTATTTTGTCCATTTTTTAGACCATCCTGCAAACATCCACCTTCAGAAACACCTCAAATTAGCATACTTTTATTTATTTTTTTGCCATGAAATACTGGTTCTCTCGACTATAGAACAAACCAGGCTTCGAGCAACTTTTGGGACTAAAATGATAATTAAACTACAGCCTTAAGACTATAATTAAATGGAAGCACTGGGAATCACTCTGACTGCGCACAACAGGTTCCCTCTGCAACACCCCTGTTTGTTCAGGTGTTGGAACACAAAAGCAAGCTCCTACACGCCAGCCGCTCCGAGAGGTGACAGAGGTGACAATGCGCGCAGATGTTTGGACGGGTTCAGCCCGCATCCGAGAGCTGGACTGCAAAGGAGAGAAGAGGAGGAGGAGGCCAAGTTCTGCGTCTTCCACAATTAACAGGAGAGGCCTCGTCTCGGCGTCCTCAGGGGGCCTACCTGTACCTCCGCTGATTAGTGAGCAGTCACAGCCCCAATTAGAGAACACACAGCAACCTGAAGAGGCAACACTCTTTATTTAATTGGATTGTGTTGCCGCGTTCGGCTGCTAACTGGCATTGCACCGAATCAGCGTGGAGCCGCCGAGCGTAAACAAGACATTAAAGATAGAGAGGGGCCTTCTGAAGGTGTTGCTGCAGACTGCGACGGTGGAACAGGTGGAGAGATCTATGCCTATTATATGCAAATATGAATCGTTTCAAGATAACAAGCAGGCTGTAACGCTTAGTTCAATCTATTGCGCTTAAATGTGTGTGTGGTGCGAGGGGGGGAGGGGATTTGCATTGCTCCCAATAAAGATATGTTGAGATTTACTTTTAAAGGGGAAGAAAAGTTGTGAACTTTAAGTTTAAAATAAAAGAAAAGTGGAATTTTAAGACTTACACCACTGCTACATTTTTACTGTGAAATGACCTCAATGTCTTGCAACATTACACATCCTTTGAGCCTTTTAACATTTTGTCATATTACAACCAAAACCTCAACAGATATGATGCATACATATGCAAATATATATTTTTTTTATACATCATATAAATATATATTTTGTATGCTATAAAATATTTGTGAAGTGAAAGGATAGAAAGTGTTTTTCACAGTTCCTCCATTTAAAAATTTGAATAGCCTTTCCTCTGACACATTAAAATAAATTCAGTGAATGAGCATCAAGACGACTGAAAAAAAAACAGCTGACAAGTCAACAGAAAAACTTAAATGAAAGGCTGTGAGAAAATGCTTTCTGTGGCAAACAACAAACATTACACATTAACCTGAACTCACATGGGACATGGTGGCAGTATGATGCTGCGGGAAAGCTTTTCTTCCTACCTGATTGGCAGCATAAATTCTCAAGGTCAATCTGCAAAAAAGAATGTGGAAAAAATGTCAGTTTGCAAAACTGATGATGTACCAAAAAGATGTGCAGCCATAATTTCAGCAAAATGTGGTTCCATGTATCGATGTATGCCACACTGTTCAGAATTTTTTTCTTAAATGTTAAATGCATGTAGTTTCCTTTAATTTGAGAAATTTTCACGACTTTTTACTTAAAATCCCAATGAGACACATAAACATTTGTGTATTCTGATATGACAAAATGGGAAATAATCGAAGGGGTGTGAACAGTTTGGCATTCAACTTTCCCTTGGGTGTTGGCATCTCTTTGTATCGTTCGGTGAGCCCAGAGTTCAACTAGTAAAACCACAACATGAATATGTTTATGTAACTGGAGTGACGTTTCCTGGTTCTCAAATTATCAGTAACTTCTATGCTTTTTCTTATTCAAATTGCAGGGAAGTTTTTGAAAGATTCCCCCTTTTTCTCCTTTTTATTCCAATATCTCCTCCTCCGCCCCCTTCGCTTTTGTATGTGTCACCTAACAAAGACATCACCCCCGTAGTGTGGCACGGTAGTCTACCTCCCAGGCGCCTCAGGGACACCAGCTTGCTGCCTGGTGCTGCCAGCATCCAGACAGTCCAGTTTCTTTCCCTCCGCAAGTCAGTCAAGACCCCTCTCAGCTCTCCAACTCCCCGAGCCCCCATCACTCCTACCCCTGCCTAATTACCAAACCTAAAACCCCACTCAACTAATTAGCCACAGCAGACCCAGGAGCTGTGAGTAAAGGTAAAGAGATGGCTTCATTCAGGACGGTGTATGTATGTGTGTGTGTTAGTGTGTGTGTAAAAAGAAGAAAGGGAGCAGAATATTCATGCCTCCTTTTGCAAGCACATCTCTACATCCAATTAAAGTCATTTATTAAACAGTTTTTTTTTGTTGTTGTTTTTTTTAACAAAACCTGAGACGCGCGTGACAGAACGAGACAGGAAACGTGCTTGTTTGCGGCCGCACGCGCCGCACGCAAACATCCCCCGCGTGTCTCCGTGCGTCCTGGCAGTCTGACGTCTCTTCTGTCCGTCAGCGGCGCGAGAGCTCAGTGGGACCTAAATTACAATATGCGACGTGCGCCACTTGTGTGAGTCTCAACGAAGGGGGAGGAATAACTTTCTTAATCAAGTTCCCCTGATTAATTGTAATAAAGGTGTCATCTGTAAATGTGTCCTCCTGATTGAGTAATTCGGGGCTGGAGACGGTGGGCCCGTCCCCGGTGATTGGGGAGGGTTGGACAAAGCCGGGTGGAGGAGGAGGGGGAGGAGGTTTGTGGAGACACAAATAGCTCCTGGGCACAGTGGCAGCCTTCGCACAACTGACAGTTATGAAATACAATTATCAGTGTGATCTGCTTAAGAATTCATCAGCAGCTTTACCGGCCAGTAAAGACGTTCGCAAAGAGACAGCAAGGGATGGTGGGAGGGTGGAGGGGCTGCGGTGGGGCTGTGGGCCTCGCTGATTAAATGAGGTTTTTATTTTTGTCCAACAGATTGCTCACATTATGCTACAAAGCTGTAAAAATAAAACTTCCTCTGTTAAATATCTGTTTTATTTCACGTCGTCCTAAGAACACTGAGCTCATGCAACTCGAGAGGCTGGCCTTCTACTGTATGTGTAACACAGTGCAGATTTACTTCTGCTTCTTCTGGCACACACATAAGCTTCAGATCGTCGGGCATGTGTTTTTGTCAACCAAAGGTCTTGAATCAATGTAAAAAGCAACTTTGAAATAGTGACTTAATTGAATTTTAGAAAACAAAAGCTGTCCAAACCAAAGTGTTAAAAAGTTACGGACTCTTTAAAAGCTTAAAAAATAAAAAAATAACTGCATTTTTTTTAAAGCTGAGTTCAGTTTCACTAGCCCTATGCTGCTGATTGCTGCAAGATTTGTAGAAATCACGTAAATACGCGTTTGCATGTGTACATGGGAAAAACGGAGACTTGGGATCTCCCGCGTCGGAGTCTGTGACAAATAATGTGTCAAAATATCCACATACCTGCTTTGACACGATTCCCAATCGATATCATCTTGTGTTTGAATATCTATACGTTCTAATACGCAATTTAAAAGTAGCTACCTCTATCAATCTGTCCACACAAATAAACCTCCTAGCGCCATGTTAAATTCCTAACAGGAAGTCACAGTTGTTTTGAAGGATTCTGATTGGCTGACATAGGTTTTAGCTTCGCGCTACACTGCCCCCTATGGGTTCGGCATGTTCAAAACAAGGCTTAGAGGTGGATTTGTGCGGGTTCGTGTGGACGAAAACTTTTCTGAAAATAACGTGTACAATATTATTTTAAACAATGCGGTGGAGATATGCGTTTTATAACAACACGGCTGCATGTGTACAAGTTCTTAATAAAAGTGAAATTTAAAAATGTAAAAAAAACCCCCGACTAAACAAATATGGTAAGAAATAACATTTTACCTTTGAATATGTTGAATCTAAGATAAAAACATTTCAACTTGACAGATAGAAATCATATTCCGTGTCATTTATCATCTCTCTGTCGGCTGTCTCGGACTTTGGGACATTATTTGGACTTTTGAAGGGGGATCCCTCGGTGCATCTGTGCGGATGTAGATACATATTCAGGTGAAAGGCAAGGGCACCACTCACCAGCTCAGGATTAATGACAGCATTGTCACCATGCTTACCAAGGCTGCCTTCAATTGGCTGGATAAGGACGAAGAAAAATGGCGGAAAGAACAGAGGAGGAAATATGAGCGTCCCGTCGGCAGGATGACGGACAGGTCCTCAGTCCGGCTCCCTCAGGCCCCCTTCTGTCCTCATTCTTTACCGGCCCCAGCTTGCTACAGAGGCAGTGTCTCTGCGGCCAAGGACACGGGGGTGTCAGCAGCGCGTCTGGGTAACATCGTTCATCAGGCCGCATCGGTAATGGGGAGCTCTCTGTGACAGTGGTCATCAGGACACAAAAGCAAAAGGGCCCATAAACATAACATGACAGATGGCCTTGAGGACAGCTTCGGACAGGGAGGGAGGGATGAAAAGCGAGAGGTAAAGTGAGATAGAGAGAGGGGGACTGCGGCGGACAGAGAGATCTCAGCCGGGATTGTTAAAGTCTTTGGCAAAAGTCTTAAGCACCGGGTGGTTTATGGAGGTACGTGTTCAATGTCAGCTGAGAGTGAAAAGAGAGCGGAAAGGGAAAAACCGGAAGATCGCTAGGGAATTCCTCTGTGGCTGATGTCCAAAAAAAGGAGGGGGAAAAAACAGTCCTAGAAGACTAAAGTCAGCGAAAATAGCATAATTAAATCAGTTGAACTGGAAAGATGAATGCAAATGATGTTTGGTTTTTTTTCGTATTCCAGTGAAAATATATTCAGCCATGCATGTCTTCTCCAAATAAAACACCAGGCCTTGTTAAAAAAAAGACTCAACTGGTTCAAATTATACATGATCTGTTGTCCTTCTTAAGCAAAGTTTTCATTTCCAGCTCTCCTAATTTCTTCATTTTCCAGCATCCCTGTTTGTTAACTACCTTTCATCAGCGACTGTGGCCAATTAGTGAAGTTAAACCTTTTAACCTTCAGCATCCTGCTGCACAGTTAAACTGAAGATCCAACATGAAAGATCCACTCGCCTAAACAGAGATAGTTAGGATAGAAAAGACACACAGCCTCGCAAATGTGTTCATGCTCTCAGAGGTTTTAAACACTTCATTTCATTACAGTCTCAGACTTTTATGCATTTTATTGTGGTTTTGCGAAATGAACTAACCAACGTGCAACATTTATGTTTGTGGCATGCGTTTATATTTAGCCCTCTGAGTCAATACTCATAGAACGAGTTACAAGTCTTTTGGATTGTGTCTCTACCAAACAGGTTTTCTTACAGAACTGCCTTGAATTTAGGACTGAACAGTGAAACTGTTGGTACCATTGTTGCCTTGCAGAAAGACGGTCCTAGGTTTGATGTTTGTGTGTTGTTTGACCTGTGTGTACTGTGTTGGCCTGTGATGGACTGGTGACCTGTCCGAACTGTGTCGTGCCTTTCTCCCTATGACCACTGGAAATAGACACCCTGTACGGACGAGAGGTATAGACAATAGATGAATGGAATTTCTTTGAATTTGGCTCAGTTAATTAAATTAGGACCAGCTTCCATGTCCCTGCTAAAGAAAAGCATGGTAAAAGTATGGATGGTGTGTTCAGGCTGACGTACACATTCTTCCCCGCATTTGCCATCGTCTCCTATGGGTAAAGGCAAACTTTGTTTGCATAGGGTGAGGCGATACCTAAAACTCACAAGATGAGACACGATATTGAGTTCACAAGAACGAGACAAGATTTTAATGTCATTTTCAGGAAAACTTCAAAGTTCAAATTTATGCTTTAAAAAGGCTTATTAGTTTGGGTCAGCCATTGGTCATTATAGCCATGCTTTCTACCTCCATGCTAACATATTGTTCGCGTCTCCTCTTTCACTCTGTTGCCATTTATTATTCCTACTGGGAGCCCAAAAGTCTGCCAAACAGATGATTTAGGAGTAATAGGGGTATCTTCTATTTCAACTTCATCAGATAAAGTCATGACGACCGCAACTGTCTAGAGCTTGAGAGACAGCAGTCACCTCAACAAGAAACATTGTGAAGCTTCAATGTCGCAAGATCTTGTTACACTGTATTTGATTTGATTTGGTTGTAACATGACAACGTGCGTAAAATTTCAAATACGACGATCAGGGTAGACGAGGACTTAAATCTGCGTCACCAACAGAAAATGTCTTTATTTCCACTTCCAATATCTCAACAGACTAGCACACAACGTCGAAAGACATGCTAAAAATAAAACACCCCATAAGAACTCTGTGTCGGTAAAAGTTAGTTCATAATTGTGGAAGTGACAGCAATGACAGAAAGTGCGAAACAGGTTGTGTGAAAAAGTAGAGGTGAGGGTGTCGGGGGTTGTCGCAGAGTCAACTGCAGAACCTGTTGGAGGTCCCTGCGGAGACGAGACGATTGTCGTGTTGGCAGCACCTTTATCACCTCAGGATGTATGCACCGTCTTCGCATGTTTACAGGAACGTCTTTTCCACAAATGAAAGCCATCCTGCTCAAAACATGGGAAAACGCAGCTCCGTGGCCTCCGCAGGTTCGGCCTCCCTCCGTCTCTCTTTGTTTTGTGGAAACAGACCGGCCCGTCCATTAATCGTCAGCCATCCATCCCTGCTCACCTGTATATAAAAGGGAAATTAGAATATCCATCACTTGAGCGAAACGTCGACATGATTGATGGGTTAGTCACAGGATCCCTCCATCCCCCCCCCCACACACACACACACACGCACCCACGCACACACACACAAGTGTGTTTTTCAGGAGTGAGAAGTGAACATTATCTAGTGCCATGATCAGATTTAGTCCACGCATTTCCATCCGGGAGAGCTTTCTGAGTGGATGAGGCGAGCCGGCAGAAGGTTTGTGGAAATCTAATATCATAAGGCTTTTTTGGTTTGTTAGACTTGTTATTCGCAGAGTGGGCTGGTGACACTTCTGATATAACAGCGTAAGACAATCTAACAAGGCAGAATCTCATTTTGTTGAAGCGCTTCCGTCAAACTGTGGTCTGAAGGATGATGGGGAAAATCTGTGCAAACAGGTTTTGAGTGGGGTGTGCTAAGACTAAAATACCAACCGTTCTTGGAGAAAAGTCTTAGATAAATAACAGGAAACATCCTTGGAGAAGGTGACATCAATGCCAGAAAGCGCAGAATGCTCATTTGCTGTTTATGAAGGGAGACCATATTTAAACTAAAAAGAATAAGTAGATGCTAAAGAATTAAGCTTGAGATCAAGACTAATGACTGATGCATCTTTATGAACCCATCAGACATAATCACACAGGAAGTGAATAACACTGATTATCTCCCAATCATGCCACCTGTTAGTGGGTGGGATATGTTAGGCAGTGAAAGGGGAAAAAAAAGTCTTAAAGTGAATCTGTTAGAATCAACAACAAAAAAGATTTGGCAAGATCCAAATCGTAATGTCCTGATGACTGGGTCAATGTTCAGTGATAAATGTGGCAATACTGTTTGATCCAGTCCAAGGGATGAGTTCGAAAAGCTCAGATAGATGAAGTTAATGCCAGTTCTGATAGGTCTTAGAATACATAGTACATAAGGTACACATTAGATGCAGCTCTGTAAAACCCACCAAAAATTACAAGAAAATTTCCTTTGGCCAAGCTCAAAGTTGGAGCTAGAACTTTGGGTCAGGAAATACAAAGAACTACTATAAGCAATCACTGTCACTGTTCAGCACTGGAACAGGTTGGGTTCATGGACTTTGACACTTACCAGAGGAATGTTGTTCAGGCCACTTTCAGCAGGATGCCAGAAAGCGAAACAGGACTATTTAAATAAAAAAATGACAAAACTCACATTTGCAAGTGATTTGACGATTCAAATGTTTTCTGGGGGTTCGGGATTAGCTTGAAGAGCACAATAGAGTCCGTCTTACATTTCATATTCCCCATATTTCAGTCCGGTAGAGCATCTTCTGTGGGACAGACAAATTTACACCTTAGAGGCTCCACCTCCAACTTACAGAAAGTAAAGTGTCTCCTGCCTATATCTTTGTACCAGATATCACTGCATACCTTCAGGACTCCAGTGGAGTCCATCACATGAAAATTTAAGCAGGTGGCCATAATGCTATGTCTGAAAGGTGTGCATCTATAGTAGAGGCACTGGTGTCTGCCCTCCGCTGTCTATTTGTTTGCCTGTTGGGGTGTGTGGGTGTGTGTGTGTGGGTGTGGGGGTGTGTGTGTGTGTGTGTGCTTTGATGGGCTGGAGACAGGAGCCCTAACGCTGCAGGATGGAGAAAGGTGAACAGGAAACAGAAGGTGCCCATGGAGGAGGTATGTGACATCTGTCAGATCCAGTGTGGGTGTGGGGATTCAACGTGCTCCCCCTCCCCCTTCCGCCTGGCCGAGGGTCACGCATCGCACCGCAGTCGCTGAAGTTGTCACGACACCATGACACTTCCTTGGCAGTGGTGGCCAGACAGCCTCAGACGGCGAAGACACCACACGCTTTTTTTTTTTTTTTTGAGTAAATTTGTCTTAAGGTAGCGGGGGGGGGGGGAGTGGGGGGTTGTGTGTACTGTTTGTTCTCTCTCGAAACAAAAACGTCTTGCTTATTCTTGTTTCTATTTTTCTTCTCCCCCCTTCTCCTTTCCACGTCAGGGTCTTGGACAGCGGAAGGTCAGGTGACATGGCAAGGTCGAGAAACAAACAAACAAACAAACAAACAGAAGGAATTAAAACGGAGAGAAAACAGACCAGATGAAATGTGGCGGCGTGTTTTTTTAAGCCCTGATGGCTTGTAGCAGCCATTACTCTCTGTGGTGTCCTCTGCCCCCCATTGGTCGCAACAACACCTCCTGGCACGGCTGCCACTGTCACATCATCTCATATTTCCGCTTAACTACATGGACAATGAGGGCCATTTCACACCGGGATCGGTTCAGCGCTTCGTGCTCTTCAGGCGGCAGCGTCTGTTCAAGGTGGGAAAGGTCATTCGCAGTAGATTTAATAAAAAATGCGTTTTCCTAAGCCAGCGTGAGCTCAAATTAGATTTAGTCATTTGTTTTGTCTTCGCGGAGACGAAAACAAAGAAAATACCGCAAAAATTGTTGAAACCATTTTTACTATTGCCTGGTTTCAGAGCTATGACTAACAGCCAAACAGTTTTTTTTTTTTTTTTAATGAAATGACAATTTGGTTTTGATTGTCTAATCAGGCTGATTGAAGCAACCCCCCTGTTCTATGTAAATAGAAGAGGTCTGGTAACAACTTTAACACACATCCAGTGACAATCCCCTGTCAAACACCAGTCATTGTTTCAGTTTGCACACACAAAATGGCTGATTGAGACAAATTTGATGGTGATGTTGGGAATCATTTCGAAACTGACGCCACAGGAGGAAGCACAGTCCTAATAACGTCTCGTGAACATTTAAGTTGCTGTACTTCCTTCACCCTTAAGTCGTTTGACTATTTTTTATTTATTTTTTGTCAACGTCATCTGGGTCATATTTGGAACTAAACTGGCTCAACCGTCGGGAGTGTTATCAATGACATTTTGACACAATTTGGTGTTCCAACAGGAGAAAGATCAGACCTGTTAAGCTAAGTGTTTAAGTTAATGTTTGCCGTTTGTGATCAAAGATAGACATCCGCTGTTTAATTCACCAGTGCTGGGTGTCCCATAGCATGATGCTCCTATCACCATGCTTGACTGTTCATACATTGTTCAGTGGTTTGAAATTATATCAGCACAATATGGACAGAAATAGAAAAATAAAACCTTCATTCAAACTTGTGTATCCAAATCTTGCTTTTAAATTTAACTGGAGATGCATTCTGTTTAATTCAACTAACCGATAATATAAACCATAGCTCAAATGACTCAAAGAGATTCTCTGACATTTCGGACCATTTATCTGTGTATGTGAACTTCTGACAGGAACCTGTGCACCCACCAGCTGGTGATGTCGCCGTTTTAATGATAAAACTCACAAGAAACAGCTTAAACACTGCTAACTTACGCAGATTTGAATGGGTTCAATCCAGACTGCTGCAGGGGAAGCCTGGGCCTAAACATTTTAGATCTGTATGCAGAGTGTGCCTTTAAAAAAAAAAAAACATGTTTCTTTTGTTTATTCTTTGCATTGTCTTTTCCTCTCTGTGTGGAGTTTTGACATTGGAGATGACAGGTGTCTGTGGAGTGGAGGAGGAGGAGGAGGAGGAAGAAAAAGGAAGAGATGCCGGGTAAGAAAAAAAAACAAGCTTTGACTGCCTGTGGGTGAAGGCAGACTCCTCTAGGCAAGGCGGCCTTCAGCGTTTAGCTGGGGGCGCAGTATCAAAATCACAGCCACTGCTGTACCCCTAAGGCGCTAATCTCAACCAGTTACCGTCAAGTGCAGCTTCTTCTTTATATAATCCTTCATTCTCACCCCCCCCACGCCCTCCGACCGCCTCTCCCTCTACTCCCTCCGTCTCCGCCGTTCCTCCGTTTTTAAACCAGACCCAATCCACATAGGTGAGAGGATAAATGACAGGTCGGGAAGCTGCAGAGGAAGCAGGGCATCTTGAATCCAGCATCGTGTCTCTCTTTGTCGCCGCTCGCAACAAATTCCAAACTGTACAAGCCGTAGATGAATCGGTTTTCTCCTGGAATTGTAAAACCGTAATTAGCAGGGTTTTCTGCGTTTCCCCGCAACAAAACCCAACCAGATGCCGAGGAGACCTCCACCGTCGCTCAAGTTGGCTCAATGGAGGAGGGTTGTTGTTGTTTGATCGCTGGATGACTGCTGATTTAATAAGTGTTAACTATGGCGCAGCCAGCCGAAGGAAAAGAAGGGAGGAAAAAAAAATGACAGAGAACTTAAAAGTAAAAAAGATGTAAAATAAAGCATAGAGATCAAACGATGACACGTTCAGCTGTGCGCATAATGTGCAACTTATTTCAGCACGCCCATGCTGTTTGTCAATTATTTAAAAACCACAGGAAATTAAGTCCAGGTAATCTCATAAAGTGTAACTAACATTCTTTCTTTTTCTGTTTTCTCTGTAGCTCAATTGAAATTACTTGATGCTGCTTAGGAACAAGAGTTTCGCAGAACCAATAAGGATCATGAAGGGATCTTTGCTAAAGGGCTGAACTAAACTTATTTTCAAGCAAATCTGAATAAATCACACATGAAGACCGAAGACTACACTCGTGTAAAACATCACACATATTCATAAGCTATTTTTGGAGTCACACAGAAAACTGGCTGGGTAATAAAAATGGTGTAAGCCCTCGGCATGACACTACCACCGCTATGCTTCACAGTGGGGATGGTATGCAGATCAGGAACATAAAACCGCAGATGCAGCTCATGGAGAACTGTCTGCTGCTTGTATATCACTACCGACTGTTTTGTGGGAGTATTTTCTGCCTTTCTTAAAACATTAGTTTTATTTTTTATGATTTGTGTTTTGTGGACTCAGCTAAACCCATTCAAATGTGACAGGGGCTTAAGGTAGGGTATTATTGGCGATTAATAATTTGGATGTAAACATGCACAATGTTTTCATTTAGACAGTCTGCTGTTAAGGCCAGATTTTTGACATGCACCACTTTGTGCACCCGAGCTCTCGATCTTTGCAGCTCCTCCAGACTCTACGCAGTCTGTTTCTTCACTAATGTTCTATCACAAAGGCAACTGGTTGGATTGGATCCTTTTTTGGACTATCACATTAAAGGAGCGTGATTGTAAATGCATGCCACATTTTTCGGCTATTATTATTATTATTATTATTATTATTATTATTATAAAGAGAAGAATTAGCAATGTGACCTTAATAAGATAAAATGTCCACAGAATACATCGATGTTTGTGGCTGTACAGTAACAAAACAAAAACTTTCAAGGGGTATGAATGCTTTTGCAAGGAGAGGTGGATGATGAAGAAAATTAATGTGAAAAAGTTTTTACCCGATCCTGAAATATACATGTGGCGTCCCTACAGAGTTTTTCAGAGACTCTTTTGATCTGAAAAGCTCCTTTAATGCGGAGTTCAGATTTATAGCCCAAACCCAACCCGAAATGCGGACCAGGTCAGGCCAAAATGATTCTTTTGGCAGGCTTCTGTGGCGCGTTTAATAAGCATATAATACATTCAGCACAAAGAAAATCTAATGAGAATGTTCGACATAAAGTTGCGTTAATCTGTTGTAGTCTAAATAGAGGAGAAAGTGAGGTGCTGGCGTTCATTAGACTAACAAGCACAACTCATTGCACAATAACTGCCTTCCCAGCCTGCTCTGCTTCCATCAATCACACATCCCAGGTGATTTGCACTCGACTCACCCTGCGGTTACAACAAGCGACAAAATGGAGCAGGAAGAGGTTGAAAGCTAAAAATTGTGAGAAGTTACACCACCTACTCAAATTGTGGTATAAAAATTACAGCAGTAAAATCTTAATTAAAATAATATGTCAGGTTTACTACAAGCTTGGGCCTATAATTAAAGTTTCATTAGCTGGGTCGGATCGGGCTTGGACACAACTTCTACGGGCTCGGGCCGGGTCAGACTGGAATTTTTAGGCACAATCAAGACTCTGCGTTTACGTCAATGTTTCCATCACTTCTTGGCAGCCAAACACCAACAAACAGGAAATGCGCCGCTGCTGAAGACCGGAGCAAAGACATCTGACAGCCGATTGTAAAGAGCGGGCTAACCATGCAGACACAGAGACAGTGGCCCCAGGCATTTCTTATTTGGCCTTACTAGCAGGATGGCATGCCTTGACGTTATTTAGATACACTCACACACAAAGCAGACAAACGCACCCACGAAAAGTCTTGACGCAGACTGTAGGTGAAGGCCGGTATATGTCTGTCTTGTCTCGTGAGCGAGCGGGCCAGAGATGGAGGTAGGGCAGACAGATCGGAGGGACGGAGGGGAAGAGAGGAAATGGAGGGATTAGATGAAACCTTTCAGTGCATGTCATCATCTCTGACATTCTGTAGGGCTTGACCTTAACAGAGCAGCATTGTGTCAGAAACAGGGTCTCATCACAGCAACCCCTCCTTGCCCCCCACGCACACACAAGCTTCAGAGATCCCGACACCAGCACCCAACATATATTCCCGCATAAACACTTTGGAGCAGACGCACAAATACCCTGGGAATAAAGCAGATAAGTGAGTTACTAAAACTCAACTGGGCGAGCAACCGATTCATCTAGAATGCCTTGCAAAAGTATTTATATCTCTTGAAGTTTTTCATCTTTTGCCGTTCCCCCCCCATAAATTTCAACATATTCTTTTGGAGTTTCTGAGACAGATGACAACAAAATGGCAGATTTTTAATTGTGCAGTGGGAAGCAATAGATTATTTTGGAGTAAGGAAGTTTTTTCAGGATCAGGCCTTGACCCTGGCTGGGTCATTGGCTTCTCACTCGCTTCACTTGATTCTCATCAGCGATCCATCTGGAGTTTGATTCCCCCGATTGAATTTTGTCTGGGACAATCAGTGAACAGAACGAGGAGTTGTGAACGATGACGTTGATTTTCTGCACAGTTTTAGAACTGTAGTCTGTCTGTGTTGTAGTTTTCGCACTGGCAGCGAAGGAAGTGAAGGAAGCAATTCAGTCTGCATTGAGCATGCTTCCAAATGTTGAGCAATTAAAGTCGGAACAACATGATGGTTTAAGACATTTTATCACTGGCAAAGGTATTGCGGCCCTCTTCTGAGTGGGATTGTTTGCAGCACACAGAAATTCTGATAAGGATCATCAAGCTGGCATATTACATGCGTCACGGCCAAATATTGGCAACTGGTTGAAATCAGATCCAATCGTGTAAAACTTCAATAGAGTCTCCGGTAAGCAATCATTTCTCAACAGCCGAAGGTCCAGATCCTCTGTATGAAACAAAGCATAGACTGGTTTCTACCAGGCTAGCTCCAGGCCAACGGTGGAGTAAGCAGTATTAATCCCTGAGCATACCAAATTATTTTGGACAATGTCCTGTTCCCAACTTCGTGAGGACAGTTTGAGGATGGCCACTTAATATTTTAAAATGACTGTGCTCTAGTACACAAAGAAAGGATGAATATATGAACGAATGTATGGAAGAACTTGTCTGACCTGCAAAGAGTCCTAACCCCAACTTAGTCAGAGAGCAGGTCTTGTCCAACATCAGTGGCTGACCTCACAAATGCACTTCTGGAAGAAAAGTCAATGATTCCGTTAAACACAGTCCTGTGGAAAGTCTTTCTGGAAAGTTGATACTGTTATAGTCTCCAAAGATAGGCTGACCTCCACTTCTTTTTAGGCACAATGTAGATAGTAAATGGAGGTGGCCAAAGCCCAAATAATTGTCATGATTCCAGCCCTTCAGCTCTGCCTTGGCTGTGCTGATTGCTTATTGCCCTCACCTGCACTGAGCTGGTTCCTACTTAAACAGCTGCTCGTCACCAGCTCAGTGCGAGATCGTCTGTTGCCCCTGTCACAGCTTTCAAGCCTTTGTCATCTCATGTTTCCAAGAGTTGTCTGGTTTTTGATCCTGCCTGTTTTTCGACCACAGATTTTTGCCTGATCCTTCGGCTGTAGAGAGTCCTGTTGCTGAACCCTGACTGTTTCTGACCCTGCCTCCTGCCTTCTGGATTTTGGATTTTCACTGCCTGAGAACCTCCCGTGTATGACCCTGGACCGTTTTTCGACTTTGTCTCTGGTTGGTGGATTTTGTCCTCGTCGTCTGTTTGCCCCCCTCAGACCCCCCACAGATCTCCCCTTGTCCATTCCCCCTACCCTCCCCCGGCTGGACTCCTGATCCCTGTGGATTCCTCGTCTCTGACCCACCAGTCTTACCACACCCTTCAACACCTTTCACTTTTTGTAAATAAAACCTTTTGGTTACCATCCTCTTGTTGTGGCTGCGTTTTGGGTTCTGGCTGAATCTGCTCTTAACATTACAGTACGATCTCGCCAGTATGAACCCACAGCCAAATCCCAATTGGTGTTCTAAAGTAGAGGATGCTATTACCGGCCTAGAAAGAAATGTCCAGGAGCTCTTACGGGGACTTTCTTCTCTAAGGGATTCCCAAGCCCAAGCTAGGCCCTCAGTTATGCAGCCACGTCCACTTTCTGCCGCTCCCACAGTTAATGCTAACAACGAACCTAAGATTCCCCCCCCTGAGCGTTTTGATGGGGATCCTGAACAATGCAGACCTTTTCTAACCCAGTGTTCTCTGCTTTTTGAACTCCAGCCCTCAGCCTTCCCCTCTGAACGAGCCAAGGTGGCCTACGCCATCTCTCTACTATCTGGTAAGGCTAAGCTGTGGGGAACTTCTGAGTGGGAGAATGATGCTGACAGCTGTGACTCATTTTTAGAGTTTTCTGATGAGATGAAGAGGGTTTTTGATCCTATCCGTCCTGAGAGAGAGGCTGCCAGGAGACTGTTTTCTCTCAAACAGGGCTCTCGTCCAGTTACTGACTATATCATAAATTTCCATGCCTTGAAATCCAGTTGTCTTTGGAATAGTGAGGCCCTGTTTGACGTTTTTTACCAGGGCCTGTCAGATGAAATCAAGGATGAGATTGCTACCCGTGACCCTCCCAAGACCCTCGAGGCCTTAGAAAGGCTTGCCACACGGATTGACCAACGCCTGCGTGAACGTAAGAAGGAGAAGTCTTCATCCAGTTATCAAAGAAGGGTCTCAACTGTTCAGGTCAGTCCAAGCAGCATGCCCAAAGTCTTCACGTCCCCCCCTGTTAACACTGAGGAGCCCATGCAGTTGGGAAGGACCAGGCTCTCTGCTGAAGAGAGGGAGAGGAGGTTCAGAAACCACCTGTGTTTTTACTGCGGGGAGATGAACCATCGAGCTCTTAACTGTCCGTCAAAAGGACAGGCTCAGTAAAGCTCGGGGGGTCTTTACTGAGCCCTATCCTCAGACATCAGAATCCTCCCCACAATCAGTGCACCATCAGATTTCCTGACTCACCTGAAGGGAGTGGAGTCCCTGTTTTCATCGATTCCGGTGCTGACGCTGACTTTATCGATGTCAATCTAGCTCATAAGCTCGCACTGGAATTGGAACTTCTAGAGAAACCACGTGAGATCTTTGCCATAGATGGGCACCTCATTGATACTATCACTCACTGCACTAAACCTGTTTCTGTACTGATTTCAGGAAACCACCACGACAGGATCACGTTTCTACTGACCAGGTCTCCAGAGATTCCGGTGATTCTGGGACGCCCTTGGCTCATCAAACACAGTCCAGTCATTAACTGGTTCACTGGTGAGGTTCAGTCTTGGGGACCATCTTGTCCCACTTCTTGTTTAAGGGAAGCTCCTATCATGACATCTCCCTGTGAGATCATCCATGATTACCCAGATTTGTCTAGGGTCCCAAGGGTTTATCATGATTTGCGTGAGGTATTTAACAAGTCTAAGGCCACTTCTCTGCCTCCCCATAGAGAGTACGACTGTGCCATTGACCTTCGCCCGGGAACCACCCCACCTCGAGGCAGATTGTATTCTATTTCTGGCCCAGAAAGAGGGGCAATGGAGGAATACATTTCTGATGCCCTCAAGGCAGGTCTAATCAGAAAATCCTCTTCCCCAGCAGGAGCAGGATTCTTCTTTGTGGGCAAGAAGGATGGCTCTCTTAGACCATGCATTGATTATCGAGGCCTTAATGAAATTACAGTTAAGAACAGGTACCCTCTGCCTCTCATGACTTCTGCTTTTGAGCTCCTTCAAGGTAGTACCGTGTTCACTAAACTGGATCTGCGTAATGCTTACCACCTGATCCGCATAAGAGAAGGAGATGAATGGAAGACAGCATTCAACACCCCTTCAGGGCATTATGAATACCTGGTCATGCCCTTTGGGCTCACTAATGCCCCAGCCGTTTTCCAGACATTGGTTAACGATGTGTTAAGGGACATGCTAAACAGGTTCGTTTTTGTATACCTTGATGACATCTTGATTTTTTCAAAGGATGTTCCTACCCATATCAAGCATGTGCGGGAGGTTCTCCTCAGACTGCTCCAAAATAAATTATTCGTTAAGGCGGAGAAGTGTGCATTCCATCAGTTATCCGTATCTTTTCTGGGGTTTGTCATTGCTCCTGGCAGGATTAACATGGATCCTTCTAAGGTGGCAGCAGTCTTGGAGTGGCCAGAACCATCCAGTTTGAAGGAGCTTCAGCGATTTCTTGGATTTGCTAATTTTTATCGCCGTTTTATCAAGGATTTTAGTTCTGTGGCTGCCCCCCTTCATCAACTCACTTCTTCTAAGACTCAGTTCAAGTGGTCTTCACAGGCTAAACAAGCCTTCTGTAAGCTTAAGCATCTTTTTACCTCAGCTCCCATTCTGCGTTTTCCAGATCCATCTAACCCGTTTGTGGTGGAGGTTGATGCCTCCGACACTGGGGTCGGTGCAGTCCTGTCTCAACGGTTCGCAGATGATGCCAGGCTACATCCTTGTGCCTTTTTTTCTCGCCGGCTCTCTGCCTCCGAAGGTAACTATGACGTTGGAGACAGAGAACTGTTGGCTATCAAGTTAGCCTTAGAGGAATGGAGGCACTGGCTAGAGGGGTCCACACATCCATTTACTGTGTGGACAGACCATAAGAACTTGGAATACCTAAAGTCTGCCAAGAGACTGAATCCACGCCAAGCTAGGTGGGCACTATTCTTTAGTAGATTTGACTTCACCCTGGCCTATCGACCTGGCAGCAAGAATGTCAAACCAGATGCCCTTTCGAGACTTCATCAATCTTCTGTCTGTCCTTCTGATTCTGTTGACCACGACTACATCCTTCCCTCCAAGACCCGGCTAGCTCTTACCAGTATTGAGACCTTGCTCAAGAGGAGTCATCAGAAACAGCCACCTCCAGTTCAGTGTCCTAAGGGTCTTCTGTTTGTTCCTGAAGAGATGGTGTCTAAAGTCCTTCAGTTCTGTCATGGCTCTAAACTTTTCTGTCACCCAGGTATAACCAAGACTCTAGCAGTGGTCCAGTCAGGATTCTGGTGGCCCACTCTCAGAAAGGACACACGAGAGTTTGTGTCAGCATGCGCCACGTGTTCCAGAGTAAAGCCCTCCAGACGTCCTCCAGCTGGCCTACTAAGGCCCCTGCCTATTCCTCATCGACCGTGGTCCCACCTCTCTATGGATTTTGTCACTGGCCTACCTCCCTCTCAAGGTAACACTGTACTCCTCACAGTGGTTGACAGATTCTCCAAGATGACCCACCTCATTCCTCTACGCAAGTTACCTTCAGCACCTGATCTCGCTGAAGTGATGGCCCGAGAAGTGTTTAGACTTCATGGCATCCCCCGCAACATCGTTTCTGATAGAGGACCACAATTCGTTTCCCGTTTTTGGGGTGAGTTTTGCACCCTTCTCGGCATTGACATCAGTCTCTCTTCAGGTTTTCACCCTCAGACGGATGGCCAGACAGAGAGGATGAATCAGGAGGTTGAGTCCAAGTTGCGCATCCTTTGTATGGATGCTCCCAGTCGCTGGTCCCAGAACTTACCTTGGGTTGAGTACGCCATCAATGGATTACCATCAAGTGCCACAGGTCTGTCACCATTTCATGTCGTTTTTGGCTATCAGCCGCCTATGCTCTCTGTTCAGGAAGGGGCTACCAAGGTTCCTGCTGCCCACTTATCAGCACGTCGTTGTCTCAGAGTCTGGAGAAAGGCCAGAGCGACTCTCTGCAAGACCTCTGCTGTTTATGCCCGCAATGCCAATCGCCACAGGTCCCAAGCCCCACGATACCTGGTGGGTCAGAAGGTGTGGTTATCCACCAAAGATCTGCCCATCAAGGTCGAGAATCGCAAGTTGGCACCCCGTTTTGTGGGCCCATTTCCTGTTGCCAAGGTTATTAACCCAGCAGCGGTGCGTCTCCATTTGCCTTCTTCGATGCGTGTACACCCCACCTTCCATGTCTCCAAGGTCAAACCTGTGAGGTCGTCCAGGTTTTGCCCTCCTTCCAGGCCCCCTCCGCCCCCCCGAATCATTGATGGAGCCCCTGCCTTTACTGTCAGATGCTTGCTGCGTTCCCGACGTTGGGGCCGTGGCGTCCAATACCTTGTCGACTGGGAGGGCTATGGTCCTGAGGAGAGGTCTTGGGTGCCTTCTCGCCTGATCCTGGATAAGGGCCTCATTCGCAATTTCCATTGCCTGCATCCGGACCAGCCCAGAGGGGCGTCACGAGCCGCCCCTTGAGGGGGAGGTGATGTCATGATTCCAGCCCTTCAGCTCTGCCTTGGCTGTGCTGATTGCTTATTGCCCTCACCTGCACTGAGCTGGTTCCTACTTAAACAGCTGCTCGTCACCAGCTCAGTGCGAGATCGTCTGTTGCCCCTGTCACAGCTTTCAAGCCTTTGTCATCTCATGTTTCCAAGAGTTGTCTGGTTTTTGATCCTGCCTGTTTTTCGACCACAGATTTTTGCCTGATCCTTCGGCTGTAGAGAGTCCTGTTGCTGAACCCTGACTGTTTCTGACCCTGCCTCCTGCCTTCTGGATTTTGGATTTTCACTGCCTGAGAACCTCCCGTGTATGACCCTGGACCGTTTTTCGACTTTGTCTCTGGTTGGTGGATTTTGTCCTCGTCGTCTGTTTGCCCCCCTCAGACCCCCCACAGATCTCCCCTTGTCCATTCCCCCTACCCTCCCCCGGCTGGACTCCTGATCCCTGTGGATTCCTCGTCTCTGACCCACCAGTCTTACCACACCCTTCAACACCTTTCACTTTTTGTAAATAAAACCTTTTGGTTACCATCCTCTTGTTGTGGCTGCGTTTTGGGTTCTGGCTGAATCTGCTCTTAACATTACAATAATTATATATTAGTCTGTCAGAAACCCTGGAGAACTACTGATCAAGGCCACTTTTAAAGAGGAACTCTGGTTGTTTTGGAAGCATAACATAAAAGACCCTACAAGTGTATTAAAACCTTTAAGAGGCAAAAGAGTGAAACTTGCTACATCTTCCACATATGACAGGAATGGCTCGTATGACAAAAATTTACTTAGCGCCAGCCTATAAAACATAAAACCCCATCTTTCAGTCCTGCCCACCTATAAAGAGAGCGTCGTTACTATGCCTCGCACAGGTACCGTGCTTTATCTCCTACTCCTTCTCGTTGGACGGCGTCCATATTCTGAGGACAGATTTAGAGTTCGCCATAGGGCTGCTATTATGAAAATAGGGTTGACCTTTGAAGGTCCACGGATGGTTTAAAGCAGGCTTGTTCCTCAACAGTGCTGTTTGGACTGCCCACTCCTCTCAGTCCTATTAACATATGCCAGTCTCTCTAAATGTTCTCAGTCACTTTATTAAAAAATTTAAGTGCAACAGTATAATTTTTATGACGCCTATAAAGGCAGTGGTGCAGCTCATATTCATTCTTTCATGAACAGTGAACTTTCAGAGAGAACCTCACTGGGTTACATAATTAAAACCACTCCACACATTTCTATCTATCCATCTGTCTAGATGCCAGTATTTGTCGGTATGTGTATTTTTGTGTTAGTCTGCAGAATCGGGGGGCACCAGTTGCAACATGTTTGTGACCCCATCATGCTATCTGTTCTAATGATGCACAGGCCTCCATCAAAGTAGGGACCCCCCGTTGCTCGTCGGGGGCTCCTGGGCACAGGCGCAGTTGCTCAGACTTCATTTTTTATTTTATTTTCCCCACCATCTAACTGCTCGTGGCAGCACACAGTAATGAGAAGCAAAATTTGAAGAAAAATCAAAACAAAACAACATACCCCCACCTCCTCTCCATCTTCGACTGACATCCAAGTCTGTGTTCAGTCAGCTAGTTCTTTTCTTTCTTTCTTTCTTTCTTTCTTTCTTCTTTCTTCCCCGTCTGCATCAAAAACAAAGATTGTTTTAATAGAGCAGTTCAGACACACTGGGCAGCTTTGTTCAGTGCAGCAGTATTTGTCTTCCTCACATTCACATACACACACACACACACAGGCAGGGAAGGATTAGCGTACGACGCGCGCGCGCATGGATTGATATGTTTCAGTTTACTGGGCCGACGCGAGGCGCAGGGCGAACCCATCGATTTTTTGCCAATATGGGTTTGTGTTGATCCTCGGGCCACATTCATTTTCATCGCTCAGAGACAGGGACGGAAAGCAGAGGTGTGTCATGCTTGTTTTGTCAGTTTCTATGGCAACTGGGATCACTGGAATCAGGAGAGGTCATGCTGCTGGTGAGACGGGGAATGTGCCTCCGCAGAAATCAACGTCACGCGAAACTTGCTTTCTTTTGCTCTGTCTGGGCCTCAGTTTGTCCATCACCTCTTCTGTGTTAGACAGGCCCTGTTGCCACTTTCTAATGCATTATCACCAACTTTACCCGCCTTTTCAATTCAGTTCAAGTTTATTTGCATGGCACATTACAGTCACAAGGCAATTCAAAGTGCTTTACATCCTAAAAACACCGGTCACCAATTGTGAAACAAGTAGTAAACATATTTTGTCAACAGCGTTCTGGATCAGATGTAGCTGTCTTGATTTTTTTGTTTGTTTGTTTTAGGCAGACCTATGAAGAAATCAACGTGACTAAAGATGAGCATGAATGAGTTTCTCTAGATCTTGTTGATACATTAGTCTTTAATCCTGAAAATATTCTCTAGGTGATAAAAGGCTGACTTTGTAATTATCTCTGTGTGTCTCTGCAGGCTCAGGTCTGGGCGTTTTGTTTAAAATTTAAACACCTGACTGGATTCTCACACGCAGGATTGTTCAGCAGCTTTATGACCAGCCTGCATCCTTCATTCTTTCATTCCTCCTGATAAATTTGGAGTTCGTTACTCTGATTGCAGATCTGTTGCCACTGTGCGTTAGGAAGTGTTTCCTGGCTCCTCATTCGGGTTGGCTCGGGGCTGTTAGGCAGCTGATTCTGGGAGAGGCGTGAGGTAGAGGAAAGGATACCTGCCAACTGACTCTCCATAGGTGATAATTGGCTGATGATGCAAGATCAAAACCCTCATAATTCATGTCTGTCTGTGTAGCTGTGTGTGTGAGCGTCAAAAAGCATCTAAAGTTTTGTGATATAATCCACTGAGGCTGCAGGAATATGTGGAGAAATGATTGGTTATTAAAAACAAGCACCGTGTTAGTCAAAAGTGCATCGGCTAGTGGTGGTTCAGTTATTTGCTTCCTAAAGTCGCCATTTCTTGATGAATAGTCAGTGGTGAAACACTTGTTTGTTTCATGTACCAAAACTGCACCGAACCAAGGTACTACGGTAAAAGCAGTCTTGATTTATTAAGGTGAATCATGCAGTTAGGATTCCATATTGAGATATTCACCTGTTTGAAAAGCATGACACACATACTGTAGGCAATTAGCGTCTCTGTCTAAATTAAAGACAGGAGAAAAAAAACAAACCTAAGTACCGGTACTTTATAATTTTATCTACCTCTCCTATCCAGTGAATTTCCCTAACACAGATTTTAGTATGATCTTGCTTTTGGGCCAGAGTGGAGTAGTGAAACCTACCTAGAATCACTTCTACATTAACTCAAAGGAACTTTACTAATTATCTGACTTTTAATAATTAAAACTGGAGACGTCTAAGAGAGAAAGAGTAGCAAAAGCAGACTTGGCATAATTTAATCCAATTTAGATGAAATCTCAAGTCAAAATATAAAACATTTATTTTAAATATAATATGTGCAAGCAGTGGGAGAAACTGGGTTTTGTGCCAAGTTACGGCAGTCACCAGTTTAAAACCCTGAAATGACTTTTATGAGAGATTACGTACTCAAGACACTAAAAGCAGAAGTTCAAACCTCATTTAATTCATATGTCAATGAAGATTAACTGGTTTTACTCAAAATTTGTGTGAAAACTGTTAAAACACTGCGGTCTTCAACACGAGTGCAACAATCACTGCTGCTGCATAACTTAAAGTTGAAGAATATCAACTATAGAGAAGTTCAAACAACTTCAAACTCCTTTTTTCTAAGACTGTCGGTTGTTAAAGATTTACAGCTTTTCAAGCAACCACTAAGCCTTAGTCCAGCATTAACCAGACAGTGAGGATGACAAAATGCCAAAGTTGCTTCAGAAGAGGTGAGACCAGCTTTTTTCCCCCCCATATAACATTCCTCATGTGACTCTATCCTTCGGCAGCCATTGGCTTATAGGCGGCGTCCAATCTGGACAGGTCATGAACCCACCACAGGGCAAAGTGGAGACCAGCAACATTACACACAGACACTGAAACATAAGCACGATTTAAAGAGACCAATAAACCTAACATATACAGGGAGAGGAATCCAGAGTACTTGGAGATGACGCAAACATGCAACCCTTATTTAAAAAATGTATTAAACTGATAGCACACTTCTGTTTGTTTCTCTAATAGCAGTCTTGATGTCAGGCCAGTACCAAGGATAATATTGTTATCCAGTTTACCATTTTCCTCTTTTGGACAAAATTTGTTATAATTTGGCTAACAATCCAGACCCAGATTACCTCAGGGTTGGTAATCTAATCGCTCAGTGACAATTTTAGATATTCTCAACATTGGTAAGAATTTCATCATAATTTGCGGCATTTTATTTTTTCAGGAGGGAAACAATCCTGAAAATTTTTTTAAATCATTGAAAACAATTTCAATGATTTACAAATAGAAAATAATTAGTTGAATTATATCTTGGTTTATTGTGGATTTTCATCTACATAGAGGTATAACTATGAATTCTTACACAGCTGACGATAAAAAAAAAAAAAAAAAAGATAATAGCAAGTTCATCACCTGTGTCTTTTCTGGACCAAATAACCAACAGCTCTGTCCGGGTGTCTTTCCATCGTTTTTTTGAAATTTCCTTTTATTTCCCAGTGATCTGGTGACTGCTAACAGTAGGACGCCGGGCTTCCTCTCCAGGCTTTGTTCTCGGTGACTCCCCTATGGTAGCTTTCATTTGACTCCCAGTGTGAGTCCCGTGTTAATTAGGTAAATGAATACATGTGTACAAACGGGGCCACCCTGCTCTAATAGCGACAGAGGCAGCCACGAAAAGGGCCCCACCAGCTCAGGGTAAGTTTGCGATTAAAGGGAAGGCCTGTATGGTGAGGTGTAGCAAACCGGCGTTCAGCATGCTTTGAAGCTTATTTATGGTGCTTTATCTAATCCGTGCCACCCGTTGCTATAAAGGAGGTATGGATGTATTATTCATGATAATGTATGGTGGTGGCTCTTTTATGCAGACTCACAACAAAGGCAAACTTTCTTTATATGCCTCCAAAAGGCCAATTAATTAATTTCTTTTTAGATTGATGTGAAGCGGATAATGGCAACAAAAAAAAAGGGGGGGTGGGGCGGGGTAATGTTTTTGACATCAGGTTTTAGTGAGGCATCTCTGTCTCTATCTTTTGGGTTTCTAAACCCTCTGGCTCTGAGTTTCCTTGGCAAAACATCTGACTAAAATAGCAGTGTTACTCTCACGTTATAGCACTCGGAATTATATATATATATACACACATATACATACATACATATATGTGTATGTATGTATATATATATATATATATATACATACATACATATATGTGTATGTATGTATGTATGTATATATATATATATATATATACAGTACAGACCAAACGTTTGGACACACCTTTCTAATTCAATGGGTTTTCTTTATTTTCATGACTATTTATAAGGCAAGAAATCCCACTTATTAACCTGACAGGGCAGGTTGACCTATGAAGTGAAAACCATTTCAGGTGACTACCTCTTGAAGCTCATCAAGAAAATGCAGAGTGTGTGCAAAGCAGTAATCACAGCAAAAGGTTGCTACTTTGAAGAAACTAGAATATAAGGGGTATTTTCAGTTGTTTTACACTTTTTTGTTTAGTGCATATTTCCACATGTGTTATTCATAGTTTTGATGCCTTCAGTGTGAATCTACAATGTCAATAGTCATGAAAATAAAGGAAACTCATTGAATTAAAAGGTGTGTCCAAACTTTTGGTCTGTACTGTACATATAACTAGGAATCTTACATCTTTGCCATGTTTTAACAGGATTTAATTTTTCAGACATTACCAAAAATTACATACCTAGTAATTTGAACGTGAATTGAATAAAAAAAAAAAAAAGAGAACAGCAATATGGTATGAAATCTCTTTTCAACTCAGCTTAATGACAGGATAGAGTGGAAGTGCTACAGGATGGATAACTCAAAGTCGAACAATCACGTTTGCAAAATAAAAGCCTGTCATTAATTCAAAAGCAGTTAATAATGGATGAGGGAAGAAACCTCTGAAAGCTATTTACAGTTTGAGGAGGCAGACGTATGAATAGATGACCCTTCCCTCTCTCGCAGTGACAGTCGAGGTTTACTTTACAAAACTGTTGGCAGCAGAAGATCTTCCTGTAGCAGACAGACAGAGCTGCTGTCACTCAGCAAGGAGCTGTCACCCTGCGAGTGTGTATGTGTGTGTGTCAATATGACAGGTTTGAATTAATGAGAGGTATGTGTCAAGGGGAGAAAGAGACATTGAGGAGTAAAGAGGGCAAAGATGGCGGCTGAGTGGTAGCAACTGCAGCGTGTGTGTGCGTGTGTATGTAGGGACGGCACTTAAAATGATAATTTCACTGTTTCCTGCATGCTGATTTCAGGTGAAGTCCTAATCAGATGAATCTTTAAAGTTACCATCCCTGACAGTTTCATGTTAAAGCCAAACCTGAAAGTCTATACTGCTGAGGGGAGCATGGCAGGAACTGGTATGTAGTCTATATCTCAGATTTGCTGTTGAAGTAGTCACTGTCTCGCACTTTCTGTCGGGAGCAAAACTTGAGTCATACGCAGTGTCACATATACTTCAGCTTGGACTAAAGAGGAAACCACCTTGAACAATGTACTGAGGACCAAAGAGAGTCGAGTTGACAGCGATGCAAGAAGCAATGGGAGACTGATGCTAAGTTCAACTTCAGCATCTCAACATGATCACAATGTCGAAGATTTCTTCTTGATGGAAGACATGGCTACAGAAAATAGATATGTCCATATTCTAATATAAAACAGAACTCTGCCATGTCCAAGTAACATGGGAAGACGGCCTGCTTGACTCTACTTCCGAGGAAGTCACCATCTGGTAGTGCTGCGCAAGGTAAGGTTGTACAACTTGATCAAATCGTACAATTGGACTTTGGATGATTTCTCTGGATTTTAACCAATTGTAGCTCAAAGTAGCAGGAAGCATGACAAAGGAATCCTAATGGGGAACGTTGGGATGCCGTACAAAACTTTCATTTGATGATGATGAAGTCACTAGCTGCATTTCCAGTACAAATGTACACAAAGACTTCTTTGATATTCTGCTGATGTCGAAAAAACTATTTCTCAATTGTGATGTTTCCGTTAAAGAAATGCGAGTTAAATCACATATGAATAAGCTTGTTCACGCAATAAGTCGTTAAAAATCACGGAGCCAACATGTAAACATGCGAATCTGCCATCTTTTTCAGGCACTGAAAAGACAAACCTCTCATACTTGTTAGTGACTAGGTATGCGGCATGTTGGGGAAATTGTAGTCTCTGATTTTACAGAAGAGCTATGGATTTAACACTTAACTTTTGATGATGTAGTGAGACCTCTGGCTGAGCCAGTCCCTAAAAATAAGGACTTTCCTGCTGTATGCAAACTGCCGTGACTTGTGCGATGCGGAAAAAAAAAAGAAGTTTCCATCACAGTTTTGCGAAACACACCAATTTCGATAACCCCCCCGCACCCAAGATTTTAAAATTTGTGTGCTTCCATTAAGTGGATTCATTTTCGTAATTCCAAGCCACGCAATTTTATGATCAATGCAAACGTAGCCCACTGTTTTGGAAATTGTGAGGCACAGAGAAAATGGTGTCAATTACATCTGACACCAGACATTTACATACACTGAAGAAGAAGACATGCATGTTTTTTCTCACCGTCTGAAGTTAAATCTGATCAAACTTCTCCTGCTTTCATTCAGTTACAATTACTCAAATTATTTCTAATGGTACATGCTAGTTAAAAAAAAGAAAGAGGATCAATCAGTGTAATGCAGAATCATCCTAAAATCGTGATAAATGGGGAGCTTTAGATACGTCACCAAAAGACTCTTTACTTTGCTTAGCTGTCTCCATCACTAGCATTGTATTTTCAGCCAATCTTTCTGTTGGTATGTTACTGCAGACAAGCATTAAGTTAAAAATACCCGCCATCACCATTGTGGTGCTGTATGTTAATGCCTGGTGCTTTCTTTTCCAAAGCGTGTCAAATATCATACCTTGCTGCTGGATGGATGAGAAGCTCCACAGAAAAAAATTTAAAAAAAGATGCATGCTGGCGATTCAGATGAGTAAACCTCAGGTTTGTGTGTGTGCACGTGCGTTTCCGTGTGCCAGTTTCCCCTCCTGACTGAAGGAGAAAAACAGCCAGGGAGAGTCTATCAGCGTGGCACCCTGCTCCAGAACATTCTTGATGAAGCAAAGGTTGTCTTCATTAGGTGCATTAATATTCATGACGAATGGTAATTTTGACACAGAAAAGGTCTCAGTAACCTTTTCTCGTGCATTTTTTCCCTTCTCAAGGAAATTACAGTCCGGCAATGACTTAATTAATGCTTGGTTTCCTCGCCAAGTCGTTTGAGGGCCTGTCACTTTGAGGTTGGGGTATCTGTCTCACTCCGACAGCGATTGAGAGAGAGAGAGAGGGAAAGAGAAAGAGAGAGGCAGAAGTAGATGGAAAGGCGTGCAGGATTTCAAAGAGATAAAGGGACATCAGTTGCTTTTCCCCACATCTTTTTTATTTCCAACAGCAAACCTTAGTCACCAGTTTTCTTCATTTGCCCCATCTTTATCCTCTTTCTTTCTCTCTGTATCCACTTGTTCTACTCAGTGCGTTACGCTGTGTTGGTATATAGAGGATGTCACCCTCAAGGCTCCGCAGCCCTCACATTTCAGCCAGGAGATCATGAGATGTGACAAGGATGTGACTTTTCACTTTCCTCTCTTTATCATCCCGGGGACCGTTATTGTACAGCAAGGCTTTAATGGCACAGTCACCAGACTGTGCCATTAAAGCCTTGCTGTACAATAACAGTGCCTTTGATGCCTCCGCGGAGCGGGAGTCGTCACGGGAACAAAAACCAATCGCAGTCAAAAATTTAGGCCACTGAAGAGTGCCTCTACAGGTGCAAAAAATACCGGGGCGTTCTTTAAGTTTTGCTACGCTACAGCTACAAATTGAAGCGTGTATAATTGGGATTTTATGTGGTGCCCAAACACAAAGTTAGGTGGGAGCAAAATGTCACTTGGTTTCTAAACTTAAAAGAAAAGAAAATCACAAAAGTGTGCAAGTGTACCATGCATTTGAATCTAGCTCCTATCATCTAAAACTATATTTTTTTAAATGGCACAACTACAAACTTACCAAGTCATGGCCATCCTCCTAATCTGACAGGCTGGGCAAGGAGGGCATTAATCGGATGAACTGCAGAGATGACCCAGCCCAGGTGAAAGAGCCTGTGAACAGAACTGCTAATAGTCATGCTCTGCCCAAAGGTTTGTTTTAGTAAACACTGGCCAGAAGAAAACCATTGCTGAAGATGGAGGTAGTTAAATGTAAAGTTTACCAGGAACCATAGAAGGGACACAACAAACTTCTCAGAAGGTGTTCAGGTTGGATCACTATCTGAAAACCTCGTGTTTTTAACAGACTAAAAATAGACATTAACCTGAACACACCAGTTCCACAGTGAAACAACGTGGAGGTAAAATCATGACGTGCGGGTGGTTTACTTCAAACAGACACAAGCGTTTGTTTTGGTTGCATTTACCCAGAATGACCTGCGCTATAATCCCGTTTCCTGGTTTTAGAGTCCGCTTTAATCAAACCAAGAACTAGGTTTTTAGGTGGACCAGAGTTTTGTTTTTTTGCATAGCACCCAACCCAGTAACTACATGCTTGCCCTCTGTTAAGGTGATACTTGTACTCTGGGCGGGGCCCTTTAACGTTAAAGTCTCACTAATAAACAATTAGTGGTAAAAAGTGGAAACCTATACTAACCAGTTTTCACCTTTTAATGCTTATTTATGATTTTTATTTATGGTGGTGCCTCCAATAAAGAAAAATAAGAGGCACTTTATTTTAAACTCACTAAAAATAATGCATTTCAACTTTTAAACCTCATTAACATCTATAGTAATAAAATTAAGAAACAACTCAAAGTTTAACATCAAAAGCAGAATTTAGAAAGTAAAACATATTAGGGCATACAATAAAAAAACATTAGGGTGTGTTCCAACACAAGTGGAATATCAAGGTGTATTAAACCAAATGCATGAAAATTAAAGAAAGCACACAATGTCAGTCTGTCTGACAAAATGGTTCCCCTTTAAACTCAGTTCAGAATTGGACTGAAGACTTCAGTCTTTTACTGAAATAAAAAAAAATAAAAAAAAGTTTTAGGCCTGAGATGTAGTTTGTGTTCATTGTGACCCAAAAACACAAATAGCCTCTTCACTTGAATAAGCAGAAAACAAGTGCATGTGCTTTAGTTTATTCACCTTTACTACGGCGTGAGGCATAGATGGGGCTTCGTCCAGGACCAGGACCTGGACAACTGAGTTGGACGGTGCTTTACATCACCGGCAAGAAGGCAAAACTCAACGATTCAATCCACAGCAGAAGAGGCTAGAAGATTCCTTTCACTGTGAGATAAAAGTTTCCGTTTATCTTCATATATATGGATAAGGCTAATATACTCTACAGACTGTTATCAATAGCTCGCAGAAAATGCTAGATACTAACTCGCAATTAGCATTATGCACTTCCAGCATTTCATTTATGCATTTACATCAAGTACTCACTCATCCGAAGGTAAAACAGTCCAAAAAACAGAAGAAAAAACGTCGACTCTGCATCCTTAGGTGGTTTTTTTTGCTATTTGCTGTTAGCTTAGCTCTTTAAGCCTCCTTCTAGCTCAGCATGGCTAGATGTAACCTTTCACCTGTCTCACTTGATGTCTCACACGAATGATTGGACAATGGTTTACATCAACAAATGAAAAAAAAAGGAAATGCAAGATGGACAGCACAACATATTTTGTTGTGTAAAGAACAAATTTTTTTAGACAGATGTTTCAAACAAACTTACGGTAAATAAACAGTATTTTTAACCTTTGGTGACAAAGTATTTTTCAAAACTACTTATGAACAACTACTAACTAGTAAATGAACTAGATTTTATTGCGCTTTTAACCAAAGTTACAGCACTTTTATTTGTTTCTGGTATGTATATATTTTTTTTAAATACATTTACACTTACTAATTCTAGTAATAGTATTTAGGTATATTTTAGCCTCATTAGTCTAAAATGAATATTTTAGACAGGGCTACATCTTGTGTGTATTAGAGTTCGGTTGTGTATTCAAACCTCCCCAAACAAACTACAGATTGATTACAGATTACAGGGCTGGTGTGAACGAGCCCGTAGAAAGGACAGTGAAATTGGACATATTGCAAAGAAAAATAGGAACTTTTTCTGGCAGCTGGTAAAGACATATCCTAAAACACTCGCAGCTGTAATTCCATTGAAAGATGGTTCTATAAAGAATTCACTCAGTGGAGAAGGACACATATACATACAAGAAAAAAAAGAAAACAATTATTGCTCATTTTCCTACCACTTCACAATTATTTCCTACTTTGCGCTGGATTGTCACAAAAGAAAATCAGTAATAAAGTTAAGTTTCGCTGCTGTAACATGAAAAAGTTTAGCGGGTGTAAATGCAAGACACTGCACATACAAGATTACAAGAGCACATTTTAACTATTTTTTTTTTTTTAAGTTTGATCTTTTGTTTCTATAGAATTAAAATAAAACTCTGAAGACAATAGAATAACATTTCTAAATATGATATTCGACCCCTCAAGTTTGTCCGAAACAAAGAAGTCATAAAAAATGATTATTTTTTTACAACTTTTTTACGTTGCATATGACTACCATTAGCTTGGTGTTGTTGTTTTTTTTTTTTTTTTCGTAAGCAACTACTACCCCGTGTCCCCATATTATGTGGGAGTGTATTGCATTTTAAATGCTTTATTGTGTTTTAACCATATAGGAGCACATTTTTATGAGATTGTGGCCAATTGCTGTGCTATCCATCAGAGGTAACGCTATTGGTTCCTGCACAGACATGAACGCAAAGATCAAAACACATAGCAACCTCAAACACTCAATCCTTCCCATTTTCCCCCCGCGACGGTAACGTAAGGCCGCATTTCCTTTATCATGTCCCATAAAAATAGTAATTTGCCGGAGCCCCTTGTAGCACAATATGGTAGGCAGTGTGTTTTCCTGATAATGTAGAGATGACAGATAGGTCCATACCGTGGGGTTTCACTTCACTCTACCACTGTAATAAATTGCAGAGAGACGGGAGGAGAGAGAAAGATGGAGCACGAAGAGAGAAAGATAGGGCAACAGATAAAGACTCCTCCGACATCTCTGTTCTCCAGCCAGTGGATGGCTGCACTGTGGGCAGTGATTATACGCTATGAAAATGTAGGATTAATTAGGCCGGCAAGGGAAGGCAACCCTGTCTCATTACTGGCACACTATCCTTCCCCCCCCCAACTCCTCCAAGATATCACCGCTAACACGGCCGTCGCACCAATGCCAGCAGACAAAGTCCTCTCTTTTCTGCCCATCGTCCTTATTATCTTATTTAAGGCCACTTAAGAAGGGCCCCAAAGGTGGGCGATGTCGTGGATTCTCTTTCACCGTACGCCACCTTAATCAGGGTCTCTCCTTTGCACTAGCTTAAGATTATGTAAAAAAAAGAAAAAAAAAAGTCTGTTTCAGAGAAGAACAAGTTATTTCTTTACAGTTTAATGCTACATGTGTGATTGGGTGGAGCGAGGACCACGAAGGCAACGTTTTCACTTTGTCACAGGAATAATTAGTCCATGGAGACTTTGCCCCTCATAGAGTCCGTCCTCGGATCTTCGTGCGCCATCCGTTTTCGTAGACGTGTCACGCTTCCGGATCCTTCTCCTCTCTGCAACAGCGGGGATTATCTGTCATGCAGGCATCATTTTTACTGTCTGTTGTTTACTTTTCTCAAAAAGAATCATCTGGGTGGCAGTTGACATCAAACTCATTCAGGTAAAGCAACATTTTACGTTGAATGGCTTTTTTTGTAGCACAGGATCAACAGATTATAATACCTCGTTATAACTCGTCAAAGTGAAGTCTCTCCTGCACAGCTTAAATTGAGGTTGTCCTAAAGTTAATGCTGAAATCTTATTTGGTATCCATTTCATGAACCTAATATCGTGAGTTGTTGTTTGTACGTTCTTCCCACGAAAATGCGAGTTTTCCTCTGATTCTGCCATAATCCTGAAGCATGCACTTTTGGCTACGCAATCATTCTAAACTAGATCTACGCTATCATTGCTAAAACTCATCGATTATTAATTATCTATACCTTACCAATTCTACAATGGCAGCTCACACTTTCCCAATGTGACAGGAAGCAAGACTTCTGTTTTTTTGTTGGCAAAAAAAGAAGGACTTCAGTGATTTGAAGACTTCACCCATCCTGTGATGAAGACGCAAGATGGGTTGTTGAGGAGATGTAGCTGCATGGGTCACTGCTGAGCTGGCCTAGCGAGAACGCGTGGAATGCGGTGCACTGGAAGGCTGGTAGAGTCGTCAGGCTAGCGTCCCTCAAAGCTGACCTGCAGGAAGCGACAACACAAGTTGGACATGTTGGAGACCGCTTTGGCTGAAATCAGGTGACATAGCACAAGTTTTCAGATAAATATCTTAAATATGTGGTGAGTATCTGATTTAAAACCCAACACATCAGTAAAAGTTGAGTCTACCACCATCTACTGGTAAGTAGAAAGGTTGGTTAGCTCGGAGACTGAACTGGTTAGCTGGGTCAGCAAGGTGCAGCTCAGAGGGCAGATTGCTCACCAAGGAGTTTCAAAGATTTCTCAAACAATCCCGCCTGCTCTGCTGTCTTGAAGAGATGTGACATGTTCTGAGATTTCCAAAATGGCCATAAAATACAGAAAATGTTAATTTCTTAAGGTTTTTACCCATAGAATACAAACAAGTAAACCTTGTTTAACCTTAACCTTAAATTTAAAAATGAAAGCAAATTTGACCATTTTTTGCCCATTTGTTTTCTTTGTCAACCTGTAAGCAATAGTTGGCTGATATTTCTTCTCCTTATCTTGATTTGGAATTCTATTAAAAACAACAAAAAAAGGCCGCATTATAAAACAATGAAACCCTTTTAACGTGTCTCTTTGTTTCACAAGGCAATCGCAGGGCTTCAGAGCTAAAGACCAAAACACAACGAGGCTGGGGGCGGCCCGCTATACCGTAAGAGCCTCACTGCCGATTGTAACATGTTGCCAAGCCGTACATAACAAAACCTAATTAGATTGTTGAGTCAATCAGCATCCCACAGGTGCATAACATGGCTGCAGAGAACAACAAACCTGTCTAATTGCCCTGAACATGATTACACCTCTCACCAGGACTGTGCTTGTTTTTGCCTTTGACAGCAAGGTGTTACATGTGCCAGTGGTGACACGCAAACCGTCTGGACCTGCAGCCGTTCACTGGAAGACTGTCTGTTCCCCTTCCGACAAAGAGAGCTGAGAAGCTGGGAAATAAAACAGCTTCTATGGCTGCACATTCATCTAAACGCTGTTGTTTGTGGCGGGTTCACCTTCTTCGAACGTAATTACACAGGGCGCGCCACGATAACGCCTACTGTCGCTCCTCATTTACAGAGCCTGCTGGAACTGCACTCAATTAAGTAATAAAACATCGCCTCGACTAATATGTTTTATCGCACACAATTTTCAGGAGGGCGCATCCATCATTTACTTCAGCTGCTCTTTTAAATTGGCAAGAGAGTTGTTTGAGAATCATTATTTTTGCTGAAATCCAGATGTGTTGGTGTGGGATTATTCAGCGGAGCGCATGTTTTACTCCATTTTGGTGAGAAAGTTCCTTTATTGCCATAATGACTGACTTTCAAACAATAATCTTCTACATATTTTAACTGACTGTGGATGCTTCAAACAAGAGATCAGCAGGTTTTCAGTCAATTATTTTTTCTCAAGTAATAAAGAAACTACTATGACCAACAGACATACATGATAGTCAATGAAAGAAAAGGTATATGGTAGATATGGTAATGATACGGACATAGACTACCTTTGAAAAGTATTCACAACCTCCACCCAAGTCTTGAATTTTCTTCCAAGTATTGCCTTGTACTTAGCTTCAACAATTTTCCTTTCAACTCTGAAAAATATCCTGGCTTCTGCTTCGAAAAACATCCCCACCAGGGCGTGTTGATGGTAATGTACACTGCTTCTGCCACAGATACCATGTAGGCCAAGATGTTTACTGTTTTCTCCTCTCGGATTACAACTCCAGGCTGCACGGTGGCTCAGCTGATGGCATTGATGCCTTGGAACAGGAAGGTCCTGGATTCTCAAGCGGGGTCTTCCTGCGTGGAGTTTGAAAGTTCTCTCCTTGAATACGCGAGTTCTCCCTGCGTACTTCACTTTCTTTCCAAAGTCCAACGCATTGTATCGCTAAATTGCCCCTTGGAGTGAGTGTGTTGCTGTTCATTCTATTGTCTGATTGTTGTCCTGTAGTAGATTACTGTCCTTTTTAGGGTGTTCCACGTTTCTTGCTACTTAGAAGATAAAGTTAGGACATTGATTTTTTTTTTCATCTGTGTTTTGAATCTCTGCATTGCCTCCAAAACATGTCTTGTCCCTTCTTGTAAGTTTAGGTCTCGGACGTTTTGCAGCTGCTTCGTACTCATTCCACTTTCTGACGGTGGATTGAACAGCGCTCCATTAGTCGTTCAAATTTCTCCACCGTTTTATCCTTGACCTGTTTGCTGTGAGGAATAATAATAATACTTTTTGAGTAATATTAACAAATTATGTACTATTTATACTTAAATTGAATTACACTCAGGTGGACTTTGTACAAAGTAGGTGATTTCAGAGGGTATTTGCTCAAAGTAAAGGAAGCATATCAGAGTAGGGGAACCTAAATACAGGTGCGCCCCTCACTTTTCAGATTTGTTTAAAACATATATTTTCCAACCACCGCAAAGTTATGCTCTACTTTCTGTTGGTGTATCACATAAAGTCTCACTAAATACACATAGTATTTGTAATATATGTTAAAAAGGGGTATTACTTTTTTTTACACAATACTTTTGCAAAGCACTGTGTAACTCTTCACAATGTAGAGGAAGTTTCTACATCTTTGTTGTCTGACTGTCAGCAAACCGCCACATGTACTTGTTTTTTTTTTTTTTTTTCAGAAATAAATATTGTGATCGATTGAAGGATTTGTAGTCTGATGCAAATATTGCCTGATCTCCACATGCCAGCAGGAATGCTCAGTCAATTGTGTTTTCCCTACCAGAGTTAAAAAAGTAATGGCACCGTGATGGACGGTTGGAGCTGACCGGCAGTCAGAATATTGAAGTTGACCCTGAGGCGGTTAGCGAACTCCCTGACAGCCACGTCCAATGCAGAGGATGTTCTGTAGTTTCTCTGTAGCTCTGCTGTAAGTGCTCTGCTCACTGTTTTTCCACCAGGAGCTCTCCAGGGCCCTCACTCCCACCGTCCTCTTTTGCCTGAAGTGATGACTGAGGCCACCGACGCAGATCGTTGCCACACCTAGCTGAGGCAAGAGGCTCTTCTACTGACTTGGGTAACATTTCAGGCGTATTGCCGTTAAGCAGCTGAGGGACCGAGTGCGAGCACAGCGTTAGAAGGCACAAAGCAGGCATGGGTCCTATAAAGAAGCGGTTTCAGTGTCTGCGTGCACAACCTGGGTTCTTGTATTCCTAATAGCATTAAACTATTGACCTGTAGAAGGAAAATGGCTTTCAAATGTTTTACAAATTAAACTGCAGAATTTTGTCTTTGGTAAAAGACGACAACCAATTTCTCTTGCTAGCGTTACACTCGTGTGTTTGTTTTGGTTGTGTTCACCCAGAATGCGCTGCAGCATAGTCCGGGTCTCAGATCCACTTGCATTCACATAAGTATTGGAAGCGGGCCAGAGTTCACTTCAACTGAACCAAGACCTAGGTTTTTAGGTGGACCATAGTGAACTTTATTTTGGTCTGAGTTCAATTACGCATTCACACCTCCCCAAACGAACTGGGCCTTTAAGCTGTAGTTTAATCAAACTGGACTAAACTGGGCTGATGTGAATGCAACCTGTATCTAAAAACTAATTTAATCTAACTGAGACAATAGCAGTGGCCTGATATACATTTGGGGTGAGTTTATCTGACATGAATTGGAGTAAATTCAACAAACGGTGTATAACTAATTTTAATCTCAAAACTCGTTTATTGAGACTGGATTGGATTAATTAGGCCAGGTATACTTTTACCACTATTGGGCCATTTTCTTTTTGTTAAAAAAAAATCAACTTAATTTAACCAAACCACTGGATCACTGCCAACTGTGCGAGTTGAATGGCGTTAAAAGATCGTAAACTTTCTGCCTCACGCTAAGTGGTGCTTTGTAAGCTGTTAGGACATGCAGGCAGCCACAGCACCATCAGGGAGACGTGTGATCGGAGCTAAATCGATCCGGGTGCATGACAGCAGGCCGCGGCAGTCATACAGAGCTATCTTCAGCATCAAGAAGAACACAGAGTCCTGCAGCAGATGGCCTGGCCCCCACACATCTCAACTTCATCAGGACCATCTATATTTACATACGCAGACAGGAGCAGCTGAGACCGCCTGAAGCCACTGAAGAAGCTTGGACCAACCCGTGTGATTGGTATTTTCAGAAACAAACGTTACCCATAAAGGATCATTACATGATATTTAGTCTGATTCTGACTTCTGTTGCCTCCATGACTTTAAAATAGATGACGCTTTCACGCTGCGAAAGTGTGTTTTCTAATGTGTGCTGTCGAGACACGAGCATTCAAGAGCGATGTTTCTTCTGAATAAGTCCAACGCCTGCGACACAGAATTCAGTGAAATGTGGAGGTGTTCGTTGGCTTGCTTTCATCCTGCGGGGCAAAAGAAGGAATGTATGTCAGAGATCACCCACAGCCTCCTGCTTTCATTCAATTAAAGGCCCAGTGTTGAGTCCTGAGAACACAACGACCGCTTTTGTGCACCCCGAGTTTGTGTTTTTATTCCATTCAGCCGTCCATGAGAAATGTGACACATTTTAGACGTGACCATGCTGGTGTCAGCAGTGCATCGGTGTTGCACTTGTCAGTACGCAATCACTCCCGATAAAGAGAGTACATCACAAGTGTTTAGAGAAGTTTGAGAACAGAGGAGTCATGTTGAGGTTTTTTTTTTATATATATATATATAAGAAAGTATGTACAAAGTGACTCGGTTTCCTAGTAATGAGAAATTGATTTTAAATATTTTATTCCAAAATACTGGGTGAATAAAAAGACAACAGAAAACAGAACATGTTCTATTTTTGGCTTGCAGTTCTAAATTTTGCACACATCAATGTAAATGTTGAGCATCGCTTTTGTCACACCAACACAAATTCACAAGTAGTACCTCCACAGAACTGGAACTGAATCTAAATTTGCGTTTATAAATCTTAATTTGACTTTGACTTGTAGGTCCTTGCAAAATTGTTCATACGCATTGAAAGTTTTCAGTTTGTCACATCCTGTCCGCTGCGCAGTTGTATTTCCTGGGACTACATTAGATTATCAAACGCGAAGTAGGGTGGAACTGTAAACATGGAAGAAAAAGACAAAGGTTGTCAATGTTTTATACATATATTAACTTTCAAAATGTATTCATCTCTTTTGCTGCACTTCTCTTTTAATGTACGCATTTGACATCACAAATTTTTTGCACAATCTTTTCTGCAAATTCGCTCAAGCTCAGTCAGATTGATTACTTTTTCAAGCCTTGCCACAGATTCTCAGCTAGGTTTAAGTCCGTACTTTGACTACGCCGTTCTACCACATAAACATGCTTTGATCTGAACCGTTTCCCTGCCGCTCTGACTGGCAAGCCTCCACTCCAGTCTCAGGTCTCCTGCTGCCTCTAACAGGTTTTCTTCCAGGATTAAAAATCCGAAACGAGGGGGCGGCGAGGTTCAAACGCCGTGAAAACTTTTCCAAGTAACCGAGTTCTGTCTCTCGACTCCTTCATGTCCTTTTGTGCTTTTAGCCGCCGCGCTTCAACTAAATACATGGGTGCCAGTTCATTCCTCCGCGCGTCTGCGTGTTCCGGCAGCGACGGGATCTGTTCGCTGATTACCGAGTGTGCGACCCCTGCCTTGGGGAGCGCACTCAAAGGGCCGGCTGAGCTATCATTGATGCCAGCGGCATTTGGTGTAGCGTTCAGGGCCTCTGTGTTGCTCCGTGCTGAGCTGCACCCTGGCGGCCGTGTGTTTGTGTTGGACGTCGCTCTGTGACGTCTGATGCCGAGCAGATCACGGACTAAGGCGAACACGGAGTCACGGCAGCGGCGGAAGACCCCGAGGTGAGCTCGGTAACAACATCCAGGGACCAGGAACTGGATCGCAGCAGCTCCCCCCGTGCTTCTCTGCAAACTGCATTTACTGTATGTTCATTGATGTTACGCAGCAGTCCAATCGACATCAGAACGAACACGTGACACACACGCATATGACCGAACATGTAAATATTATTGCAAAAGAGCAATCAGGGATGTTTTGAAACAGTCAGTAAAATAACACTGGCTGGAATTTAGATTGAAATGTTTTTTTTATTTATTTTTTGGTCTCTGTCTTTTTCCATGCATCGTCTGTTTTATGTACAACCTGATATGACTCCATATTTTCAACAAACCCTGTATTATTGCTCTCATTTCATTGTTTGTTTTGCAAAGCTAGGACAAAGTAGAAATCCACCGGATCAGTTTTCATCATGGCAAAAATTGTCATATTTGCCGTTGCAGACTCTCTTTTATCCAGTCTGTGTTACAGATTGCAGCCCAGCTTGTAAAAGAGATTTAACTTAAGGTTCTTGGGACTTATTTTACTTTTGTTTGACACCGTAAAGAATCAGGAGAGTATTGTGCCACTGCCGTAAAACCACCATATCGCAACCTAAGAACTCCTTCAAGATGTGTCACAAAAACCCATTTTAAATCTGTATATCTCTACAGTGACAGAAGTGGTTGTATGTCTTTTGCTTTACGAGAATGCAGCAACTGCGATTAATCCTTAACTGACCTGATTGAACAAACTTATCATCTTAATGTTGAGTTTACAAGAAGCAAAGCTTTGAAGCTGCACAAATGACTGGGTTTGGATGTCTGATTGTATTCTGACTGCAGAAGCAACTCTTTGATCAGGAGACAATTGGATGAAATGACAGGAGTTGGGTATGAAATGAGGGAATGAACGGGTGCACTGACTGGGAACTTATTGTGATGGTCTAGAAATCTGTCCAAGGTGTGACCCAACTACTTCCTGTTTCAATGCTGGAAAAGATGCTAGCTCTTCGTTGTTCTGAAAACGACTAGCAGAAACAGAAAACGTATGAGAGAATGAAGAACGTCCTTTTAAAAAAAAAGAAATTCGGTTCATGTTGTAGTTTAGATCGTGTCTCCTAAATCTCCTCAGAACTGCCAACAACAAAATCCCAAAGTGTTTCCTGCTGTGTCTCATGAAGTTCTATCCACACGCCCTCTTATGGTGGAATAAGTCTAGACGTTTGAAACTTACTTTGAAACCAGAAAGGAAGTAGTTCTTCTATTGTCCTTTTGTGTTGACAGACTCATAAAGACAGCTCGGTGCACCGTCTTGACAAGTTAGAAAAAAAGTCTATCAATGAAACTCATTGTGTCTTAATGTGTTGAAGATTCTTGTGTTATCACTCTCAGTTGTCGTCGGAGGAAGTCGCTCCAGGCGTAGGAGAGCAGAAAGTTAAAAAAATAGAAAATAACAATGACAGAGTGACAGACAAGGCAGGACAGCGATTTGTTAGCATTGTAAGAACGTCACAACTGGTTAATGATTTGCTTTGTAGACTCTTATCAGACATAAACTAAAAAAAGTTCTTGCCTACTTTTTTTAGGGAATCTAGACTTAATGTTTCCATCTCTAGAGGTTTTTTTTTTTTACAGATCTGTTTGTGATAAGAATCCTGTAATACTGGAGAGAACAAACAGCACCTAATAAAAGCCCAATCAAATAAATAATAATAATAAAATCATTATCCTTGGTCATGAAATGATCTACTGAAGTTTTATCAGGAAAGAACAATGTCATCAGCATAACCAAATACTTTAGCCCAACTCTTATACTCCCTATAGGTGCTACGCAGCAATTCAGATGCAACTCCATACAAACTTTAGCAGTCTGTCACAAAATGGAGCCTTCATGCAATCTGGTAATCAGTATACCATTTTTATTCATTACCACAACAGATCTGTAAAGATAATGAAGTTGCTTGTGGCTGCCATGATAACGAGGCCCTAATGACAGGAAGTATTAACAGATCCCATAGCTTCTTGACACGTCAAAGCTAGGTTAGGGGAACGACGTACTGCTGGAAAAAATAAAACTACACAGTTAGACACTATATACGGACAGATGTGGGAAGATGCTAAGGTGGAAGCAAGAAGAATAAGTCAGGAGGAGAAAAAAAAAATGAAGATCTGAAGCCTTGGATGGAATAGTCATGGCGTGATAAGGCTCCCATTAAGTCTCATGTCAGCTCATAAACTAATTGAAGCATTAACATAGCTTATAGTATGACTGTGAGTCTTTGGAGATAATATATAATTTAGAAAATCTCAGGCCTTAAAAACGGTAATTCCAGTTTACACCGCTCTTGTTGATGAGAGCCCTCAGCAGATGTAGAATATCCTGGTATGTGTGTGTGCGTACACGTGCGTGCGGGCGTGTGTGTGTGTGTGAGTATTAACACAGCCTCTGTCACACAAACGCGTACACACACTTGCATCGGGAGGCTAATTACTGTAGCTCATGCGTTACTGATACCATCTCTTATTTTTCTCCGCTTCCATGTCTAATGGTTGTGACAGTAAATGAAGAATGCCTAAGGGGGGGCATTCTCATTGTGACACATTTAAGAGCTCCGGAGCAATGTGCGACTTGAGAGTTTGCATGTGTGTGTGCAGCTTTGCGTGCCCCTTTACAATTCTTCAAAGCTCTGTCACCGCGCGGGCTCACACACACACACACACACATACACACCATCCAGAATGATACGATCCGCTCAAAAACTCCATCAAAGAATCCCGTTTAATTGTCATCTGTCACAGCGGAGGTGGTGTGAGGACAGAGTCGGCTGCATTTCCATCAAGCTGGTTCTAGAAGAGTGGCTGATAGGCTCTGACGGCTCTGGGGCGCTGCCGGCGTCTCGGGGGCATCTCTCTGCCCGGAATCAAGCTTTCATTGTGGGGGCAAGTAGCTCTCAGGGCCTCCTTCTAATCTGACACCCATTCTCCTCCTTGTCTCACCTGCAGGAGGGAGCTCACACAGCTAAAGGCCTGTGCACAATCAGTGCACTGTTTCATCCATTCCCCCTTTCACCCCCACCCTTTTAAGTCCAGTATCCATCCATCTACCCTGCCTCTCTCTTTCCTTGCAGGTGCTGTCCTCCATAGTCGTTCACAATTAGCAGGTTTCCCTTCTTTTTTTTTCTGGGGAAAAATGTAGCTCTATTGATGATTTGGCACAACGTGTTTTGTTTCGCATCATTCCTCTCTTCTATCGTCCGCACTCGCTCTTTTCCTTGCCCTCCTTACGCTCCCTACTCTCTCTATCTTACTGCTATACCTATCTATCTATAGTCCAGCAGATGCTGTCCCATTTGTACTCTCCCCCATGACATTCCTACGGGGGATTGCTTAAGGATTCAGGAGCCTCTGTGCTCATGGATCACACTGACACTTGGTCAGCATCAGCAGATTATGAACTATAGGCGCCTGACACCCCGCCATTGTTCCTCCATCTAAATATGAACAATAAGGCCCATCTGACGCCCACGCTGACAGCTTATTCGCTCTTATCACTCCCGTGGAGTCGCTCGGCATGATATGAGCGCATTCCCCGTCCTCCTCCACCCTTGCCTACCCTTGACCCTCCCCGGGTTCGCTGTGCTCGAGCCCCGTCTTGGCCTGGTCCAGGGACGGCACTGGCAGGAGGAGGGGAGTGGAGAAAAGGAGAAGTTGCGGTGCAAATTCTTGCAGAGATACCAAACACAAAGGTTTACGGAGTTTTAAAAAAAGCCTTCTCATGAACAATTTGAGTGATTCTTGTTGATGGAATCAAAAGTTTCAGGATGAGTTTCCTTTCCTTTCGGAAATAAAAGCAACTTCAGCCTCCTGATTGCCGGTTGACTAAGACACAGAACATAGGATAAATTAGTCACTTCTAACTAGTTTACCCACATCTATTACCACTGTGTCCATCTGTGGCCACAAGCCAGCCATTTCCAGGATCAATGCTGACTATGTAGAAGTATTATATGTAGATGAGGCATTTGGAGGTTGGGATGTAGACTACAATATAGCTAATTAGCTATGAGTCAATTAGCTCATTATCTAGACTACTTTCATTGTGTAAAACAAGCTTCAAGCCTTGGAGAGGCAAGTCCAAGTCAAGTCTAAAGTCTTTTGTCCCAAATCAGAGTCAAGTCTGAATTCGCTAATGGCTGAAACGGTGTCTTTAAATGGGCCAGCACTTTTAAATTTTATGTGTCAATGTGCCAGGACGTGCGGTGTGTGCCGGGACATTTGTGGTGTAACGTGAGTCTTCGTTTCCCCATCGATCTTTGTTCCCCCTACAACTTCCCACCGCATGTGACAAGAAAAGATAAGTGCAGGAATTGCCTCAACTAATATGTGATGGAGGCACACATGAAGTGAGCATGTGGAAATCACTTCAGTAACCCGGTGCTTCCTCTGTTTCTCGAATTGAATCCTGTGTGGGTTAAAGAAACTTTCCTTCTTGTTTTGAAACTCATCATTTTTATATTCATAATGCTATGCTATAGTCATATGTTTGGATGCACACTATGAGCATACCCAAACATATTCCTGCAGAAAGCCAGAGGTGCTGGATGCCCTTCCACTTCCAGCCTACACCCTTCAGGATTTCACCTTGGCCTCGTACTGTGCCGATCTAATATGGCGGAAATTCCCCAAGACTCCGAGCTAATTCCAGATGATATTTCAACCGAATATCAGGAGTTTGGTTAATGGACTGTTTCTCCAACCATGACACCGCCCTGCCACTGATCCCCACGCCTCTGTCACCATCACAGCCTCCACCAGCTCTTTAATGAGACTAACCAGGTTCCCTGTTGACAGCACACCTTCGACATATGGAAAAAGAGAGAGAGAGCGAGAGACAGGAGGATGAAGAAGAAGAAGAAGAGAAAAAAGAGTTATAGTATAAAAAAGGAAGAGGAAAAGAGAGCAGCAGAGGGTGGCGAGGCTCTCTGAGCAGAGCAGAAATTAACAGGGCCCCTGGGACGGCCAGATCAGAGCCTGCGTCCCCTGAGTGCACTTACCACAGGGGCCCCCCATGCTTGTTACTGCAAAAACAGGGGCCACCAGGGGACTCCCAGGGCTAGACTCCACAAATGTGGGGCTGAATTCACCATGCAAGATGGTCAGAAGCTGACGGTCAGGGAGCCTGGAAAGAAAGTTCACTGCAATTACGTCCTGTTTTGAAAGACACAGCTACAGGAGAGTTGGAGGAAAACTATGAGTTTAGGATGAACTTAGGGAAAGATCTGACTCATTTCTGTTTTTGAGGAACAATATGTTCTCAAAAAAATAAAAGAGAGATGGTATTTAGTTTTAAAGGCTAAAATGCAAACTTAATCTCATTTTTTGTTAGTATTATGAGTGCTGTGGACTAACAGACAAAAAAAACCATTGGAATAAAAAAGAAGTTTTGTCAGAACTACTTTATTTGTACAATAAATATAATTATAATGAGGGGTTTTCCCACCCAAAGTCCATACCTATAGACACTGGGTTATGGTCTCCAATTAAAATAGTGTAATATCTCACTGATTTGGCAAGAAATAATACTGATAGCTTGAGAAATAGTACTTGTTGCTTTCACAAGTCCACAAAACATATACATCAAAAATCAGTATTCTTACCTTTTGGGACTGTGAGTCCTCCAGACATCAATCATGTCAAATCTGCAGAAAGCAACTTTTAGAAACAAAAATGTTCTTTGTTTTTTTTACATAAAATTGACATTATCTTGTGACAAGATTCAGTGGGCCTATTGTCATCTGCAGAAATGATTCGCTCCCGGCCAGAAACAACCAGCCAGACCGCAGGAGGAAGGTCTTAGCGCTGCCTATCATCCTGGTGTACATGCTGCTCATATCATATCAGTACCAAAGACAATAAACTGGAAGGTTATTCTACACTATCAGGAGCTGACAACCTTATTTTTATGACCTGTAATACTTTCTTACACAACTGCTACGAAGTGCAACAAAGATGAGAAGTTAACGGAAACTTATATCAACGACCTCTGACCTCTCCGAGATTATTAGGTGCATTATTCACTGGTATTTAGAGTGCAGCTACAGGCTCAATCTGTTTTCTGATTCTTTGAAATATTCACAGCTGAACTGAAAACGCTTCTTTTTTTTGTTGTTGGTGTTGCCAAATTCGATTTTTGCTTTATCCCGACATGTTTCTGGAATCAAGAAAAATCACATCATGGGTCTCCTCTCCTCGTCAGTCACGGTGTTTGTTTTGCTAAAGCGACTAAACCAACAGAATTAACCCCTTTGCGGCTGTGTTGATACGAAGCAGATGGCTGCATCAGCTCTGTGGAAAGGTGTTATCACAGACTGACAGTGAAGATCTGCTATCTAAACAGAGTAATGTGTTGGCGCCGCTCAGGATGTGGAATTCGCACGTGAATCAAACCGTGTGCAGATCTCAAATGAACCTGATCGAGTTGACATGTTTCCGCTTTTGCCATTGTTTTTTTTTTTTTCTTAAACTAAACCGAGTGACACGAAAAAAAGCATTTACCCACTTACAGGTTTCTTGGTTTTGAATTTTTGTTGCATTCAAATGTTTCATATCATGACACAGATTTTAATAGAAGCCAAAAATAACCAGAGTAAATACAAGTTCGATTAGAGGAAAACTAGAAGAATTAAATATTGGTTTATTTATGAGATAACATCTATGCAACCATTAATCATAGAATAACCGATCAAACACATCTTTGATTCAGTGTTCCTGGCCAAATTCAGGCCTGACAGCTGCTTGACCTTTATAAACAGAGCCTGTCTGACGATATGAATCGGGATAAAAGAGCTCAAAAAGTGTTAGATTACAACCCGATCTCAAGAAATCCCCAGACCCCGTCTTTTACTTCTCAAAAATCCTCCTGATGATCCCAAGACCTTTTGGATTCTTGATCTTTCTGGAAGGTGTGTACTTTTGGCATTAAACTAGGGCAGCGTTCTAAATGAAGAACATCGCATCTACAAGCAGAGTGGTGGTTTTGTGACGGTTTGGAGTTGCTTTGCTGCTTCAGGACCTGGATGACCTGCCAGTCATGAAATGAATGCTTTTCTTTTTCAAGTCCAATTACACCAGGACTTAATCACATTTTAAACTCCGATCCAATCCAGATGCTGTCGAGATGCTTGACCTTGCAACATCCGCTCACGCTTGCAAAACCTCCAATATGGCTGAATTAAAATAGTTTTGCAAAGAAGAGTTGGCCAAAAATCCCCCTTTCCCATCGTTACCACAAGCACCAAATGGTGGCTGCTGCTGCCAGGGGTGGATCAACCAGTTATTAGGTTCAGGAGGTGAATACTTTCTTGCAGCGTTGAATTGGGAAGTGAAATTGGAGCCTGTATGTCTTATGTGGCACCCCTGGTCCTGCAGCAGTGATGCTTTTGGAAAGGCGTAGCGGGGATTCGGCCTCCCACCGATCTGCTCTCTGGAGAGTAATTTTTTTTCTTTCTCTGTCCTTCACATTTTTTACATTTTTATTTTTTTACGATTTGAAGTGTTATTTCTCAGTGTTGTGTGGCTAATTAAAGAGCACTTACTGTAGTTTGCGGTTCAAGGCTGAAACATTGCTGTTTCCCCATAAGCGGCTAATCAGATCCCTTTTCAATCACTGCGCCTCTTTAATGAAGTGCTGCAGACTGTCAATGGGAACGCCTGCCTCCCAAGTGCTTTCTTTATTTTACTCCTTTATTGAGGCGGCTCACCGCGGGAACGAGGAACGCTTGCCGTTCCGGAGGCGGGGTCTCGGATGGAGTGGGTTGTCAATTTTCTGTCAAGCATGGAGGTGTGTGTGTGTGCGTTGGTGCGGGCGGGGGTGCGTGTGTGTGTGTGAGGCGGGGTGACTAGGCAGGGATTAACATGATCAAAGACACAAATGCAGAGGCGCACAGCGCACAAAAAGTGAGAGAAGGGGAGAAGATTCAAGCAGGGCCCACCCCTCAAATATCCCCCATATTCGTTTCACCATAACAACTCCCATGGAGGCGAACCATCACTGAACCGTGGCTTCCCCGGCGCTCCACCGCAGCCTCTCTTTAACAGCTATCGGTTTATAGCCACAAAATAAAAAAATGACACAAACAACAAACGCTGGGGTTCTGAAACGCCACGACGCAGCGCAGCGGCCCACTGTTAACACGTAGCGAGCGAGAGCCGAGCAGCGCAGGAAGAGCTGGAGATGGACAGGAAATAAACAAACAGGTCGGGTTTAATAGAATTGTACCTGAAACCCCGAGGACTCCGTCTGTCTCTCGCAGAGACACACACACACACACACCCACACACACCCCTACACGCACCCACACACACACACGCCCCCACACAAACAGAGCATGTTAATACTGCCACGGGGTAGCCAGAACTAATAGTGGGGACATTAGGAAAATGATCCTCGGGCAGATATGTTTTCCAGAGATGGCGACTAAACAGAATTGCCATATTTATCACGCTCATGAAAACAGAGAGAGAGAGAGAGAGGGAGACCTTTACAGGCACTTCTGTCGCCGTCTGATGTTCTCATAAGAAGGACGAGAGTTCCCCTCAGGACGGAGTGCAAGTTGGGTTTTTCTTTTGTTAGTTTCCCTGCAAATAATAGTCTTACCCCCCTGTTGGCAGCAACAAACTTCTATGTATTTTAGAAATCTTGTGTGATCGACGGTGAAGCGGAAGCAACAGGATAAGAATATCTTACAAGTAAAGTGAGGCATAAATATGTATCCAGTCTCATTGACTTAATTAGCACATGGTCCAAACAGAACAGATTTTTTTCTCATTTAGATTATGACCTTAAAACCACAAATGTAAATACGAAACTAAGAGAAAGTAGTGCAGAAATGTGAAGTGGATATGTGGAGTCTGCTAAGCGTGTTTTTTTTTTTTCTTTTTACATATTTGTTAAAACTGCCGCCATGTCATGACAGTATGATGAGGCAGCTGATCTGTAAAAAAAAAAAAAAAAAAAAAAAAAAAGATCTCCTCTGCATTTGTGTAGAAATGCATCGCTGCTAAGCAGAAGCAACCAATCGGAGCCAGCAGCAGGAGGGTATTGGCGCTGCCAAACATGCTTGTGTACACGCTGCTCAAAGGAGAGAAACTATTTACCGCTTCAGGAAACTTGTTTATTCGCCGTCATCGTCGGTTAAGCTAACTAGCCTTAGCATTTATGGCACATTCTGCTGTTGGGAATAAGCTGAAGCGTTGCAGAGAACAAGGGGAAGAGTGCGAGCAGGCGTACATATGTGTGATTGACAGCACTAAGACCCTCCCCCTGGCTCTGATTGGTTGTTTTTGACGGAGCGGTGTTCTTCTGCCGATGGCAGTAGGAGAAGAGAGAGAAGGCAGAGGAGCTCCGATTTGTTCACAGATTATCCGTCTCATACTATGCTGTCATGGAATAGTGACAGTTTTAATAAATATATAAAAAAAAAAGTTTTCTACAAAAGTTGAATACTGCAGCTTAAAGGAAGAGTGGCAGCGGAAACAACAGTTTTTTAAAAAAAAGTTATTTTGTCTGTAGTAGGCAGCAAACATGTGCAAGAAGACAACAAAATGTAACTTTTTGGCTTGAAGTAAAAACCATACTTTAACAAGCTGCTGGTGGTGGGAGCATCATGATGTGGGGACGCTTCCTTTCAGCAGGCACAGGGAGACTGCTCAGAGTTGATGGGAGATGCAGGGACCTGTAAGGCAAATGTTTTGGCAATGGCTTAAGAAAACATTTTTAGACATTCCTGTTTAAAATCTAAAAATGTAAAAGTTTTGTCTTTCCACTAAACAAATATTCCACAACAAGTGTTGGTTTATCTCAGAGGCCGGCCACAAGTGGCTCTTTGGACGTTCCACAGCAGCTTAACAACTTAATAAGCTAAGAATGAGAAAGACTCAACTAATGTTTGTCTTTTTCTAAGGCGCCACTGAATTTAGCGAGGCAGCTGATATTCCTCAACCTCCTTTACAGTAAATATAAATCGAAAAGAGAAATACTGAAGAATGTCAACATTATGCTTACCTTTTGACAGGATATGCACCCTAAACATTACATTTCACGCTTTGCTTTCTTCCTCACCTCACTTCTTTTTTTTTCTTCTCAACTCTGCATCCTACCCCCACCCCCCCACCCCCCCCCACACACACACTGCCTCCTCCCCTACCTTCCTCCTGGCCTTTTCCGGCTCTCCAATTAAGCTCCGGCGGCAGGTTTCCATCAGCTGTCTGGTCGTCTGCAGCAGGATTCTTCAGAGCGGAGGCCTGTCAGGAAATGAACTCATCACTGGATGACAGCTGCTAATTTCTCCCTCTTCCATGTCACACGAGTGGCCTGCCGCAGTTAATAATGAGCCCATCCAGCCCTGATTACAGAGAAACACTGGGTGTGTGTGTGGGGGGCAGGCAGGGGAAGTGAACACGGTACAGTACATAATCCCTCTGACAAGATATGCAGAATTATGTACAAGCACAGGCCCGGACACACATTCCTATTGTGGGTCCAGTAGGAGAAACATCAATGCTTGTTATGGGAAAAACAACTCATATACTTTATAATCAATATAAGACCATGTACCTTCTATGCTTTGCCAACATATCCTCACATTTGTTCTCATTGCAATTAAAACATGCAGCGCCAGAACCAGAACCAGAACCAAACATGAAGAAGCAGCATTGAGCTTCTGTGCACCAGAAATCTGGGACAAACTTCCAGAAAACTGCAAAACAGCCGAAACACTGAGTTCCTTTAAATCAAGGCTAAAACCCCACCTGTTAAGAGTTGCTTTCGAACTATAGTAAATAATGGCTCTTGACAAAATGTAATGTTTACTGGTTTACTGTGTGGTGTCTATTATGTCTTTGTATTTTTGTGCTTTATGTGTAATGTGTTGGCTACCAACTCTCTCGCTGCTTTGGGGTCAGTTTTGAATTTCTGATGCTGTGAAATACTTTTCTTTTCTGGCTCGTCCAGAGTCGAGCCCGGACTAACCAGTGCAAGCTTGACTGTGCGTCATCATAAAACATAGACGTGTGCTGAATAGTGGCTGTTGCTCTTCTTGATGCTCACATGTCGAATGTGTCAATTTTTAGCTGAACGGAAGAGAAGAAAAACTGGGTCCAACCTGAGGCTGTGCAGGTGTCAGCTGAAATGACAGGTTCCTCTCTCTGCGTGATTCTGGATGTTGCTTCTCTTTCCCACCTCTCTGGCCTTTCCGCTGCAAGACCCGTTTCTCCTGCCCACTTCCCTCTGCCACTTTCCTGTGTGTATATGGGTGTTAAATGGATGACCTTTTGATGCCCTTTTTGTGTATCCGTGCTCACTCTCGCCTCCCTCCTCCCCTCAACCTGTAGCAACTGGCCGTTGTCTTTCTCTCCCACTCTAACCATTAGAAAGTTGGAGCCTAAATGAGTATCGACTCTCCCTCCAGTGCTGAATGCTGTGGGTGGGAAAAAAAAAGGAAAAAGAAAGAGAGAAAGACGAGAAGAGTGAGTTGAACACCTAGAAGAGAATGGTGGTGGGGTGAGAGCACGACGATGTGGATGATGGTGTTCATGAGGGCGATAATGATAATGGTGAAGGTAATGACTGCTGGTGAACGGGAGACATGTTGTGCGTGTGTGTGGAGGTGTGTGTGTGCATATGTTGCTGGTACAGTACTGTGTTTTATGTTATAGACCAACACAAAGTAGAGCATAATAGTGAAAGGGAAAGAAAAAAATTGTATGGATTTTATTTAGGGGTGTCAGAGTCAAGAAGATCATGGTTTTTATATTTGATTTCTCTTTTAAAAAAGAAAACAATCGGAAAGCCATGCTTTGTTTTCTTTTCACATTACAAGCACAATTTTGTTATCCTACCTTCGAGTTTGTGGTCAATAACGGGACAGATTTTTGAAAAATATACAAGCGTTGACTATAGAATCAATGTTGATGTCTGAAGTGTAATAGATCAAAAAAACAAAAACCATTGATTAAAAAATTAGACAGTCTTTATTGTCAAAAATTACAACGAAGCAAAGCTTTTCTACAAGCAAAGAGACTGAGATGGAGAACATGGAAAAAAATGCAAAATCATCACCGCTGTTTTGTTTACGGTGATAAGGAACAAACTCGAGACAAAGAAAAATCAAATATTTGCCTCCATCTTTTAGACCCAAAACCAACCTCATGCTAACAATGAACCAAAATCTTAGGACAATGTAGTTACTCTAGTACGCAAAATCCATATGTTAGGCGCTTTGAAAACATATTTCATAAGGAAGAATATTAAAACGTTTGCTTAAGTGGTATGGACGAAAATGAGTCGTTGGCGGCTGTCACCATTGTAAGTTGACAGGAGTAGCACCAAAAAAAACTCCTTTGTTGCATAGCTCCAATCATCTGAGAAAATAGAAATAATGTACACACTGAGTTATAAGAGGGAGACAATATTGAAGACACTCTTGAACAGAACTTGAGACAGGGACTGTCATTGCTGTGCGCCTCAGCCTTCCAGGACGATGTTATGAGAAGCTCCGTCCAGGTAGACCACCATCTCCTCTCCTGCTTGATGCTCCGCCTGCTGTGCCTCGCCGTCCCCGGGGCCCGCACCGCCGTACACCGCCTCCTCTACCTGCAGGGTGCAGTCCTCCAGCTCGGTCACGATGTAATGGGTTCCCTCGTCGTTGACGATGACCTGGGTAAGGCCTTCCTTCATCATCTGGGAGGCGGCGAGCTTCAGCACCTCCTGCATGTTTTCGTGGCCGGCCTCCTGGATGACCTGCACCTCCTCTTGCTCTTCTTGCTTCACGTCCACGGCGGCGTGGGCCTCCGTCGAGGCTTCGGGGGCCAACACTTCGTGAACGACGGTTGCCTCTCCTTGCATTTTCTCCTGATGGCCCATTTCGCTGACGGCGGTGAGCAGAGCGTCCAGAGCGGTGGACGACTCGGAAACGATGTGACTCTGACCCGCAGCCGCATGCAAGTCCTTCCTGGCATCCCCGGACTCCACCACCACGTACTGGGTGCTGCCTCCAGCCAGGTGGGCGCCTGCCGAGGCCACCTCCCTGCCCGAGGCTATCACTTGTCCGTCTTCTGTGATGTGGAGCACTTCGGCCACTTGACCGGCCATGGCCAGCGTCTGCAGGGTGGCGGCGGCCGACTCCTCCAGGGCCTGGTCGATGGCCACGTCCTCCTCACCGTATCCCTGGATGATGATGACCTGCTGGACGGCCTCTTCGTGGCCGGATGCCTCCGACGAGCCTTTCCTGTCCTCAGGCGATTCCACAGACTCGGCCTCCACAAATGTTGCTCCTTGGCCTTTCAGACGGCACTCGAAGGACTTGGACACAATACCTAGTGAAAGACAAACGCATTCATGTTACGTTTTTGAAGAGTCGTTCAGAGAAAACCAAAACAGAAATGAAGCAAGATCTGGAAAGGCGTTGAGTGTGGTTTGAGTCAGAAACTCAAAATATCTCATCCTTTTTCCAGTCCCTATTTTCTGTGGAAGTTGTTACTAAAGAAAAGCATTCATCATTAGCTATTTTCAGTGTCAGTGTTTCGCTTAAAGGTAAAGTCAGAGGAAGGACAGAAATGTAAGAAACTATTTAAAGGGAAAGCCTGTCTAGACCTGTCTGAGAGTCAGTGAAGCAGCAAGAGAGCGAGAGAGAGCAAGACTTCCTCTGGAAACAAGAAGGCAGACTGCTAGAAATGGATCAAGGGGAAAAAAATTATTAACTAGTGACCAGAGTTGGACTATTTTGATTTGTGATTGGCTTGTTGGATAGTGAAAAATCTCATCTTTTGTGCACCAGAGAACGAACCATATCCAAGAGCTAATATGTAACCCTGACAACAACACTTTTTAGTATGGAAGTTATTACTTTGAGAAGAAGACTCAAAAGTTATTTTCAGTATCTGTAAAATGTTCTTCGAAGACGTGAAAGAAGCTGTGTGAATGTCGGGAAGCCCCTTAGTTTGAGAACTAAGGGGCCAAACTTCTTAGTTCATCAGGAGATGAAAGGAAGGATAAATGGAGCAAAACAAGGTTGCTATGGTTAAACTTCCAAGTCCTTTGATTATGTTTTTCCGGACTTGGAAGTCTCAGAGCAAAAGTACAAATGTCTGTTTTCTGGAATAAGCACAGAGACGGGTGTTTAGAGTTAGTCATGCTAACCGTGCTAATTGCTACATTAAGGTGCAAAATACAACTTAAAAAGATGATGTACGTTTGTCCTTTTTCGCAGAGGCACATTATTTTACAACTCCGCTGCCTCACACACACACAGTGCAATGCCTCTGCGCATAACATAAATAGTTTGAGCAATTAATTCTTTGCTAATGTCAAAGAGAAATCTGAATAAGCTAAAAGTGAAACTAGCAGGTAAAAATTGGACAAAAACTGGAGGTTGTTGAATTGTTGGTTCTGGTTAGTGAATATCTATTCGACTTGCTTCGTGTTTGCATGCATGCATGCATCAACGTGAGAAGGAATACGATGGGAGGAAAGAGAAAAAAATAATCATGGGAAGCTAAAGTGACATTAAAGACATAAGATGTAACACTTCACATATTTGTGTCACTTAGAGGCTTGAAAGCAGAGAGAATATGGAGATACTCTGCTGCTGCCGGAGGGCGGTGAGATACAGCTGCTGCTAATTGAGCCACACTGTGCCCTCTCACATCACAGGTTACCATGGCGTTTCCAAGGTGATAGGAACAGTGTTAGAAATGCCATTGTTTAAACAGCGCCTGGCTCAGACACTTGTAGGCTAATCTATGCAGGAAAAAAGGGGATTTGATTTGAGACATTTAAAAAAAAAGAAAAAAAAAAAAGGTGGGAGCCTCTGTTCACGACTAAGCTGCTGAAAGCTGAACTTATTTTACAACAGGTGAGAATAGGCACAAGTTCCTGTCCGGGAGAGGAGCTTTCTAGGTTTATGATACCTTGTAAAGTCTCCAAAAAACTCAAATCTTTGTAATACACCAAAACTTTTTTTTTTGTTGTGTTTTTTTGCTTGGGAGGAGTTGACATTTAGAGATACAAGGTTTGCACCTGAGGGCAGCTATGGGATCACACAAACAGAACGGTACATACAGAAACAAACTCATCAATCACTGATGCTCCCGTCGTCCCCTGACATTTAATGTCCTCAACTCACAAGGTTGACGATGTGATTAGAAAGTCAGACTCGTGCTACAAAGTGGATCTGAGCCATCGCCCTCTTCTCCCTTGTGAATTTAGACTCAGACGTGGGAGCTCTAACTCCCAACTCCAAACACATGCGGTCGCCACTAATTCTTCGTCAGCAGTCTGACAGTTTGTTTGCCCTGCAGTTTCAAGAAATGAAATTTTCACAAAATCCTGAGTCTTCTGGACTTCTCTGAAATACTCTCCACCAAAACCTCTTGTTGCGTTAGCCCGTCACATAAAACTACACATTTTTATTTCATAGGTCAGCTAAAGATGAGACATTCTGACTGCTCATCTTTCTCTCCGGTATAAAAACTCCTATTTCTTCTCTTGCGCATACACCGTGACACACGCTGGGGATATTTTTGACTCTAAAGTACAGTTTTAAGTAGACAGCGATGAAGTCGTTCTCGTTTTGGAGAGGTGAGGATGAATTCTGACCTAAAGCTAATCGAACCGCTTTTTAGAAGAGACACAAAGGAGTGACGTTCCAAAAACATAAATATACAGTGCCTTTCAAAAAGTATTCATAGCCCACGAACTCTTTTCACCTCACTGCACATTAAATGGACTTTATGTGCTATCCATCCACCCATTGTCTGTCCTGGCTTGTCCTTGTAGGGTCACTGGTGCCCATCTCCAGTGGTCATTGGACGAGAGGCGGGGTTCATCAAGTCGCTAGTCCCTTGAGGACAACCACACACACCTCATGACCACTTTCGGCTAGCACCTAGCAGTGTGATTCAACTCATTTCAAGTTAACTCTCTACAGTTCAGGTGGTTTTCCATTACAATTGAGTAACAACTCTAGAGGGTGGCGTCGTCACCAGAGTCCGACGTGATCTGACACAAACACAACCCAACAATGGAGGGCATGGGAGCTATGCCGTAGCTACATCTGATGTTTGTGGCTTTTTTTTTTTTTTGTCAGAGTTCCTAAACATTAAATTCTTCCTAAACATTAAATCACCACATTTCTAATGTTTCTCGACCACTTCTCTAAGGCCATGTTCAAAACCGGAGGAAAAGAAAACATTGCATTTCAAGTAAGACGTATGTGTGTTGATCTCTATTATTCAGAATTAGTCAAAAGGTTTCAAACAACCAGGAATGCGACAAACAAGACCGGATGGATAGCCAAGTTTATTTTGCTACACACAGTTGAGGAGGATAACAAGGAAGGTAAAAATGTAGGAATATGCTACTGCAATAAAAACTGTATTTATTTTAAGGGTTTTATGACACTTAAAAAAAAAAAATATTTGTTGTTGTGCATCTCCATCTCCTTCAACATAGTGAAAAGGTATTCTTAATTTCCTCATGACCAAATTCACCCCCCCAAAAAAAGACCTTGCAGTGAGGTTGCTGCTCACTGCCAGCATTGTGTGGTAAATATCAATTCAGACCCCTCCATTTGCACCTCTAGTGACAAGCCCTGTAGTTAGAGAGTGGAGGGAGTCAGCACTGTCACAGAGAGCCAGAACAGGTTGGCATTTTGAGAAGCGGAGGTTACCTATTTACACAGGAGCTACGGGGCCGATGCTAACTGCCTACGCCGAAACGCTGCGAGCTGAGAGGTCGGCTTGCAGGAGACAATAACTCTATAACTGTGCAGCTTCTTCCCGCATTACCATAAAAGCTGTTTGAAAGCGAGCAAATCTGAGAGAGCGGTGCCATTTCAGGTTGTTAAACCTCTAGATTCTCAGCTTTGAGGCCTGAATTTACAGGTGTGTGTGTGTGTGTGTGTGTGTGTGCTGGAATGTGGGTGGCGTAAGAGTTCAGCCTTTATTGTTGCGTTGTTTGAACAGTGTGTGCTCCCGCACTGCATTCATCTCGGTACGTGCCTGCCTATGCGAGGGTTTCGGAGTGTGTGAGCCGCTCTGCGGTGGGGATGGCGGGGCTAGCGCGTGTCACATTAGCCACGGGGCGCTGTCGGCGGGCCACCGGCGGCGGGCCCCGCTGAGGTTTATGGAGTGTCACTCAGTCGCCGCGGCCGTGAATCAAGTTAATGTTGCAGATCCCATCTCTTCAGTTGTCCTGCGCTCCCGGTGGAAGAACAACATTTGAACAGCGTGATTTGGCCCCGGCGAGAGGCTGATGCCTGTTTAATATGTGTTTTGAGTGCTCTGACTGACTGATTCCTTTAACAGGAAGTCGGAGGGGGAATGAGATCGACACAGAGAGGCAGGCTGCTTTATTGCCTGTGATCTGAAACAAGATGGAGGCTCCCTGAGAGGAATGAAACAACAGGAGGAAGACGGGGAAGCGGAGGCTGGAAGTGACTGACGCTGTTTGGATTGTAAAATGATGGAGGAGATATTTAGAGGATATCTCTGCTGCACAATCACCAATCTGTCTATCCACCCATTCATCCATTCACTTAATGATGTAATACCAGCTGTCCTGAAAACAGCCACACACGACGATGGTGCCACCACCATGCCAATGTGTCGTCATTGTGGCCTGGAGAAGACGTTTCCTGTATGAAGTGTGTTTTGCGTTGAGGGAAGGATATTCTTTGGACAATCTTTGTTCAGCTGTATAAAAAGGTAAAACCTGGACTGGAGAAGAAATCTTTGCCCTTTTTTGTGAGTTTAGGGAGGAGAACATTCCACAACTGAGCTCCAGAGTTTCCCTGAGCTGTTAATAGTGTGCATTTTTCCCGATTGCAAGTGGTAATAAATTGCATAGAATTTCTTGTTGTTTATTAAATCTCATAAGAAATCCCACAAAAATGTTGGTGTCACAAACGGGATTCAAACGGGCTGCTTTCTAAACACGGTATTCAGCTCCAGCGCTATTCTGATAAATGATCGTCCTGTCAAATAAATCCTTTTCATGATTTTTTAAAAAGAAAAAACTGAAATACACAAATTTGCTATTCTACAACAACCCAATATCATTTGCAGCAAAAGCCAAAGAAATATGGACGCAACACAACTATCCTCTCTGTAGAGAGTGAAGTAATCCCTCAGATGCGCTAAATGAATGCAGCAGAAGTAACCCTCGTTCTGCTTGGGACCTTGCTGGATCCCCTTCAAGGACCCTTAAATGATCGCTGGGCCTCAGTTTGACAGCCGTTTCCAAGGTGTGACTCTTAGTGTGGCACCAGGAGGTCAGTGCAGGAGCCTTGCTGTGCTCACTGTGTGACGCGGATGCAATTATTGATCAGCGGATCAATAGACTGGCCTGTGTTGGGAGAGGTGCAGGGGGTCTCTAAGTGGCAATACTTCAGCTTGGAGAGGCCGCCGGGGGAGCGGTCAGACAGCACTTACCAGCAGTTAGAGAAATTAACCTTAACACGGAGACACCGGCGCACACACAATCAATTACACCCGCTGTAATACAGGTCAGCCTCGACGCAAATGTAAGCCCGCGAGCACGCGTTGGCGTAATCAGGGGAGCCGCACGCCCGGCTACATCCTGAGGACAGAGTGGCTGTAATCCCTAAATTTGAAATCAGCCTCAACTGTAACCTCACTGTAAATGCTAATTGGTTCTCAGACGTACAGACAGACACACACCCCTGCATGCACGAAAATAAAAGACAAAGAAATCAACCTGAACAGACGCTACAGCAAGCAAAGTCAATTAAACTGTGTCAAAACTAGAGGCAGAATGAGATGCTCTCCAAATCAATTAGCGGGTCAATGGCAGCACCATGAAAAAGTCAGAGCTTATGATCAAGACGCCACAAAAAGACCTCTTTACAATCCCTTTACCAGACCATTCCCTTCAATTACAGATACAAAGCCACAACCTTTAAACGCAGACGCCTGATCGGGACACAAACATGGGGAGATGCTTTACAGACTAGGAGGATCCTCTATGTGTGTGTGTGTGTGTGGGTGTGTGTGCGTGTGTTTGAAGGTGACACTGCTAAGTAGATAAAGTGTCAGTTCTGGGTGTATCCAGGTCACCAGCAAAGGGGTGAATGACGGCGTGCTCAGGGAGAGTGTGTAAGCGGGTATGCAGGTGGGTGTTTTATTCTACGTCAGCAAATAAGATGTTATTTCATTAGTTTTATTGTCGGTAAATATTTTTTTATTTGTGTCACAGCTTTACAAGAAGCAAATGAAGGTTTTGAGACGTGAAGAGTTATGACCAATTGTGGTCGTTTTCTGAATGTTTGATCATCTTTTTTGGTTGAGCCGCTCGACGACCTTCCCTTGCGTCCCTCTCATCCCCTGGACTCCCTCAAGCAAAGCCAAAAGTGCTACCTGTGCATGTGTGTGAAGGCGTGTGTGTGTGTGTGCAGGTCAGCTGAGGTCCAGTCAGTGACGGCTCTACTTTGTCTGCTTGGGACAGTCGCTACTGTCACCTTTACAAACGCCATGAATCAACGCCACCTAGGACAGGTCGGCCAACCAGAAAGCAACCAATTACACAGTGGCCAGATTGACATCCGGCGGACAGGGTGGAGAGACGGATGGAGAAACGCTGAAAACACACCAAGGACGAAGAACCAGGAGAGAACGAGGACACAGACAGATGGAAGGCCCTCAGGACCGGAGCACCAATGACTCTGAAGGCCAGCGCTAATCTGAGTGACTTTGGCAGGCGGGACTTTGGCTGATAGTCGAAGAAAATGCTGTAGATTAACATTTGACATAATCTGCTTTATTACAAATAAACAGTTTCTCCTTTACTTGATATGGAAGGTTTTCTCCTGCCGGCATTTTACCCAATTTACACATTTTACACATTTTACAGTGCTTCACCTTCAAGCAAGACGACCCTAAACTTGCAGCTAGAACCTCAACGTAACAGTTTAGATCAAAGTATATACACAGGGTTTCTGCATGTTTCACTAACTCAAATTTAAGGCTTTTAAAACCTTTGTTGAAGACTATCCTGAAAGAAATTTCACAAAAGAAGAAAATCGTATGTCTTGCGACGCTCTCCACAGCTTTAATTCCTGGAGTGCCAAGCTTGTTTTTTAACAGAACGGGTTGCCTCGTACGGGTGGGCGACAGAATCGAGTCAACGGCAAAGACAAATGTTCATCCAACTGGCAATAGACCTGCACGTAAACAAGGACAGATGCAAAAAAAAAAAAAAAACACCTGGCTACCTAAAGAGGGAATGTTAGCAGCTCATTAGTGGTAGCTTAAACCGTCTCAAGTCACAGAACGCAATGAAGATGTTTCAAACTTTTGAGAAAAAAGAAAGAAAAATGAGGTAGAATATACAAGATTAAATAGTCCTGCCACAGCAAAATTTAAGACCTGCGATTAACGTATTTAAGGCCAACGTACATGATTTTTAAAAAAGAATTCATGACATTTTAAGGCCTTAGTTTTACACGCATAAATGTAGGTCTTTTTAAGGACGTGCAGGCACCCTGGTACATGTGTTAGACCTAAATGAATTTACAATCTGTGGCAAGACAAAAAGAAGGTTCACATCAAATCGGATTAACACTAAACCATTTAGCAAAGGAAGCGTATGCAAGGATTCCTCTGCAAAAGGGGGTACGACTGCGAATACCACGGGTCTGAATACTAACGCTCACCAGACTTTCAATCTTATTTGTTAAAAGATCCACCTGTTTCCTTCCACTACTTTGCGTTCCAACAATCCAAGTCAAATACATTGCAGTTTGTGGTTGTAACGTGACAGAATGTGGGAAAAGTATTAAGTTAACATGGTAAGGCAGCGTAAAAACCCTCCACAGTTCAGCATCGTCTCAGATCGATGGAGGAGTTTGAGTTGGCTAGGAAAACACAACTCTGTCCCAAACACCTTTTTTTTTATGTGCAATAGAAGCAAGGAGGATGAATCATTGTTGCTTACAAACCTCCTATTGTGGGATCATTTTCAGCTTTAAACTCAAACCTTTACAAGTAGACTCTTAAATATTTCTCACCGCGCTGCCTGGAGAAAGAAAACAAACAACAGCAGCAAGAAAAAAATAAAATAAAAAAAACCCTCCAGAATACAAAACAATATTTGTTTGTTTCCTGGTACATTAAGGCTTCCTCCCACACACAGCTGAGCAAACTTTAGTCATATTTTCAGAAAACACACCAAATGTCAGCTGCTCGTAATCAAGAAGCTGCCGACTCTGTAATCCGGTAGCGCGAGGAGAGCGCCGTGTGTTTTAACTGACAGTAACCTGAGCAGCAGAAGTCAGGAAAGTTAGGCGAAATTTATTCTAACCAAAAGACTTTTGTGCAAAAAAAAAAAAAAAAAGGACGAGAAACAAATATTTACCTAGAGAAATGTGCCACGTGTTAATAAATTGAAACAAAACTCAGTATATGGCAGGATGAGACACAGCTGCAGTCAGAAGTGAATAAACACTTAACATGAAGCTTTTAATGATCTATCTATCTATCTATTACAATTATGTAATTTCAACCGCAATATGTTTAGAAGAAGGCCGCTCAGTAGCATTAGGGTTAGCAGAGCTGCTTTAGCATTGTTTCCGTGGTTTCAGGTTCAATTCCCAGCCTGTTTTCTTTTGGTATGAAGTTTGTACGCTCTCCCAGTGCATGTGTGGTTTCTCTTTGAGGTTAATTAGTCTCTCTAGTAGAAATGTTTGCAACTTCAATTACAGCAATGAAACCAAAATAAAAAATCAAAAAGGTACCAATAGACTGATGAAAAGTTGTTTTTATATACATGCATGAATAAGTTCCTCACCAGTATATTTGCATCAAGCTGATCCAGACACTACCATGCTTGACAGTTGATACTGTTTTCTTTAGTTTAAACGCCTGAGATTGATATTTAAACATATCTTTAATCAACAGCTCAAACTTTTAGATTTTTATTTAGTTCCTTCAAGTCATTCTGTGCACTGGCCAGTCTGTGGACTGACCACAAACTGGTCGGTCCCAGTAGAAGATGCATTCTTTTCAGGTCTGAAAATCTACCGTTTCTGAAATTCAAAAGTTTGTAATCCAAAAACCCCCAAAACTTTCTGTCTGTCCGTGGTCGGTTCGCCGTGTGCCGCTCTGAGGACAGTCCTAGTACCTAGTAAGTACTGTTCTTTATTTTCATGCCAACAAAGAGAAACTACCAGCAATAAGTCCTGATCACCAATCAAATCTTTATGTTGAAAATGATTGCAGTTGTAATTTTGGGCAAACCATTCCACCCTGGGAGAGTGGTTAAAAATAAATTAAGTAAAAGTTAAAAAAAAAAACATCCATGTCCCTGACCATAACTGTGAAAACATTTTCTCATAAAGGGGTCATTCAGACAGAATACTACAACAACAAATCCTCCCCTAAAACAATGAAATACTGTAGAGAGGGCTCAAGAGGTGAGTTAACACACACACGCACACCCCCACACGCGAACACACACACACACACACACACAGAGTGGAACTGGTCGGAGGAAACGCAGGTCAGTGTCCTGCTCTCAGCTCTTTTTCTGCTGACAGAGGATGACCCGGAGTGAGAGTAATCTGGTCCACACTAACTCTATCTACCTCCAGTCCCCCAGGTCGGTGCCCCCGGAGAGACGGAGGGAAACACAAAGAGAATGAGACAGAGGGGAGGTGAAGAGGGAAAAAGGAGGTGAAGAGGAGACCGGAGGGAGGCGAAGAAGAAAAATATATATAATGAAGAAAACTATCCCGGCGTTGATCTCTCAAGACAGCTTTCTCCTGCCATTGTTAAGAAAACTGTGGTGCGGTTAAAACAAAAACAAAAACAAAACAAACAAAAATTTAAAAAACCAAAACAGAAAACTATTTTCAGCTACTATATTACTGGAGATGAAAGTATCATTTTTTACACACAAGTTTAGTTTGAAATTTGTATCATTTGCAAAAACTAGTACCCTGTATCACAGCTGCATTGCAGTGCAATATTAATTTAAAAAGTGAAACTGCTACATTTGTTATACGCAGAATGATATATTTGAACGGCCTATTTCTATTTATTTGGATGATTATGGCGTGGAGCTAATAAAAACTTAAAATTGTACTTCTCAGAAAAATGGAATATTATATAAAGCAAAAAAGAAGGATTTTTAAAAACAGGAATATAGTGTTGAGGCTTTCATGGAGCAGAATGCTGACTTGACAATTGTCCAGCAGACTGCACCTAAAAAACAAGCCACAAAGCTAGCACTGTATCCAGCTGCAATAATGGAAAGTTAAGTGGAAGGAATACCTACGGTAGAAAAAGATGCACAAGAAACAGATTGTTTGAGAATCAAGAGCTTGAAAAGATTCCCAGCAGCTGGCGTAAAGCTGGAGGTTGTTGCCAAAGCAACGGCGGCGTTCGTCACACCTTAGCAGAACCACATTGTGATCCCGTCCATGCCCTGCTGCACTGATGCAGTAATTCACACTAAATGAGAATCCACCGAGTTCTGAATGTGAAAACTTTACACACTTCTCGGCCGGCCTGCATTTACGCATTAAAATTTACGCATTAAAACCCGTTTCAGTTTTGAGTTGCAGTTAACGAGTTCTTAATGACATTAGCATTTACAGAGATGCGCCTTTATTTGATCTACATCTCCAGGAGCTTAAGTTTTTTTTTATTTTTTAGAACATTTAAACAATTAAAACCAAATCATTTCTTATTATTTCTGCAGTCCAAGTTCATGAGCCCAAAACACGAGCGCTAATCGTTTCCTGGAGGAGCACGAAGGCTTTACTAGACAGTTAGAGGTTTCTCCATGCATTCAGCAGCTTTTGCAGGAAAAAAAAATAAAAAATGAAGATCTTCGTCTCGGAGCTCAACCCTTGCGGCCTTGAATCGCGAGGGCAAAGTTAGAGAAGACTCACCTCGCGCGATACGTGCAGGCTGCTGGAATTTTCCCTGGCTGACTGTGGATCAAAAAGAGCAAACGTGTGGGAGGCTGATGCTGCCGCTAACAGAAAAAGGCCCCTCTCCTCCCCGATCAAGCTCGGCGCGCCGGCCGCTGCCAGGCAGAGGGCGTCCGACGGCGAAAGGCCCGACACACCTGACGACTGCGGGGTCACGTCGCTGATTGGACGTCGTGGAAAAAAGCATCACCAGACGCATCGTTTCAGGTTTGAAAATGACTAACCAGACATGACTAATGTATTACTTTGGCTTGGAGAGCGGTTATTTCCCCTCATGCCGCAAATCAACAGCTATTTGCGACTCTCCAGATGAAGGTCAGGGATGATCCCGGCGTGATGGCCAGGATGCAGCAGGAAGAAATAAAGAAATAAACGTGTGCGTGAGCCTCAGCCTGGCGTCCAGGGAGGTTGACATATGGAAACAATAACAAAGATTATAACACCCTCCTTTTCTTCTCCAACTCTTCCCAGAAGACGTCCGTCCTCTTGTTTTCTGTCCCGTTCCCTTCTTCCTCCCTCCCGCTCGTCTTCCTCTCAAAAAGCTCTGGAGGTGGACCTTTGATTGCTTCTTTAATTAGCAACGTCAGGCAGCTCTGTGGATTTACTGGCGATGTCAAACTTCTGCAGATAATTGCATGCCTCTTCCCTTTCTCCCTCCCTCCATCATCCCTCCATCCTCCTTTCACATCCCTCCCTCACACACCCCCACCGCCTCCACTTCTTCTCCCGGCTCCCCATCTATCCCTCTCAGTAACTCTCCCATGATTTAATGATTAATTATGGATGTGAGTTGGAGAATAAAAGCTTTTCGGCTAATCAAAGTGAAATCCCCGCTCCCCCCACAGCTCCCCACCACCTTTTTTTTTGGGGGGGGGGGGGCGGGGGGGTAATTACAGTGTGAAGATAATGTTGCTGATGTCTTTTTGTTGCCGGGGCCCCGGACGACGCGCTGATCCGAGGTCCGTCATGGTGGATGAAATGAATGTCGAGACGCGACAAACAAAGAAGGCAAAGACGGGGTTCTTTGAAACGTCGCAGCAGAAAAAGTCCCGACTGGGAAACAAACGGAGGAAACGACCAACCTGACGACGCTAAACGGATGTTTGTCTTTGGAATGTTTCGGTTTAGATGTTTAAAGGTGAAACTTGCATTTTTTTTTAATTAGTTAATCAAAGCAACAATTTACCCGACATCATGCCAGGAAAACAATGGTTAAACCCGACTGTCACACTCAACTTTCATTTGATTTAAAAAGTAAATGTTTCTAATGAGTGCCTAACTGTAGGATAAGCACGTTGAAGCGCTTATCGTTCCTAAATGTTGCTTTTTTATGGCGTTTTTACTGCATTTCAAGCAACTGCAAACAAATTATGACAGAGAATTCATTATTGGTGAATCCGTTCCAGGTATAAAAGCATAGCTGTGTTAGAGGTAGAATCTTTTTCTTTTTAATCTGTGAGATTTTTCACTACAAACATTTCCGTATGGGAGGTAATAACAAGTCTATATTCTTTGGCAAAAAAACAACTCCAAAAAACATTTTTAAAACAATTTCTCAATTTTCAGTCACAGACTTCAACTTATTGGGATTCCATAATCCTTTGAGACATTAGAGTGCAAAGATCGGACATAAAAGAACAAAAAGGAAACGGTTTTCAAAACGTTTCATTAACAGAATTCTGAAAAGTTTACCTGAGATAAGACTTTATACAACCATTTGTTGCTGAAATTAAAGTTGCAGGGATTTTGGGGAACATTATAGACTGAAGCTGTTGCCTATTCTTCAACAAACACAGCATCTATGATTAGCTCTTTTCAAGTCTCGTCACAAAATCTCAGTTGATTTCAGGTCTGGACTTTGACTGGGCCATTCAAACACACAAATAGGCTTTTGATGTAAACTGTGGGGGTCGTGACTCGTCTTTGTGGGCCTGTTGCAAACTGCAAAGAGGGTTTCTTTGAAAGCTTTCTGCTCGTCACTTGACTTGGATAACAGTTTCGCTGCCAACAGATTCTCACACCTGAACAGTGGATCTCTCCGCATCGTCTTGACCGCTTTTTTGATTAACATTCTCCTTTCCTCCAGGCACTCGCGGTTCAGGTGGACAGCGCGTCTTAGTTGTTTCAGGTTGCGGATTGGAAATCTCTGCGAGATGTCGAAACATTTTCACTAAACCCCCGAGTTTAAACTTCCCACCAACTTTCTTCCTGACCGGTCTGCTGTGTCTGATCTTCATGTTGCCGTTTGTTCACTAATGTTCGCTGAGAAACCTCCGCAGGTTCTTATGTGTCTCATTTTCTTTTTATTTCGCTACTGTACACGACTTTGTACTTTCTACCACATCTCTGCGTTTTATTGGTTTAATATTTTGTCATTTCTGCCGTTTTTATAGCCAGGTGATGCTTTGATTGTCTCTTTAGCAAATACTCTGGAGAAACACAAAATCTCACCAAATACTGTTGGTCTCATTCCTATTGCAAATTGATTTATTCTTTTTCTTCCCATATCTGAAGTTATAATAAGGGACATAATAAGGAAAATAATCTTAAATCAAGCTCTCATATCTCAGTAAAAAGTTACTTATAAGTTAGTCTCGCCTTATTTCAAGTGTACTAACATATTTGCACTAGAAACCAGACCGAAAATACATAGTAAGATTTTGTGTTTTTGCAGTGTAAGGTGTTTTTTTTTACCCCTTCTATCCTTTGTTTATTTTTCTTTTTTTTGCCTGTGTAGACTTTGAAAAACTATGTGTATGAATGGTGCTATGAAAACAAACATGCCTTGCCTTAATCTGTGTTGCTCCGTCTCACAAAAATCCCTACAAACTACATCAAAACTTGCGGACAAAATGAGGGGGAAATTTATTTTTTTTTTAAATCCTAGAATTCTGAAAACGTTTGAAATTTCTGTTCCAGTTCAAACACACAGCAGGAGAAAGCATTCTTAATGTCGCAGAAACATGGCCGACTGAGCTGCATTAACCTTAAACGGGGAATATGAAGTAAAATCAACATTTCCTATTACAACACGACCGATCCCCGCTGCATTGAAGCTGGCCTATAGCTCTATATAGAAAACGTACGACGAACCCGTCCCTATTGTGTTTCGTCCCCCCCCCCCCCCCCCCCCCCCCCGCGCCGTGTGACTACGCAAAACACACACCTGCGAACGCACCGGCGTGTTTAGCCGAGCCTCTCCCGATTCCTCTCTGCCGTATTTGCTGGGTGTTTACCTAAAAGAGGCATGCTGGAGATATTTATCGTCCTGATGGCTCTATATATAGGGCTGGAGGAGCTCGGTGAGAGGAGACGCAGGCACAGTGGGAGGCTGCTTCTCTAATCTCCATCTCCAAGGCTGACAGGCCTGAGAAGGCCCTAATGAATGGCTCTTTTCATCTGCACGCCTGTGTGTATGTGACAGTATAAATATTTAGCAATATTGGAGTCAGCTCGTGATTTTACACAGATGGAGTGATTGATGGCTCAACCTCGCCACCCAATCCTGACGCATGCCAAAGACCGCGGTGGAGATGTTATATAAACCAACACAGCCTCTCTCTCCGTCATCGTCTCCGTATCTTTTCACACTGCCTCCTCTGCTCTACGCCTCCTTCCCAGCTTGTCTTCTCGCTGTCGATCCGCCCTCTGTGGCTCTGCCAATTTGCCTCACTGTTGAGTTTCTATCATACGGCGCACCGTCTCTGCGGATGTACGACAGGGCTAAATCAGACGAAAACAAGCTGACAGGGAGGAAGCTCTGAGAGGGGCGGCGATGGAATGATCTGCGAGGAACCGCTCCGGTATTACAAACTTATTAGGGAGAGTTTGTTTTTTTTCCTCATTAAGCTCTCGGAAACACCTTAAAAGTTGTTTTTTGTCGAGTTTCACGGCGTTGCGTGTCGCAGATGCATTCCAAAAAAAAAAAAGTGAATATTAGCTACTTGTTATTCACCGCGTCAAAGAGAACTCATGAGTGAGAGCTGTTCTACATGTATGAAGCAGGGAAGTATACACACACACACACACACACACACACCAATCCATGCACATAATGCTGTCATCTGTGTCAGAGAAAAGCCAGACCGAAGTCGTTTTGAGATACAACCACACACACACACACCCACGCCCACACACACCCACACACATACTTTCTGCTGCCAATATGTCACTGAAACTCTAAGCAGAAATGGTGGGAGGGGGTGTGTGCGTGTGGGGGTGTGTGAGCAGCGAGACTTTCGATGGTTCTCGACAGCCAACGTGGGGACATTTTGCGAGAAAAATCCAGAAAATTTCATCAGATTCCAAAGATTGATAAGAGCTACTGCATAAAAAAGTTTAGAGAAAAGGTCAGGATAACGTGTGGGAGTTGATCTGATATATATGACATAGTAGTGAAGTTTTGTTTTGTGTGCGTGTGTGCACCACATAGACTTTCTATCCAGCATCTCCTCAGCCAATTAAACTAAAACACAAGAAGAAAATCCCTGAACAAATATATGAGGGCTTCAAGTAGGGGTGTCGAAGATGTATTAACCTTGTAATTGCCTGTGTAAAATACGCTCCCCTTGGTAATGAAATTTCCTGCTTTAATTTGAAAAAATTGGGGAAATATCTCTGCTTTTTCTTCTTCTTCTTTTCTCCTCCCCCCCCCCCACTCCCACCCCCTTGATGTGTTTTCCCATTTAATTGCTTTTAAAACTTCAATCTCGAACGCCCCCTCAGCTTGTACGCGGGGAAAGGCCCAGCGCCGGACCGCCACATCTATTAATCTAACTGTCCTACGTCGGAATTAGCATTCAAATGTGATCGGTTCCACTGCGCCTCACCCGCCGCTCGCAATTCCGACAGAATCCACTCCTGTGCAATAACTACAGTGCCCTCCAAGCCGCGCAGCGCCTTCGCTCTCCCCTCCCCTGCCTCCCTCCGCCCCCGTTTTTGCTTTGAGAGCTATTGATTTTTATTTGTTCTGTAATGAGAACAATTAGTCTTGTTCCTGCCCTCTTTCATCCATCGCCTCCGAGTTCCCGTGGCAGTGCCACCCATCCGGCCTCCGCCTTTAAACCCAGCTGGAGATTTGTTCACCGGGCAGAGGACAGGCGCCGTGCGCAGTCTGAGTCACAATCACGGCGAAGAGAGATAACAGAGGACCTTTCTTGCTCTTTTTCATCCGACTGTGGCCTAAATCTTTAATGCGCAGCTCCAGCCGGAGCCGTTTGAGGAACGACGCTCTCGGGTTCTGAGTGGGTAGAGGAAGACTAAACTAAATTTTGACGGACTGCGGCGTCTTGAAAAGTTACTCAAACTCAATTTATCCGTATATAGATGAGGCAGCCCAGCCTAGAAGGTATTTGTAAAGTGGAAAGAGCAGCAAAGTGCATTAGTACGATCTCACTTTTACTTTGACACTCCAAAATAAAATGATTTGGAACTTTCTGGTCAACACGCAGAACGGAAAAGTAACACCGAACACATAGTCTCCATGGTGAAACACGGTGGTGACAGCATCATTCTGTGGTGATGCTTAATTTTCCCCAGTGGGAACAGGGAAAATGCATGGAGTTAAATACAGAATGATCCTTTAAGGGGCACGTGTTACCTGAGAGCGGTGGCAGAGGCTTAATTTTTTAAAAATGAGCCTAAATAAGCAGATGCACTGTCAAATTCAATTCAATTTAGTTTATCTAACTTAATTTAATAAGCTGGTTTAATTTGACAAATTTAAGTCAGTCTTACTCAAATCATCTAGTTACTTCAGATAAAGAAGGGAACTAATACAGAGCCTGTTCCTTTAAAGGTTATAGTGGTCTTTGTAAGAGAGCAGTCAGATAGGAAAGTAGGTCATGACAGAGAGGGAAAACATGCAGCTAAGGTCATCAGGCCGGGAATCAAACCTGTGACGGCGGCGTCGAGGACTAAGGTCTCCTTATGTGGGTTGTGCTCTACCTCTGCGCCACCACAGCACCCTGGTCGGGACAGGATCTGTCCCCGGTGAAGCTTGTGTCATGACGTGAGACGTCGGATACGAACGCGGCATTGAACTTGATTTTTTCCAAGTAAAGTCAGAGTAAAAAGTTCCTTTAAGTTAAAATGTCATCACTAAACCAAAGGAATTAAGTGAGATTAAGGTAAAAAAAAAAAAAAGCCGATAACATGAACTACAGCCCAAACACACGTTTTAGAGTGTAGAACTACATCTGAGTATTATTAGAGGAAAGTAAATTAATATGTTAGAATGGCCCAGTCAAAGTTCAGGCTTAAATCCAAGTCAGAATTTGTTCAGACTTAACCTTGCTGCTTCAGTCTGAATGAACTTAAGATATGGGCTAAAACTTCAGACTGATTCACCTCCAATTTATATTTGTAGCATACTTTTTATCACCGTGTATCCTATTTTCTTCCCCTTTTAAACTGTGCACTAAATTGTGTTGGAACGCCACAGAAACCCTGATTTAAACACATTAAAGTTGGTGGCTGTAACAAGAGGAAATATGAAAAAGATCCAGTTTTATAAATACTTCAGGAGGAGGGGGGGCACTAGATCTCTTTAATATTTAAAGAAAGTTTTCAAGTGTTTTTTCCTCCTTCAGAAAATTGATTTCCATTACAAAGTCTGGATTAAAACTCCCAAGCAGGACGTAATATAATAATGACAAAAAATATCTTATCTGAATAAACTCCTTATTAATCACGGCTGGAGTAAAACAGGAACGAATTGCCTCCTATCTATCATGCTGGATGTCTAATCTCTCATTTTATTAAAAGGCTGATGTCTCCTCCGTCTACCCGGCCGACTCTAATTGATGTGGTTAAAAGAAATTACTACACTCCAAGTCCGTCGTGGCTGGTGTTAACATGTATCATAAAATGTGAAAACATAATAAAACACTCAGATCTATCCATTAGGAATGCTTTAATTTCCGCAGAGGCAGGCGAGTGGCAGGCAGGGCTGACCGACTAGCAGCCGTCAGCGAGGCTTTAGCCTCCATAAACCACCTGATTGACAGGGTGATTTGTGACTGACTGGATAAGCGACAGGCTGCTTTCAACCTGTACACAAGCAAGGCGCGCCGCCGCCGCCGCCGCCGCCGTGCTCATGCGCCGAGTCGGGTCCAATTGCAGCCGAGGCTGGAGAGAAATGAAGCATCTGAGAGGGCCCATTTCTCTTGCCAAGCTGCCTGAGCCTTACTTACCCTAATGATGTATAATAGCCTGCAACTACACTTAACCTGAGTATTACTGTGGCAAAGACTGAGTGGAAGAGGCACAAACACACACCCTTAAACACACACGCTCACAAAGAAAGTGTGGTTTTTCTCAGGACTCTGGCAGACAACAACTCGGCACCAGGCCTGGTTACCGATACCAAAACCCGCAAATTAAAGATCTCTACGTTAGAAACCGGAGAAAGTGGAATTCTGCTCTGACCGAAGCACAGAGTATTAGCACTGACTGTCTCCTCGCATGTTGCTTTGCACTGCCACTCAGCTGGCTGAAAGATAGCTCCGACACTTTTACTCGATTACCATAAGAATATCACAGTACGTTCTCAAAAGCTCTCTGCAAAACCAGTTCGACCTCAGTCAAACTGGGAGTATGGCATCCATTTGTGTTTGCAGAACTACCTTTTTGTTGCATTTACAGCTCCAGGATTATGAGCTACGTTTCTACTGGCTTTGCGTATCAAGAACCTGAAATGTTTGTTTGTCTGATTGTTTTGTAATGATGTCTCGGCTTTAGTGGTCCTTATTGAACAAGAAATAGGGAAGAAAGAAAAAGGGATAAGCAAATGACCTGAGAATGTGAATCCCACTCAGAACAACCGTGTTGAGGACTATAGCCTCTGCACATGGTGAGCGCGCTCTACTAACTGACCCACCCAGCACCCTGACATTGAAATATTTGACATTTCCTTTTGGCAAAGTTGCTCACGCTTGACTCAATTGAACGGAGAGAGTCTCTGAAGAACGGTTTTCAAGTCACTCTACTATAGTTGCTACCAGCCTATGGTAAATAGTATATTTGTGTAGCATCTCATCAACTCCAGAGAACCCCAAGGAGCTTCACACTGCCTTCAGCCATTCATCTATTCATGCACACATGCACACATTCACATTGGTATGTGAATGTGCTACTGGATAGTAGTCACAGCTGCCCTAGGCGTGGCCCTCTGACCAGCAGTAAGCAAGGCGGGTGAAGTGTTTTGCCCCAGGATACAACCACAAAGGCGTGGACTGGACATACCCCTTTCACCATTGCCTCAACACAAGTTGGGGAAAATAAAGACTGTTTTATGTCTGTCTAATAATGACATTTCAAATAAGAGAAATTAGAATGTCAATAGCAGGAGGCGAAGGTGGCGACTATGGTAGGAGTTCTTCCCGTAATCGGTCAACGCTCCTTCCATCTTCGTCGGTGTGTTTTTGGGCAATACACTTCACCTGTATTGCCAGCTGGTGGTCAGAAGGCCCAATGGCACCGGTGCATGGCAGCCTCACCTCTGTCAGGCTGCCCAGGGCAGCTCTGGCTAAAACCAAATATCTTCCAACCATCAGCGTGTGAATGCGTGAACGCCTGAATGTAGTGTGAAGCACTTTGGGTTTCTGTGGACTTCATAAAGTGCTACACAAGTCCAATCCAATTACCATGTACCAAGGTGCAGAAAAACTGATGCTTTTATTCAAGACTATCATGCTGTGACGATCTCACAGCAACCCATGAATTTCTGACACATTTGGGAATGAAAGACCCTCAAATCTCACTCCATCAAATCCCATCTAGATGAAGGACGACAGCTGTATCCCGGTTTTCTCTCTGATCCCTCACTCACACGTCACTCTGCTGCTGACTCACTCTGTGGCTGTAATCTAAGCAATACAGGCAGTTAGCATGCTGCATCTGTTGTCTCCTAATTAAACTAATTCTACAGGATGCCCAACCGTATTCATACACGTGATAGGGGGAGAGTCGGGTCCTTTAACCCCTTTTTGCGTTAATTAGTGTTGATGAAAACGTGCTCATCGCTTACACATGTACCTCTTAAGTGACTGAATGAGTCGGTGTGTGTATGTGTGTGTGCGTGCGGGGGGGAGCGCGTGTGTGCAAGACAGTTTGGAGACAGTGGAGAGACAGTAAATGACAGAGTCACGTGAGGCGGCTACTGTATGAAACCTCAGATCTAATCAATAGGAGCGAGGAGGACGCCAGGCGCCAGCCAGAGGGTCACCACTCATCACTCAGGTCAGCTGTGAGCACACACACACACAAGCAGGCAAACGGAGGGCACCGCACGGGGCGCATTACTAGACGGGACTATGAGGCAGCAGAAGATGGGTCAGAGAGAGGTTGGAGCGCATAGCAACGGAGAGGGAGCCGGATCGATGGCAGAGATTGAAGGAGGTCCGTAATACCGGAGGAGTCACGGATGTCCAGAGCGAAGTTAAGCAGGGCTGGGAGACGGGTCAGGGGGGTTAAAACGGCCTCGCAATGGCAGGATGAGGCACTGACGGGCCGTAAAAAGAGGTGAGGGGACGGCGAGATTGACCGATTTTGACGCTCTGAGAGGAACTGTGGACGACGAAGAGTCCAGATGAGATGATTCCATGTTAGATCACGGTGCTGGTTCCCTCATATGACGAACACCGCAGGCCTTTGAAGGAGTGATTGCAACAGGAGGCAGACGAAAATGAGGCCGCAACAAAATCAGCACCCACATGTACTGTATGTGTATGTATGCGAGTGTATACGTGTGTGTGCCCTGTCGCTGCAGTAAAGAGACACCGGCGGAGAGATGGACAGGGCTCGGTGGCATTTAGCCCTGCTCTATAATGACACTGAAAGCTGGGGAAGGAGACACAGGCGCTGTTATTGAATTATTGAAGGTGCACAGAGAGGTATAAATCTGCCACGGCGACTCCATCCCCCGTTGTAACACACACAGAGGCCACATGCGGTGTGGGTGGCGTGACGATTGCAGACTTTGACTTGCTGACCTTGAGGTTGTTAAAACAAGCTCTCCGTCAGCTTTTCTGCAAAATATGTTTACCTCGTGAGAACGGAGCGAGAGAGAGAGAGAAGGGGAGAGAAAGGGAGACAGACAGAGGAAGAGAGCGGGGAAGGCGGAGAGTGAAGGAGTGAGAGCGCAGTGCTGACATCGCCGGAATAAACACAGCGACTCCATCAATTCTTTAGGATTGTGAGGAGAAATAAAAAAGCAAAGACAGTGGAAAAGGGGGTGAGGTGGGGTGTAACAGAGAAGCTATTAACCAGAGTTAGGTAGGCTTTTTATATCACAACTATTGGGCTTAAATAGATCTGGATTGAACCCTCCACTGCCAGGAAACCGCAGCACCAACACACTGATGAAATATTTATTTATATATTTATATGAACTTGTAGGGAAGGTGGCCTAAACATAAACTAACAATTATAAAAAAGAAAAAAAAGAAAAAAGACTACAAACATTGTACTGAAAAAGTATTCAGATCCTTTGAGCTTGGGATGTTATGGAGCAGACCAACACCAAGTAGGAGGCAATTATGAAGCGTAAAAACAGTACATGGTTTATTAGGATTTGTTTTTAACTGAAAGGTGTAAAGAGTATTAAGAAACACTTGAGAGTCCCTGGTGACTCTGGAGGAGAAGCAGAGATCTCCAGCTCAGGTGGAACAAACTGAGCAAATATTCATCATTCCTGATCAAAAGGTTCTTGTCCTGGAGTCCCCAAATCTTGGCTTTTTTAGAGGAGTGGCAAAAGTTAAAGATATTGTTGAAAAAGTGCTGCTTGCAGATTGCCATAAGCCACATGTGTCAGCGTTAAATCCCGGGGGCCAAATCTGGCTCGCCATAACTTTTTACAATGCCCTCTAAACTTTTGACACACATAAATCGGACCTTCAAGATAACAGGTGCTTGCTGCAAATATATATTAATCAATTATATCAAATCAGTTTTTATCTGTCTTCTGCCAAATTACATCAATAACAAAATGTTAAATACTGAATCCACCCAAAGCTCAGTAGAATAGATTAGAGGTGTCAAAACTTTTAGCCATGGGGGCCGAAATTGTCAAGTAGCTGTGGGCCACAAAAGTTACTCATTTCATTGTAATGTCATTTTTTTGTTGTTGTTTTTTACTTGTTCAACAATAAAATAAATGAAACAATGAAAGTGGTTTGTGTGCAAAAAAGGACCAGTAAATCATTGCAGATTGGAAATTCATAAAAATGGTCTCGCATGTTTATTCTCAGGAACAGTGTGTAAGGGTTGCTCTTTAAAATCTCTATTTTGTTATTAGTCAGGTTTAATAGAAGAGTTAACCCCACTCTGCTTCTGAGTGGAAACCCGGTTATTTGTGGTTTTATTTAACATAAAACTCAACTAAAAGCAAAAAATGCGGTAAATAAAAGATGAGTAGTTTCTATTTTCCATTTTAGATACTGAATTTGTCAGTATCTTTTTTTAAAGGCCTGTCCTTGGTGAAAACTTCCCCCTTATTAGAAAAGAATGTAAATGTCTGTATCGACCACCTGGGCCGGCTAACTGAACCAGTTGGCTCCAATACTTGGCATCCCTGGTTTTAATCAAAAGATGTTCACGTGTAAGAATGGCCTAGTCAAAGTCAAATATCTAAACCTAAAAAGGCTGTGAAAACTTTTTAATACTAGTTCTAAATGCTAAATGTGCAAAGGAGGTGGAGATTGACTCCAACAGGGTTGGAACTGGAAAACAATGTGGCTCTACATGGACTGGCTCAGGGAGGCTTATAAGGACAGCAATTCACTTTTTTTTTTAAAGAATTGATTTTGGTGGCATCTTTTCTCAGCTGCTCTCCACATTGAATTAAGCCAAACCTCTTATTAAAGGAATACTACTTTACTCTGTGTGTGCGTAGACAAAGCCGATGATTAGATAGTCTTGCAAAAGGTTTATATATAAGTGACTGCATGTGCATCTTCTTGGAGGGGTGTGTGTGTGTGTGTGGGGGGTGTGTGTGATCACATGCATCCGACCTGAGCCATGTAGCCGAAGGGGGGCACCTCTTCTTATTAGCATCATCAGTCTGCATCATTACCAGGCTGCCTGGGCTGGGCAGCAGGTGCTACGGGAGTGCCAGGGTTACAAACGACCACAGGATTCCTCTAAGAACACCCAGACACACACACACACACTGCACGGGTCTTTGAAACCCTCCTTTTTCAAATTCCCAAAAGGGATGCAGGGCGTCTGTGTCTATCCGTTATCCGGCGGGTTAGCGCACGTGTCGGACCAGGTTTTCACCGGAGGGGACGGACTACATCCATTCTCGTGACAACGGGCCAGTGATGTGCAGCAGAGGCTGGGAGAAAACCCCGCTCAGAGCAGGGGAGGGCACGCGAAAACCAAACAAAAACACCGCACATGCTTTGTGTAAGTCAGAGAGTACCTATGTAGAGGGTGTACATGACATATTCTGTAGGAAACTTGCAAGAAAAAAGAAGAAGAAGGAAAAAAACAACTCGGGTGCAGGTGGGAGTAGATTAAGGGTAAAATGGATGTTGGGTTAATCTCGGAACTGCTGTGCTCGTAGCACAAAATCTGAACATTTAACATCGTAGTCGTAATATCAAAAATATATGAGGTCTTGTGTTTACCCAGGGCCAATGGTTGCTTTGAACCAATTCTTTCAGTTAGATGAACCTAAAGCCCCATCCATAGCATATATAAACTTGTGAGTACAATGTATAAAACCCATAGCTTAATTTTTATTCTGCCTAAAAGACAAAAAGAGCAATAAAAGCACCAAGAGTCACCACTTATAAGAAGTAGAAGAATCGCAACTGTTATGATAAGGTTCATCTTCCTGCTGTTTGTTTCACACATCGTCACCCGTCTCAGTCAGGTCAATGCACCAGAGACAGCTGCTTTCAAAGTTGTCATTTATTGCTGACTCTATAAATGCTGTTTTAAAACTATTTATAAAGATTGTTAGGTCTGTTAAAATCACTGACTGCTTGAGACAGTGCGTATGAGTCAACTTCAACATAAACACTGATGAGAGTTTAGGAAGCCTCTATTGGCATCCATCCATCCATCCATCCATCCATCCATCCATCCATCCATCCATCCATCTTCTTCCGCTTATCCGGGGTCGGGTCGCGTGGGTAGTAGCTTCAAAAGGAAGGCCCAGACTTCCCTCTCCCCAGCCACTTCTTCCAGCTTTTCCGGGGGAATCCCGAGGCGTTCCCAGGCCAGCCGAGAGACATAGTCCCTCCAGCGTGTCCTGGGTCTTCCCCGGGGCCTCCTCCCGGTGGGACGTGCCCGGAACACCTCACCAGGGAGGCGTCCAGGAGGCATCCTGACCAGATGCCCGAGCCACTCTATTGGCATTGTAGAGAAATTTATTAGAAATGTTCTACATGACGTAATGATACGGCTGACGGTTTTCTCTTGCTCCAGATTAGGAGGAAGAGACAAAGATTTTTAATTGCCCTGGTGAATTACACAAGAACAGAGATCTTTTGGGGAAAAATAAATAAATAATTGCCATGATATGGTCTTCTAACTTTTACCATATTTAGTTTGAAAAGTGTTGTGAACATTTGTATTCAACTGTCCTAACTGAAGACATTTTTTTGCCAGTCTTTTGGCATTATGTCTCTATCAGCGTTCTCTATCAGACTTACCCCAGATTATCCACTGGATATAGTTCTGGATGTTGAACTATACATCCTGAACCATTTTTTTTTGGTTTTCCTCCCCTTCAGGGGGTCTTTTGTGGGCTCTTATATGAAAGTAGGCTGACAGGAAAGGGGGAAGGTGAGAGGGGAAGACATCGAACCCTCGACGACCGCGTCGAGGACTCACGGCCTCCAAATGTGGGTTGCGCTATCCCCTACACCACCACAGCACGCCCCTTCCTGAACCACTTTAACAAATATTCTTCTTCTACTACTGCTCTGTATTGAGCTCCTCCCACATTACCATGAACTCTGACCAATTTTCCCGTCCCTGCTGAATGAAAGCGTTCCCACCACCAAGTTCCAGGGACGGTATACGCAAGGTGACATCTACCACCAGGTTTCTTGTTAACTCAACAGGACTAATATTGGGTCCTAATTTAGGACACTGATCCACTGGAGGACAGGAACCTCTGTGGATACAATTCTTCTGGGGCATCTAATGAAAACTTTAAATAGGGGTGCACCGATTTATCGGTGCCGATTTCCATGATTTTGGGAGATCGCTGATGGGCTGAAACTTACATGTGAAGGCGATCTTGTCTGCAGATTTTAGCTACCTCAACAAAGCTCTAAAAAACAAAAACAAAAAAATCAACCTATGTCCTCTTCTTCTCTCTCATGAGTGAGGTTTCACTGACGGACTACCCCATTGGATCATGTCTGCACATTTACAGTTAACAACGGTCACCGCACTGTTACCAACTCAGTGACTTTTTTGTTATTGTAGGCAACAAAAATGGTATCGACCAAAATCGGAATCGGCAGCTCAGGCTTTTTAAAGAAAACTGCAATCGGCGCGCCCCTCGTTCTAAAGCCAGGTTCAGGTGAATAACAAACAACAACATCGGCCTAAATGTCAAGACCTAACAATTTCCACCATCAAATTTCATTGCATCAACATGATCGACGTCATTCCCTTCAGCTGTCAGTGGTTTATATGTTGTGACTGATTGGCGTACCTGCTGGTATTTTAATCTATATTGTCTTACCAAAGATCCTCCACAGCGTTGGTCTCTGTATCGGGTTTTGGATCTTAATAGACTAACCGGCTGCTGGCCGAGCAAACAGCTGAGCGCACACAAGCAGTCCAGGCAAACAAACACACCACCATCGCATAAATATGAGCGCAGTCAGTAGTTTGAGTTTGCATATTGACAGATGGATATCTACACCGCTGAAGTTAATGCTGATAAAATGCTCTGCGTTATTATGGCATGTAACAAGAGAAAGGTAATAAAAGCTATATGAATGGGGGCCGGCCTGCTTCTCAGGCGCCTCTGTGGCACCACCCATGACACCAAAGATGTGTCAAAGACAACAGACACTCAATACAATACAAAGCTGTGCTGCTTCCGCCGCTCTCTGCCTACTGTTATGGATTCCGGAGCCAGCCCAAGATGAGCACATTGATCAAACCATTTCATATTTTGCTTGGGGTTTGCTCTTCAAGGCATTAAGGGCAATCAAACCCACTTAAGAGAGAACGAAAAAGCTGAACATTAAGTATAAAAAAAGAAGAAGAAAAAGGGATTTTTAATAATTTACAAGAATTAAATATGGATTAAACTACCCAAGTGGGTAAATTACATTTTTTTTGATGGCACAATTTAGTGAGAGAATCACTTAACTACTTATTCCTGATTCAGAGCACAGATAGGTGAGCCTCTTGAACAAATCTGCAATAGAGCAATATTGATTTGACTGCAATTGAATAAAAAAAATGAAAACAATTGGAGCAAAACGGAATGACGAATAAATAGGAGATTCACAACGAGGCAAAAAACCAAAAAACAAAACAAGAACAATCTATTCCATTTTTTAATACAGAAGCTCCGGCAGAAATTAATGTCCCCGGTTAGTTAGCGCTGTTAATTGGGCGTGCAAAATTAAAATGTTAACGTCACCGCAAAGCTGGGACTGTGGACAAGGCTCCTGCAGCTGTATTTGACCTAGCAGAGCGTGTTTCTTGTTTCTTCCCCTCTCTGCTTCAAGTGTCCCCAAAACTAATAACAATAATACAAAAAAAAGGGGAAAAAAAATACTCCTCCTCACAAATTCCCCCACGAAGCCCCCCAACGTGAACTGTCACATTAATAACACCGCACTCGTATTCAAATTTTCTGTCGAAAAGCTAAAGAAAGATTGAATGCCCCGCCGTGGCGCGGCCAAAGATTGAAGACGTGTCTCATTGACATTGTTAAAAGTTTATGAAAATATATGAATTCTCAAACGTGTCAGGCCGCCGCGCAGCTCCACTCCCAACACTTCTGTTAGAGACCGAGGCTTTTAATCAAAATGATTGAATACCGCAAGTTTGGATTCAGGGATTCTAATAGAGGACGGATAAAGTGTCACGGTCCAGAACTTAAAAAAAAATAAAAAATGGCAGAAAAAACCCCCCACATGGGATCACACATGCATGCATAAAAACCTTTCCACATTTCTTCCCCTCAGCCCCATTTTTAAACCTTCACATCCCTTGTTGGTAAGTATCTTGTTTTCCTCTGCTTCCCATTGCTTTTGCGTCGCCTCTGCAGAGTTCACTGGGTGACCGCTCTATCTGGACCTGACGCGGAAGCTCAGATCTGGTAGAACCGACATATGGTACCATCACATGCATATTTACACACTCATATGAAAGGACATATGCGCGAGGAGCACGAAGAATGCCGAGTGTATTGCGACAGCTGTGGCAGACGTCAGGGGCAAGCGCTAGCAGAATGACAGCAGTCTTTGTGCGTCGGCTCGTGAGGGTTGCAATGTGGCTTCGGCAACAAAATGAGTGAGCAATGACAGAAGCATGGAGGACGATAGCCATATTAATTTGATGAATAACTTTTCATTTTTACTCACTTTATATTCTTACTGAAAAATATAAATAACTTTTTGTTTTGAGGGAATTTCTTTTTGTTTTTTACAATGGGGATCAGTATAGCGACTTCCCTAAAACTCAAAATGAAACAAAATCAACATAATGTAACACATAATTACAAATTGGTAGGAAAATGACACGACTGTCTTTAGAAGAATCTCGGTAACAGCTTTGCAAGTTAAGAGATATAATTTTATGCCTATTTTTTGTTTATTTTTTTGCAAAGTAGCTGATCATACGAGTCCCTTCTTCCACTTCTTGAGGACTGCACTGCTAATCCATCTGGTTTGCTTTTGCTGCTCCTCCTTTAAGCCGGGCAGAGAGTTGTTGGAGGGGGGGATACGATCCTTGCCCACTGGTGTAGATGGAAGAGTTGCCTTTTATTCTCTGCTCTTTAAATCTCTTCTCAGGTTCAGGGTCATAGTTCAGGTATAACTCGAGCATTGGGGATGTCAGTAAACTGCTCCCCGTTGTAAAAAACAAAACAAAGCATAAAAACTTTAAAAAATTAAGTCAGTGAGAGCAAAAACTCCAAAAGAATATGAAGAAAAAGTTCCCAAAACAACAAATCTGAAATCATTTGTTCTATTCAATGCTGCTAGCATGCCAGTTGTACATAATATGCATTTCTTTGTCTTTAACTTGAAATTCCTCTTACATACATTACATTTTGTTCAAGCAAATATATTAAAATAAAACATTAATGTTATATAGATCCTTAAATCTAAAGAAAAACAACATTCCTTATAAAAGAAGCATACAGTAACTATTATTAATGTGTCGAATACCATTACAACTGATAACGCCCTCAGGTTCTGGGGCACTTCCATGAGGTTTTCTTATTTCTGCCCTTTTCCTTTTTCTACGCCGGTGCATTCACTTACTCACTCTGCCTACGTCGGTGTAAAGATAGCCAGAGACAGGTGGGAGTTGCTCTGTTTAGCAGGTGGCCACTGAGCACCTGCATAATCTGTCGCATTGCTTGAAGCATGGGGAAATTGAGTAACACGAGCATGCAGAGTAACAACCGGTAACGTATTACTTACTGTCACCAGCACATTTGCTTATCCTTATCAGCAGAGCTGCTGCTCTCTGCCTTTGTAGCTGCCCTATCATCTGTATACATGATCTACCATCAGAGATAGGCAGCAGAGGTAAAAAAAAAAGAAAAAAAGAAAAGGCTTTGGATTAGCTTGTTTGTTAAGCTCGGGATAATTAATGTTAATGAGCGTTGATTACACATCTTCTGTTGTATCCTGCTGAACGGTTTCTAATCACCATGTTTATTCGCAATTAAAGGTGGCAACTGTCATAAAAAAAAACAACTAAATGACAAATAGGAATCATTTGTCAGACTGGATTCATATCATAGCCTCTCATTCATGATGATTTAGCAAAAAAAAAAAAAGAAGAAGGATACACTACTAATACACACCTAATAGTAAGCTTTTACAGTGATCTGCTGTTAGGTTTCGTATGATTGAGTACAATGCATGACCTGCTTTTTGAACTGGATTTGCATCTGATCAGAACCGTCAATTGTGTGTGGGTGTGTGTGTGTGTGTGTGTGTGTGTGTGGGCGTGCGTGCGTGGGGGTGTGTGTTCTCAGTTCCACGTAGCAAGCAGGTGGTGTTTTTGTCTCACTCCAGGAGGCAGCTCAAACAAAGAGCTCTTAGTGGCAACTTATCAATCTCTGCTGTGACACGACTAACAGCTGGGTGAAGGCTGCGGCGTGCGCACGTTCACCTGCATGCATACGCGAGCCACGCACGTGTAATAAGGGGTTAAAGAATGGAAACAGCTGAAGTGAAAAGGGAGAGACGCACAGCTGAGCACATGCGTCCTTCCTTAGCTCTGACCTAAGAAGGGTTTACTTACCTTTTAGCTCGTTTTGCTACATCCTCTAGTGGTAGAGGAGTATATACGTAGAAGAAGGTGTTTCTACCCAGAACGTGTGTGGCTGTAAACTAAAAATGTCCATGAAGACACAGTCAACATGTAGGAAAATGATCCAGGTAAAGTTCAAAGCTAAATCCAGGAGAGAACCTGTAGCAAGGCTTTAAAAATTATGTTCTGATTTAGTTTGTGCGTAACATTGGTGGTAGTATAGTAAAAGAAAAACACTGCATTTATTGCAACTAAAGAATGTTCAAGACAGTATTGACTCTGGCTGGACGAACAGAACGTGAGCATGAATTTCTATGGGCTACCACAAACAGTAATCACAACAGCATCACTTATTACTCAAAAACATGTAATATCTCTGTTGACTCACTGTCGACACACACAACACGGTCACTCCAAAGGGCTGCGAAAACAACCAGAGGAGTGGAGATCTGAAATAAACTTTATAAGCACATGTTCACCAACAAAAACACACTGCATGTACAGTAATGTCAGAAATTTGCTCAGGCTCACAGACAAAAAACAAAAAAAAAAGAAAGAAAAAAAGCTTTGAGTCATAGCAGTTAAAGTCATCGCTATTGGCTCAAACTGTCAGGCTTATTTTAGTCTCAAACATAATAAACGACTTTTCCTGAGAAAGTTGTGCCCATCAGGAAGTGTAGTTCACAGCAACCTGTAGGATGCTGGGATGCAGAGGTGTCCCTGGGAGCAATTATGGCGTTATGTGTGTGGTATAGTGGAGCACAGAGGGGAACTGTGTTGGCTCTGCACAGGGAGCAGGAGGAGGAAATGAGGTGGAAACCTGCTCTCTGACAGTGTGGATGTTTAAAAATATTTACAGTGCCTTGCTAAAATATTTGTAGCCGCTTGGCCTTTGCAGCCACATAGACTAATGCGTTTTAATTGGGGTTATTTACGATGTACCAATCAAACAAAGTACTGCGTAGAGTTGAAGCAAAAGGAAATCGATTGATTTCAATATTTTCTAAAAATACAAATCTAAAATTTGTCTTGGGCACCCCCTCCCCTACTCGATGCTTCTGCAGCAATCGTCTTGACACGTGCCTCTACAAGCTCTGCACATTTAGGGTGCATTCACACCAGCCATGTTTAGTCCACTTTGATCAAACACTAGTCAGTTTGTCTAGAACGCCCGGTTTGTTTAGGAAGGTGTGAACGCGCAACTGAACTACTGATACGGACCAAAAGAAAAATCTAAATCTGCTCCACCTAAAAACCTACGGCTTGGTTTGGTTGAAGTGTACTCCGGCACAGTTCGAATGCATATGTGGACGCAAGCGGACCGGAGGCCGCTCCAAAAGCAGGAAACAAACTATAAGGCAGGGCATTCTGGGTAAATACAACCAAAATAAACACGTAGGAGTCTAGCGCTAGAGGGAGAAATGGCTTGAGGTCTTCTAACAAAGTCAAAAAAGAAAATCCTACAACCGCTAAAATCTGACGCTGTTTTATTTTTGTTTACATTTCATGAAGGAAGGAAGTTGCACTGAGTGTCTTCTCCAGAGGTTTCTGTGTCGCTTCCTTCAGTAGTTCTCGGTGCAGCGCCGCCACAGGTGAGGAGGTGAACTGGTTGCTCAATGTGTTTGGTTTGTTTGACAGTGAAGTGAAAGTGAACCGCAGCAGCTGAAACATGGAACAAATGTTGGATTGTTTGATAGTTCCTTTCTTGTTTTTAATGATGGCATGTGACAAAACGTAATCCCTATTGCTTGTTTCATGATCGGTGACTGTAGGATATGTTGGCGATGTAAAGAACTTTGAACTTTCTGGTTGCTGAGGTGTGCTACATGAATAAACCAGACTTGAAAGCACCCTTAAAAACATTTGTAAATATCCTTGCTTGACTTGCAAGGATATTTACTCAAATCTTTCCCAAGATCTTCACTTTGATTTACCTCCGGACTTTATCTGTAAAAAATAAAAATAAAAATAATGTTGAAAACAATCTTCTTTTCCCGCTTTACAAGAAGCAGTCCTCGATGACTCTTTAAAGGAATTCTTTAAGTGCAAAAACTGATTGCGGCCATCTGCTTCCATGCAGCATGGGTATTGTACCAACCCAAGACAATCATTAAGAGAAGGTTAAAGCTGATTAATGATTAGTGAGGTGAAGCTGTAAATCTAGCCAGTGACAAGCGGGGCAGAGATTGAAGCCCACCCAGTGAACGATGGCGAGAGGTCCGAGTCAAATCCATCTGCATGGAAGCTCCGGGCCTCGTCTTCTTTCCCCGGCTCGGGTCTCTAAAGAGGCTCTGGAGCCACGGCTATCACTCTCTACTTTAACCTCCAGCTCCCCCGCCTCCACCGGGTTCACCCCGCCTCTCCCCCAGCCCGTTTTCATTATCTCTACGGCAAGAAGGAAGAGAGAAAGGAAGGAAAGAAGGAAGGGAGGAAGGAAGGAAGGAAGGAAGGAAGGAGGGGGAAAGAAGAAGAAAAAAAAACAAGTGGAGAGGTCTGAAGAGCTTTTCAAATCCAGTGAAGCCTGTCACATTACAAAAACATGTCGCTTTAAACTAAATGTGAAATATCAGTAATTGAAGCCATAAATCCACTGTGGTGTTTCCCCCTCACCTCCTCCCTGTCCTCTCCTCCCATCCCTCCCGTGCCCTCTCTTTCTCTTTCTTTCTTTTGTGAGTGCTTTTGATGAGCGGTAAATTGGAAATTATTTTGTGTTGTAATGCGCCCCTGAAACGTCTTCCCATTACCATGCGTCAGTCAGCGCTGACAGCGAAATTACTCAACTGTCAATCTGGCTATCAAAAGAGGTGGGCGGCGGTGGTGATGGGGGCAGGGGGGAGTTGTTCTCCGAGGTGGGCGGAGGAGGAGAAGAAGGAATGTGGAGGTGGTGGTGAGAGTTAAAGATTGATCAATAAAGAGAAGATGTGGGAGGAAAGCGGGGGGTCAGAATCGAGATGAAGGCGAGAGCGGGGAGGGGATTTGGTCCATCATCATACTTCTGTTGTGATTGAATAAATCAGAGCAGTGGTGGAATTAAGCCGTCACCATTACCCCATCCCCGCCTGAGCATTCCTACCAACGCGTTTGTGCCAGCTGCGGGCGCCGCGCCGTCCTCCCAGGGCAACAGCCAATTAAGCGTGATTGCAACATAAGAAAACAATAAGAGGTGGAAACCTATAGAACGGGGTAAATTGTCTAATTCCCTTTTTTGCGTGGGTTTAATTTACGGTTGGACCGAGGCTCCTCACCCCGAGCTCGGATCCTCTCCCGCTGCGTCCCGAGATTGAATCGGCTTGGGCGGCGTCCCAGAGGGCGCAGCTGTGTTTGGGTTTTGTGTACGTCCTTATTGATATAGCAGGGGAAATAACAAGCTACTTAAAGCATGGCTTCCACCCGGTGATCATTATGAAGCAATAGGGGCGTTTCTGTGCATCAACTTTGTGAGACAACACAACCTTGGGGGGTACGCAGGACGAGAGCCAAACAATATTATTGGTAAAATTTAAGAATTAAGATCTTTTTATTTTGTATTTTTACATATTTTTACTCAAACTGTGTTAAAGAATTTTTAATTAGGGTGGAATAAATAAACCCCAGGTTGACTAATCCATTTATTACATTTTTTATGTTAAAACTAAGCGTCTAATGTTTCTAATACCAAAATGTTTGTGCTAAATAGAATTAAGAATTCATAAATCTTAATCTTAAAATTAGGGAAAACATTCTCCACCATTGGAATTACATGACTGGTAGAGGGGATGCAGTTTGTTTACGCAAACGTAAAAATGTCAAAGTACAAAAATAGACAAGAACATTTGAAAAAGGCTTCTGTCATTTGGAAAGTTGGACATTTCTCATCAACGTGACTTAGAAATCCAAAATGGTTGCTTGCATATAAATTTTGTGGTAGTCTTTCACACTTACCATCACAAACTCCTCTATTAAATATGCTGCTATAGTGTTGAGAGGCAAAAAATGCAAAGAAATACAATTTTAACTTTCAGTATTAATAGCACAAAACTAGTCAATGAACGTATCATTTAGCAAATCCGACTAGTTTTCCAGATTTCCGCAAAAACACTCTTAAGCTGGATTTAACATCATTCCCAGAAGAGAATAACCTCATAGGTAACTGGAAGACAATGCAAATACCCACCAGAACTTGTTTTTCATATCAAAACACCACATATATTTTCTGAGTGGGTTCTGTGTCATAAACCACTAACTTAATGCTGTATTAGCTGTACTGTGACTTAGTCTGGTGAAGTTTAGTGTGACCAGAATGACAACAATAAGTTACAAAAGTACTTTTAAAGCTCCTCCATATTGTATTTTCTGTCTGTCACCATTTTGTTCTTCTACCCTGTAAATCAATTAAAGATGGTGGGATCTTCTTTAATGCTGTGCTGTGTCTCCAGACTCCGTCAGCGTAATTTAAGAATAATTTAAGAACTACTTCCTTTCTTCCATCAAAATAAAAGTCCCAAAAACAAAGACGCAACAGGGTGTCACGCGTGAAGGAGCCACCTTTATATCTGGGGTCCGTAACAGCTCAAGACCTCCTTCATCAGATGAAGAAATGCTGACAAAGCAACTAAAAAGAGCTGAGTGGGACAGGCTTCGACAAGAAACACCATCGTGTTTTAATATCCACGACCTGGTGGAACCGGATCTTGTTCTGACCTAATGAAATAAGTAAAATGTGTTTCTAATTCTGTCTTCTCACCTTTTTGTTGTAACCCATTCGCACTTAAGTGATCTAGTGATGGGTAACGCACAACGCACGAATCTGCAAATACTTTTGAAAGAAGGAAAATAGCAGTAGGAGGCACCGATCTCACCTGCATCTCTCAATTTAGTCCAGTAGCTCCTGAAATCTCCTACTATAACCTTTCTGCAGAGTGTGCGTGTGCAAGCGTGTGCTGTTGTGATGTGTGTCCGTAATGACTGGTGTGTTGAGAGGTTCTGCGGTATATAGGGAAAGAGGCAGAGCGGAGAGTGAGAACTCCTTTATTACTCAATGCTAAATTAATTGCACCAATTATTCACGGAGAGAGTTGTCTAGTGGCGGCCTTTGGGGGGCGAGGCCCTGACCGCTCTCCCTCATTTTTAATTGGCTGTCCTGTTGAATAATTGATTGGAGCAAATGTGAAATGGATGGGAAGGTCCAAGTGTCTTTCATCACAACAGGCTGGCTGCTCTGACAGCTGGCCACAAACAAACTCTGCTGCTGTATGCAATAAACAAACCTTGTGCGGTTTTCAGCGTGGCCACTGCGGATGCGGGGGTTAGAACAGCAGACATGACTCCTGGGCAAACGGGTTCGCCCTCTGAAACACTGACAAGGTCCACGATGACAGAAAAACCGATACCGGCTGCACGGAGATCCCCACAGCGAAAATGTGGTGAAGAAATGCTCCGTGCAAAAATAGTGGCAGAGTGTAATACTGTAAGCAAATGGTTCTGAGACGACATCTGTTTCAAGGCAGCAGGGGGGAAAAAAACTGCCCTGGAAGTGTTGTTTGAAGCTGGATTTGTTGCTGTGAAAATGTTTATGGAAAAAAAAAAAAAACTAAGAAAATGTCCTTCCAAGATGAAGTTTTGACAGTATGTTCACCTTGTCAGGTCGTAGTATTCTAAAACAAGATGACTGCTTTTGGGCATAATTTAGTTGGCACCATCCACGGTTCGTGTCGAAGTGGAACATAAACAACTGAGAAAAATAAAGGAAGTGCCTGCTGGTTTGGCAAGGTTTTGGTAGAACTTCACTTTTAAAAACATTTGTTCTTTTATTTGCATGTATGGACATTTTTTTATTCTTTTTTTAAAAATAATTTTTCAAATACTCTGCTCGTAGTCAAGAAGCCTTCACAGCTAAATTTGTTGTGCTCATTGGGAATAATCAGCAGAACGGGAAAAATCAGTACCTACTATAGCCTTTAGGCAGTGTAGCCTCGAGCCTGAACAGCAAGGCTGAGAAACAGCTTCTTCCCTGAAGCTATCAGGCTCATGTGTTGCTACCATCTGATTTTAGATTTAAATTTTTATACGCTCGATTTTTATTTTAAAGGAAGAGCAACCCCTTTTTGCTGACCCAGATTTTTTTGACATGATCAATTCAGTTTAATGAGCATAAACGATTAAAGGTGTAATGAGCTCTTGCTATATCAAAACACCAAATATATTTTCTGAGTGGGATTCTGTCTCATGAACCAACTATCCTAATGCTGTGTTAGCTTACCCTGGTGAAGCCAAGTGTAAGCAGAATAACGACAATGAGTTACAAAAGCATTAAAGAAGCCTCCACTATGCTTTAGTTAATCTGAGATTTTAGGGAGGAAGGAATGCTGGCAGCGCGACAGAGCCGATACAATTTGTAAGAACTGTGAGAATGTCAAAGCTAGCTAACCATTAGCCGCTAATAACGCTAAAGTAAACATGTGGCTTGCAGCTTCTTAGCAGAGCTAAACTAAAGGATTATTTTATAGTTTCATAATGAGTCTGGATTGCATTTGATCATTTTGAGGACAAATGCTGAAATACGTAAATCTGTGGTGTTCAATGTCTGTCCTTAAGGGGAAGGTGCCCTGCATTTTTTAGGTATTTCAATGGTTTAGCTAACCTGAACACAATGAATGTTTCATTAGCACGTAATTTAGTACACCTGTAGTGAATAATTCAACACTAAACTAAGATTCCTCATAAGACAGCTAGTGATTTCTAAACCTTTACTTTAATTAGATCCATATTTGTATAGCTTGACTGTTAAGACAATGCTGACTAAAATGCTGCGTGACATCAAAACAATGCGTACTGTCGACTTACGCTCCCTACCGACATTCAACAGCAAGTCCACTAAAACCATCGAATCAAAATCAGATTTCTGCCTTAAGATTTATTTTTCACCTTCAGATGTTTAACGTCTTGGTCTGATTTTCTACGCCCTCGATATCCTGTCAAACAAATGAACACCAACAGACATTTTCACATGTGCTTCATCCTCAGTCAGACTCCTGCACAAATACACACACACACACCCACACACACTCACACACACACCCACAAAGCCCTCAGTAATCAAAGGCTATTAACTGCCGGTGCTTTCGCAACAAAACAGATGTAAGATTCATGAGTCTCTGCCGGTGACTGTTGTCTTTGCCACAGGCTAGTAAAGAAACAATTAGTGCAGAGCTGGCCTCACTGTCCGCCACAATCAATAGTCCCTGATGGGCTTCTAAGCCTATTGACCGAAGCCTGTTCCTCTCTCTGACCCCCAATCTGTAGCAGCCAGAGGCAGCGTCAGTCCACCAATCCGAACCTGGGGAATGGGTTACTGGGTTAAACAAGGTGCGCTTCTTGCAAACAAGCATGTCTTAATGCTGTCTGCATTGATATGCGGGAGGCGTAGTGGAGGGTTAGCCGCTTAAACTGGTGGCTACGACACGCTTAGCTTCACATACGACTCAAACTGTGAAAACCACACATAGAAGCCTTCTGAAATGACAAAGTAGTATTTTTAAAGGGAGTGTATCATATTTTCTCTCTTAAAAACTGTCCTGTTCACTTGTGTACAGTCTTTTGGCTCATGGTGTTTATATTTATTTCCATGATTGTTATATGTAAAAATTAACCTTCAAGAAAAAGGGAACGAGAGGCAACTCAAATTCAAGTTCAAAATGTTAACTGATATGACAATTTATCCAGCCAGGATGAGAAGGTAAAGAAAAATGCCATTTGAGAGGAGCAGTGTGGAGACCTAACAAACCGACACCATAAGGTGGGACTTAAACATGCTCTGTTGTGAGTTCAACCCAATAATCTACCACAGAGTGTGATTACTGTTTGTGACATAACCTGTAATTCAAAACATTACAATTATGACTGCATTCAGATGGATTAATGATTTAACCCTTAAATACCAAAGTTTCAAATGTCCTCCTGGATATTTTTGCTTATTTTAATTTTACACAGTTCTTTAAATGTCCTGTGAGTAAATATATATGCCCATTTATCCATAACAACTGGAACTTTCGATATCTAGCAAGTTATTTTCGCAATTTACCGACTATTAAAGGTGCGCCCCTCAGATTAATTTCACCCCCTGCTAAAAATTTATCGCAATAACCCGACAGTGGCTGGAAAGCGCAACGACTCCGATTTCAGAAACCGTTGGAATTTTTCAGATAGCTCAGATAGTGTCGCAGAATTACGGTACAGCAAATTTGGCAGGATCGGCGCCGATCCGTTAGGTCTGGAACAGTTAATAAGTTCTCACCAGTATTATTACTCTGACAGGTTGACGGATGCCTGTCTTGCTTTTCTCCACATAGTCAGTCCAGGTTTTAGTTTTGGGAGTTCTCACACACCACAGTAACATAGTTGTTAAAAAAAACCTACAGCAGCATGTTTTGTAGCCCTAAAGTGCAACTTCAAGCACTTTTGGTGAACCTAGGGGAAGTTACTAACAGTGCTATACCATCAGACAGCAGTCATGTACAAAGTCTCTAATTTCCTGGCTCATACACAGAAGAAGCAAAGTTCAAGCTGAAGTTAATTATTGCAGCTAAACGTTCAAAGGGCAGGTTCTTGTTCACAAACAAAAGCCTTGGTCTGGCTGTCGACTTCCTGCTCGATCTAACTACATGTTGTTTCCTTCTCCCTCAGCTTTAAATAGCTCCTTGCAGTAAATCCAAGATTCTAAATGTTGCAGGAGAAATCCTGTTTATAGCAAAAAAACAGTTTGTCTTGGATAAAAAGAAGTCCATCCTCTTCACCTATTTATGTCCACTGATGTTATCAATGTTTCTCGCATATATGGTCGTTGTTGCAAAACTGCAAATCTGTCCTGTTAGTAAGAAACCACACATCCATTCCACATATTTCTAATAAAAAGCTCTTAAAAAAAAAAGTCAGTTTTCCAGACACTGCTGCATTGTCATCCATATATAGAAGTACTCACCTGTTGTAGAGGACTCAAAAAGTATTCTTGAACATACTTTACTGCTTTGTAAAATAGAAAATGCTGATTGTTATGTCTTTAGGTTTTTCAGGCTCTAAAATACAATTTGTTGAATGGCTAAATATTGTATTTATTCCAACTGTAATCTGGATAAAGGTCTAAAAGACATCCATGTTATTGTTTCAACCTCTTGATTGGCTTCTGAAATGGAAAGTTTTACAAATAAAATACTAACTACTTTAAATACAGTTTGAATGTGATATTTTAAATTTAGTCAGTTGAAAAAAAAACCCTGAGTGCTACTCTCTAGGTCCATGTTCATGTGTAATTTTGGAGACTCTGTGTGTCGGAGCATGGCATATGGCAGCTGACTTACACACCGCCGTCCTGTAAAAACCGTCTCCTTTAACAGAAGCTCTGTGGCACAGAGGCAGCGTGTGGATGTTACCATAACTCTCCGAGTTTGGGTTTGTATCCTGTCAGAAACCCTCCTCCTTCCTCGCCCGCAACAACATCTGGACCGGTCCCACTCAGCGCTCCCTGGCCTGCTGTGACGGGCCTCTTCCTGGCTCCGTCTGCTGAAGAGCGCGAGTTCGGCAGAGGCAAGAAGGGAGGGAAAAGGTTGAGGGAAAGGAAGTGAAACAGCTGTACGAATAAAAACGGCAGGCACTGGCGAGCAGGTGTCACTCCCACTGACAGGCTGCCACCCCAGGCCCCCCTTTCCCTTATCCCGATTGCCTGTCCCACCTGCACGCCCGCGCAGGTAGACGAGGTGCAATGGCAGTTTGGAGAGCACCCGTCCCCTCAACCCCACGCCCACGCTCCTCCTCCTGCTCAGATGGCAGCGTGGCTTCGGCTAAACGTGTCCGCTGGGCCCGGAGAATGACAACACACGAGCGTGTGCTTGTTGGCAATCAGAAGGCCCGTACATATTCATGAGAGTGCCAACTCGAGGATGCACGGGCACAAGGAATAAAACAGCTAAAATATGTCCTTTTGAAGACGTCAGCGATCACACATCCAAACTTATTCAGCAATATATTCCAGGTTATTGATTAATATACGACAAGTTATCGTCTTCATGGGCGGATAACAGGGGCTGTCCCTCTTTAAATCAATCACTCAGCGAATCAACATACAAATCTCATTATGTATCCCCGTGTTTGTCCGTTCATCCGTCCATGTCCAGCTTTCATCACCCTTTATGCTGATGGTGTGACGGGGCGTTGTGGAAGGAGGGTTGAAGTGAGGTGCAGGTGTGTGTATAAAGCACCCCCCCACCACTTCTTCCGTTGCCGTGGCGAGGAGGGCAGTAATTACTCTGGTGTCAGCGTTGCCGGGTGCGACTCCTCCCCCGGCAAGGGGCGGCGGGCATCTATAACCCATCGTCCTGCCACGGGGTAAACGCCGGGCCATCCATCACGCACCCACTTGACAAATACCTTCCATAATAGAAGTTTATTTTTATGGGAGGCTGAATCAAGGACTTTCCCATGCATACAAAAACGTGTCAGAATTATTTATGGCTTGTGCTGAGACGCACAATATGTCATATCAAAGTCCCATCCCGCTTGCCGGCTCCGCTGGAAGCTGCTGGCGCTCGGCCTGTCGATATCTCCGCTCGCCATCAATAATGTGGAACACCGCCACGATAAGCCTCTGGATTCGGAGGTCACTTTTGACAAACACGGGCGTGAGCATCACTGCAGCCGACACACACACACACACACACACACACCCACACACCCCTACACATGGGCATCACAAAAAAGAAAAACAGTGACAGACTCAAAGTGTGTTTTTATTTAAAACGAAGGGAAAAGAGCAAGATTCAGAATCTTGAGAAAGGATTCACATCTCTAACTTCTTCACATTTTCTCCCAGTAAACTTGAAATGCTTCTTATGGGATCAATGTGTAATTTCAGATTAGAATTTTTTGATCTAAACCATCTTTTAAATATCAGCACTGGTTGCATGTTTAAACCGAACCTAGACTGAATTGAGCTAAAGACACAGTGTTTAAACATTCCAGCAAGAAAACAAACTTAGAGGTGTAGCACACTCTTTCCATTTTCAGATGATGGATTATGGGTTGGCAACAGAAGCGAGATGAACTTCGTTCAGTCAACTGGCGGTAAGTTTACTCTTGATAGACGCAAAAAACCTATATTAGGTAAGGTATATTAGCAGCTAGTTAGCGGTAGCTACAACTGCCTCGAATCAATGACTGTTTGCCGGTGACTCAAACGTTCGCCTGACAGAAAAGTCTGACAAGAAAACAAACATTGGTATTACGAGATTAAGTAGTCCTGCCATGACAACATTTAAGACTGATCCAGAATGCTGCTGCTGATCCAGAATGCTGCTGCTCGCGTTCTCACTAAAACCAGGAAGATAGAGCACATAACACCAGTTTTAAAGTCCCTCCACTGGCTCCCTGTAGCTCAAAGAATAGACTTTAAAATACTGTTGTTAGTTTATAAATCACTGAACGGCTTAGCACCACAATACATTAAAGATCTGCTTTTATTGTATCAACCTTCCAGACCTCTCAGGTCTTCCGGTTCTGGTCTGCTCTGCATCCCCAGAACCAGAACCAAACAAGGAGAAGCAGCTTTCAGCATCTATGCACCACAAATTTGGAACAAACTTCCAGAAAACTGTAAAACAGCTGAAACACTGACTTCTTTTAAATCTCAACTAAAAACCCACCTGTTTAGAATTGTATTTGAAATGTAATCAATTACAAATTTATGGATGTAACTTGACTTAATGATTGATTCTATATTGCATTGTGATTCTGTGTTTGTAATGATGTAAAGCACTTTGAAATGCCTTGCTGCTGAAATGTGCTATACAAATAAAATTTGATTGATTGATTGACTGAAGACCAGTGATTGATGTATTTAAGACCAACTTATTTTTTTCTTATGAATTTAACACATTTTAGGGCCTTCATTTTAAATATATGACTTTGAGACTATTTAAGACTTTTCAAGGTTGCGTAGACAAATACAAATACAAACCTAGCACGTGCTGCACCTTTCAGATTTGTGAGAGTCATGTATAATTGTCCGGTCACTTCAAAATTATGCATTACTTTGTGTTGGTGCGTCACATACAATCCTAATAAAATAAGCTAAGTTTGTGATTGCTTGTGATACTTTCGTAAAGTCAAAAAAGCTCACATACACACGCATACACAGATGGGGAGGAAAATGTTAACGCACGCAGATCAGACGAGAACATAAGTACATACATATGCCTGTATTCCCAGATGTAATGTTCTTAAAGTCAAATATGCTTTTGCACGGCTGCATAAAAACACATCAGAGAAATACCTGCTTCTGCACAAATCAAAGGAGGCCTTTTTTTTTTAACCCCAGTTTCTCCTCTCTGGAACAAAACAATTCAATAATGTCCACAAGGCTGAATCTTACCTGATGTGGATTGCCATCTGTCTGTCAAAATGACTGCCAAGGTCAGATGGACACAAAGCAGCGCAAAAAAAAAAAAGAAACAGAAGAGGAGTGGGAACATGGACTAGTCTGTCTGGTAAGTCTTTGTGTGTTCAGAGTGAAAGCACCTCCATGTATGATAAAATAATCCAATGACAGTGTGGAACCCAACAACTTAAAGGAAATCCCTCCACCGCCTGGAAATCTGAGAGCTGTCAGTCAGAGTGAGTGGCATCCCCCTCGCGCCCGCACAAATTGGGTTTCCTGATAAGGCCCCGGCATCACCGACGCTACATCGGACGGAGAGAAAATACATAAAAAAATAAGAGGAAAAGCAAAAGCAAAAAAAAAAAAGACGAGCTGCTTTTCCGTAGGCCACTTGAGTGCTGTCAGTCAGCGTGACTGGCAGGCTCACATCTCGCCAGTGGAAAGAGAAGTGGAGGGGAGAAAAAAAAATAGATTAACGTACAGAGGAGGCAGCGGCGAGGAATCGGGGGGTGGGAAGGCTGAGCGACGGCATTAAGTCTGGCTGGGGGAAAATGAATAAATATGATAAATATGATAATTGAAATTATGAGATTTTGGTACTTTCCTTGGTGGATTCCTCAATGTGCCCAAAGGGATTAGGCCTTCATTTGCTGTCATTTTCAGCCTTCCTGTCCTTTACAGACAGACACAAACGGTGCCCACGCAGATTGATGCAAAAAAAAAGAAAAAAGAAGGAGATTGAACAAAAAAAGATCTAATTTGATCAGGTGGAATGTTGTGCGTGGGGAAAACTCAGAGGCAGTCTGCATAAACACACATGCACACAAGAACTGAGGGAAAAAACAGCAGCAGTAGCAGAAGGAGAACTTTGTCCTGCGAAGACAGAAGATGTATGGCTCAGGGGAGATAGTAGCAACAGTAAATGATTACCTTTTTACAAACTAGGCCTTTGTAATAAAATGTGTGGTGGGGGTTCAGCAGGGGTTTCGGGGGAGGGGGTATTATCAATTCAGCCACACCGGTAAAGATAGCATTTCTGAAGCCACAGCAGGGCCGATCACTATCTTGAGAGGAGCCCGAATCTGTATTACTTGCCACGAGCTCTGGAAGGGAGAGAGGGGTCTGGGACCCGCTCGCGCACGTCATCCCGCATGGGCTCGAGGGGGGTGAGGGCTCGGGTGAAGGGGAACGGAAGTGTGCGTTTTGCTGAGAGAGACATCCGTTAAGGCCTCTTATGCCCGCAGGCCCCAGCCGTGACAGAACGGAGATCTATTTTTCTCATACCGGGTGTGTTTGCGCGCACCCAAACGCGCACGCTGACTCTCACATACATGCAATCATACGCGCCCAAGTCCCCAGGGGTGGAGGGGGTTGGGGGGGACAAGGAATATAAGATCGGAGATGAAGTTGTGGGGTGAAATGGTGCGTGTCTGTGCGCGTGCCAGGCCGAGATTTACTCCTCGACGGCGGATTTTAGGAGGAAGACGCTGACAGATGACACGGCGTACGCTTGCTCTCCCAAACAGCACACTTGTCTGATAGCAGTCAAACGGAGCAGAGACAACACGGGGGAGACAACAAAACAGGCAAGATGGGCAAACAGACAGAGAGACGGATCGCTCGGCAGAGCTGAGCTGCCGGCCCCACGGTCACATCACTCACTCTCCGCTCGTGCACACGAAACCCGGACAAGTTGAAATGGTAAAAAAAAAAAAACATCACAGCGTGCAAGAAAAGCACAAAACACGAGGCAGAAAGGGGGTGGAAGATTGAGGGGGTCAAAAATGAGCAGATAGTAGTAAAGAGATACCAGCGTAGCCTGAGGTGGTTATTGCACACTGCTGAAATGTGGGATGTTTATATGAAACGGGGTGACTGATGATGTGACATCCATGTGTCGGCGTGTGCGTGTGTGCGTGGAGCTTGACTGTAAAGAAAAAAAAAAACGACAACAATGCACTCCTGCTAACATTTCAGGGTATTGAAAGTCACCAGAATTTAAAGAGCGAAATAAACACCTTCCCTCTTGTCTTCTAGTTAAAGTAGGAGGATGTGCTGCTGCAGAGATCTATAAATGATATTGCATTTGACTTCCTGATACAACATCAGATCATAACTAAAGAGAATAGCAGAATAGCTGCAGCTAGAGAAGAAGAATTAGCGGGAAACTACAAAATAAAGTTGTTCTGGACCTCACATTTCCTTGTGATTGACAAGAAATTCTGCCCAAACTGCTCATATTAACAAGTTTAGGGTGATTTTAAGTTCATTTTTGTGTAGCTCTACAGTTTAGAGATAAAACTGTAGAAATGTATGGATGGAATAAAGTTCAGCGCAGGCAAGATGCAGGCTGTAAATAAAACCCAATAAATTGTAGATATTGTTGTCATCTACAATTCCCCTGGCAAAAACGATCAGATATAACCAAACCAAACAAACTGTAGAAAATATTCATTGATTCAGTTCTCCAAACATGAGTTTTGGAAATGTTTTGACCTGAATCTAGATATGGGCAAATTTAAGTAGTTTAGTATATATATACAGTACAGACCAAAAGTTTGGACACACCTTCTAATTCAATGAGTTTCCTTTATTTTCATGACTATTGACATTGTAGATTCACACTGAAGGCATCAAAACTATGAATAACACATGTGGAAATATGCACTAAACAAAAAAGTGTAAAACAACTGAAAATAGCCCTTATATTCTAGTTTCTTCAAAGTAGCAACCTTTTGCTGTGATTGCTGCTTTCCACACACTCTGCATTTTCTTGATGAGCTTCAAGAGGTAGTCACCTGAAATGGTTTTCACTTCATAGGTGTGCCCTGTCAGGTTAATAAGTGGGATTTCTTGCCTTATAAATAGTCATGAAAATAAAGAAAACCCATTGAATTAGAAGGTGTGTCCAAACTTTTGGTCTGTACTGTATGTTTACAGCAGTTTCCTGACTTCTGACGATTGGCTCACATTTGCCTTAATTTACTTCCATGTTCTCTTGTCATTCCCATTTTAAGGAGTGGCTATGAGAAAGAGGACCTGTGTCACAAGTGTAGTGTATTAGGATTCATGCGTTGCTCTTTAAAAGTTCCTCGAGACTTTGATTAAAAACTGAAATATGAGATAAACTGCTGGAGGTGAATTCAAGTCATTGGAATCGCTGTGGGAGCCACTGATGGTGACTCTGGTCATGGGAAAACAATTGCTTTTGAAATCTTGTTTTTGTACTATACGTAAAGCCTTCATTTTTCTCAATTTATTAGAGTGAGTTTTTTGAAGGCTCTGTACACACTTTTACTTTACTTGGAGCAAAGAAGTTCTGGCGAGCGCTACATGGGGAAGAAACGAAGGCAACTCTTTAGGATATTAGTTTGAATTTACGGGCTTCTTCTCTACAAGTTTCCAAGTGGTAAAGTCCCGTGAAGTCCTGCTTTTAAGGTCGAAGGTCCTAGGAAAGATCTTTTAGGAAGTAAGGTTTCAATGTTTCCAAGCTTATGCTGAATTTAAGCAAATTTTTCAATCATGAAAACACCAAAGTGTGTTTCAAGTACAGCAGATATTGTCATCTACAATTCATAAGCTGAACACACCGCAATAAAACGCTGACTGGAAAGTGAGTGTGCACATAAAGTACATGCCTAAAAGTACAAGTCATCACTTTAATTGTTTAGTATCCCACAGGAGAAGTGTTAACTCCACCCTCTGGCTTTGATGAGTAAATGTGAAGGAGAAAACACAGTCATATGTAGGAGCACATATCTGTTTATGTTAATATTGAATAGATATGGTTTTATCTCAGTATTTGTTATTGATTTTGCTTAAATGCAGATAAATCAGTTTTATTTTTGAAACTGTGGCACTTTTGGACCCTTTTGGATTCTTAAAACCTCTTCATTAACATAAACAGTTTGAAATAAATGCAAAAAGCACCTCAAGAGAGCTGAAAGTTGTTGTTTTTTTTTTTTAATTTTGCATTTTTCCCCTCAAACATCGAAATTGCATAAACTGGAAAAGTAGTCTATAAAATATGAATGGAAAAAATAGCGGTAAAGCACGAGTTATAACCTCCTTTGATAAAAACAAAAGAAAAATTATAATAAATGTTAAAAGAAAAACAATAGAAAGGTGCGAAAACAGAGCATATAGAGACCAAGCTTATATTAGATTTAAGCAGATCTGAGTCAAATAAAATGGACTGTCAAGTGTAAACAGGCTAAAAGGGCCTTGAGTAAATAATATCGCCTCAAGCTCAGAGCTCCAGTGCCACGCTGCGCAGCAGCCCTTCTGTCTTAGAGCGCTGATTAAAAACAAGAGGGGTTAATACAAGCGAGGTCGGGACATTTCCGCTAGAAAGGAAAAACAAACTGAATAATTGAATATTCTTTTTTTCTTTTTAGTTGTCTCTGTGTTAAATTTCCAATTTTAGTGTTCAATTTTAACATAATACGTCTTGTGATTATGTTTTTACAAAAGTAAATTTACAGTTTAGCCTTAACAGTCGAAGATCAAATTCAGTTCAACATCATAAGCACGCAGTTTTCATTACACAGGACTTTAAGGTTCGACACTGCTCATAGAAGAAAGAGCAAATAGTTTGGAGTTGCTGTTCAGTCAACAAAAACACACCATCAAAACCCTCAAAATCTCATTACTTCTGTTTTTGTCACAAAGCGCAGCTCATTGGAACAAATTCGTAAGACCCAGTTGTACTGAATCACCAAAAAGGCATTTTTTATTACCATCCCCCTCATTCTGTTATTCTGTTCCCCTCTCTTACAGGTGTCAGAAGAGATTTCATGGCCTGTGCATATGTGTGCGTATGCCACACCCGTTTTGAGCACTAATTTACCCTTTTAGGTTTAATCTCCCTGTGAGTGGCTTTTCTCGCCTTTTTAATTAGGCTATGGGGAGTCGACACCAACACTAAACTCACAAAGAAACTGAGACGCGCTCGCAGCAGAACTCTTCCTACCTTAAACGCACCCATACACACACACACACACTGGCACTGGGGGTACTGAGATGTCCCAGACATTGGTGAGACAGTCCTCATCAGGCCTCTGCGGGCCTCTTTCACACTCGGGCTCCTCTCGGCTGCACCAGTCACCAAGACAGGACAGGCAACCGGGAGAGCAAAGAAGAAGAAAGAGAGAAAAAAGAAGTTAAAGATTTTTCTCACACTTGTGAGAGGACAGAAAGGCGTGTCCGTGGTGAAGGCATTCATCTACAAACTTTTATAATTTGATGACAGGTTTTTTTTGGTTTTTTTTAAACTTTGAGGTGTGGTAGTTCATTCCCGGCTAGTTTTAGCCACCGAGGAGCTTTAGGACGTTTATGCCGTGCCTTGTTTTGTTACAAAAACATGGAAAATGAAAATGTAATGATCTGAAATTACTGCCAATTCTTCAAACTCCCAAGTTTTTATAAAACTACCCCTGACAATTTGAGCCAATAATGATTTATTTTTAAACTATAAGGGTATGAAAGACCAAAGTTCAGGATGTTTTTAGCAATTGATGTTAGCATGACCAGCATCGCTAACAGAGTAGATTCTGAGTTATTTCCTAGATAACGTAGATTCTCACCTCCTCTCTGAGGCAACCTACATGTCCAAATCAATCATTTTAAAAAACAAACTTTGTTGAATTTGGTTGAACCTTCTTATTATATGCTGGAAGTTATGAGCGCTCTTGCCGCCTGGATCAACCATATCTACGTAAACAGAACCTTTCGAAAAGCTTCGTACTTCCACTTCTAACAACTTCATTTCAAGGAGACTAATAAAAGGTTAACACTGTTCACTTAACCACAGCATCCACACCGAAAGGTGTTATAATTCAGAAGTTCTCAGGCTTTTCCATGCCATGACCCTTCAAACAGCATTAGCTTCTGGATACAGACCCCCTTTGAAAGCCCACAGAAGACGTTACAAAATGTGTAAAGAAACATAAACTTTTAGAATATTTCTTCTCACCTTTATTCTTCATTCAGCAATTATTTTATTCGTTTGGCATAAATGGTTCCTCATTCCTTTTGATTTTAGTTGGCAATGCTATGCTAGCTTGAGGAGCATAGCAGCTACATAGATTTGGCAACCAATCAGAAAGATGATCATGTTATTACTCTACCATACACTTTATAATAATGATTGAAAAGTAGAATAAATTTAACAAAAAAAGATTACAATGTTCAGATTAAAATGATGTCTCTCCAGTTTTACGAGGTCATGCTAGTGCCCCCACTCACAATGGTGCGTTCACTGTTCTTTCAAAAAATAATCGATTTACTGCTTCCGGTGTCGGCATTGACCCATACTCACTCAGAAACATTTATACACCAATACGCAGATTGTAGGCAGCTTTGGAGGTGAAGTGCCTTCCCCAGGGACACATCAACATGTGAAAGGAGGAAGCTGGAATCAAACCTACAACCTTCCAATTGCAAGATGACTGCTGTGTCATTGAGCAACAGTCACAGGTAGAGCCCAGTCAAGCTGGAAATAGGTCAACAATAGTCACCAAATAATTTCTTGGAGCATCTCTATCAACCTGAACAACTACCGATTAGCTACATTGTAGAGTTAAATTATTACCCAAGACAAATTTAAATCTATGACTGACATTAAACTTTGTGAAAAGTCTTAAAGACTCTTGGGACTTTCTAAAGATGAGACCTCTTTCTCTCTGGCTTACTTTTTTTTACACATCTTTTTTTTTCCTTTGTAAATGTATCTGGTGAAACGCTTCTTGCATCGGCGAGAACTTGACATTAAAACTTCTTTATTCCACATTTTCCTTTCCTTCTCCAAACAAACCGCAGATTCTCCCCAAACAAACCTAAGAACTACAAGAGGCTATACAATAACAGCGGCAGTGATAGTGTCTTGTTATGGTGGAAATAAGAGGGCACTTAATTGGGGTCTGATAGCCTAATGGGCAACCCGTCTGATTACCAACTCTGCACATTGGCTTAAATTAGCCCGCTGATGAGAAGCCAGGGGATTCAATTATGCTGGGGAAGAAATAAGGGGCCCTAATAGGCCACTGTATCAGGAAACATGGGACTGGGCAGGGCTAAAGTGTCGGTAATTGGTTGTTTAGTTGGGGAAAGTTGAGCCTGTAGCTAATTAGGGACGCTGACACATTTGGAGAGCCACCAAACAGGCGACACACGGAAGGGGTAGAGAGGAAGGGGGACCGCAAGGGTCCCTGGCACGGCAGAGGGGGGGCAAAGGTCGCGGTGGAGCTCTCAGAAGTGCACTTCAGCCAATGAGAGTGGCGATCAGGGACAACATGTTGGTACTACGGAGTACTGTTGGCTCAGTAAAAGGTCAGGACGGGGCAGAGTGGGCTGCACTAATCGCTCAATAACAGTTTTATATTTTCTGCTTCCCCCCTTCTTTTTTTTAAGTCTCTTAACTCTATCAACAATTTGTTTTAAATCAATACCGACTTGCATCTGTCTGTCTCTAGCATGTTAGCTGTTTGCTGCAACTGGATGGGTAGAAGAGAGGCAGAGGGATTGAGACTTTATAGCAACCGGCAGCTACGCCGACCTCCACAGAACAAGAAAAAAAACAAAAAACAAACAGGAAAAAGGAACTCAGATAAGCACTGGTAAATCCCTGGGGACTCTAAAAACCAGTAGTTTATATAAGTGATTATCCAATTCATGAGGGAGCCGGCGTAGTGCATCAAAACAAAACTGGTAGCACAGCTTTCAAGGAAAAGAAAGTATAAAAAGTTTCTCATTATCTACTGCTCCCAGTTCAGGGAATAAGGAAATATCATATCAAAGCTTTATTTTTTATTTTATTTTCATTTTCCTTAGCAAAAGCAGTAGAGCCGCGGCTACTGCGTCACGTTACCTCGCCCAGTTTCCTACCCTCCAAATGTCATAATCGGGAATGTAGCGCCTGTTAAAAACAGATTCCTACAGTTTTCATTTCTCGTCCCGTTCGGCTGTGTCCTACATAAGCCATCTGCAACGCTTCAGAACACTGCAACATAAGCACAAAGCTAACCTAAGTGTGTCACCGGCAACACCGGGGAGCATATATCATGTGTCATCAATCTGCCTCGGATGTTCCGAATGTGACAGAACGTGTCCAGAGGCGCCGGGTTTGACCCAGTCCGACAATGACAGCCGCTCCTCCGGTCATCATTTATCCCGCGGAACTAATTTTGCTCAAGATAGCCAAAAGGTGACAAATATATATATATATATATATATATATATATATATATATATATATATATATAAGAAATACAAAATGTAGACATCAGTTTCATAAGATCTGAACTGTCTGACTGAACACCACATGTCAGTCAGGACTCCTGATGGCGGCTAAGCAGCCGAGCAGAGGCTATCGGATTGACGCCGGCAGGAAGAAGAGAAGAAGAAGAAAAAAAGGTAGGGAGGGAAAAAGGATGAAACAAAAGAGAGTTTGTTGTGGCTGATGTGTGATGAATGCAGCCAGTTGGGAGAGCTTTCACGCTCATTGGAGCAGGTCATTACGCAGGAATTGCTGCCTGCTCGTCCCAGACCGGGCCCGGATTGGTTTTCTGAGATGCGTGCAACTGATGTGCTTTTATTTTTTTCCCCCCCAACCTCCATAAAATGCTTAGCTAACCCCAAAAAGACTCACACATCCGTTGGCGTTCGTCTCCTTGGGGACCGGAGACAGAGCAGATGCTTCTCTGCTCTCATAACTCAAACAAGACAACACAGGAGGTGGTGGTGGCGGCGGATGTGGGAGAAGCAGGTATTGAATATTGATTAACAATCAAAAAGAGGGTGTTTTTTTTTCTTTTTTAAAGGTTGGGATAAACGGGTCAAAGTGAGTGGATCAGAAGAAGCTGGAAGGTTTATCCTTTATAGCTTCATTCTCCCTGCAGAGCTTCAATCGCTGCTTTAAGGCTTCTGTGTCCGTGGAAGCTGAGGTCACTAACTGATGGTGGGAGAAATATTTTATAGTTGGTTCAAAACAATAAAAGTGAGTCATTTTCAGGTTGTAATATCTTGAAGTGAAGCAAACAGATGGTGGAAAAAAAATATATAATGTGTGCTTTGCTTTCTTTTTTTAATTCTTAGTAATTTGTGTGAATGCAAAAAGATGAAGTGAATTTATGGCGCATATTTCTACAGATGGATGGAAGAATGCACTAGAAAGAATGGGGAAAAAAGGATGGATAGATGGATGGATGGATGGATGGATGGATGGATGAAAAATGACAGATTGGTAAAAAAGAATGGATGGAAAATGATAGATTGATGACAAAAGGATGGATGGATGAAACATCACAAAAACAATAGAATATGCAATTTTGAGACTCTTTGCTTTTTTCCGTCTTCAACCAGAGCAGATAAAGATCCAAACACAAACATTTCTAAACTTTTAAAGTCGGCAGCGGAACTGAACAGGATGAGAAAAGGTTTGAATCCCAGCGTTAGCTTCACCTCAGCATCACCAAGTTTCTTCTGCTGCTGCCGTGGTGTCAGCACAATTTCCCAACCCCGCTCCTCAGATTTTACATAATTCCAAACAGAACACCGTTTTTCATTAATGTCCATCAAGCCGACGCAAACATAAGGAAGGTGACACGGAGACACGGGTTTATCACCGAAGCTGACGACTTGAAGTCCTATCACCGTTTTCTTTTTTTTTTTCAAAACCTGTGTTGTGTTTTTGTCCCTGCCCGTACAAAAACTTGTCACATATAACACGGTGTTATTAGAAACAGATGTTGATTTTATCGCCGGTGTCTGCGGCTTCTTTCACAACGTCAACACGGTGTCGTATGCTCGGGAATACCTGGGGCATATTTGCATGACACACACACCTGTCCTCCAACAATCCAACGCGCCGCTGTAACACAATATGCAAGTAAAACTCATGAGAGTAATGTTTCATTACATGATGAACAGAAGGTGAAAGCGAGGAGGGGTAGCTGCGCGCCCACAGAGATGCATTATTTAAGTAAAAGCCATCGAAACCCATATTTGTTTACAGATTTGCTTAATAAGGAATATAAAAAAAAAAAAAAAGAGCAAACAAATGAATTTGCCCGTGGTTATAACTGTGTATTAAGATCATCACTTACAAGGCCAGCGCCTCCTCTGGCCCTCTGCCGTGGCAATCCATCATGGATTATTATGGAAAACATAATCTGCATAAAGCAGCAACAATGCCTCCAAGAAGTTTACTTATTTATTTGTTTCACCTTTTTTTTTTTTTGTCAGGTGCCGAGCGTCGCGTCCTCAGACGCTCTCAGCTAATTACAAAGCATTTGATCTCTGAGCCCCGGAGGTGGGCGGTTATAACCTTGGCTGAAAATGTGGGAAAGTTTTTCAAAATGTAAAAAAAATAAAAAAAACAACCGGGGGCAGCGGAGATGGTCTGACAAAGCTGACGGTGGTGTTTCGCCTGCGTTTCGGTGCGGGTTGTGAGCGGCGCGTCGGGCCGATTTAACACAAACCAACGCACCCGACCTCTCTGGAAGGAGGGAGAGGGAACGGGTGGCGCGGCTGCACCACGTCTACCGCATGTTGAGGCGGAGTTTAGAGAGGTTAGTCAGTGTCTTGTTAAAGGATTCAAACCATTTTCCACATTTTTTTTAATGGTACAACTGAAAGCTTCACTGTGTTTCACAGGATAGACTGATGTGAGAAACAGTAGGAAAAATCTGAAAGGTGTGGCGAACTTTTAAATTTGGCTTCTCTCAGCAAATGCTTTTTTTTATAACCAAAGTCACCACAATTAAAGCTGCAAATAGTTTTTGAAACTTTCTACCAACTTAGCACATCTTGGCCAAACTATTGTAGCATCTGAATATACAGTACTTTGATTCTTTCCATAGTAGCACTGAGTTTAAGTGCAGGGTTATTATCCCACTCTCATGTCCAACAGGTTTTCCTCCAGGATTTCACTTTATTTAGCTCCATCCGTCTTCCCAGCATTTCTGATTAGCTTGCAGAAGGAAAGATGTCACAGTTTGACCGTAGCACCTTCTTCCACATGTTTATTGTGTTTGTTGTTCATGGCTTGTGATAAACTGGAAGTGGGACATACTATGGCTTTCCTCTACAAAGGAAATATTTGCAAATCAACAGATTCAGTCACATGAGCTGTGGATCTCTACAACTCCTCCAGATTCACTTAAGGTTTTTGTTGGTTTCACAAACACAAATGTAAGATTTTTAAGGCAGTTTTAAGACCGTTATGAAGTTAACAAGACCTGCATCATGACAGAAGTGTACAATAGAAAATTGCACATTTTAAATAGTAGCACTGTCCAGATTCTTAGGACAAAATAAATGCAGCGACATACAGAGTTGTCAACAGAAGCGAGCCAATGTCCAGCCAACAGGAGATAAATTTACACTTTAACGATGACAAAAGCGAAGAAGCTAGCTAACTAGCTAGGGTATATTAGAAGCTAGTTATAGTTAGCCACAACTGCCTAGAGTCAAAAAACACAATGATTATGTTTGTGGGTGACTTAGAAAAAAACTACACAAATAATCCTGCTATGACAAAATTTAAGACCTGTGATCGACATATTTAAGGCAAATATACATTTTCTAATGAGCTTAAGACATTTTAAGGCCTTAATTTCAGGTACATGAATTTGAGCCTTTTTAAGGATGCACGGGCACCATGTCAGTAATGTACGCCAACAACCTCTGAGGCCTCAGTAGAACAGAAAAGGCTCATCTCATTCCACAAAGTTGCGTTTTTCTACAGTAATAGAGGATTCATCTTGATGTAAAATCTGAAAATAGAAATAAATGTTAGTTTAATCTTGCTGGCTTCCGTAATAAAACATTGTACGAGGTACAAATTTAGTAAATCGTGTTTTGCGGCTCGAGTTTTGTTAGTGACTCTTTCAATGGAAAAAAGTTGCTGACCCCCGATCTAACGCCTCAAATCCCCCAAAAAATCTGTATTATTTGAAGTTTCAACCTGACAAATTATGTAAATAAAAGGGGTATAGATGCTTTTTGCAGACTCTGTAGGTGTAGCAGAAGCTCTGCAGTGTTTCTGCTGTCGCCTCGTGATTCTGCCGCGGCGTCTCTCCTCACATGAAAGACAATTGTCATTACCGCTCTATCAAAATGACTCCTGTCAGCAACATTTTCCCCTCACGTATCTAACCTCCTTTTGTTTCTCCCTCTTCCTTCCCTCTGATGCCCTAATCACCATTCCCCTCCATCAGTTGCTGGATCTAATTCCCCTCTCTTCCTTCGTTTGCAAAGGACCTCTGCTTTCATCCTTGAGAGAGGCTTTAATTCGAAGTGCGACGATGAATAAAGAAGGAAAGAGAGGGAGAGAGAGAGAGAGGGGAGACGAGAAGAAGAGATATGGAAAGGCGAAGCGCGAGCCGAGACGTTCGGGTGTCAATCAATCCGGCGCGAGGGGCTACAAGGGCCCGTGACTGGGGCTGCGTTTGATCTGTGTCTTTCAAAGGGGGAACAGCAGGAAGGGCCATCACAGCTGATTTGCCTCTCGCTGCTGGCCCCGGTGCCACTCTGACAGAGAGCAATCACAAGCAGGTTAATTCAACATCTACCTTCTTAATCTTTTTTCCCCCTGTCTCTTTCTTTTGGACTCGTTCTGTCTACTTAGATGAAGAACTCCTCTTCCCGCTGCCACCTCCACCTCCCCTTTCTGCTCCTTTTCAAAGAGGAGCGCTTCGCAAGTGGATATTCAATCTTTCACATCACCTGTTTCTTCTTTTTTGCTTTTGGGTTTTAACGACGAAATTTGTCCTTATTTACATGCCGATACTCCTGGAGGATAAAATATTAAAGGCAATTATTTTTCAGAGAAAAAGTTTACTTCTTTGGGTTGAAAGGGCCAGCTGCTGCATTTTGGGTTATTTCAGCTGCTGTCATTCTTTGCTTCCTGCGTGTGGTGAGCTGTGAGCTGAATATCTATTAGAGGCAAGATGACATCTTGAAAATACGCTGCTTAATTTGACTGAAGGAGGAGGATGTGCTTCCTTTGGATGGTGTGTTATTCAGATGAGATCTGACCTTCACACAAAACACTGAAAAAAAAAAGTCTGTGATAACGTATGTAACCTATTGCAGTACTGGACAAAAAAAAAGTAGAGAACATTCGTTATAAATAATAATTCAACAGTGGCACAAATGTTGGTACAACAAGTCCTTTAAAATAATTAGCAATTTATTTATGCTATTTACTTATACTTAAAAAATTATAATACTTTCCATGATTCTATGTTCCCCTAAGATATAGATATAATATCCACGGGTCTCCACATTACCATAGACACGGACCTGGGTTTATCTTGCCAGATTGTGAGGTTTTGGGTTTTGGATGACACAATTTATCAAACGTGGCAAAGCATCTTATGCCAACTATAAAGTGTGGTATTGTGTCAGCCTTGGTAACCATGCTAGAGTGCATTGTATCATGAACAACTAAGATCAAAAGAGAAATGATTAGTCAGACACAAAAGCAACCTTCTCCCATACCCGTCTCAGTCCACAGAACTAAGTCTTGTGGAAAGCCCATAGGATGAGCTGAAGGGAAGAATCCCTCAAGGCTTCCACATACTGGGGTGTATTGTGCATATTTTGTCAGCCATGTGGAATCCCTGCACACCGTTTGTGGATGGTTGTGACTTCATAGTCAAGAATACCAACTGGCTACATTTCTTGTGACAAATCCTTTCATTTCCCACAACCCGTATAGATCCTTACAAGTTTGATGAGATAGTTGGGCACCTAGTCAAGTTCACACACCTGCCACTTTCAGCGTGCACAGAAAGTGTCAGTCACATGTCATGTGTGTCCTTGTGACTGATTGTGTTGAGTCTCAGCCTCATTAGTTCAGATGCTGAGTACGCATACACGGCTGTAGAAACTGACCCTTGCACAGAAGTCTTCTTTGGGTCTACATTGGCGCGCATGAGTTTCAGTAGAGTGAAGTACCCCCGGGTGTGTGGGATGCTTAAGCGAGGATTAAATGCTCTGACGGATCTAGTGAGATTGTGGAAGGATGGATTCTCAAAGCCTCTCTGTATGATCCAACCTTGTTGAAGCAGTAGACGAGAAAACTGAAAGGCAACACGCATGAATGGTGTCAGGCTTAATAATTGCCGCAAATACTTCACACCAAACAAACCCCACGGGCTAGGTATGGTCCTGTTCCAACCTGCTCTCTTCAAGTTCTGGTAAATCTATCCAAGGCTGGAGTCCAGTACCATGTAGTGTATCGGCACCCGTCAACCCAATGCAAATAATGTGTTGATGAGATGCACTTGGGTGCTCCCAATCAACATTTTCCTTAAGTCCATTGCTTTCAGGTTAAAGAAAGTATTTACAGTAGGAGGTACAAATAATTGTCCGACCAGGAATTCTGTGAAAACAGTTATTCTTTTAACATGTTCAAATGCCAGCCTGGGGACTTTCTGCATGGAGTTTGCGTGTTCTTCTTGTGCATGCACGGATGTCGGGTACACCAGATTCCTTCCGAAGTCCCAAACCATGTTAGGTTAATTGGTTGCTCCAAATTGTTCCGAGGTACATGTATGTGTCAAAGATTGTTTATCCTGTCCGTCTCTGTGTTGCCCGGTGTTTGAGTGGCAATCTCTCCAGAGTATACCCAACCTCTTGATCAGTGACCAATGGAGATAGACACCAACTCCAGCGGATATAGACAATGGATGGATTGAAGGATTTACCACAATAAAGGTTGCAATTTTCAACATTAAATTACCATACTAAAATAAAAGGTAAATGTATTTTTAGCCTTGCACGTCTTCATCAGGGAAGCCAAAGAATAGGTTTCCGTCTGTATACCTAGTTTTTTTTTTTTTTTTGGTTCACAGGTGAAACTTGGGAGGTGTAAAGTACAATCGCTTCAGAATCTGTTTTAACCAAAGGTCAGGACAAACAAAAACATAGGAAGCTGGACAAAACAAAGGTGAGAACTATACTGAGGTGAGAAATAAAATCTAAACCTAAATGTGTGCTTTGGTTAAAGGTGAAAGCATACAGAGAATATGGAAGTACTAAGGTAAAAAGGTTGAACAGGAAGGTTAGGAGGTGGAAGTAAAGAAGGTTAAGAAAGATCTCTAAATTTGACAAAAACATATAAAGAAAAAGAACGAGTCACTAATCTAGAACAACAAGCTTCAGGGTCCGAACAAGGACGCAACCCTTATCAATTCGAGGAATATACGTATCAACAGAAAGCAGTGGTTTTCCAGTAATGTCCCTGCCTGGCCTCTTTTCCATGGTGCCCCCCTCTGGTTCCAATGCCTTTGTGTAAGGTCAGAGGGATAACAGGATAAAGGCTGTCCTCACTGCACCTCTGAAGGACAGCCACTCTACCGATTGGATTTGGAGGTCCTCAAGGACAAAGAGGAACACTGGAACACAAAGGAACCCAATCGAGGAAGGACGAGATTTCATCTGTCTCTGTGGCCTGAGTGATTGGCAGGGATGGCTACACCAGCAATCTCTGAGCTCCGCTTCTTTGTGGCTGGGCGCACCTCCATCAGAGCTTAATGACAAGACTTGGTCCACTGACAAAAATGCACTCTAAGAATGTCGACCAGCACACTTCAGAGAAGTAATGCAAGATCAAGGTTGAAAACCTCGAAAGAACAAAAGAAATAAGGTTTTGGAAGTAGAATAAATGTTCCCAACTAACATGAGATGTGGGGTAGAAGACATAAAAAGAAGAAAAAACAACAAAGTCAGTGTAATATTTGTATAGCACCATTATAAAGGAAGAGTGGGAGTGACATTAAAATGGAGAAAAAAGAAGTAGGCATGATCTCCATTACTATTATTATATTATAACAAACTGTCTCCTTCAACTTAAAATGTATCCTATGCATTTTTGGTAAGGGCTCATTTGCCGCCAACAGCGTGCCAAGTGACATTGTACCTGAATATTTCAGCTTTGCAAACTGTATTTTATTTTAAATATTTTACATCAGCTCTATGAAAAAATCTGCAAATATTCTGGAGACACGTTCCTCAGAAAAATCTGCAAACTGAACCGTAGTTCAAGATTCCTTAGTAATTAAAATGAACTGATGACGAATGGACGGATGCTGTTAAACAATCTGATTCATAGAAGACATGAATTTAAAAAGCATAAGGGGGAGTAGGAATGATCCCTGTGGTATGCCGCAAACTTCAAAAAACCTTAAAGCAAAACTATTCAGTGTCATTGAAGAGGTTACATTTGAGAGGCCACCCACCACTCTAAATGATCCCCCAAAATGAGTTATATATAGATATTTTGTGACTGCACTCTGCTTCCACAACAAAGGTGGCAAAACGAGGAAATAACTTGATGATTATCAGTAACACCGTCATATTTCTTTAGATATTTTCAGATTTGTAAGTTGATGCAGTGTATGCCTTGATTTTATTTTGTTTTTTTAGCAAATATTTGAAGACTCTAAAAGGCCGATAGCATCAGTGTGACACAACCTTGGTTGATATCTAAGAATACAGAGGTCCCCTTGGAGATAGCAAAGAAATGTGTTCAGAGGCAGAGCGGTGGCTCCTCTGACTACAGAACAGATCTTCAGCAGTAAAATTGGTGAAATGCCCCTTTAGCCTTTGGCCAATCCAGAGGAGTTGCTCAGTAACCAAGACAAACAAAGTCATCGAAGTAGTGAGGAACTTACAGAAAGAGTGACACTCATCTGACTTTTAGAAGAAATTAAAGAATTTATCTGTTGCATTGATAGAAATCTGAATAATTCAGGTATGCTCTGATAAGTCTGACCTAAGGCAAAGGTTTCATTGGACTATTACTGTTAGGAAAATTATCCTCCTGTTCATTTACTCATGAGTTTATTTTACAAGTTATCTTTTCATATTATTCTTTTCATATTATTCTTTTTTATTATTACTCTCATATTATTCTTCTTTTTATATTTACTTAACTTCTCTTTCTTTTGTAGTATGTTATTAACTTTGTTTAGGATGTTTGCTTAGAAGCTAAAAACGTTAAACATTCATGTGTTATTAGTTCCATCTGTAACTGATTAGTTGTGGTCAGCCACATGCCCTTATAAGGGCATGTCCATAGGAGATTTCAGAATGTAAAGACGGTTGGTCAATTCTCTGTGTGACTGTGTGAAGAGAAGCCCAACCTCCTTTTTCTATACAATAAAGAGAAATGCAAAGAAAGAACTGGCAGAATTGAGTCCAGACAGTGTTTGACAGCGATTCGTCGCGTCTGTTCTCAATTCTCCTATTCTGCAGAAAAGAAATCAAAAGAAACCTAATCTCTGTCTCTGGCTGATTCTTTGCAGGTTATGACAAAATAAACCTATCAATTACAGATAAAGTCAGACAGTTAGTAAAGATCAAATGCCATATTCTATCGTGTATTGTTGAATCCGTTTCCAGAACTTAGTAGAATATGGGACTAGGTGGGTATTTGTGCAACCTTACCTGCATGAAGGTAGGCAAGGTCTGGGTTCTCGATGTCGAAGTGATTGTCCTTCAGGTGGTTACGGAACTCCATGGGGGAGTTGGTGGCGTAGGTACACTTGGGGCAGTTGTACATCTTCACTCCTTCATGTTTCCCCGTATGGAGAATGTGCTTCCGGATGTTCTCAGCACAGTTGGACCTGGGGAGGCAAACCGAGAAAAACAAACAATGAAACTCTTATCTTCCCGAGTAAAGACAAATTATATCTTTTTAAAAAACAGCGAGAGCTCAAAAGATGTTTCAAGAGGGAGAATATAAGTGAAATATTTGCTATCGAGTCCAACATTTTATTGTTATGTGGACATGTACGAGACAAGAACCCCAGACACAGACCGGACGAGGGCTCCGAGCATGAAATTTATCCAGTTTTGACACAATAACCTCCTGAGACCCAGAAAAAAAAAAGTTTTTGAATTTTTTTTTTTTTTCACTACATGACTCTTTGGAGTGAAAAAACATCACTACAATTGAAAAAGTTTCAAAACATGTTATTATTTATTTATTACAGTATGTCCTTTGGAGAGGACATCGGGACTCTCTTGTGGCAAATATGAACACATTTTGAGGCCCAGGATGTCCTCTCTAAGGACCAACAGGATTTAACACAGTGGCATGTATGGTTTCAGAGTTATGAACAAAAAAACCTATGTCCTCCACAGAGGACAAAAATGTATTGCTGGGTCTCAGGAGGATATAGTTATTTTGTGTTCCTTTTATCACACTTTTTTCTTTCATCTGAGCATGCTGGGAGCAGTATGTTAGGGCCGCTGGAGGATCCAGGCCCACTGAATGCATTGAACAGAGATGTCTGAGGACATCCTTTATGCAGTTATGTATCTTCAGCAGCTGTAAGAAAGGTAAAGGATGATGTTGTTGTGGTGTGTGTGGGGGTGTGTATGTGTGTGCTGGTCAAACAGTCCAGGCCAAGAAGTGAGCTACTGCAGGGGGATAGGATGTAACAATGTCAGCTCGGAGAGTCAGACGCAACCCGCTGCTGATTAATGATGTTGCCTGATCTGCTCCCAGACTGTATCTAAACCTGCCCCCATACACACATAAACAAACAGGCTCATGTTAAAGGTACAGCCAGACCGGTGCGTACATATTTAGACTGAATACCAGCAAAATAAAAAGCGTGAGCTAAAGAAAAAATAAGAATAAAGACTCAAATGACAGCAGTGGTCTTCATATACAGACATGAATCAATGAACTCGCACGCAGACATGTGCTCACCCACAATACATCATACAAATACGCATGTGCGGGGTGGAATACTCCTTCACACACCGTCGTGCGTTGATGGATGAGGCACTTGTGCTCAGTTTGGACCTGACATTCTCGGACAGTATAATACGCAATTATTCTCCCTTATCACCTTGGCCGGGACAATAAAGCCCCACTGTGCCATAGCTCACGCCAGCCAAAGAGGGAATTTGTTTTCACTTTTGCAGAGACGCCTCTCTCCATCACAGGTCTGTGGTCCGGCCTGGCTTCACTGCAATCCAAAAATAAAAAATAAAAAAACGGAGCCAGCTCTCACTGGGTGGTGCACAAGTAGAGAATAGATGTTCTATTGTTGAGGCACTCTCAACCCGAAAAAATAATACCTTTATGAGTCTTGAAAATCACCAACACACACCTATATATATATATATCTATATATATAGATATATATATATAGATATAGATATATAGTTATATACAGTATATCTATATATAGACAGACAGACAGACAGATAGATCTATCTATATAGATCTAGATATATATATATAACTTAACTTAGCATCCCTTTACTATATTTAGCATCCCATAGATAGATTTAGCTTAGCCAACTTTAATTTAGCTTTGCATAGCTGACATCGAGTACCCAGACCTTCCCTTATTGCATGCAGGTAATGTTGCACAATGTTCACTAGGTCAAGGATTCTGCAGAGTTAAAAAAAAATAAACAGTTCAACAAATGTAGGTATGCAGTGCAAGTGTATTTTGGCCTCCTTTACTGGTTTTAGTCAACAAATCTGGCATTTAGGGGTGAGTGGCAAAAAGAAAGCTGTTATTGGAAGAAAGCTACAAGATGACCTGATAGGAGTTTACCACGAGTCATGGGGCACAACAAACGTGGAAGAAAGTGACGTGGTCAAGCACCCTCCTGGAGAAGCTAAATGTTTTCAGATGTATTTTCATCAAAAGTTGGCCCACAGATGGCTAAACACATATAAAAATGTAAAAAAAAACATGTTATATTCTTCCTCCTACTTAATATCTATATAATAATCAGAATTAACTGTAATAATGATTGATAGAAGTTTGTCATTATAAGGTGACAAACTGAAAAAAATGCACTTTTGTAAAGGACTTGTACACAGTGTGATTCATTTACTTTATAGAACTCAGTATTAAATAATATGAGTTTATCCAAACAAATAACTATATTTTCTCTGTGATTACTGTTTTATCTGCTGTGACTAACAAAGCAAAGCAGCTTCACAGGCAACTTGCAGCCATCTGTTGAATCCACTTCAGCCTGATGGAGAACAAAAAAAAAACAACACAAAAACACACAAAAAAATGAATTTTAGACTGTCACACGCACTCAAATGAACACAAACGAAGCTGCTAAAAAGAAAGCATTCAATGCTGAAAAGCGAGCTGATCTGGTATTCTAGGACTGCGGCATAAATAGATAAAATTTGAAGCAGAGCTAAAAGGCTCTAAAGAGAGCGCGGGTGGATTCCTATGGGGGCCATGCTATCTCTCAGATATGGTAATGGCGTAATTGTCATATTAAAACAACACAATGTGCGTTTAGGAGTCAGCAGGTGTCACAGTTAGTGAAAGCCCACACTAACCCTCCTACTATACGCCGGATTAATTAGTCCAACGCCGTTTCGACAACCTCCCCCAACCTATGCGCCCGCCACGGGAGTCAGCCATACTGATAGCCGACGCACACGTCACCTCATCGCCGCCACTTTGCGGCTCCCAGCTTCATCTGAGCCACTTCCACATTCCTCCTCCCCAAGACTGTATGCTAATGGGAGAGGTGTAATTGAAGAGGCGCTTTGTTAGGAAAGATTTAAATGTGTTCCTTGTGTGTGTTTGGAGTATTTTTTTTTTTTTTTTTGGAGGGGGTTGTAATGCGAATCATTTGTGCAATGTTGTGCCGAATGGTTAATGGCTCCCTCTCCTCCGTTGATCGTTTCCGTCAGTTTACAAGGTTGCAGGCTTTGACCGCCGCCGACGGCACGCGTTTCATCGTCAAACTCGCCATCAGCCGGATTAAAACAAAAACGGTTAAGCATCCAATAAGTAATAGTCGGCACAGGCCCGCGAGAAGTCAGAGGCTACGGATTAATTAGACCATTTAAGAAGCCACTATGACTTTAACGAGAGGCGGTTGGGGGGGTGAAACTTCTCATTGTGAACAATAGCAATCATTTCTAAACAGTGGAAGTAAAGCAGTTTAGCAGCTTGCATAAATAGCTGCGGAAAAGTGAGACAGACATCATTAATTGACAACCCCGGACTCCCAGCGCAATATCATTAGAATATTTTCACCACTATTTCCCAACTATAATTATCCCCCCTCCATTATCTGTGTCTGTCTGAATGGTGGATGAGTGGCATTTGATAGATCATTTACTCCCCGCTCATTTACATGCGTTTCAGAAGCAGCTTTGATGGGGATAGCATCGTATCAAGTGAGAACCGTGAACGACACGCGGAACATTTAACATGCAATACTGTAGCTGTGCGAATCACATCCCTGGAGCGGATTTTGTTTCCAGCGAGCAGCGGCTGTCAGTCACAGAAGGCTGAACTATTTCCCTACGAAAGCGGTGTTTTTATTTCAGAAGCCCGAAATTCACTCAAAGGTCGAACCTATCCAGCAGCTCCTTATTACAACCAGGTGAGGGTGTAAAAGCAAGGCGCAGGTACGGCCCCTCACATTCACGTCCTGTCTTCATCTTCATAAGCCAGCAGGGTGTTTCCACTGTCTACCTCCTCCCCCTCTGGATCCCCAGAACCCTTGGGGCTACCAAAATGTTAATTTGGCTTCTAATTTAGTGTTTCATTTGCTGCTATCAGTAACGATCATTATGTATCAGCCAGGGAACAATAGGGCCGAGAACATTTGGCTCGTTCTGCGGGAAAGTATCTTTCTTATAGTCGAGTTCAGCCTGGTGGTTTGAGACGAGGCCCAAATTTCACACAAAGGAGCATGTGGATCAGTGATCCTCCTAAAGTAGCACAAGTTTTTACAAACGATCTAACTTTGAATGATTTTCAGTATGCTCAGCTTGAACAAAATTTACAAAATACTGACCATCATTCAACGTAAGATTTTTTTTTATATGACAGATGGTCTACAAAGCAAATACTCAACTTTTTTTTTGGAAACTATTTCCAAAATAAATTTAAAACATGCCTATTAACACAAGACAGTTACCAGGAGTTGAACCTAAATGTTCAGGAAATTTACGTAAACTACTGCTACGACAATAAAGTCTTTATGTGACTAGCTGTGACAGGTTTAATTGAGAAAGAGCAGCCATTTCAAGATGCAGCTAATGATGCTATGCTAACACTGCATGAGGTTTTAATACATGAGGATCTGCTGCAAAGCTAATGACTGAATGAAATCGACTGCACACAGTCGCCACATGCTCGTCCAGGTGGAGGGACTGCTGCAAAGTGAGGCTTCAATCGGCTGGGTTTGAAAAAGACAACGAGATAAGAGATGATTTCTTTTTTTATGTAACAAGAAATGTTCGTTTTTTAAGCTCATAAACTGAATGCTACGCAACAATCTACAGCTTTCTGCTCAGCATCGTCCTGTGTCCTGACTATTTTTGTTCCTTGTTTTCTACAGGTAAAAGTGGCTAAGTGAGTAAAACATTTGCATCACGGAGGACGAAATGCTTCAGTTTCTGTATATTTTTATAATGCTGGTATTTGAAGACAGGAAGACTTCAATTGCCAGCAAATATCTGTTAGAAATACTAGAGCTTATTATCGGTAATTAACAACACACTCTGAGTTTATCTGCAAGAAGCAACTGTGTGCGCCCAGGTTCATAAGAACAGTCCTCGTCGTCTCACAGAGTTAAAAACTGAATAAACTAATGAATATAAGGGAAGCAGAGACATCTGGATGTAAAAAAAAACCTCCAAACATTCACACATTGGTTCAATAGACGTAAAAGGGACATTTAAGAGTATCGACCAAGTTGAGTATAAACTATAGGGTGACCCAGAGGTTTCGTTTTTTTAAAACACAAAGCAATAATTTGAGAACAATTATAACTTGTCAGCATTTCTTTTTTCCCCCTTCTATCTGTCTTTTGTATGTAGTCGCCTCGAAAACACAGATAAAGTTTGAGTCCAGAGCTTCATTTCAGCAAAGCAGGTGTAGCGAGCCGCTGAAATGATTTTGTCACAGAAGGTGGGGGAAAAAAACAAATGAGTACATCTAAAACCGATGATGGGTTTGAGATCATTCCCTTTCACACTTTCCTGCCACGATCCGGGCCGAGAGAAAGGGGGAACGAGTGAAGGCGAGAGAGGAGCAGACAGGTAGAGAGACAGAGAGAGAAAGGGAGAGAGAGGGAGAGATGTGCAACGCCGGCCAAAACTTTTTCAATTTCACCGACAATTTCCTGTGTAATTACTGATGTGGTGTGATGGTGTTTTAATGACAGGGACCCGCCGGTGACAGTGACACGGTGTGTGAGGATGCGAGCAGGAACGTGGTTGTGGGTGTGCGTGTTGTGGAGATCTGGCTGGGCTTGTTGATGATGGCAGAGTGATGAGATGGAGCCATGCTGCGGAGATTAGACCTGTCGGCTCTCCACCGCTTTCAAGCACCGTACACACACACACACACACACACCATAAAACTCCATAAACACACACACACAAAGCTTTTACCGTTATCCCCAAACGCTCCCCCTTAAAATACCCGACAACGCCACCTGCTTTCTCGACGTCAAATACACACACTTTTGCATTCTGGTGCCCCCTGTTATCAGCCTCCTGATCATCGATGCCACCGGCGCCAACAGCCAAGTGTGGGTCAATGAGCCGGTACCTGTAGTCGCACCAGGGGCAGCGGTACGGTTTCTCTCCGGTGTGAACACGTTTGTGGCGCGACAGGTGGGACTGTGTGGTGGAGGCGAAGTTGCAGAGCTTACACTTGAAGGGTCTCTCTCCTGTTGGGGTTGAAAAAGATAGGAGGTAGACATTAGAGATGAGAAACAGATGACATGGGAAGACAAGCACGTGCTGTGGTGGCGCAGGGGGTTAGCACGCCCCACATTTGGAGGCCTTAGACCCGCGGACATCGCGGGTTCGACTCCCGGTCCCGACGACCTTTGCCGCATGTCCTCCTTCAAAAAATGGCGCCGGCTCAGCTGGCTGCCTGCAGTGTGCTGTAACTGCGAAATAATTTCCCTGCTGGGATGAATAAAGTAATTCTTCTTCTTAAATAACCCCCCCCAAAAAAGGGGGAAAAAACCTCTTAGAATGACAAACTCTGATGTATTTTATTGGAATAGTATGCAGAACACAAAGTAAGTCAAATAGTTTCATTTTAAAGATGGTGCATTCATTTGTATCCAGTTCTCATCCGCATTTCACAAGTCACCTAATTAGCAAAACACAGAACGTGAGTGGACCAACAGCATCATGTAGACCAAGAAACACAATGCACAGGTCAGGGATAAAGTAGTGGAGACGTTTGAAGAAGAGTTAAGGTTATGGAGCAAGAGTACGCCACTGGAAACCAACCAAAACATGGCCGCCCACCTACTGGATGGACAAGAAGACAGGTCTCACCTTCTCTATAGTAATACATGGTGATGGCAACATCACCCTGTTTTCTTCAGGAATGAAGATGTGAGTTAGATTCAATGGGAAGACGAACTGAGCTAAATTCAGATCAATCCTGGAAGAAAGACTGTTGGAGAGAGAGACAAACTTTTGTTTTTGACTGTGGAGGAAGTTAACCTTCCAGCATGAGAGCGAAGCTAAACATGCATCCAGAGATACAAATAAATGGCTTGGATCAAAAAAAATGCTCGCATGTTAGAATTGCCTAGTCAAAGTCTATAAATAAAATTCAACTGAGAATCCGTGAAAAGACTTGGACATTGAAGTACTGAAGTTCACGTGCTCTCGATCCAATTTGAGTAGGCTTGAGGTATATTGCAAAGGATGAAAAAAAATAATCTGTCATCTGTTCTGTGTGCGTGGAGGATGTGGAGGTTGAATACAAATAAAAACGGCATTTTTCAAATTTTACTTTGAAAAAATATTGAAAAGCACCAATTCTCTTTCTTCCTTATACTATTTTGTCTTGATTGCTGGCGCAAATAAATCCCAATAAAATTCATTAAATATTATTGCTGCAATGTTGCAAAAATGCCAAAAAGTTAAACGGATACTTTCACTACTTAATAGTTAACAATTAATTCTTAGTGCAGAGCCCTGTACATGACTTGACAAAGATAAAAGGATCTTACTTATCTTAAGTAAAACAAAAACTCCACTGGGGTCTGATCTGCTTCAACAGATCAGATAATGTGTAAAATTAGCTAAATCAAAGCAGCCTTCTTTGAGCATTAAATACATTTGCATAAAAATAAAAGGTCAGTAGAAGTCTGTTTTTATTATTATTTTACTGAAGACAGGGGAAACACTGCTTTTGCTAGAAATAAGCTGGCACCAGGAAGTGATATGTGAACTATCCTTTCAAAATAAGTGGCAACTGTTCTAACAGTGGGGTGCTGATATTGTTGTCTAACAACTCATTAGAGTAAATTCTGCCTTCATGTGTATTTGTCTTTGTGTTTTTCATAAAATCTCTCCGTTAGTCAGTTAGTTGTATTGCTTTGCATCCTGCAACGACTGAGCCATTCATAGGGGCTTTCCAGAAAACGTCTTTTTTTCTTGCCCCCCTGTTTTTTGTTGGGGTTTTTTTTTTTTTTAGCAGGAAGGTATTTTATTCAAAATCTTCAAGAAAGTCTGCTTCTTTTCTCTTTACTCTTAACATGACCTTCACTGGACACAGTTTGTTACTGCCTCGGTGACATTTCCACGTTGAGAGGAACGGCGATGGCCGCTTGCCTGTTCTGCGCTGTTGCTGCGTAAGAGCTACGAATTCATCAAAAATAATGGCACAATATGACCCTCGGGAGTTTGCGCAATAAAATGTTGGGCTTCCCAGTTGCCTCGGTTGTTGCATTGTCAAATCTGTTGTCGTTAACCATGCGGGTAAATCAACCGACAAGCATCGGCACAGTAGGGCTGGACAGAATTGGACGCTTTAGGTACAAAATCTAAGAATGAATATTTAGCAATGAATATTTATAAGAGCATTAATAATTGTTGGTAGTCTGCCAGTTGAGGGTTAGAAACGGTATTTGTTTCACTATCTCAATTTCTCCCCTTCTTGGGGAGAAAAAAAAAAAACACTTGTTATTGACAGCCCATCTGAAAAATGCAATTTCCCTAAGCGACAGAATGACATGGTGAAATGATAACTGAAATTAAAAATCTCAGATTCAGTCAGCCATACTCGTACACATGCCCATCAACGACGGCAGCGCGTCAAACCGAAGCACCCGTGTGAGAGCGAGACGTAGCAAACGGGTCGCCTGGACTGCACCACAGTTCGCGTTTGAAGGCTTCAATCGACGACTGAGATTAAGAAAGTCCGTGAACACAAGAGTTAGTTTGTGCTCGGATAAATTTACATCGCGAGCTCGGAGTGTGTGTCTGGTGGTTTACCTGTGTGTTGGCGTCTGTGTTTGGTGAGGGCGTGTCTTGTGCCTCCTGCGAAGCCACACAGGTCACAGAGGTAGGACTTCTCTCCTGTAAATGCAGAGTAGAAGAAGGGACATAGAGAAACACACTGAGGACACAAGGAAAGTTGTGAGGAAATTCTAATACCTTAATTTAGTGCTTGTTGATCAAAGGTGTAAAAGAACAGCCTGTTTAATTTCAACTACCTGAGAGAAGCCATCTAAAATAAATATGAAAACAAATACTAAACAGCAGAAGAGGCTACAGGTTTCGTCTTTCTAACACCTGCAGGACAGCCTTGACGTGTCTCAACAAGGGGTTATGATGGATTGTTAAGTGAACCAAACATCAAACAAGAGAGGGGCTTGTCTATTATTGACCTTAACAACCTTTTTAAGGTGTGTTCCCACCAGCTCTGTTTAGTCCACTTTAATCAAACTCTAGTCAGTTTGCCTAGAAAGTCCGGTTCGTTTGGGGAGGTATGAATGCATAATCGAACTCTGATGCAGACAAAAATGAAACTGATCCGCCGTATGGCGAACTTTGATTAAAGAGAACTCTGGCGCAGTTCAAATTCATATGTGGATGCCTTTGGAGACTACTCCGAAAGCAGGAAGTGGACTTAGCGCAGGGCATTCTGGGTAAATACAACTAAAACTATCGCGACAATGGGAGAAATGCCCCGTTGTCTTTTACCAATGACAAAGAGAAATCCTACAACCACTAAAATATGGCGCTTCTACATCTTTGTTTGCATATTGTGAAGAAGGAAGTTGTGCATGTCTTCTTCTGAGGTTTTTGTAGTCCTTCTTGGTGCAGCACCACCAAAGGCGAAGGGGGGACAGAGGGTAAAGGTGGTTTGGATTGTTTGGTACACTGCAGTGTGAAAGTGAACTGCACCAGTTGAAAATGTAGCAAATGTTGCAATTTTGATCCCCAATCGAATCGAGTCTAGCGGGCTAAGAGTGTGTGTAAACACTCTTAGTGTGACTTCTCTGCCTACGACTTATAAACATGATACTTTCAATGGATGGATGCAAAAGATCCCTTCCTGGAACGGAGCAAAGTTTATTGGTAAAGCTGGTTTCTTTCACACTGATCCCGTTTCAAGCTGTCGTGTATTTCACTCTGAGGCTGCGTCAACAACCGCAAAATAAAAATCAAATGGCACAAGTGCAATCGCACTTGCCATATGGCTCTGGATTAGACTGATGAGTCTTGATGCCTCAATGTGACATTCCTGTCACTGAGAGCAGCAGCTAAAGTGCCACTGAGAGAAGCTCGGCGTTCAACAAGACAAAGAGGATGGGCATGGTGAGAAAGGGGGAAACGTGTAAAGTCGGAGCGAAGCAAAAAGCGAGAAAAGAAAAGACAGATTGAGCAGATGAGCAGAGGGCCTAGTTGGCTAACAGATGAGCCAAGCAGAAGTCACAGATCACTAGTGTATATCCATCAGAGCTCTCATAGCTAACTAATTCCTCCAATCAGATGGATCCGTGTAAATATGTCAAATGGGGGACGGGAAATTGCCAGTGTGGTTTATTGACTGTGATAAAATCTGAAAAGCACCGCTGAACATAATTACATACTTGTCAGAGCCATAAAAATTAGCTTTATTATCAATGGGATGGTTTTGTACAACTTCATTTGGGGGCGATGCCTTCCAGATGGGGAGCGTGGAGAGCTTTTTTACACTCCTCCTCTCTTCCCTGCATCTGGCTCCGTCATTAACGGCATGATGGTCTCTCTTCCTACTTCTCTCTGTCTGCCACCGCACACACATGCACCCCCCGCCACCCCCCGTCACACAAAGACTGCAACATTTGTGATTAGGCTCACTCAGGGAAACGAGTGCACACATTTACAGATTGGACGCAGATGTGTATGCAAATGTACGCAAACACACACAAGCTGCATGTGGTGAGCTACTGTACGCGCACATATTGTTTCGTGCGTGCGTGCGTGTGTGGATACACTGTAGGTGCCACGCTTATGTTTAACATGCAGGTCGTATATGCATGTACTCTATGTGTGTGTTTTCTACGTGCAGCTGAGCTCCTCACACTTAAGTATTCATCCCAGTTGCCGACGGTGCAGCACGGCTCTCGCCACACACTGATAACACATGTGGGGTGACTCTTCCAGCTGGGCCTTGGCGCTGCTCAGCTCCTCTTCAGCACAGATAGCAGCTTTCACCGGGTCCACAGAGACCCGGCAGCCTCAAGTTTCCTCTGTTCCGCCCATTTAAAGCCACTCGATTGTGAGAGGAGTTTTTATGCGGTGCCACTTAAAAAACAACCCTAAAAAGGGACATTTGTTAGCCGGACAATCCAAACCCGAATGTCGTTACAAAGAACAATCCTATAAGTTAAAGAACTATCCATTAAAAGTTTCTTTTATTATTATTATTATTATAATTGCATGCATCTGAAAAATAATCCTGGAAAATATGTTAGAAAGTTTTTTGTGTTTTCTTCCCCCCCACATCAATTAAAGAATCCCTCTTCTCTGTGCTTATACAATAAAATCAGTCTTAGATGTGTTCAGAGAAAAATAAAATAAGAATTAAAAAAAAAACATTCTACGTTCAAAAATAAAATATTTTTTGTTTTTTAAATCTGTTGTGTGATGTGGATATTAAAAGTGACACAACTGTAAGTACAGTGGACTCTTGGTATTCACAAGGGTTAGAGATCACCACCACCCACAAATAGATCAAGTCTGTAATTACTTGACATTTCTTAGAAAAATGCTTGAAACTACTTCATTTTAATAGTTTAGTTACCATACATAGCTTAATATGCATAAACACACACAATGGAAACTGTCTAATATCTACACTTTTCCATATTTCCATTCTTGGGTGTACAGCCAATCAGCAACAAGGAAAATGAATGGCATTTCCTGGTTTGGCTTTGCTGCAAATGCTAGCCAATAGTGTGTTAAATAGCATTGTGCTAAGATATTTCAACTTCCCAAGCTGAATTTTAATTAAACTATTTTAGATATTTTGAATCGGTGAATTTTTCCTAAGAAATTTGGAGTTAAGTTCCACAGAAAAATACACAAATAGGTGAATCTGTGAATAATGAACCACAAGTAGGAGAGGCCAAATATATAATTGGAAAGCAGAATTTTGATGCACATGCCTTTGCAAATAAGAGACGGCACAAATTGATGCTGCAGTGATGGCTGCGATTAGGTAAATTGTGCAGCTGTAAAGTAGAGAAATGATAAAACATTAGACACACCTCACATTAACAATGAGCAGTTATTCACAAAGAAATGCTCATCTGTGGGTGTTTATGAGGACTTTGGTTAAAGTTGTTTCTTAACATAAATGCTTTGCATCAATAGAACTGGAGGAATTTCAGATTTGTAACTGGATCTCTCAGACGTACACAGATGAAATCCTGAAAGCGAAAATGACAAGAACTACTGGTTGATTCTTCTGGCATAAAACAAAGAATTAACAGAAATTTTCTAACTTTGCTTCGTAAAATTACATTAAATGTAGTTGGCTGGTCCTCTGATGTAAACATGAGGGACTAGATTTATGTTTTAGTTGCCTTCCCGATAGACATATCGAGGAATCAACAGAAGGAAGCAAGACAGAATAACTTTGAAAATTGCTAAAACTACAACTAAGTTGGATTTTGGGAAACAAATCAAGAAAAAAACCAAAACATTTTCCCCACGTTTCGTTGTTCTTGCCATAACTAAATATTAATGGAAGAATTGATTTTTAAGGCATTTATTGAAATAAATGTAGAAATAATTGAAGAAAAAAAAAAGAAAAACCAAAGTGAACAACACCTTTATGTGCAGGTCTGTAAACCCAATGAGTTACCATTCATCTGTTCAGGTTGTTTATGCCTCTTTGAAAAAAAAAAAAAGGACAGCACTAGTCACCCCTCCCTCTCCATCTCTCATTACAACCAATGCTACAAAACCCCACCACAAAAAAAAAAGAAGAAATCTATAGCCATCGATCCCTTTGCCCCGCCATCGTCGGCACAATTATTCCTGAGGAGGAAACGTTGGCGATAAATTACATGTGTGCTTTTCATCTGCTGCTGTGTGGGGCCGAGCGCCATGGCGACAGGGGAGGTGGGGGGGGGTTAGTGGGAACAACGCCGTGATCAAACTGGAGGATCAGCACAGCACTTCCAGGATCTCCAAAACGTTCTCAGACCTCAGTGATCTTTGTCATGTTGTCACATGACAACAGTAAACGTCAATGTTTTCTTTAATGAGATTTTACGTGACACAAATCCCTTTTTATTTTTTTAAAAGTATGGGAACAAAAAACAAAAAGTTTCTGAAACGTGCAGCACATACTTATGCAAATCTTCTTCTGGGGTATGTCTATCACACGTTTAGACTGCTTTGAATGGAGAGCCTCTTCTAACATCAATTTTTAAGTTGACTTGCTAATTTTATTTGAACCTAAACTATTCCACTGGATCTCTGGCTGTATGTCTATCCAACATCAGAGCATCATGCTGCTACCGCCGTGTACTACAGTCAGGATGGCACGTGTAGGGTGTTTTCCTCTACTCTTTCCATGTAAGGGCAAACAATCAAATTTTGCTTTCATCTGCCAAGAGCTCGTCTTATGTGGCTCGAGGCAAACTGGACATTTGAAGCTATTTTCATCAGCAATTCAAGAATCTTCTATAACTCCTTTAATTGCATCAATTACTGCAATGGTGTCTTCATGCAATGGTGTCTTCATAAGTCAAAAAACCCCCAACTAAATCAGACAGATGTAGCTGATCCACAAGGCCGCTGCTGGCTTTCTGACTAAAACCAGGAAGATAGATCACATCACCCAGTTCTAAAATCTTTCCACCGGCTCTCTGTAGCCCAGAGAACAGACCTTAAAATACTGCTGTTAGTTCATAAATCACTGAACGGCTTAGCACCAAAATACATTATAGATCTGCTGTTGTTCTATCAATCTTCCAGACCTCTCAGGTCTGCTGGTTCTGCTCTGCATCCTCAGAACCAGAACCAAACATGGAGTAGCAGCGTTCAACTTCTATAAGCCACAAATCTGGAACAAACTTCCTGAAAACTGCAAAACGGCAGAAACACTGAGTTTCTTTATATCTGTGGCCAGGGGCACCGCCAGGAATCTTGGGCCCCATGACAAAAAATTAAATCGGGCCCCCCCACGCAGCTGCTTTTACAATTTCTTGAGTCTATCTGGCCCATCAAAAGCGTCACAATTTTAAAGGCTTGCAACTTCCTTGCTTTCTTTGGTCCAATACTGATAAATAGCACAATATTTACTGCTCATTAATTTTACATGCAACAGTCCACATACGGTATGCAAGTAGGTTGCTTAATTTTTTCTATTAGTTTTAGATTACTGAAATGTCTCTCCCCACGAGCTACAGTCATAGGCAAGATGCAAAATATACATGAAGCAATCCACTTATCAAAAAATGCTATGTAGTTGCATTTTATTCCAGCTGCAGTATATAACTTTAATAAAAAAAATGTTTACTCCATATTTGTTAAAGCTGTCACCATGTCACATATGTGAAAACAATCAATCTCCTCCACCTGCTCCCTGAATTACTATTGCTAGCTAAAGTAATGCAACGTTCCGACCAAAACAACCAATCAGAACCAGTAGGAGGGTCTTAGCGCTGTCAATCAATCTCATTCACTCACTGCTAAATGTGCTAATGGTGGAAAAACAACTTATAGTTACAGGAAAAATGTTTATCTGCTGTCATTGGTAGCTATGCTAACTAGACTGAGCATTAACAACAGCCTGCGCTAGCTGCAGCATAGGGATGAGCAGCCACATGAGATTGTGATTGACAGCACTAAAATTCTCCTGTCTCTAACTAGTTGTTTCTAGAGAGCACTGGAAGAAGGCAGAGGAAATAGATTTTTCACAGATTATCTCTCATGCCTTACTGGTGATGTAAAGCACTTTGAGCTGTTGTTGCTGAAATGTGCTCTACAAATAAACTTGATTGATTGATTGATTTGTTTACACATATTATGAGACCCGTTAGCCTAACACTCGTGTCTTTGGACGGTGGGAGGAAGCTGGGATACCTGGTGGAAACTTATGCATGCGCTGGGAGAACTCAGTCGAAGTTTGATTTCATGTCTGAAGTTCACAATCATTCAGATGAAGATTTAACAGCGTTTGTTTGGCAGATCGAGGTTCCAAAGAACATAAATCAGGTCAAAGGTCAAAAACCACTGGAAACACGCCAGCTAATGCATCTGCGCAGAGAGGAGAAACCTTTACGTTCGCTGTATGTTGATAAGAATTCTCCGCCTTTGTTCCCATGATGCACTCCAACCCTACCGCTCCTCCTTTGAATTAAACAGCAAGACAATAAAAGCACTTTAAAGTCAAACTGTACAACCTTTTCTTTGCATGTGTGTGCAGATTTATACATACTGTGCGTCTGTCTGTGTGTGTGTCTTTTAAATAACCCCGGAGGAGTCAGCATGCAGCTATAATTGCCTCCCTCATTAGTTATGTTTTAGCAGAAGCGGATGGGAGGGCAATTAATTTTACCGCTTAATTTTTGACACGGAATCCGCCGCTGTATTGATGTGCCCGCCATTTTGGGTCTCATTTTTCAGCAAAATTAATTGACAAAGTGCGAAGATTTATCAGCGGATCGCCAGATTAAGCGACAAACCGAAGCAATGAGGAAATCAATTGCCTCCCCTGCATTCCCGGCCCTCCCCGCCGCTCGTAACACCCAAGTGCCTGGGAAAAGCTGGGCGGGTCAGATACAGTGCTCTTATTTATTTATTTGAGTCGCTCGTTCATCAGTTGTAACAAATGACCCTGGCAGCTGACGAACACTGAAGACCCCCCTCCCTCCCGCTGGCCCCCCTTCGTCACTGGCCTTCTCCCTCTTCCTCAGACATGACTGCTGTGTGAGCGGGGAGCGATTAACATAAAAAACACACAAATCAAGAGAGGGACAATGAATCCTGTAGCAGGAAGGAAACTGACGATAGAGGTGTAATTCCCCAGTACACTCCCTCCGACGACCACCACCCCTGTCGGTTAAAAAAAAACGGGTGTTTTTAAACTGACAGATCTGAATATCCCAGAAGCTTTATTTACTCAATGACAGATAATATTTGAACAATGGTGCACGAAAAATTTTGGTTTTAGTAGAGCAAAATGCATACCTATCTAGCTTGAATTGCTAACATTTCTAACAAACACTTCGACTTTAATGATGATTTTTTCAAAAAGAGAATCACTGAAAGTCAGTGCTGACATAGGCATAAAGTGAAGGAGGTATGTAATTTCAGTTTTTAACCTTTAAGCTAATAAGTTAACATTGCCAGCCAACAGCGTTGTAATTTCCATTTTCAACCTTCAGGCTAATAAGTTAGAGTTTCTAGCCAACAGGGTAATTTCCATTTTCTACTTTTAGGCTAATAAGTAAGTGTGCTAGCCAACAGAGTTATGAAGCTAACAGGTTCATTAAAAACACTTTTTGTTCACATTTGAATCATTGTTTGGTGTATACAAATAAATATCTACAACTTTTTATTCCACATTTAGATTCTTTTTTTTCTCATGTGCCCTTTGTTGTCCTATCACAGACTAGTCACCTGTCCAGGATGTACTCTTCCTCTCACCCAACGGCCGCTAGAGACCGGCACCAGCTCCCTCTGGCTACAGCGGACCTCCAACTATTTGCGGTTCAAAAGTTGTGAATGCACCTAATTGCAGATTTTAAAGAGAATCACTCACAGAAAATGTGTGTATTTGCAGATTACTTTGTAGAACATGTGCTACCTGACATGCTATTGGCTCTCATTTGCAAAGCATCCGATTGAGGGTCTGCATTATTTTCCTTGCCGCTGATTGGCTGAAGAGCGGAATTTTTCAGTCTTCTATTAAAAGTGTAGAGTTTCTGGTCCAGCGGCTCCATAACTGGCCTCGTTTGAAGGAGTTGTATAACAGACGGAAACATCCTGTGCATAGTAGGAAACATGAGAGCCTTAAAAATCTTGCACTACTAACTTTTGGTTACATCACCTTTCTCATAAGGAGCCATCTAGGTCATAACAAAATCTGGGCAGACATGATCTAGTTGGAAAACCGTTACCATTGTGCTGACTGAGCAGAGGGTTGGACCTGGATACAGAATGTATCGTGCTGTGTGGTCAGCATCCCCAGATTAACTGCCACCGCCCTCAGTAATGCCAGTGTGTTTCTCTCGCAACATTCCCTGGATTGGTCTGGTCCCTTTCATGACTACAATCAGCTCAGAATGTGATAATATGATAAGTCAGAACAGGGACTCATTGCTTGCACGCCCATCGTAGATTATTCCTTCGGAGGGCCTCACTTTGTTTTACTGAGTGAATTCTAGTCTTCTATTTACGCACAGTAAACAACACGAAGCCTAGCTTTCCATTTCATCTCAGCGATGTGAGGAGAAGTGTAAAATGTTGATACAATTTATATTTCAGCTATATGTTAATTTATCTCAGAGTTCCTCCATATTTTCAAGTCAAAATTACACATTTTTTCAGACTCCAATTTCCAGTTTATATTGTAATTTAAATTTAGCTTTGAATTCATGGCTGATCCTCTCATAGTAGTCAAAATTCAGGATGGATGGATGGAAAAATTACAAAGTCTTACAGTCTTCTCAAAAACTTCAGTAGTCAGGCGGTTTCAGGATTACCTACCAAATAAGGTTTCTGGTGTTGCAATTCTCATCAAATTTCTTGTTAAAATTTACTGTTTACCACTACAGATGCAAAGAAAAAATTGGCTGGTGATCAATGATACATTGGGCTACAGCACAAAGGGCTAATGGCTTGCATTGACTGAAGCAACACTCCTTAGTGTCGATGCTGTTATGGAGTTAAGAAGGATTAGGATTCAGTTAGTTATTTTTCCGGTATCAGTGATGTCTTTAAAAATTGTGAGCTTAAGGAACCATGGAAAGAAAAGAAGCTATCTAAAGAAGAAAGCTGTTTGGCAAAACATGTTAACAACATGTCCGTATTTTGTTCTAACTGCAAGAAAGTGAGAGAGAGCAGGGCTGTCAGAAGATAACAGAAAGTCGATCGGAGTGGCACCGATCATTTTGAACTTGAAGTCTGTTTTCTCTAAAATACACACACGTTGTTTCATGTACGCTAGTTGCGCAAACTGGGCTAATCAGTAAGATGATGTCAAAACTTGTGTTAAAATAATAGTAAAACTCATTTACAGCATCATATTAATTAGCTAGTGAATGACTCCTCTTGACAGGACAAGAAAAAAGTGTTTGATGTTGTTCTTTTATCACCCATAGTACCGAAAAAGGAGTAAAAAATGGCTAAAATCAGAATTAGCAGGTCGAACCTTTAGAAACAAAACAAAAATATCTACTTACACTTACCACGCAGCAAGTTTGCTTGTGTTCAACACAAGAACAATACGGACTCTACTCCTCTACGTTGCTCCCGCCTCTGGCATTAGGACCATAGCTCACATCCCCTCCGTTCCTGACAGCTCTGATCTCTGGACAGATCAGTTCAACTTCTCAATCTCTTTATTTTATTAGTATTGCATCGTTGCTCGGCAAAGGAGTCGATTTATAACCCCTAAACAGATCACAAACATGCAGATAATATTTCAGCGTGTCAGGTGGGCCCCCGGAATGTGATTGTGGCGACGGGAAGACTGCAGCTAACCGTCCAGCCCGGCACCAATTACCGACAAAGGAGTGTTGGAGGTCACGGCGGTGCAAATTGCGTTAGCGTTCCGAGTGTCGCTAATCAAGTCAGGCCTTGTCGCTCACTAGAAATGAGGTTGTTTCAGGTCTATTCTTAATTCCCTCCGCTTTCATATTTGCTCACCCCCTGATCTTTCAAGTTCTCTTATTCAATAACTTTTTACCATCTCAATCACCCTCTCTCTCCCTCTCTTTCTCTCGAGCGCGTTTCCCTCCTGCCGAACTCGCACAAAGACCCGAGCACGCGCACACACACACACACCCCTGCGGCACCTCGCACCTCCGCAGGTGACAGCTACGGTGACAGTGTGACGCCAGCCGCCTGATGAGGAGTGATGAGAGCTGGAAACTAATGAAAATAAAACGTCTAATTATGTCAGAGACGCCTTGACGCTACATCACTGCTAAAACACATTTGGAATAACATCCAGCAAATCTTGGACGCACACGCGCGCGCACACACACACACATGCGACCTTAGAGTCCGCGCGCACAGCGGGCGCCTGTGACGGATGGAGGGTTCTGCTGCAAGCGCTCAGTCAGCCTGTCAGGCCGGTGGCTGCTGCTGCTTCTGTCATTGACTTAAAAGGGCATCAAGGAGCCATGTGTGGGACATTACCGAGGCCGAGGGGAAACCGCTGGGCTGCAGCATAAAGACACTTTCAAAGAGGCTGACTTGGGCTCCTATCGAGGGGCTATTATTCAAGACAGTATCCTCCCACCGCCCACTGAACCATCTGTCGATCCAAAGTTTTTAGCAAGTACAAAAAAAAAAAAAAAAAAAAAACACCATTCAGTGCAGCACCACAGTGTGTTTTATCGGATCTGCAGAGACGAAAAGGAGCAGAGGAATTGGAAAGACAAGCCGCTGCACGGAATTAAGGTGGCATAATGAAAATGTGCACTAATCTGAAAACCCAAGATCCACCCCCCCACCCCCTGTTTGATCTCAGCTCTGCTTAGAGATCCATCGCCTTTCTGGAGATTTCAGTTCGGCTGCGATGAACAAGAAAGTTGGGTCTTTCCGCCGCATCAATTTGTTGATTTAAATTAAAGGAAACTACCTATACCAACTTTAATCCCGATGTTGCCCTATTAGCAGGAAGTTGCAGTGATATTACAGCATGTACAACATGTTTACATAAAAAAAAAAGATTTCTGCATTTTCTTTCAAAGTCTGACTCTTTTTTTTTTTTGCTTTTACACAAACATTCTTCTTCTGAGGATTATTTTTTCACTCGGATTTGCATCATTTTTAAAACATTTTTTTCCCCCCCTCTCAAAAGGCAACACAAACCGGTCCAGTGTGGATAAAAAAATACTCTCAGGCATCAGATGGATTTGACCAAAACATGCTTAGTGACCAGCTGGATTCGAAGAAAACACACTCTGTGTCCAGATGGAGCCTTTTGGGTGGTGGTGGTGGGGGGGAAACCACACAGCTTCAACCGTCGGATTTGGAAACGCACGCCACCTTACTACCCCCTGCAATGTGACTCTTTCCAAGTGTTGAGGACGGCAGAAAACAAAAACAGAAGAATCCGAAGATTCCCCCGCACTGCTCATCTTCTCCCCTTTAAACTATTAATTGGCCGACGAGGCATCTCCTAACAGTCACAGTTCTATCAGGATCAGGAGGTTGTGTTTAACCGTCCGACTGGCTGCCAAGTGTTGGCTCCACTTCGCCTGGATGTTCATAACGACTACAGATGGACGAGCGGCGGCTATTATTGGCCCAAACTTGTGAATGTTCCTTCCAGCCAAGGCTGAGAAGATTCATGGTAAATGTGAGATTTTCACAGTTCACATAAACTTCGATTTCGCTCAAGTCCGCAGCCATAAAGTGGATTTTAGCGGATCCAAGTACGGACAAACAGCTCTTTGTCCCAAACTTGTTGACTGCCCATAAACGTCAAATCTTATGGAATCCGCCCTTTAGAGTGCCACTCATAATGCCTTGCAAACGCATTCCTGCCCGTGAACATTTTTTTATTTTATTTTTTTTGCACACATTTTGCCACGTTGCAACTAGAAAAGTTCACTGTGTTTTATTGGGATTTTGCACGAGGCCGAAACAAAGTAGCGCACAAATGTGAAGTAGAGGCGAAAAAGGCACGCGCTTTGCTAAACTTTCTTTACAAAGGCGAAGACGTTGCCCGTCCGTCTTTGGAAATAAATTCACGCACAGTCAGACGGAGAAGGAGAACCTCTGTGAACGTCAATTTTCAAGTCTTGCCACAGATTCTCAATAAGATTTTGACGTGAGTATGCTTTAATCCAAATCGTTCGCTTGTAGCTTTAGCTGGATAATAATGACCGTCCAGCTGGACGGTTAAACCTCTTCTCAGGTCTTTTTTAGTCTCTGCTGGCTGTTCCTCCAGGACTCTAATTAGTTTTCCTGTACCTGCCAAAGGAAACCATGCCCACAGCATGACACTCTCACTACTGTGTTACACAGCAAAGCTCCTCCCCACACAGAACGGGGCCCAGTCAGAGCAACTTCTTCCACACCTTTCCAGTAATTTCTTCTACAAATAGTAGATTTTCAGAATGTACGACTAATAGCTGTTGTGTCATTATATTTTCCCACCAGAGCTGAGGATCTCTCAGTTTGATTACACATAACAAATGAACAATTTTTTTTTTTTTATTGGCGCTCCATTCTCTCTTTTTCAGCAGAGAATTAAGTGACTGAAGACGATCAGCTGCGCTTGATTTTATTAAAACGGGGGCGCATGAACAAAACTATTTACGTTGAAGTTCAAGGTCGCAATGTCAAGAAGTTCAAGGTGTAAACACGTGTTTTTGCACCTATTTTTTTTTTTTGGGTGGAGGCGCGGCCGCTGAGAATCGCCGTCTGTGTGTCTCACCGGTGTGCGTCCTGTAGTGGTCCTTCATGGCCGACAGGTTGAGGAAGGCGTAGTGGCAGGACGGCCAGATGCACTTGTACGGCTTCTCCCCGTTGTGCAGTTTCATGTGATTGTTCAAGGCCCACTTTTCGCTGAAGGAGCGGTCGCACAGGTCGCACTCGAACTTCCTGCGGGAGGGTAAGAGAGGCAAGAGGAGAGGGACCAGGAGGAGGGAGGAGGGGATAAAACAAGGAGTTATTTACTGATCCCAAAGCTGATGTTAAAAAAAAAAAAAAAAAACGGTAGAAAATCTACTGAGAAAAAGAGAAAGAGAGAGATGGGAAATGGGGGTTTGCTGGGCACTAGTACTTACACCCACAGAGCATGGGGGCTGTGTGATTGTGTTCTGTACATCCAAACACACACCTACACACCCCCACACACACAGAATGCAGTTGGTTGCTGGTGTGTCATGTCTGTATAAGCAGGCATTGATTTTTCTGTCCAGGCCTGCCACCTCCACCATTTATTCTCTGCTTTGCACCAGGGCCCAGAGGACTAGAGAAATTCTGTTACAGTCCACACACACACACACACACCCTGCAGGGCCAGTAGGGAGAATAGAGTTCACCTGTCCAGTGTCCCTGACCACTTAGCCAGGGCTAAATGAACAGTTAGCAACATTTTACCTCCTGCTATCCTCTTAAGGCTCTTGAACCGGAGCATCTCTGCCTATCAGAACCCGCTCTACAGCGCAGCTGTTTGTTTTAAGATCACCAGCCATCAACAGCTTCAGATAGTCAGAATCAAGTCAATGAATGTAAGACATAATTCATTGTTTGGTGCATTTTTTATTTATTTATTTATTTCATTTTTTGTTTTTGTTGGTTGATGCCTAAGGCGCTCAAAATATGGCGTGCGAATATGCACGCCATTCTGTCTTTGCTCTGGACATCTGTCTATTCTTCACGCCTACGATTGATAAAAAAGAAAGAAGAAGAAAAAGAATAAGATGATGAGAATAAAAAAAACACAGCTCTGGCTTTTTAATCAGTGTGTAGGAGGTTTGCACCTATATTCATCCGCCGCCTTGTTCGGCTTTGAGAAAAAGAAAAAAAAAAAGAAAAAACAAAAACGCAGAAGACAATAGCGAAAGCCGCCTGTGCTTGAATTAATCTTTACCCCCGTGCGATAATTTAGGCGCGGAATGACTAATGCGCGAGTCATAAACAAATGAAGTCAGCTTTTGGGGAGCATTCGTCTTGCAGCGAGGTGCCGTGTTATTTTAGGGAGGGCGGCTGTCTTTAAGTCCTGATTGTGTCGCTTAATCCCCGCGGTATCTGTTTCATAGCGAGCAGCGTGACACTCACCTGAACAAATAATGACTCCGAGCAGCATGTAGCATGTGTCTGAATCAATAATTCAAACTCATACATCTTTCTTACTGGAAAGGAAGAGGGAGAGGGTGGAGGTGTGGGGAAGGTTGGAGGGATGGAGGCTGGCTTTCGTATCAATCTATATGCTCCAAGGAGATGGATCTAAATGTGATGAAGATGTCGCCAAGCGACGGTTTACAGGGCGTTTTTTCGGCTCAATTGCGAGGAAGGATGAGGCGGCTTTAAAGTGATGGCAGATATTTAATGGCTTAGCACCAAAGCGCGTTCAAGGTCTGTTGTCGCGGGTCTTCTGGTTCTGGTTCTGGTCTGCTCTGCATCCTCAGAACCAGAGCCAAACATGGAAGAAAGCAGCGCTCACTTTCTATGCGCCCCTAATCTGGAACAAACTTTCAGAAAACCTCCAAACAGCCGAAACGTCGAGTCCATTCAAATCAGGCGTGTCGAACTCATTTTAAGATGACGAATGTCGTAGAACGTATTAAGATAGAAACACGCATTAACAAATGGTTAAAATATGAATAAATAGCTCTCTCTGCATTTGCTGAGTATTTCTTAAAGTTAGGTAACTTTTTATCAGAATTTAAACAACTCTGGAAAAAATTAAGAGACCATTTAAAATGGTCAGTTTCTCTGATTTTACTCTTTGTTGGTATATGTTTGAGTAAAATGAACATTGTTTTGTTTGCTTTTGGCTACTTTGCTTTATTAAAATATCTATTTAATATATTTTTGTAGAGATGAAAATTCTTCAGTTTTAATTTTGAAAAAAAAAGTGGCCCTCGATTCCTCTGAGCTTGACATTTCTGGTCCCTGTGGCAAAGTGTCAAAAAAGTACAATTCTGTGAGAGACCAAATCAGAGCTGAGCTAACAGAGCTGCTCCAACAAAAACTGTTTTATTGAACCAGTTTTAACATTTTTTTCCCCAACAATATTTTTATTGCATATTTTACAAACATTATTCTTTTATTCTAACTACGGGCAATATGTCTCCGAAATTCCAAACAACATTTTTTTTTATTTATTTACAGAAAACAGTCAAAATAACGAAAAATATGCAGTCCTGTCAGACCTCACACAATGCAAAGGCAACAAGTTCATATTCGTTTAGAGACAACAGTGCTACTGTTTTAACTCAGGAAGAAATCAGAATCAATATTTGGTGGAAAAACCGTGACGTTTTCAATGAGGTTCAGTGAAGGGGTCTCTTCATTTTATTCCAGAGCTGTATAATGTGGCAGGACGCAGATAAAAACTGCTTTGATTCGATTGATAAAACAATAAAATAATATTACACAACCGTCATCTTGAAAGTTTTATTTATGTGCTCCTCTAGACTCCAGAGGGCCACATGAAAAGTTGTGGCGGGCCAGATTTGTCCCCGGGGCCTCGAGTTTGACACACGCGCTTTAAATCAAGGCTTAAAACTCCACCTGTGTAGAGTTGCCTTTGATTAGCAATAAGTCAAACATTGATCAACGCGTTTGATGTGTGTTTTCTTGATGATGACACTTCGACAAACTAATGTTTATTGCTCGACTCTGTGATGCTTTTATGATGTAAAGCACTTTGATCTGCCTTGTTGCTCTTATTTATACAGCATAATTTGCTGTATAAATAAACTTGACTTGCCACAAATGAAACTTGACTTAAAAATGCGAATCCTGGTTTCTAACTCTCATCTCCAGACTTTATTTGACCAGCAGCATCTGCGGCTCCTTCCACCTTCCTCGCTCTCCCTGTGGTATTTATAGAAACAGCTCGTCTGCCAGGCAGAAGTAAATAAGATGAGTGAAGAGATGCTATCTTTTATTGTAAGCATTATGCACAACACTCCTTTTGCTTTATGAGCTAAATGGGGGGCCATTGTTTATCACCGGGGCGTAATCGCCAAGTCGGCGCGGGCCTTGAAGGAAGCGCGCGCGCGCGGGGGAAGCGTGGTGGGACGGGTGGCGCGTGAACAGGAAGCCGGGAGGAAGAGGGAAGATGGAGGAGTCAAGGAGCTGGCAGAGTCGGTGGGGGTTTTGTAAGGATGAGAGGAAGGTTTGCTTCTGTTTTTACGGGATGAGATGGAGCGCTTTGATCTTGTCCCTGCATGTCAGATCCCGTCACGATCCACCGTCTCGCCCATACATATGCATAGTGCCTCTAAACCGCCAGGCACCGTGCTAAAAAATAAATAAATAAAAAAGATCGCACCCAAAGGTGGGAGGCAGAGGGGCAGACGGATGGAGAGCGGGAGAGAGCAGATGTGTGTGCTTGGAGGGGAGAGGGAGGAAGAACAGAAAATTAGATTTTTGTCCATTTGAAATGTCTGAAAACTTATCGTGCTTCTGAGAATTAAACTCAAAGGTGTGGAAATATATTCGCAAAGTCCTCCCTATGAGGGGCCGCATGAAAATAGAACACCCAGATAAAAAAAAATTGTAATAATAATAATCTAAATTACACAAGAAGGCATTCATATAGCATATACTTTAAAATGTCCTCCTTTAAAAGAGCTCCAATGATGTCTTCAGAAATAAATGTGGTGTGCTTTCATGTAGGGTGAAGTATTGCTTTGTTTTAGTAAAAGGAAGACCTGCATGTCTCTCTGCCTGATAATTGGCTTTTTTGATAAGAGTGAATTCAACCATATGCTAAATTCACTTCCAATTGTCTCAAGAGATAATCTTCAATTTTAAGTTTTAAAAAAAGGGAATAAAATAAATTCCATTATAACATAAATCATCTCAGTTGTAAGGGTTTATGTTTTTTATAATTTTTATTGAAGTAAGGAAACACAGTGACAATCAAAAGCCTTTAAATGATGAAACGGCTGTAGATTTAGTTATCGTAAGTAAGTTCAAATATTAGAACTGATGTGACCAAATGACAACAATGACATTTACGAAGTATAAAAGTGGACAAATTTGCAACTGTAGCTTGAATAAAAATGTTTTGTTTCCCCCTAGTGGATACATATATCAAGTATTCTTTAAAGTCTGACCTTCCAAAACGTTTCCCCCTCCTCAGGTTAACAACACGTAAAAGTTGATTCTTTAGTAGAGGTCGTAGTTTTGAATAAAAATGAAGGATTTCCCCATCAATGAATCAAAGCATGTCTCTAACCTTCCTCCGATGTTTTCCATAGATCAAAAATTGTGTGATACCTTTCCTGATTGGGAGAAAATCTGAAGTTTTAGTAACTGACTGACCAAACGCCGATCTGAACTGTCAGAATCAGATTTCTGGCCTACTAACCTGTGCATCTCAAATAAAATCCCTCTAAATTTATAGACAGGTGGTGAGTTATCTTTCAATACCAACTGTGCAATGATTACAAAATAACAGTTGGATGATGATGATGGTATGGCATTTTGCTAAAGGAATTGCAGAAAAAGTTTTTTTTTTTTTCTAAATAACTGTTTACTCCAGATTATGTGCATTTGGGTTGATGACATCACACCAGGCAGGACGTTGACATGAAACAACTCCACATTTCCTCTCCCACTGACTGATGCTACAAATGATCTCTTCATGACTTCAAGGATGAAATGTGCTCCTTCTGAGGAACTCCTTTTGCTTCTTTCTCGTCAACAAATCATCCAGAAATCCACGCAGTGTTTCACCTACGGCTCAGAAGTTTTGCTGCAGCCATTATGTACACAAGTCAACACGATTAAATAGGGCCGTATTGATACCGAAGTAATGAAAATATCCGATAAAGACATTTTCTCAAAGGTACTGAGCGAAAAGAGCGTTGTCTTACACCTGAGCACATGCAGAATGTTTAGATGTGGAACTAAGTGTGTGGCGCAATGTTCTGCAGGGCAACTTTAAAATGTGACACCAAAACAGAAAAGAGAGGACTCCCAAGCTATCGCTCAGGAGTTTGGGATCATTAAGGTTTTTCATGCAGCTACAGCGGAGGAAAAAATGTGCACTGAAGGAAACAACGATGTCGAGCTGAATGGAGACAAACCTGAGAAAAATCTGAAGTCCAAATCCAGCCGCCTGCAGCATTCAACAATCCCAAAATGGCTGCACAGCACGAGAGACGGACAACAGACTGGTGCTGTAATGAGGAATCAGTTCCAAAGTAAAAAAAAAACTCTTCTACATTTTAAAATTTCTGTACAGCACTAATTTAAAAACATCCTAAACATTTATCATTATCAAGCGCTTTCATTGCTGTATCATCCATTCAGATTCCATTTTTCTTGAGCAAACCAAAAACATTCCCAACTTTGACATTAAACCGAAGTACCAAACTTTACTTTTTGTGTATCGTTACATCCCTACCATTAAATAATTAAAATCACTGAGAACAAGACAAACAAACGGAGTCAGAATTCCTCCAGACACCTCAGCCAGCCAGCTGTGACATCAGAAGAGGAAGTCGAAGTGCTTTACTCCGACTAAATGGTTTACAGCAAAACAAAGACTAATGAAACCACTGACCATTGCATTTTTTATATATATAGGTGACAAACAATCTCTGTAATTAGTTTGGGTATGTTGTAGAGCTAAGTCTGGCAAGGTGCTTTAAAAATACTGGCAAAAGTGCAGAAATGCACTAGAATCTCAGACTCAGTAAATTACAACTATATGACACCTTATATATATAAATATATACTTCCACACCATATGTTTACATCGCCGTGTTAGCACACAAATAAATGAGACGAAAATAAATCAGATATACATAAGAAAGCGAGGTAATAACTTTACGAAACGCTCATCTGTAATCACAGACAAGCTCCACTTTGATTCATATTTATCCTTTTCCCTCCTCCTGTGTCTCCTCTTGTGTCTCCTTCTCCTTCCCCCTCTGATGGCGAAGCAGAGTCACCTGATTGACGTCCTGCGCCGATTTATTCACAGACACAGGTGAGCGTCTCGAGCCGACATCCAGAGAGCGGCATGCCGCCGTATCCATACTGTCACTCGTTACCATATCTATACTGTGGTGTGATCCTGATTCAGTTCCGGCACGTGGGGCAACTGTCAGAACATCGCTGGCTTTAATTGTGACAGAGATCCCTCAGGAGGAGTTACTGCACCTCTAATAGGGGCTGGAGGGGGAAAAAAAAGGAAAAACGAAAAGGGGGTGGGGGGGGAATCTGGTTCATTACCACACACTCACTACCACCCCCAAGTGGCGAGGCTGTGTCTGTTTAGGAAAAACCTGCAAATAGTGTGTTTACTGGAAACTATGCTGTTTAATTAAAAAAAAAACATTTTTTTTTTTAAAAGGGCAACTTTAACCCAGTCCATGAAAATTTCTGTCTTATAAAATGTATCTTAAAGCTCAGTCCACGCTGGCAACACGCCTCTACTTGTTTTCAAACCTTTCCCCCTAATTAATCTGATCAGTTCCGGTGATGTGGACCCGTTCGGACGCCCAAACCGCTTCCCGTCCCGCCTCTCTCCGCATTGTTCTGGCCGGCCATCGCAAAGAGGAAGCGATCCGCTACGCTCCCTCGCGCTGCAGCACAAAGACAGAAGAGGGAGAGGCCGACGCTCGCCCGAAGCCAAACTGACACAAACAGACAACTTCAAAGTGAAGACTGTTGTTTATTTGGCGAAGGGAGAGGAGCGGAGATGGGGGAAGAAAAAAAAGAGGAAAATTTATCTGATATGCAACTGTCAGGAGAGCATTTTCACATGTAAAATAGCAAGAGAGTGAGAGAGATTACCTAGAGGGGGGAACATGACAGCATTCACTAGGGTCAGGATGGATCATCATCTTCAGCAGCTCCCCCCCCCTCCTCTCCCCTACCCACTCCTCCTCCCTCATCTCCTTTTTTTTCCTCCCTCCATCGCTCTAACTTCATCTCTCCCTGTTTTTCCCTTTCTCCTTCCTTCCGTTTTTCTCCCTCTCATCCTGTTTTCAGACTCCATCACTCTGCACTTCGACAACCCCGGCAGCTTAAATCCAGACTAAATTAGCTGAATGAAGATTAAATCATTTGGCCCTGAGCTCTCCGAGATATTGGGAGGAAGACTGAGTAAGCTCTAAATGGCGTCTGACTCGGTTCGGACCTATATAAGCGTCTTGAGGAGAAGCTCTTCCTTCAGTGGCAGTCAATTGAAACCTGATTAGAGGGTGGGGCGGGAGGTTCGTTGGGGAGGAGGGGGAAAAAATGGGTAAAAGATTACATTTCTGGGACAACTGTTTCCTAAGTAAAGTCACAGGCTTCGTTAGTTTTCGTCTGCGGGCTCAACGTTGACCGACGACAGGCTGGGTTTTCCCCCGGGAGGTAAGAGATTGAGGAGGGCAACATCATCACTCACAGTGCTAAGGAGAAGTGCTTTAGGAAGCGCTGTAGTCTTTGTGGTCTGTGGGTGCAAATCAGTTTTCGGCATAATGCTTAGTTCCACATTCAAACGAAGCTAATTCAATTAAGGTTGAGCCTGTATACGTTACGTTTTTACTGTCTGTTCAGACAGGTTGTTACGGCAAACAGCAGTACTTTGGTTTGTTGAGAGGCGAAGATTTGGACATGTGTATTACTATTGTTATTCCCTTTTTTTCAGAAAATGTCCTTTAGCTTATTTTTGTGGTCAAAAGTGCACTAAAGATTTCACAAACTTAGAAACATTACTTCAAAGAATCCAATCAGTCAAGAATATTTCAGTCCAGGTTTTACAATGCTGTATTGTATTTGTATTTGCCTAATTTTAAAGTGTTTTTAATGTTGAAAAAGTGTTAAAATGGTTTCTTATGTGTTTGACAAATAGAACTCTTTTCAGCCGTCTCTACGTGTAGAAACAGCATCTGAACCAAATGCTAGCGTATTTACTAGCGGCTAACGCTTAGCCAGTCTATGTATTCTCACACAACTAGCTGACCTGCTTTTTCATTTCAAAATAGACATCTCAAACATAAATACAGGAAGTCAAACTTAAATCACTCACATCTAAGGCTTATAGAAATATGTTTTCATGAGATTTGCTAGACCCGCTGGTTACCACAACGCCAGAGGAATATTTAGCCGTTTTACTGTTGCTGTTTTTAACTGAAACCACATAATGACACAGAGTGACTTAAGGAATAGATATGTAAAATGTCACCATCTTTTTAAAATCATATAAATCTTCCTTAGTTAGACAGGGTTTAGCTCTTACAGTATCTTTTTCAATTACCTCTTCTCAAGAAGCCCATAGAAGAAAGCAAGTTAAATTGCTAAGCAGCGGCCAGCTACCACCCTGCCATAGGTGCCCAGGTATGTCGCGTTTTTCCAAAATTACAGTTTAAACTTTGCTAAAAAAACTGAATTAGACAGATGCAACAGCTTAAAGCCGTTTTATTAAGAGGCCTGAAAAGAGTGTAGGAGGACTTGGTGTACTGGTTTATGGAGCAGGGCTGTGCTTCTCCCACCTGTTGCTAAGCATTGCTGATGGCTCCAACCGTTTTCTTTACTCACAGGAAATACAAATCTTGAATATAGGCCATTTATCATTTACCATCCACTGATGGTCATATTATTTGGTTGTTAATTATCAAGTATTTGATACCCAGAGCATTAAAATGCCATTCCAAGGTAGTCGGTATTACGTAAAACCTACAAACAACTAGACATGACATCATAGAAAAAAAACAACACACCCTGTCATGACACAGCAGAACACTGTGAATTCAACCCCACAGATCTCCATAAACTATTAAGTACAGGAGCCTATCAAAGGTGACTAGCATACGTCAAAGACATGACAGAAATCCAAATGATTTCTTCACATTTAGACCAAAATAAATTGTGTTTTTCAAAACCACAGCACAGATCAATAAACAGTATCTGTAAGTCTGTAAGCTGTTCTGTCTTAAACAGGGGTTATATTTCACTAAGAGTGGACTTGCCCAAACTAAGATTAACAGCACCTGGTCGTAGGGTGTAATGTAAAGTCTTCAGGTACATTTTCTTCATTGTGCTGAAAAAGTGAGTTAATGCGGGGGGAGCCGTACAGAGCAGGCGCAACATAATGTTCCCGGTTTGATTCCAAGAGCCAGGCCACATCTTCCCCCTCCGTCTCTGTCCTTTTTACTGTCCGGCTACTAATAAATAAAAGCCACAAAAACATTTTCTAAACAGAGTAAGTTAACATGTTACAACGAGTCCTGGTTTTGTAGTAGTGCTTTCATTTTCACTTTATTACCATACTTCCTGAAAATACTTAAACTAAAACCGCGGCTTGAGTGGGAGTGACGTGTTTATGGGCAGGAAATGAAAGTAGATGGGTAAAAACAGAAATCCATGGGTACCAAAAAAAAAAAGAAGAAGCCTGAAATGACCCACAGCACAAAAACACTGAAGCAAACAAACAAAAAAGGAGACAAAATTACTAGAAGACAAGACAGAATACTGAAGTGAAAAATTCACAGAGTTACATCTTACTGAGGACTCCTAAAACTTCCAGGACGAGGCCACATGCGTCTGCAGAGTGCAGTAGATGAACCTCCTGCGAGACGAGAGCTGCTGCATAGGGCTGCAATATAAACAACGGCACTCAACAGAGATGCTGTTGCTGATTTGTGTTTACCTTCAATCCCGGGAGAAAGAATGAAAGAAAGAAAGAAAGAAAGAAAGAAAGAGAGAAATAAGAAAAAGAAGAAGAGGGGGGCGGAGGATTGACGAAGAAGAAGAAGAAAAAAAAAAGATAATGAAATAAATAATAAAAAGACCAAGCCCATCAGATAAGCTCCTGTTTATCCTGCTGTAGGGCAAATACAAATTGTCAATTTAATGAACACGGTGGACGTGATGAAAGCGGGGTGAAGGAGCCTCCTGCCTGACAAACAATCAGGAAATGTTATCTTAATATTGTTGCGCGGTTATTCAGCTCATAACTTAGGGGGTGCAGAGGAGCGGAGCGGGGGGGGGGGGGGGGGGGGGGGGGGGGGGGGGGGGGGGGGGGGGGGGGTTAGTGGGAGGGAACGAGGAAGGAGGGGAGGAGGCACAAAGGCCAGGTCCCTCTGTGGTGGCCCTGTTATTGCCTGTTTTTATTGGGAGCCATAGCTCAATGGTCCCAAACAGACAAACCTGGATATGACCCTCAGAAGTCCACGCAAACACGAATAAAGACACACACACACACACCCTGCGGATACACCACAACACACACCAACCTCAATTAGAAAGAAGTCCTTTTGAGAAGTAAATGAACCCCTCAAAGGATTTCTTTTTGTGTTTATGATGTCTTGTTGCCTCTCTAGGTTCACCTTAAAAGCTTAAGAGGCCTTACAGATATTAGACAATTATTCAAAATGCTTCAACAAAATGAAAATCAAGAGCTTTGAAAAAAAGAAAAAGAAAAGAAAGGCCTCCTGCTAAAATTAGAGAAAATGTGATTTATGCGATGTGGCGGGGATCAAAGGCCAAGCCAAGATCAACACACACGCACGCACACGCCTACATCGCTTAAACACTTTAAAAAGCGTCCACATGCTTCACATCTTGAAAGTTTGTTTTTTATATATATTGTAAAGTCTTGAATTTAAAGCATCGCAATCTGAGCAACAGCCACCGAAATTAACTATTATCTCCGTTTTTATATATTGCCGGTGCTAAATTGCGTCGGGAAGAATTACTATCAATATGAATATCTGCAACAATAACTCAGGCGCAGTGCTGAGGACAGGATGCTCTTTATCAGGCTTCTGATAGGCCTTAAATACAGCACAAGGCAGCCATATCAGAGCTTTTTCTCTCTAATATCAGGCCGCATTAGCACCTCGTAAATCAAATTACACTGCTAGAATTTCATTAGGCTCACCTGCCAGTGCGGCTGTGCTGCAGAAATATTTATGTTTTCATGCTGCAATTGTGTGCTCTCAGGTACACAAAAGAGAAGTAATGGGAGGTGGGGTGGGGGGAAAGAAAAAAAAACTGGCGATAAACCTAATTATCTTTTAAGAATACAGAGAAAATGTGCCATAAATTGTGGCAATCCTGAGGAGAACCGGCGGGCTCCGGAGCCTTTGAGTTTGAACGGGGTAGAGGAGGAGTAGAGGAGAGCCGGTTCTGCCATTTACCATCTTTAACCGGGGCTAAACTGCCACAATCCAATTAGCGGCCTCCTCAAATTCGCTCTAAACAGAAATCAAACAGGGTGATGTATGACAGCGATCAGCGGGCCCTCGACGACGGGCTAATCCGATAAAGCGCCGAGCAAGAGCGCTAATAGTGAAAATACTCGCTCAAACAAACAAACAAAAAAACGCAGCCGAAATCTTATGACGGGAGTCTGTCTTTGTTATTTAATTACCTCAAGAGAATTTCGCATTTTCATTTGTTTGTCTGTTGTTGCTCGCTGCGAGTTGTAGCGACTTGCAACACGTAAGCCTCCGCTGGAGGTGGGAGGGAGCAGACGAGCAGGAAGGCCAACATTCCCACAGAGTTTGCTTTCCCTGCGTGGAGCAGCTGGGCTCTGGATGGCCGGAGCTGGTGCGGATATGGATTTTGATTAGACACAAAGGGAAATGACTGAGCCAGTGACCATAACGACAGGCACTTAATAAAAGGTGCAGTCTATACATCAAAGAGCATGTGGTTGTAAATCATTGGGCCCTGTAACGACCTGCATCCCTATCCCATTACGGAGTCCTCCCCCCTCTCCACCCCAAACAGGCCACTCATATTTACTCTCCGGGCGCCAATATCATTTTAGAATAATGAGCTTTGCTCTTGATCTAATTAACAGGACCCGGGTTCATTTGTTTGTTTTCTTTTTTTCCTTTCTGTCACTAAAATTAGGGCCCTGGCACGCTGCCTTAAACTCAGGAATATTAAGCAAAGCGGCTTCGTAGTCTTGAGAGGTAAAAGTTAAACTGTCGATGTCTTTCATCAGAAAGTTTAAGCACACAAGAAAGTGAAAATATTGGCAGGTTTCAAATACAAACCACTAAAGGTATTTACATTCAACCAAGCGTAATAATTTTCTATGCATTCTTAAAAACAAATAATGCCTAATCATTTTGATTGGGATTTACTTGAACATGTTGGTTCAGTCTAATGTTATTCATTATCGTCACATCCAGCTAGTAAATAATAGTGAGGCTTATATAACTATATGGCTTATGTTATGAATTAATATATTCTTTTTGTAAAAGTTAAGAACTTTAAGAAACTTTAAGATTGAGAAAGTTTTTGTGTTGGTGTAAGATTTTAAGTGTACATTTAACTTGAACTGGTTTAGCAACAGTGCTAATGCTACAATCAAACTTGCTAGCTAGCTGAGCTGCTTAAGCCGGAGACAGACATCAAGAACATCAGCTGCACTATAACAATGGATGTTGGATGGCGTTACATATTTGTAATTAAATTGATTACAATTTTAATAAAGCATACGAGTTGAATAATGCTAGCTTTTTCATTTTCTTCTGGTCTGAACATTTTAAAACTAGCTTATTGTGGCATGGCATAACAAAGAGTACAGTAAAACCATATACTGTATATATAGTGTGTATATATATACACACTATATACAGTATATACCATATATATATGAGTTGCATCAGAAAAAGAAATATTAACCTGTAGGTAAGACTTGTAGTGGAGAAAGTTTCTGTGTTGGAACAAAAACTCTAGCAAGTTGCTAATGCTAATGTCAAAGTTGCCGGCCAACTTTGCTTCTTAACTCAGAGCCATTGCTCAAGAATTGCAAAAGTCTCTAAATTGAAAACTTTTTTGAGCAGATTTAAACGTTTTTACTACTGAAGTTAATTTTTTTCTTCAATGACAAACTAGTTTTGTTTATTTTTAACAGAGGAACTTAGGTGATTGTTAGTCATTTGTCTTTCCAAAGAGGAGCTAACAGAGGTGTCTGTTGGGACAGGAAGGATCCGCTGCATTGACAAAAATGTGCTTCTGAACACTGATGACCGCACCTGTTAAACTACGTCTTTAGTTTAAGATTTTCTCATTTAAAAGAAGTCTAGTTGATTATTAATCAATGTGAGTAAATAGGGTTGAAAAATTAATTTAGAAAGATGTCTCTGTATAAAGATGCTTGAAATAAAGGCTAATATCCTGTTCTGAATAAATTGTTGGTTGTACAAATATCTCGGGTTCCCATTTTATTAACAAAATATAACCCAAGAAACACTGGCTGCTGTCAAAACATTAAGTCAGTGTAAAAACGACAATGAGAACCTACTCTATTAAAGAAATTAAACTATTTGAATGGAATCACCACAGAAATGTGATTAAATCTAATTCATTTTGTCAAGTAAATGGAAAAATAAGTCAAAATCGCCTCAACTGTTTAAGTTTCTGTTAAACGTATATATTTTTCTACTCAGAAATACTTACACAAATCTACATAAATTGTTAAACTGGTTTTATCCGTTAAATCGTATAGTTTCTTCTATCTGTGTACATGTGTGTATGGGGGGCGAAAGAGGGGAGGAGTTGTGCTCCACTGGGCAGAAGTAAACCAGGTCCATTCTCTCTCTTATTACTAGAATTGTAATTCAATGATCACCTTAGATCACACGCGTGCCATAAATCAGATAGGCTTGACAGAGGATGAAAAATTGTATTAATAATGTGAAACTTATTATACAGTCCCAAATGCTCCCTTGATAAATGACATTGTTTGGGCCTGACAATGATTGCATTTAAAACATTATTTCTTTCTGCGGGTGTGTATGCGTGTGGGGGTGTGCGTGTGTGGGTGGGTGGGTGTGTGTGTGTGTGTGTGTGTGTGTGTGCGAATTTGCCGGACGAAGTGGCCGCGGTTTTCGCGGGGTGGGCAAGACGAGAGAGGTGGGGTTCCCAAGCCTCATAAAATATTCAAGATGTTTCCCACCGTTCCCTCTCGAGTCCAGTGGGCAGGCGATGGTTGTGTCGGCAGGGGTATAAAATAAAAATCAGTGTGTGTGTGTAGCCATCAAGAATCAAGCGGCTGGTGGCTCACCGCAGCATAAACACCCGAGCTCAGGAAAACCACAAAAAGGAGCTGCACACATATTCGAGTCATAAAGCGGCAGCGCTCCCACTATTATCATGACAGACTTCAGCCAGTTTGGAGAACTGCAGAAGTCGAATCGCTTGGTTTATTATTATATAAAAATGTTTTTTTTTTTGTTTTTTTTTACTCTTCAAACCCCAGATTTAAGAGAGTTTTTTTTTTTCATATCTCAATTTAAATAAGAGCTCTAAAGTAAGTCTCGACTTACCTCGAGACTTACTGTTCTTAAAGAAAAGCAAAAGAAGTGCGAAAGGCCACACACCGTTGCTGAAATGTTCGTTTTCTTCTTTGCTCCATCACATCGGAAGAAGCTAAAAAGGGAATAATTTCCTAGTAAGTCCATTCTGCATTTATCAACTTGAAGAAACTCATTGAGAGACAAACCAAAGAGCAAAATCAGCGGGGACATGTTTTTTTTGTTGTTGTTTTTTTTCTTCATTTACACCTTGTTTTCCACGCCTTTGGGACATATTGAGGCAACCAGCCTGTCTGGCCAATGCCTGTGAAGCAAGAAATACCAAATGAAGTATGATTTAAAACATGGACATTGCGCAGGAAATAAAGCATGTAGGGAACACACTGCCTCTAAAGATGGTGTCACAGGTTCTTGCCTCACCACCGAAGTTGAACTATTTAGAGAATCTTTTGAACGGGCTTGAAAGCAAAGAAATGAAGCACGTGAAAAGACAAATTTTTGCCCCGTCACAGCTATGATGCACTACTGCGACTTTCTACATGTGTCTGTTATAGTTTAACGTATGAATAGTTGGATGAACGGTAAAAATGTCTCCGTTTTACTGCGTCACTTTGCTGTCAGTCGGAGCCACTCCAAGCATTTGGTGTGAAGGTGATCAATTCTTCATCAGAGCAGACAGAGTGAGTGGCACTTGTGTAAATGTGCCGTATTTATGTGCTACCAGAGTTTTGGGGCTCATAGGAAAGTAGGGAGATGATAATGGAGCATTATTTACCAACAGGTTGTGTATCTTGCCATCTAATTAACATGCACTCCAGTGTGATGAGGTCTACCGAACACCTCTGCTTTGTAAGCTTTTCACTTTTAAAATCATAACTTATGCAAGTGTTTGCAGCATCTGACAGTATCAAGACAGTCGCCTCAACCAGAGGCTGTCGAATCTGAACCACTTGGTGCTTAAATTGCCTCAAGAGGGAATTGAACTTACCAGGTTTGGATTTGGAGAAACTACTCTGAAGTTCTGAGTTTTGTGACCGCAGTCCAGCGACACGGAGAGACTCGACTTTATCTGTAACCAGCCATGTTCACATCCTCTACTGTACTGTGTGAGGCGCCGACCCCCTTCTTCCCTGCACTGATCTTATTACCCCTCCCCGTCGCACCCTCCCTCTTCTCTTCTCCTCCTCATCTCCACAAATGACCATGATGGGAGGCCATTCATCTCACTCCTTCGGCCGCCACAATGAAATAAATCAAGAATTTTTCACCCCCCCACCCTCACCCCACCAAAAAATATAACAATATTTGTATTTGGGGTGGGGCAGACGTAATTGATGACTGCGGCCATGCTAATTAAAAACGGCGGGGGTTTCATTAATCTTGGTCATTGAGGACAGGGAGGGGTTAGCGGAGTAGCCGCCACAGAGCTGGCTGGACAAGGGGACACGGGGGCCGCCGCTGTCGTCCTCATCGCTCAGGTGATTTGGGCCATTGTCGGAGTATATTACCAGAGCGAAGTTAATGTGAAGCGGCCATTAATAATCACGAGAAAAGTCACGCGGAGTTGGAGTTGGCCTCTCAAGTGTCTGACGGAGTACAGAGAAGAAACCCGACGAGACAATGAGGTGAACAATCACATGTGTTTACTGCCATGCTGTGGCTGGAGAAATTAATTGCTTTTCTGATTTGGTTTCACTTTTTCTTTAAAAAAACAAAAAAAAATGAAAAAAAGAAGTAAAACACACATCCGCACACGCACACAAAGGATGCTGGATACCGCTTTGGAGAATTAATTACTCAAACGGTTTTCTGTGCTTTCCGTGTATTTACACAGCCATTAGGACTGACTCGATGATAGTAGGCCGTGGAGGTTTGGAGGCCTGCAGGTTGACGCGCAACTTTGGCTTTTTCCCGTAACCGCTGAGCGAGAAGGAGAGCCGAAGAAAAAGAGAATTAAGCAGAGAGAGAGTGAAGGAGATGGGTGGGTTGGGTGGAAGCGGCAGCATATGGTGCCACAGTGCCATAAACAAGCTTTATGAAAAGAGCGGGGACATTTATTTAATCACAGAATACCTGAGGAATCGCAACGAGACACACAGTTTGTCCCATTATTGTTAAGCCATAAATTTAACTGCTTTACCTGAACGCAGAGGAAGGGGCCGACGCAGAAGCTGGAGACGACGCGGGGAAGCAGGTGAATTTATGTACGAGTGTGTTTGCGAAGTGAACTCGGCGTGTTATGGGTGTGTGTGTGTGTGTGTGTGGTGCTTCAGATGAATAGCCATAACAGTTATCCTCTGGTATCTGTGTATCTGCAAACATGGAGAGTAATAGACTCTGGGAAGCATCTGGGAGGGAACACGGAGATAAAAATGTTATTATTTTATTCTTTTAGAAGTCTCCCCGGTTATATTAACGTTTGAGTTTTGCACTTGTTTAATCTCCCCAGTCAGACAAAGGGTTTTCATAAAGCCGTTGGGTTAAAGGCCCTCCAGTTTTCATGCAATTTCATATTTGTTTCAACTTGAAAAACCTCCTCTGCACTGCAGAGGCATGACTTAATAGATATCTACTAACTACATAAACACGAGCATCACCGTTTGAAAGTACACCCCGCTTCGGTAGAAGAGTTTTACCGATTGGGACAGAAAAAAAAAAAGATTTGGTTTTAGGCAGATTGTAAATGTAGTCAAATCTCACCTGATGCAAAAACAAAAACACACAACATATTCCACGCTTGCATTATTTATAACAAAGATGTGGAAAATAAAAGACTTTTATTATTTGTAATAAAAGTCAAAATAGAAAAAATATAGATGAAAAATATGAGTAGGGCCGAAATGATCAATGGGATTAATCGTGATGAATCCATAATTGAAATAATCAAATTATTGTTAACTGGAATATATAGAGTGAAAAAGGGCGTATTGCTGAAAGTAGGACACACTCAAATCAGCAATTAAGACAAAAATGTAAAAAAAATTATATACATTTTGCATTTATGATAAAGTAAAAATAAAATAAAATAAAAAATAAATTTAAATTCTAACCAAAACTTCTCAAGTGGCATAGTTTTATTCTAGAAAAATTCTAAAAAAATAAGCGTCTTTTGCTGTCCAATCATTAATTGGTGCATCCTTTGCTACAAATGTTAAAGTTATATTATTCCATTTTAGGCAATAAAATGCTCATTTTCTAATTAAAAAGAATGTTTATTTGCATTTTTCAATGTATTTCTAATATTGTTCAAAATAAGGCTTAAGTGGTTAAATAAAAAATATTGCTGTTGTTGCTAGTTTTATCCAATTAATAGATTAAGCGTCAGAATAATTGATGGATTAATTGATATATTAAAATAATTAGCAGTTGCATCACTAAATATGAGGGATTTGGAACGATGACCTTTGGCCATCACATACAGTGCTGAAGGCAACATATCAGCACGGACAACTCAAACTAACTGTGAAGCGTGGAAGTGGAGGGCTTATGATTTAGCTTGGTTTTGCGTCCACAAACTTTCTCATACCACAAGGCACTCCGGCTTTAAAAATGAGACCATCTGCCCAGCAGGTAGAACTTGACATAAATCAAGGTCATCAACAGAACAATAATCCTGCAAAACACAGCAGATCTACAAGAGAATGCTTGTAAAAAGAAAATAAGCTGTTGGGATGGCCCAATCAAAGTCCGTAGCTCAACCTTATGATACCTCTTTGGAAATAAGTTCCTGCAAACCTGAATAAGCAATGAAGTTGAGAAGAGTCGGAGTGACTGATAGTCATTCGGAAAACAACTACTCGAAGTGTTAGCTACTGAAGATGGAAGGTATTGAGTCATGAAGATGTTCTCTCCATTTTGGCTCACAACCTTGAAAGAACCGGATAATTTTTATGGTGTATTGATATGAAAAACCGTCGAACTGAAAGAGGATTCACTTTTTTTTTAGCTTAAGCCACAAGGACACAAGGAACGACTAAAAAAAACATGAGCTAAGCTCCACTTCAAAGCCAACAGAGAACAAAAACCTTAGATACAATTAAACTGCAAGTGCAATTTTGTGTCTGCGAGCATATTTCCACACACACAGAAACGCACGCCCACACACACACACACCCACACACACACACACGCTGTGCCAGGTCAGAGGGACAGCGGTAGCTCAGAGCCAGCTGTGACCTGCCGGTCCAGGTGCTCAGGAAAACCGCTGTTAACGGCCACGATTGATGATCTAATCAAACTGTCACCACGGCGACCTGCTGCAAGGGGAGGAGCAGCGGCTGTGGAGCGGTTTGTGAGTGTGTGTGTGTGTGTGTGCACAGAGAGAGAGGAGGAGAGCAGGTGGGGTAGAGGGGAGGCGTTCAGGAGACCATGTGCATGCTTACCGTTAGTCCAAATTGAGAGTGACAGTCTCAATAGTGAAAAGGCCTCTTTTTTTTTTTTGCCCCCCTCCCCTTCTAAGTAATGGAGGACACAAGTCCAGCGTTCTTCCGGAGGATGTCACATAATCAACGGAGACGCCCCTCTGAAACATGCCGCCTCGGCGACGTCTCCCCAAACAAAATGGCATGCCCGGCTCTGCCTTCTGTAATATTGCAGATCAGATTGAGAACGGCAGGCCTGGAGACGGCGGACAACGGCGGCGCAGGCGGACGTTTGAACTGCCAGCTTCATACATCTCCCATGAAGGACGTTCAGAATCACTGGGTTAAGGCAACCTCTGTCTTATTGGATTAGTGACATTAAAAGCCTTCCATGCTTTCTAAATCCCACACGAAATCTAAGAAACGTTCCCATATTTGTTGATTCCCTATAACCAAAAACTCACTATAAAAACAATGTTCTAAACCACAGAGGGCCACCTGCTTTGATTTACATGAACTAAGCTCACAGATGGATGAAGCAAACCCCGCAGATATCCAATGAAGAACAAGAATTCAAGTCAACTCATGTGGAAATATGCAAAAGTAAAAGTCTTTGATCCCAAATGTTTTCATAGTGTATCGCTTTTCTATGTCATATTTTGCAATTCTTGTACAATAAATTTTATTTATTTTGGATTTTTAGTTACTTGTTTAGTAGCATCGACAACCAGAGATTCAGGAAATTAACCTGGTTATTATATATATTACAAACTTATTGGCACTTCTGCTAATTATGTGCAAAGGCACTTAAAATAAACTCATCTCTCTTACAGTAGCCTAACATCCAAACAAATGAACGCTAAAAAATCATTACAAATTACTTTTCATTTTAGAAATGTTTTTCTTGTCGCATCAAAATTATTGTAAAATAAATGCAAGTGAACCACTTTCTAATTTGTATGTCACTTTTTTTCTTTTTTAGCTCAAAGTTTCTCTAAAAAAAATCAATTAAAAAAATCATTGTCCTGGTGTATAAATTATATGATTTGACAGCGAGGTCTATTTCTCTTAGGCTCCTGAAAATAGACAACAGAGGAGATCATTCCACTCATTTAAGTTTGTCTTCATAAGTAACAAAATGACGACAATAATTATGAAATTAACTTGCTCATTTCTACAGTTGGTGCGATAAAGTTCAAAACAACTGAAACTGTGACAAAGGAGGCTGGACAAAGGCCCAAGTTCATCTTGCCACATTCAGCAGCATTCAGCTTCTATGCACAAAATCAAAATATCAAACAAACTTCCAGAAAACTGCAAAACAGCCAAAACACTGACCTCATTTAAAATCTAGGCTAAAAACCCACCTGTTCATCAAGTGGAACATTGCTGAACATATTTAATGTACATTTGCTAGATAATCGTAATGATGGCATTTGACAAAATGTAATGTTTATTTCTTCTTTCATAATTGGTGACTGTTTTTATGATGTAAAGCTCTTTGAACTGCCTTGTTGCTCTTTATTTATACAGCATAATCTGATGTATAAATAAACCTGACTTGCCACCGGTCACAGTGAGGTGGATGGCTAAACACTCACCAAAACCTTCTGACTGAGAGTTCCTGTAAAGAGTGGCATCAACGCCAAGTAGCCATAGCAACCATTAAATACTTTATACATGCAATGTGTTTGTCTGGGAAGAATGCCAGTAAAAAAGCAGTTTGCTTAACTATACCAGCACCTTCAGTAGAACTGTCAGCTGAGACGAAGAGTGAGATTTTAGGCAGCTAGCATTATCGGTGAGTCTGATGTAAAACAAAAGATATTTACTTTGAACAGTAAGTGATGCCCACTGTTAGGTATGGTGGATAACATATGATTCTGTAAATCTGTTTCTCTCGGACGGCCTTGGGAATGTTGAGCGCGAGGCTTTCTGAACTCTCATTCCTGTCATTATTTCTGTCATCTGTCACTGCTGAAGACACTTCCGCAACATAACAGCATCAGCGCGTCCCAGCACGCTGCAGTTCCCCCTATAAATCACACCAATGAAGCCGTTCCTTATTTAGCCGTGAAGAGAAAAGTTCAGGAAGTTGTCCAACTTAATAGCAGCCTTGTTGATCGCTGCCTGTTCCGCGCGCGCTGTTAATCACCTTCCCCAGGATACATCCAGGACTGCCGCTCGCCCGTCCAGCTCGCATTAATTTAATCGCTGCTCGGCTAATTCATTGATTAATTGGTTCATTAGTGATGCCTGGCAACATCCATTTCTGCTATGACAGTCTGATGTTTCAATTGGGAAGAAAAGAAGAACGAAAGAAAAAAAATACACAGGCTGGCGGCAGCCCAGTTGCTCCACCGTCCCTCCGCGCACGATGTCCAACTTCTGTCGACGGTTAAGCCGCACAGTGGCGTCACAGAATTACCCGTCTGGTTCTGTGCCGCGGGATGCCAAACGGACACGAAGGTGAGGTGTGGACATTCGCCGTTGTTCTTTGCTTGAGTAATGTCAGTCGGGCTTCAGCCGGCGGGGGTGAGATCATACAAAAAAAATAAATAAATAAAAAAAACAAAAGCTGGAGGGACTGTTGGAACTGCGCTGCCCAGATGAGGTGGAAGATGAACAACTGCTGCCGGTGTATTCCACGAGTCAAGGTCACATTGCTCCGGCGTGAAAAGTGGCTTCTGACTGTGGGACGAGCTGTCAGCTGCTGACCAGCGTCACTGTTAGTAATAGGAGCTGATAGCACCCTGGCTCACCCTAGAACGAGGAGGAATAGCACACAGCCCTGAAACGAGAACCGACATGATATCACAGGCCGATCGAGATGCCGAGGAACATGACCTCTGACCCGGACTCTGAGACACAAGCTTAGATTTATAATTGGCATTTTTCTCGCAAAGCCCTGCTGCGGCATTCTGGCTAATAAAAGGAAATGAAGATTTTTTAGCTCTAAAACGTGTCCTGTTTCCTGGCCACAAACACACAAACACACACACTCCCAATTCGACGCCATATGCCCGTGACAAGTGCATAAAAATGGTTCCCAGGCGTTCGCACGGGGCCAACCTATAAAAACTTAATGCACCTAATTTTCCAGTAATCAAACTTTTATAGACTGCGGTGGCTTTTAAACTAACAAATTTTAATTATCGCTTAATTTTAACAGCAATATTAGCGCGATCCCTCATTTTGCAAGTGTTCACTCGCCATGAAATATTGAGCGGGATAAACAGGGAGGCGCGGCGTCCGCTGGCTCCCGTTCAAACGAAGCAGCCAGCGAAACACAAAGGTGAGCTAGAGGTCTGAGGGCCTGCCAGGACCGAGCGGGGACGGCACGCGCCGCGCCTGCCCTCTGTGAGACGGAGCTTTGTTGATACTGCGGGGAGAATAATGACGGAGGATTCTATTTCAGTAATCCAATTCAAAAACAAATACTCATTATCATTACACACAAGCTGATAGATTTTCAGAGTTTCTGTTCATTTAGAGGATATTAAAAATGCAAAGTCCTGACTGCTGATGACTGTTCTCGAAGTGCTGTCTCCAAACATGCTCACAGAAAGTTGAGTGAAAGGAAAAAACCTGGGGCAGGACAGTTCTAGTGTGCCGAGCAAACTTTCTGAGAAGCTGGATTTGGGGTTTTCAATGACTGTAAACTATGATCATCTAAACTGATAAAATTAAAAAGAATAATCTATCACTCCGATACCAATATCGGATTGGGAACACAGCAAAAAAAAAAAAAAAAAAAGAAGTATCGGATTATCTTTGTCTGAATCTAAAATCTCTGATGTAAGACCTCTGCTCCAGAATTTAATCAGCCCCTTCATCTCTATCCAGCAGCTCTTGTATCCCACACACAGACCCATTGGTAACTAATAAATGGTCCAGTTGTTCTCGTACCTATTATTGTTGACTGATGTTCTTTGTTTGAGTTATATCACTTGAGGAAGCCTTTTCTAACATTCCACTCCAGAAAATAAGTAATAAAAGTATGAATGATTCGTGCTGATATCAGATCAGGACAATATTGGTATCGGCCAATACTCAAAGCTGGGATATCAGTATTGTATCGGAAGTGAAAAAGTTGTATCGGCACACCCCCAGTAATAATACCACACTGCATAATAATAATTAACTTTTTGAATTAAAGAGTTGAAATAAACTTTCTATGATATTCCACAACAGTTGGATTCTAGGTGCGCTAGGGCTGGACGATAAAACTGAAAAACGTATCACGATACAAGGGACTCATATTAGTCAGCACTGATAAGTACTGATTATTTTTTAAGTTTTACATATTTGTAAGGCTGCCAAACTGGTGAGGCGACCTTTTCCTGTTTTATCCAGTTTCCTCTCCAGCTACTGAACTCATTTCCTCTTTCACTCCACATCGTTCTTTACATTTTCAAACACAGGGCATGGTGGCCAAACATGAAACTGTTGCTAGGTAACCAAAGAGTGAATGAGTTGATGCCACCAACCTTGCTTAGCTGGCAAGGCTTGAGCAGCTAAAGCCTTTAGTCTGCCTACATCTCCCAGAATGCTGTGCAGCTCTGAATCAGAGTTCATTGAAAATTCTATCGTATCTGTTGATTCTGATCATGTGTCTATCGCAATACATATTATTATTGATCTGTTGCCCAACCGTGAGATGCACCTATCAGTGTTTTTATAATTTTAGATTTAGTTTTATTTATATTACAATATTTTTATGCTGCAAAGTGTAAGAAAAAATAAAATCACTTAAAAGGGCTAAAGAAATCCAGATACCCTCCCTGCCTTATCATGCAGTTAAATTCCCTCTTCTTGCAGCAGCCACACAGGATGCTACTGCCTGCTGCCCTTGGGTGGCTGAAAACGAGGCCTTTACCACCCAACACCAAGCCAGAGAGGCAAAGTGCTGACACGAGCAGATAAGAGAAGGAAGAAAGACGAAGATTAAAGCGCAGTTTCATTATCAATAATTAAGGGAAAGGATTTATTATAATGAATTAGGAGTTGTCTTTATCTACTCTTTATCTCCCCATCACGCTACTAACATTTTTACTTCCCTCACACACATGCACCCCCACACACACACCCCCACATGCATGTACCCGCCGCTCGCCCACACTGCTAGTGGTGTTTGTGTGTGACATGACCCCCGCCTGCTCCGTGTGCTCCATATTGCCACCATGCTGGCTCCACGCATGGCTCTTCCGCCCCTGCTCCCCCCGTCCAGCACGGACGGTCTCGGCCCTGCGTGCCGGGGCAATATGGCCACGCTGCACTGCATGCTGGGACGCGGCTGCGAGCCCTGCGCCCTGCGCCGCGGAGCCAGATGCCCTCTCCAGCGAGATCGAGGTCGGCCCCTAGCTCGGCAACACGACCGACCGCGGGTTCGTGTCGGTTCGGTCTCGTGGACACATGCAATAAAAATGCTGCGCAGTCACAATCAGAGCGACGCTCACCACCGGCTACAGGAGTTTTACGGAGGTTACATTTTCTATGCATCTACTCTAAACTTTGATCTTCTGAGTGGATCTACGTGTCTAGAAACTTTAAACCAGCAATCCAAGATATTTAAAGGTATAAATGAGGGAGGAAAAACTAATCTTAAAATTTCGCTGTTAAAGAAGCTTAATGTGACAACTTGGTGTCACTAAGGCTCCAAAACAAGAGGCTGTCTGGACCATCCGATATTCGAGTCGCCCCCGGATACCTATGATCTCCAAATTCTTGAGATCACCTCTAATAATGCTTATAGTTCCCTATTTTAATAGTGCCAGTACCAAACATATCTTAACATTTATGTGCACAGTGGAAACTCTCTTAGCATTATCGCAGAAGCCAGTATCTATTGTCTTGCTTATCTTTGCTGTGAGAGATACAGCCAGCCAGCGAAAAGGAAAATGAATAGCGCTTCTGGATTGGCTGCTTTGCAAAGGCCAGTCAATAGCGCGCCAAGCAGCATTGCGGCTAGTTATTTCAGCTTCCTAAGTCGTGTTTTATTTTGAATATTTTAGTTTTGCTCTATGAGAAAATTCACAAGAAGGTGAACATGCAAATACTGAACCGGAAATTAAATGCTGACTGGTTGCTTAGGAACAATGTAATGAAAAAGTATTCTCTACCGTTACAAATGTAAACATGTAGAGTTTAGTAAGCACTTTTGTAGCACAGTATGGTGGAAGACGTCCACCATTCCAAAAGTCTTGGAACCGTGTTAACAGCGTAGCATCATAAACTCTTTAAAATAACCAGAGATTTTACATAAAAATATGGTGGCCTCTGATGGAAACTTGATAAATGCATTGTAATTGCCTTGAAACCGTGTTTCTGCTAGACATTAAATCCACTTTCTTTGCTGGCTGCCTCCGTCTGCCGACCCTGTGAGCTGAGCTGATGACAGACTCTGCAAGACATTACGTATTTATTAGTTTATTTATTGTTTACCTTTTTAGCCTTACCAGCACTTAAGTGTTTTTGATCAACAGGTTTTGTGATTTTAACCTCCATTGGTTGAAGGAGTGAAATTTTGCCCCACACTCTCTAGCTAAACATTAATTGTTGGTGTGTTGCTTTTAAAAAAAAAAAAAAAAAATTATTGTGACTTGCTATAAAATTGATTGCCCTTTGGAAAATGAATAAAGATCTGAATCTGAAAGGTCAAAGATCCCCTTCTCTGAATGATTCTACCTTGAAAAATGTTATCGGAGGCATTCTGTTCTTTTGGCATAAGTGGTTAGACAAAGTATTATCAGTCACTGTACTAGAGACGATTCAGTAAAGCACAAATATTTTTTAATAACAGAGGATTTTTCTTAAATGATTAAGCATACTCAAATTAAAGGTTATCTACATTTTTAGTGTGTAATATTATAATATTACACACTAAAAATGTGTAATATTTTTAGTGTGCCATACTCGATTTTTGCACTTGTGAACCAGACCTCCTCAGTTGAAGACAAACTACAAGAAGCCAGTTATCAATTGCATAACCTTCACCTACAGCTTCAGTGTAGCGAGCTTAAATGGAAAACCCGTCCTTGTTTGCACAACTCTCGCTGCAGTCTCGTCTCCGTTTGGTGAGTCACCGCACCTGCGCTGCTTTCGTGCATCCTGGAAGTTATTTCTGGATGTGGGTTCATGCCTTTTTCCCCTTGAATTCCTGTTTTTCCTCCATGAGTTTCTAGCACCAGCTTACGTAGCTCAGACACGCGCTAATGTTGTAGCTTTAAAAAACAAAAGAAAAAAAAAGGAAACATGCCCCTCATGGCAGTAAAAACTTTCTCCCCAGCTGCGCATACCGTGCCCTGTGCTCCATCTTCTACTTTAAACAAATACGTCTTTCCCCCAGGCCTGTCGGCACGCCGTTTCCGAGAGTGACGAGTGTATTAGTCGGGGATGCTTATTATTACAAGCGTGAAAATGGCAGGCGTTTTTAACAATTACCTATAAAAACAGGTATGCGGGACGGGTCAGTTGTGTTTCGGGGCCCTGTTTTTAAAGGACTAATTACAAACAGTTGAGTCAAGGTTGCTGCTGTCAGTCAGGCTCTCAACCTCTGGCCTTTATGGTGGAGTGTTTGTTTAGGTGTCTGCAGAGACCCCATGCAAATATGAAAGAGGATACCGGGTTCATAAAGATGGGAAGATGGGCTAAAAAGGTAAATAAATAGTTGTGCTAAGAGCAAAAAATACTGGCCCATGTGTGTAAATCAGAACATCCTCAAACAGTAATATTTATTTCAGGGGTGAAATTGAAAAACAGACCAAATAAAAGATAGCTGCTGTCATTTTTAATGTAATATTCTAATTCCCAAAAAATAAGCAAACTACAATCTTGACCTTCAACAAGTGTAAGCTGTAGTTATTAAAATTAACAGTAGTAAACATGAAATACATCACTCCGTATTAAGAATCTATATATGCTTTAAAAATTTGAATGACTGAAATCAAACACAATTCAAAGATATGCACCTCTAATGTAAAATAAAGGGGCCGTATTATATGTTTTCCAGCCACATAGTATCCATCAAGTAACTCTGTCACCTTCAGTTGTTATAAAAATGCTAAATATTTCAAATATGACTCAAAGGAGATTTAACTTTGTCGAAATTGGCCTCTGTCTCTTTAAAAAAAAACTCTTGCTCTTTCTGAAACTCCACCTTCAGGACGTCATCACAACATGGCTCCTCTATCGAACCTTTAACAATGTTTTTATGAGAAGTAGCTCATATAATGAGCTCAGCAGATGTGCAGCTCCATCAGCTGTTTGCCAATTATAGCTGGCTAGTCTGAAGGAGCCAAATAGGGAAATTGTGTGGGAGGGATGCTCTCTGAAGCAGAAGCTTGGAAGCTGCAAATTAGAGGAGGAGCTTTGACCTTGTAGGCGGAGCTAGGTCCAACCAGGCGTTTTGCACGGCGGATTGGTTGCCAAGGGAGATTAAAGGATTTCTCAAACATGCATGAACGAATAAAGGCAACACTCCAGGTATGTTTTTGATGACAGAATAACATTGTAACACAGGGTGATGCTCAAAAAAGTTGAATTTACATAAAACGGCCCCTTAAAACAAACATACATGACGGAGAAAAAAAATGATGTAGTCAAGCAAAATGTCACCAGATCTAAGCTGAGAATCCCAGTTACGACTCGACTGAATTTCTCCTTAATTTAAACCCGACTTCCTCCTGAGGGGGCCTTCATTCTTCGCTGCGCTAGTTAACGCGACACATTTCAGGCTGATTGCCGTAACCTCTCCGCATCCCACCCCTCCTGTTATAATCAGGACAACCCTATTGTTCTCGTGTGAATGAAGACGACTCGGCGTGTTTGACGCGCAGCGCTCAGTCAAAACGAGAAGCGTCAAGAGCCGCACCGTGGCCTCCGACGCTTCGCGCGCGCGAACTGGAAACGCCAGATTGGATCCGCAGAAGAAGTCAGCGTGGCTCGAACTGCTCGTTCCAGAGACGTCAAACGGGGCCGGTTCTCGTAAACCTGCGCGGACGTGTGTTCCTCGTGACTGTGACAGCACACACACACACACACACACGGAGATAAAAGGACAAAAAAAGCCCTCATCTGCGCTCAGTGCCTGCAGTTAGGAGTGCTGGTGTGACTGTGACAAAGACCCAGTTGTGTCACTTCCTAACAGTTCAGCCCTACCTCTCTCTCCCCCTCTCTCTTTCCCAGAACCTGTCAGGTAGTGGGAGTTTGGCGTCTCACCCTTCCTCCTTTTCGATTCGTCTTCCTCCCTCTCCTCTCCCCACCCCTCCTCCTCTGGGGGGTAGAACAATGTAAGGGACTAATATTAGCTTTTTATTTAAACAGATCTGACCAGCGCCACCCAGCAGTGTCCGCTCTTCATTAGTGCAAAGTGATTGTATGGAGACACCGTGTCCTAATTTCCTACAGGTAGTTTTTCCCGCTGATGGATGGACTCTGAGAGGGAGGGGAAGTTGCTTGAGAGAATACGGGTTAAGGCTTACTGGAACACTGCGGGTTTTTGTCTGATGATGCTTTTTTTTTCCTCATCAAACACTAAAACTTATTCGATTCTTGTTAATCCCAAAAGATCTACTGTGACAAGTAGGAAGTGGCAAAGCAGAGCAGGATTCAGCTCCGTCTCTCTGTTACCAGCCACGCAGCCAGGAAACAGATTTAAAGCAAAAGCAAAGGAGGTGGGTTAGCGGCGCTCGGACGGGGTCGTCCAGGACATTTTGCTTTGAAATCTCATCTCCACTGCCAAGATGTTGAGCATACAGTATCACCATCTGCAACAGCTCTTTGAAGATTTTCCTTTGGGAGAAATAAAGTATTTTTGAACTGATTTGATTCTGTTTTACAATTTTTCCTCACGTTTTTCTGCCTCAATCTTAAAGGGTCGCCTGTGTTCAGCACCAGTCGGCTTCCTTCCCTGGCCGTACCGTTGGAAAAAAATCATAATGCTGCCTCCACCGTGCATCACTGTGGGACGGTTTGTCCGGGGCCTTGTGCAGGAAATGGTTCCATATCTTTCAAAATGTTCAATTTTGGTCTCACCTGAAAAGAAAGAGTTTCCCACCTGAGCTGTGGTTTGCTGCCGCTCCACCAGAGCTAAAAGAAAATGTTAAAATGTTTTTAAATATTAGAAAATAAATAAATGAATAAATAAATATCACTGGTGTTTATGTTCAAGACATAGAATAGGACTGGAGTTTGAATTCAGGTTAACTTTGTTATATTAGGACCAGGCTAAGACTTATCTTATCATAGTATCACGAGAATAAAGTAGTAAACAAAAAATACAATGAGGAATGTCGAGTCTTGTGAAGTTATACTTTGGTATAAGTGTTACAGATAATACTTAGTTGAAATAATCTTAATCTCTTAACACAACAGCATCAGATTATTATCAGTAGCAGAACTTTGAAACGACCATGTCTATTTCGAAGACAAACTGAGCTGCTCATGTCAGATCTTGATAAATAAACTTTTTTTTCCAGTAAAAATGTTATGTTTTTTCTGGTAAAATTGCATCGTTTTTTTGTTGTTTGTTTTTTTTTGCTAATATTATGTCTACTCTCGTAATGACACAAAAACTATCATAGCCTGGCCCCGATACTCCGTTGTACGTACTACTCACAGAAGGGATGATTGCAATAAAAAACACGTTCTGAAAAAATATTTTCAATCGTTTGTCATTTCATTTTATTTATTTATTTTTTTAAGAAAAGAACGTGAGCAAAAAAATGAAGAAAAAAAAAATTTACTCAAATCTAATCTGGCATGAAAAACATCAGATTTTAATTCTGATCCACATCACGCAGCTCTATCATATAGTAAGCTAATAATACAAATCATGAGGAGTTGACTATTTTTTAATTTATTTTTCTTTAAATCAACATTCGTCAGACATTTTAGATATCTGTCTGAAATCTCTCTGTGTTTGTGGTCCCAGGAAGATTTGGCTAAGTGGAGTCTAGCATAGCCAACAGCTAGTCAGGCCTTCCTCTCCTCCTCTTCCTCCTCCTCTCTACTTTTGACTAACAGATCTCCCAAGTGTTCTAAAAATACCTGCTGAACAGGGCTGCAGCGATGGTGATGAAACTGCCTCTCTGACACTGTCCCACTGCAATCCATCTCTCCACCGCCTGCCAGCCAGCATATGTTTGCAATTGGCTCCCCCCAACAACCCCCATTGCCTCTCAACTCCCCACCCCTCCGCAAACTGGTCCCCAGTTGCCTGTTCGGATACACCCTTCTCCCCCCCCCCCCCCCCCCCCCCCCCCCCCAGCCCCCACCCCCCACCCCCCCACACACACACACCCTCTCCACCCGTTCCATTACACACTAACACACACGCCTACACACAGGCGCATGCACAATTCCCCATCCGCTCCCTCTCGCTGTCTCTCTTTCTCCCTCAGCAAGCGTCCTAGTCTCCAGGTCTGGGCTTTCAAAACCGGTGCGGTTATCAATCACTGAGCCAGCTCTGTCTCGTACACCCACACACACACCCCCACCCGCACACACACTTCCTCTCTTTCTCAGTTTCCTTCTCTTCTTCCTTTCGTCTCCAGTCTCTCTTGTCTTTCCATCCCTCTATCTCCATCTCTCTTCCCTTTTCACTCTTCCAATCCTGTCGTCCTCTGCCTCCTCTTGCACATTTGCCCAAATTTGTTCCACTTAATAAGCCCTCCCCAATGACCTTGCGCTAATTAAGCTGCACTGCGTTGGAAATATGATGGTTAATTAATGATGAGATAAATTCTGTCTGCAGGACTGTCAGAAAAATGATGACACCGTGTTTTACAGGTTTAAATAGAACAAACCTTGTGGCTGTCCTCTCTCAAAGAGAGACGCAGGAGTGTGTGGGTGTGCGCGCGCGTGCCGGGGTGTGTGTGTGTCCGTGTGTGCAATGAAAGAAAAGAGGAGGTTGTGGTCATTTGCAAAAAGAATTTGCAGGCCATGGTGGCTAATGTTTTCACATGTAGGTATGTTGGTTATTTTTTATTTCTATTCCTTTTTTCAAAAACACTGATTAAATCAAACCACTTGGGGTCTCCACGCTGCTCTGTGCACTTTGACCTTCTATATTAAATCTGCTGTTTGGGCAAATTTTCCCCAAAATTTGAAAGAGTTGAAACAAACTAAAGCAATAGCTGAGTCTCTAGTGGAATACAGTTAGACATCAGTGTAACTTCATCTGAGTAAAATCTGACATTTCCTTGGTTGGTAAACGTTGGTGAAGATGTCGCTACTTGAATTTAAATAGTTATTTTTTACTTTGATTTTGTCATTTCCTTGTACAGGCGGGGCGGATCAATCAGGGCGGATCAATCAGGGAAGACTGAGTTTAGTTTCCCAAACTTCTTTGAAACTTTACATCGTCTTCAAAGTTTGACCTGATAGTCTTTTGTCCGGGAACTTTGATTTGCAGCTGAAGTTTGTTCTTTTTGTTATTTATATTGATAATCACTTACTTATGGAAATGTCTGCATGAAGCTTTTTTCTACTTAATTTTCTTCCTCTCACACTTATTCAAGTAGGAAATGATGAAAGCTAATACCGGTCCCATGCAGATAATGTAGGAAAACTACACAACCCATATCAATATCGAATTAAAATCAGTTTGGTGGAGGTGACAAAGTATTAGCAGACTCTAAATTATCTGCAGAAACTCTGCAACTCTGCCTACTTGTGTATTTTTTTATAGAACATGTCTATAAAATATTCAAAAGAAAATGTGAAGTTACTTGATATACTATTGACTGGTGTGTGAAGACCAGCCAATTGAGGAGCGGCAGGGTTACTGCAGGTTTCACCAACTCAAATTTAAGACTAGTTGAGAACTCTTTAAGACCACTATCAAAGGAACAAACATGTATCTCCACAGAAATGTATGAACTTGTTCACCTAAGTGGCGATAAATTTGCACTTACCCAGGATAAACGCAAAAAAGCTTGCTAGCTAGCCAGCTGTGACTAGGAAGCTAGCAATGAAGTTCTCTGCGTGCAACTAACTCTTGTGAGAAAAACCAACAATACATAGTTTTTAAAGGTGTAGTTAGGATCACATTAACTCTGTAAAAGTTAATGTTCCCACAGGTTTCATTCTGAGAAGGACCGCTTGTTTAGATGTTACAAGGTTGGCCCAGAAGTCACTGTGTGTAGAATTGCAACCACAACAACTAGTCTTTTTTGCTAAATTACAAAATCTTTAATATTACCAGAGTTGGTAGCAGGTGGTAATATTCATAGAAGCCTGCTTTTTCATATTAGATGGGTTTTAAGGAAAGAGGGATTTAAAAAGGAAAACGTCGCTGCATTTGGGAAGTCACATAGGGTAGATATATGTTTTGGGAGTGGAAAAACGAAAAATTTTCCTGCAACCTGTAGAGAAACGGAGGTTACAGCATCCAGACCGCGGATGAAACAGACCTGCAGGAGCTGAGGAGACCCTGGATGAGTTGCCACGTAATCCAGAGCAGCAGCTGACAGTAGGAATTTAGCTGATAAAGTCTGAAAGATTGAAAGGCATCTGGTCGGACCGCTCGCTGCTATATCTGAAGCCACTTGTCATGTCTAATACAGCATGTTGTCAAAAGTATCAATTTTGGTTGCGGAGAAATGAAAAAAATAAAAAAAAACACGTCTGTTTCTATTTCAGCAGCTCGCTTGACAGATTGAGAGGTGTTTAAAGTCTCATTTGGGCTTGTCAGTGTTTCGGGGGGGTGGAGGGAAGGGTGCTTCACAACTTCATCTGCTCATCGCATACACACACACACGCAAACACACCCCTTCTGACAGCAGGACTCTGTTTCTGATAGACAGGGCCAAGCGAGCGAGGCATTCCACATGCGCAGCAAACCCCACACTCACATCCCATAGACAGAAATGGGGAAAAAGCAACATCATTCATCCTTAATTCAAGAGAGAAAGATGAGGGAGAGAGCGAGATAAAGTTTGACAGAAGGGGGGCGCGCGGGAGATGATGTAAGCAAGAGACGGAGACAGACAGCAGACAGCCATTTAACTCATTAGGGAATGAGAGGATTTCATGTTATATTTAGCTGGAAATTTAACTAGCGGGGAATTTGGGTTTGAAAGCTTGCAGAGGCTCCGGCAGAGTTTGCTGCAGTCATCCTCCAAAATCTTGAGGTCACTTCTTCAGGAGAGTCAGCACGTAGAGAAACAACAGAAAAGCAGAGCAGTTCTACGAGATCCAGCCAAGAAACATATCGAGGCTCTTTGCGTTTCTTTCAAACACGTTCGTTCTAAGCAAAGCGTGATTCTGAATGCAGACAGTGACTTATAAAAAATGCAGCCGCATGCGTTTGATTTACCTTTCTTTACGCTGCCCGACTCCGTGTTTTCCCAGCAGGTGGGTATTGAGGTGTTTCTTCATCACAAAGGCCCATCTACAAAAAAAAAAAAAAAACACAAAGCAAAAGCACAAATTCAGCACCAGAGTTAACAGCGGAATACAATCGAACTTTACTGCAGGATCAAAGCCAGAGCTTTGTGATAAAAGAGTAAAACAAAAGCGCTCTATTTGCCAAGGTCAAATATGCACACTGCAATTTAGACGAAAGAGATCACTTTCAAAAAACGTGAATTAAAACACATTCATGGCTTAGATTCTTTAATTTTTTTCATAAGAAGAAACATTTTAGCAAATATTTACTGTAGCCTGGGATTACCAAGAGTGGTTATAGCAGTCAGTATCAAACTTGAAGTAGGTAGGACTTGTATTCACCTCATTTTGAAAAAAACAGAATTACAGATGCCCTAACTAATCAATTGGTGACTAAATTTGAGTAATAATCAGCTTGATTGGTGAGAAACTAAATATAATCTTTTTCCAACCACTGAACGCACCATATCAAAGTGCTACCAGGCCAGACTAACACTCTTCAATTTGGATGTTGTTACTGAGGTTAGGAGGTCCAACATTAACTATTTTGAATATCAGGAGAGGTGCTTAGAAAGAAACCAAAGTATGAAGAGAAATGTGACAGTTTTTTGTTTGGTTTTTTTTAAAGGAAATTATCTGAATATTTTTATTGGATTTTCAGCTAAATAAATCCCCAACCAATACAAAAAAAAAAGGAAATAATGTTCCTACAATCAGCAATATATAGCAACGACATAACTAAAAGTTAAATGCTTTACAAACAGCTTGGAAGGCCTCACGATGGCTACTAACTAGCTAATAGCTCAAATCTTTGGGGAATATTTCAGAGTTTTGTAGGTAGGACATTTACTGTCCATGATATCTCTGATTAGCCATGCTTTAATAAAAGAGAAAACAATATTAATGAACTCTTTAAGGTAAAGTATGCAACCCAAACCAACCGGCTGTTAATGAATGTGAGTCTCTTGACTTAGTCGGCATCTTTTTGGTGGTGTTTTTGTGTGGGTCTCGCCCCGTAACACGAGTGTTCCACCAATACACTCGCTCTCACACACGTGCAAGAATTTAAACGCACATGTATCAACAGAACACGCAATCGCAGGCACATAATCAAAACCCAGCAGAGTACCATTGCTCGACAGTCACCACAACGTCCCGACTTTGTCGAGGGCCCCGAGTTTAGCGTGTCTCCGAAACAGCTTATGAAAACATAATGAACGGATGACAGGAATAACTACTCTGACATCCAAGCTGCTTCGCCAGTGTTTTCATCCCCTGGCCCTTTTCATTTAGCACCCATCACTTCCCATTATTGTGCCACGGAGAGACAATGACCACATCTGAGAGCCGGGGACGGCGCAACGACGAAACATGAAAGCGGAGTCGAACCGGCAGCTGCGCGGCTGGCACCATCACTGCACAAACTCAGTCCCTCCCTTTCCTTCTTTTCTGGATGCTTTCATTATTGTTTTTCTCCCCCTCTCCTTCTTCCAAGTCGACCGGCGTTCTATTTTTTAGCTTTTGAAGCTTTCCTTCTCGCTCAGTAGTCGTATTTTGTGAAGCAAAAGCATAATTATTTCACCATTTATGTCGGTGTGTCAGTTTTCGCTTCCCTTTTTTTCCCCCTTCCAACACACACTGCAGTGTCCTCCACGGCCCTGGAGTCCCGTCCGTCATGGAGGCCCCCGAGGCCGACTCTAACTAACACCATCATATAAATATTCAAACATGTTCCACTGTTTTGCCTCATTATCGTCACTCTAGATCTTCGCAATCCTCTCCAACTCCATCCGTCCACCACATCCAGGGTGATGCCTCGGAGTTAAACCCGGGAGCTAGCGCACGGCTACATCTTGTGCGTTCCAGTAAGGGAGACCGGCAAGATCAAAATGCCGGGCTTCGCTTTTGACCGACGCTGTCGTCTATAAATAAATATGCAAGCAAAATTAAGATATTTCTGAGGGAGGTGGTGGGGCGAAAAATAGTTAATCAATATCATGTTTGAGGAAAAAAATGTGAGCCTCTGGAACACTTCACTCGTGCCTGTTTAAGTCGCCGTGTTTAGACATGAAGGGAAAAAAAGAGCTTGCAAACATTCCTGTTAATTATGTATTACAGCTGTCCTTCATAAACCTAATTACAGAGTGCTGAAAGGCAACGAGGGCAATTTGCATATGCGCATGAAAGACAAGACATATGCAAAATATGATTTTAATTAGCATTCTTTGATAGCGAGGGGTACAAATCAAACCGCCGTGTTGTGAGATTTTCATCACAGCTTCTTTCTTTTTTTTTTTTTAAAAACAGGATTATTCTCTGAATGGCACCAGCACAACACGGTTAATGCCCTGCGGAGGCACCTGGCACGTACAGAAACAGCGACGTGCGTTCATATTCAGGGACGTGCACGCCGCCAGGCAACCGTGCGTAACTGGAAGTGGAGAACGTGCACAAAGGGCGATTACACGTTCACAATTAGTTCTTCACCATGTGATTATCTTAACACACACACACACCCCAAATGTAGGCTGCAGACACACAAACACACAAGGGCAGAAAAATGGTTATCCTTCCTCACGAAAAGACATCTACAAGTACCCAATCTCTCATGCACGCACTAACACAGAGAAGGATCCCGTATCTAAATGTTAAGGGGCCAAATCCATTTGTTTAAGGCAGTGTGTAATCAGCCCCCTGCCCACGGTGTGTGTGCATCCTCCGCCATCCAGGTCAAGGCCTCAGCTTGTCGTCCCGCTGCCTTGGGCTGCATCATCAGCCCCAACCATCAGCCTTGATGGTTATTGTAACAAAGGGATACTTTAACATGCCATTCATCCATATCAATTCTCTTCCCCCTCATGAATTGAACTAATAAGGCTGTGCCTCTGCCCTCCAGGGATGCTCATAATATCCATTGCGGATATGAAAAGAAAAAAAAAAGAAAAAAGAAAAGAAAAAATGAAAAGGCAGAAGGAAAGACGGAGGCTCTGGCGTTCCACGTTCGACTTTCCCCTCAGACTAATCGGCGCGCCACAGCTCGTTAGGTCCGTGACGTGCCGGAGCTTTACCGATAAGCAGGGGAGACACGGCTCAATTACCCACAGTTACCATCTTTCTCTTTCTCTTCCCACCCTCTGCCTGACGATGAAGAGATAACTTGTCAATATTTGATACAAACAACTTTGTTTGCCTAATGGGGTTCCTGGATAGGCTCATCCACAGGTCTGCTGCAAGGGATGAAAGATCTAAGAAGAAAGGCCTCAAGCCAGACTGGGCTTAGGGGAACCTGAACACCTCACCAACAAAACGGGCGTACGCCCATTAGGCGCTCAACGTGGCGTGCCGGGTTGGAGCAAGGACGTTCAGAGTGTATCTCGCAAAGTTTTGCTACAATTTGTTATGCTGGTGTCTTGAAGTTTCACTGTAACTGCAGCCTGGTAAAAACCAGCCCCTTGTTCTGCGCCATTTAAATCGTATAGAGGGTCTGGCACCTCTGTTATTGAGACATGATTTCTTCCTGGAGGAATGAACTCAAGTTTCAAATTTTACCTAATCGCTAATGTGCCAGTTGGATGCTATGAAGCTTACTGGAAATTGCCTGTGCTGTAAACAACCATCCTCCACTGCGAAAAGAGAAGAGCTGAGCTGAGCGAGATGGCTGTTAATGCCAACTCAATATTTGGATGGATTTGTTCAATTCCTTCGCTGCCATTGCTAACCCTACAGGCAGACTACTCCAAAACAGCGCCCAAAATCAACGTCAACGTTCACAACTTCTCCTCCTGTTCACTGATTGGCACGATTGATATTTTACTGGAGAAATTCACTTCAATGGGAGAAAGCCGAGACTTGTCAGTGAAGCGAGATTAGAATCGAGCAGAATTGCATGGCCAGGTTAATATAATTGTAATCTTTGGCTTTGGGGGACGGGCAGAGCTGCATTACTCTATGCTCCATACGTAATGAGGAAAACCAATCTGAAACTTTGTCTGGCATTATATTTAAAGTAATTTCAATAATATAAATAGAATGACAAGATATCTTAACACTCTAAGGGTTTTATGAAACCATGGTAACGGCAAGCAGAACATGCCGAGACTCAAATCTCCAGCATTTTCTACACTCTTCCAGCCTGGCCCTTGCCTTCCTACGCAGTTCTGCTCGATCCACAGTCTGAGGCTTTCTCCCACTGACTTCCTCTGGTACAATTTCTACCGGGCCAATCAGCGAACAGAAGGGGAAGCTGTGAACAACGACGTCCATTTTCAGAATTGTAGTTTGCCTGGAGTTTTAGCAATGGCAGCGGAGGAAGCGAACGAAGCCGGTCAGTCCGTGTTGGCCACGCTTCCAAATAACAAATCAACATCAATATTCATCTGGTTCAGCTCGACTCTTCTCCCACAGCAGCGTGGGAAGAGCCAACTTGAACACATTGAACTAACGCATTTCACATGTCACGGACAAACGTTAACGAATGCGTAACATTTAAAGTCGACGATTGCTTCCGCACCTCTAGGAAGCAATCGTTTCTCAATAGCAGAGAGTCAAGACCCTGTGTATGAAGCAAAGTGTCGTACAAATGCTGGTTTTTACCAGGTTAACGTTTTTCTAGTAGTTGCCATTGTTTTCTTTATGAAAATTAAAAGAAACTGAGTTGTGATGCTTCCATTGTTTACAATCTAAACACCCCCAAGTTAAAAGTTAAAACACATATCCAACAAGGTCTTCGGGCCAAAAAGAGATCCAAAAAGTCATCAGATGCAGTTTGGCTCTACCGTCAGCGGGTCGAGTTGCCGACAAATCTCAGTAAGGAGGAGCAGTTTGGCTGGGGGAAGATGAAAGTGCAGGTGGGTATGAGCTCTGAAGTTATGGGACTACGTTTCAGCTCTTTTCGATGAGCGCACACACACACACACACACCTACTCCCACAGTGGTCCGCTGGGCTCCAAAGAAATGAGTGTGTGCGGGCTCATCTAGCCTACTGTGCCAGTCCTAATGACGGCCCCCACCTGCTGCTTTAATGTCACAGCTGGATCGCCCTCCATCCTTCACTGACTCTGACTGCCATCAGCAGCAGGTAGCGCCCCTCCACATCCTCCCACCTCCATCTCGTCTGCCATCTCACGTTCCTTCATCTCCCCTCACCTCCATCTTCTGCCTCTGCTAGCTCTCGTCTCGGCTGAGCCTCCTTCTCCATCCATCTCTCTCCACTCCACATCGCCTCTACGTTTCTACATCCTTTGGGCCATACCTCCTTTCACTTCCTCATCCCATTTCTGTCCATCTTTCCAATCCGTCTATCCCCCCCCCGCTCAATTTGGAGTAACTCCATATTTAGAACAAACCGGGGAAATTTGGGAACTCAGAACAATTTGAAGTTGCAAAAGCACCGAGCCCCTTTACAATTAACTTGACAATTCTCTGTTGCTGTAGGAGACATGCTAGATTTATAAAAGCATGCAGTCGCATACTATATTTAACACCGACGAGAGAAGGAGGGATGAAGGAAGAGGGGGGGGATCCGTGAAATGAAACGGCACATCCCGCAACGTCACCGCTAATTCACTCTTCAGAGCAAACGAAAGTTGCTGCCTTCTTGTTTATTTATTTATTTATTTATTTTTTTATAAAGTCATCTCGGAGGAGGCGGAAAAGCTGGAGGTAAGTTGACACATCTAATCTGAGAGACGGTGACAGGCAGGTGAATTGACAGAAGAACAGAAACCAACACTTGGCTGACAGCAACCCCGGAGCGCCGAGACAGCTGCTGACGTGTCAGACAGACACACAAACAGACAGGAACATGTAGTCGACAGATAAGACTTTTATTGACAGAAGAGAGCGGCGGCTGCTGCTGCTGCTTCTCTGACGGAGAGGGAAGACGGGCACACGTCGAAACGGAGGAGCTCGCGAAAGACGGGGGGGGGCGACGACGGGAATCGAGACGAAGTTTAGGGCTCCCTTTGATAGCTGTTCAGCGGGCGGGATGGATGGGTAGGAACCGCTGCAGACGTGAAGTGGAATTTGCTGATACGTAGCAGACATAGAGGCTGATGGAAAGACAGAGGACAGGAAATGAGTGGCGTTTCGACATGCAGAACTTCTCTTGGCCGTTGAAGTTTTGTGAATTTTGTCTCTTTGCATTGATAATCTTTGATGTGCTTCACTTTGATTTTATTTGATAGACCAACCCAAAGTACAGGATAACTGTCAAGTGGACTAAAAAGGGAATAATTGCCTATTTTAAAATGAACTTTTTTTCTAATAAGAATCAAAAAAGTGAGGCATGTCTTCATGTTCAGCCCTTTGAGTTATGTGGTTGTCCTATCGGCATTTTGCGGTTAGTTTAGGGGGAAAAAAATGCATGTTAATAAATTAAAAAAAGGAACAAACAAAGAAAATATATTTGTATATGTCCACGTATACGCAAATATTTACAATAAATATACATACAGTAAGTAAAAGACATTTTCTGAGTCAATCAGTTCATTTTGCATATAATTACACTGTATTCAGACACAAACAAGAACGCATTTAGTCTTAAAAGAAGTGGAGAAAAGTACGTTTCCTCCCACTTTGAACATTGAGACAGACATTTTTCTTTGCTAAATAGATCTAGCTCAGTAACATTGAATACAGAGCAGCTGTCAACATCACACTCTTTAAGAATTGGATCTAGGTCTTGGCTGGGCCATTTTACTGTAAGTTTAGGGTCATAATCCTACTGGAAGTCTCAAGTCATCTATAGGCTTTCTTCCAGGATCACCTAGTTATTATATCTCCATCCATCTGTCCATCAACCCCCAAGTTACTTCCTACTTTGAGTTTCATTTGTAAAATACTAAAACCATGTTTGCTTTCTTTATACAGATGTGTCACATGCAATCCCAATAAAATACATCAATGGGGCAGTATCATTTGAAATTGACTTTTTTGAGCTCATGATGTAATATTACTTCTTCATCAAAAACGTGGCAACCACTCATCTGTACAAAATGCCTGGGTGGACATAGCTCCGCCTTAGAGGTGTGTGGTATCAGCTTCTCATCAGAGCTGCAGCTTAAAAACTTATAAACTTCCTCCTCACAGACCACCCCTGCCCCGCAACTTCCCCGCTCAGCTCCTTCAGACTAGCCAGCGGCAATTAGCAAACCTCTGGTGGAGCTGCACGTCTACTGAGCTCATTGTAGCAGCTACTTCTCAGTGCAACGCTGATGAAAATGTTATTTTAAGGGTCAATAGAGGAGCCATGTTGTGATGACTTTCTGAAGGCGAAGTTTCAGAAAGAGCAGGAGATTTTAAAGAGACAGGCCCTATTTCAAGGTGTTAAATCAAAAGTCAAATTTCTTTTATATACCACACACACACATATACATACTGTATATATATATATATATATATATATATATATATATATATATATATATATATATATATATATATATATATATACACACACACACACACACACAGACAACTAGAGGTAATGCTTATTTTATTGTGCTATAAAATGACACTATGTGCCAGGAATATACATAATGCTGCCCCTTTAGAGTGTTTGTCTTCTAAGGGGAAAAACTCTAAGCTGGGGGAGTCTGAGTTGTTGTCACTTTGTTTGACCAAAGCAGGAAACGACGGCGCGTCAATACCGCTCGGACTCTAGAGGGATCCACTTATGCAAACATCCCGTAACCTTAACGGACATTTTGGAGGAAAATAAATGAATAAAGCATCCGAATTGATTGTGTTTTCGAGCACCAGCCGGAGGAGAGCGAAGCACTCGATCTATTCTGAGATGATCTTGATGAAAATAAAAGGGGAGGCAAAGTGGCTCTCTGACGACTGATCAACGTCAAGGCTCTCAGTGAAACAGACACCTCTCACTTGTGACGCCGTCGCTCGTGTGTGTGTGTGTCTCTCTCTCTCTCTGTGTGTGTGTGTCCTCTAGTCTTAGAGGAGGTACATAAAAAGCTCACTTTGCCTCTCCGAAGGGGTTTTTGGATCATCTGGTGAGGCAGGTGATGGGGCTTGACGGATTGATTGAGGCGAAGTTCTCATCGACGGTGGCAGCGCCCCATAGAGTTTCCCGGCTCCAGTGCACACTGTTCCATTAAAGGATCATTTAGGGGAGGGAGGGGCGGCTGGGTTCCACCTGCACTTATGCAGAGCACACCCTAATGCGAGATGAAACACACATTTTCAAGCTACAGGAAGGGAGACGGCGAGAAGAAAAGGAATCTGTCCCCTTCCCGACAGCGCATTCCCATCTTCAAGAGGGAACAGCGATTGATGAAGTAATCCATTATTGATATCATCATCGTTATGAGCCGATGGCGGTTTCAGCATCACGGACCCCCCCCTCCCTCCTCCACACACGCCCCCAGCTCCGAGAGTCAGAGCCCTGTTTGCATATTATGCTCCTCAGCTTCATTATATTTTCTAATTAACTGCTTTAATTTGGGGTCTGAATCCTAAGTGAGAGGAGAAACTTGAAAATGCTGAACAAGAAAGAATAATACTGTATTTTGTGTCAAGATGAAAAGAGGTGTTGGGGGGGAAAGAATAAAGGGGGGGGGGGGGGGTTTACAAAAGCAGCTAAAGCACTTTTCAAAATAGATTTCCAAAAGCTGGCATATTGTGTGGTATCAGCACAAACATGATCTACTTTTATAGATTAAACAAAAAAAAAAAGTGGGGGGGGAGGTGAAGAGAAGCTGGAGAGAAGGAAGTGCTGTGAAGACGGAGCACGTCCCGAGAAACATTTCCAGTGAAATACATAACAAGGGAAAATGATGCGGCGTTCCGAAGGAGGTGAAAAAGTCGTTTTTACGCAACAAAACAAAAATGAATCAAAAATGCCCCGTGTTAAGGGCTGTTAGCTTCTGCCGCTAATGCATCTTTCTTTCTCTCTTTCATTCCTCTCCTCCGTTCCCCCCCTCTCTCTCTGCAGTGCAGTTAAAGATATGAAAAATATATGTGCCTTTCCTTTTCTCCCACCCCCCCCCCCCAATCACCCCCCTTCCTTCTCCTCCACCGCGCCGTGTTAAATCATTAAAGAGAAGTCCTGCTCATTATCTCTCTAAACAAAACTTCTCTTAAACCAAATAAATCACCGTTGCGCCGCGCAGCTAACAGCCGTGAAGGGATAAATTACAAAGCGCCTCACTGGCAGCGCTGGTATTTTAAAAAGCTTGCTGCACAATTTCTATGATGTGCAGTAATTTGTAATGCAGGTTCGCCTTATGCTCGGTTCGCTCGGCCTCTTCAGGTGTGTGCGGCGCACGCCCGGGGAGAGGAGAGGTGAAAAATGTGCCGTTCCGCGCGCTTTCAGTGTTATCGGGCCGAATTAGTTTAACGATGTTTTCATAAAGTGGATGAAAATTCGCCAGAACCCGCAAAAATAGAGAGAAAAAAGCGCACGCTGTCACTGGAGGGACTTGGAGCCGTCTTTGAAAAGGAGCTGTTTACATTTTTTAGTTATTTTTTTTGTTCTTGTTTTTTTGGGGTTGAAGGACAGAGCTTCGCTCCCAGGAGTGAGCAGTTTGCGAGGATGTAAAACAGAAAAACATTTAATCATTCATGATTTATGAAAGAGTTCTTCGGCGTCGCGGGATGCAAATAAAGGACATCTCGACGCGCTTCGTTTGAGAAGCCTCTCTAAACTGAAGTACTGACGCTGTTGAAGGAGCCTTCGTGAAAATCTTCCAGCATGAGAAGGACTGACTTAACATAAACAAAAACAACAAAAATCCAAACAACACTGTCAATTAGAATATCAGGACATTCATTTCTGTGGTCCAAGATCACCGGCTAACTATTCCGGACCCAAACTGCCACAAAAAAAAAACCAAACACTTTTTCCCAATTTCACTCAATTGTCTCGTAAGCTAGTAGCAGCATATAATTTATAAATGGATCAACATATCATCTTATGTTATGTTCTTGATAAAGATAACAGATGTGATGGAAATCTAAATGGTAAAAGCTTCATCCTGTTCACTCCTTCCAATTATTCAGAACATGTTTCCAAGTTTTAAGCAGTGGGCGTTCTAACGACTGGCCTATTTCTTTGAACACTAAATGACAGCAAAACAAACCAGACTCTCGTTCTGTTCATATTTAATAAACCCACAACAGTAATTAGTAATCGACAATATGAGCTTGAGGTTAAGGCTCCGAGGGGCCACGATAGGCCTCGAATAATGGATGTGATCTACAGAAAGCAAACATTTATGAGGTTTTCCATAATAATTTATGTTCTCCTCATCCTTCTGAAATACCGCTCTACCGCCCTTTACCTGGTTATAAGATTATTCTTAAAGATTTATGTATTTTTCCAGACACGTAATGCCAGACATAGTTGAGGAGAAATTCGACTTTGCAATTTGTTGCCATGAAATTGTTCTCTGTCGCTTTAAGAAGCTCCGACTCTTTCCAACAACTGTTTTCATCAGAAAACTGTTCTGCCAGTTTATAGTCTAAATCGTCTTAGACAGAGAAGCAGTTAGTATGATGAGATCAGCAGACACCATCAGGTGTTTGGCAATTTCTGCTGAAGTCCTAATAAATGGCTAATACTAGCAATTTATAACAATAACCAACATTCCATATGTGTGCAGTCATATTAGCTGTTAAATTTGGGGTCTGTCGGAAAGCTCCGTATTTTAAAGTTGATATTTCTGACTTTAAGGCGTTCTGATCATGTTTTCGATTTTGAAAATGGAAAATCCAACCTCCACGGCAAACAGAATGCATCAATTAATCCAAATGAAGCATTATCAATCATTGTCAGTCGTCATTTTACTCGCGGCCAAATGTTACCGACTGGGTAAAATCAGAGCTAATCATTTAAAACTTCAACAAGCAGTGGTTTCTCAATAGCTGAGGGTCCAGACCTTCTGTACGAAGCAAAGCGTAGAACAAGGAGCTGGTTTTTGCCACGCTGGCAGGCAACCAAACAGGTCACCAATCCCTATAACAGACAGAAGCAAAACATATGCTCAAATTTCTATTTCTTCACTCGTAAACATGTTTAGGGAACATAATTTTTCACTGTAATAAAGTTTTTTTTCCCCTAATAAAACTGTTAAAGTTTCAGTTAAACAACAGCGATATCGGCGCTGACTTATTGAGACTGGAGATGATGCCTAGTTGGCACCTAATTTACAGTTACCAACTCAAAGAACAGCAACTTTGACCACTTTTTTCCGCATGACCACTGCCCTGCTTCATTAGAACAGGAAAGCACCCCAGAAGGGCCTTCTGCCCTGTTAGGGAGCCTAATTGAGGGGAAAGACACCAGGCACCCCTTGCAACCTCTGCCCCCTTCTGAGCCCCGTCATGAGTCGTGATGAGCCTGCCGCCACGCCCTCCGACGTCTCCCGCCTTGCTCCCCCCCCAGAGGGACAGATTAAACTGCATGTAACATGGGCGCACTTGGGTCCATTTACAGCAGAAACACCCGACCGCGGATCCGGCCTCGCGCCCTACCCCTCCTGGGGAATAACAGCAACGCAGTATCCCCCTGCCCACCTCCATAATCCAATAAAATAAAAAAGGAACATGATTTATTCAGACTGTTTACTACATAATCCTCTGAGAACAAATTAAATGTATGAAATAGACTGTAAAGAAAAAAAATCTGTTAAATAAGAGAAGATTAGAATTAATAATGTACACTAAAATAGATAAAAAAATCCCAAAGCTGAAGGACTGTAAGTGCCTAATTCACAGCAGACACATTAGAGAGTGCTGGCAAGCCATACATACACACAAAACTGTGAAGCAAAACTGCTCTTTCCCCAATGAAGGCAGAAGAAATGTTATCCACAAAAACCAAAGACAACCAGGTCAGCGCGATCAGACTTGAGTGATCTGAGGATGCCAAGAATCGGAGAGGAGGAGAGAGAAGTGGGGGGGAGAGAGCTGGAAAAACAAAGACGGAAGACAGCCTCTAATTTCAACCGGTGTTGTTTCGGAGAGTGGTCTCGCACATTAAAAAGAACTGAAGCAACATGACAAGCGAGAGTTGGATTTCTCCCACCATAGTTTTGCAAAAGCAGATAATCCATAAAACATAAGGCCTCCGTATTGACGTTTTTCCTCAGCCGGCTGAGTGAAGGGCGCAGCTGGGATGTCAGGCCCGTCTGTCGGCCCGGGCTACCACTCTCATTATCTCCCCGCCTTTGTGAAGGGCGGCTAAGGTCACACTCTAAAGGAGCAAAATAAACTGCAAAGGCACTAATCTAATATTCCGCTGCGCTATTAAAGGATGACTTATTAGGCTCAAAGAAAATAAGACGTGTTGAAGGGAGACGAAATTTTGGTGCAGGAAGTGGAAGTTCACATTTTCTTGGAGTGAAACATTCCTCCACAAACGTGACATCTGTCACATTCTCCGGTTGAGGCAGGCTCATTTTGGAGCCTCCGATGGACACTTTGGAGAGCGAGTGAGAGCAAAAAATTTGGAATTAACACAAGTCACTGTCCATGTGTTATTGTAGCTGCTGATGCCTCCTACTCAAAGCCATCGCACTTCTACATTTCGAAAATATATGTGCACACACACGCACACACAAAAGATGTCTTTGTTTGCCTATTGCTGCCGTTGTCTTGACACCCACCATCTGCTGCCCTGACAGCGCAGAAGAGTGAAGAGAAGAGTTTCTCTCCTGTAAATTCACCGGGCACCTTCCAAGCCCTCCGCCGCCCCCAAATCCTTCATTGCGAGGCTTCGTTCCAGTGCTCGGCCCTCTTCCCCGCTATTTGACACTCTTTGGCTAACGCTACAGGTTAAATCAACGCTCAACAACTAGCAAGACATGTCGGGTATGTCTTTCTGGCGTTGTGCACGGTGTCAAGCAAACACAAAGACTTCACCATAAAGGCCTTTCTCAACGTTCTTTGAAACCCAGAGCTAGCTCTCATTCAGTCACGTCTTATTAATGCGTCACGGAATCGGAAGGTGGTTAAAATCGGAAAGGTCTTCAGTCAACATCCGCAGACACGAAATGCGTAACGGAGAGCGAGCACTCAAAAAGTAAATTATGAAATAAATAAATAAATAAGTAAATAAAGTGCGTTATGCAGATGAGGGTGACGAAGCCTTCATCTCGGCCTATTCCTCAACGCGCTGCCCATTCATCACCTGCACATGCAAACCGCCAGCTCTGGTCCTTAGCATATTCGCATATTCTAATGAAGGCTTGCATGCAAATGACAACGACCTTTTCGGGTCTTTTTTTTTTTTTCTCCCCAAGTTCCCCCAACCCGTTCCTTTTTTTTTTTAACAACTTTACATTAACAGGAGGGGAGTGTTGAGCAGTGGCTGTAATGGCTATTAGAGCGACAGGCTGAGTACGTGACGTTGTGATCTAGACTCGGGGACGCTGTAATTAGGCTAATCTATTACCAGACGGTGCCTGTCAGAGAGCTTTATGGCAAAGGACAGACTTGTCAGACACTTTATTTATTAAAAATGGCCGCAGAGTTTTATTTTTTTCTTTTCTTAAAGAGATGGTCAGCTAATGGTACAGAAAAAAGTACTCATAAACTGACTTGAGCTCTGGAAAGTACTAGAACCCATAGGAACTATTGCTGCCCCTTGACCTCTGAGGTGTTACAAGTGACAGTTCCAAAAATATTAATATAGATTCCATTGTTTCTATTCCATTGTAATTTTGGTGCGTGTTTAGCGACTCTGTCTTGCTGAAAGGTAACACCTCATCTAAGGTCTTTTACAGCCTTTAAAGTATCTTCTTCCAGGACTGCCCTTCATTTAGCTCCATCTGTCTCTCCATTATTACTGACTATCTTTTGTGTCCTTGCTGAAGAAAAGTCTTCACATAGCATGCAGCAACCACCACCATGGTTCCAAGGGCTGGATAGTGTATCTAGGGTGATGGGCACCCTTTCCTCGTCCTAACAAACTAGAGCAAGGACTGCTTATGGCTTTTGGTGGACCATGACTTTCTTTTTACCACTGCTATAAAGGCTTGATTTGTACAATTGTAAAGTTAGATACACTGTTGACGGGGTTTGAAATCAGGGTCTTTCTGCACGGACTTTGCATGTTCTTCCTGTGCATGGGTGGGTTCTCTCCGAATACGCCGGCTTTATCCATAGTCCAAAACAATGACTGTCAGGTTGATTGGTCTTTCTAAATTGTCTTTAGGTCTGACTGTGTGTGTGTGTGTGTATAAATGATTGTTTGTCTTGTCTGTCTCCGTGTTGCCCTGCGATAGACTGGCGACCTGTCCAGGGCGTACCCCGCCTCTCGTCTGCTGGAGATAGGTACCAGTACCCGTTGCGACCCCACTAGGGATAAGCGTGTAAGGTAATGACGGATGGACGGATAATTAATACTTGTCCTATCAACAAGTATTAAGAACATAGGTTTGAAAAGCTGCCAAACTGTTTCAGACAATCTTTATAAAGTTGATTACCATTCATGTTTCTGGATTTTCATTCAAAACCAAATATTCTCCCTCTGCTTGACATTAAATCAGGCAAAACTTTTCCTTTTTATACGTGTCAAGACTGCAAAAGTCACCGAATAATAATAGTTTATTTGCATACATTTTGAAGTTTGCATACATTTCATGAAAATGTGATGGTATTGCAAATTATTTGACTCAGGTTTACAGGTTGACTTATCACACGTTTTCAGCTCTACTCATAACTTTTCCACTTCTTTGTGATGCTCCTTCCAAACTTTGAGCTTCACTATTAATTTGTAAGACCTATTTGTGGCCAAGCTTCATATCCTGGCTGATGTCTTCAGATATTTCAATATTTGCAAATAATGATTCCTACTCATGGGACCTATTGAAGTGCAGCTGTCCCTTGTGCAACATAGCACCAACACATGATGCTGCCACCGCCGTACCATGCAGTTAAGTTTGTGTTCTCGGGTTTGCGAGCATTTCTCCTTTCCCTCCAAATGAAACATTGTACATTACACTTCAGTTATAGTTTCACTAGACCACAGGACATTTCGCACACATGCGTTTAGCCCCAAGTGAATTATTAAACTACAGTTTGCCTTTTATGTTGCTTTGTCCAGTAATGGCTTCTACCTCCCTGAGTGATGTTTCAGCTCATGTCAGGACCACTTTCTCTGTAGATAATTGCACTCTAGTGTCAGACAATTCACAAGGTCCTTTGCTTTTGTTCTAGGTTTGGTAAGTAGATTTCACATTACAGACAGGATATGACAATTTAAATAGATAAATTCAACTCCTTCTGGCACTTGCGGTTTGGACGCAAGTATGCACCAGACGTATGGAGGACCTGAATTGTCTTCCAGATATCTTACCTGATTTCTTTTTATTTTTCAAGGTTATCACGCAAGGAGGTTGTGTGCTTGAGGTCTCGCCTTAGAATATATCAAAAAGTGTGCCTTCATTTAACTCGAATGTCAATTTAGAAGCTTACAAAGTAATGCCATCATCATCTGGACTTTCCTAGGTCACTTAAAGCAATATTTCTGTGAAAAGAAAAGGTGATTTTGAAGAAAGCAATAAAAGATTATCTCTCATTATTTTTGACAGTTGGCAAATAAAAAAAAATCTGTCTGACTTACATAAAACTTTGAGGGGAATAAAAACGATTATCTGTCTTATTTATACAGTAAATGTAAATATCTGGTTTCAACTGTACATCAGACTCCCAAAGCGCAGACTTTAGTCCGGCTTCTGTCACCAGAAGGGAGGAAGAAGGGAGGAGAAACAAGCCGTCGCGGCATCCCCTCTCCCGTCCACAGGGCAGGGTCCTGCGCTGTCGGCGGGGAGGCAAGAGAAAGTTATGCCTCCTTACTGTGACTTTGAACTTTTCAGATGAGGCATAAATATTGAAATATTGAAATGAAAGATGCAGAGGGGGCAGGAGGGGAATGGAGAGGGGGAGGATAAAGGGAGAGCGGGGCTGGAGTTGTGGGGTGGGCTGGTTGGAGACGAGACAGGAAGCCCACAGAGAGAAAAGACAAGGCCCTCACCCCTCTGCCAGCCCGCGTTCTCGCAGGCCGACAGTTATGGATAGGAAACATTACTGCTGCTGGTAATTAAAGCAAAAACTAATACTGTCTCTTGGATGAGAGAGTTTCATAGTGAGCATCCATTTGTCACTGCTGCATGTTCGCCAAGGCCAGATTAAATCACACACATATTTAGCTCTGCTGTGTACATAACATCTATCTATCCATCTCTCCATCTATCTTTCTATCCATCCATCTATCATGTTATTCCTGTTGATTGTGTTGGTTCCCTTTTTCATCTTCTAGTCCAGGGGTTTGTAAAACTTTAGAACAGAGGCCTGAGAACATTGAAATGCATTTTCAGCTTGTTAGAATTTCTTCTAGGAATCTCTTAAAACTCATGAAGAGTATGTGTTGAGGCAGGTGGTGACTGATTTTTTGATCTGAAGTCAGTTCTTCCAATCTAACCCCAAATGCCAGCTCAGGATCCACAGATACCTCTTGGTGTTTGGGAGAAGAGGCTGCACAGAGAGCAGCTGAAACACTAGCCATTAACTGTTACGACGTTCAAAGCAAAGCGCTGAGTTTTGGAAACAAGGGAACAGCTTTTTTTCCTGTAACTTTTATCTGTACATAAATAATTGAGTCCACGACGAAATATGTCACAAGCAAAATGATCAACAATTCATATATATTCCTTTATTTAATCAGGTAAACCCCATTAAGATCTAGATCTCATTTTCAAGAGGGACCTGAGCAAAAAATATGCAATACAAAACAAAACATTCATAACATTAGCCAGGCACTTTCGCAAACTTCGTAAAAATATTGTCAGCAGAAGTGAGATATGAGTTTATTGGAGACTGAAACTATGTCTGTAAAGTCAGGTGTGTCTTCAAAATTATGATCGTTGCAGATGATGACTCATCAGGACAATACGGTAGCTTTTCTGTGCTGGGGTAGCATATTAAAGGGATAGTTCTGAGGTTTCTTGATTGTTGTTTTATTAACACAAGGTTTGTGTCAATTTTTTTAAAATTAGAATTGTAAGCTTGACATATAAATAAATGTGCATGCGGTTTTTGTTTCTTGCATTAATGGTTCCCTGGGCAAGAGCCACATTCTGCCACACTCCGACCAATTAAAAACCAGACAATTATCTGATTTATTTTATTTTTTGCAGCAAAAAGCAGGTAATGTGGTCTCCTAGTATTCACCAGCAAATAAGGGAACCTACTCCACTGTAAGTATTAGCAAACTACTTATGATTGTGGTCCCTAACCTCTCAAATAGCGGGGGTCCACTGTACTAGCTTTTTTTTTTTTTTTTTTTAAACAAACTTACTTCAATGTGACATCTTTCTACTACAGGTTAAAAAAAACCCAAAAAAACAGTTATTAATTAATTGTAATAATGGTCATACTTGGTGTTATTTTATCGTATTTTGAAGCTAGGTCTTCCAAACATACACATGGTGTTTATTTTCCTACCTATAATCATCCGGGACTCTATCAGCACTCGGCAGACACCTTTTCCACAAAAACAATCTAAAAGAAAAAATAATACTGAACAGCAACATCAGTCCAAAACTACAGGGGAAATTCAGCATTCAGAAATCCATGTAGGTCAAATTCTACTAAAGAGTCCTCAGTGAGGCAGTTAGTGACTGACTGGAGTGACTGACTGCAGAGTGGCAGTGAAAAGGCCACCAGCTTGAGGGGGGAGGCTGGGGCCATGTCACCAGACGTAGGGGATCGGTGACACTGAGCGTGTCACAGGGTGATGGTTGCACTCTGCTAGGACCAGCAGCCCCTCCAGCGCTGTCAGAGGAACCAGCAGCTCCAGATACTGACACTAGCAGCCACACTGACAGGCCAAACATGACTCGTCTCCGCTCCCGCCACAGACGAGGCCTGACGGCGCGCAGAGACACCATGAAAAGGAGGGATGGAGGGATTAAACGTGGGAGGAAAGAGCACGGAGATGCAGGATGCGACTCTGTCAGACCGACGAGAAAATGGCTAAGTGAGAAAATGGCCAAGTTTCTGCAGAGGGTTTCGTATTTTATAGAATTCATTCCTTCATTTGCAAAAAGAAAGAAGAAAAAAAAAAGTGAAGTGCTGACATCATAAAGCTGGAGTTTTATTGCTAACACGCTACACCGATCCACTCCTGCAGCCTCTTAAACAAAGAAAATGTATATTTCTCCTGCTTAAAATCAATGCCATCACATGAAAGACGGCTATAGATTTGCTTTCTTCAGATTATCTTGGAACATTTATCGACTCAAGCTCTCGGTTGGCCTCCTGATGTTTTCCACCCAAAATAAGAGACCGGCATTTTGAGCTGGTTGGATCCGGAAAACAAACAACACAGAGGAAGGTAGGAGAGAGAGACTGAGGGGAACAGGGGGGTAAAGGAGGGAGGATGACAATGATGAGATAGAGATGGAAATATGGTGATTTGAGGAGGAAAAAAAACATGAAGAGGGGGGTGATGGGAGGGAGGTAATGCCAAAAGGGGAAGAGGGCAGAAAAAAAAATGTAGAGAGGAGATGCAGAGGAGTTGGACAGAAAGAGAGAGAGATAGGGCGAGAGTGAGGCAGCAGCGAGACTGATCGCTGTTGATCTTCACGATAAGCGCTCCCGACAACTTGTGACCAAAGTGGCGCTTCGACACTAATCGGCCGTGAAGGCTGACCTGCAGCGAGGCAGCGCAGTTCAGATCGCATAGGGCCCGCGCTGCGCCTCAGACGAGATGGGCCCAGACAGGAGACATCCAGGCTTCAAAACTCCCTGAGAAATTGCGACATGGCTTCAGTGCACTGTGAGAAGAACATAAGAGGAGGAGGGGAAAAAAAAGAAAAAGAAAAGAAAAAAAAAAGGCAGTGATACTCGTTGCTCTTGGCAGTCGGAGCAGCAGACTTATCTGGCTTGAGATGAAAAGAGAAGGACACTGGCAAGGGAGTAGAGTGAGGGAGTGAAGGGAAGGGAAGTGTCTAGAGGAAGGGGAGAGGGATAACAAAATGTGAGTAGAGTAAAAAAAATAAATAAAAAATACAGAGATCAATTTTATTGACAATTATCTGAGCTGGAGGATAACCTTGAACCATGCATGTCTAACCTCTGCAAGACACGAAGAAAGTGCATATAGACTGGTCCAACATGCCGGCACGCTCTCCTGAGCAAAAAGTAAACAGGTTAAAGATGTTAGGAATGAAGTGATGGGGAAGTAAACACGTGTAGCGCACTGTGAGCGCCTCCCTGGAGTATTCCACAGAGCGGCTTTCATTCAGAATGTCCCACCTCAGAGGAACATTCGCAGAGGAGAGATATTGCCATGTAGCAAGTGTTTTGAGAATAATTAGTCACTTAGTACATGGAATCAGAACAGTATTTCTTTGGAAAAAGTATGCTGCGTTTTTTTGTTTTGTTTTTTTTTTTAAACAAAAAAGTACAATTACATCATCTGCTGCTAAAGTGATGAGTTGATTAACTTGATTTGAACACATAGACTTACATTTTCCAATTAAAATTTAGCCGTTTTTCGGGAAACATTCTTACTGCACACAGTAATATTTTTCCAAAACATTAGCAAAAAAACTCCAAAAAACAAGCAGATCTATGGAGACCAGCCTGCAGTTAGCTACTGTAAAATAGCACCATAAGAGTAACAGGTGGCGCTGCATTATTTCCACATGGTGAACGTCTGTGTTTTTCATGACCGGGAATATTTCTGAATAGCTAAATGTACGTTTTCTGGAAGCCAGGGAAGACATTAGCACTCTACTTAAAGCCAGCTGACTGTCAGTGTGCAACAACAAGTAGTGGGAGGGGCAGCGTTACCATCTTATAGAAAAATTGACAAAGTTGAACTTGAAACCTCAGAATATCGTTTAGATAAACGTACATGCAAGGATTTTAACAAAATTTTGTTAAATCTTTTTTTTTTTCTGAGTCAAAGTCAGTTAATTTTATATCTTCATTGCTAACCCTCATTAAGGGCATTTTCACACTTTAAAAAAAACTTGTTCTCCCCCTCACCTGTGGTGGCGCTGCACCACAAACTACTGACGGAAGCTACATGAAAACCTCTGGAGAAGACACTGATAGCAACTTCCTTTTTCACGAAATGTAAACAAGAATGGAGTGGTGTCAGATTTTAGCTGTTGTAGGATTTTGCTTCTGTCTTTCTTTGGTAAAAGACAATGAGACATTTCTCCCTCTAGCGCTACACTTTGCTTTGGTTGCATTTACCCAGAATGCCCTGTGCTATAAACCACTTCCTGATTCTGGAGCAGCCTCTGGTTGGCTTGCATTCACGTATGCGGAGATCACTTTAATGGAACCGAGAGGCGGACCAGAGTTTGCTTTTTTTGGTCCGCATCAGAGTTCGATTGAACATTCCCACCTCCCCAAACAAACCGGACTTTCTAGAAAAACAAACTAGAGTTCGATGAAAGGGGACTAAACAGGGTTGGTGGGATATGCACCCTAAAGTTACAGCTGAACATTAAAGGAAGAGAGCAGGTTTACTCATAACAAAATCAGCATATAAAAACAAAACACTGTTGGAGCTGCTGTTTTGATAACTTCACATTTTGCTGCTATTATAATGCTACAGCTACAGATTTAACACCAAGTATGTTGCAGCTTGCATTTAGCTACAACAATCTTTTCTTCTGCTTGTTCTAAAATGTTACAGCTGCAGCTGTCACTGGTAATAAAAGCACAGTGATAAAAATGCCTGTAACTACTTTTTCAATCGAATGAATCCACTTATAGATTTTCCTCTGCGAACGCACAGCCAGTAGTTTGCACATCGTGCTGTGCAGGACGACCAGAGCAGCTACGGTTCAGGAAGAGCCCGGTCGAGCTGTCACTCAGCAGTTTAAATTACCAGCGATCGCCGGAGTCCATTCCACACTTTTGCGACACCCCCGGCCCTCATTCTCAGATAAATACTTTCACATTCCCTCCGAGTGGGATGTACCTCAGTTGCCAGGGTGTTTGCCACCGCCACCTTCCTGAGGAGGAAACGTGAAAGCTGCGATTTAATAAGTCAGGAACAAGCCGTTTTATTTTATATATATATATATATATATATAAAAGAATATATATATTCTTTTTTCCAGTCCTTAATGACGACTGACTTCCAACTGAAGCAGCTCGGGTAAAAAGTATGTAAAACAATGAGATCTAATCACATCCGACACCATAAATCATCAGTGACTGCCTCCCTTTAGGACAATTTGCTGCAAGTAAACACGGGCTACGTGAAAAGTGGAGGTGGTGGAGAGCCTGAGTGTGAGACAGAGTCTATCCAGATATGGCTATATAGAGTCTGGAGAGGACGGTGCACTTCTACCCACATTTTATTTCATATATGCTATAGTATGGGCTGCTGAGGTGTTTGTTTGGGCAGCCATATTAAGAAGAAGGACATATTATAGAGCAGCAGCGAAACAAAACCCATCTCCACCAGCCTCTCCCTGGCTGATAATATGCCAATAGATTTGATAATGGTAGCAAAGTTGAATCGTACCACCAGTATACAAGCAAGGTTGTCAGTCTGAGTTTTCTTCATTTTTTTCTTTTTTTCAAAAGCACACACACGCACACACACCCATATACACAGCTAGTTAAATCAGAGACAGAAGCAGGGAATCTAGAAATATTCCCTTATTGATCTGTTGTGGAAAGATGCTATCTCTTTACATGAGGAGCAGACCACTGGAGCCAGAACACACACACACACACACACACACCCCTACGCACACGCACACACACACACACCATTACTATGAACACATGGCATGAAGAGTGTACACCATCATCCATGGAAAAACACAAATATGCAGTCTCAAACCATACCAACACCCTAGTCCACACAAATACACAATTTAAGACTCATGTCTTCAAAAATAATGCTAACAAAGTAAAAAATAAATAAATAAATAAAAATAAAAAGGAGCTTCATTATACAAATACTATTCTGAGCAACTATAAACACCCTCCAAAAAAATTTTTCCTTGTCCATTGATAAAGTTAATTGCTCGTTAAAGTTTGCAGAAGCAGCAGGGACCTTTCATGTTCTGTCTCCAGCGAAAAAGTTTGTGAAGACGTAAAAAAAAAAAGAGAGAGAAAGAAAATAGCTTTTAAAAGGAACGGCTGCGCTCTCTTCACATAACACTTGTACGCATCTTAAATTCCTCACCACAACAAATTGCTTACATTTATTTTGTGCTGCTGAAGAATTTGTTCCCTCAGAAGGGAGAGAAATAGAGAAGTGAGCCTCTTTTTTATATTATTTATTTGCTTCTTCCAACAACACAGCAACACGCAGTTCATGGGAGACACGCGCGCACAGTGTGTGTGTGTGTGTGTGGGTGTGTGTGTGCGCGCGCGGGCACTATTAGGTCTGACTGTTTCAGCCTCCGATTCCTTCGCTTTACAGTACGCCGCAAATAGGGACCATCACTTTTCATTACTTAGCGCTTCCTGCGGAGCTTCGCTCTATCATTGCCACGGCATGCTAATGTACAGCAGGCTACTGTCATGTAAATTAAACCGTTTGTTTTGTTTGCCTCCCCTCCTTCGGCTGATTGTCAGAGCGACTTGCCAGGAGCAGCAGGTGTGTTTGTTTGTTTGTTTGTGTAGGAGGGAATCAGTGCGCCGGGTTCTGCTGTTTGTGCTGCCTTTTTTTTTTTTTTTTTTTTTTTTTTTAACCACACGCGGGGATCCGGCTGGACGGCAACAAGTGAGCTCAGTGAGCTCCCGCGTGCGCCAGGCTGGGGGAAGTGACACACATACACACACCGCACGCGCAGAGCTCCCAGTAAACCAGATGTGCTCCTGACCCCCGAGCTCAGCCACTGAAATGCAAAGTCGGATGCCTGTTTGGTGCCTCTCCCCCGCCACCGCCACTCCTCCAGTACAGATACAACCAACTGTCACAAACAATGGGAGAATATGCATAACGTGGGATAGGGTTCGCTACAACATGCTCACAATGTAAATCACATTTCAGAGGTTTCCGAGAGACAAGCCAGTCAGCCACCAAGTCAGCCGCCCAGCGAGTCAGCCGGTCTGCGCTCCACTCTACTGTTTCTGTGCTTCCACTCGGTAATTGACAGTGCAGAGACGAAGAAGAAGAAGAAGAAGAAGAAAAAAAAAACCAGCAAGTGACCCTGTTTACAGCAGAACCTTAAAATATGGAAACAACTCAAGCTGCTCATTTGTAGACACAGTAAAATATCAAATGGCATTAAAAAGAAATAAAAAGCGATCGTGATTCCTCGTTATGAGACAGATGACAGTGATTCCCGTCTCTAATTAGTGTTTTTAGAGTGTGCGTGTGTTTTTTTTTTCTTCCTAGTGTGCATGTGTTAAGTAGACAAACAACTCCTTAGCTTCTGTAAGAAGTCTCAAGAATATGCAAGAAGTAATTTGAACATTAGAGGAGTTTTTCTTGTTTTTATTCGGTTGTACAGGAGAATAACAATTGTCATGTCATGGGTGGATGATCTGACAGCTGGGTTGAAATATTCAGATCTTGCACTGTGTACACATAAAAAAAAAAGTCGCTTTTTTATCACATTTAAGTCGTACCTTAAAGAAAACGTATGCATTTAGAGGAAAAGGAGAACGTTTTAACTGGGGTATTTTTATTTATTCTTAAATTTATATTTGAAAGAGTTGAGATCAGCTTATTGGTTGGGCATCTTAAATCCTAGATTTTTAATGTAGACTTATTTATTTTTTTAGAGCAGCTGTCTGGCTTTCTCGTTTCCTGCTTTCGTAAAGCAGCTGCAATGCTGGCCGGTGTTCGAAAGCCGAGGCCACAGGTCATACAAAAGATGAGTAAAGAAGATAAAACGTTACATAAAGCAGCATTTTTGAAACGGGGCACCGTGGAACATACTGCTTCAATTAAAGTGACAAAAAAACAAAACAATCAAAAGACAGAAACTCTGTCTTCCATTCCTTCTTTGTGTAACTCTCGCATACCGACACACATGAACACACGGCAGCCTCGGCCTCTGCCAGCTACGTCCACCAACAACAGGCCCCGTCTGTCAGACAGCATTATTCGTCATGCGTTATTCGGCTCTCTGCACAACAAAACAAAATAACGCCATAGCAACGTCTGAGCTGTGCCGTGGCAGATCTGAAGTATCGCAAACGTGGCCAAAGTTAAAGTAAATTAGCCCTGCGTGATGAGTCCGCCATGTCCATCACTGCGAATCACTCAGCTCTCCTTTTAAAGCGAACCAGATGCCATCGGAGCAGGCTCTGTTAAAAAAAAAAAAAGGGGGATGCATGGTACGGCGATAATGAGAGAAGAAGAAATAAGGAGCTGTTTATATGAACTGATTTTTCAAGGTGATGTAATGAGAACTCTAAACTCTGAGGCTAATTTGAGATGAGGAACCAAAGAGCATGTAATGCTAAATCGTTAGCAGAAAAACGCCTTTTACACCTTCCTGTCAGATATTTATTCATACAAAAAGATGCAGCTGTTACACTGAAGGTAATTTAAGTTCCTCCTAAGGTAACTCACTCCAGAGAGAAAGTAAAAGAGTGAGAAAGTTTCATCCAAAACACACCTGCAATTGGATTCATTGGGCAGTGGACTGAACGGACGCCATGTTGTTTTGAACCTGCAGAACATTGATAGACAAGATCAGCTAAGATAAACTAAACCGATCTAAGCTAAACTAAGCTAAGCTAGGCTAACAGTAAGCCTAGCAATATTGTTATTCTCACAACGAATTAACAACAAAATTTAAAGTGCGGTTTGGTTCAGTTTCAGAACAGATACAAATAATGTAAAATTAAGTACAAATAGTTAAAATTAGGACAAAAAACAAAGTGAAGAACAACAAATAAAATAAAAAATAACTGAGCACTTGGTACGATGACATAGCTGCAGAAGTTCATAACTTAACTAGAAGCTTTGTGCTTCTGCCTTCACGACTGATGCTTAAATCCCCACAGGAACAGTTCAGGTGCAGATCATGATCTAAAAGTGGATTTTAAGGACTGCACGTTTACTTTGTACGTTTAATTTTTAACATACGGTTTTTGGACAGATAGGGGATTTTTCCACCTTGATGTGACCACAGTGAACACACTGTGATCTTTGGGTACAGTTACACCCCATAGCGCAGAGTCGAGCCCCGTCATGAAAATTTCCTGACTTGTTATATTTATGTAGTTGCATAATTGCAATTACATAAATATAAGAGTTCAAGTTGCTGACAAAACAAGGAATAGAGTAGCCAATAACCAATTCTTCCTCAAGCTAAAAATGGCTCAAACCTGGGGTAACGTGAAGAATTTGATCTAGAAGTTTCCACTGAACACAAGCACCTTTTGTCTCTGTGTGTGCTAATGTCTGGCTGGGTCTCCCTCACCGTGGCCATAACTCCAAAACTGCTTGTTTGGTTTTACGTTCAATTGAAGACCACCAAGGGAAGAGCTTCAGCAACGTCTGAACCACTAAGAAGCTGCATCACGTTGGGTCACGAAAACCAGCTGGACAAACAACTGAAGCAGCTCAGCTCGCGGTGCGCTACCCGATACATAAAGTCAAATGAATATGCAAAAACGACGGGCTTAGCGTGACGAAACAGAAAAAAAAGTTTATTAGTTTGCATGATGGCTAGCAGCCTGTAACGACTACATTTTTTGTCGTGTGTGTGTGGTTGTTCACCTTTGGGTAAATCGTCAAGGGAGCGATTGAGTTTAAAAGTTCACGCTGAAATTGCCGTGAGCGGGTCGGTCAAGGATCCCCACACTCTTCTGGTGTGGAAGTGGGGGAGAAAACAAAGCAGTGTGGGAGTGTGTCCAATCATCACTCTCCCACACACACACAAACACACCCCGGGAGACAAGGAAACCTGCAAAATTCCTCACACACAATCACAATCACACACACTCAAGCAGCACACCACAGGGCTCTTTGGCCTCCTCCATCTTTCTTATTCTAATCTCAGTCTAATCTTTTCTTATTCTTACCTCCCCAAACCGACTCATATTTCACCTCCCATATCTTTACATTTTCTATTATCCACCACTGAAAAATATGACCGAAGCAGGAGGTGTTTTGAAATAAAATATGAATCATCTCAGATAAAGATACAGTGTTTATTTATTTATTATACGGGCTTTTTTTTTTTTTTTCCAATCCCCAGTTAACCATCTTTGGTCCGTGTTTGCTGCCTATATCCTCTTTCTTCGTGAGATATAGAAGTTGTCCTTCCAACAATCTGGTGATTTTTCCGTCACTACTGCATTGAATTTTTTTCAATTTACACACAAAAAAAGAAGAAAAAAAAAACAGCCAACAAAAAACATAAAACGTTTCCTCGTGAAATAAGAAATAAGAAAAAAAAAAAAAAGACCAGCTGACCAGCTAGTGGTGTCTGATCAGATTGGGACACCCAGAATGCAATGCAGTTCACACAAACCTATACGACCGACACAAACACCAGTCTCCTTATATCTGCACCTCTGCCAGATATATATAATAGAGAGAGAAATAGGAAATATGAAGCCTTCAGCCACGGCGCAGCCCCCGTTACATATGAGGGGAGATCCCATCGGCCCGGCTCTGTATTTAGTATTTCTCGTGAGTAATCTTTTGTCATTTTATCACAAGAAATGAAATAATGGGGCAATCCTCTAATGAAAAATGAGGCGGTCGCAGCGGCACAGGAGAGGCCGAGAGACAAAAGGAAGCAAAGAGAAAAGAAAAAAAGAAAAAGGAGGAAGAAGTTGGGAATTTCAGGCTTTCGAAGAAAAGCAACTGACAAAAAAAAATGTGTACATTAAATACAAAGAGCATCTCAAGAGTGACAATAGAAAATATCAAAAATGTATCCGTTTTATGTTTTCAGTCACTGTGCCTTGAATTTACGACAGAGTATTAGGGCCATACAAAGAAAAATACAAAAAGTGTAAAAAAAAATTGTACGAAAGTAAAGTCTAAATAATGTTACAAGAATGAAGTCATAATATTAGAGGAATAAAGTTGTAATATTAAGACTCGTAATATTAGGTATTGTGTTCTCGCAATACTACAACTTTATTCTTGTATTATTACATCTTTATTCTCATAATTTCCTTTATTTTCTTAGCGTGGCCCTAATACTCTGTTGAATTGAAATTCTCATAAACTAAAATCTTTGTCAAAAGAGCTGTAGGTAAAGGTAAGGCAGTAGAATCCAGCTCCCATAACCCTTGGATCATTAAGTACTTGTTAACAAGAAAGAACTCCTGCTTGAAGCATCTGGACTCTGGTAGTGTTCTGGTTGCTTCAGATCTCGATGTGGTACATTGTACATCAAAGACTTGTCAACCATCATCACTGGCTTCCCTTCCTTTTCATAAACAGAGTCAGTCAATCTGCTGTCATGTCTCGGAAGATCAAATACAATCAACTAAAAAGAAACTGTGAAATCCTTCTCCACTTTGTTTAATGCGCAGTGGTTCTTTATGGCAACTAATTGTTCTTTCAACACCTCCCACCATGAAGTCGCCACAGGACAGCAGTCTCAGTTGCCTCCACAGTTGCGTGCGCACAGACTTGGAAGATGTCGCCCTTCCTGATGAAACACTCCCTGGATTATTCCCCGGGAAGGAAAGGAGCGAGGTCTGAGCCAGGAGCCTCCGGGTCAGCGGCCAACTTGCTCTACCACCGGAGCCGCTGCCAACCCCTCCTATAGCGGCTGCTATATTCATAAAAAAATTATAAGCTGTCTTTTTTTCAGAAGCTTGTGTAAACATTTAAGTTTTAATCAGCTGGAATCAGAAATTACTTTTTGGGTTGTCAGAGTTGCTGATCCTGGATCTAAACCAATCAGAAGAATCCACTGGGGAACTCCTCAGGTGGGGAAAAAAAGACCTGTCAATGGGATAACTACTGTACAGTATTTCCTTTTCATTTTACAAATGTAATTTTTTTGGCCAACATGCCAAAGCTGCTGAACCCTGAGACGTGGTGGTGGCAGCGTTATGGTTTGGAGAAGTTTCTCTGAAATCAAATGTTCCTTTCGTTAGCCCAGTTTTCAATCCCAGGCAAACTACAAAACATATGCTTGTCCAACTCGTACCAAACCACACCCTGTGGTAGAGAACCTTCGGTTTAGAGCAAAAGCGTATTTTTTATGGCAACTGAATATGTATACTTCCTATTTAGTCGGACAGATTTTTAACGTATTATACAAACGGAAATGGGAGAAAAGTGATCAGTCTCTAGATGTGCAAAGCTGGTAGAGGCATTCCACAAGCATATGTCAAGGAAATGGCGGCCATAGAAAAACACTGATATATACATGCCACACTTTTCAGATCTGTGTGCTACCACCTCACAGTTATGCACTACTATGCGTTGGTCTACCTTAATGCGTGAAATCGCAATAAAGCTGCATTTGGATTTGTGGCTTTAATGTGACAAAACGCGGGAAGCATTTTTACGGCGCTGTTAAAGCTCCTGCAAAGCAACAACAAAAATAGAAAACAATTAAAACTCTGACATTTCTCCTTTGAAAGCCAGCAGATTTCAAGCCTAATTTAGATGAAGATATTTATCCTCTCGCAGAGCGGCGACTTAGAAGAACTCGCTTCCTCTTACACAATCAGGAGTCTTTCATCTCCTGTAGCTGCATACAGTGCACGTCTGCATGCATGCAGCTGTTGTTAAAGGTCTGTGTGACAGACAGTCTCTCCCTGCATGCATATGTGTTTAATTAAAGGCAGAGTTTTGGCATCCCAGGCTACCACTGCAACCCTCACACACACACACACACGAAGGGATTGAATAAGCAACAGAGGGAGAGAGACTGGCCCTAATGTGCATAATTAACTTAACCCTCATCACTTGACTTTAAAAGGGCTGTTTTGAGGACAGAGCCAGGCAAATGGAAGCTGGTAGAGCCGTCCTTTATGTCGGAAATAGTCATTACGGCATTTTGGAGCGTTTTCAAGCTTCATCCAATTTTTGTTTTCTGGTTTCGGAGGACGGTTTTCGCAAAGTATTGTGGGGCGAGACTAGCTAGAAATTTTAAACCGCTAAGTGAAACAACAACAACAACAAAAAGACAAAGAAAGTCATCCAATAGGGATGCGTGTAGAAATATCTTTTTTCTAGGCACAGGTCAGATAAGGTAACGGGAGATAAACTGTGAAGTGACTTAGGGCAAGCCTTCGGTAAAAAAACGTTTCAACATTATTTAAAACTACTCAGGGTTGTGATTGCACCTTTTTTCATTCTTACATATTCTTAATACTTTTGTAAATGTTTTCTTCTTCATAATAGTATTTCATAAACTTACGATCAACTGTATTATTTAAATTTATTTTATGTTTTTCCATCCTATTTGGATGGAGGCTTTATATAAGCCTGTTGGGCTTTTGCCTCTTACTGCAGTTATTTTTTTTTCTTAACATCTAAACTAAACTATTAAGAAGCTACGGTTTCTGTACTGCTGCTGCTCACTGCTCGTCAGCTGGCTGAAAGAAGGCTGCCGCACTTTTCGTTTGCTTACAAATGCTAAAATGTTTCTTGCCAAACTAAACTGGCATCACCCATTTTTTGTTATTAAAATAATATTGCTTTGAAATGACAGTTACTAAGGAGCATCCCTGTATTTTTTTTAAAAAATCTGTATAAAATTAAAAACATCAACAAATGAATATCGATAAACAGTATTATCTATGACATGAAATGTTATACAAACAAATTGGGAGTCACTGTTGCAATATTCAAGTGTGCAACATTGCAATTGTAAAGGAACGCTTGGATTCAGCGAGTAAAGCAGAAAGATCAGCTTTACAAGAACGCTTTCGGCCAATGAGACGAGGTTCTGCTGTCCTTTAGGCCCGATGCTGATACGGATCTCAGCGCTTTAGGCAATAAAGCTCGGGGAGAACAGCGAGCTTTCTCGCTGTTCTCCCCGAGCTCTGTCGTCTCCTCACTGACGATAGAGCAGTGAGGAGAAAGTGGGTTAATCGTTACACTCACCGCAATATGAAACAATGATATTGCAGTGTCAGGCTTTACTTACGTTGTGCAGCTCAAATCCTAATGAAGTGTGGAAATCAGTGCAGAAACAGGGTCGACTGCACATTAGTGCACGAAAACGTGGAATACACTTCTAGAGGTTTGGCTCGGCAAAAGTGTACATTGTACAAAATTGGTTAAATGGCACGTCCTAAGGATATTAATAATCAAAAATACATAAAGTATGCTGTCATAATTTAACAGACTGAACTGTATTTGACTGATTGATTTTCTTTTTTAAGTAAAATCAATTTGATTAGGGCTGCAGCTCACGATTATTTTAGTTATCGATAATTTTAGTAATTGATTTATGAGGCGACGAAATTGGGAGATTTTTCCCACTTAACCCTTTTTTTATACAGTAGGTACTGGAAATACATTAAAAAATGCAAACTAACAATTCAATTCCCGTTTTTAGATAAGAAAATAATCATTTTACTACCTAATATAAAACAGCAGCATTCATTTAGTGAAAACTTGATAATTTGTAGCAAAGAATGCAGGTAAAAAATAAAAAACTTTTAACATCAGCATGTGAAAAGCTGAGTCTTTCTGCTTGACCCAACATCAATACAATCGATGATCTGATTATTGACTGTTTTTTTTTTGTTTAATCGATTATTAACTGTATATTAAGATTTTATTTTACAGAATTTGAACCAGGTGAAGCTAAAACTAACACTAAAGGAGTTCTGGATAGAACATATTTACAGATAAAGGTGTTTTTTTTGTCTTAAAATTTAAAATGTACATATGTTCATACAGTTTTGACTTGCTGCTCTGAGTGTGTTGGTCTTTCAGCAAATGGCCTTTTTTGAGTTTGTGTCCTCCTATTAATTAAGTCTTGACTGAATTAATTAACAAATCATCACAATTAATCCGTTTAATAGCTTCAGCCCTACATTTGATCATATGTGACACATATTGTTAATTTTACGACATTGTGAGAATCTCACCCCAGCCCATGCCTCGTCTCTTATGTTTGACTTTTTAAAACAAGAGTCAAGAGTTTGTCCCTGTATGTAAAACTCAAAGCAAATCGGCCAAATGAACCTGTCATGAATCCAGCTGAACGGGACTTTGAGAGCCAGGAGGAGGACGGGAAAAGCTGGCCAAGAAAACCTCTCAGCCTGCGGCGTGGTTCTCTTCCCCCCTCTTCCTCCTCCTCCACCTCAACCTGCTGTGCCAGTACTGACTGCTACCAGCCACACACTTCACCTCCCATCAGGGTCAAGGTGGCAGCGAAAAGGTCAGCGCGGCGACATCTGATTGGCCGGGACGAGCACAGTCAGCGAGCAGTGGCCAATGGGCATCCTGACGCGCCTGATGTGACGCGCGGCGCTCCGAGCGTCCTCCGTGCAACAACGGGTGAAAATTGTAAAAAAAAAAAAACTAAATGGAAAGCAGACTGTCCAGAACTGCAGGATTGGAACTCTATCAAGTGGGTTTTAATATTCAAAACTTAAAAAAAAAACAACCAAAAAAACATTTGAAATCAGCTGGCAGAGCTCCAGTGAGAACTGAATTAGGCCTCGCATCTGCTGGACCGACTCCTGAGGTCGCCTGCAGCCCGGCGGCATCGATTCCGACTAATGAAGTATCAAGCAGACCACGCACAGAAAACTAAAGATATAAATACTGAAGTGGCCGCAAACGTCCATACCTCCCACACGGAGGAGAGTCCACGCGTACTCCGACAAGCCGACCCGTTTTCAGCTTGCGATTCCTGGGTTCAGCTGCAGAAAGGCGCAACGGCGTCATGAAAGGTGTGACAAATCAATTGAGGAAATTAGAATGGATATATTCATAATTCTGTGCAGTAAGCAGTGGGAAATGCATATTCATAATTGTCCGGTTTCTAATTACCCACTAACCAGAGAGAGTGTGTGTGTGCTTATTTAATGAGTAATTAGCTGAGATAAGAAACTAATAAGTGCTGCAGCTCAAACAGCAGCTCTTATTACACTACACAAATGTAGCTGAAAAAAGTATATTAAAAAAAACATTCCACATACATAAAGAAGCATACTCTGAGCAGGGCTGCAAAAAGTGCAAAGGGCCAAACTGCAGGGCTTTGCGTGCTGGGGTGTGTGTGCGTGTGTGTGCGTGTGCCTGGAGGCGGAGCTGTTCATGTTCCTTGCACTGGAACAGATCAAAGGAGATGCATCATTTTCGGGCATGTGTGCGCCCACCACTCTCCACATCCGCATCCCTCCCTCAACTCCCCCCTCCACCCCACCGTAACAAAAAACAATAAGAACCAGCAGATCCGTCGTCAGCGCCTGATGTGGACAGACAAGAGCAGGAAATGGATTTGGAAACCTCCTCCAGCGCTCTGTCACATTTCCTCGCAGCCTGCCGCTGACAAACAGGACGCGTCACTGTTCGGTTTGACCCCCACCACCACCACCACCACCACCAGCCCCGTTCGCAGCTCTCTCTCCCGTTCCCTCCTCTGTTAAGAGTGTCCGATTTATGCAGAAACGGTGGGTGGAGTTAATTGGCCTCTGCTGCTGTTGTGCCCTTAAGGACACATGCCAACCTGAACCAGCTCATGTCTGGCTCAGTCGATGCCAGTGCTTGTTTGGGGGCCACTGCAGTTGGAAGTAGGTCTGTCTTGAGGAAAACACCTGCTTGAGACAAAACCTTTAAGATTATAGTTTTCTGGGTTTTTCAGGCTTCACCAAACCCAAATTTAAGACAATTATGAATTAAATTTAGGACCTGCATCACGAAAGAAATTTACAGATGAAAAATTGCCCATTCTCTAAACAGCAATAACTCCCACTGTACCAAGCTTATTTGAACAGAAAGCATCAAGCCTTCTATGGATTGGCGACAGAAATGAGCCAATGGCCAAGGTGATCAACGTCCAGCTGCTAAATTTGTATTTACCCATAACAAAAACCCAGCGAGCTAGGCCTCATGTCACAGAAAACAAAAAAGATGTCTTTGTGAGACTCAACCTTTGCCTGATAGCAAAATTCTGAGAAAAAAGACGACTGCATACAGGATTAAATAGTCCTGCCATGACTAAATTTAAGACCTTTGATTAACGTATTTAAGGCCAACATGCTCTTTTTTAAAATGAATTTAAGACATTTTAAAGCCTTCACTTTATATACCTGAATTTAAGACTTTAAAGTACTTTTTTTAAAGACGAGCAGACACCCTGCTGTAAATGTTGAATAGACTTAAGGTCAGAGTCATTCTAGATGCTCAACGCTCGCCTCTTTTAGTCCTTACACAATCAGTTCTGATGTGTGTTTATGGTCTTTCTCCTTTTAGGACACCCACCTCCATAAAGGGTTTTTATATGTCTCACCAAAAACGTTCCTTCCAACCTGAAAAGAAATTGGTTCGGGCTTTCGAGAACCACCTCTGAACCACAGAGGTCTACGCCCTTCGTAAACACGACGCTTCTAGAACACTGGGGAAGCAAGCCGACAGTACACATGGGCTCCAATTGTCCCAAACAAAAAAAATAAAGAAAAAGGAAAAGAAACTCCTGCTCCAAAATCCACCTCTTCCAGCTGAACTAAACCATGCAGCTTCCCACAGAAACAAACACCCCAAATGGAGAATGGTTTTATCACCAGGTCCGACAGAGATTGAGTTTTTTTGGCCACAGCAACAAGAATTATGTTTGGGAGTGTTTAAATCTGAGTACTAATGCCAAGTGTTAAGCAAATGCATCGTGATAAGGGGCTGTAAAGCTGGCAGAGGTACTGATGCATTGCTCAAAACAGGTGAAAGGATTAAAATTAAGAACTGACTTAGCCTAAAATACCATTTAAGGAACTCTATCATTTCAACTTATCTTTACAATTTCCAAAGATTTGTCCAGGACTGCCATTTATTTTCCTTGCTGTTGACTGGCTGTACCCCCAAGAGTGGAAGAAAGAAAGATTGTAATTGTTAGCTTAAGCGGTACTTGTAAGAGGGCTTCTATTGTACGTATTTATGCAGATTACAGTGAATTTGCTGTTTGAACGATCAAAATAGGACGTGTTTAGAGAGGGGTCTCAAGAATCCATGGATTCTAGTCATTATGGAGTGGTTGTGGTCCTAAATACTGTACTGTGGATCTACAGAAACCCCGGACCTTTATGGAGAGCTACGAAAAACCAACATGGTTTATCTGCAACTTTGTAATGAAAGGTTACCTAAAGAGTAGACAGGGTGTATGCATATATTTAAGGCAATATTTTTTTTGACTCTGTCAGAATTACAAAAAATTTATACTGAATTCAAACCTATCCATCCAATTCTATAAGGTGTTTAGTAGCATTGGAAAAAGCCTCAGATAAACATGACATTAATGTTGACAATCATACAATATAACCTACGTAGAGGTTCATTTGTAGGACAAGCTGTAACAAAATGTGACTATTTTACAAGATTTCTGTGAAGTTAAATTATAGAATTTGTGGCAATTGTCTTTATTTTTATAAACAGTTTTCAGGGCTTACTTTGGTTTAAGAGGAGCAGAATGCTCACTTAAGCCATGAAATGAGTCATCTCTGTAAGGCTGTGTTATGGTAAGCTAATAAAAGTAGCACCACTGTGACAAAGCAGCACAGTGAGCCCCTCCGATCCCACACACACCCCAACATCCGCACGCCGCCGCTCTGCCACTGTAAGGCAGTCCTAATATTTGCCCGGTTCACTTCTAATATACATCAGCATCACGAGTGTGTTTTCACTGCGCTGTCGCAAGCCAGAGAAAATATTTGCCTCCCTCGGTGCCCCCCACCCCACCTTGTCCTCCGAAAAAAAGAAAAAGGGAAGAAAAAATAATTTGCCCACCGCCTCCTCAGCCCCCCTCCAATCAGATCCTAACTTTCTCCAGCCACACACCAACCGCCTCCTTTTGATAGATCAACGGCAAGTGGATTTGCTAAGCAAATTGCCAAGCTGCCTAAAACGGCGAGGCTTGTGCGGTAAAGATACATGTAAATAGTCGACGGGCCGAAAACGATTTTCAGTGATGTCGGACCATTAGGCTGGGTCTCACTCTCTCTCTCTCTGGCATGGAAAGCTGTTATTGGAAAGGGGAAACCCTACACGGCCCGCTCCCTCCACAACCAGACGATCCACCAACGCTTCGCCCATGCACACAAACACACAAACGCACGTACGAACGCCCCGCAACCGGCGTGTGTTTCACTTCTCGTTTTCCCCTCCGGCTTGCGAAACACGGTGACACGGCTGGAGCCGGCCTCATTAAGGTAGATCCTAAAGCAAACATTGCACTGTCATCACATCACTCGAGACCTCCCCCCTCCCCGTTCACCGAGTATCAAAGCCAGAAGAGCTGTCAAGAGCCTACATTAATCAATTTCAAACTGAACAGAAAATTGTTTCCTACTCTCCCGCCCTAAAAGGGGGCTCTGATTTAGAGCAATCTCGAACCCCTCTGGAAAACAGTATTCACCTCAGAAACGCCCGAGTCGGAAAGGGGAGAAAAAAAAAAAAAAGGCACGATGAGAGGAGGGAAAGAATGAAGAAGAAGAAGAAAAAAAGTCAGGCTCTAATTAGGAGTAATTACAGCCTTTTCATTTCCAACATGATGAAATAATTTGATTCTTTTTAAAGAAAAGGGGTCTGGTTTGCCTCAAACGCAGACAAAGCGCCCCTACGTCGAGGGCTGAGAGCTGGAGCAGGACAATGGCGGTCCTTCTGAGAGCCGAGCGTCACACGGGCCCATAAATCATGCCGAAGGTAGGCTTCAGACACGGCTGTTTGACAGCGGCTAGCTGACGGCCGCCATGCAGGGGTGACCCACATTAGCACGATAAAATAAATATGGGCAATGGCAGCGTTGAGATGGAGGGAAAGTGACATGTCAGAAGGAGAAAGAGGACGTACGTCACCACGAAACACTTTGGCTTGAACGGACCTCGGCGGCATATTGATAAAGCCGCAAGATGTTCCAAATGAATGTCTTATGAATCCAGAAACAAAGGTGTCTTTTTCTTTTTTTTCTTCTTCTTCTTCCTTACTTTCGTCTAGCAGGAAGTTGGATGGAAGTAATCAAATACAGTTTTGGTGAAGTTCTAATAGATACGGATCGGGTTTAAGTAAAAAAAAAAACGAAGAAGATGGAGCTGGCGAGGAAAAATGTTTCATCTGCCAGAGGAGGCAAGCAGGGAGGATGAGGTTAGAAAAGAAAGGAGAGGAAAGAGACCGAAAGAGAAAGAGGGATACTGGGGCATAATTACAAGTAAAATGCAGATGAATTAGCATAGAGAATAAAGGCTTGGAGTTTGCCTCTCTCTCAGGCATCCTCCCAGAGGTTCTCCCATTGGAGGAGCTAAGGTAAGAAGCGGCTCGGGCTAACTTCAGCTCCTTTTCATCTTCCTAAGGACAAAGCACATTTAGGGCTTTCACGGCTTAAAAGGCCTCCTTAATCAAAACCAACTCTTTCATGTGTTCAGCAGTAAGAAAAAGAAGAGATTCCTGTTTCCAAGGGGCTAACAAGACGGGGTGCGGAGGATGTCTCGACTCAAGTTCCAAACAGAAAACTGGTGTTGAACAAACAGAATAGATTTACACGAGCTTATCAGTCCAGTTGGAGGAAGAGACGAGAAGCATTCCGACTTCGCGGGGCTTCCAGAACACTTTCACTCTTGTTAGTCTGCGCCTTCAATAATGAGACAAAAAGAAAAATGTGAAAGGGAGAAAAGCTTCTGTTAGATTATTAACTTTAAAAAAAAAGTTAAATAAAACACTTTACTTATCCTGTTTCTACCACTTTGAACTGGCTACCTAGTGAACCATAAACTATTTTATTAAGACAGGAGGTTTCAACATCTTATATCAGTTTGCCTCAAGTGTCTTTAAGGTGACATTGCTTCTGATTTGGGGCAACATAAAGGAAATAAATACAACACAATGATCTTTAATTTCCTTTTTCCTGATTTGGCCTTTACAGACTTTGTAAAAATACAAATTACAACAACCTGTTGTTTAAGTAGTCAAGCTATCTGCATTTGGCTGCTTAATGAACACTCTTAGCTTGATACTTGTAGGTTTAAAACGGTATTACCTTAACAAAAGAGATCTGTGTCATTCTTTGAACTTTTTCACCATACCACCACTTTCTGGTTTTTAATCACACCTACATGTCTTTCCAAGTGGCAGAATCTATCTTGTAAGCAAGCTAATAGCATAAGCAGTCTTGGTTAAATGTTGAGTTAATAAGCTGATCTCGGAAATTGTTTTAAGACCTAAAACAATGAAGTAAGTTCCAGCTAATTTCATTAATTTGTTTGACAGTCAGTTGAATATATACAGAAAGCAGGTGCCAGTGGTTTGTTCATGTAGATAATGAAATATTATCAGGTTCTCAATACTATTTTAATTCGAGGTAGGTAGGAGGGTGCATGAAAAAATGTAAGAGGGGACAAGACAGAAAACAATGGAGAACCTTGGTGCCAAATCCAACTCATGCTTTGACAGGTACTACCCTGAAGAACATCAGTGCTGCAGGTGTTTTTATGCCACCTTTTTGTCATCCGTCAGTTAAACTTAAACTAAAAAGTGGCGGGCGGATCGTCAAGCGCATGTGGCATCCAGCCAAAGAAGCCGAGTGCAGACACTGAACCCTCGCACCCCTGCTTAGCATCAGTCGCCTGCCTGCAGTCCGCCAGCCTGGTGCGACCTCCTCCAACTCTCCCGATCAATAAGCCAGAGCCGTTCCCTCAGGTCCAATCTGAAGCCAAAGTGTGGCCCCCGTCGGGTCCCTCCAGAGACACACCATGCCACCAGGGTAAATACGCTGTACAATAAAACCTCAAACCTGGTAACGGTTGTCTGTGTCTCAAAGCAAACAAAAGCATGGCATTTTCAGGGTACTAATATATGACATATTTTCCCCTCTCCTGAGCAATCTGGGTGACACTGTTGGTTTTCCAAAGCAGAAATCCACTACACATTATGGGCTTTCTTCTTTCATTTTTTTCCTCCCCCCTTTGACTTTCCTCCTGCAGGTTGCTTGTGTTCATCTTATCTTGTCAGAATGTTCCAGTCTGTTCCTCTTGCTACATTGAATAATTTGCAGTTTGCACAAAAGACGTGCAGATGTGAATTTCTGTCACATCCTGTTAGACTACCTGGGCTTTGGCTGCGTCATTCTCTGCAGGTTCTAGTCAAAACCGGGAATCACTGGATGGAAATCTGTTAAATGGAAAGTGATTTTTTTGCCTACAAGATGATGTTTGACCTGTCAGGGCAGTACACCGCTTGTCTGCTTAGCTTCACATTTATCCATGTGCGTGTGAGTGAGTGCGGGGGGTATGTCCGCGTGCATCTGCGTCTGATTCCAAGAGAACCGGAAAATAAAAGCAACGGAGATGATGGAGGTCAGAGCCCCCTTTCACGCTAACAATCATAGCGGAGGCCCCATTGGGCATGTAAAGCCAAGCTGAGCATCTGTCTGTCTCTTCCCTCCATTCCATAACATACACACACAATTTTAGATATAGATGTAACTGCCCGAGCAGGCTTTCCCCTTTCCTTCCCTCCCCGTCCACCTGGCCGTTTGATGATGCCTCACTCGCTCATGACAACGCATCGATTTTACTTCTAACCGCTGTGCAAGCCGTCCGCCTGGAGAAATCCATTAGGGCCAAACAGTTCTCATCCTCCCATTGAGTGACAGCCATGACAGCCCCCCACCCCCAATTGCCTCATTGCAGACTGACAGCCCTGCACTCAAACAGGCCTTTTACACAGCAGCTCTAATAGTTTAAAACGCTTACCATTACCAAGCACAGACACATGGGGGCCAGATAGTGGTCAGAAGAGGCAAACGGCTGTGGGAGGTAAGGTGTTTTTGGCAGGCTGGCTTTTGATAGCAGCCACATCTCAGCCCACCTTCCTGCATGCCTGCGTTCCAAAGTGTCCGTTCCCTATCATTTTCTAACAGCACATATCTGGAAAGGCTCTCACGGCAGGGGAAATCCTTGATCTCCAGATCAACCTGCCATGCTTTTTTTTTTTTTTTTGTGGAAAAAACCAACCGGCATAAAAACTACCATTCAGACCCTCCGCCGCTGAGAGGTAAACCACTGACAGCTGTAACAGTGAGACGTTTATTCATCGTTTCTGACCGTGACCCCGAGGATCAACTTACACCTTTGGCAAATTGGGCTTCCCAAGGCCACCGCACAAGATATGAATATGTTCTGTGTGTGCAACAAACTGGCAGTTGTGCTTCTCGTAGGGTTTGAAGTGTAGAGAGCAATTTGGGAATGCTTGTGTGATCGGCGAGTGTTACGATTCTAGCCGAATGCGAGTGTTTGTAGTTGGCGGTGAGGCAGCCATTTCGCCAAAGCTCTCAGGGTTGAGTCTGTAGAGTTTGATAAACAGGATGTAGACATGGACAAGAGGTAGGCAACTATAAATGTAGGGATAGATTCTTGATTTTCAGCTTTGAAATAGTTTAGCAAAGTCTGAAGGAATCCCAAATTGTAGAGAGAAGCAGATGGAAGGCAATAATTGTTCTGTAATAAATAATTCATCTGTAATTTGTGTTTCTCACATAGGCTCAGGTCTTAAAGGGATAGTTTGGATATTTTGAGTTGTTCTGTAAAGTTATCAGCAACAACTCCTTTATCCATACCACAAACTCAAGCTGAAAATGTTCACATCCATGTTGTGCAGCACCATGTTACCAGATACATACCAAGTACACTTTTACAGGAGACTGAACTGTGTTGCTGTTTTTTTTTAATCTTGTTATGTTGGTATGTTTCGGTGCTTGGCTTGTCCAGGTCTCATTAGAGTGGGTTAACCTAACCCAAGCCCTCGTTTTAAAAGCTGCTCCGACAGGCCACTGATCAGCTGTTTGGGCAGATCAAAACAGCTGGCAGCCACAGACAACATAACTCCATGCAGTGACAATGAAATTCTTCGACTTACAAAAAAAACACCACCTTATGAAGCCTTAGACGAAAACTGTACTATAATATAGCATACACCAGAAGTGTATACATTTACAGTCTAGGTTGCTTTAAATTGCTATTACAAAGTGTTGTGTCCATGTTGACTGCAAACAGCCTCATACTGTGGTTGTGAACAGTCTCAGTTCATTTCAGATGTTTTGAACAGCTAAAATGAGCTACAACAGGTGATGTCTGCAAACTATCTGTTTGCCTTCCACCAGTACAAGGGTTTCTCTCCTTTTCTACACCTCAGAGTCTGACATTTGTTTACAAGGGATAAGGAGTCCATCGCTGATGAGAACTTTACCCCAAACCACTAATCTTTAGCAAGATTTTATTGCTAAAAAGTGAGAAAATTCTCTTCTGTGTTCTGCATGAAGACTGTGTCTGGATAACCGCGCTCTCTATGACGCATGTTCTTTATCTTAACAGCCACTCAGGAAGAAAAACCATGACCTCACATAAAAATGACCCCAGGAGGAAATTCAAGTGTCAGGCACACACAGAAATATGCCCGAAAAATAGCAGGGAAAAGGAGGGGAGCTCCGAACAAGTACTCGGTGATTAATTAGCTAATAATTAAGTCACGGGGTAATATGCGTTTTTCAATTAATTAAATCTCGCCTTGGACCATAAATCAAGCGAAACTGTCATTGGTTCACAAATTAAATATATACATTTGGAAGCAAAAATACTGTTGATTGCGACACTGCGGGGCTCGTCCGGGAGGGAGGGCATGACGTGTGTGTGGCAGGCATCGATTCAGTCCAGTGCCCCAAAAAAAACCCTTTGACAGGCCCACAAGTCGAAGCCATTCAACGTGCCAGAGGCCTTCTCCAGTTTTACTCCACATTGGGAACCTCCCGCTTCCTGCCAAGGTGCCTGAGCAGAAGTATATTCTATGGAAATATTTATGTGCTGCATGTTTCTTACCGCAGAAGGAACATTTTAAGAGAAACGGTTCATCGCTGAACGAGCGAACATCACGCATCCAACAGGCCTGTTGAGGGAAAGTGGCATAATATCTGCGCTCCCATTGCTCACAAAGGAAATTCATTGCCTCACATTTACAAATGCAGAAGCCAATAGACGCAATCATTATCCAAAATATATTGTTTGTCACCCATAGCAGATGATGGGATATTTTTCTTCCTGATGGTTCAGGCGTTCATTTGCTAAAACACGATGTTGTAAAATGACGAAAAGCAGAAACGCACGCACACACACGTTCACGCACACACACAGATAAATTCCAAGTGCCGTGTGACACCCAGACATATAATGAACAGTACGAACCACTGCCGTCATTATCCTACACAATGGATTTGTTATCACTGCTCCCGTAATGAAGTGTCTGTGTGATGGTTAGTACAAAGTCCCATTGCTCAGTTGCTTTTAATAAAATGGTATAAATATTTCCACGTGGACAGAAACACACGCGCACGCATTTGAAACGTACACTTCAGACGCAATTAATCAGAAATAAAAATGCTTACATGTGCAAAGAGCAGAATGACATATTACATTTAGATGAGCTGTAAATCTATGCTACCTTGGTCCTTTTTCTCTGTCTGATATGAGAATACAATGAAGTAAATGATGAGCATCAGTGCAAAAGTAAATTCAGCTTAGCCCTATTAAGCTGAATAGGGAAGTAGTAGGCTGCAACTTTATGTCGCATGCTAGTTTCACTCTTTTGTCGCCAACTAGTTTGGAGTCCAAATTCAATTGTTGGATGCAAGTTGGAGCCTGAGCTCCTCTATGTGTCTGAGGGGATCTTGGTTTAGTCATAACCACGTTGCCCTCGGCTAGCATACTAATATGGCCTTGGGTTGGAATAAATTACAGCTCAGATTAGCAGGAAGGATGAAGAGGAGGTTTTATTTTTGGAAATTAGAATATTTGTTACATTATTAAAGGGGGGAACATCCTTTGATTCCTCCAGTCTTCTTCTTCTTTTTTTTTCTCACCACTCATTTTCTTACAGATATAGTCCCCAAACTGCCTACCTGTGTAAAAACAGAAGTCTTCAGCGGACGTGGCTTGGGGGATATAAAAGCAGCATGTCTCTCCTTCTCTCTCTCTCTCTCTCTCTCATAGCCTGGCACTACACTCGGCACGCCATGCAAACTCTGAATTTCCTGCCACAGCAAGTTTCTGTTAGCCGCCATGACTTTTTCATTATTCAATCAAACCTTTTGTTGAGGGAACTAGTGTACGCAGCATTAAGAGCTGAATGACAGATTATTGCAAGTACAAAAACAGTAGCCGGCCATATTATTTCTTTCGTGCAGATATACGGAGCACCAATGAGATTGGTTTTAGAAAAATTAACAATAAAATCAAAACATAGAAAAATATATAAGGATAAATACATAAAGTGTGGAACAGATGGTTGTCTACTTTCCATATTGGAACTTTGTCACAATTACTGAATGAATGAAATAAATGTTTTCTAACGAACCTCATTGATACTGATAATAAATAACACACGGATGGATTCCACTGAGTCCCTTTGATTGAGGTGACTTCTCAATACGTCTGAAGGATTTTATTTAGAGGCATCAGAGCAAAGGAGTATGAGTATTAAATGTCATAAGTTTGAGCAGAAATATCACAAGTTCACTCAATTGAAAATGCCCTAAAAGTAAAAACATAAAAAAAATAAAAAAAATAAAAGTCAGCATATAATTTAACTGTTTAAAAAAAGCAATGCAACTACCATTAATACTGACGCTGAAGTATTACAGATAGCGTTATAGTTATAATCTGGATAAGCTTTGCATTTTACTTTAAAGGAACATTTAGAGGAACGTTTCTTACCCTAAACATAAGAAATAAAAACAAACAGCTCAGTGTGTTGGCGCTCATTTGTTCTGTAGAGTCTCTGTTAAGCTGATTTATTTGCTTACAAAACCGATTTAAAATCACAAAACGATTTAAAATCTGTTTTGTGAGCATATTTTGAAACAAAGAGAGCCAATAACACAAATAGTGACACCGAAATATTAAATAAACACCAGCAACGTTTACAAATTCCAAACTCATGATTGAGCAGAATCAATTACGTTTTTCCAACGCAGTAAATCTCCAAATGTTAATTTCTGAAACGTCTTGCCCTAAGAAAGGTGGTGTTTCTATGTAGTTAAACATCACCTGTGGTCTTTTGAGCAGCAAAGAAGAAGAAAAAAAAAACAGCCGTTTCATTTTAATGAGGTCTTTAAGAATTGAAGAAGGAAAGTAGAGGAAATAATATTGTTAGCCATCTTAAACAGCTGACTGACAACTGTCAGCAGCAGGCAGGTAATGCAGAGCATTTGCTTACCAATACATATTAAGAGACAACATGGTTTTTAGTGTCTCACTAAAATTAATATAAAGCAGAGAAACAGAAACAAACAATCTCGGTTGTGCTTTTCTCTACTTATATTACTACAATTTCCTTAGTTTATCTTCTTCTTGAATGTCTGTCACTGGCTCGGGGTCTCACCCTCGAGAGAAACCAAGATCACAAGTTTTACTCGACAATTCGAAGACTTGTGGTACTTTATGGACGGTAGTTTTTTTCTTTCTTAGAATGTGAAAACACATTGACTGATCTTATTATCACATACATTTAATATCTAGGTATTCGAGACCTGAAGTTTGACTCATTTGATCCCAAGAAGGGCCAAGATTCCGATTACTCTTATAATTATGCTCTACACTGGGTCAAATTTCCAACTCTGTCCCAGCAAGACGTTACAATAAAACTTCCTGAAACTCAGTGAAGCCAGAAATCAGCCCGTACCAATCGAAACCAAAGTGCCGTTCCATCACACATTTTAACTTCCCTTTCAATTGAAGTAAACCACTCGAAGCGATTAAGGTGAAATTATTCCCTCTGAAGGTTGTGATAATAACCCAGAACTTCTCCCACCGGTCTCTACGGCGCTGACCTATAAAGAAAGACAGAATAAAAGGCTTCCCTTTGCTAATCTCATTTCGTCAAATGATTTTATGACAAGGGAGCAACAAGGCTGAAACAGGATTAGTCCACTGTGTCTAGATGCGCTTAGCTTAAAAAAAAAAAAAATAATTGACTATGCACTGATTTTATTTTAATCACAAAAGACCTTTTTAATTATTGCAGTAATTAGTAAAATATATGTGGCTTCACCTCATATTGATCTATATCGTCTGAACAGTCGGTGACTCAGAGGTTCAAGTATTGACCACCACCCCATCCGCCATCATCCAACCTCGGCCACACACAAACACAAACACACACACACACACACACCCACACACACACCCACCCATCATAGCCCTATCCTAACTCCTCCAGGGCTTTGATATCTCTCCCTCCAACACACTGATTCCCTCCTCTGCCTGAGGGTACTAGTGGGGGTTGGAAGTGGGGTGTAAGGGGTGGGAGATGTGGGGGGTCACACAGCGTGCGTGCCTATTTTTTGTTTTTTTTTGTAAATATGTGTGTGTGTGTGTTGGTTGGGCTGTTTAGGCTGGATGGGCCCGGAAGAGGACAGATGACCAGCAGAGCAGAAGAAAGTGCAGAACTGAACAACTCCTCCATCCCTCCGTCATGTCAGGAGGAATCCAGCGCTGCGCCAGACGCCCGGCTTAAGTGTTGTGACGCCTAATTACCACCAGCAGCAGCAGCAGCAGTCGGCGACACCCACGGCAGAGTAGCTCCTTTGTAGATTTTTTTTTTTCCTTATGGAGGGGTGTTTTAAAAAGAAGGGAGAGAAAAAAAGCAAAGCGAGAGTTGTTTGAACTATGGGCGGTTTTACTGTTTTCTGACTCATCAAATCGCCTCTCTTTCTTCCCTCCCTTTGTCTTTACTGTGTTTTTCTCTCCTCTCCACTGAAGGTGTCAGTTTGTCCTACTTTCTCCAGACGCCGCCACCTTTAGCGGCCCCTCTAAAGACTCGGAGGTGCTCTCTTCCCCGAGTGTTCGGCACGCACCGTATGCGTTCTGGTGAAAACACACACACACTCACACACACGCACACACACAAAAACCCTGCATATTTTAAATGAGAATTTCTTATATAATTTCCTAGAAGTTACGACAGAGTATGAGGGACACTGCTAAGAAAATAAAAAATAAATAAAATTCAGAGAATAAAGTCATAATATTATGAGAGTAAAGTAGTAGTAATACAAGAATAAAGTCATAATATTACAACTTTAATCTCACATTATGATTTTATTTTTAAAATATACTATTCTAGTTTTATTTAAATTTTATTCTCATAATATTATGACATTATTCTCGCGTTATTTCAACTTTATTCTCGTACCACTTTTTTTTTGTAACATTCTGACTTTATTCTCCCATACTATGACTTTAACTTTGAAAAATTCTGACTTTAACCTCATATTATTACAACTTTTTTTCTTGTACGACATTTGTCTTGTAATACTATGACTTTATTCTTGTAATGTTTCATTTTTGTTTTGTCTTAGTGCGGCACTAATGCCCCATCATAGGAAATAATGAAGTTGTTTTTTCTGCAAGTTGGCATGGATTTGGGTGTGCCGTACATGCAGCACAAGGTCCGCGCATGGCAAAGTGTGGATGGTCAGAGCGCATCACAGCAGAATGACGTGTTTTCTCGCTCTGAGGAACATTCCAGCAGAACCAGTCCCATGCCATTAGCTGTACCGCAAATACGATTTCACGGCATCCATTGAGTCTTTCACCAAGAATCTGTGTCCAGGCTTGAACCAGCGGAGCAGCGGGGCTATAGCACTTTGGTCCATCTCATTTAGAGCTGGCATTGCTTAACACACACACATACACACACATGCATGCAGAAACGCACATATGTGTGAGTAGGGGGTGCGTGAGCAGCGCGGGTGTTCTCCGGCACACTAATCAGCATGACAGAAATAACATAAAGAGAGTTGGACTCCGTCAAAACATGTATGGCCCCTTAAACACGGAGCTAATAAAAAAGCTAAAGCTGCTTGTCCTTTCGGTTGAGCCTGCCTGATCACACACCAGACAGTCACATTATCTTAATTCAGGGGGATTCTTTTAAAAGTGTCTACTCTACCAACAGAGGCAACGCTCGCTCCAGAGAGACAAATGAGTTTACCGGTTTTAGCAGGGGTAAGTGCCTAAATCCAGTGGCATCGATCCCTATCTGGGTTTTTATGAGGCTTGCTAGATGCCATCGGAGCTCCGCTGGGCTTAAAATATTACGGGGCCGAGATGTGTTTGAAGGAAGTCACCTCGTCCTCGGCTCTGGTCAATACCTGCAGGCGCCACAGGAAGGACGTCCGCGTGTCCTGAAGCTCACGAGTGACAGTCCCAGGGCCGCCCCCACACTCTTCTCACACACACACACACACAGAAATATTGGTAAAGGTATGCTTTCGCAACTAGCAGACCACCCCTCTGACTCCAAAGGGGAAATTGATTTTTTTTTTTTTTTTGCAGGCGGGTGCAGGGCAGGTTTCTAACCTAACAGTCTAACCTAAGTGTTAATGCACAAGGAGACATCATGTCCATTGATCCGGCGGAGCCACCAGAGAATCTTTAAATGTCTGATGGGGGGGGGGGGAATGAAAAATAAATGAAAAAACAAAAAAACAGAGGGGGAGTTTATGCAGAGCTCCTGGGATCTTTGCTTATATGAGAAACTTGACCATCTTGCATTTTTATAATGCATATTTATAATTGTATGATTTGAAATAAAAACCTAGAATGCTTTAACAAACCTCAGAGCCTGCACCGAACAGCGGTACTTATACTTTATACTGAGGTTACATTACACACAGACCAACAGTAGTAACTCCTTCGAATACTTCTGGAGATTTCTGATGAATTTTAATTATGTGGTATCAAAGTAAAAGGGCTAAATACATATTTTACATAACTTTGTTTGTAAAAAAAATAAATAAATAAAAACATTGCAAAGTTAGATATAGTTTTCAATGGAATATGGCAAAACCATATTTTTTCAGGTTTTACTCCAGGAATGCTTTGCAGAATCGGCCCCAGGTGAAGACAAGCGTCCCCACAGCAAAATGCTGCCACTACTGTGTTTGATAGTAAGGTCCGGAATGCTCAGACTGATGTGTAGTTGTAATTTAATGCAACACTTAGCATTTTGCATGCACATGTTTACTTTATGTGATCAGAACCCTCCAACCCCACGTTTGCTCTCATGACCCAACTTTAAATTAGATGTTCTGTCAATAAAGCCTTTCTTTTTTCCACTATGCTACTAAGACAAACTGGGGTTTTTTTTTTATAAAAAAGGGCAACTCTTTAAGACTTCTGACGGATTTTATTAAGGATTATCAGATTGAAGTGCAGTGCATAAAATTGTTCTTAATAAAAAAAAAAAAACACACACACAAGAACAAAGACGCAGCATTTTCCTTCCAAAAAACAAAAGACGCAACGGGGTATGAAAACTTTTGAAAGGCTTTGCAGTTTCAGCAGAAAGTTTTGCAAAACATAAACTACCTGCAACGGTGATTAGGACAAAGAAACTCTCCTCCAACCCTCAAGTGCTGCATATCCTGTCTCCTAATTACGCTTTCAAAAAAATAAGATAATAATAAGGATTAATAATGCATTAAACACAACCAGAAGTAAAAAAAAAAAGAATCCCAGCCATAAAACATATGTATTTTTAATATGAATATCGCTGAATCAATACCCTCAATTAGCAACAGCAAGCAAATTGCCAAGCGAGGCGTAATTACTCGAAGGTCAGTAGGTATTATTCACAGTCACTTTAGTTTACCACATTAGGACGAGACGGAGCGTCAGGCTAAAATTATAATTCCACTCCCATATCTGTCCTTTTCTGATTTAGATGGATGAAGAATAATTAACTCCTAATTATTCAGATCACTTAAGGCACTTTCTGGATCCACAAAAAGCAATGCAGTCATGTCTGTCAGCCCACTTCAGCTGCTATCATCGAGAGCGATCCAACAACTTGACCAATGACAATGGGAATAAAACACACAATATATATATATAAATATAAAATCTACCACACTGGCCTGTCTGTCTGTGTCCTCCACAACCCCTCCCTGAAGCCCCTCCAGCTCCACTAGTTTCTACCTCAGAGGGTCTTAAGGAAGCACACTTCCTTTAAATTCACCCATATGCAAATTTTAGATGTGATTTGCATTTTAAAGTATTTAACTCCCCATATTTATTGGGCTCTGAGGCCTTGCTGATCATTGATTTATGTGCTTCCGGCAATCATATTTCCATATTTTGTGTGGTTTTTAACGACAGTAATAATTCAAATATGCAAAAAGTTGTTCTTTGAACGATATCTTTAATTATATCCTCAAAGCATCATTCCTTTTCGCTTCTTTTTTTTTTTTTTTGTCTAAAGCAAAGCCCAGATTGTCTTTGAATCTAAAAAAAAAAAAAAGGGAGAAAGGGGGGAGGGGGGAATCATAAATTAGACTTTACGATAAGACATTGACGGAGGGGATGAGGCCGTGGGTGGGGTGGGGAGGTGTCCCGGTCGGTTACCTTACGCACACGGAGACGTCTTAGCATGTTCTGCCCATCTCTAAAGAAACAAACAGACTCGAGGTGTTCTGCTGCACAGGCACCCGCGTGACCTTGTCCCCAAAGCCCTTTATTAATGCTGACATTCTTTCACCACAAATCCAGTCTCAGATAGTGAAATTCGACTGTTATGCTCAACCTGAACTAGGAAAAAATAAATAAAATAAGAAAATGACCCCCACCCCCGTCCATCCCCACGCCTACCCTCCTTACCCCATGTCTCTGTTTTGCCACTAACGCACAAAGTTTTTTTCTCTGTCACCTCTCCTTATTAGAGCAGTCAGAGTCGCCGCGTGCTCTTATGAAAGCTGTCGCCCTCCCGCGTGATTAAAAGTGGCAGCTTCCCACCGCCGTTTGGCCTATCAGCGTCGCCATGCAGCCGTCAAACGTGTCCGCGGTCCCTCTCCCTTCGCCGCCTCGCCGCGGCGTGGAAACTTTTTTGTAGAATAATTGCTCACGCATAAAGGAGCACGGGCGACTAATATATTAGATTAGTGATGTTTGGTTGCAAATGGGGGAGCGGGTGCAGGGGGGTCGGGTGTTTCATTATCTTGTTCTCTTGGTGGGCTACTTAGAAGAAATACGGAGGTTGCACATTAGACCCCTGACAGTAATGAGCTGCCCAATAGCCCTCCATATATATTATTAGTCTTATTGTACTTGATGTCAGTATTCTGCTAAATCTAAAACCCATTAATACAGCAAGCCTCTCCTAGTGTGTGTTGAGGTATTGCCTTTTTTTTTTAATGCATAAAATATAGATTTGAAAATAGATTTTCACAAAATAACCACAAAGAAAAAAAAGAAGAAGAAAAAATTTTAAAGAATTACTTTCCGGTTTTTTGCTTGTAGCAAAAAGAAACAAAGTTGTAAATTTACAACAAATTTGTTAAAGATGGATCATTTATTAAAGTGATAAATCTAAAACTTTTTTTTTTTTTCATTTTCATTAGTTGCGTGATCAGAAACACTATTGCAGCAGTGTTTTGTTTGTTTTTTTTACCCCCCCCCAAGCGGTGCGGTTTTAAAGACCAGGTCCGCACGTCTAAGCCAAACACATTATGGCCGAGGCCTTCGAAGCTTGCATCCCAGCCAAACATCTAACCATCACTGCTGAGTCGTGTGTTAGGCTCAAGCAACATATGTTCCTCCGCCCACCCCCCTCCTCTACCCCATCACCCCTCGAGAACGCCTGGCACACCACCACCGAGCGCCGCAATTAAGCTTAAAGCCTCGCCTCAGACTTCTGCACAGCCGCTCTAAAACTGATCACTGCGGATCAGAGTTATTAAACTTAATTGATTTCATGTAATGTGTGTGTGCATGTCAGTGTTTGTGTCATAAACACTGATATTTATTTTTTTTTAACTTCTCCAGGCCCACCCCGATGCTGCGTACGCTTCTGCTTTTTATCAGAGACTGAGTTTGGAGGGAGGTGGGGGATGCTAAAAAAAATAATAAATGGGTGGTGTTAAATTTAAATGTGTGTTTAATAGAAACAGGGAGTTACATATTTACACACACACCCACACACACACCCCCACTTGCGCTACAACTTCTAAGCAGTAAATGCAGAGGTTGAGAGCTGATTAATGCACAAAGCAGCTAAAGATCGGGAGGGTAAAACAGCCTAACATATTAGAAAACTGTTTAAACTTTAACAAAAAAAAAAGCCTTTTGTTGTTTTTTTTAGCATTGAACTCTACATAAAGCTAATCAATTAGCCTGAGCTGAAAATCCCTCATCCTATGCAGCTGTGAAACGGGGTGTAAAACTGTTCCCTCTGCCTCTCCAGAAAGGTTATCGCCTTGTATCTTATTGCCTCTACCTGCTCCCCATTCACTGTGAACATGCACTGATTTGAATAAGTGCCGCTCCACGGGGCTCCCTTATCAGATCCCAGACTGGTGTGCCAACACAGCAGTATCAGGTACACACCATCTTTCCTCTCCGCAAGTCCCACAACCCCCCCCCCCCCCCCCCCCCAAAAAACAAAACAAAACAAAAAAAAAACGAGAAAGTCAAAGAAAACAAGAAAAGCAGATGAAAAGTGGTGAAGTATTGGGGGCCTGGTTATAATCGCACCAGTGACTGAAAAATGTAAAGTTCCCACCTTTTTCTGCTCACCTTTTGTGTGAGTGTGTGTGTGTTTTTTCAATCAAATCAAACTCATTTATTTCCGTTTATGAAAAAAAAAAAAATCAGGAAATGATGCGAGGAATTTCTTAAGTTTTTGTGTTGCCATAAAAAATTTTATAATTACACTTTATAATAAAAACACATTTTCAGATCCACTAAGGCGAAACAATTATCTGGCGGAGGCGTGCTTATTTTAAACGTTTTGTTTCATTAATAGCTTGCACCGGGACTTCCCCTCATAGCTCCTCGCAGAGCCACAGGAACAGAATTCCCTACAGATGGGACTGGTTTCCAGTCTCGTGTTGTTGTTTGCGTTTGCTCCACGAGGAGGAAAGAAAAAAAGAGAGAGAGAGAGAGAGAGAAAAAAAAACGGCGTCTCGGGAAGAGGCGTCAGTTAGTGAGGTTAGCGAGGGACGGTGAGCAAGCTGACCTCTGGAAGCGTATCCTCCTCGGGTAGGTTAAACGCGCGCAAAACGTATTCAGTAGCAAACAAACGCGCACGCGCCGAGGCCGCGCTCGCTTCCCCAACCCCCCTTTTCCCGCTCCTCTTAACAGGCTAACCTGCTCTCTTCATTAGGGCTGCTGTGGGGACTTATCACTGTGTAGTCTTTGTCCTTGCTGTAATTGCCCTCTCGGCATGTCACCCCGCACCCACCCACTCGCCCACTACCAGCACCATCATCATCATCATCGCAGAAGCTCCACATCCAGCCAGCCAGCCAGCCCCAGCGTCAGCTCCCCCGTGACAGGCCCTGGTGAGACGGCGGTGTAGGGAGCCTCTCCTGAGACCTGCTGATCGGCCCCTGAGCTCCGCTGCTATAGAGAGCCTTGTCCTAGTTAAAGCAGCACCGGCAGGAACACCACCACCCTCCTCCGTCCCCCACTCCCCTGATCACGCCGTCTGACCTGCCACTGACTAGCCCAACCTCCAACTTGGCTCATTTTCCTCTGATCTAACATTTATCAGCAGTCCGCCACGTCAAAGGAAATATCCTACTAAGAATTTGTAACCAAAGGTAAGAATTTCTTTGATCAGATCAAAGCAAAACACAAGTATTATAAATAATAATCAATAGGTTCATTTTTATCAAACAGGTCCGGGTGTTGCACATTTATACCAAAAACCTGCTCTAGCGCGATCTTATTTAACTTTAACCTTCACATACAAATAAAGTTGACAATCCAAACTCAACTCTCAACAGAACAAACTGAATCTTAACTATATTTCATCTGTGCTAGACATCTACATGCACCACACAGCAGGCAGTCACATTTTGCAAAAGAGCCCGGTGCTCGGGCTTTCAACCAAGTTGAATGGCGCCATCTAATGTTCAGCAGAGAGAGTGAAACCCACGAGTGAGTGTTTCTTTGAGCTCCAGAGTAGACTTGGAGGAAACACGGTCGGCTATCTCATTGGGATGGGGGGGAGGACAGCGTGCATGCTTTGAAATGACCATAAAAGTGGGCAGAGTGAACCGGTTAATTTGAAATTTAACTCTAACAGACAACAGGCTGTCGGTGTTGCAGCATAATCCTGACCTCGTGTTTGTTTTGCTGAATAAACAGAATAAGTGAATAAATGCATCTTCTTCATGTTCGAGCCGTGCGTTCCAACTCATCAAGCGCTGCTTTTTTTTTCTTCTTCTTCTTCTTTTTTTTCTCTTGTGGGGTAATCGATGTGTCGGCGTTTTCACGGCTGGCTGCGGGGGTTCAGACCTATACGCCTCCGCCTGGAGGGCCTCATCGGAACAGAGGTTAACGTGGGGCTGTGTCGGACAGAGCCGAGGCGCCGAGGCGCCGCGGACGACAGAAGGGTCTCAGACTTGTTACGATCGCGTGTTCTCCTGTCTTGACAGTCGGGGAGGCCTGAGTAGAAACTTACCCCCTTTTCCATATTGGTTGCACAATGAAATTTAACCCCCCTCTGCCTCTATTGGATGGTTCAGAATAGTCGTGTGCCTTTAAGTGCCAGCAGCAATACACCGACCCCTAGCCTTGTCGGATGTAAACACGGCATTATTTACTGGGGCCACAAACCAGGCTGGAAAGACGGAAAGAACCTGCGATGTGTGGCGCCGCGCTTTAATGACTTTGTTGTGCCACTTCTGAAACGTAAACACATTAAAGAGGACAGAGTGTCCCCGTCATCAAACTTAAAGCAGAGCAAGGATTATGCGAGCCCACACCCTTTGCTTGCTCTGGGTGGGCTCGCATCCTTCCAACAGATGCCTCAGTCAGGCTTCGGGATTTTTTGCTATCAGGGTGTTTTATGCGTCCCGGAAGGCTCCGAGACATTGAGGAGTGGCTACGGCACACCAAGGATCCCAGTCAAGGACGCGGGCGGCATCACTCACGCTGCCATTATTTGCTCATATTTAAAGCTGGAGATGTTCAGGGGTTACCTGAGGGACTCTGGATAGTGCGCACAGACGAGGTCGGGTGATTTCGGAGTCCGACGGGTGCGCTGAGCACTAAAGGAGACGAGGCACAGGCCAGGCGGGAGGGAGGGAAAGAAAAACAGAGAGGGGCTTTATATATGTCAGCCCGGTTTATACCAGCCTTTTTATGGTCAAATATTTTTCCTCTTGTCACGGCTGGATAAGGAATCACCATAAGGTTGGGGAGCATGAATATTGCCCTTGAGGGCCCGCTGTGGCCGCTCCTTGTTTACGGTTGACTAGCAATCAGCCCCACCGATCCAGTACCAACCGGCCCCTCATCCATCCCCGTCAGCAATTAATCAATTAAACGGGCGGTGGGGAGGAGTGGAATCGGCAAGGTGTGTTAATACAATAGCCTGTTAAGGTTGATGTAATTTCATCACTAATGTCAGCCATTCATCACGGCTTATTATCTGTTTCGCATAAGACGATGGTCAATATCGCTTCATAAATGGGAGAATCATGGGGATCCAGTGATATCAAGCCACCGAATAATGGCCAACACTGAACGAGGGCCAAAATTAGGAAGCGAGGTAACTCAAACAACTATAAAAAAAAAAAAGCTACTGCGAGAGATTAAGCACCGATGTGTGCAGTTGACCTGTGGCGGGAAATGACCCAGGGAAACAAGCAGCTGATTACAGTGCTCTTGTCTATCTGATGGCATATTTTCACCAAAAATGGGAATCACAAATTCAAACAGAGATAAAAGCATGGTTTAAATGCCATTGTAGCATCAGCTGGCTTTTATTCCAACTCTGAAACCAAGTTAGTGTTCATCCGACAAACGTGTAAATAGTCGACGGTGTGTAGGCGGGGGACCTGTGCGCTACTGTGCCTGCTGTGTGTGGGCCAGGCAACATGTGATACATAAAGTGAGAGTGGAGTTTGGCGCGTCGATTGCCTTGAGCTGCCTGAATCCAAAACATAGTGGTTTTTGGATTGGAGCCTTTGACAGACGACAGTTTGTGCTCATATTTCATAACTTCAAAATGCCACAATTGCAATAGACCCAAAAAAAAAAGAAAATGTTGAAACTTCAAACGGCACATTCATAAGACCTGCTAGAAAGTTTTGCCATTTTGAAAAAAAAAAACAAAGATATAAAAGAGATCAAGTTCATCCATAAAATGATTCTTGTGTGCTTCAAAAAACATAAAACTCATTTTAATTATCATAATCATATAATATAATCAGATAATTATTTGAGATCCAGTGAAACTGCTTTAACAGTTTCACTTAATGTCTTTCTTCACCTGATAACAATTTGTCACATTAAAGCCACACATTTCAGTAGATTTTACTGGGATTTATGTGACAAACGCTTACAGAGTCGTGTAAAAATTTTTATGTGGAAAGAAAATGATCCATGGAGCTAAGTTTGCTTGACAGAAATAAAATCGTAAAAGTGTAAGGTCCATTTGCGTTCAGTCCATTATGTTCTGATAACGTTGATTAAAATATAACACAGCCAGCTGCCTTAAGAAAAACCCTCAACATAAAGATAGAGCTACAATGGATTTGTTTAGAGCAAAGAAGATTCACATGCTAGAATAGCCCAGTCAAAGTTCACAGTTAAATCCAATTGAGAATCAGCAGTGAGACTTGAACATAGACGTTCAAAAATGCTCTCCATCTGATCCGAATGAGCTTTGGCCTTTTTCATAGAAAAAAGGGCAAACTTTCAGTTTGCAGATGCACAAAACTGGTAGATACTTCCACCAAAAGCCTGACTGGTAAGGTGGTTCTACAAATGAAACTTTTTTTTCTATTGGTCTGATCTGTGGTCCAATTCTGATTAGCTTTCTGTCTTCAGTTTCGAATTCAGCTTTTCTTACTTATTAACTAGTTTTGTTTGGTATTTTACACTAAGCATTTTGTAATGATTGTGTTGTAAAGTGTACTCCCACTTCTCAATTATGCACTACTTAGTGTTGGACTACGACATAAAATCACAATAAGATCCAACGACATTTGCGGCTGCAACGTAACAAGACGTGGAACATCTCAAGGGGCCGACGCGACACAATCGTACAAATAAATGCAGCACATAATCAAGGCAACTACAACAAATCCATCACGTTGATCGGACAGCGCAAGCTGGCTGCCTTCCAGCTCCGAGCAGAAGGCCAGAACTTGCCCCGTGTGCCGGGGCCCTCATGCTACTAACAGCCTGGGTCAGATGCGAGCAGCATTCCCTATGCCCAAGCCAGAATTTCCCCATCACTCCCAGCAGGTACATCAGCTCAATTATGATGATGGCAATGAGTGATAGTGTTTTACCTCTCCCCTGTCGCCCAAATAAGTCTGGCAATCACAATGAGAGAGATGGAGGAGGAGATAGAGGGGCCGAGACAGAGACGGAGATAGCGGCGTCACCCTCGGTGAGCTACAAGCAACCCGGATGCCAGTCTCTGGGACGGTATCAAACAACCCGGCGGTAGACTCGGCATGAATATAATCTATACCTACAGGAAGTCAATTAAAAAGTGCCAGGGGAGATTAAGAGCGGCTTGACAGCTTTTCGTCAGGCCACGGGTTTGTCTGAGAGAAACCGGCATGTTGCGTGTCTGGCGTGTGAGTGGAAGGTAATGCGTGTGTGCGTGTGTATGTGTTGGTAGCAAAGACAAGTTGGAAAGCAGGCGGTGGTGGCAGCAGAGGGAGGACACCATCGGCGAACACTTTTAAAAGCCCTCTCATGAATATTAAAAAGGCCCTTGGCAGTCGGCTGCTCGGCTAGAAGTTTGCAAACCAGCGTAATGTGTCTGTTTGCGTTGAGGAAGAGCTCAGTCCGGATATCAATTAAATCAAGCACCGTCACTCTGATGGTCCTCTCAATGGAGGCCCATTCCCGTCTACACATCAGCCCAGCTTTGTGTCAACCATCCATCTCCCCTTCCGCCCCCCTCAGACTCCCTCCCCCATGTCTCCGTTTGCTCTCTCCCCTCTTCGTCTCTCAAGCAGCCGGTAACCGAAGGCACAAATTACTCTCCCCTCCACCTTTAACTCCCACTAAATCTTTCGCCTTTTCCACTTTGCTGAGCCGGGATATTTTATTCCTCCATCAAATATGCATCCCATTAATTAAGTTAAATTACTCCTGACTGCCAAATATCCCCTTGCCCCAATGGGTGTCAACACGGAAATGCACGACTGTGAACCCGCCGTGGCACGGCCCCAACACTTAAATGTGAGTTACGGCCCTTCGCGGGAGCCCCATCCACGGGCAGATTACCAGACACTTTGGTGCTGCTGGAATTAAGCACCGCGCGTTCCTTCCCCCCACCTCCGCCCGGCTTTTTTAATAAGAGCACAATGGATGACACACGCACTTCTGACAATGAGCGGACTGATATTTTAATTACAGGCCTTTTTTTCATCTGCCTCTCACTTCATCTTTTAATTGCTGCTGTTAATCACTCATTAACTTCCCCTCTCTCTCGCTCTTTATTTTCTTTGTGCGTTCGTAAAGCATTCTTTTACCTTTTACTTTCACACGTCTTGTCGCGGTACAAACCCAAACTCTATCTACAAATAAGACAACGTCTGAAGGCAGCTGGGTGCACTGCATTTTATTGTAGGCATCAGATTGAAGGGGGCTCAATATGAATGAATGCTTTGTTTGTAAAAACATTGTTTGAGTTTCTCTACCACAGTGGTCCCCAAAGTTGAGGTAAAGACCCCGTTGGAAAGATCATCACCAGAAGTGAAAAGTAAATAAGATGCAAGTAGTAAAAGAATATGATTGCTATAATTGATGCACTGATGAGCAATTTTACTTATTTTATACATTTTGGTGTCTGAGCTACAGACTACAATCTTGCACTTTTTCATTTTTGTTTATTCCATAAGTGTATCACATAAAGGAGCTACAGGTTCTCTGGCAGAAGTTATCATTTTAAATTCAACTGAAAGTGAAGGAGTTATAAACGTATCTCTACATTAAAGCATGCATTGCCAACCTTTACCAATTTTTTATTAAAACTACAACACAACTATGTAGTTTTAGAGAACAGCTAAAATCCACAAATTCTTGAGACTCCCTCTAAAGACATGTATATATGCCTATTTCAACAGTTCAAACAGAAAATATATCTGAATATGCATTCATACACATACAGTGGAAACCGTCTTAAGACAACAGCAGAACCTAATATCTGCAGGCTTTCTTATTTCCACACTTGGGGGTTCAACCAATCGGCGCCATTTTTCCTTGGCACTGTACACAGACCAGCCAATAGCATGTCAAGTAGCATCGCACCAAGGTGTTTCCGCTTCGTAGGATGCATTTCCTTTCAAAGATTTTAGATGCGCTCTAAAAAATCCTCGAATAGGCAAATATTTCACAAATGATGTGAAATCACGTTCTACAGGAAAATACACAAATGGCTGAAACCGCAAGGGTTCAATGTATGCTGCCTGTTAAGACCAAAAATTGTGACAGTTTGTAGCTTTGACACATTAATGAAAAAGGTTGGGCGTGAGGCTTGTCCAGACATTTTGATACCAGACCTGCCAATCAGAAATTAGAGTCAATTAAGACAAAATTGGCCAATTTTGAGGTTGGGTTAATCAAATGTTTTATTTCTATGTACAACAAAATACTCTCACTGCTTTCAAATGTGTATCTTCTCATTATGCCGCTTGTAAAACACGTATGCATAAGTAGGATAACACTGTCATTCTGTGGGTAGGAAGCTGAAAACTTTCAAAATGGCAGTCTATCACATGAAATCCTATAAGAACACATTATAGTTTGCAGTTTTAAGGCGACGAAATAGGAACAGCCAATAAGAGTAAAGACTTATTCATAACTAACCTGGTTTAAGAAAGTGTGTCTTTCTTCCCTTCATCGGTAGAGGATGTAGAGTAATTTCACTCACGTTTGCTAAAAAATATTAGGAATGTGGGGAACAAAAGAAGTTTACTTTAAGTAGAGTGATTACTTTGGTCATGCACAGCTCACACAATGGCCTCTTAACTTCAACAGTCCTCAAGAGCTGTAAAACACACCATTACGAGCTAACGCGCAGCATCGCCTCCTTACTTTTACTACTGATTTGGCCGCTTAGCGTCTGGACCGAGAGTTTGTTTTGCTTTGTCTTTGATTAAAGGAAAAATGGTTTGATTATGAAGCCCCCAGGCCCCCGTTGTGGGCCCGCGACAGAATATGAGACTGTTATTAAAACCTAATGGGACTGAAATGCTGACGGAGAGTTCTCTTTTTGTCTCTCGAGCTCAGAGATGCTGAGTGGGGTCCTATTCCGATTCTTCAAAAGAGTCTTTTGCCCAACCAGAGACGGACGGAGCAAGCAAGACCATCTCCCTCAAGTACTCGTGCGGCGTAATTTGAAACACAAATTTAATAACGCTCATTGCCTCTTCTGTTCGCTTTTGAGCTTTTACAACACAAACTTAACTAATGAAGCCATGTATTTTCCGTCTCTTCTGCTGAGAGTTACCTGTACGGGCGCGCAGCTTATGAATATGTAAAAAGTCTCGGGATTGTGCTTCAAGGTAAAAAAATAAATAAATAAATAAAAGGTGAACACGGGGCCCGTGGAAATGCACTGATGCATCAGCGCTGTCTGAATTTCTTTCCCTTCTCTTTTGCCTTTCTCCGTGTGAGCAAGTGTGCCCGGGTTAGAGTGTGTTTCTATTGCAAAAAGCATTAATTTTACAAACATCAGCCTAAGGCTACTAAACACATCCAATCCATTATACCGCGCTTTATCGTGTTATGGTGGTGGTGGTGGCGGTTGGAGGGTGGAGGGGTGGTGGTGGTGGTGGTTGCGGAGGGGGGAACGGGCTGTAAAGCTGTCTCGGTCATAAAGAGCGATCGCGGCGCCGAGTCAAACCAGAACGCACAGCTCTCCGAGCCGTACGCGCAGCCCTCGTTATCATCAGAGCTGCTCCGTCACATACTTAACCTTTCCAGACCAGCCTCTCTGCATTATTTTCCAAATGACCTTTTGCCGTTACTTCTTTCATTTCCCATAATGGCGCACTAGATTTAGTTAAACGCATTAGAGCAAAATGTGTTTATTTTGGCGAAGGGTGGTCCGCGCTGACTGACAAGGACCGCGTCTCCAGCGCCGAGACTCTTAAAGTCTCGGAGGCTGCGAGCGTTAATTTGTCTTCCTGACAGGAAGTGCCAGGTGCTGCGTCTGAGGAAGAGAAATTACGTGAGATAGATCAAGCAAATAGATGGGAAATTCTTGTAAAAGTTGCGTTTGCGTATTTTTTATTTTATTTTATCTACCCCCATTTAAACTTTTGACAGATTGCGAGTTACTGCGTGCTCCGGCACCCTCCACAATTATCACTAGGAGACCTAAATGAGCATGGAAAGTAGACGCCATCTCAATTTTGCAATTGTCCAAGCAGCAAAAGTTGTTTTTACACAGAATACGGCATTGGTTCTTCTGAAAGAAGCTGCTTATTAGACTCATGCACATGCTAATTTTTACAGCTTGCTTCAAGCGTATGTTTCAAAACAATAATAGCTTTAAAAAAGTGCTTGCTGGAACTCTTCTGTTAGCTGAGCAATGCTTCTTTGCTTCATGGCAAAAGTCTTAAAGCAGAGACTGAGGGAAAAGTTCAGAATTTGTGTTTTTGCCACTATGCACAGCGGCAAAAACGTAGCAACAGGTGGGGGAGGGCAAAGGACGTTTTTGCACAATATGCAACTAAAGAAACACTAAAGAAGCACCAGCACAAAAAACGTGACCAGTAGGTTCCTTGGACCAATTTCCTTTTTACCATCACAGTTTTACTTTAACAAGGAGCTAAAAAAATTAAAGTTTTTAATTTTTAACTCCTTGAATGTTTTCAAGGAGCTTCAGCCGTCTTGAGATAGGATCACAGTTTTTGTCTTCAAACAAGTGCGTCTTTGGCTCACTTAATATATTAAATGATAAAATATTGCCTTGTTTTTTTTTTTTGACCCCACATTGGTAAATTTGGTTTAAAACCCCCATTGTTTTCATCACTAATTTAAAGTCTATCAGTTATGATCAAAAGAAAAAGTAAAGCATAGACGACTAAAGATCCTTCAGTTACTTTTACCTTGTAGAATAAGTTATGTGTGCCGAAAAGTGTGATTTTGATTTTTTTCTCTCTCTCTCTGTCTCTCTCTTTTTAAGCATTTTCTTAAAGGCATATGTTTCCTCAAGTGAATAAATGTTCTCCAGTCAAAGCTTGATGTTCTTTTAAACTTAGCGTAAGATGATTTATTTATTTTAAGAACTTTCATGCATCTTTACCACAGGATGCTGACTAAATTTTCTCACTTCTCTGGACTCTATTTCTTTTACAGACAGTTGTGTAATGAGTAAAAAGTAAAAAGGTTTGTTTAATTATCTGTACACAACACACAACAAGGTAGGTTCAAAAGCTACAGCACGGTTAAGAAGTATTGCACTATATGCTTGGTATCTAGATCAACTTAGATTCCTCATTTTTGTATAATAAAGTATGATGTTTTAGTATTTACTGAACAGGTTATTGTTAAAAAGAAAATTTGTTCTCAATCAACTTACTTGGTTATACAAAAGTAAAATGATTAATTGTATATATACATATGAGTTACCCTGGATTTACACTGAGCATAAATTCTTTAATACACAGTTTGTGATCAGTGATAGTTTATTTAACAATAATAACCCTTTATTTGGAATCTAAACAATCTGCAGTCTAAGGAAAACAAAACAAATAAATCAATCAACTTCACGTCAGTTCAAAAGGCCAATAGATAGATCCGCAAACACAAAAACAAATGAAATTATAATCATTTCAGTATGTTTTAGTCTCATAAAACACACAATATGGTTCCAGTTAGTTATTGTTTTTGCCCATTAATTAACATTTTTGTTTTATTTCACTTCACAAAAACGTTTCCTCAATTTCAGCTTTTTGGTATTTCGTTTAGTTTTAGTTAATTATAATAACCTTGAAACTCACATAGTTATCCGGGCTTAATTCTGAAACAACATTCAAATCAAACTCCACACGTTTCCAGAAGTCTTGTAAAAGTTGCGTTTGCGTATTTTTAATTTTTCTTTCATGGACCCCCATTTAAACTTTTGACAGATTGCGAGTTACTGCGTGCTCCGCCACCCTCCACAATTTCAGAGTTCCAGCTTATAAACAGCTGGAACGCTGCTTATAAGCGTATGGAAGGTGTTATAGAACCAACTTTGGGCGACTCTTTAAAAAGCTCTACCAGCAACATAAACGCATAGCCGGGGTATCACTCCACCATCCCTCAGCAGCCTGCAAGCAGCAGCTCCTTTCACAGTCCTGCTGCATGAGCGGAGGGAGGAGCGGTGGTGGCGAGGGTGGGGGAGCTGAAGGGATCTTAGCAAAATCACTAATGTACGTGATGATTAAGTGTAACTCAAATACCGAGTGTGTTGTTCGTAGGCCTGACAGCCCGTAATTTGCTGTATTATATTCTGCGGTTTTAATTGCACGCCACCAACGTGTCCCTCTGACACGTTATGAAGCGATGATGTACAATTATTTCGGGGCGGCAGGAGATCAGCGGAGTGACATTATAATCATCCTCATAGGGATCCCTCTCTTCATCTGCAACAGCCATTAATGTTTTAATAGGAGGAAAGAAGGAAGGAAGAAAAAAAAAAAAACATAAAAATAGTTCTCAGGGACTTCTAACCAGAATCTGTTTGAGGATTATAGAGAATCACGTCGGGTGGGGGCGGCGGAAGAGACGGAGAGGGTGTGTGGACAGACAATAGAGGGGCTGAGTTAAGTGACGGCTTTCTCTGGATAAGCAGCGAGCTAAGATGCTCCTCCGCTGTCACCGCCGGGGCCTCACGCTCCTCATACGGGCCCGGGCATTAAGGCACATTACAAGCGGATGAGCCACGCAGGGCGGAACTGATGGGCTATTCTGGGAACAAACCAGACAATCTCACACGACATAAAAACCCCTGACACGAGCCGGCCCCGGCCCGTTAACAGTCAAATCACACACACATGAAATCACCACTACATACTGTATATATATATATACTGTGTATATATATATATATATATATACACACATACACACACACCCACACACTCTGCAACACCAAGTTAAGGAGAGGGAGAGGAACAAAACTTTTTTTGTGGCTTGGGGGAAACTTTTTTTTTGTGTGTTGGCAGAAAGATGCTGGTTTTAAACAGTTGTTCAAATTTCTCAAGTGACACTCGGGGGAACGGGAGAGTAGAGAAGGGGGGTGGGGGATTCGTGACCCATAATCATAAAACGCCGATCCACATGAGGACAATCGGCGTCCGCGGCGGATGCTGCTCCCGCTACCGGGGCCCGAGCCGAGATATTAAACCAATGCTTCAAAGCATTTAGACTGTTTATCCATAATTTAACACTTACAACAGCACTGGACGTCCGCTGCATCTTTAGGGAGGACAAGAGAGCGGGAGCTGGAAGTGCTGAATCCACGGCCTTTCTGCCAGATGATGGAGGAGAGGAAGAGGAGGCTCATTAAGTAGCCAAGCCCCACTGTGGACAAAAAAAAAAAAAAAAAAAACACCAGGAGGAAACGCAAGATTCTGCCATCCTTTTTCTTTTTCTCTTAACCAATTAAATTTGAAGAATCTGATCTTGCATGCTAACAGCCAATTTGTGTTTTTCTGCTGGTTTTTTAGATCTAAAGAATTCTTTATAGGCAAATTAAGACAAATAAGGCTTTTCAAAAAGAAAAACAAAAGTAAGCAGATAGATATGTAGGACAGCGGGCGCATTCAGGGCCTTGGGAAAGTATTCACACCCCTTCGCTTTCCCAGAGTTAACACAGGTGCAAGCCTCATGGGGTTTCTCTCTATAAGCTCACTCAGGTTAGACGGAGCATTTGTAAGCAACAGTATTCACATTTTACCTCAGATTCTCAGCTAGAGTTTAGCTTGAGACTTTGACTGGGCCATTTTAACACATGAATAGGTGTCGATCAAAACCATTCTGTTAGGGTAAGCCTCAGACTTTCTCCTGGACAGGTTTAATATTCAGGTGTGGTGATATCTGTGCGTCTCCCAGTTTTAAGCTAGCCTCTGCAGAGACTCAGTACAAGACGGTTCTTTCCTGCCGCTCTGCTTTTTGATGCTTTTCCACTCGTTCGCTCCACTTCTAAAGAGACTCGCATCATCACACAGTATGTGGTTATCCTTACAACATATGATAGGTCAGCGTACCACCTCTACATTTATGATCTCGCTGTAGAGATGCAGGCTGGTTGGGTAAACATTTATTTTTACAGTGATAACTATGACTTTCTGGCGTTTCAAAGATTTTTATATGTACCCGGATCCTGTTGTCTGAACTATTTCTTACAAGTAGATTTGCTATATTTTTCACATCACAAAAAAAACCTAAATCTCACCAAGTATTTTTTTGTTTAGTTTCTAGTGCAAATGTTTTACTAAACGTGAATCAAGACAAAACTGCCTTACAAGTGACTTTTCAGCAAGATACAGCAGCTTGTTTTAAGTCAACGATTCCCTAATATTGATGAGAGAAGTACTAATTCGACTGGCAGATTATTTCACATCTAACATGGGAAAAATGTATTATCAAAGAAATATGACTGTGAGTGAAAACGTAGAACTTTTTCATCGGTAATAAGGAATTATTGATTCAAAACAAACTCCTGAATCTTGCTAAGTTTTGTCTTATTTTGAGATATTTGCACCATAAAACTAGATCAACAATACTTGTTATTCTTCGTTTTTTTTTTGTAGCGCACTTTTAATCAGTACTGCAGGGTTAGGGTTCTGTCTAGCTGCATAAAAAACGCCAACTAAAGAGACGATACATAGAGCAGTATGCTGAGTTTTGTGATTCATTTTTGGCATGCTCAGATCTGAATTTACAAATTGGCCATTAAGATTAGAAAAGTTCATTTTGACAGCCATCAATGTCATGCAAAATCAAGGCAAACGCTTTCTGCCTAACATTACTTGTCCACCTTCCTCCTAACATTTAGTCCTACGTTTTCTCCACAAAAAGATCAAACCTTTCCATCCGTTTGTTTCGGGCTATGTGTTTCTTTCTTTCCACAACTGTGAAACTCTGTAGCTCCTCCAGAGTGACAGTGAGCCTCTTGGCTAAACTTTATAGTTTTGTTTTTATTATTATTATTATTATTATTATTATTATTATTATAATGCAGTATTTTAAAAATGTATCCGTTTCCTTCCAGAAACTGAATTAAAATTATATTTCCAGATGTGGAAAAGTTTAATGGATGTGAATACTTTTGCAGGCTACAACAGAGAGAAGCAAATGAAACAACGAGACGGCAGCCAAATGCCCGTGAAGTGAATGGCGAGCAGGACGCTGACTGCCGTAATCAGCTTTGATTGGCAGCGTGGTCAGGGGTTCTAATCTGTCTTGGCCCTGCATTTGCATTTCTTAATTAAATGCCAAAACAATATGATCTTTAACTATCAACAACTCCCCCCAGGTTCCCGGGAAGAGAAAAGCAGCGGCAGGCAGCTGCTAAAGCGAGGCGGACAGCCGAGGCGCCGCGCGTCCGTTCATTCAAAGAGTCAGAGGCGAGGTAATCCTCCAGTCTGGAAGTTTAACAAGGAAGACGTGGCGATCAATGGAAGAGCAGAAATCTTTTTTTTTTTTGTTGTTGTTGTTATTGTTCTCCCTCCTTTTCTTCGGGAAAAGGGGATAGGAAATGATTTGAGCTGAAACAAAATGACGATAAATGCTATGGAGGCAAAGGAAAGTTTATCAATGATTAATGAAAACCATAAACCAACACTGCATGGGGAAAAAAAAGGAGTCCAAAAACAAAGTGGTGAGTTAATTGACATGATGAAGTGTGATTGCGCCTAAAAATTCCCGCAAAAACATCCGTTTCCTGAAGTAAAATGCCTTCATTCCCTTCACTATGATCTCACTTTTTCTGGGTCACCCCCGCCGCCCCCCCCCCAAAAAAAAACAAAAAAACAAAACGGCTAATAACATCACACATTACACCTGATCCATTGCCACGCATTAGTACCATGCTTTACATTCAGATTAGGGACATATCAAAGTGTGAAAAGTTTTGGGGGGGATGAAAAAAATTTAACAACAAAAAAAAAAAAAAGGCAAGGCCGGGTTATGTGTATGTATGGCTCTGGCCTTAATGAGGTTGTTGCTGGGAGTTTCTTTGTGTTTGCTGCTCTTTAGTCAAGCCGAGGGATGGCCTGGTGATCAGTCAGTCCTGAAAGCACACACAGGGCCGATTTGTCACCGGTGGCTGGCACTGGCAGCACGCGGCTCCTACAGCCGCATGATTTGTGAAACCTGGGGTTGTATTTAGTAGTCCCATTTAAAAGCATATTGGAGAACCGCTCCAGTCGTACGCGCATGTGTGTGTGCGCGCGCGCGTTGTAAAGCGAGACGCTTGGTCAAAGCCCAACATGTTTGCTGCACTTGGGAGAAGCGGGTTTTCAGATGTGTGTTGGTGGTTGGGGTGTGCGTGTGTGTGTTGGGGGGAGGAGGGGGGATGTTCAGGGCTTGTGAAACATGAGCCTCTCCTCTCATTAAAGGAGATGCTGTGTTTAAAGCAAAGCTTGTTGGCTCCTGCTGTAATATGTTTGCGAACATCAGCGGGAGCAAATAAACACATTTGCTCTGCTCAACTTTGGAGGAACAAAAATAAAAAAGAAATAAGTAAATAAAAAAGAAATCTGCCTGCAACCAGACCGAATGACACCAGTTTACACACACACACACGCCCCCACACACCCAAAAAAATAAAATAAATGTAAAAATCGCACAGAGAGAAACTAACGGCTCTCTTCCGACGTGTATGCTTTAGCGGAGTACGTCCCGGAGAACGTGCACCTGCAGAAACTTCAGGAAAAAAAAAAAAAAAGGTTGAAAATCCCACAATTTACTCTATTCCCCGGCTGCGTGTTAAACAGCTTAACACGTTTATTTGAACATGGCAAAGCTGTGAGGAGGTCTATCACGGGAATGGAGGGAGCTGAGCACAACATATGGTCAACATGCAGGGGGTACGGCGTACCGCCGGAACAGCCATACTCCTCAACTACTGGGTATTTATAGCCTTGTGGTAACCTACATAAACTTCCAATTAGGATTATTTGTACAGCTGGCTAAATAATCTCTCTCACCTTATGCTGAGAGGAAAGTTGATGCAGATGATTGTTTTTTCCCCCCTTTCTTTTATAATAAAAAATCCCACATTATTAACGCATTTTCATGTTACTTTTGGACCGCCGATATTCAGACACGAAGCAATAAGTGCACACAGACATGCATAATGTCAAGTGTTTCACTTCGTAGCTTAATCAGTTCAATTCTGTTGTTGGCAGTTTTAAATAGATTAAAATAATGACGAGGAGGAGGATTATTTTTGCACCGTTCAGAGTTCTTTGAGAACAGGAATTTGCTGATAAAGACTCCCAGCTCAAAACTTCATTTAAATCAGTGCCGTGTAAAAGCACGACGACACAGTCGGCGAATATCATGAGCTTAAAGTAAAAGCTAGCCGCTTCACAAGACTCCTGACATATTTTGAGGAAACCTCGGAATTCCTGTTTTCTTGTTTTCACAATTGAAGCAGATTTCACAGATCTCAAACTGTGTATTTAATATAATTTCATCAGTTCACATGTGACTAGCCCGTGGGTTGAATGTTTAACCTACGGATTAGTCATTAGCACATTTAGAACCATATACACAAGTTTGATTGACAGCAATAAGACCCTCCTCCTGGCTCTGATTGTTGTTTTTGATCGGGAAGGGTTTCTTCAGACGTTAATAATGGCACTAGGAGGAGGTAGAGGAGCTCAAACTTTTCCCAGATTGTCCATGTTACAGTCATTGACATGGTGATGATTTTAACAAATATGTACGAAACATATTTCCCAGACATTATCATTACTTGAGTTTCTTCAGAGACTCAGTTTCAGTTCATTTAACAAAGCTCGGATCAGGACCCAAATCGATACCTGTGATCAAATCGGGACATCTCTGGATTAAAGGAACACTATTTTCTGACGTTCATAAACCCGTTGGTTCCATTTCTCTCTCACGCTGGGTTGGCTTTTAAATTCACCTGAGACAAATACAATCTAGGCAGGCTATAATACAGATAATCTGTAGTTCACACCAGTGTTGTATAAAGTACTGAAATCTCAGAGTCAAGTAAAAGTACAAGTACCTCTCCAAAATACGACTTTGGTAAAAGTCGAAGTCACTGACTGAAATGTTACTTGAGTAAAAGTCTTAAAGTATCTGAAACGTCTTGTACTTAAGTATGGAAATTACTGTAAAAATGGATGTACTCAAGTAATGTAATGAAAAGTACAAGTAAAAAGTAAAACAAGGCAAGTGTGAATGACATTTCTTATATTTTGGTAAACTTGTCAAATAAACTTAAAATAATGTACCCAACCAAGTGCAGGCAAAATGAAACCTGCTAATAAATTGTTCCAGTTTTAAAGAGTAGCGCATGTTAATGGTTTGTGGTTTTGAACTTGCATGCCTTTCCTATATTCGTTAAATTTAGTCTAAATTGCTATCGCTATGGCTTCTGTCCCCCATTGAACTAGGGTGACCAGACGTCCTCTTTTTCCCGGACATGTCCTACTTTTCAGACCTAAAAAGATGTCCGGGGGGAATTTAAAAATTGTCCGGGATTTTGGTCAACTGCCTCAAACACATTACATAGCTTACAGTGCATTATAGGGCACGGCGCTGCGTGTCACGTAATCCCTGAGCCGCGTCAGTGCGGGCAGCACTCTTCTGTGTTCGTCCCTCCCTCCCACCCGCTGTACGGTGTTCTGATTTCTGATTTCCCCAACAATGGGAGAAGCGAAACAGGTGTATCCTATTGGAGGTGATGAACAAGCCCAGGCAAGCAGGCTACGGACTTTGTTCGGTAGCCTACTTGCTAATCAGTAGGTGGGGTCAAAACACTTTGTTTCTCTCTCTCGCTTTTTTGTAACGAGTAACTAAACCACACATTGAAAATGTATCGGAGTAAAAGTACGCAATTAAGTTCGGAAATGTAGTGAAGTAAAAGTGAAAGTCATCAAAAATTTTCATACTCGAGGAAAGTATGAAGTACTCCAAAATATACTTAAGTAAAGTAGTGAAGTATTTTTACTTCGTTACTATACAACACTGGTTCACACTTCATAGAGAGGCGCTCGCGGAACAAATCCTGGCTTTTGATGATTTGTTTCCATCTCAAATTGACAAAACGGCCTACACTTTGGCAGTTGCTGCGGATACAGTTCCTCCTGAGACATTTCTGCAAGTTCTGCTTATGCATGTAAAAGCTTGTCTATTCGCCACCGCCGTCATCTGAGTGAAAGGCTTCTGAAGGAAGGAAGCTAACCAAGAAGTGTTTTAGCCACACGAAAACCGACTCTTGTCACTCACCCACAAATGTCACATTTGTACTCTCGCATCCCGAGATGCCTCTTCACGTGGTTCCGGGCGTCTCCCAGCTGAGCAGTGGCAAAGTTGCAGATCTTACACATGAAGGGCTTAGATCCTGCAAAGCAAATCAGAAGCAACAATAAGAAAAAAAAAAAAAAAGAACGAAAGATTTTTTTTTTAAAAAGACATATGTCTCTAATTCAGCACCAATAAAAACTAGAGTCCCACTTCAAGTGCCAAGCAGCTTTTCTTTCACTCTCTATCTATCCTTGTCACTCTCCTTCATCTCCTACCGACTCTTTCTTTGCCTGTGGATGTGTAAATTGGATTCCAAAGGTCAGGGCGAATACGTAAATCAATTCTGGGTGCACTCGCTACCTCCCATTCCATCATTAAAGCACTAATCACTCTGGCGGGCTTCTCAGGGAGGTTTCCTCCTAATTATTGTCATTAATAAGTCCGGAGGGCGGGGTAGCGTTTGAGAGAGTGGCAAAGCTTCTCTTCGCCATCCATCATTTAACCGCAGAGCAGTGAGGGCAGATGCCTGCACTATCTGTGTGATGCATGAACAGCCACCAGCTCAACTTAAAGGGAGCATTCTACAAAAAAAAAAGTCACCTTCTGTGAATTCGAGGGGATACATTTGGATGTCTGATGTCAAGAAATTAGTCCGGTACGTTCCAAAAACATCTCCTTCAGTTAGAGTCTGCAGGGAAGTGTTTATCATTTATATGCAGTTGTGCTTGTAAGTTTGCGTAGCCCGGAAGAGTTTTAACTTTTCTGCTTTTCTACCAACATGACTCTGATCAAAAGCGTATCGTGAAAGAGAAGGCCCCTCCAGAACCTTCAGTTTCTCCTGCTGTAACCAATCGAAGGTCGAGAGCAAATCATTTTCCAGTAACCATCTTTGTTGTTAATTTTGACTCACTTCCCTGTAGTTTCTTGGGTCTCAAATGCTCCACCTCCATGTTTCACAGTAGGAATGTAGCATTGTTAATCATAGACCTTGTTGATTCATCTCAAACTGAAGCAATCATGGCCGTAAAGTTCAGTCTTATTCCTCAATAAATTCTGAGGCTTGTCTTGTCACGTTGGTGTGTAGAAACAGCTGTTTCCTGGTGACTCGACCTTCCAGCGCAGTCTTTCTACATGTGCATCTTAAAGTGGCTTGGAGTGGAGAGCCCTGTATGACATTTGAAGTTAATTTGTGGGGGATTTCTTTTCATCCTAAACAATTGATATTGCAGTTGTGGCTGAAACTTTAGTTGCTCCACCCGGCTGATGTTTAGTTTCAGAAGAATCCCCCATTTTCCTCTTCTTAATAAGAGGTTGAGCACCTCTGATTGACATTTTCAATCTCTTGGAAATAATTTTATATCTTTTTCAATCATTAAATAGTCATGCTACCGTCTCTGAATTTCTCATATTTCTTAAACGGAGACCAAATCATTGGAAACAGGACATAACCTTTAGATTTAGGCATTTTTATGATTGTCACTACAATCTTACATACACTGAACTACAAAAATAAATAAACCGACATGAAACTACTGAAGAACAAGTGTATGAAATTGAAGTGGGGAGGGGCAAAATGGCGACGTGTGTGTATGAATTGGTGACGGGACGAATTGGCCCAGAGGTGACAAAAACTTCAGCCTGATTTAAACTTCCTAGTCGTCTTTACCGCATATAATGTGTGAAGCTTTCCATATTTTCATATAAAAACAATTCAACAATTTGTGAAATGAACTAATCCCTCCTGCAACAAAGCTCTGGGTGACGCCCAGAACTGTGTGAAGACCTTGGTTGTGCACGCCGGCAGGGACAATAAAGCTCTGTGTCGGAGGCTGGCACCACGCGCACAGCAGATGAACAAAACAAATCTTACATTATGACGAGAAAATTAAAAAAAACACCAAAGGTTGTTGTAAAGAAATTTAGCGACGAGATATCTCTGCTGTTTTCATATTTCGGAGGATTTTTCTAATAACAAGGATGCAAGAACTATGTTGATATTCCGTTGAAGAACACTTTCTGTCCGGTTTTCTGCACACAATGCAGAAACCAGCTCAGTATCGCCCTCTAGCAGTCTATAGTGGATAAATGTAGAACTTTTAAGTGAAATACTGAACTAAAAATAATCTGTAAATGGGTGGATGCCTGTCTATAGGTATCTTCCAACACCATAGGGTATTCTTATTCTATTATATGCATCAAAATGAAAACCTATACATAAGAGCTATGCCATTTGTATAGCTACAAATAGCCCTAATTACCATTTATTTAAGGTTAATTACACACACACAGTGAATAATTGAATGAATAAAACCCCGGTAAACAAGTCATGGTTTCTTCCACTTAATTTCTGTGTAAATCTTTGTTCATCATTTTATTCTTTTTGTGATTTATGTATTATTGTATGTTTTAATAAAGCCGTGTCAATGGAGAATGTCTGTCTCAGCACCATTTTTCTTACACTATAATAAGGTAAAACATGGTATGTTCTCACTGGATGTCCGTTATGCAAATCCACTAATGACCGTTGTATGCAATGGAGTGAAATGTAAATATTTGAAAACTGAGGAAATACACCATATCTCAAGATTGGTATATTTAGAAAAAATAAAACGCCTAAATCCAATATTATTATAATTTATTTTGTACCTACTCTTCATAGAGCCTCCCCAAAAAACATAAATTAAGCATATGCGTACGACGAAGTCAAATGTAGAATTTGTTAGCAGGCTGAGCCGAATTTAGGCTGGCATGACACAGTGCGACACTTCACTCTAAGTGGCAGCCGGGTATGATATCCACGCATGCATCTTTGAGCAAACCCTCACCCTCTGCCAGCGAATATCCCAAGACGTTCTACAATATTTATTCCAGGGGCAGCTGCTGATTTGATTAAGCACTTTGTGTAGATTACTAATTCGTTCATACACGGTTCACTTGCTGTGAGCTGGAAGTACGACACATCGAATTTTACGCCAGTAACGAAGATTGAAAGGCAAGCTTGTGCTAACAAGGTCCATAAACACAAGGGACAAGAGAAAGAGGGTGTGTGGAGGGGGGAAAGCGGTGGAGGGGGGGCGGTGCACATGGCCAGCCTCTTCATTTCACATATCTCTGCAGTACACCACACATATTTACATAGGCATAAACACAGGAGCTAATAAAGACAGGGAAAAACTTATTACAGCCCCAATTGTAGCTGCAGACTTCACACCCAAACGCCGAGAAATCACAAGCAACAATACTGCCGTCGACACCTAATAAAAAACAAAACGACAGTCGCACAGGGTCACACCACACCCACCATCACACCTACATGTAGTTTCAGAGCCCCGCCTCACAGCCGAGCTTTATGTTCCCAAAACACATTGGCCACTGAGAAAACATAAAGAGACAATCGTCCTTTCTTCCCTTCTCACTCACACACTTTCAGACACATCCAACCTAAAGTTGAGAAGAGAGAGAGAGAGAGGCGTGTGGGGAGATGATTTGTCCAGATGGCTGGCTGAGCATGAAACATGGCAGAGTAGAAAGAGAGAGAGAGGGATGTACCGTCGCCTCCACCCCCCACAACCCTCTTCAAACATCTTATCACATTAATACTCCACCACTCTACTTAAACAGCCTCCCTGAAACTGAAATTGACCATCAATGCGGTGTCATGTTAAATTAATATTGCCATCCACACAGGGGCAATGTGGCTGCTTCACATCCCAGATGAGACAGAGAATGACTAATTCATTTCCTGAGAGGAGAGAGAAACCTCATGCAATGTTTCACCTCACATATCGTGATGTCTTAAGCTTTTTTTTTTTTTTTTTTTCCTACATGCCACACACTTTCTGCCGTAGCCTTCAGCTTTCAGGTTTGGAGGAAAATAAGAATAAAAACATGTCAATTTCACATGAATAAATGACTTTGTGCTCATGTTTGTTCCATTTCTCTTTGACACATGAGATTGCAAGATACCCGCATAAAGTTTATTTCAATCTCTTTTCCTTCCTTTCCATTATTTCAGCTTACAAATATCTTTTTTTTTCTTCCCCCACATAGAAATGAGTGGATCTGAATTTTGGCTCCAAGTCAGAAATATATTAAACATGATTCTTTATTGAAACGTTTCACCTGTCAGCACCAGAGTGTGAAAAGTGCACCCAGAGAAGCACTTCTGCCTGCGTGTCGCCACATAGTTCCGTGGCATCTGTGAAAGGTTTCTGTACACAAAGCCAAGAAATTGTACTTCTTTTTTTTTTTTTTTAAACGTGGCAGCATTTTTGTACAAAAAAAACAACAAAAAAACGCATGAAGTATGTTAATACTGCACTTCCACAACTGACAAACATGACAATGGAAATTAAATAATGATGCAATGGAGCCTGAAATATTTTGACATGTGGAGGACTGTACGAGTAAACTGCAAAGCCGTCCTCCACTTCCCTTTATGCAACCTGGTAGCATGTTTTAACACATTCCCCCTGCTGCTGAATGTTCCCTTTATATATATATAAGACATATATATATATAAAAAGAAAATATATATATACATATATATTTTTTTTTTAATATAAAAATATATATATATATTTTTTTTTCATCCAGCTTTCAGGCTTTGGTTTTACAAAAATTCTAAATAAACTGTGGCACATGACAGTAACTTTGACTAATAAACTACTATAACATGTATTATTTATACATGTAATATATTTAGATATATTTAGATGGTAATAATATAGGCTTTGTACGGTTCTGATTACAACAACTGAGTGTAAAAGAGGCACACCGTTTTTTTTGTGTTGCGTCACAGAAATTTTGCAATAAATTTGTCAAAACAAAAGGAAGAGACTAATGGACCTCAACGACTCTAGTTCATTGTTGGGTACAATTTGCCTATGGCTGCAGGTCCCAAGCTCTTCCACAGAGTTCAAATATTATATGCAAATATAAAACGCGATAAAGTCCAAAAATCCTTCTGTTCACAAAAAGGAACAGGTTTTGTGTCAACATGGATGAACATGTGTTGGTTCAAACAAAAGCATCTTTCAATGCGTAAGCTGAAACTGACTGTTGTGCTGCTATAGTATAGTAGTAAAGGAAATTTAAGTGAGCTCTCTTTGAACTAACTGCTTTCTTACACAAACTTGAGGACAGAAGGCCAACATAGAAGAAGCTTGGCAGAGGGTATAGACATGACAAGGGGGGGGAAGAAAAGCTTTTAAGGTTGTTGTCTCCTGGAATGATCTAAAGACTGCAAAATGGTTGTAATTTTTCTTTTTTTTAGACCTTTTGCCCCGTTTCAGTTTCTTGCCCGAGACAGTTCTCTAAAGAGCCAAGCTGACTCGTGGTTCCTTCTCGAGTTCCTGTGTGAGATTTGATCTGAAGTTTCTGAGTGACTCTTCGTCTACAGATTGCCATTTTGTCCCTTTTACTTTTTTGAGGCCCTTTTCATTTCCTTCCTATGAATAACCCATTTGTTCGTGTCCATGTGCCTGTGAGTACTAGTTTACCTTTCTTTGCTGACAAGGATTTTCATGTATTATAACAGTCATGAAACGCTCAGATTTGGTGTATTATTTAATTGAATTGTATGTTAATATTAAAAGATATATTTCTTCCATTCATTTTGGCTCCAGTCCTGATCTGATACAACTCTTTACAAAAATAACAGATCAGGATGCCTGATTTACCAAAAAACAAATTCAAGTTTTGGTTTTAGAGTGGCTCAGCCAAAGTCTAGAACTAAATTTAACATAACATCTGGGTTACTTGACAAGAAACGTCCCCACAGTCTGATACATTAGGAGAACTTTTGCAAGGATGCTGGTAGGCTCCTACTAAAAATGCTGGAAACAAACAATTAGCTTAAGTTTGTGACTGAGTTATTATGACTATGTATCTTTTTCAATTTTTTTATTTTTTGGTTGGGTTTCTTTTCAGTTAAGTTGCACAGCAGATGAGTAAAATTCTAAACTTTGCAGAAAAAGTTGGGAAAATGTTGTTTGGATGACTTTGTCTTTGTTGTAACAATGCTTCATGGCAGTAAGTATACTGTTGGAAAGCCTGCTTATCTTCCTCTTAAATGGTGCCACATTTATTAGGCCATTTTTGATTTCGGTTTGATTGGATCGTTGACGTTTCAAGAAACATGGCATGTTTTCAATCTAACAGTTCATTTATGGAGCAATAACAGAGGCACCTACTCCTCGTGCTGGTCACCAGCTTGGTCACACACTGCTGTGGGACACCGTCCTAATCTTCGAATAGCATTTGTTGCTTTTCAGCCAAAATAGTCATGTTGGTCACTTTGTCAAAAACATCTAGGGAGTGTTAGCTGTAGGTGTTGTTGCAACAAAGGGGGAAAAAAATAAAAGCCAAACAAAAGTTCCCTTACTTTATGGGCAAAGTACATGTGATTTTTTTTTAAACACAAAAAGCTGACATATTAATAGGAGTGTATATACTTTCAAGAGCCACTTTTAAAAAAATATCCATACAAAGAAATTGCCATTGTATTGGGTGGTTGTTTTTTTTATTAGCAATTCTAAATAGCAACCCAAATCCCACCCTGTGTGTTAACTCCCATGCCTTGCATGTGTGCACATTGCTTGAAGCCTCGGTCTGAGGTCAGACAGCTCGCTTTGGTGAAAAAGTGACCAATTTAGCTCGAAATGCTAATTCCAGCTCATTGGCAATACGCAAGCCATGTGTACGGGTTTCCTTAAAGGGACAAATTGACAAATCTGTGTGCAGCCTCCCACCACCGTTCCCTGATTTCACTGATTAATCAAGTGAATAAAAACTAGGTCTTAATTAAAAGGATCTGGACGTGCTCCCTGCTCAGAAACTGGCAGAACCCCACCGCGGCCCCCGCGAACACACTCTCAGAATGAATGGCCACACGTGGAAAGGTAAATAATTCACTGTAATGAGGGAATTTAGCAATAATAGCAACTGACATATGCTGTCAAAACGAGGAGAAATAAGGCTCGTCTTCGAAACGGAAAGCGCACATAAAAGTGGGGATTTAATCACCTAAGCAAGTCCACAGCTCTGTTGGATAAAAACAAAACAAACTGTTTATTTGAAACTTTAATGTGCCCTTGACTGGATGCCATCTTTTGGGACCTCAGTGTCACTACTTTCATTTTCTTAAGTAACACTAAGTAAGTGACGTCAAAACTCAAGAATTATGACACCGGGTAAAATTATGAATATGTGTAGGGTAACCATTAATATGAAAAGTGTAGAAGCTAAGCATTAATCATTGGGATTTAACCTCCAGTTTTCACAGCTTTAAGCCATTTGAGTTCAGCAGGAAGAAATCGGACTTTGGCACACGAGGAACCGTGATGTAGGATCTGTAAAATTAGATAAATTGTATTAATCTAGGACTATGGCATCATTTCCTCCAACACCATCTTAAATTTAAGAACATTGCACTGGAATAAAATGCGTGGATGCCCCTTGAATTCCTGGGCTGAATCAACACAAAATCAGTCTATAATTGTGAGACATAAGGCAAATATAATTTGATTTCCAAGTCTTGCCACAGATTCTAAATTGAATTTGGATCTGGACCCACAAATTCTTAAATACATTTTGTTTGACGATCCTCTCAAGGCTGAAGTTATCCAAGTTGGTGGTGCACCTTTTCCTACCTAAAATACTTTTCTTCCGCTCAGCTTCCTATTAATATATTTGGATCCAGCATGCTGAACAACCAGCAATAATCTTTTATGGCGTACCCTCTTTGTGGAGGGTGTGCATGACAGTCTTCTGGACATCTGTCCAGTTTATTGACTTAAAGACCACTGAGAGGGTCAAAAAACCTTTGACGGTGTTTTGAGTTAATTAGCTGACTAGGGTGTGACAACATGAGTTTCCAATATATTATTTATACACAATATTCTAATTTTCAAGGGGAGTTTTCATTATCTGTACGGCATAAGCATCAAAACTACAAAACATAACAGGGTGATTTTTCGCCCTCGATGTTTATATAATTCATGAGTTTCACCCTCTGAAAGAAGCAACAAAAAATATTGACCTTTTTCACGATAATCCTGTGTTTTTTACTTTAGGTAGGCAGTTATACATAAGGTCAAATCAACAGTCAAGACAAACTTGGATAAATAGTCATCAGGTTAGCTGGTCAGCTAAAATACCCACTCAGGCCATCCACTGTCTCCAAGTGGAAACCTTCCTTACTTTATCTGACTCTAAAAGGAAGCTTCACACGCCCACAAAGACACATGTACACACACACAGTAAACACAGAGCACGGACTTCAATTAAAGTCCCATTAAAGTTTAGCCTGAAAGGGGGGATGGACTATGGGAGGAAGAGAGGGGCGTTTATTGATGGCGCCCTCACATCTCGTTCCTGCATTAAGTTGATTTTAAAAGCAATTAATACACACGGTCAGGGAAAAGTAATGGAGCGCCCCGTGTTCTTAACCTGCCGGACGTCTCCCAGCCGAAACCCTGACCAATGCAGCCCTGCTTTGCATTATAAATGACAAGATAAATCCTAATGGATTGAGGATAATCAGGTAGCCATGAAGGCTGACATACACACACGCACGCTAGCCAGGCATACAACCCCTCTCTCTCTCACACACACACATATATATATGCGCAAACATGGACATACAGACACCAGGGAAATTAAAGGCTTTGAATATGTCTGCATTGATTATTTTAAATTATTAGCCCACCTCTCTTTGGACCTCCAATGCTTTTAGCCTAAGCTTTAACACATTTACAGAGACTTATTGACTATAATTACAACTGAGTCTTGGTAATGGACACATCAATTATGAGTCGCACATGTCTCTGACCAAGCGTTGCTCAGGAAATCCCAATCTGGGGTCCATTAGCGTCTCTCCTGTTGGTTTGAAGCTCAATCAGTCTTTACCTTCACCTCTACAAAAAGAAGAACTACTACCTGGCTGAAGTAGATAGTGGCCTTAACAATAGCCTAAGCGGCCACTGAAGGAGTCTGTTTCGTCCTATTTCATGCTGTTGCATCTAAAAAACAAAGGCCTAATCGCTAGACACTCACTAAAGGCAATTATTGTTTTGACATATTCAGGAAAACGTGTTACATTTAAGTGCTCACCAGACTTCCAAAGAGCAGTGTATGTAATCTGTATCAGTTACAAGAGGTTTTAATAATGTATGCAGCTGCAAAGTAGTGAATTTGTAATAATGCATATGTAATGATGTTTTCAAATCAAGCAGCTAAACTATGTGGTACTACTAATAATGATATGCATGTTTTCACAACATGTTCAAAGTAGGAGAGCGAGTTGAAGATTCAGTGAGTGAGTGTGCAAAGGCGAGCTCACATACCGGTGTGTGTGCGAATGTGTGCCAGGAAGGCCATGGAGTTGCTGCTCTTGCACACCTTGCCACAGTATTTGCATACACTGCCCTGGTTCTCCTCGCGCTCGCGGTTGATCTGCTCCGTGTCCTCCAGCACATACTTGTTGACCTCCCGCAGGAGCTCCTCGTGTTTCTCCTTGATGTGGACAAACAGGTCCTGCTCCGTCTCGAAGCGGTCGGTGCATTTCACGCACTTGAAGCTCGCGCCCCCCTCGGGCAGCTCCTCCACGCTGTTCTGCTCGTTGCGGAGATGGGCGGCGCTGGAGAGGTGCTGGTGCAGGTTGCTCTCGGTGTAGAAGGACTTGCCGCACACCAGGCAGTGGAAGTGCCTCTCTTTGGACGGGTGCTTCATTGAGATGTGGACGTTGAGGCCGCTGAGGCCGTCCGCCATGAAGCCGCAGTCCTCGCAGCGTATGCGAGAGCTGCTGCCTTTGGCTTCATCCCTAACCTTCACCTCCTTGGGTTTGAGCTTTCTCACATATGTGGAGCTGGGGGACATGATGCTAGATATTGGCCCTCCAGTCAAAGATATGACAGGGGCCTCTCCTTCCAGTGCCATACTCTCTGCCAATGTTACCTCCTGCTCTGCAAGGGCCTTGAAGGAAACAATACTGGCATCAAACGGGGGAGCTTTGGACATTTGCATATCAACAACCGATACATCTTCCTTTGAAGTCTCCTCTCCTGCTTGTGTACACTCTAAATTCTGATTCTCTTCATGTGCAGACTCATCTAATGGAAGCTGAAGTTCGGCTGAAGCCTGCTGCACAGTCATCTCAGCTGTCTGGTTGGTTGACTGTGGTTCATTGTCAGTCGATGATGTATTAGTTGTCACTTGCATTTCATCTTCACCTCCAGTTCCACCAACCACAACACGAACAATCTCTGTAGTGACAGACGGCGCAGCTGGATCTTGCATTTCCACACACGGGCTGTCAATGTAACAAGATCCCGACCAATCTGAGGGGTTTGGATGTTCACAGCCAGTGCTGGAGTTCTGCCCAGGAGGCTCATTGATCTCTGTCCCTTTTAAAGGATGTTCTGAAGCTCTTTGTTCTTTGCTCTTTTGATGTTCCAGGTATTTCTGACTCTTTTGCTTATGCTTCTCTGTGCTAGCATGACGATACATTTCCCTACTAGTAACGGCATAGTAGCTGCATGCTAGACAAATGTACTCAAAATCTTTGGTGTGCTTTCTCTTGACATGGAGATGGAGGGATGGGATTGACTGGGCAACAAAATCACAAAGACTGCAAGCATTAACAGAGTCATACTTGCTTTGTTGCTGGCTTGTGTCAGACTCAGTTTGGTCTTCATCTTTGCGTTCTCCAAGAAGTTCCCCATCCTGTTCTTGCTTTGCGTCAGTAGGCTGTGTGGCAGTAGCTGGTGCGCTGGTTGGCTCAAGCAACGGCGCACTGGAGTCGGCCCTCGCAGGGCTCTTACTTGAACTCTCCTGTGCTCTTTTCACATGTTTCTTAGTAAAACAGTGACGATCCATATCTCCCTTGGTAACACAGCTGTAGTTGCACAAAGTGCAGCTGTAACCATAATCTTTGCTGTGTTTGCGGCGAACATGAACGCTGAGATTAGTGGCATTGGACACAACCAAGCCACAGTATCCACAAGTAGTAGAAGACCCTTGTTTTGGTCTTCCTCTTTTCTTTCTTGGAGGTTCAAGCTCTTCATCTTCTTCCTCAGTCAACACAGACTCGGCTGCCTCTGACAGCTCATCAGTTTTCTGTTGTTCTTCGGTCAAAGTAGTCCCATCATCTCCAGGAACCACCTGATCGAGGTGACCCCCAACTGCATCATCTCCCACACAGTCTCTGCTAACCTTCTCAACGCACTGTTCAAATGAAGAAGCTTCTGAGCTTTTCTTTACTTTCTGTTGCTCCAAATGGCCATCCGACGACAGGTGAGAACTCATCCACTCTGAAGTCGCTGCAAAGAAGTTGCAAACTTTGCAGCGGAACCACTCTAGGGTGGGGTGTTTATCGCGAGCGTGCCTTTCCAGCACTGCAGTGCTACCCACCCTAAAATCACAGATTGGACATTTCAGCTGGAACCTGCTGAGAACACGCTTTGGTGCCACTTTTGATGGTGAAGCCTTTTCAGTGCTGCAGCTCTCCGCGGCTTCCTCCGATTCGCCCACGTTCTCCTCCACCTCAACTAAATAGACACAGAGAGATATCCTTCTTTTTAGTCTTTCTCAACAAGTACAGAGAAACATCATGGTCATCACTATCCAATATTAATATTTAATTCACTTAAAAATGTAATTCACCTGTATGGTTGCGGATGTAAATATTTTCATGGATGAAATGTCAACTGTGAACAGGAGATAAGGGAATACTCACAAGTTAAAGGGACATCTTTGGCATGGTATCTCTGAATGTGGACATCAAGAGGAGCCTTGTCCCTAAATTCATGTCCACAGTAGTTGCAGGAATAAATGATCTTTGGTTTTGGGGTTCGCTTGCTGACCCTTCTCTCCTGAGCCGTGTTAGTCTCTTCTTGGTCTAAATCTGGACTCTGGTTTTGTTCACCATCGTCTTCCTCGGTTTTTATGGTGGCTTGCTCTTGGACTCCACTAGCATTAAGATTATTTACCTTTTCTTCATGAGGTCGAGGATTTTTTCCAATGACTTTCCCATGTTTTCTTGTATAATGAGTTTTCAGTGATCTCGGGTACATGGTTGAGAACCCACAAACTTTGCAAACGTTCTCCCCGCCCTCGCGTCCACCGTCTGGCAATGGCCTCTCGGCACGTTCTTCCTCTGCCTCATCGAGTTCACCAGTGCTACCAGGGGAGACCCCTGTGGTTTTCTCCATCTCCATATCGTCTGCCTGCACCCTCACAAAGTCGTTTTCAGCTGATTTGCTCTCAGCATCCCCCTCTCCTAATTCCAGGTTTTTTTCCATATCATTTCCTGTTATAGTTTCGCACAAATGTGAAATCCAGGGGTATCATCAAAACCGCATCAAAATCCTGAGGGCGAAAAAAAAAAGAAATACAACATATTTATATGCGGCATGTCCAAGTGTCTAGAATATATTACTGCATAACAGCTAATACCAACTCCAAGATTGGATGTAGCTCTCAGAATGAATTTGTATGTAGGTCATAATGTCCTATGACAATTGACCCTCTCATTTCAGAAATGACACGTCTTTCTTTTAATAAGATCAATGTGAAACTTTTTTTCCATATTTCAGAATTACCATGAATTACATATTAATTTCCTATAAAAAAAACATTACTTTCATTTAAATATCCTATTTTTGACTACTGTTTTGCATGCACAATTTTGAAGAAAAACTCACATTCCTTTTGGCATTTTTATTTAAAAATCTAATCTTTGTGGCCCATGACTACTGTCATCTTCACAATTTTGGCCTGCATGGCAAAATGTTTGGACACCACGGCCCAAGATTATGTCAAGAGGTAAATCCAGTTCAACTCCGTCTGGTTAAACATGAGTAAATGTCGCCATCTAGTGTTAATAGACACGAGCTGTTACTAAAAGCATGGTAACATAACAGGTAGTTTCTAAGGATTAAAGGGTTTCATTACATCGCTATCATTATTATCTGAGTGACATCTAAGTAACAAATGCACTTGTTTTATCTTTTTTCAACTTTATCTCACATTAAAACATTTAGGTAAAGTTTGGTTTGTTGGAGTAAATATAATTGGTAAATTTGATTGAAGAATATTCAACATCACGTTATTTTAAAATAAAATAAAAAAAAGATTTACAGACCATAATAATTAAAAGCAAACATACAATCTTAATGATTGTTGTTACTTATGAAAAGATATTTAAAGGCAGGTTTTTATTTGGCTCTTAATTGAGTTATATTAATGATATAAATATTGTAAATTCAATGATATCGTATTTTATAACCAGTTTATTTTAGGGGGGTGTAGGAGACGCTGAGGGAATTTATCCTCTGAAATGTTTGTTTTTAATTCCTATATAGTCAGACTGGATGGGTGGATTAAGAGTAGCCATGAAAATCAGTTTGCAAATCTTGATCCCAGTTTGGATCTATGTCTGTACTTTGACTAAGCCATCCTAGACACATGTGTTTTGATCTAGCTCTGGCTGGATGGTTAGTGTCGTTCTCCTGCTGAGATGTGAGCCTCTGCCACAGTCTCAGCCAGGTTTTCAAGCAGGTTTTTCTTACACAACTAGCTACATTGACCTTCCCATCAGACTTCTTAAGATTCTCCCAACAGAGCTGTGAATTTCTGCAGCTACCTACAGAGTTATCTTCTCAGATTAATGCACACCTTACCTGGCCTGTCAGTTAAATAAATAGTCAGTGGTTTTGTCTCAGTAGGTTTGAAGTTATGCCATACTCTTTCCATTTTCGCAAACATGACATGTTTTATAACTTCTCTGCCGTGCTCCTTGGTCTCCATGATGCTGTCTGTTCACCAGTTGTCTCTAACAAAACTCCGAGATTCATACTAAGATTAAATTACACTGAAGTGGACTATGTTTACTTATTAGTTGACTGGTTGCAGAGGCAGTGGAGCAGTGGGTAGCACTTTTGCCTTGCAGCAAGAAGGTCTTATGTTCGATTCCCGGGCCGGGAACAGAGCTATGGGATCTGTAGCGGGATTTGAACGACATGACTCTGTGGCTCAGTGAGGAGGCTGTTTCCCTACAGCCTGCCAGCTGGGAACGCAAAGGTGAGGGTGTTTTTTGTAGGCAGGGCTGGTGAGGGTACTCTGGCTTCCTCCCACAGTTCAAAAAATGTGACTGTTAATTGGTCTTTCTAAATTCTGGTGAGTGTGTGTACATGGCTGTTTGTCCTGTCTGTCTGTCCTGCTACTGGTGACCTGTCCAAGGGTGAACCCTGCCTCTCGCCCAAAACGTTCACTGGAGCTAGACACCACCAGAAAATGGATGGTTGCAGTGGGTTTTAATCAGAAGTAAATAGGGCTGAACATAAATCAGCCAAGTGCTACTTTGTGTTAGCATTTTCCATCCAATTCTTTCACCTTAAAGTTTTTGGTGGTGAATATTTAGGGAACTGTAACTGCACAGTTCAAATAGCACTTCAATGTATGTATGTATCCTACTAAGGTTAATGTGTAATTGTTCACTTTTGTATGTATTTTCAAACCTTGGCAAAGCTTTCATTATTTTGTCCACAATTTAGGTTCTGTATCCATGTCAAAATACATCAGATATAGACAGAAAACACAATTTTCTCTAACTGTTGCATGCTATTTTAACAAGCCAAAGACTGGGGATTTACCATTTATCTACTTATTTTTTAATTTCATTTCCTAATTTAACTTCTATATTTCCACTTTCTAAAGTGACCATCCAGCTGTTTTCTTTCCTAATTGCTAACATTACACAAATGGCTGACAATGTTTGTGCTGCTGTCTTTACACATTTTCTCAACATGCAGTTGCGCTACTCTACTGACAGCAAAATGGTGGGCTTACAAAAAGACTGGCCACAAATGTACATCTGATCAACTCACAGTGACAATATAAATTGCTACATTTCAAATGAGTCCATTTGTGCTTATGAGTTAAACTAATGCAACGTTTTTGTATCCACAAATATAAGAAAAACCTGTAAAACATAGCTTAAACATTTCAAGAAAGGTGAAAACTATAAACCACAGGGGCATTATTTTATTTTGACAATGAAACATCAGCTCCATCCACTGTGCGTGTGGAATGAAAGTGGAGGCAACAAATCTTCAACAAAATCTTATAAAACTCCTAGTTAAAGTACATTTTCTGACGCCTGTCTGGATAATATTTGAGAAGACCAAATGTCCAAACAGACAGTGAAAGGTGTAGTTTTACAACGATAACTGCTATGAGAGGAGATGCAGATATAGATGCATGCAACATCTTACGTCCTTCATATTTTACAAAACTACTTAAAAGCACAGCCAAGTTGTTCATTTTGGCGGCTGACTACATTAAGTTTGACTTTTTGCTTCCTAACTAGCCCGGCAACATTAACTGAAAGTCGTGTTAAAGTTAGCCACAGATGATTATAAAGCACGCTAAAACGGCTACACCAGAGAAAAACTATTTAAAAAACATTCCGCAAGGTGAGCCACTTTTGGAAAAACCCATATATTTGAGGGTTCAATAGTTTATGTCCCCGTGTCAGAGTAAAATTATGTAGCATTGCTGAAGCTGGAGTCTGCTGCTAACTTGCTAACTAGCAACACGTTCCTCTACTGTACTTTCACAGACTCACAGCGCGTCCAATGAAATGCCTTCCTCGGCTACGTCAGCCAATCATAGCGGGGTTAAGGCGGGTCTAACAAGCTCGAACGTTTGGAAAACGACGGCAGCACAGAGGCCCAAAAAGGAGGCTAACGTCGACCTCTGAATTAGTCACCCATATAGTCTGAACAGCACGTTAAAACACCGTATATACATAAAGGTCGCCAATTTAAACGCAGCTTGAGTAAAAATATGGACTCGATTTCATAAATCAAGCGGACTTACCCCTTGTTAGGTGAGTGTTTCCAGGGTGCGCGCTTTTTTGCTGCTAGACACAAATGGCGTACCGTAGCGTGAGCGTTGCGTCACAGAATTACTGGCGGCCTTGTTGTCCCCGGGTTTTTTTTCTACATCAGCTGGTAGACCACATGATGCATTTTAGTACCGTGGGAATATTGAATAAAGATGCCCTTTAAAACCTCTTAAAACAATTTACCGTAAAAAGGACTTTGCATTTTGCCTTTTAAATACATTGATAGTGAATAACTGATGGATAATAAAAGCTGAAAACGTATTGGAAAAGAAAGGAAAAATATGAACTCATTACTCATTTTGAATTTGCCAATTTTTCAACGATAAAATAAAGCATAAAACCAGGCGGTCTATATAAAATAAAGATGCATCAACATTTTAAATATCTGTCTAACTTAATCCCTGGATTAAGTTAGACAAATATCACTGTTACTGACATCTCTGTTTTACCTCCAAATAAAAAGGGTGATTGGACATTCCCCGTTTATACCTGTATACCTTTGATTAATTTATTTTGTGTATATAAGTTGCTGCCGTAAAACAAATCCACAGGTTCGCCTCCAAAGCCATGACATCATCACCTGGGCTTTTCCAAATTGCTCAAAGGCATAGTAATGCCAGTACATGTAAACTTTGGAATTTGAAGAAAAATAATTAGCTCACTCATGATTTTGAGGTTAAACAAATGATCATTTTGGTAATCCTGAATCATCTAAAAACAGAGAATGTTTAGTCTGAATTACAGTCAACAAATGAAAGACAGGTTTTTATGTCTTCTTATGCAGTGTATGTGATTCTAGTTGTCTATAAAAATAGTTTTACGTTTGCTAAAGAGATGTTTCTAACTGGTTGTAAGATTTTGAAACAAGAGAGTAAAAAAAGAAATAAAAATAAGACTTCTTCTTCTTCTTCTTGGTATTTATTGGCGGTTGGCAACAAACTTACAGTAGCATTACCGCCACTTACCAGTATGGAGTGTGGTTCGAGATGGTCTAAAAATAATACTTTCCATTGCTTAACACTCTAAATTTTAGTTTGTGTGCTATACAGAAACACTGTGTGTGTGAAATAGAAACCCACTTACTGCATGCGTAGTTTACATTTTTTTTTTCTTTTCTTCAAATGGTCAAGCCTTGACGAATCACCACTTCCATGTGACACCCAGCATTAGCTTTATGGAAACACTTAAGATGGATTAATTTGTGAGCATTAATTGATTAAGCAGTCTGACGAGTCAGGAGGTGATAAATGATACCGACCCCAAATGAACACACAATTTGTTTTTTTCTTTGCAGTAATTCGCTTTAATTCATCACAGTCAAATTTATATTATATGGATGGTTTGAAACACAACTGGCCTCCTGCCTCGTTTTTCATTTTTCACCAGGATTTATCATAAATTTTTCTCCATTAGTTAACTTTTAAAAGAGACAGACTTTGGTGGGTGTTCTTCTGTACCGTTAAAATTTGAATATGAATCGCTTGAATTTTGATATATATCTTTGTTTATCTTATTCAACTTAAATCCCACAGGGAAACAGAAAATAAAAACTAGATATTTATGTTTCTAAATACATTTCAAATTGGTTCCATGTGACTACTTTAATCCTGCAAAAACTTTGTTTTTCAGCCATTCAAAATAGGTTAATTTGCTTCCACCAGTCAATATTCAGGAGGTCAGATAATAAAAAGAAATTCAACATTTTCACTCTAACAGCTGCAGGCTTAAAACAATCTGACTTGGATCATTTTAGTACCACAATTACATACAGAAGGGAAGATCTTGAGAGATACATTTGAATCTGTAGAGGACTGTTGCCTCCTTAGTGGGTCGCCAGATACACTGCTACATGCCACAGCCCTATTGGTTGATTATAAGTAGTTGGGTTGACCGAGCATAGTAGGTTAGGCTTTTAGAGAAAAAAATATGTGTTGAAATAACTTACATCTAGTGTTTAGGATACCAAAACGGGAACTGTTAACAATAACTCATAACCTGAAATACTAAACAAGTAAAACTCAGCTACAATGACGCTACAATGACCAAACATTTGCTTAAAACTTCACAAACATCTGTCCAAACAACATAAAAACTACCATTTGGGCTAAATAAATAAGGCTGAAACTTTTTGTCTTTTATAGTTAAATCATATCTAAACCTCACCACAGTTCAAGGTAAAACTATTTCCTTTGTTTCAGTATTTTTTTAACACAACTAATCATGTGTCAAATGAATGAATGTTTGTCCACTTGTTTAAGCTTAATAGGTATTTTCACAGTGCAGGGTAGAACTGCACACAGTAGGAAAAGCACAGGTGGTACTAATAATGTTGCAGCTCCATAATAGGGTTTCAGGAAGCCATAATAGTGAGTCAGGGTGCGTAACACCAGGACACTAAAACATGTCTGACTAAAAGGGGTCAAAGGTTGAAATCTTATGCGACATTTAAAAACTCTGGACTGCCGTTTGTCCGATTTTAGTTTCCTGGGGTAGGATGAAATTACACATTAATCATCCATATTACGCTATTAACTTACGACAAGTAACCTGAAACCAGGCAGTTCTAAACAGGCAGATAAACTGAAAGCACATGTGTAGGTCTGAAGGGCCTTCATCAGTCAGACTAATCTTAACTTTGAATCAAACCACACAAGTTCGTCATGTTTATAACGTCATAATGTCACTTGGCTACTGCAGCAGCCGAGTGACAACATGGCGTTGCCAAATTCACTGTCATGTCTTTGTGCAACGACAATAAAGAAACTAAGTCTCTTCCTCGTGTCGATAACATCATAAATGCTGCGAGAGTGCTGCTTGAGAGTTAATATGCTATCATCATCAGTTTGAGTGAATTTGGGAAAAATGTTTTGCATAATAAAAGTTTTATGATCAGATCGGACAAAGACTGAGCTGTTTGGCGTCAATGACAGCAGCTACTTTTGGAGCATTTGAGATGGAATATTGAAGGCTACATTTAAATGATCTACATTTCGCATCGGCTTAAACGTGGACATGGGAATATGATCCAAAACTCAAGTCTTAATTTTTAAATGAATGCAAATGTTAACATTATGCTGGAAGGGCCCTGACTTCAAACTGACCGACTGAGGTTTCGGTCTACACAAACAAATCAATCACCTAAAATAAGCTCAATTATTCCTGATAAGAAGAGAGGCCAAATATCCAGTCTTATCTGTGCAGATGCCTACAAAAAGCATGTGGTTTTTCTCCAACCTGCTAGCAGAAATAGATTTAAACAGTTTTGGTGCTTTATATTTAAAACTGCATAAATAATTTTGACCTTGTTTGGAGTAGAGAAAATTCCCAATGAATTTGTCTTGGTTAATTTAATTAGGAATGTTTTGTGAAAATATTCAATCCTAGAAAAAAATTTGTTCAAATTCCCAACATGGCGTTTTAAAGTTAAGTTCAGACCACCAGAGGGCGCAATGGGACCACTTTCTAACACGCTGGCTGTCTTGAGACCACAGCTGTTCACTGTGTGTATCTGTTGCTATGGGAAACTGCCTCTAAATACGTTTTTTTTTTGTTTTTTTTTTAAATGATCTGCTGAGAGGCTAATTGTCGCAGAGCAAATGCTGTTACTGCGATTTGGGGAATAAAACTGCAGTAAGGAGAGCTGTAGCTGCCTATCAAACAAGCAAAGTGAGAAGATGTTTGTCCAAATCTGAGAGCGACAACCAAAGAACCCAAAAGAAGAAACCTGGTTAGCATAGAGAGTCTCTGTGGATTTACTTGTCATTGACCAGGTTTCTTGTCTTCCACCAATTTTCAGCATGAAAACTTCAGCTTATCTCAACAGTCCAAAGGCCGGGTACAACTGGATAGCCACCCTCACCGTCCATCACAAGGCCAACGGTGTCAGTGTCAGAGCATTACCAGGAAAGTTGAAGATTGTTTGCAGACAAAAATCTGGAAACTCTGCAATGCATTTTTCATTCAGCCCTACTGACTCAATACTTCTTTGCAAAGCAGCTCGAGGTCAACCAGATTGAATGCAGGGTGTCTGTCGACAGCCTTTTTCAAGCCTTGCCACAGATTCTCTGCTGGATTCAGCGTTGCGCTCAGTCGGTCCTCAAGGGCCAGAGTCCTGCGTGCTTCAGACATTATCCCGGTTCGACACACCTGAATCAAATGAATGGACCATTAGCAGGCTCCTGGAGAACCGGACGGCATGCCGAGGAGCTTATTCGAATCAGCTGTGTTGGAGCAGGGACTCATCTCAGGCCTGTAGGTCTCCAGCCCCTTGACGAGTGCATGCGGACACACAGCTGGTATAGTATACCACAGGCCGGCCCAACGCAACTCAACTAGGCCTTTATTTATTTTTTTCAATTTTCAATGTTTATTAAATCCTTCAACAATTAAACATACAGTGAAACCGATGTTGACAATATCAGTACTGTAAAGTATACAACATTAAGTAGTTATACAGAGAAGGATCTGAGTTTTAACATTTTCCCCCCCGAACCCCTCCGTACTCCTCCCACCCCAGCCAACAAAAGGAGCTAAAGCAAAAAGAATATATACTAAAATAAAAATAAAATAAAAATAATGTAAACAAAAAGTTCAAACACACTGTATCTTTTATTCTGGACCAATAGTGTTTGAGCCTTATCTCTCTGGTTTTAAGAATGGTTCCCACGTACTCTGATACGCCTCAATCTGACCGTTTATCTTGTGGATGAGTCGTTCGTAAGAGGCGGTTTCTAAAAGTGCCGCATACCATTCTGTCTAGGTAGGGATATTTTGACCTTTCCAGTGTCTTAATATAACTCGCTTAGCCATGGTGAGGGCAATTTTTAACCATTTTGCTTCCTTTGTTCCTATTCCGACCTTATAGTCTAAGAAGTTCAGAAGTCCCAATGTAGGTATCAAGAGTAAGTTGGAGTTAAGTGTGCTGTTAATTTTTACCATAACCTCCTGCCAATAAGAGATTAGATTCGGACACATAAGGAACATATGAAGCATGTCTCCCGGACTTTGTTTACATCGTCAGCAAATATCAGAGTTACTTATTCTAGCTCTAAATAATTTAACTGGTGTCCAATATAATCGATTCAGAATTTTGAACTGTATCAATTTGGAGCGCGCATCTCTCATGGGTTTTAACATTTGTTTGACTATTGCACCCCACTGTTCCTCTGTAACTAGGCCTTTATTGAAACAAGGAGTGTTTAACTCCAGTTTTAAAGGCACAGGTATCCGGTAACTTTTACATGTGTTTTCAGTCCAAAGAAACTTGGACTCATTGACTCAATTACTTAGTCAGCATATGGTCAAGTTATACAGAATTCCACTAATAAACCAATTATTTGATCCCAGTGCTCTGAAGGTGAGACGCATCTAAAGGTTACGGAACGCTGACTGCGAAGGGCTGGATCTCGACAGTGGGCGGGCCTCCACCCCAGTGCGTTGTTGCCTCTAGCAGATTTTCTTCCACGGTTGCCTTGTATTTAACTCGATCCATCTTCCCATTTGACCATCTGCCTTGCTGAAGGATTGCATCCCCACAGATTTATTGAGAGGTTTAGTCCGCATTGTTTTTTTTTTACTTGTAGGGCGACTGTTCAGTCCTGGCGTCATCTGACCAGAGCAACTTCTCCTATATGTCTGCCGTACCCTCTATGGAGCTTATGACAAACTTCTTTAAAAGTTTCTCTCCTCGGGCTTCTCGTCCATCAGAGGCCAGGTTTGTAGCGTAGAGGATTAACAGTTTTCCAAGAAACAGATTCTTAGCAACATCTCTAGAGTTACCAAGGACCTTACAGCTGCTTTTCGGCTCAATGTTTTCCTTGCTCAGCCTGTAAGTGTAGGTAATTGGTCATATCTTACGAGTTATACGCATCAACGTTCTCCTTTCTTGATCTTCCTGATGCTGTTTATTCTTAAACAGCATCATTATTATTAAAAAAATCCCACAATTTCAGAATTTTCTTCCCTTTTTAAATGTTGCAAAAAATGTTCTTTTCAGTTATACACTAATTTGTGTTGGTCTACCACACAAAAACCCAACAGAGTCGGGTGAAACGAGTATAAAAATTTGGCAATGCACCGAATGCATGTCCTAGGACTTGTACCTGTTCTTTGTACTAACGTTGGTTTCTTTCATTTTCTCTAACTGATTTATTGAAGTTTTTTTAATGCATGGGTCCCCTTTTTAGCTCATTTTGCAGATTTATCCCAACTGTAGTAAACACAGCCACAAGTGGATGGCATGTCGGTGACATTCCGTCAGAGTAGCGTCTAAATCCCTGCCAACCAACTTCTGACATTTTCTCCGGCTGATCCGAGCCAAAAACACTGGCTGAAACACGGCTCGGGTTTCTGCTGGGCCTGAATGAAGCCATCTTGCTATCAAAGGATCTTAAATGGAATAAGTGCAGTGGATTAGAGTAAAATTGAACTGAAAGAAAAGAGAGGACTTTTTTGAAGTACCCTTTCTCTCTCCATTTGGTGATAGTGGCTTCACCTGGCTAAGAAACATTTGGGGAGAAACAAAACTCCCGAAGCAGCTATGGAGCAAATACGCATATCCAGAGTTTTTGATGATTAATTAAAATCCGACTTTCTGTTCTGTGTTTACGGGCGTGTCTGGGTTGAAACAATCTGATGACACATTCATAGGGGAAACTGCTTGGTGCTCTGGCAACATATACAACAACACGTGCAAGACCCACAGCTGCAAGATACTAAAAGGTCCATCTCACCCCTCGTACGCCCCCGTCGCTCCCTGTCAGAGCTCTCCGTCCTTGCTGGAATCATTACCTCATAGTGCATCAGGCCAAGCTGGGGCTATCACCTGGGGAGATCATGTGTGTGTGTGTGTGTGTGTGTGTGTGGGGGGGGGGGGGGGTATGTGAAAGTAAAAAGCAGAAGCAACTGTCTCCAAAACATGTCTGTTTAAAAGTAGCACGTAAACAACGCAGGGTGGAGCACAGTGGATTCAATTTGTCGCTTTCCTTTTTCTTGGAATTCCCTTTTTCTGATGATTCAGAAAAGCAAAGCTAGTACCAATACAAATCCAGTGTCTTGGGACTTAGTAAGCCCCTTATTTATGTTTTGTCACATCATAGATACAAATACATAGCTTTTAGGCATACATGGTCTAGGACATGTGGCAGTCACTTCCACTCAATCCGTTTTAATACGACAGCGCTAAACAGAATCCAGACTTCATTTAGACGTCACCAAATTTGTAACTTACGTGAGCAGAGTTTGTTTCTTTTTAATGGAATTTGTAAAAAGAAAATCATAGTGAGATCCCAACACAAAGACGTACATGATTGTGGTTAGAGGAAAAAAAACTATACATTTATTCCACCACCCATCACACGCTGGAGGGACTATGTCTCTCGGCTGGCCTGGGAGCGCCTTGGGATTCCCCCAGAAGAGCTGGAAGAAGTGGCCGGGGAGAGGGAAGTCTGGGCCTCCCTTCTGACGCTGCTACCCCCGCGACCCGACCCCGGATAAGCGGAAGAAAATGGATGGATGGATGGATGGATGGATGGACATTTATTCCTACAGTATTAAAGTAATGGAGCAGTTTTTAAAAGGGAGGTGCTTAACTACCAACACTTTACTTCCTGTTTCTTTTGGTGCAAAAGTGATGTCACGTGGGGAACATATTACTCCTAATTACTCGTCAAAATTCAAAATATAAAAACCATCTACTGCTCCGGTAAGGTAAATGCATATTAATCTTCATAAAAAAGGAAACACCAACAGGAAAATAGCTGCTCGGCTAATACTGCTCATATCTACAGTAATAACAAAAACTGAAGGCAGAATGAGGACCCAAGTTTAGATTTGATAACACACTGGAGGATAGTAACTGTTTCACTGTGAGATTTTGCAACTGCAATAAAAAAAAAAAGAGGTTATTTTGTACTTTGGGGCACATCCTGGCTGGGGGTGCCAACAGAAGGCGATGGCACTGTAATACCCTGACGTTTGCCGATCTCTAGATTCATCCATGGCGAAAGATTGAAACTGTTATCCTGAATATGGATGTGATTATTGCCATTCTTTTTCCTTTTTCTTTTTTTTGCAGACAGTACACGACGTGTTTGAAAGAAAGGGAGATGAGGGCCTTTTGCAGCAGATGTTGACATTAACAAAATCCATAAAACAGGGAGCATAACTCAACACATTATGACTGCTGCCGGCCATGTAAACATCCTCTGCGCTGATTCTTTTGAGAGTGACTGTGTACAACACCCGTCAAACAGCCGTGATTTAAATTTCAGTGCTTCCCCAGGCCCACCCAGAGAGACCTGAGAAATCCGACGGAGGCTCGTTCTCCTGAACATCCCTCACGGTACTGTTTATCAGTTCCCCGGTCTTACCTAAACTATTGTCTGCATCCTGCGGATTGGTGACCCAGTTTTCGTACTTCGCGCCAGCTGCACCTCCTGTGACCCCCGCCACCCTCCCATTTTCGTTGACGGGAGCCGTGTCGGATTCAGTTCTAATATAAATTTCCAAGTCATTTTTTGGTCCCGTTGCCACGGTAACGGCCTGTTACTAAAACGAGCTCTGTGTCTTGAAACTCGATGTCTATCGTCGTAAAAAGACGCGCGCGCAAGGCCACGACTTTGACAAGGTCCATCTGATATGAAGGTATCTAAATAAACTGATAACTGGGAGTGTCTGAATTACACAAACTCATCTTCTGGTGGGTGTGCTCAGGAAGATAACGCACCACAAATTAGAACTGAATACATCTCCAACGTCAATAAAGAGGACTGTACCAGAAACTAACTAGACAGTACTTGTACTCTCCTCTCTTAGCTGGCATTCACTGGAAACAGAAACTTATCTAATATTAAGTTTTGTGTGTTTTAGTTGACTGAAGCATCTGCCTATATGTAAGAAATGCAAGTTTGTTTGTGTGTACAACTACCTTTTTGCCACTAGGGTGTGTGTCCATGTTTAAGTACCAGTTGCTGGATACACACAGCCATTATTCATTGACTCATTAGTTGGATTTTTGTGTGTGGGCGGGGGTGGGCGTGTGTGTGTGTGTGTGGAAAGTTGGACCAGTTACAAAGAATATTTATCAGATTGAGGTTTATAATTTCATCCCTTTCATTTCATTATTCAACCAGACTAACAATATCTAATAGGGGGTCCACCAAAGATGTGAAATGACATTGACCACTTCCAACGGTTCCCTCTGCATGGCGGTGGGCTGCTTCTGTCATTGTAGTGTAAGACTGGAATAAGTGTGGGGAGTGGTTGTTCTAAAACGCCTCTTTGACCCGCCTTTTTATTGTTATTGTGCAGATCAAAGTAAAAGTCGTTCGTGTTTTTTATTACAGCGGGCCGGCGAACTGTTAAAAGACAAGTTTTTATGATATAAAAAAAAAAAAACTCTTACCCTGATTAATCATTTAAATACTTTTTTTTCACATATAACATGGCATTTATAAGGTTGAGTACAACTAAAAGTCACTAAAACTTTGATTCAGTCTCAGTATGCCGTCTCCTATGGTAGGATTTATCAATATTTTCCCACTGTACCTTGCAGAAGATCTTCAAATGTATCTGAATGTAAGGCCATCTCTTGTGCAGAATCCTCTTTAGTGAACAACTAAACTTTACGCCTGGTTCATCTGAGCCGCTATCATGGATGCTAGGTGTCCCTCATATAAGACTGAATCTTGAAATTAAATCAGAAAGTGTTTGATCTTTGTCTTCGTTTGAAAATGTCCAAACTTTTATAATAAAGTGTTTTGTTTTGCTTTTTTTCTGCAGACTTTTCTACTCCCCTTCCCCCCACCCTTTTTGTTCCTACAAAGTATATTTTTCAGTTGAATAATAGACAGGATATATATTAAAAGGTGGAAAATGTTTTCTAAATGATTTATCATGTAGAATTTCTTTGCATTAAAAAAAACCTAGTATTTCAGCAGAGAGAAAAATAGGACTCTGTAATCGTTTTGCATTAAACTGAACGGAGGAAACAAAAGGTTTTTTTTTTTTGTTTTTTTTTCAGATTTGAAGCTTGGATGCTTGCGCCGATTGTCAACTGCATTAAACCCTCTGTGTACCCAGGACGTCCCGGAGTGTTGTTTTGTTTTTGTTTTTTTCTGTGCAGATTTACAAAAATGCTTGTATTAATTACAGCGAACTATAACAAAATCCGGGCCTGCATTTAAACCAGTCCAGATGATTTCGCAACATGCTAAACAATCTGGCAGGATTTCAAAAACCTTGAGCATATCAGAGCTCCCTTCTTAAAAAAAAATGCAATAAAATAAAAAGAAAAACTCTCTGCCTGCAGCTTTAAATGTCTCAATATTTTATATTTTTCTTTTAAGTCATGGAGCTGATGAGTGTGTGCACGTGTGTGGGGGGGTGTGCGCGAGGGTGTTTATGGTGTTATGACGTCTGCCGATCTTAGGGCCGAACCCAAGAAACCATTTAGAAGCTCTCCACCCAAACATTCACACACATACACACACTCTTGTAATTTCCAGTAAATGGGCCCTTAGAGTTCCCGAGTGTTTAGAAGTCCTCTCGATCCTTAACAGCTGATCTTCGGAGAGCTTCATGTTGTTGAATGCGATCCAAAAACTCAGTGAACCTCATTCAGGTGAGAATAGATTACATTGCATACAGGTGTTAACATTGCATTGCTGATTCAAAGACCTGCACACCCCAATGCACTTACATGTATGACCTTACATGTATGGGGAAAAACGATGCACATTTGACCAAGTCTGGATAAAAGAACACTGCTTCAGTAGAGTCTAGTAAAACTTTATTGGGATAGACATGCACCAACGCTGGTTCCTGCATAAATCTAGTCCTCCTTCTGTCGCCCTCTATTCTATTAAAATGAGAAAATTAAAATCTGAGAATGGATGAAGTGCTGTGTAATTCCATAACACATAACCTGCTGTTTCTATATACAGCACAAACCTGAGGATCCCGTGCTCTGCATTTGAAAGCACATGCAATAAAGCAGAAGAAAACTTGTTCAGCACAAAACTAAAAGGTAAATGACGGTTTTTTATTTGTTCAATTTTGGTGCCCTCCCCATATCATGTTGGATTGGATTTACTGTCCATTTGGTCAAAGTCTTAAACCACAATTTACTTACAGACAAGTAGAAAAAAAAGCTAGAACCTAAGCTGAAATACTTTTCACAGCAAAACATTATATTGCCGTGACGGACTTAGATTTAGTTTGTATTTCAGCACGGTCCATGTTGGATTTGCTCACATGTCCGCTTCAATTACTGAGTAAATAAATTACTCATAAGTTAGGGTACATTGAAATGCTTTTGATTTGGTCTCGACAAATACGTCTGTGCTACTATGACCGTTTTAGGATATGAAGGCGAGTACTTTGAGTTTAAACAATCAATGTTCGAGACTTTGTTTTTCTTTAAATAGACCCTTCGTTTGGCAGTGTAGCATTCACAGTTGTTGTCTTAAGTGCTAACGAGAAAACCAATAGATTTACTTTCAAGCGGAGTATTATGGCTTATATACAGCCCTGGAAAAAAAAAAATCAAGAGACCACTGACAACGATCAGTTTCACTAATTTTAGAGAACGTATATACTTGTATGTTTTTTAAGTATATGTTTGAGTGAAATTTACATTGTTCTTTTATTCTATGAACTAGCTGCTGACAACATGTCTCCGAAATTCCAAGCAAAAATGTTGGATTTACTTGCAGAAAATGAGAAATGGTCAAAAATAACAAAAAACGATCCAGTGCTTTCAGACCTTAAATAATGCAAAGAAAATAAGTTCATAATCATTTAGAAACAACAATACTAATGTTTTAACCCAGGAAGAGTTCAGAAATCAATATTTGGTGGAATAACCAGGAGGTCTTCAATGGGGTTCAGTGCAGTGGGCTCTTCATTTTTTCCAGAGCTGCATATAAACCTTTTTAGAAACTGTTTTGGATTCCTTTCAAATGCAATGGACATCCAGATAGAAAGAAAAAACTCATCCATGCTTCTATTCAGTGCATGAATGGGCTCAAAATTACCTGGTGACGTTGTCACGAAGAGCTGCGTATCGTCTGCGTAGCTATGGTAACTAATCATATTTGCTGCTGTAACGTGAGGTAGTGGGAGCAAATGAGTCTGCTTCTATGGCTGCGGAAAGAGAAAAAACAGAAACTAAAAGCAGAGCTTTATGCATGATCTATCCAGCAGTCTCACACCTTAGAAAGATGTGTCACTGCCCCAAAGTTTGACTTTATCCCCTCAGAGCTTCGCTAAAACCTTTTGCACTGAAAAGTAAAGAAGAGACGATAACATCTTCTGCCGTTTCAGGGGTTTAAAAGAGTTAAATGATGAAGCTATGCTTTTGAAAAAAGTTGATATCACGTTGCTACATCTCTTTGGAAGGAAAATAGTCAGACAAAATTCAGAAGCCTTTTTCTTATCTTTTTAAGATTTTTCTCTTAAGTCTTTCAACTGTTGTCCACCGTAAAAACTCATGGTTATGGGTTTAAAAAGATTTGCCTCCATTGACTCGAAAACAGCCCGACTGCCCGTTAACAGGCAGCATCTGTAAGTAATTATTCAAATGTTTTGCCGGCACCAGGAGAAGTTAATTTGTTAATAAGGCTGCGTATATAAAAAAAAAAGAAAATACATGGCCTCATTTATAGATAAGCTGATGTGACTTAAACCAGTTGGTGGGTAGAATGAAGTAGAGGTGGTGGTTAAGTGCAATGTTCAGACGGCGGTGAGAGCTTTTGCAGTGAATGTCACCAAGTTTTGGGGAAGCTATGCAACTTAGGATCATTACGAATAAAAATAGCTAACAATTGAGAAAAGAAAAAAACATAGAGTGAAATGAAAGTTTCTTTTGTTTTGGTAGTTTGCCTACAGAAGATGCGCATGGTTGGTGAGACCATGTCACAGCTAACTAGCATGCTAATCCAGTCAGCTGGCCTCCTCATTGGTGTAATATACCAATTATTTGATTTTCTTAAAAAATTATTATATTCCGCTCAAATTGTATATATCATATTCCTAATCTGGCACAAGTGGAACATAATTAAATGGAGTGCTTTGTCAGTGTCAAGTCATAATGTGAACAGCTATATTTAGATAAGCATCAGTGAGGTGATAAAAAGGTCATGCGTAACTTTTTTGTGTAAAATCTTATTCATGTATTCCTTAAATTTTCCCTCTTAATCCTTTGATACGACTCTTGCTTCCAATGCAGTTTTTAGAGCGGCACCAAAAAACAAATCTACTATTTGGTTAGGAGAAGTAGCTTAATTTAAAAGGATGACATGATTCAAAAGGGAATTGGGTAAAGCTATAAAAAGGAAATCTCTCCGGCATGCCTTTTGTTTTATTCCCAGAACCTCAATGCTGTGCTCTTGGATGTTAAAGCCTTTATTGCTCAACTGTGTTTAAGTGATTCAGGAGTTGAAAGGATGTTTTTTTTTTTTGTCTTTAGAAGAGAGTCTTTCTGAAATAACCCTGCAAGAACCTGAATGCAGATCATGTGGAAAAATGCCCGAAAATCTTTTAACATCTCACCGGTCCTGCTTTATGCAGAGAGAACATATCAAAACGAAACTTCTTGAAGGGAACGGGATCAAATCTGTTTCTGGGTTTTAGGATTTTATTGAGAACAGATTGTCCTGAAAGGAAAACCCCATCAGTAGTGTCCAAGATCCTTCCACTGGATCCTATAAAGAAACCCGTTCTGATCTGAGTTGTTGTGCAAATGCACATATTTAAGATCAACACTGACTTTTACTTTTGACAAGAAAATTACAGACATTACAAAACATCTGTCGGAGAAAGAAAACAGAGATATTAGGAGCCGACTACAGACTGGATGAAACAGAGTCCCCCGACTCCAGAGGAGGTCGGATATGTAGACGTAAAAATGACCCTACTTGTTCAGTTTTAATGAATAATCTAGGAAACATTTTGATCTTCACGCCTTGATATTTCTTGCAGTGTAGAAAAGGAAGGTAAATTGTCCTTCCAGACTGTCCAGAGTGGCAGATTAGGTGAAACGAGAATGTTCTCAGAGGAGCCATAGAGATCAGGAACACACTCACTGACAGCATGTGTAGCGATGACGCAACGCCATCAACATTCGTGAAATGGACCAAGAAAGAGCATAAAGTGGACTTTTCCTCTGTCATTCAACAGACAGTTCAGTTGACTTTATTTATTCAGAGCCAACTCACAACTGTCATGTCAACGGACTCTACAAACTAATTTGTTTCCCCCCGGACACATAGAATCAGACCAATCCATTCATAAAGACAGACTCGAATTAGTAAAACCTTTTAGAGCTAAAATCACCCAATCGATTGCGTTGAGTCAGCAACTTTACAGAAATCCTTCGTACAGGACAACATGTGGTGACAGTGGAAAGAAACAACATAAGAAAGCTCTGTCAGAATCCACCTGCCTTACCTTTGAATTTTATGAATGAGCAGAAAAACAAAGTGGAAAGACAGCACTGTTAGTTCAGGTTTACTTTCTCTGTTAAACCCAAATGGATGTAACAAAAAAGTTCTTGCACTTGCTCTGGATGGGCAGTCGTTGGCAGTGTATTACCTGATGCACTAGTGTCCACTTTACAGGTCTGTGTGCATTTATGACATAAGAAACACAAGATCCAAGCCTGTCCACTGTAGTGACGGCTACGCATGAAAGGGCTAGAGTCACATTCACCCTTTCATTTATACACCGATACTAAGCATTTTGGGGTTAAGTGCCTTGCCCACGGGCACATTGACATGTGGCAGGAGAAAGCTAGAATCAAACCTACAACCTTACGATCACAAGACGACTACTCTACCCACAGAACCAGAATCCTTACGTGGTAAATTAAATGGGTCCATTGTTCCTTCTGCATGTGTGTTGAGATCTGTGCAATTCACAGTGATGAGACACATCAAGACAATCTCATTACCATTACTGTCAGACCTGCCTCTCATTTTCTTTTCACATTGAAAGAAGCAAATGAGAACTATACTTCTGTGATCCTGTGATAGAGTCCTTCTGCCAGTTTCACTTTCAGTCTCAAGCATTGAACATGCAGAGGTGAGTGAAGCCCCTGGGTAGTACAGCATTAAGTCGTTGCTGCAATCTCTCAGTTGAAGTTGAATAGATTCTGTATCAAAGCTAATCTGTTGATGAAATTGTGCATATTACTGTATCGAATGTGTTGATAGGTGTCATGAAGTTTTTTTTTTTGGAATGGGACTAAAATTCAAGCAGGAACTTGGGAGGATCAGAAGGATTTAATGGTCAAACAAAATGTAAAGTCATTTTATTTTGATGGGGGTATTGGAAATGACAGAGGCTTTCTTTTTGATATGAATGTGCCTGTGTGCACTTGAAAAAGTTTCCTTCCTGTCAGAGGAGATCATTTGTACAGCAGCGTATTTTTAAGTCAAAACTCTGATAGACATTCCTAGACACACACACGTATGCCAAAACAAATATACGCACAATGATCTGAACACACTCGAGTGCACACTGCAGTCCTTTAGGAACGAGGAAGTCCCCCGTTTTGTTCAACATCTGGAGCACATCCCTGGTTCCCAGGTTCCCTTGGTAGCACTAAATCATTAGCCAGCTCACTTGCCTGAACTTCTGGCTGTCTGTAAGATATGTGAAGTAAGAGATTTCACTTTTTTTTATTTAACTAGATAATTAAAATGAACTGCTAGTGCTACTCTAAAACCTGCCCCCCTTTCTGAAATTGTATTTTTCTGACAACTCTGTAATGGTAAGTACATTGGTAAATGCGGTCATATAAGGAAGTACAGTCGAATTTACTCAAGTCTCCTGTGGGCAGTAGCAGACCAAATGAGACACGTCTGATGAAGAGAACATGGGAGCCCAGAGTCTGAGGAGATTCCTCTGTAGTCTGACCCCAGTCATCTCCTTATAACCTCCCTGAGAATAATTTTTTTTATCCTTCTTTGGTTTTAGGACTCCTCCAGGAAAAGAAAATTTTACTGCTTTTCTTTGTCCTGGGCTATCGTTTCAATGTCATGGCCTTTCGTACATGTTCCCAGATTCGCTGTTTAGACTTTGTACTGTTTTAGTGTTTCCTTACTGTAATTCTGTTGTTTTGTGTGGACCTTTGTTGATTTGATGCATTTCTTTCTTAAAGTTTACTTTTCTACAGCGGGCTCAATGCCAAAAACATGCCAAACGTCCTGACGCCTCGCAGCGAGACGGTGCCACGTTTTTAAATGAGGATTTTATTTATTCAGAGAAGAACCCAGAACAACATCTAAGTTAAGTTGCAAATGTTTTGGCTATTTGATGTGAATGATGGGACCTGGCTACTCACTGAGAGCCATTTTTAATTATAAAGTAAGGGCTACAAATGGAGCAGGACAGCAAGCACACCACATGAAATGCTGAGGGCAAAACTCAAATTAAGGGGAGAGAGAACGATCCCCATTTTGTTTCATTTTTGCTGCTCACTCTCTAATGGCAGAACTTTGTTTTGATAGGCACTGCAGCCTTGTAGCCAATCACACGTGAGGATATGGAATCATGCCGCTATAAACAGAGAAGGGGGACAGTCAGATGAGCCCACCCTTCAGCCAATAGACGGTGTTAAGGGGGAGAATGTACCACAAAATCAATTTTAACATGTGGTTGCAGTTTAAATTTATTATATTGTACATAAAGTAATAATAAGTTATTATTGTGAGTCTGTTTGGTACATTTGTGTGTAGAGTTTTGCTCATTTGTTTTTGTGTTAATGAAAATTAAAAGTCTGATGCAAAAATTATACGAAACCAAGAAGCTTGTGACAGAGCAAACGCATACGTTTTAGCAAGTATAAGGCTTCTCAGTTAAGGAACACTGAATGCAAAGAGATTTGTCATACAAAGCATTCATATTTTGCCAAGTTAAGCTAAAATATGAAGCTGCAGATGGTAATAAATTGGGAGCCGCTTGGGAGCTGAAAGAGCTAGTCCTTCTTTGGGAGCCGTGTCACGAGAGCCGGTTCGTTCTCTGAATAGTCGAATTTCCCATCTTTAGTGAACTGATGACACAAAAGTAGAAGTTTTTGGAAAATAGACATCGTGTTACAAACTAACAAGTAATTTTTAGGTTGACGGGGCAATTAACTATTCAGATAGGGTTGGTTTGGATAGTTTTACTATAACAAATTGAATGAACAATAAACAGCATTTTCCACATCACTTTAGCTTAAAGCCTGTCAGAATAAGCTGTCTTGATTACGAGTGAATCTTTCAGGATCTCCTGTCGCCTCTGAACATACTGGCATCACTCCTGAGTCTACGTTGTTAACACAAAAGAGCGAAAACAAGGCAGTGTTCACTTTGCACCGAGGCACCAAAAGTCTAAATATCTTGACGGCCGGTTATGGCTGAGGGTTGCAGTAGATGAGGCTGTTTGGGTTAGGCCAGTAACTTAGCAACAGTTAGTGTTTGTGACTCAGGTGGGCAAGCTGTTCTTCCCAGTTAAAATTGGCTTCTGTGAATTGTCATTCTGCAGGAGACTACAGGCCACAGCTGTGGCAAATATGTAATAATCACATTTTCCCAAATAAGATCCAGCTGCTATGCTGGGAGAAAATTGGGTTACGATTTATTATCTGGAAGAAAAAAAAGAAAAAACAAGCCAGTGAGAATGGCTACTTGTTGTTCCATCTCTGTCCAAGTGGACGACCTTCCTGGGAATGTCAGGAGGTGGAGGAATGCCAAAATAACTACATGGACATATATGACTCCCAGCGTTGATAGCTATATTCGTCGTCTTCCTTCTGAAGTGACTGCGTTCCTGGCCGATCCTTGTGACTTGCGTTCAGAGCGGTCTGCAGAATTGGCTAAAAAGTGGTGCAGAACAGTTGCCAAATTGGATTTTGTGGCATAAAAAGTTGCCAGATTTTAATAAAATAAACCTGCCGAGGACGTCAAAGAGTTGCAGATGCTTGCATGAGAACTCGGGGTCCATGAAGATGGTATCTTCGCGGGCTTGTGTGCTCTAGTAAAATCTGCGGAGTGTGGGTTAATAAAGAAAGAGCTCCTGTTATTTGTTAAACATCTGTGAGAACAAAGACCTTTCTCAAGACATATTTTGCAGACTCGTGTCCCAATGATGATGATGATGATGATGAGTACTATAATCGGAACGGAGAAACTGGCCAGACGCTGGAAAATGGAAACGGTCAAACAGCCAATCGAACAACCAGGAAAGAGCAAGTGCAGTTTGGGAGCTAAGGCTCCTCAAACAGAAGTTCAGCAGGTTCTGAACTTGCGTCTCTCAGCGATCAGTAAATGTCAATGTGTGGACGCGCAGCAAGTATCGGAAGCTCGTTCAACAACTGGACTTCACGCTGAGGTCATGACAGGATCAGCGGGTGGTTTTCCTCTGTTGTCGTAGAATTTTCTCTCCTACGACAATTGCGTCTGTATTTTTTTTTTTGTTCTATCCTGATTAATAATTAACATACGTCTTTGTTAGCAAATCATCATATTTAAGAAAGTAGCAACATTTACAGCTTTCACTGCTCTTTTTATCTACATGTATATACAGTACAGACCAAAAGTTTGGACACAACTGTGTGTCCAAACTTTTGGTCTGTATTCAATACAGACCAAAAGTTTGGACACACTTTCTCATTGAATTCAATGAGAAGGTGTGTCCAAACTTTTGGTCTGAACTGTGTGTCCAAACTTTTGGTCTGTACTGTATTTTTTTTTTTTTTACCCCTCCAGGGGGTCTTTTTGTGGGCTCTAGTGTCCCTTATATGACAGTAGGCTGACAGGAAACGGGGAAGGAGAAAGACATGCGGCAAATGTCGTCGGGTCCGGGAGTCGAACCCGCGACGGCCGCGTCGAGGACTCAAGGCCTCCAAATATGGGTCGCCCTAACCCCTACGCCACCACGGCGCGCCCCCTACATGTATAATTTTAACACTTCAATCCAGTTTGCAGAACATTTAGAGTTTTGACTATTGAAGTTTGGAGTTTCTTCTCTCATCCAGAGGAGATGAGAGGAGACGGTTCACAAAAATGACAAGTTACGGTAACATTCCCTCTTTTTTTCTGCAGTCCAGAGATTCCCCTAAAATACCAAAACATACTTTGACAGCTGTCTTTTGTAATCTACTTGCTGGACGTCCCGCACAACTTCAGTCTGTCCTTTGTTGTTTTGTTTTGTTTTGTTTTATTTTTTATTTTGCTCTAAGTGATGTAGTGAAGTAGCTTCTTCCGGTCTCAAAGCAATTGCCTAAAAACCTTTGCATTTGTGGCCAGAGGATTCTGCAGCACAGTCGGTACGAGTTTTGGAGATCTTGTGATTTTAGCCGCGCTGTCTCCCAACTTCACCTGCAGGTGGAACCAGATATTTACATACGGTAGAGAAAAATACATTACGCCTTATTTTTGGTGTCTGACCTTAAATCTGACAAAGCTTTTCCTGTCAGACAGTAAGGAGAAAAACAAAATGTTAGGTTTCTTTTTATACAATGCAAGTAAGTAAGTCAACTGTACGATTTCAATATGACCTGTATCATTATATCTTGTTGCAAAAATAAAGAGAACAGCTTTTTTTTCTTACAAAATAGACATTTAAACTTTGTTTTTTTTTTAATTATTATTATTTTTTTTTTTAAAGAAAGGCTTTTGTATAGAAGTAATTTGTTTCTGAGGGCAAGATATTTTTGTTTATTTGTGTCTGGGGCAACATAAAAAAAAAAACAGGGTGAATCATGACTATAAAACACTGTTTCTTTTTCATACATTCATATTAAAATGACACATTAAAGGAATTCCTGGATTTGAATAATAACTACAGGGTGTACCTTTAAAGTGTGGAAAGCTATTTTGGCCATTATTCACGTGCTGTCCGGTGCCACCTGGTGTTTATTCAGCGTCACTACGTTTGTTTTTTGGGGGGGTTTTTTGCAAACGAAAAATGCCAGCAGATGAGCAATAATTTGAAAACTTGCACATTCTGGTTGGTTTAGTTCAGCCCAGAACATCAGCCTAAGAACTTGTGAAGATGTTGGCTAAATCTGGTAAGTCTGTGCCATTATCCCAACTGTGACGTATGTGGGTGGCACCATCAATAATAATAATGGTGTTAATTAGTCATTAGTTTGGCTATTTGCCATTGTGTCAGAAAAAAAAAATTATCACTTCTTTGTAACGTCAGACATAAATAAAAAAAATGTTTCACACTTTGCCGTGCTATTCAAAGGAACTTACTGATCCCATTCTATGTTGGAAACTGAACCAACTTTGAAAACATTTATTCTTGTAGGCAATAAAAACTAGAGGGGGGAAATTACTGAAGTAAAACGTGACTTGCCATGGATCTTTTAACCACATCTCACCAATCTGTCAGTAAAACCGGCCCAGTCGTCCAACACGTCAAGTGGAGAGACGCGACCAAATGGATTTTTGCATATCTGTCATATCAAAAAGGTGACAAAAAGAATGACAAAACTCCAGTGAATTTAGTGAACGTGTGTGATTTGGTTCCCCCCTGGGCCCGACTTTGGTTCTGGATCACGGTCCCATCCAGAGAGTCGATGGGCTTTTTGTGGACTCCGTTGATGTCCCTGACACGTATAAAGCAAAGCAGATTATTTCCCTCTGCCTATCGTACTAACTGCTGTCAAGATTTGCACGCTCCATGCTGCCCTTCCCAGCACTCTAAAGGGTTTGCTGCGTAAAAATTATTTCACTGTTTATCCCAGTGGGGCTCGAGTGATAAAGAACACAAAACCTTCCTTTTTCCAATAAACATATCCATATTTACTACCATCATCAGGCTCTGGGAAACATGTCTCTGCTTTTCTCTGTGTGCTAAGTTCCAAGATTATCTGCATTTGTTGAAACAGTCCTAAACAATCAGGTTTTAGCTCAGTTAAAAATATTTTTTACTTTATGGTGTACTTTACTGAGAATGGACCAAGAAGTTCGAAAGCTGTTATCATCTTTGTTGACATATCAAGAATGCGGAGAGGTCACCAGGTCACTCAGCAGACCCTCCCTTTAAAGACTTAGAGGTTCTTTAATCATCTTCCACTGGGGAAGATCAAATTCACTTTGCTTTTATTAAATTAGAGCACAGGCAGCATGCACTGTATGTGAATAAGGCAGAGAGAAACTAACACAAATATGCTGCAAAAATTTATTTCAACGCAACAACATGAAATGTGGCTGAATTTGCCATATTTAGCCTAATGTTTTAGTTAATAACCACGGTACATAAGGTAAGTGGAGATGATAAACTTCTCTATGGAGATCATAGGGGTTTCGTCAAAACAGCTTCTGGAATATTACAAATCATGTTCAATTATAAAATGATCGGTTTAAGTTATGATGTTGGAGAACAACTTTTTGGTAAGTTTTTGTCCCCATACAATTAACTATAACTAAGTTGAAATATGTTATGATTATAAGTGAAATTGTCCAAAAATCCAATTAAAGCTGAGAAGAAAGATGTTTCAGGTAGCTGAGTGAATCAGGACAAACCATCAGATGGAAACATCCTCTGAAGGAGCTTCACACATCTCTGTGTCAGGTCAGTCATCTTTAGAAGCAAAAAGGTGAAAGGTTATCAGAACGTTATCTAAGCTAACGCATTGATGAGGAAACTCCAGTTGGAACAAAATACTGCCCGTGTCAAAAAACATGGAGAAAGTTTCCTGTAAAGTTTCGGTATCCTGAACATCATTGGTATCTAGTGCTGATGTAAACCAACCTCGGCCTAATCCATACCTCACAGTCTGCCTAAATTTATTAATCTCTACCCACCCACAAGTTTTCTACATATTTCCATGTGCGGTCCAGATTTTTGTGGCAATGTTGGCAGTTCCCTTCGGCTGGGAAGACAATACTGCCACCCACAGGGTGGTGCCACACACATATATGGTTGAGTGGAGTAAAATGAGCCATTTTTTTCAATTTAGGATCACTACATGAAGGCAAACTTAGTTTGGTCGCTAACTTATATATCTACAGGATGTCATACATCTCGTCAAACAATCCGAATGTGTTCAAACATAACTATTTTGATACTATAGCATTTCCATAAAAAACGTCTCATGACTCAGCTTTCCACATGTATGGGGGCTGAGTTTCGCTCGAGCCCGCAGCTAAATTTATTATCTGTGGGCACAAATAAATTTCGACTTTATTTGCGCCCAGAGCTAAATCGCTCCATTCTTATCTTTGGTTTATGACATCATATTGTAATTGTAATTCATCAATAGCATAAACGACATCTAAAGCAAATTTAAAAATATCTATTATGGTCTGAACACACATAGAGATAGTGACAGTGATGGGTCAGCTCACGAACAGAAGAAGAAAAAGATATATATATATATATACTGTATATATATACTGTATATATATTGTATACTGTATATTTATATAGTTGGTTTAGCTTTGCCAAAGAGCATCAGGATGACTGAACCCAAAGGGTACGCTGATAATCTGAAAACAAAAAAGGATGACATCAACATCCAGACAAACAAACACAAATTGTGTTTTCATGCCACTCACATAAGTGCATTCTCACATAAAAAAAAACAACAACAAAAAAATAAACAATTTTATATTCACACACGCATGTGACCTGCTTTGTTTATGTTGGATTTTCGAGGAATAAAAGAAACATACTCATGGCTCCATCTGGCACCGGTTAGCTTCTTCTCATTTCACTTCTGACGCCGTTGATGGAACATGGATGTTTGCCAAGACGATGTTTGGCAAACAGTTTGTTCAAAATACTCAGGTGGACGTTGTGGTTCTGCAACTTAAACCTACCGCATAAGTCCAGAGACTCTTTCCATCGGAAATGGTGAGTTAAAGACACTGGATGTTGCAACAAAAGCACGCCATGTTAAAGTCGTAGGCTTATTCAAGCCTGGGTGGCCTGTGATATACTTCAAGTAGCAGACGTTGGGACTCTACCAATGTCACTCATTCAAGTTTCTCACAGACGTTCAAATATAAATGGGACTCAATAAAACTGGGAACTTTTAGGATTGGATATAAGCGTTTAAGTTTTTTTTTGTTTGTTTTCCCCCAAAGGAGGAGATTTGGGGGGGAAAAAACCTAACCTTTTGCTGTTTGCATGAGAACAGATGTTTTTTTTTAAAAAAAACAACAATTAACCCTTTTGAAGGCAGGCCATTATGTGGTTAGAGAGTTCAGAAGAGAGAAAGGTAAGACGGAGTGGGCTGGAAAGGGTGGCAGAAAGGAAAGAGGGGGAAGAGGTGTTTGGTGAAAGATGTGGGTGAGAAAACAGGGCCAAAGAGGGGGTCGTGTTGCAGGAAAAGCAGGAGTGTTGGGACTGGGATAGGAAGTAGAGGGTCTACTTAGGTTTTGTAAATTATAGTTCCTTTAACCTCTAAACACGGTGAGAAACCCCATGAGGCAGCCATGTCTGGGACAGATCATGCTAGGAGAAACACCCCAACCTAACATGTGGGTTTGCCCAGACCCCTTGACCCCCAGCATCAGTTATCAAACACAGATCTCAAACCCACTGAGAGAACTGTGTTTTAAAGATCCCAAACAGATAAAGACTTTACAATGAAAAATATTAATGAATGTGTACCATGTGTAAATAACAAAAACCGGGAAGTAGTCTTTGCCAATATGCACGCCCCAGTTAAAACCAAAGAGCTGACATTTTGTTCATTGTTTCTTCCGTTTACATTGCAGATATTTATTGCTGAGCATCTCGAGTAATAATAGAGATGAAAAGTGAATAATGTTTAAAAACTAATTGTATATTGTTTTGTAATAACTGTTGTGTTACACCATATTTCCATTTATTTTTGTGTAGGTCCATGTTAGGGCCAATCGAGTCTTGGGAAATATGACAGATCAAAGCAAAAATAACCAAAGTCTGTTCCACAAAGCAGTTAGGCCGTAAATTGACAAAGATGAGCCTCTGGTGATCCATAAATCACATCGCTAATATCTTGCAGACATGAACTTTTGAAAATGAAGCTGGCATCACAGAAGCGGGGGAGGCGTAAAATGAAACTCAACAGGGTCACTATAGCGTGTTAATCATGAAATAAGTGTCAGAAAACCCCCAAAGGTTTAAGTGCATTTTCTAGCATACAGAAGAAACTATGCTTCAGTATGCTTGAACTATCCAACCATGAAGTCTGTTGAGCTTTCTTGTTGAATTTCTGCAAAACTGAATGTGTTCATGACATAAAATGATGTGAATTAAATACGTACCGTACAGAGGTACTCTCTGTCTTTTTGCCTTACATCCCCAGCCAGCTGGGTGCACAGGACATCTATAATTGGTACATAACCCACTCGAGCTGTGCACCATTTACACTGTCAGAAGTCAGCTTATATGAGACAGGAATTGCCTCAATTTGAAGTGTCCTGACAGGGGAGCCCATTGGCGCTGTCATAAAACAGCGAAATGAAAAACAACAACATCTCACTACTGTTTTATAAAAATTGTTTTAAGCAACGTCCTCCTAGTAGATAATACCTCGTCTAGGTGTATACCTGATTTACTTACAGTGAACTGTGTAAAATATAAAAGCAACACATTTCAATGGTCATAAAGGTTACAAAGGGGATGTAAAAAGTCCCAAATCTGAGCACTGATGATAAAAATGAGGAAGGCGTGAATAGAGCGGCACCCATTGCAGCTGCAGCAGGATTTCATCACCTTCCTCGCCTGGAGATCTAGCAAAGCCTTGTGAACCTGAACCTGGATCATGCTTTTAATCAACAAGGATTATTTAGCCCTGCTACCATCTGAAGTCTCCAACATGATGGTTTGCCTCTGATCCACCTTTAGAGGTTATAACCTGCAAGGTTAGGAAAGGATTGCAGAACGACTTTGACATCATACTACTAAAGTAAAGACAGCAGCAATAGCAGCACAGTCCAAAGGATTAAACAGACACACTAAGTGCATTTGGACAGTCTGAGTGAGGAAATACGAGGGAAATCTACAGGAAATGCTTTATGCTTATTCTCAAGTGAATGTTTCTGAACGCTGTACAGCATGTCCCCTCCCATGAGCCTGATCTCTATAAAGCAATAATCTGATATAAGCTATCGAGGTAATTTCATGTGGTCTCGAGCAACATCTGTCGTCTTAAGCTGCAAGATACATACTTGTTATACTTGTTAGTTCAGAATTTAATGGCCTCACAGAAGAGTTCAAGGTAACCCAAAATCAAGTCTTCTCTGGAGATTCCCACTGATCCCAGTGTATTTGCAGTTGATTCAAACTCAGCTCCAACAGGAAGTGGAGTTCTTCTAGGGAGCTGGAGACTGCAGAAGTTGTCACTAAGCCACAAAGCTGTTGTGGGAACAGTGGCAAAAGGAATCTCTGGCAAGCCGTCTGGTGCCTCAAAATAGAAAGTCCCAGGGTAAGAAGAGTTTACGGCTTGTCCAGCATGAGGTGAGGGAAATAGTGGACGAGGAGACGACAAACATAAAGAAACACGGAGCAGGGATGAGGTGAGAGAGTACAAAGGTGGCCTATATGGAGTAACATCTGGTGAGCAAAGCCTCAATGCACTAAGGTCTTTGTCCATGGAGTATGTGGTACCCTAGTAACCCTTTCAACCACACATTTGTGGGGTAAGACTGTCCCACCACCGTGCCCAGTCTGCGTTGGGTGAGGGACTCTCAAACAAGATTTTCAACTCCTGCTCAAAAAAAAGGGGAAAGTCAAACAATGATGGTGCCATCATTAGATAATGAAAGTGGTTGCTGGGAGTGTCTTTACAGTCATAACAGCAAGAAAGGCCCACTGGCCCCATAAGAAGCATCCATCTATCGTCCATACCCAGTTGTCCTTGTAGGGTCTCAGGGTGACTGGGGTCTTTGTCCAGTGGACATTGGTTGAGAGATATGATTGGGTACACCCTGGACTGGTTGCCAGTCCATCAGAGGGCATTGCTGAACAGAGAGAGGCTAAAACATCAATGTGGAAATGCCTCAGACCTTCTTAAGGTACACATCTCTTTAAAACATTTGCCTGTCAATATTGTCATTCTAACAAAGACATAAAAAAAGCTTGACCTAACAAAACTGACTACTTAGAGGAGGCATTCAAGGCAAAGCTTGCTAAGTACCAAGGTGCTGTTGCCAACCAAACCAGGGAATCGCACCGGTACCATGTGTACTATTGGGTTTCAGTCGCCACCCTTCTCTATAGAGCCTACACCTTCTTAGGTCTTAGTGGGCCGGTTAGAAGAGGAGCTGTTAAGGCTGCACTAGAAGGAGCCAAAAGAAGAACCTTCTATTTCTCTCGCTATTCTCTTAGTTCACAACACTTGTGGACGAAGAAGAGTGAACCGGGGCCTGATGCTGCTAGGATACGATGCAGGCCTTGATGAACCTTCTGTGGGTTACTTGGATGAGATCATATGATGTGAGACCTAAAACACCAGGCATGCATCAAAGATGCAGTATTTCAGTGAGCATGATGCATCGTTCACCGTTTGCAGCTTTTTGTTTACGCATTACTGCAAAAACCGCAGGGCCATAGCTGGATTTTTTTCCACAGATCATCACTAGTTTGGGTCAACTGAGAAGTCTTTCTAGCGATTCTGGGTTAAGTCGTTCCACATGTCCATGGCATCATTTATAGCTGTCCCTCTGCTTATATTGGTTGCGCCGTTGAGACAACAAACACAATATAAAACATTCAAGCATTCGTCCATGTTTCCAGACACACTTTGTCGAATACAGGGCCACCGCAACTCTGGAGCTGATCTTGACAGAGAAGAAGAGCACACTGGGCAGGTCTTCAGTCCATAACAGACAATGCAAACTTAAAACTAAAAATGCTTTTTGTAAATTTTACCAGTTATTTGCACTGTGTGTATACCAAATAATCCTCTCTCCCGCAGCTTATGTTTCACAATTTTCTTTTGGCAAATCTGCGTTGTGCAACTCTGTTTTTGGCAATCGGTCTAAAAACTCAGCCTTCTCAATCAGCATGCCAGCAAACAATTTCATGCAGTTGTCCCAGCAGACCGAGAAGAATAATACATTTCTTCGGTACACCTTCAGTCCATCACACGGCGTGTTCGTACTGTCTGTCTTTTGAGTTGGATGTAGGTTTACTCCCCAAAGTAAAATCTTTGGCTCGTCAGAAGCTGAAAATAATCAAAGCTTGATTAGTTGTTAAACAGGAGCCTTTCAAAGTGGACCAATTTTTTATATCAAATAACCACATGAAAAAGTATTATGATTCATTATTTAGAATCATAACATTTTTATGCTGTTAGCCAAGAGATGAGAGAGGTTGGCTCTGCCAAAGCGTGTTTAAAGAGTTTCATGTCCCCATTGTACTAAGACATGTTACATTACACAGAACTTTGTCTTTTAATCCTACAAGACAGGACCGCTTTTGCTAAGTGTACTTCTACATAGTCATTTAACATCATTACATCTCTCAGGGTCTGTTCAGGGCAAGGAAACCTTAAATGGATCATTTGGATTATATTAAAGCAATGGGTTTTTGGAGCTGTTATTGGTAGTCAAATGGTAATTGGTTTTTAAGCAATTAAACATTGCTGCTTAAACACCAAAGTCTGCTTAACTACCAGTTACTGACCACATCAACCCCTTTATGATCACAGTGTACCCGTCTTCTGGTGGTTACGTTTCTCAGGATAACGACTTGCTTTAAATCGAGTCAAGTACAAAACAAAACACTCGACGACTCGCTATAGACCTCCAAACAGGCCACGCTTATTTGATCTCTTTTGAAAAATGTCGTTTACAACATAGACCTGGACGGCATTTAAATGAGAACCTGTGTAAACACAAGTTGAATTAAAAACAAAAGATTGCACCTTTTTTTATTTTTTCCACAGATGAGCAAACTTCTACAAAATATAATTTCACGAAACCTTACGTCAAAACAGCCAAACTAACTGCTTGAACATATCCAGGTAGAGTTACTTTCAAATGCAAAAGTAGTTTAAAACGTTCACAATGTAAAATAGTAAAGAATTTCTTTATTTATATATGTAAATATAGCCTCCCATCAAATTTCCCCATGAATATACAAAAAAAAAGTATGTCCTTAAACAACATATCTCTGAACTTTATAGGCAGATTTTCACCAGACACATTACCCAACCTCTTCCATGGAGAAGCCGAAAGAAAACCGACAACTCTGTTTGTTTATATTTGTTGCTATAATTGAAATCAAGTTGTGCTCTTTTTTTATTAGTGTCATATACCACCATTGTGAAAATCTGTTTTGCTTCTCCACTTTGCTTTACGATTGCACCTCTCTAACTAGCAGTTAGCATGACTCACTGTTGAGACTTTCTCTCTGTTTCGCCATAATGAGTTTACTCAGAAAATTGCCAACTGCGATTGCTACTTATTACTGATTCGTTGCTGGGATTCGTTGCACGAATCAGTAATAAGTGCTGACTGATTCACTTATTGCACTTTGTGCAATATTTAGAGATGGGAAACAGACCTTTAGCTGCAGAAAAAATCTGGCACTTTTTGACTTTTTTTTAAATCTGATTCCCACATATTAATGCTTCTGATGGTATTTTTTTTGTACATTTTTGTGTTATTTACATATTAATCTACTTTTTAATTACCTTATGTCACATATGTGATGATAGAGCTCCAGTAGAACACAAACTATCCCTGCTTTTAATCCGCAAACTTAAAGTGATTACATTTGAGTGAAAATAAAAAATAAAAAATTCCAAGAAAATAAATGTCCAAAATTAATGTTTTATCTTCAGGACTAAAACTTTCCCGTGCTTGAGTTCCATCTCGTGAAAAAAGATTTGTCCCTGGTGGAGAACTGTGAACCTAACTGAACTGTATGTCCTCCAACTTGTGCAAAGATCAAGACTGAGTTGCTCTTCGAAATTGTAGCTTTCAGGTTTGAGTTATAGGTGGATGCTTAAGATGCAGCCTCTGTATTTTCTGGGGGAGGACAAAAAAGAAGAAAAAGTGGCATCCAGCTGAGAAGCAGCAGCATGGTAAGAGTTACTCAGCTGCTGGAGACAGTTTGCCTGTAGGGAGTCATTAGCTTGCTAGCAGCAACGCTGAGCAATGCCGTAATGCGTCTGGCAGAGTCGGCCCAGCGATGGGGCCGAATGCTGACGCACCAAGAAGAAAGTCTGGTCGTTTCTGTTGCAGCTCAGCGACGATTTGGTACTCTTTGTTGCATGCATGACGAACAGTTATTTCCGAGAAACACTCTCGACCATCGAGGACAAACAATGCAAAACTGCTGGGAACAGTTAACTCTTTAGAGATTATGCAATTTTCCATTTGACTCTTGCCATTTCTCTAATCCTGTAACTGATTCCAGGTTTGGTCCTCTTTCTGCCCCTGCTTTCTACATCACCTCTGCTGTTGGCTGTAATGATCCCTTTCGATCATTACGCCTAACCCAAACATTGAGCGATTTGTTAGTTTAAGAGTATATTAGTAATTGAATTTATTTTAACACGCAAAAAAACCCCAGGATTTACAATAGTAGAAGGGAACACTGCAAAAAAGAAATCCTGCACAAAAAGAAAGTCAATAAAAATTCCTTTTTAGCATACCATGATTAGTTATGGAAGACAGAAACATGTTTTTTTTAATGTAAATCTCTTTTATTACACCTTTAAATAATACCAAACCTCATTTGTTTAATATATAATTTCTCCATAAGGCATTTTCAGACAAAGAATAAAGTATTTAGCCGACAAAATGGAGACAAAACTGATTGGTCTGTTTCACCTTTATTAATTATTGAAGGCACCTTAGATTTTTATTTATCAACGTAGAAAGACCAAGAGTTATTTTGTTGTGATAAATGAAACAAAACTGAAAGTATCCATTTTATTTTTGCAGTGTAGAAATGTAATCTGGTGATTTGATATGTACTTGACAATATTTTAGAGATTTTTTTGCAATAAAGCAGAGGATCATCTTAAATAAATATGATGCTTGTCTATTAAAATACAAATAATAATAATAATAATAAAAAAACAATAACTTATTCCAACAAATTGCATTTTTACCATTGTTATTGCAGAAAAAACTCACTCTCCCAGCTCAAAAATTTCACATTGTTTGGTCAGATATACAAGTACCTGTGGAAACAGTTAAAAGTACAGCAAATACTTTCCTTTTCTTACAAAAATATGAATGAAAATAAAAACTAAATTCTTTGGTATATAAGCAAAAAAAAAAATAGGGCAAAAAATGTCTACATACAAAAAGGCATTGAAATACAAAGTCAAAATACTGCTACAGCAAAGAAATGACACACGGCAAAAAAAAAAAAAAAAAAAAATCCAGCTCTTCCAGTTCTATAGAGTTCTTTATGTGGAACTCTGTAGAAAAACATGGACAGTTTTATACTTATTATCACAAACATCTCATAAACTCCTAGAATCCATCCTATTGCATCAGTTTTTCGGACAGCATCGTGACACCTTGATGCAACGCAGAGAGGTATTATTTTTGTCTTGGTTATGTCAAGCATCACACCGGAGGACAGGAGAGACGCAAAACAAAAGTGCATAAAATTTAAACTCATATCAGCTCCTAATCCACAGCAAACAGTGGACTTGTTTCATCCCGAAACGATGTTCCCTTCCATCAAGTGCCCTTATTTACATTCCTATGATCAGGTAGTACTTTTCCCCACAGTAACAACTTCTTCTTTCACCTACACTCCATTCCTTGCACAGAGTCCAGCGGCGCAAACAGGCGTGGGCGTGTACTGTTTAGTTCTGGAAAGGGACCAAAGGTCGGTGGGAAGCAAAAAAAAAAAAAAAAAAAAAAATATATATATATATATATATATATATATATATAAAATCACACTCCTCGGATTGGAATCGGTCCCCTCATCATCTTGGTGGTCATCAGTCAACTAGGTTGTAATAAATATACTATCAGTAGGACTGCTACAAACCGTTTTCTTTTTGTAACACACAGTCCTAATTTATACGTTTAAAGAACATTTGCAAACAATAGACATTGTTTTAGCAAAAAAAAAAAAAAAAGAAAAAAGTCACAGCAGCAGCAATACAAAGTCTTTCGTTTGTGGTCATATGTTCATCTGATCAAGTTAAAAATATATCATCTTGTAAACACTGAGAAGTCCTGCAGTCATGTCATATGGGATCACTTCCAAACATTACTCAATACACCGATTTACATTCAACATCCATGCTAATTCTAAAGTTGCTAAAAACGAGTCATCAGTCATTGCTAAATTTAGGCCTGCTGACGGAAGAGGGACGTTTGCAGTAACTGTGATGGATGATGTGTCTTACTCCGGAGTACATTCCAATGCAATAACAGCAAGTACTCTGTTTCTCTTGGCACTAAAATAAAGGGAAGGTTACCTTAGTCTGTTGTCACTTTCAGATGTTTATGGTGTCTGCTAAAATTAAAAAGTGAAGAGTGTTTCATGAGCCGCTGCATGATACATGGAATCCCTCCACTATTCCTGCAGCACAGTGCCATGAGCAGCATTGATACTTCACAGTACGAGTTGTTGTGAATAGAACCTCGCAGGTTGGCCGATACATCTCAGAGATTAATACACTTCAGACAGGCTCTGACCCTTTAAAAGCAGGTGCAGTTCACAGGTTTGGCTCCGGATGCATCCCATACGACATGAGTGCAGCTGAAAAGCAGCTCTCCATTTTAAAGCCCTTTGTGCTTTGTAAACTTCCACTGTAACTGTTAAAAAAACACTGAGAAGGCACACCAGCACATCATCCCAAGAGCAACAAATACACTGAAACAAAACCGAACCAGTGCAGTGGTTCGGTTTAGGAAAACTAATTCATTTTGTGTGTACAGGTTGGGGAAATAGGTATGCAACACAGAAACGTTTTCTCTGTAAATATGCTAATAGCGTATTAGTGAAAGTCCCACCGTTTGTCAGCCACCAACGTAAAACACACACATACAAAGAACTCAAAAAAAGAAGTGTGCCTGTAAAGTTGAATTATATTTAGTGAAATGGAGTGACGCCAACGGCAATTATTAAAAATATGAAAACAGAAGCTGCAAAAGAAAAAAAAGATGAGAGAAAAGGTAACCAATCAGTTTTCAATTTTCAGATTTCTACGCCCAGCCATCGCACAAGACTCCACTGCTGAAGGAAAAAACTTGAGATTTATGACTCCGCAGCAAAACACTTGGACGAGTGAATAAAACACTGGGAGTACTGGGAGTGAGGTTTGGAGGTAGGATAATCACGGTAGGAAGCACCGGATTTCTTGATAAGAATCTAAAGATGATGATGAAAGGATGGATTTCTCAAGCAGGCCAGTGTTCACGCAGCCAAGGAAATTCTCATCTGCTTCCCAAGAAAGACATTAAAAATGCTTTATTGGTCCAGTTAATCTCTGGACTTGAATCCAATTGAAACAGAACCGCCTGAATGAATTTCAGTAAATGCCTTCATTGCTTCCCTGTGTCATTTCAATAGGCCCCAGTAAAAATATATTTGGTGAGAAAAACATTTTCATGTTAAATGCCTATTACCCCACTGCGTGTTGATGTGGTAAAAAGAAAGAAACAAAGAAAGAAAGAAAGAAAAAACAAGAACAACGACTTGGTTGCTTTAGTAACACTAGTTGCTCAGAGGCGGTGCCTCTTGCAATAGTCTTTGTGCAGTTGCTAGATAGTGGAGACAAACTGGCAGTCGCACAGCTCTCTTTCAACGCAGAAACACACGGAACATTCTCAATTTGTGGGGTGCAGATATTTCTTGGTGACAATGACTCTCTGGGAGAAAAGTCTTCTTCCTGGTCAAGTTTAAACCCCAAGAGAATAGCTACGAATCCACAGTTTCTCTGGCTAAGTTACTTACATTAGACAGATGCCCAGTGGATACGACAAAAGTAAGAGGTAGCTAACATTACAAAGCCTAGCACTCTTTTAAGCCAACTTTGATAACAACGGCAAATTTGCCCCTCTTGGTTCTCGAAGATGCCCAGTTAGCCTCCACTTCTCCAAGGTTAGGGATTTAATGGTCACAGATAAACCATTTTTCTTGTCCATTGTGGTAGAACTCAGTTTTGCCACCAGAGTTGTTCTGCATAGACAATCTTTGTAAACAGGGATATAAAAATACTGAAGATATTTCAGTGGTTAGTGGTGTGTTTTTGTCTTTGGGTCATACGTCCAGCACCATGTCATAATGAGTTTCCTTCTTCCTCTTTCCACATTTGTTTATAAGAACGGCGTATAGTGTGAGCAGTATCACCCAGTAACTGGCATAGACTACTGCCCCAACGATGAGCACAATCTCCTCAGATTGAGGAAAGGGTTTTTTGGTCTGTTGGATTATTGTGTAAATAAGCCCAATAAAAAGGATGGTGAACCAGATAGTTATTGGAACCAGGCCAATAAAGTTCACCACTATTGTTTTCCTCCCAGAGGTCCCCCAGCCTGACTTGTTAATAGTCGCGATTGCAAACATTTTGGCCGGCAACAGGCTTGACATATACAGTACTGAATAAAAAGACATGAACACCATGACAATGTTGCCTCTGAGGCAGCTCGCGAACGATGACTTGATCAACGCCACTGCCTGCACGATGAGCAGGAACAACAAAATATTCCAGAGTCGTCCTTGGAAGAAGAGCTGGATTGCGGTGGCGATGAGGAAAAACGGGAAGAATCCTGTGATCACCGCCTCGTATGTCATCCACAGATGATGCTTGTGGAACCACATGGAGTTGTAAAGCCATTCCCTAAAGTAAGACTTACTCCATCGAGTCTGTTGATTTAGCCATCGCAAATACGTAATGGGTGTCTCCGTAAGGCACTTTGCCCGTGCAGTGTATTTGGTCGCATACCCAAGGCTGAGTACTCGGTTCGTAAGGTGGCGATCATCCCCAAAGCTGCAGTGGGATCCCATGAAGGTCTGATTGTACCAATCTTCAAGAAACTCGTGCAGCAGAGAATTCCTGTACATTCCCAGAGGTCCGCTGATGCACTGAACACAACCGAAGTATGACTGGCAAGCCCGCTCAATGTTGAAGGCCATCCAGTAGCGAACGCTGCTCAGGAAGGAGATCCACGATTCGTATTTATTCAAGATCTACAGAAAAAATTAGAGGGCAAAGGGACAGATATTAAGTCTAAACATGGCATTTGCTTAGTTTTTTTGGTGTCAAACTGAAGTTCAAGATATCTAAAAGCACGAGAACATAGTTTTGTTACCCTACCTGTACGTCTCCTCCAACACCTCCGACCACTGGGTCCTCCTCTAAAACCTTCACCATCTCCACTGATGATGCTGGGTCCAGCATGGTGTCCGAGTCGCACACCTGAGAAAAAAAAAAGCGGGTTAGTTGCGTTTATACATCAAAGATAAGACACAATCTTCATTACCTTACTTAAGAGAAATAGTACAGCCAAAGGTTTTACAACAACCACCAGAGATCTGCTTTCAACTATAATTGCCTCTCCTGTTCGGTCTTTTACAGATGCTCACTCCATTTCTTCTATAAAAGGTCGTTTTCCTGATAAAGAAAATCAGTTGATGGGGGAAAAAAAAAAAAAAAAAAAAGAAACCTGCCGCCAAATCCCCATTAACAAAGGAATCTGTTACAGACCGAACTTGATGGTAGTGGGAGTGCAGGGATTTCTTACTAATTCCTAAACGGTGGAGAGTACCGACATGATCCTTCAAGATCTCTGTTTAACGGATGTTGTTTGGAAGGCACAAGTCTGTTGCAGGTGTGTGGCTTGTTTACTTCCAAACGCCACATTTTTTTGTATCTAATAATTGATAAAAGCATTGTGTTAGCTTATTATGATGTGTATTTTACCTCAATTTCTACTCGCAATATCGACAGATGTGAAAACACTCAGCTAATGACAGTTGGTGTCATTGGTTAGTGCATTTGTTCACTAAGAGATTCACTGCAAGATTTACAAACTTTGTGTTTCTTTTATAATAATTAAGTTTTAATCAAGCTAAACTTGTTAGTAAGTCACAGAATACCCATGCCAATCTCTTGTCTTACACAGGTTCAGGGTTTGATTTAGAACATCGGCGATGTGATGTAACCTTGAACCCCATGAAACCGATCTGGTATTACACTTAAGCATCAGCTGCTGCTGCCCTTTTTTACGCCTCACTTCACAACACGATGCATCCAGTCACCGTCTGGCTAAAAGGAACACAAAAGGCTCTTTGTGGAGCTCGTGTTTGGCTTTGTGCAGCCCCCCTTTTCTCCCTTCTCCTACCACATGTCTTTTTGCTCTCTTTCCTCCTCATGCTCAGTGTATGCTTCTGTTGACTGCATATCCCCTGGTCTAATTTACACAGCTCCCCTCTTCATTTGCCACCTAATGTTTGGTATAGTGGAGTTAATCTGCTGAACTGATACCTTTTATCCTGCTTAAATGGCTAAGCCTTACCTGTACATAGTCCACGCTCCTTCCCAGTGCTTTGAAGGCTGTGTACATGACCTCTCTTTTGCCTCCCCACTTCTGCATGATGCACACACATTTATTGCTGAGCACGGTCCTGGAGACTTGCTGGAGGCTCTCGGCGTAGCTCTCGTCAGTCTCCTCCGGACCTTTGACGTGGTAATTGCTCCGCCACACGTACGACACTGACTTGTCCCATCCCATGACTTCCTTAAAGATCTCCATCATGTACATGTCGTCGTCGGAGTTCCCATCGATCACCATGATAACTTTGATCCCCGGGTACGTCAGCCTCTTCACAGACACCAGGCACTTTCTAAGGTAGTTTGCATCCTCCTGGTAAGCAGCAATGCACAACGCCAAGGACTTGCTCAGTTTGATCGGTGTCTCCAAGGAGCGCCGCATGTTCCTGTGTTCCAGGAGTGCAAAGAGGCTCTGGATGACGAGGTGGATGACCAAAATAGCACCATACAAGCCAAAGGACAGATAATTGTGGGCTGTGGTGAAGAACTGATAGCCCATGATGTAGGCTGTGGAGATTCCCACCAGGAGGGACACGCCGAACATGGTGGTCCCAAATATCCTCAGGTAGCTCAGGACTCTCTGACACTTCATCTACGGAGAAGAAGACAGGAAGGTGTTTATTTAGGTTGATGGGAGGGATGATGAATGAAAAGAGGCAAAAATCAATTACAACAGCTGCTTTTTCAGTAAAATACATCCTATGTGAGCGAACCTGGGGGGAATAAAAATGTTGGAGCTGTGAATGTGGGTGAAGAATGAAAATGAGTTAGTTCAGTTTACCCTGGGCGACTGGGAGTTAGAACTGGTTCTTGTTAAGGGAGAACAAGCACACCTACGCATTGGATAAAACACAAGAATTCAGTAAATACAATTCATTACAGCTAATATTCACCATAAACGGTTTGTTGCAGGTTAGTTGTGACCACTTGTGTGGTCGCTTTTTAAGGTTTTGACAAGAACAATAAGGTAATACTTGGTTGCTTTGTTGATTTATGCTCAGTATTCACCCCAAAGATGTCAGACTATCTGTAACTCCAAATGCCTTCCACCTTTCTATAAAACATACTAACTCAGGTAAAGGGGGAAGTTGTTTTTCTTTCCCCTGTACTCTCTCCGGCTCGCTGTCTGTCCCCACAATCCTTGTCTAAATGTCACACAGTCAAGAGTAGGCAATTGTTCCATGTCTCTTTTAATGTGGATGGGTGTACATTACAAGTTTTCTTGACCTAATTAACCAGCAAACTGGATGCGGCAGCCAACTATCACAACAGGGAGTAACAGAAAGCACTAGTGATTGATATCAGTGTTCTGTAATGTTTAAAGAGAAAACTGTTGAGTAAGACTTTGAATACAGTAAGGGCTCAAAGCAGTATGCAGGATAACTGTTTGTTTTTATGAATGTTTGTCCTGCTTTTTTTCTGTCTAATCTTTTTGCAAAAAAAAAAACAATCAAACAAACAAAAACAAAGAAAACAATCTTCAGCTCAAACTCCTGAGGTCTGCTTGAAGCCCTCATTACGTTGCTACCAACATCTGTTTGGCAGACCAACGGAGACCCACTCTGCGTGGCCTCGGCTCGGCTCAAGGCAGAGCGGACCACCCTCTGATGTCATCTGTTTGTATCTTCGTGGGAAGAAAGAGACAAGATCTCTTAAATTTCCTAATGCTCCGTTAGTGCCTCTTCCCTTCTGTGATTCCTTATAAACATTATTATAGGAAAATTAGTTCCTTCGGTAACCTTTAGGTCCAATGCTACCGAGTCAGTGACTCAGTAGGGTGCCTCTTTAGGTGCACTAGATGAAGGCACTTTTCCATGTGTGCATACAGTGAGTCTAATAGAAAAAACATGAAGTGAAATCATACTGGCAGCTCCTGTGTAAAGGACATGTACAGTGCTGAGCAAAAGTATTCATGTTCCCAAAACTTTTTTTTTCACGTGTCAGAAGCCACACAGGCACGAATGTGAGTCGATCCAAACCTTTGGTGTACAACTCCGGTCCTTGTTTAGGAGTGTTGAATCAAGGTGACATCTAAAACATGCAGTGCATAATCCTTTAAAAGCTAACTTTGAACCTCACTGTAGCTCGGGTTGTATGTTTAGGATCATTGTTCTGCTGGAAGGTCAACCTTGACTGCAGCACATGCGTAGATTCTTGTTTATTGTTATCCTGAATGCATAAAAAGGAGGGCAGGAGTATCAGGTTCATAAAGTGTAGACAGAATGATCTCATCATTAAATATCTTCAGTATAAATACTCTGGCTACAGCTGACAAGCATGACTCTCCGACTATCCCGCGATAGGATCTGATTCAGTCTGAAGTCTTTCTTCTAGGATTGCCCTGCATTTAACTCTATCTTCACCTTATCTGCCCCAGCTGAAGGCGAGCATTCCCCTTTTTATCTTAAAATCCAAAGATTGTGTTTTTACATGAGAAAATGTGAGAAAATCCAAGTGGTGCGAATATCTTTTGAGGTTCTGTGCCATGCATAAATTGCCTATATGATTTAATGTAATGTATTTTGCATCAGACTCATTGAATTCCAATTGGAGGAGTAAAAAAAAACACCCTATAAAAATGTTCAAGGGTATGTGATTACTTTGTGAAGCACCTTAAATCTGGCAAACACGGTCATCAGAACAATGATGCACAAAGTCAAGTGCTGTTTGTGATTTGGCAAGACTTCAACACGCCGCGCCTAAACTCGCAAGACAGATGGCGGGAGGGGACGGAAAACTAAAGCGAAAGACGCAAACGAAAGTAGGTAACAGAAGTAGATAAATGGAGAAGTGTAACAACAGGGAGATAACTTTAGTTCAGACTGACACACACCCGTATGAATAAAGAACAGCGCGGCTGCTCTGGCACGTGGCGAGGCTCTTAATGTCAACCACTCTTTTACGAGGCCCCCCGATACTCACCCATGCAAAACACACAAAACGGTCATTTTAAAGAGGCCGTTACACCAAAAGAAGAAAGAAAGTCAGTCAGTCTGTCTGTGAGAATGTACATTTTCAGCAGTTGTTATGACCGGCTCCCGCTTTTGGATGTGGGCGAGTGCTGTGTATATACTGGTTTACCAACATCGGGGAGAGTGGAATGAACCCTGTGACCTCGCCTCCTTGAGTCAGTTTTGAAAGAACTCAGGAGAAAATTTGTCCTGATGTGTATAGTTGAAGATACACATTAAAAATTCTTGGTATGCATATATATATTTAATGTATAAGGACAGGAGTTGTGCTGTATCTTTTCAAACAGCAAAATGAACATCAGAAAGCCTTGATCTTCCTCACGTTACATCTGCTGCCCTGGGTGTGTGTTATCTCGCAAAGGTCAAACCAACAATTAGCTCAGAGAACTGAAAGATTAGCTGCAGACTGCAGGGAGTCCCTGAGAGATAAAACTTCCGAGGGAGCGCTGTCCGTGACCGCGGAGGTTGTCATCGGCACGGCGATGATGCTGTCTCTTGGGGACACATCTTTGCGTGTCAGAAGACGTGACATTTATCTGTTCAAGCTGTGGGTGTCGTTGTCACGGGATGATATCAACCCAAGCTTTTTGTTTGTTTTTATGTCTCCAGACATGGGAGAATCACCGAAGGTCCCCAACAACCTATCTCCTTTCTCTGTGAAGAGTGGTTCGCGTGACAAATTCAACTGTGAATATACAAAAAATTGAATGTTTTGGGAGTCTATTTGCTATTTCCTATTGGTCTACAGAGTAAAACTGTTTTAATTAAAGGTTTTGGCTCTTTATTTGTATGTTAGGATTATTTTTGGTGTAAATCGTTATGACATTTTTAGAAGATAACATTGGGAAAGAAAATATGATTAAATTGTAATAATAAAGTTGAGTATTTTGAATTTTCTGCTTGTCTAAAAAGTACATTGAACGTTAACTCAGCAGCAATATTGTAACATATCTTTTTCCTGCAGATTCTAACATCCTTAGAAGTGAGAGTAGTTCAGCTTGTAGGACACAGAATAGGAATACCATGTTTCACAGGCAATTTTGGTTGGCACGGCTATTCAGAAACTCCCACTGATCATATAGCAAATGAATTGCAAAATGTTGGATCAACATGTTTTTTTTTCTTGAATATCACAGTTGCCAAAATCGATTACGTTTTGGAGCACATTCCTAAGAATGTCCTTGCACTAGCATTGATAAATATATTTTTTGAGTTCTACTGGAGTCTCTGCATCAGTGTGCTAAGATACAGCCACAAAAACTCAGATTCTTTTGCTGAGCTGTAGGTGACATTAACTCATCATTTCAGATTACATCTGTTTGTCTTCTTGGTTGGAGGTACAAATGTATTCATACCCCCTGGAATGTTTGTCCTGTCAAGTTTGAATGCATTTGCTATAATATACCAACACAGAACAGCGATGAAGTCAAAGAAGGTTTTTAAGTTTTGTTTCTTTTTTTTTTCTTTTTTTACAAATAGTCCTCCTAAATAAAATCTAGTGGATCCAATTCTCTTTAAAAGGCACATATTTAGAAAATGGACTCCAGGTATGCAGTGGACACTGAACAGGTTTAAAGTGGGGCTGGATTACAAAACCTGTTGAGTCACAGGTCACTGCAACCAAAAGCAAAAGTACGATTTTGAAATTTGTGGCCTACATGCAGGTTGCAAACACACAATGTGACATTGCTAAATACATATGCAAGACACACCTTGGAGGATTTTTTTTTTTAATTCCAGCAATTATGCACCAATGTGTTTGGTCTATCACATAAAATCTCAAAAACATTGTTTTAAGTCTGTGGTTGTGATGTGTCTAAATTGTAAAAAATGGGGCGTGAAAACATTTGGATGGAACTCGTAGTGATTCATCAAAGTTAACACGTTTGCCATATGCTGAAATACCATTATGCTACAGAACAGGAGACCGCTGTGTGTGCACGCTGTTGGGGAGAAACGTGAAAGCCATCACATCTCTGCTGGCCGAGGGTTTCAATAACAACTGCATCGAAGCGTGATCTGTACAATATGAAGAGATGTGCTGTGTCTGCTGCTGCAGAAAGGAGGAGACAGTTCAACTGAACTCACAGGAGAGCCGTGCAGTCTCTTTCAGCGGGGTTCCAGGTCAAGGCCTGTAAAATATAACAAGGCTCACCAGAGTTTCTGCGCGTTTCTTCACGGGGGTCCTGCTACACACGCATCGGAGTGTATGTGTCATTACTGTACGGTCTGGTCAGGGTGTAAATCTGAGGCACCTTGAGTCAACAGAGGTTGCTGGTCTCAGGGAAGCTGAAACAGCTCTAAACTCAGATTTTTTTGCTTCAGAAAAGACTCACAAATCAACAGCTCAGAACTTTTTACAAATGTAACTTTTGCCAGGTTACATTTTTAGCCACGGGGATGGGGGAAGTAATTTAATTGTCTGAATGTGATCATACACAGGCACTGACGTGTAAGTCAAAAATAGCTATAAACAAATAAAAAGACCTATTCGATTGGTTGTATCAAATGTTTTGATCAACAAACAAAATATTGTACAAGTTCATATTATGCTCTTTATCATGTTAGCAGAGGCGACCAGATGAGCTCATACATGTTTGAAACCTCAAGTGTATCGCTGTTTTTGCCAATACAAAAACCATGTGTGCAAAGACGTCTGGATGTTTTGATGTGAGCACTAAGTTGTCAGAATGAATGTGTCTGGCCTGCACTGCAAAAGACCAGGGTGCAGTTAAAGAGGACTGGATGTGGATGTGGTCCCCATGACTGTTGTGGTGCGTGAAAGGCTGAGACGTCCTTGAGCAAAACACAAGATGGAGCACAATTATCAGTTAAGAGTGCTGTCTGGATTACACGCTGCAGCGTGGTTTGCTTCTCTTTGTTTGCAAGATCAAAAATCGGCAATAGTCACAGTAAAAATCAAGAATGAAATAATAGTCAAATGAGAACGGCAACCTGAAACTGGCCCACGTGCAATGGTTCTGTTCAGCTGAACAGAAAAAAAATGGAGTGATTATTTTCGGAACAAAAGAGAAATTATCAAGAGTCAACACACAGGTTCCGCTTTTACAGCTACAAATGACTGACTAGGCCCAAAATCTGGGTCTTATGGTGGACCTGATTCTTCAGAGACACATAAAGACAATTACAAAGTCAGCCTTCTACCACCTGATAAACATTTCCAGGATTAAAGGTCTAATGTCCCAGCAAGATCTTGACAAATTCATCCATGCTTTTTTCTTTAGTTGAACAGATTACTGCAACAGTGTCTCCACAGGTCTGCCTAAAACGTTGGTCAGACAACGGCATCAGATCCAGAATGCTGCTCACTAAAATCAGGGAGGCAGAGCACATCACCCCAGTTCTAATGTTTTTACACTGGCTCCCTTTAGCTCAGAGAATAACTTTAAAATACTGTCGTCAGTTTTTAAATTGCTGATTGGCTTTGCGCCAAAATACATTAAAGCTGTTGTTGCATTAACCTTTCAGACCTCTCAGGTCTGAAAGGTTCTGGTTCTGCTCTGCATCCCCAGAACAAGAACCAAGCATGGAGAAGCAGCATTCAGCTTCTATATGATCCACTAGCCTGCAACAAACTTCCAGAAAACTGCAAAAAAGCCGAAACATTGAATTACTTTAAATTAAGACTTAAACTCCATTTGATCAGAGTTGCCTTTGATTTATTATCACTGGAACATTATAAACTATAATCTGTTTCGTTTTCCTTTACTTTGCCAGTTTTTGTCACTTCATTTCATTTTCCTTCTAATCACTTTGAATCGCCCTGTAGCTTAAAATATGCCAAACAAATCAATTGCCTTGCCTTGTTGGAAGGCCGTTTCTGTCTAAGAAACGGCTACTGTTCTAAAAAGCTGCTGTACAACATGCTTTTGCATTGATACAGACCCTACAACCTGCTTCTGAAAAGACCCGCGCTATAAACAGCCTTCTTCTTGGAACTTCCCATACATGAGTGGAAAGGAATTTAAATCATCTGCTTTTAGGAAAGGTTGATGGTGTCAAAGCGCCCAAAGACCCAGCTTAAAATTGGTACTTCACCGGTGCCATAGTGAAAGCTCTGCATTACTATGTAGATTGTTCAACTGTGAATTGACGGCTCCGAATGAACTAAAAGGTCAAGTGGGTTTTCAAAGACAGAGCCAGACAGTGGCAGACCCCCCACACTACATCATCTATCCCATTCTTCTTCTGCTGCCCCATTCATAAACCCCCTCTGTGGTCACAGTTTGCCTCTGTTTGTGGAATCTTTGTCATTACAAGAGCCAGAACTAAATGCTACCACCTCCCACTGAGTGACAATGCCGCTACATGATTGAGATGAGCTGCAGAAAGCACATCATAAAAAAATCCCCCTGCTTTATGCTAATCACTTCCCTCCTCATTCCAGAGTTGTTCTCTGAGACTCCGTGCCTGTGGGCAAAAATTTAAGAAGTCCACTTTTAGTTCTTACTTGTATTTTTCTTGCTCAAAAATACTTTTAAGTCCTTGTTAGCACACCTAACTTTATCCACTGCCAGCTGTGGCAACGCAGCTCCACCGCTGTGGCAGATTCTGAGAAGCCAGATGTTCAAATGTGGTGCAGCCAAAAATCTTTTCTAGTATAGCGAGATCTTTGTCCGGACAGCTGTTTGCTATTCATTTCTACTGCGCATCTGATATGGGACTAAGTGTTTTAATTCTTAAAAGTCCTAGTAATATAACTCCAGCGAGTTCTGTTACTCTTGCGTCTGAAGCCAATAAAAAGTTTCCCACAAAAAGTCTCCAAAAAAAAAGAGAGTACAATTTAACCCACATTGTTAAGTGTCTTCAGTGGCCTAACAAAGACACCAGTCTGCTATCAATGGTGCTCTAAAATAGATGAACCCCACCCCACCACCACCACCAGCACAGACTGGGAGACTCTTGTCATGGCAACTCAAATAACAACGGCTAATTCAGGCAAACAGATAATGGACAAAATTAAAACCTGTGAGTGGACAAGCAGAAAACTGTAAGCGAGCCCACCGCCTTCGACAAGAGCCAATCCGATGCAGGAAGCGTCTCGGGACGCGTCTCTTGAAACATGACGGATGACTCTTGGTAGTGTCAACCTCTCCTCTGTTGAAAGCAATCAGAAGTGGGCTTCTTCTGAGAAAACACATTTACACCCGTCTTCTGCAGTCCGATCCTGGCACTTCCCGAAAAACTCCAGTTTGTCTTGATCTTGTTCTTAAAGAGAAAGGGCTTCTTTGCTGCTCTTCTACTCTCCTACCTGCCTGCTGCCATTATTAACCGAGCTCTGCACTGTTGAAGGCAGTGAAATCATCTTCTTGTGATGACCTTGTAGATGCCGTATCTTCTAGTCTGCCTTCTCCTCTCTCCTTGGGCACAATGGCTTGGGATGCAATCGTTCCAGCAGTAACATCACATCACCGCCAAATTTTAAGCATTTTATGTGCAAAGCAACGATGACTGAATGAGTTTTCTTGGAGGTATTGGTTGACAAAAGGAGGGTTATTTTAAGCACCCCTCCCTTTCAAGCTAACGGCTCATCTCTTTAATTCAATCACAGCGGCGGCCTGATCAGCTGTGTTGTCCTCATCAACACTTTCACTGACAAGACCGTTTCAAAGCTGCATGTGGCTTCACCCCAAAAGAAAAAAAAACACACAAGCAAACGAAGCTTTTGTGCTTACGTCGATTTCATTATCTTTGAAATATATGACCCGATTTCTAAATCTAAAAGCTGTACTTGTAAAGTTGAAAGGGTAAAGTCGAGAAACGTTTTTGGCCACGGACGCAAAATTGGGTTGTTTTTATATACTGTATATATACTGTATATATTTTAGGAAGTTGTTTCTGGATTGCCTTCATTTTTTAAAAAATATTTAAGAAATACGGCATAAAACCTTGAAAATTACAAGTGCTAAAAGAGACCAACAAATTTTGATGTCCAGCAATGAACTAACATTACCAGCTTTTAATGTGCACTGGCATTAACCCTCCCCGTGATACTCTGCATGGCTCAGTGTGACGTAGTGGGAATTTAAATCCAACTCTCGCTCACGTCCAAATTTTCACTTTTACTGGCTGGCGGCTGTGGTACTTCACTGCATTTTTGCCGATGAGAACCTGGAAACAAAAAAACATGGCAGGAGAATACATGAGGTAGTTGGTGCTGCTGGTAGAAGGGAGGGAGGGGGGGGCTATACATATAAGCACTTCTGTCCTCCAACTTCAGTAGTCATACCCTGGCAGTCTGAAGCCCAGAGGCTTATGTGCACTGAAGGACCCTTGCTGAGAGCAGAAATGTCACGTGAGGCTTGTTGTAAGCCCTAATGGAGGGCAGCCATGGAATGCCTTCCTGTGTTAGGCAGTAAAGTGCTGAGTGCCGCGTGTGGATGAAAACTGATGAGTCTGCGCTTTTGCATGACTCTATACCAAGCACAAAACTGTTACTTTTCAACGTTTGTCATTTTATGTTACCTTTACCAGACGACCTACTTGTCTAATTGAGGCAAAATGATACCACAGGAAAGCACCGGAGTGGGACAGCGCTCCTGTCCGCACTCTGCATGGGAACTCCCCCAGGGGGGGCTGAGATTAGGATCTCTGCATATTTCTGTTTGTGTCCATTCACAAATACAGAAAAGTAAAGAAGAGAGTGTTTGTTGTCCCTCTGCTTTTGAAGTGTGCGTCTCAAAAAATGTGTTAGGAATTGTTATTAAAACTGGGTAAAAAAAAAAAAAGAGAGAAAAAAAAGTGAATTCCTCGTTACAAATCCGGCATCATGAAGTGCTGACGGTGCATATTCGAGGAATTAAACAGCATCAAGAAACAATATCCCTGGTCAGTAGGAAGCGAATTCCACGTGTGGGATGAATTCATTTATTTATTTTTTTGTGCAACTTGAATAAATGTCAGGAATGCTCAGGCATCCAACAAACAGATGGGCATTCCTCGTGTGGGTTATACAGTACAGGAGCCAAAAGTGGTAGGCTATCTGGACGCTCAGAGATCCCAGTAGGTGGAGAGAGGAAGCAAATAGGTCAAAGTGTGACAGATGTCCATTTATATGTGCATATGCGGTGCACAGATGTTCATAATAATGCCAGTGTGGTTGTCGTAAGCTGGGAACCCCCCGGTGTCAAGAGCAAATCCAGACCCACAATAACAATAAAATGATGTCTTCTGTATTGATGGCTCAGACTCTTGGACATTAGGTTCTGTTTATCATTTATAAACAGTAAATGCATTCCCTGCAGTAGATGACTTTCTCTTCATTTAGTGTAAATGCAGATTAGTTGTACAGTGACAAAGACCCAGAGAAGACAGGGAATTTGTGAGCCCTGGAAGTAGACAGCAGCTGGCAAACTCTTCAGCTCTAGTTCAAAATAAAGAATCCCAAACCTGTCCCTTCTTCATTTAGCAAATATTTTCTAAAACACAGATAGAGATTTCTGAAACACAAATACCGGATTTCCCCTAAAGTATCTGTAAAATCTCATCCTCTTGTCAGGAAACCGATGTCAGGTCTCGACTATCTGGTGAACTGGACGTATTGCCACACCCCCATTTTTAACCTCACAAAAAGCTTGACGGTTTCCCTTTAAGACCATGCCGCGGTCTCTCGTGTGAGTGTTTATAACCCACGAAGACATCAAATTACGCGCTTCTACTTTTAATTTCTTGATGGAACCTTACCATTGGCTCAGAAAATATACTAAGGAATGACGCAGCACTCCCCATAAATTGTATTTACTCTTAACCGAACTCCAGACGTTTCTTTCTGAAGACTTAGAAATACCTTTCGAACCTATATATATATATATATATATATATATTATATTAAAAAGAAAAATGAGTATAGTAATTACAATGAATGAATGATATAAGTTCGCAAACTCCACTCAATATATTATAATAGGTAGCGGCGGATAAACGTGAACCAGCTCACCAAGCGTTCAGCGTCCTTGTGTTTGAAAAACCTTCATATCAGACACGAGCTATTATTCAAATACACCAACTAACCTTTAAATGATTTAAACAGTCAACATATCAGAGCATCTGGTATGTACATAACTAATTAAGCTGATAAAAACTTTTTCTTTGCTCGTCTTCTGTTGACATTAAAATCGGTCATTCGGCATCAGGGTCACTCCACCACAGTGACCGCCTACCTTGTCGCAGCTGCTGTCCGCTAGTTGGTCCGCAGAGGGGATGCGGTCACCTCCGTCAGCTCTGGTAGAGGTCCACCCGTGAAGAAAGTGGCAAAAAAGTTCGAGCGGCAGTGATTCTCATGAATCCGCTCAATATTGTCCTCATAAATAATAAGGTTATTATTAATAATAGTAATAAAAAAACAATCCTTGTCCTCGGGAAAAGGGGACACTGCTTCTCCTTTAACTAATCAGTCGGGAGCCACGTGCATCTTTGATGTGTACGAATTCAAACATCTTGTCAGTCAGCTTTGGCATTATCTATATGAAAAAAAGTTTAAGTCAAATCAAAGCTGTAAAAAAAAAATTAAAAAAAAAATCTTCATCAACTTTGAATAGTTTTAGTCATATTTCAAGAAAAGTTTATAAAAGTTGCAAACAAAAAAAAGTAAGAAAACTTCATGAAAAATGAATTAGAATTTTTTTTTTTTTTAAAATAGAAGTAACTTTTTGGTAATTAAATCTGTGCAGCCAGCTTCAGCTCTCTTGGGGAGCATCAAGGTAAGTATTTTAGTCTCCTCAAGCATCCAGGTTACACAGAGTGGCCAAAGTCTCTCTCAGCCGCTGTTTCAGCTGTCTAATTCCTTCCAGACGGGATGCGTGTGTATGTGTGTCTGTGTATGGAGCCTCCTTTATGACTGCTGTGGCTCGAAAACTTCTTCTTTTTTCTCTTTTTTTTTTTTTTTTTTTTTTTTTTACCGGACTGAAACAGATTGGCGTGTTGTTTTAATGTGAGGGGGGAAGGTTTGTTGGAGGGGGGAGGGGGGTGTAAGGAGGAGCATGGGTTGAATAAAAAGGCGGCAGAATAAGAAAGAGACCCATCGAAACTCACTCAGATTCCCAGAGGTGGCGACACAATAGATGCATGCAGCCCATTCAGCCCCCCCTCCACCCCACCTTTCAACATTTTTAATTATAGCGCTTAAAACAAATAGAGGATGATTGGCATAGAGACAGTGGAGGAGTCTGAAGTAGATACAACTAGTTTATAAAGTAGGAGGCTCTGGAAGAAGAACCAGATCACAACTGAGTTGTATGGAAATAACGCACGTGGAATGTTGGAATCTCAGTCATCTCATTGATTCTCTGCCTGCAGTTCACGATTTTCACCAGCACGGGGTGCTGTTCTACACTGAACGCAGCTCGGTCGATCCTGTCTGCACTGCAGTGGCGCTGCGGAGAGGTTATCGCGGAAGAACAATACAGTGAACCCTGTCATTGTACACAGAACATGTAGAACTTTCACATAAATAAGTCTGATTTTGTAAAATCAGACAAAAATGACGCTTTTCCGTTCTCTTTAGATTCATTCCATCATCCCAGTGATAGCGTGGATTTCTAAGGTGACGGATATGAAGTGGACCAGAGCAAGGAAACCCCCAATCTACATGCACGTGCTGCAAAATCAAAAAGTTTGCTTTTGAATTTCACTTTCTGCACCAGAAAACACTTGACTTTTCATTTACTTTTCAGATCTCCAGTGAAGTAAAACTTATACACTGGTCTAGATTCCAAGTACTCCAGAGCATGATAATCAAAGTCCACATTTAAGTAAAAGCCAACTGAACTTCCTCTCTTGGTTCTTGAGGATGTTTCACATCCCATCCACTAGGCTTCTTCAGTTTTGGAAGTGGTTAGGAGCAACAGGTTTTTCTATAAGATGTAGTCAGAAAAATCACACCAATAAGGTATAAGTTTCAACCAGAATAAATTCTCAAATGAACTCAGGCCTGGACTTTGACTGGGCCATTCCAACTCACAATCATGCTTTGATCTAAACCTTTCCATTGTAGCTTCTCTGCTCTTTGTTTGAGGTCATTGTTCAGAAGGAAAGTGAGTCTTCACCTCCTGCTATAGGGTTGTTGGGGTAAAAGAGACAAAATACAAGTGCGGACTACATTTTTCATATTATTAATTGTAAAAAAAAAAAAAAAAAAGAGAAAGAAAAAATGCTGAAATCCTTGTGTTCTTTTCCTTCACAGTTATGCGCTACTTTGCCTTAGTCTGTCACATAAAAACTAACAACAACAACAAAAAAAATGCTATAAGAGGAGTATGAATACTTTTTTTTTTTTTTTGCAAATTATTCTTCCCAAACCCTTTTGGTTGAATTATTTACGCAGTGTTATTGCAGTTTTTCCAAATATATTTACAGCATCATTTAATCCAGAACTTTGTCTTTATTGATCCTGATGACCATCTCCGTCAGAAAACTGCAGAGACTCCTGGAAGGCAGCTGCAACATCTGAACATGCTCAACGCTGCAGCATGGTTGTTCTGATGGTCCCTATTTTGATGTACGTGCTCATGTAAGTACATTCCTCACTGCTTCTTAGGTTGAAAGCAAAAGTGCTGACGGTTTCAACAAAAGTCCAACCGCAGCATTTCCATAGAAAATCAGTACAAGATCCCCTTGGATGCATACAAATGCTACGCTGTCAGCTGCTATGAAGGCAAGAAGAAGCAGAGTGTTGGCGACTATATTGAGCAATCGTCAAGGAGGGTAAAGTTTGCCGTTTGTGCAAATCTTTCATGCTGGCAGATAATGATTTATTTCACTTGTGCCTTGTCCATTTGAGCGGCATTTTTGTGCAGCTCAAGTTCGAAGGGGGTGGTTCAACATTTTTATTTTAGATTTGAAGTTGCTGTGGTTTTGTGGCGCAACTATGTGAAGTCGGTACCTTATCTGCAGAAGACGGAGTCAGGGCAAAACACTCAGATCAATTCCTTTATTTTCCTTTAATTCACTGAGAATGCACTTCCATGCAGCAACATGAAGGCTGTTCATTTGAGAAAATAGTGACAATGTAAGCAACTGAGCCGTGAATAAGTAACGCTTGTTCAAAATAGCTTTGCTGCTTGCACCCAAACTGCAAGGAAAGTTTTGAGTACAAGTTCTTTGATGACAGAAATTAATTTGTAAATGTAGCCTTGTCTGAGAATTGCTTTGGTTTGACTACCATCTCTCCATCCATCATCTATTGCAGGTACTTGCTTATCCTCACTGGGTCGTGGTTTGGCTGGTGTCGCTCTCCAGTGGTCATTGGCCGAAAGCCGGGTTACACCCTGAACAGGCTGCCAGTCCAACACCGGGTAATAACAAAGGGCTCCAAGGCAAGAGAAGAAGAAGAACAAGAAGAAGAAGAAGAAGAAAAAATCATGCTTGGTTTGAGTTGATTATGTGAACTTCTCTAACTGGAAAAACTCTCCAAGCAAGAGGAATGATCTTTCAATTAGTGTAATGACTGAAGGGACAATTTAACATCTAGATGTTATGGGCAAAACAAAAATCAAGCTGTAACAATGGTTGCCTGGTTTATTGTGTCCAAGTCTCCATAACAAGCATTTGATGTAGGATGCATGCCAACCCTGTTGGAACATTGACCAACATACTTGATGTGTGTTGATGGTTTTGACAATGGCTCTTGACAAAATGTAATGGCTGCATTTGGAGTTCGCAACTGTTGACTATAAGAGGTGTTTGTGACGTTTCTTTGTTTTCACAATGTGAAGCACTTTGAACTGATCTCTTTGAGATACAAGGTTATTTCTAGTGGAATTTGGTTCACCGTTTCGCTCACAATATCCCAGATCTAAAGCGCATAGAAAACCTGTGAGGTGATCTGAAGGGAAGAGAGGAGGACAGAAGATTCTAGATGATCCAGAGGGAATGGGTAGTTAGGAGAAGACAAAGATCGCTGCATCTGAAACTCTGTTAAAGAGGAAGACTTACTTTGGCCTAGCCAAAGTCGGAATGGTCTACATGTGGTCACACGGCACATTTGCTTTCACACACACCCTTCAAGGTCCACAAGACACCCTGTGTGGTTTCCTGTGAAACCCCTACCACTGCAGTATATGTCTTGGTGTTTTGGCTTCAAAAGGTGTGGTTTACAACAGTACAGTAAACACAGCAGCAATCATGAGGAACAACCATTACGTGTTCACAAGTTTTGAGGAGTTAATGATTGCCCAGATGAAAAATCTCATTTTATTTTCCGTGTTATTAGAAGCCAAAAAAAAAAGAACAGAAGGCGTCAGCAGGACATTTGCCCATTGCATGGAGGAGTTCAGTGTTTTGGTCCAACAGTTACGGCAGATGGATAGTGAGATGCACTTCATGTACTTTTGACAACATCGATGTCCAAGCACTTTTCCACATAAACAAACACGCCCACGAAATGATGACCAATCGCACAATAGCTTAGCATGTGGCAGGGAGCGAAAAGTTCTTCGGGGGGGTGGTGACAAGAAGCGGTGGACGATATGAGGTCGAGAAGAAAATGACAGAATTTTCAATACGCAACTGTGATGAAAGCTGATTTTGGCATGTTGACCTGACTATCGTTGGTCCTTAATTGGGCTCATGTTAGCAAAATGGGCCACTGGTGATTTTATTGAAAACAAACATTTCTTACCACAGTTTTACCTATTGAATAAAGATACTAGAATCAAAAGTGGATTTTTTTTTTATATCAGACATGCTGTTGTAATAAATGATCCATTTATTTTCTACACATCTTTTACCAACTGTGCCATTAAACATGGTACCTTACCTTTTTGGCTAAATGCTTATCAGACAAATTGAATGTTGTTTTTGCTCCATGTAAACACTTTCACTGCTGTGTGTAGTGTATGTATTGCATAAAATATTAGCAGAACGCCGATATATCCCTTGGTTGGTTTTGACTAAGAGTGTTAACGTTTTTATGAGTTGTGGGGCTGGCAGGGAGAAATCAGGGTTAGTTAAGTTATTGTGCAGTTAATTTGGGATGTGAAGTAATGGGCGTTTCGAGGTGTGGTTTCAGGGTGTGCACATCTCAGTCAGAACGCCACCAAAGCTTGGCCTCTGACTGGATGTCGACATTAGGACTTGTGGATGCAGGGGTTATGTTAGAGGCATCTGATTTTAGACGCAAAAATACACACAAAGGACTAGGCTGGGTGGGATGCGGAGACATCCAACACACACACACACACACGCCTACACACAGTAGATCTGCAGACTCTTCCCTGGGTTTAAAGAATGTTACTCATAGGAGGTCAGGTTGAATTGGTACCATGTGTTCCTTCTCTTAAATTCATCACAACCTTCTATCAGTGATGTCTTTACATGTCTCTGGGGTGTTATTTGTCAAACTGTCATTTGACCAAATTTAGGGAAATTGGAAAAATCTCGCTTGCTCTCCTCCCTAGAAACGCAATCATTCGTCAGGATGGAATAATATTTAGGGAAGGCAGAGATCTTCAGCTGAGTTTGTCTCATTAAACAGCAATTATGTTATTTCACTCATTGATGGATGCAATCAGACGCAGAACAATAAAGTAGATGAGAGCCTTTCAAATCCAATTATTACTTAAACATGCGTATAAATCCGCAGTTCCAAACCGAGCAGAGCCAATTTCAGCTGACGGACTAACGCAGAGAAACTAAATTGTCTGTGCTGACAAATGCAGCCAATTACAAATGTATGTTCTGGTTGAAATAGTATACTTACTCTCACCATGGGAATGAATCATAATAATTTAGGCTTTTTGGTGATTCATTTGAGCAGTTTTTTCAGGGTGGGGCTATTATACCACCAACAAGATTGATGTATTTCTTAAGCAAGAATTGACGCAAATTTGAATTTATTGTCGATTTATTTTTAATTCCATACAGACTCTAACATTTATTACTGTTAGGATCTGTGTGTGTTTGATGTGTTAAGAGCTTGCCTTATTGTTCATTCCTCTGTGTGTTTAATTTGTTAGTTTATTCTTATTTTTGTCCATTTGGATCCAGTTTTCTCAGATCAGCGTTTTCCTTTCTGCTAATTTTAGCTTCAGGAATCCCCTTTACTCGATTTCATTTGTCTGCCCTCCTCTGTTCCCTTCAACCCACCGGAAACAGGTGTTACTTTTCACCTGGTTGCCTCAGCGTTTGCCCATGTCATTTTCCACCTCGCCCTCTGAGTATGTATAATTCTCCGGTTTCAATGTTCTTCACTGAGCTCCTTCTGTGTCCTGACTCATGTGCCCTGTCGCAAGAACAGTTAGTTTCATCAGTTGTTTATAAAAGATAGGTTTTATGGTTATCCTGAGGTCACGTCTGCACTTTTGTCCCACCTTAAACTAGCAAGCATAACACATACACGCTCACTAACATTTGATCAAATGTTTTTAGGGAAAGTTGCTCAGGCGTTTATTAGCCACCAAAAAGGCGCCTGCATCATTCTGGCTGGACATGTAAACCCTCCGCCCCCCTTCATATCTGTTGATGCTCATCAAAGCTTTGGTCGCGTTAAACTTCCTGAATGGCCTCCTGAGTGCCCTGACCTCAACCCAATTGGAGTTTTATGGACTATTCCTAAAAGCTGGGTAGCAGGAAAACAAACCAATTTAAATAATATCCAGTCACTGTGCCAAGATAAGTGTTCCAACATCCTGCCAGAATTTTGCCAGACGTTTGCTAATGACTCTCAAAACCTTGTGCTTGGGGTGTAACTTTTTAATGGATATTTAACCATATAACAATGCATGCATATTGTTGTGTCTGCATGCATAATTTTGAACCCGTGTAAGTTCAAGAAGAGCCACGATGCTTTCCTGAATTATGCACACAGTGATTGCTCTCCTGGTTTCACTAACCAAATTCAGTGTGACATTCACACCAACAGTGAGTAGATGTAAACGTTGGACCAGAACTGAATTTCTTTGGGCTGTGGGAGAACAGAGAGGGAACCAATTATGGTAAAGTTCGTGGACATCATAATCTAAATCTTATTATTATGCTTCGGTCTTGTGTGGCAATATTTATGTTGCGTCACTTCTTAAAAATCTTGAGAAAGCAATTACTTGGACTTGGACTTGATCCTCAATTCTGACCATAGCCCATGGTGCCACTGGAGAAGAAAGACTCTTTTATCAGGAAGAGACTCAATAATGGTGTGCAGCTGCCTCATTTAGCTGGAGTGTGTGTGTGAGGGGGGAAGGGGTCACTTTATGTTCAAGAACCTAACAAACCCAGATAGTCATTAAAATGAACTTGTATATATACGGACATCACTGCACATAAGCCGGGAAATTCTTTATGTTGAATGGTCACATCCAGACAAGATCTAAAGCTGTTTAGTAACAGAAAAAGATCAAGGTGTGTAGGAAATTCTGAAAGGCAAGGTTCCCCACTGAAAATGCCTGAGGGCAGTTTAACAGGACATTTCCATATCTAAATAAATGAAAGGGCGTAGCTGTAAAGCCACAATTTTCATGCAAATCAGGACTCTAAAACAACTGGTGTGATCTGACGGTGTGTCTGTGTACAAAAAGACTCAAACGTGGCCGGGGAGACATTCTTAATGGAGATGATTCTGCAGTGAATGTACAAGGTTTCATGACACCAGCCTCATTCAGTGCTTTAGCTCCCAGGCTCTTGTATCACAGTGGGTGGCCTTTGCCAAATCCCAAGTCTCCTATCACCAGTTGAACAGCTGCCTTTTCTCCTCTTTAGCCTTTTTTTGCTCTCTCAGTCTTGTCTCTGTATTAGGAACAGTACAGAATGGTTGTTGCATTCGATAAGATTTTATTGCCATCTATTGCTTCTTTTTTCTTTTTACGTGGTACTGAGTTAAACTAAGTCATTTTAAGAGTTAAAAACAAGCCTATTTCACCTCTGTCCAAGAAGAGTGTTTCCTCAAGCTGCTGCCGCCCCGATTCCCTTCTTGTTCATGTTTGCCCATGATGAATTCCTAAATGATAACTGTGTAAAAATGTATGTTACACAGCTGTAAGCATGAAAAAATTAGGCACATTTCCTTTGTCTTCAAAGGCAAGGATGTAATGGCGAATGGTTTAAAATAGGGATCACCAACTTGGTGCCTCCAGGCATCAGGATGCCTTTGAGGATCATAAAAGTAGCCCACAGAGCTGTTCCAAAATTAAATAAATCATTAATTGGTTGAAGGATCAACTCAACCTGAGCACCAAAGTTTAATACTTTATACGTACACAAATCATTATTTGTCAAATTATTCAGAAAAAAGTTTGGGCCGCCATCAGCAGGAGATTCTCCAAGCAATCGATAGGTGAGTGTTTTCACTGGTGCAGACAAAGCATCTGCATAGTTTGGAATGGGAGTGTTATCAGGTTATTGCTGCGATATTTGAGTAATACTTGCTTAGTTTCTGTTGCAGTATGGCGTATGTGTATCATATGAGACGTCTCAGAAAAGTGATATCATACAGGAGAATAGTAATATTACTTGTTGCACATTGAAAAAGTTAAGAAAGCAACGGACTCGGCTCTTCTAAGCAATAATTTCACACAAGAAGAAGATCTACGTGTACAAGTCCTGGTATGGACTGATGCTTGTATATTTTCTCAGTGCCTGCTGTTGATTCTCTCCAGGTGCTCCAGTTTCCTCTCAGGGTCCAACAACAGGCATGTTGGGTTAATTGGTGATTATACACTGAGCTCAGATGTGAGTATGTGTATATACATTACCTCACCTGAATATGTTAGTATTATAAAGGACTGCGGACCTGTCCAGGGTATATCCCAACCTCTTGCCTATAGCGACAACCAGAATAGACTCCAGACCCCCTCCAGACTCCTTTATTTAAGAGCATGTGGGTTGTGTGTAGTCTTTAATGTGTGCTTTGGGTTGTCAGACCCTTCCCCCACCGTTGGTCTCTCCTATGTGGTAAATCCCACCCCTACTTATTGTTTACTTTACCTCATCAGAAGCTTACAGGGGACTGAAGGATGATGCAATAGCTGTCGAGGAGCAAGTGTGTGTGTTTGGGTTTTTTTTGTTTTGTTTTATTTAATGGAAATGTATTTGTTTCATATGGAACTAGATCACATTCCTTATGTTTACGAGCCCAGAGTCTGTAAGTTGAACAACCGCCCAACGTTTCATTTGCAGTGCAATTCCAACTGGGTTTCAACACAATAAATAAACCAGCGCTGCTGTCATGTCACGAATGTAGTTTTACCAAACCTGCTAAGCTCGTGTTTCTACCCCTTGAATTCTCCCCACTGTATTTTACAATGTTATGAACACAAACTTCAGGGAGGACTGTATCTATTGGATTACGTCTAAATGCAATTGGTTGCACTGAATTTTATTTGGGGGTGGGGAGAGGGGAAGGGGGGGCAACTGCACATTTTCCAGTTCGGCAGAAACAAACCACAAAGTGTTTTATTGGATTTTATTTGATAGACAAACACAAAGTAGTGCAGCATAATTGTGAAATAGAGGGAAAATGATTTATGGTTTTTAAATGTTTCATTTTAGAAATCGAAACCTGAAAAGTATTATGTGCGTTTGTGTTTAGCCCCCTTGACTCAAACTGCTCTCAATAAAACCCAGTGCAACCAAATGAGATGAAGAGTAACTGGATTAGTCAATACAACCTGTGTGTAATTTAATATCACTATGAATCCAGCTGTATCTGAGGGTGTCAAATATTTTTAAAGGGGGCTTATTATGTATTTTCCAGGCACAGAGTGCCATTTTATAGCACAATCAAGCAACTGTTACCTTTGGTAATAGTTACTGATGTTAGCATGTTTATATATGATATCAACATGTTATGCAAATATAACTCTCAGAAATAACATAAAATAACTTTGACTTCACAAAGCCTTGAAATTGGACTCTGTCTCTTTAAGAAGCTATTGCTCTTTCCGACACTCCCTCTTCAGCCCGTCATCACAACAGCTCTCCTTCATTATCCTGTTTACAACCCTTCTTTAGGAGCGTTGGACTGAGAAGTATGTCATGTGATGATCTCAGCAGACTCTCAGACTCCACCAGGTGTTTGCTAACTGCTGCTGCCACTAGTCTGAAGGAGCTGAGTGGGGAAGACGAGGAGGAGAGGTGCTCGGCTGGAGACTGCAGCTCTGAGTAGACGTTTGTGGAAATAGGCGGCACTTTGTGAGAGCAAGCATTTAGGCACCTCCGAGTGATTGCTGCGGGAGAATCTCAAACATGAATGAAAGAATCAAGACGGACAGAGCTAAAAGCAGGATACTCCTGGATGAAAATCTGTTAAGTTACTTCTGAACTCAATTGGCTGTTCTAGATTTTATTTAGTTGTTTTGGAGTCAAGAATACTAATGTGCACCGTTGCAAATGTGCAACACAGTTGTGTTGCTCTATCATATAAGATAAAGAAAAATGTGAGGTATAATAGTTTTACGACTCGCTGTAAGGTGACATTTACAAATGTGCGCAAATCCATGTCTGTATTTTGCTCACACTATTTCCCAATTGTGGTATTTTCATTAAGTAAGACAGGAACTTAAAATCACGCGTGACTGAGCTTGTTCAAGTGATAAGTCACTACAAATTACTGCGGCAGCGACAGATGTACATGAGACATATCCCCAATCCAGCCATGGTGCTAGCTCTCATCAGCCATCAGAGGAGACGTCAGCCTTATGACTCCAACGCCTTATTCAGGTGTTGGGAGTGTCAAGTTCTTGATAGTTGGGAGCGGCTACGTGTGCGGCGTTTTGGGGGAAATTGTAGGAGAAGAGCTATTGATTCAACAAGACCAAATGACACACAACTTTTTACGAACTGTTCAATGTTGTGAGAACTCTGGTGGAGCCAGCTGCATATTGTTAAAAAAAAGCCCAACAAAAAACAAAAACAAAACTGTAAACTTAACAAAAACAAACTACAAACCACAAAGAAGACTACATCCTGTTGTGTTCTTTGTGGTTTTCACCAGTAGTAACATCTGGTTTTTGATCATGTGACTCGAGTGATGCGGAAAACGTGTTTCCATTGCAGTTTCGCGAAATGCATCTATTTTGATACAGCTGAAAAACCCCCTCATGCTAGAGCAACGACTGGACTGTTATAAAAAAAAACTTGAGTTGTTTGTTTTTCAAAATTGCCGTGATTCCATTAAGCACATTTACTTCTGTGCTTTCAATTCACGCAATTCTATGGCTAATGGAAACGCACATGCAGAAGTCCCTGCATTTTGCCGTCCCAGACTCCATGTGCCGCAGATCGACGTCTCTCCATCTGTGCTGCTTTCCACATTCCTGATTGATCCTTCAGCAGTGAATCCTCTTCACCCCCCCTGAACCCACTAACAGGCATGTTAATCTCTCCCACCACACAGTAAGTTGAGGTGGAGCAGTGGTGGTAATGGATACAGGTAACCTTTGATCCCAATAGCAAAGCATCTCCCTAACCTTCCTCCTCCTGATCCTGCACCTCCTCCCTCCGGGTAAAGACTCAGAGTTTCCACTAACGCCACGATGACCTGCTGAGCTGCTATCATCTGCGGACAAAATCTGCGGTGGGACACACACACGCCCATATGCGCGTGTCACTGTGACCACCTAGGAGAGAAAGGACACAGAGAGCAGGAGATCGAAGCAATCAGCGCCGGTGGCGCTGGTCTTGGTGTGCTCTGTGACGGCATGTTCATTAAAAGGGCCGAGCTAGTTGAGTGTGTCAAAGATGTTGTTTTGAGAGGCAAAAAAAAAAAAAAAAGGGAGAGAAAGAGAGGGGAAATGGGGACTGGATTGGGAATACCCCACCCATTTGGTTGTTTTCACTGAGGTCGCCATGGCGATTTTCAAAACCAGAGCAGATCATTTTGAATTAGAGGAGCAGTTTTCGAGCTTTAGAGGATAACTCTTGCCTCCGTCTGCTCTCTTCCTCCACCCCTCCCTGCGTTCTGTACATTTCTTTCTGTTCCCTTCTCCTGTATCGGCCTCTGTTCCCGTCAGCGTGACGTCTCAGGGCAGTGCTGCGTGTTATTTGAGGTCACACAGACCTCAGGGCCACAACCTGGGAGAATTACAGTTGACATGCACTCAATCATCCCCCCCCCACCTCACAATACAATGAGCTGCATTTACCAACAGCTCCATATGTTTGCAACATGGCAACAAAGAGAGAATATAATATTTCATGTAAGAAAAGCTCTCCAAGTACCCCAATTTTTATGTCAAGTTTGGCCTGTGCTTTGAGCCTGAGAGCAGAGTTTCTGCTAAGTGCAAATTTTAACCTTGATTAATACCGATCGACATGAAACGCGGTGGCTTGCGAAAACATCGTTCCGTTTCAACTTGTTTCACATTTCGTTAGGGTTTGATGTAACGGCAACGGATTTCACTGGAAGTTTAGGTCCCGGGCAAACACAATGTAGTGTGAAATTGTTGAAGTCGAAGAGAAATTACTGTTTTGAAAATTTGTGGTACGGCTCTTCTAGTTTTGCCCATCGAGAGACTTAAAGCCTCAACCAGATTGGATGGATATTATAACAACATGGGTGTTAGTTTTCCACCACATAGGGTTTTGCAATTCCTTTGGTCTTCCAACAGGACGTCCGACAGCTTTCTTTCGACAATGACTTTCTTTTTGTCACTCATCCTCACACACGTGCTTTACTTTGCATTATTTTTGCATTGGGATGTAAGATAAAATCCTGATAAAATTCACTTATGTTTGTGGTTATAATGCGATGAAACCCCAAAAAAAAAAAAAAAAAAAAAGCTCAAGTGGCCTGAATATGTCTGAAAAACACAGTATGCGTCATGGCATGTGTCAGTGCTTTGAAACACAAGACTTGGAAATGAATCTTAAAAAGCAACTTCGCCTCAATTTGCTGGGAGAATTTATTAGTTTAGTTTTGGTTTCATGCGCCCCCAGCTACCTTGTGTAAACACTCTCTTTTACGTTCTCCTTTTGGAAGGCAGAAGGCGCTGCAACTTTCTCATCACACCTGGATGTCTGTGTCGTCATTTGTGTAAAATGTGACACTTCCTTCACCTCAGGGTTGCCTGTGCCCATAACCTACTCTAATAAATCCCCTCTAGTGTGTTTTCATATCCGTTTAGGGATTATTTGCATAATTTCTCATGAACGTTGTTATAAATTAGAAGGCCTGCCGTTGTATTTCACATCACATCCTACACATCGACTATTACAGGGTCATCCATCTATTTATTAGGAACCAAAAGCTATAACACGGGATTAATGGCCTGCTACTGTCTATTACATGTAGTTTCTCAGTTAGAGGCCAAAATTATTTGTAGCAGACAAATATTCCTTGCGCGGGGGTCGTACTGGTGGGGAGATTTGACGCTTTATGACACAACTCAAAGAGCGAGCCAAGTAAATGAAGTTAGTGACAATCCTCTGGGTTTTCAGTACAACCCAGCGTTACGAATTGAGATTGATGGATTACTCCAGCGATACGCTGCATCACTATGTCATTACAGCCTCCCGGTCTGGTCCTCTGTGGGTCATCCATCTGTTTGTTGACCGCGCTACTTCACAATTCTGATGTCAAGACCCCGTAATCTTCTTCGACTAACATTTTAAAACCGCTTCTCAAGAGGTTTTGAAAGCGAGACCAACTAGAGAAGCTTGAACAGGCGTTTCCAGAAATGACGAGGTTATTCGTTGTTGATTAGACAATGAATAAACATCTTAGTGATCAAATCTTTCTTTCAAAGTCTTTCATAGCATCACAACGAGAGCAATAACTCTCTCAGATGGCCATATTGTTCAGTAACTGTAATGTTTAGGTTATATTTTTATATGAAGAAGTGGTAAGAGGCGCCAGTGGGTACAGACAATGAATGGATGGGTGGATGGACGTTCACATCGGTTCTGAAAATATTCAGAACTGTGAACTATGAGAAAAAATTAACAAAGGTGTCCTCCAACACTCAGCTCTTGGCCCACTTCTTTTTAGCTTTTATAAAATCTGCCATGTTCGTGTTTCCAGATGTATGTCGATGACACAGGTCTTCTGTAAAAGCAGCTGGTAAAACATTGCCCCCTACATCTGTCACAGTTGCTGGTATAAGTCATCAAATGTTGCTTTTCCTCAAGTGTTTGACCTTTGACGGCAATTATTCAAATCTAAAGATGACCGGACAACGTATTGAGCCAGATTCAGATGTAAATTTGCAGGATGAGGTTGGATTCTCGTTTAAAACTGTAGACTGGTGTCAACATGTTATGCAGAGCTGAGCAAACATTCAGAATAGTTAGACTAGCTACCATTCCATGCCATCAATGTTTCAGACATTTTTTTTTTGACAAGTTAAGTTGCCGTGTAGCTACTTGGTTATAAAAAGCACCTGCAACAATCAAACCACTGAGGAAGGGACAGAATGAGGTTTGTACAGGAAACCAAAACAAAAGTCCATCTGGGGGCAGACTTTGTAAAATTAACTCCAGCTGGAAATGCTGGAATTTAAGCCACTTATTAATACTTAACATTTCCACTGTACAAAAATATAGAAACCTCTCAGTCCTCCTATGATGTCCTTAAAGTAGAAAAAAATAAAGATTTTATTGTGCCGATATGTGACATGGAACCCGCAACATTACTCTTAACTGATAAACTTAAACGCCGAGTAGAGATTAAATCACATTATTAGTTTAGCGTAGTGGTGTGAAAGTAAACAGATTAAGTCCTGTTGAAGGTAGATAGCCTTATCAACAGCTGCCTGCAGGAGACTTACAGTCACTTTTATCACTGAATTGGAAAAAGAGGCATCATTACCTCTTAAATAATTGGGGGATCTTAAGTAAAAACAGGGGTTCTTATAAAAATTACTGCTACTGAACTCAAAATAAAGAAAACAAACTTCTTACTCAGCTTTTTCCTCCAAGGGTTGCTACGGTGAATCATCTGTCTGTATTTAATCATCTGCCTCCAAACAATGTTATTATCAGTATTTTTGGCTGACTATAATATTAAAATGATTACACTTTTTTAGCTATTTTTGAAATTCTTCAGTCAGTATTTAAGCAGGTTAACCTGCATCAGTGTTTTTCTGTGTCTGCTTTAAGAAAGGAGCATGTGCTGCTCCTGCCTCCTGTGGGGGATGGAGCCCAAAGCAGGAGAAAAGAGCAAATGAGGACGGCGCACAAATGGTGTGCATATGTTAATGAGGAGATCGGTTGTGAGTCTCTGTGTTGTCCTTTTGATAGACCGGCCTCTCTGGTCGTGTTCCAGGTTGTCTCTGATTTGAAGGGCCCAGATAAGACCTCGGAGTTCTGTGATTTTCTTTTTTTGTGTGCTAGTATTCAGACAGGAAATGGGGCAGAGAGAGAAAGGGGTGGGAAACATGCAGCAAAGGTCCCAAGGTCGGGGATTAAATCCTGGACGGCTGGGTCAAGGACCAACAGCCTCTGATTGTGAAGAATAATGATGAGCCAGTGTCCTTCCACTGCATTTATATGGTTTTGATTGTAACTGATTATTGGATTTGGACCTCAGTATTCACCAGATGACTCAGATCATTAACAGGGATTTAAAAAAATAAAATAAAATCCAGCTTGGGTTTTTAAAATGAAATGCCATTCAGACAAGCTGCAGTAAATAACGTACTGTTTTTTGACAGTATTTGGCCTTGCCTCTGTCAGGTTATTGTTATGTCATTGTTATCTGTCATGAGGGCAGTGGCGCAAAAAGTGGGTATGCAGTGTATGCAATGCATAGGGGCGCTGCACTAGAGGGGGCGCAAAAATGATGTGGGTGCCCGTCAACAGACGTGGGGGTGGCTTTGACTCTGCTAGTGGGTGGTTTGTGTAAAAGCAGCATTTGTTGGTCATTACAAGAATGCCTTTTGGTTCAACAAACACTGACGTAACTGCACAGGTCTAAATGCATTTGCTGCCCTTTTACTGCAACCAATGTCCGCTCTGGTGCTTCAAAGAGCTACTGTCACTAAAAAAATGGCTATACTGATGGTACTCAGGGGCCTTTATCTGAAATCTTGATGAAGGCTGGAAGTTAATAATAGGCTAATCTACCCGTGTGTTTAGCGTGCCTCGAAAGCGGCGGGTATCAGATGACTGGCTGTGGAGTAGTTAAAAGCGACATCGGTCACCGACCAAATTTTTGGAGGGTTTACATGAATCAAGCACTTGTTCTGAAAATTTGGTACAAAATGAGCCAAACACGAACTTCATAAAAAGATGATTTAAAACAGAAACGGTGTGTACGATCTTAGTTCTCTTTCCATGCATTACTCTGGGGGTCAGGTCCTGGCCTGGGGTTCAGTATCAAGTCTTCAGCTGGAAACGACTTCCAGACACCGCTTTGGGAATCAAATCACTGCTTGTCAAATGAACCTGGCAGCAGTTTCCACTAACAGCAGCGCCACTGGAAGCTGATATTAAAAGGAAACAGGCCTCCGTGAGTGTTGCTTCCTCTAATGGACGACACAAAATTAGTCAGACTACGGATGTGAGGACAGGAGGACTTTTTTTTTTTTTTAAAGTACTGATTTAATGTTAAAATGATTACTTCCATTAAAGTGAACATCATGCATCATTTGCTACATATTAGTATTATCTTTTTTTAACCATGTTCAAAAAATTTATGGCTTTTTTCGAGCCTCACTCAGAAAAAAATCCTGAGTGAGGTTATTACACTAAATGCATGTACTGTCTGTTGATTTATTTTGCAAACATGAGACTAAATCATACAGGAATCTTCTTTCAATTGAATTTCACTCAATTTTCCAGCAACACATCTGATCCAAAAAAAAATAAATATCTGAACTCCCTCCGGGCGCTTCCTGACATTCAAAAGATTCAATGGACATTTTAACACACTTTCTCTAATTGTTTGTTGTGCCTATAAGTAATGAAAGAGATCTCCCGTCTAGAAGGAAAAACAACTTAAAAACTTGCTTGAAACCACAATCGTTTTTGGCAGAGGCATCTGAAACGATTCTAACATCTGGTCACAAAGTGACTTGTTGGCTCAGGCATGAGAAGATTTTTCTAGGGAGAAAGTACAGTTTGGCTCACCAACATCTTCTTCCTTTTAAAAAACAAACATTGATTTACTTAGTCAAACAATCATTAATTTTATGAATGGATAAAGTGCAGCATTGTGTATTAGAGAACAGACCTTTCTATTGTGCAGACTCAAAGTATTACAGCAAAGGGCTTTTTATTTTTCTTCAAAGTTGCATTTACATGTTTAAGACTTTATTGCTGTTACTTTCAGGGTTTCTTAAGGCTATTTTGGTTTAACTTTTGCACTCTCATAAACACCAGTTAATATTGTCCATCACTGCCTATAACCACTTGTCCTTGTAGCTTCAGGTGGAGTTGGTGCCTGTCTCCAGAAGTCTTTTTTTTTTTGAGAGGCAGGATACACCCTAGACAGAAGGTCGGTCTATCAAAGGGGGAGAGACACACAACCACATGCCTTTACACTACCATCTAAGGGAAATTTAGAATAACCAAGCTGAAATACCTGGAGAGAACCCACAATTAATATTATCTCTTCTTAAACAAGCAACTATGTCCAGTTATTTTTTTTGTCTTTAATTTAGTTTTATTTTGAAATCCAGATGAACAAGTGACAAAACTGGATCTACCTCAGTCTGAGGTCAAACTTCCATTAAGTTCTGCATGTTAAGCAATCTCCATGTTTATCCAGAGGCATATAGAGACTTAGACTTAGACTTAGACTGACTTTATTGTCATTTTGCATGCACAGGGTGTATACAGAACGAAATTTCGTTGCATACGGCTCAGGACAATGTTTTGAGCTTTCAATGTTGTGAGGTTACTCCAGAATAAAATAAAATACAGTATAAAATATGAATATAAATATAAATATAGAATATAAAGTGCAGTAATGACAGTAAAATATAAGTTATTTAGCTCTGTACATGTGCAAGGTATAAAGTGGAGACCAGTTTTTAAGTGCAGACCAGTTAAGAGTTCAGCAGTCTGATGGCAAGTGGGAAAAAGCTGTTTCGGAACCTGGTGGACCTGCACCGGACGCTGCGGAACCTCTTTCCAGAGGGCAGCAGGGAGAACAGTCCATGGTGGGGGTGTGAGGGGTCACTGATGATGTTTCGGCCTCGGGACACGCAGCGCTGGGATGAAATGTCCTGGATGGAGGGAAGGGGGGCCCCGATGATCCTTTCTGCTGTCCGCACCACTCTCCTCACGTTCTTCCAGTCGGAGGCGCTGCAGCCTCCACATCACACAGAGAGGCAGCTGGTCAGAATGCTCTCTATGGTGCTTCTGTAGAACGTCTTGAGGATGGGCGGGGGCAGGTGTGCTCTTCTCATCCTCCGCAGGAAATACAAACGTTTCTGTGCCCTCTTGGCCAGAGACGTTACTTCCTAAGGCAGAACACACATGCCTTAAAACAAACACGGGAGCCACCAAAATGCGTCATTTCATCTCGAGTTGACAGTCGATGCTCTTTCCTGGGCAACTGCAGTTATTAGCGTAACACGATTCGCACGTAAACCAAAGTGCAGCTCTTCCTTTGATTCCGACATAGTCAGAGGCCAGACATAATCGCCTGCGTGGCCCCTAGCCTCAGGGGTCAGAGTGCACAGTGTCAGGCCACAATTGACCCTTCAGGCCTATGATCACAGAACCAGTTTGAACGTTGTGTGTGGAAGAGCTGCCAAATTAAGGGGTCTGGACCCTGGATAACCTGAAGAGCAAAAACGTGAAGGTCTGGAAGGGCCATCCTCTACCACCGTTGTTTCCACTTTGAAGAGTTTGGATTTCTCTAAGCACATGGGTCTGTTCTTAGAAATTTCTTTTTAGGATCAAGTATTATTATCAAAACATTTGGCAGTGGCCTGATGGAAGACTGCCTTGTGATTTTTTCCTGCTCAAAGGACCAACGTGTACGTCCCAAAGCAACTTTTTGCTCCAACATGTTTGAGCTTAATCACTCTCACTAAATGGTAAACTCCACTTCCTTCTTTTGCACTACAAAGGGAATCCCATGTGTTTTAGTGCCGCAGTTTCAAACAGGCAGCCTTCAAGGGAGCCTGTTAAGTACATGATAAGAACCTAAACGGCCTCTACTGCATGACAGTCAATGTCTTACAAAAAGGGTATAGAAAAGGTGTTTGAATGATGTTTTCTCCAGCTTTCATGTTAAAGTCAAAGCTTTAGTGCCTTGTAAAACAAGAACAAAAGGAAAAAATAGGTAAATCTGTACTTTTTTTTTCTACCTCTATACCAGCAGGCCTTGTCGAGCGATAACGTAAAGAAGAATCTGAACCATTGGGGCGCAGGTAAAATTCATCCAAAGGTCAGAGTGGACAAAAAGCAGCTGTCCAGGAGGAGATGAACTGATGCAGCCGCAGTCGTCAGTCCCAACCCCCATACTAACCTTACTGACTGAGCTGCTGGCTTCTTTCTCTGTGGTTTCCAGGATCCCTCTCATTCACAGTCAACTGACCTCTCACACTAATTCTTTCTGATCTGAAAGCTCAAGTCTTTCTTTCCCTACTTTCTGTGCGTCCGACTTCTCCGTGTGGTCTGCTGCTGTTTTGTCTTCATTCTTCCGCAAGAGCTCTTATTTCTGAGTCCATACGGTTTTCAAATACTGAATAAATATATATAAATAAATAAATAAATAAATAAATAAATAAATAAATAAATAAATAAATATGCAATAAATGTATCCAACATATTTTTTCTGGGCCACACAAGGACAAGAACCGACCAATCTGAAAAGGCAACGAAAAGATGTCCAAGAAAACCAAGTATAGAGGCTGGTGTGATGTCAGACTTTCATGATGTCAACTATTAGGGTTTTATGTTGTTGCTTTTTTTGTGGTTTCATTCGGGCTCTCCTGTCCTAACCTCTCGTTTTATTCGCTCAGCTGTCCCCAAGTTTTCAGGAAGCTAAAGCTGTAACTTATCAAACAAATGCAACTTATTCATCCATCACCCTTTCCAAGTTCTTCCACTCCTTTAAGCACAGAGATGAAAAGATCCTCCTGTTTAAACCTTGGCATGTCATGTTCCTGTTGTCACCCTGTTTTATTTGAGTTGCAGTCCTTTTTCCTGTTGTCTGTTGTATTGTTGTTAAGTTGTTCCTAAATCAAAATTACCACCATAAATTGCATAAAACCCCTTTAAAATCCCACCAAATCTAATGTTATTCTACTGAGTGAATACTGTTTGTTCAAATGTAGCTTAAAGCATGGATTTAGATAGAGTAAAGTCATATTTAAAAACATAAAAGTCTTCCCCAAAAGGCAAATGCAGCTGCCTTTAGAAATAACTGGAAACGAGTACTTTACATTTTTTTGAAAGTCTTGGATCATCCAGATGTTTATCAGCAGTTATCAGGCGTTATGGTCTTTTTTTGGGGGGGGGGGGTCAGCAGTGGTTTTTGTGTTGAAACTCTTCCATGGAGACCAGTTACGCCCATCCTGTCCTGGTGTTGAATAATGAAAAAAGACCTTGACTAATGACCTTGACTAATGCAAGCGACGCCTCAGGACCAACTGTCCTGCATATTTTAGGTCCTGTCACACACACCTCGACCGATCAGGGTTGATCAATAAGCTTCTGTTGGCATACTGAGGAAGTAATGCAATCATTTGAGTCAGAGACACGTCCAAAGCTTGAAGGACATTGGACTCTGAGGACAAGGGTTGAGAAACACTTCTTTAGATAATGTCCTAAGCTACTTGTAAACTTCTGGATAAATTGCGCTCTTATGGTAAATTGGAGAATTTCCTGTGTTTATCAGTGTGGATGATGACTCTCATTGTGGCTCACTGGAACGTTAGAAAACACTTTCTAATCTTTTTTTCTTAGGTAGGCATGTGTTGGCTCTTTGAGACATTGCATCCTACTTCATTTTGTTAATCAGGTTCCATTTAAGTGATTTCTGAATGCTTAGGGTATTTTCCTTATGAAGACAAGATGTGGCTAGTAGTCAGTCACAGCTAATTCATGCCTTTAACAAATGAGGTATTCACATGGTACCAAGTCTGAATCATTTTTTTCCTTCTGTTAAACAAAATCACTATTTGAAATGAAAACGCCGTTTTGTATTTATTCACATCGTCTTTGTACATTAGTAAAACAGTTTTGGACCAAAAGAGAGCGAGAAAAAAAACACTAATGGAATCCATCAAGAAGCAAATAGTCTAATCCGCACCGTAACTCGATCACTTAGGGAAATATACCGGGGTGGTCGGGACCGCATGAAGCCGCAGTGTTTGACGTGTTTTCTCATGTGTCCAATGGCACAGAGGAGCCACCTCATGTGATGTCAGTCGGCGCTGAGCACACATTTTGCTTGAACCCATCTGGCATCGAATTACAGTCCAGCCTCATTAGCTGTGTTTTGGTTTTCTACTCTTCCCCTTTCAATCCCAAACAGATTACGATTTTGTTTGCTCTGCTGCCTCCCATCCGTAAAAAAAAAGAAAAAAAAACCAAACGTCACCTGTGGTCTTTGTAAACAAAATGCTTATTTGCAGATAGAGTGAGGAAGTGATATCAGATGCTGATTTACTTAGTGGCACAAAATAGAAGATGGTCCCCAGGAGCTGACACGTTCACACTCAAATATTCCTTACAAAGTACAAAGCAAACAACTCACGAAACAGAAATGCAAAACTGACTGTCGGTACAGCGCAGCAGGGTGAAAGAGACAGACTGTCAGAGATGGAGAGACCATTTACAGAGCCTTGCAAAATTATTCATACCCCTTGAACTTTTTCACACTTAGTCACATCACGACCACAGACCATTATGTATTTCATTCCAAGTTTATGTGATGCACCAAATCAGAGGAATGTGAAACTGTGAAGTGAGTCAGTACTGCCTTTTTTCCCCCCATATGATTCCAGCCAGCAATATTGAATTATATGTCTCTACTCTAGCTTTAGACATTTAGAGATTAAAGGTTTTCTTTAATAATAAATGAAACTCAAGCTCAGTCAGACTGGATGAACAGCATCTATGAACATCATTCTTCAAGTACTCAATTGACACAATTTTACACTTAATGCAAGCGAATGAAAGTTGAAAAGAAAATCTCCCATGATTACCTAACATACACACGTAAAGAACACGGAGACTCTAAGTGGCGCTATACAGATGATAGTTTTATAGTCTAATTTAGACCAGCAATTGTGGTTGAGACAAAAAAAAAAACAAAACAAAAAAAAAACCGTTTCAGCACATCCTGGACAGTAAAATCTGTCAGAGACCAACAGAAAGCAGGATGGACAATCAGCCAGAGCTTGGTAGGAATACGGCCAAGACAAATGTTTAAGGGGCGTTGCTAGGATCTCAGGTGCTCCGGATGAAGCCTTGAATGCAGGCCTGTTTTCACTCAAGTGGAAACCTCTAATGAAAAAGTACACTGCCTAATAATCTTAGAAGGATTTGCCATGGATTCAACATCCAAAACATTGATGTTTAAAAAGCATGCTAAACCTATTGATAAAGCTGCTCATCCAGGGACTCACTCTCTGGACATTGTTTACATTTTTATCAAAATCTTAAACAAAATCAATTACTTTGAGCATTTTAGGTCAAATATTTCTCTCTTTTGTGTTTTGTCCTCTCATTTCTATGATTTTTGTTGCATTCTTTTTTGCTCAGCAATCCTTGTGGCCAACTGGTCACCTCCCATTTCTGTCCGTCACCCTTTAGCTTGTAATGTGGCTTTATATCCGCTGCTCCAAACACAGCACAGTCAAACAAACCCACAGCGGCCGCAATGAAAATAATAAATGTTTTCCTCTTTCTTACTTCCTCTCTCTCTTACCCCCCCCCACCCCCCCACCCCACACTATCTCAGTGCTTTTTACAAAGCCACAATTAAAATAAATTATTCTGTCTTTTCTTTATTTTAGGAAGACCAGACCACCTCTGCATGCACTTTCCAGGTCAGGTTATACTTGTTAAACGATAATAACCTAAGCTTCTCCTTAACACACATCTAATTTTATTCAAAAATATTAAACATGTGGCTCTAGACAACAAGACCATCTCAGCTTGCACAAATCTTTACTTTAGCCCACAGCGTTATCCCAGGGGGGGAATGAGTTTTTTTCCCCTTGATTTCTGAGAAGGTGACTGATTGTAGATGCTTGGAGGTGAGGTGAATGTGTTGGCACACATGCACTCAGGTTTATTGCATTGGAGAGGAAAGTAGAACAATGGTGCATTTGCACATGGGTATGCTAAAGCCAAACATGTGAAGAAGGTTTCAGCGCGTGTTAATGATCCAGGAGTCCCCGGATACTGTTAACTTACTCATTCTGGCTTTCGGAGGGTAAAACGATTGAGTGGTTGCCGTGGTTACGCAAATGTTTCCTTTTCACACATAACTGATGACCACTAAAGTATTAAGTGGTGAATAAAAAGTTGGGACACGACGTCCCTGTTTTCATTTGATATGCTGAATCAAGCATTAGAGGAAAAGTGTAAAATGATAGTTATGTCTATACTGATATATGTAGAAACATATGCATATAGTGTATTCATGCAAGCTTACAGCGAGGATCGGTCCAATAAAAAAAATAAAACATTGTAAAGCTTGTGGCATTTACTGTATATGATGAGCATATACAGTATATGATGAGCATCTTCTGTTTTCTTTTACTAAAGCTTCATGGAGGGAAAAGTTCTTCACTGACTGGAAAAAAGTTTGTGGCATGTCAGTTTTTATGCCATCATTGATACGTACAGTACAATACAACTTTACAAGGACAACAACAAGCTGGGCTATCAATATCAAGAACTCGCTTCTATTAAGCTAACTGTTTGTTCTTTTGGTCATTAGTCAAGTCAAAGTGGGTTTTTTTTGTTGTTGTTTTCTTTAGTTTTGTGTTTTTAATTCAGTGGTTTGTTTTGTTACCACTTGAGCAAGTAGGTGGCACTAGACCACTCAACCTTTTCCCCCAGGACAAAGTAGTGCCCTTGTGAAATTGGCAGAGAATGAATGATGTGTGTCTGAGTAACCATACTTAAGTACAGTTTCGATCATTTGGACTTGACTTGAGTAGCATATACTTTAATAAAACTTATCTCACTCACTCCACATTGCAGTACTAAGTGTAACTTAAGTTGTCCAAAAAAGTACGTGAAAGTACATTTAGTACACTTTAAATTGTGCTTTAATACTATTTCAATGCTATTAAAGTACACTAAGCACAAAATTAGTTGTTCCAAAATGTCACACTTTACGTTAACTAATCCTAAGTGAACTTGAAGTATACTCATGATTAGTCTGACTTGCAGTATGCTCAAGTATACCAAAATTTAACATACTTAGTATATTTATTTGTCACCAGGGTCTGTGGAGTCTGTTGTTGATTTTGACACACTGATGGTACAAATCAATATTTCAGAAAATAAAAAATGTACACCCCAGTTTTAATAAAAGATAAAGTATCTTTAACCTAGAGTTCATTCTTTGATAGTCTTTGTCATGTTAGCAGTAGGTTTAATTTTCTCTCTCTTCTCCAGGGTTCAAAACATCACAGACTTCCAAACAGACCACATTAATGTCTATGAGTTTCCTTCATCAGTGTCGGAGCGGTACGCCACTGTTATCATGCCAGAAAATGTATTTATTGTTCTCTGTGAAGTGAAAATCACTGGTACAGAAATTGGGATGTGATCCATGTTCATCACCATGAAAAGATGCACGACAAAACGTATCATTATTTCAGTTTTTAGGGAAACCTTTAATTAATGCAAACATATTGCACTACCATAACATTTGAATATCCTGCTGCAACACGGCAGCTTATTGTTTTTTCAGATATTCACATTGTGGGCTGCATGTCTGTCACATTCAGAAGTGTAGCAGAGGAGTGTTAGAGAAAGTTTTAGTTGCCCGACTGGGGAAAACACTTCCCTCTAACCACCTGAAATATTCTTCTCCTTTTCTTGATACTTCACAGGGTTTACTTGACCCTCAACAAAATAAATTGTTTTAAAATATATATACAATTTTGATTTGTATAAATTTGAAACTCTTAGAATATTTTTTCCCCTGTATTGTCGCAATAACTACTTTGAATTATGTGCTTCCCTCTGGAACTTGAATGTTGGTTTGATGGGTCTTTATTTCAGTCTCACATAGATTAGTTTTTTTATCCTGTGAGTGTCTTGGCTTCAGTACCAGTCAGTTTTCATCCACAATCTTCAGGTGTCTTTTGGGATCCACTGTATATTTACTTGCCAATCTAATTAGGTCAAAAATATTGTTAAAAGACAGTAACACATTGGTTTTCCTTTATAAAAAATATGCCAACAGGAAAACTTGAAACTTAATAAAGTAACACATAAGCTCTGCTCGGTTAGCTTTTAAGCTAAAACTGCATAAATTGTCTTAAACAACCCCAGGGATTTATAATAAAAACTTTCCGATAAATACACCTACACAATTGCATTATCATTAATGCAACTAGTGTTTGTATAGGTGACCTACATTCACTACTTTAACATTGTTGACCTTCCACACGCTTTCATTAGTTTATCCTAACAGGATTTATGGACCTGAAAGATGTTTTCACTTCCAACACCTGAATCAGACGGACAGTTCAAGCTTAAAACAAATGTTGGTTCTCTCCCAAGAACTGGACTGTTTTTTTTTTTATTTGCTCATTAGGTCTCACAGCTGTACCTACATTTATCTCCCTGGAGCATCTTTTGTTTCACACTTCTTTTGTTTTCAGCGTGCTGATATTTCTCTTCTGTGAGATCGTTCTCTTCCACTTCTGTCTCCCTCCAGTCCCTCTTCACCTCCTGCAGGGCTTCCATATCCGTTTCACCACGGCCCTCCGTCTCCCTCCCTGCTCGCCCGCTGCCAGCTCCCCTCTGCTCGCCGACAACACCATTATATCACAATAATGTACACAGAATGTTTCGCATTGTCCGACAGCGGAGCTCGAATTGTGTAATGATGGGACAGACTACCTTTTGTCTTGTAAAATCACTACCAGCTTGTTTCCAGTTCCCTGGCCAGGTCTATATTCGGGTGATAAACAGCGCCGTCCCCTACTTTTCCCATATTCCCAGAATCCCATTTAGTTTGAGTCTGTTTGTGCTCCTCAAATGAGCCGTTAATCAATTTTTCGGGGTTTCTCAAAACGGGAGATCTTTTTCATATGTTTCTTCTTATTGTTAGATGTGACTTTTGTCGTTTGTTTTCTATTCTTTGTGCGTCTTGGTTCTTTGTAGAATCTGCTTTTATTTTGATCTTTTGTGGACAAGTAGCCAACAAATGACCTTTTAACCCTTAATGACTTAAGCTTCAAATGTCCACCTTGATATTGTTTGCTTATTTTGAACTGTACACAGTTCTTTTAATGTCCTGTGAGTAAATTTGCCCATTTCTGAAGCAGCTTTCCAGAGCATAAAGTGTTGAGTTCACTATATGTCCCACATTGCCAAGCTCTTCCTACTTTGTGGAATTTATTGACAATTTTGTGCATGAAACCTGAAATTCTACAGGCAACTGAGTATAATTATTGATAGTAAGACGACATCGAATTTATGTTAAAACAGCCTGCCATAGAAACTTAAAATTCTGCAGGCAACTCTTTGGACAGTTTAATGGCAGTACAGAGGTGAAGATATTTTGAATTATTATTCTTATGAGTCAGAATGTTAATGTCTTAAATTACCATTCCAGATAGTCAAAATGTAGTTTTGTCAAGTGAAAATGCATTTTTAGATCCCTATAATGTTACTATGGATAGTCAGACGAAACCAAATTTATGGTAAAACTGCCTGCCATAGTTATCTACGTATTCATGTTTATACTGTCGCATGTTTAAATGCCGATGATGTCATATGCAGTGCGCTCTATTGGTTGAGGGTGGATAAGGATCCATCCTTGCGAGTTTAGAGCAGCTCGACTCGAAACTGTGGAATTTAGAGTCAAATTTATGGCAACAGCATTACAGGTCACTTCACCACGCCCACCTGTTCCATCAAAATCCGTCGGTGTTGGAAACCCAGTCACACCAACATGTTTTCTGTCTCTGGACACAGTTTCATGTTGATTAGGGCAAAGGGGTCTGATAGCGACCATTCCCAGAAAAACATGACACTTCCTGTTCTCAGGGGGTGTGGCTTAAGTGATGTCATCGTTTGACCATTGAGTATTATAGGACACCCGAAGATGATCAATCACTGAAAGTTTGGTGCCTCTGTGAGTTTTTGTGTAGGAGTTATAACAGTTTCGTGTTTCATGGTGAGTAGGCGAACTTTGACCCCTGGCAACGCCCCTTCATCATGCACAAAAACTCACCATTTTGGTAACGTTTAATCGGCCATCCCTTATGAACAAACTGACCAAGTTTGAAGCCTGACCAAGTTTTGAAATCCCTAGGAGGAGTTTGATCAAATGCGAAGGCTGTAAACGGCCAAAATGAGGTCAAAATTGGAACTTCAATCCAAAATGGCCGACTTCCTGTTTGACTTGCACTATGACATTAATTGAAATTTCTGTATGTCTTGGGGAGCTCTACAAGTGTACCAAATTTCATGTCTCTACGATGAAGTCAGGTCAATGCGGATGGTATTTTGAAAGTTGCCATGTGGCGCCGTTGAGCCGTTTCTAATGCGATTTTTGCGACGACCTTAAAATACGTAATTTTCACGCAGACTTGACACGTCTGCCAACTTTGGTGAGTTTCTGAATATGATAAAGCCCCAAAAAAGCCAATTCATTTGACAGAAGCATAATAAAAAGAAGAAGAAACAGTAGATTACAATAGGCCTTCGCAGCGCTTTGCTGCTCGGGCCTAAAAAACCAGGCAATTTATGTTTAGCTATAGTTTATTAAGCTGAAGCCTTGTAAAAACCAGCCCTTCGTTCTGCGCTTTGCTTTGTACGGTGCTTTAGGACTCTCGACTATTGTCTCATGATTACTTGCTGGAGGTGTGGACTCTGTTGAAGTTTTAAGCAATTTTACCTTTCTAACGTTTGGCCAGGACTCATGTAATGTGCCAGCTTCAGCATGAAGGAAGCAACACTATAGCTGGAAACTGCCCAACCACACCCCCATGCAGAGAGAGAAGTGCCAAACCGAACGACATCTTTGTCAACAAGAAAATATCTTGAACAATCTTCTTGCTCCGACTTTAATTGACAAATATCTGGAAGCGAGAACATCATGGACTGAATGGGTTCCTTCACTTCCACCACAGCCATCGCCAAACTACAACCACAAGCAGACTACAATTCATAAACATTGCAGAAACTCAACGTCTTCGCTCACACCCGCTCCATCTGTTCACCGATTAGCCCAGGTATCAACCTCAATGGGAGAAATCCCAGCTGGAGCACTGAAGGGAGATGAGAATCAAGCTGAGCTGAGGGAGGAAATATCCAGACTAATCAAGCTGAGATATACGACAACATTTTTGCGAGAGGCGCATGGTTTCACGCACTGATCGTTACTGTAATAGGCAAAAAGATGGTTAGCCTGCGTCATCGGTACGTTCAAATCAATCCACGCAGGTGCACACACAATGCCTTATGCTAAATAGAGACAGGAAGTGTCTTCATGTAGAAGTGTGATTTGTTCACCCTCCCAGTAAATCTGAACAGAGGACCTATTCACTTTGTGGACGTAGCATGAACTGTTACACTCAGATAGGGGGCTTGCGGTGTGTCACGTTGCCTAATCAAATGAGGAACATGTTGGCTGGAAACGGTGTGTATAGATATGTGTGCTGGTAGAAAACCACCCTGGCAACATCTGGATCCACAGTTTAATGCTCCCTTAACACGGAGAAAGACAGTATTGTTGTAAGGCAATTACCGTGACACACACAAACATCCGAATGGGGAACATGTGCATGTGCGTGTGCGTGTTCATGTGATTTACTTGCAATCATCCATGCGTGCAGGTTAGTGCAAGTGTATGCATAATACACATGTACATCACCCCCGATATAGGACCACTGCAGTGGGACGGTGAAGAAATCCTGGACGGCTTCCACTAATCTCCGTAAATGTGGGGGTCCGCAAGACTGAATGTGTGACCCAGTTTGATGAGCCAAAAACCAAACACAGTTTTAAAACGCAGGCCACCACGGAGCGGTGTGTTAACAAAAGCGTCTGTAAACCGCTCCGCCGAAGTTTGCCTGAAAGCATCTGGGTTTACATTGTACCTGTCGTCTTGACAACAGTCACCCAGGGTTGGCTCATGACATCATCTTCTGGGTTTAATTATGCAGCTGGGGAAAATCCCCTGCTCTGAGACCCAAGGAGCCAGACCACCGCTCTGCACTCCGAAAAGCTCTCCTTCTAGGAAACAAGGTGTGTTTAGAGGAGGGAAACTAGTGGAAACCGGTGATCAAGGACATCCAGACACACACATGCACCAAGACTTAATGAACATTAGCGTAAAGGCGCTACTGAAAGCAGTTCAAAATATCTGATTACATATCAGCCTCCCATGTAAATAAATACATGTTTGCTGTGGATGTTAGCAAGGATACACACACGCACACACTCCAAACACATAAACATACACACATCCAACAGCTGGGAGTGAAGAGAGCCTGACAGTAAAAGTGTCCCGTTTCTTAGAAAGTAGCTAAAACTCCTGCAAACTCTTAGTGCTGTTGATATAAGCACAGGCCTGCTGATGCAACCATGTACATTAGGTTTGTTCTAGAGCATTAAGTTTTTTATTCATTGTGTTAATAACAGTAATTATTCACTTTGATGAAAATCAGTTTATTATTTCATTCATTTTTCAGTTGTACTTAAAGGAAGCCCCACAGTGATTGTACACATCTTTCACATCACCGTTTCTATACTCGCCCGGACTTAAATTTCCCGAGTTAACAGTCCTTTTTAACAAACTTGTATGAAATAATAATAATAATGCTCACTATCTAATGTTTCCGTAGTGATTACACGTGAACCTATCCATTCATCCAGGAACTTGAATGATTGGCAAAGAAATTAGTAGATTGTTAAATGGATAAAAGTTGGATGGATGAAAGCATTGTGGATGGATGGGTGGAAGGAAGAGTGAATAAACTCATACAAACATTTTTACACACTCTTGTTTCTTTTTCTACTCTAATTCAAACCCATACATTCCCCCATGTTTTTCCAGACTGTGTGGGATCCCTGGAACAACTTGAAATTATTGTGAAATAATATAATCAACAGCGTAATACCTCCTTCTTTGAAGCAGCGAACTAACAAGCCGCTGCTCATATGATTCACTTCCCGAAAGTGATGCAAATGAAGATTTATTCTTCAGAGATTGCGAGAAAATTATGAGGAAATGTAGCGTCACGACCGAGCCAAGTAAAATACACAGACAACAAAGAGAGGGACCTGATCTTATTAGCCTCTAAATAACTGATGCTTCATGACTCAACTGTCATTACATCCAGATAGTTCCAAAGTTTATCCATGCGAGGGTGTTGGTCCAACTCTGACTGCCAAATTGCCTTCATCAAGATCACCCAATGAGGAAATAAAAAATGAAGGTTTGCCAACTTTGTCTACTGGAACACGAACCAGAACAAACACCACACTGCCTCGTAATGAGTCGAGGCGTGACCCCATCGATGGGGCCCTCGATGGGTGTGGTACCTTGTGGGATTAAGGTACCACACCCGCCGGGATGTGGTACCGTAATCCCATGTTTTAATTTTTCAACGTGTGAGAGAAAAGGTCTGTTTCAATCTGAGAGCGCTTGGTGGAACGGAAGAGAGCTGACAGGATGATGACAAGGTGGACGAGAAATTGGCAGCAGGCGAGAAAGAAAGACACATTGGCAAGGAAGACTTGGAAGAAATAAAACCAAATTAAAAAATAGAAATCAATCGCAGTGAAATTATATCAAAAGATTTTACAGTAACTAAACAAGAAAAAATGTTGCTACACCAAGAAAGAGTCATCTTAATTGTTTCTTCTTCTTCTACCTACATCCAACTGATTTAGGTCGGAGATTGTTTCCCTTTTATTCAATCCAGACCCAGGATACACTGCAACATTTACAAGAAGTAGCACCTTTCATTTACGATTAGTAAAAAAAACCAAAACTCTGTTCTTTACAAGTACGTCCTGATCCGACTCCAAGTTTCAGCTTCGTTTTTCAATAATTCATTTGAATTAACTTCAATTTATTTATATAGTGCTAATTCACAACACATGTCACCTCAAGGCATTTTACAAAAAAATAAATAAATAAATTCAAAGGCAGGGAGCAATTGATTGAGCAATCATTTGGCACTGAAGCAACTCGCTGTGTGAATGCACCTGTTCTCTGGGTTTTTTGTGAGTCCCTCTGTTGCTAAGATGGCAGCAATTTAGAACCACATTAAAACAAAAAAAGGAAAACAGTAAAATCAGATCGGCCAAAACTGGCAGTTCAGGTGTTTCTTGCTTGGCCTCAGGGCACACCGGGTAGATTCCTCACAGACTAAAAACGGGGTGCCAAACTGCATCTGGGTACATTAACATGTTGTGGACACTGAGCTTGACTGAAGGCCTTCTTTCGTTTGGTGATCATTTAAGACGAACAGCTCGTCAAACAGCTCAGTTTAATAGTTTGAAATGTTCAAATCTGTGGGAAACACGTCAGAAAAATCTAAAATATCCTCTTCACCGTACATTATTTTGTTCTGAGAAAGAAATCTCTATTAGAACATCTCGTTTAAGAGGCCAAAGTATTTTTTTATTTACCATTCCTTTCATAGTTCTATCATTTGCTCAGTATTACGTGCCAAAAGCAATTAAAAGTATTTTTTTTCGACGCCTTTTTAAAACCCTATCATTCAAAATATTTTCTGCAATATTTTAAAGTTATGAAACAAATTAGCTTCACGTTCCTTTTAAAATACTGCGACATGGTGCAATTTCTCAGGTTCTCCGCTGGCTCCAGACGTCCTTTAAAGCCGCCGTTAGCTGTTTCTGTCAACCAGAATCATGTGGGTCAAATGCTGTCACCCTTCTCTATTCCATGATGCCATCCTGCTTCAAGTGAGCCAGTCGCTTTGGCTAATAGCTCCCATGAGCTCACTTCAAAGCCAGCTGAAACCTCCTGAAAACAGTCTGCTGATGGAGACCGGGTCAGAGCGGCACACACACACACACACACACACACAACCTTCACACGTCCACGCATGCATGCACGCACAGGCGCTCGCGTTCACACGCCCGCACCACATAGCGTCGTCTGTCTGTGCAGGCGGCTGACGTCACCTTTTTATGAAGTGCACCCTGTTTTACACTGGCAAGGGCCGTGTTTGGATTGAGCTTTGCTCCGAAATTGGCCAAGCAGAAAAGTACGAGCGCTCAAGTCGGGACTAGGAAGAAAACCTGGAGTTGCGACCAAGAAAATATAATTAAACCTAAGGCTTGGGCTTTTGTTTTTTCCTAGGCAGCTGGAACAAAAGTTATTAGGCTATGGGACATCTTTAATAGGTGTAGATAAAATAGGTCTAATGACAGCAGAAAGACTTGAACCTTAACTGTAAGCTCTTACAGAGCACGCTGAGCTAATTCATAAAGATGCATTCAAGTTGGACTTTTATTTTGCATTGCTTTGGCAAATATACAGTATATATATATATACCACATATTTGTAGAAACTGTCATTATGTCATGACAGTATGGTACGAAGCAGGTAATCTGTGAAAAAATTAAGCTCCCATGCCTTCTCTTGGTTCTAACCAGAAACAACCAATCAGAGGCAGGAGGCAGGTCTTAGCGCTGTCAATCACAATCTCCTCTCCACCCTCCACCATTTTGAATAATTTCCCTGCTGGGATGAATAAAGTAATTCTATTCTATTCTATTTCTCAACGCTGCAGCTAGCAGGGAATGTTTTGAAAGCACTGGTTAGTTAGCATGACTTTCGATGACAACAGATAAGTGGATTTCCTGTAACAGTAAATTTTGTCTACACGCCATTAGCACATTGATTGGCAGCGCTAAGAACATCCTCCGGGCTCTGATTGGTTGTTTTTGGAGCGGTTGATTTCTTGTGACGGCATTAGCAGCTCAAAGAGGGCGGTGGAGAAGATCGACCTTTTCACAGATTATTCGTTTCATAACACTGTCACGGCATGAAGACAGCTTTAACAAATGTGCAAAAATCATATTTATAAAAGTTACATATTGCAGCTTTAATATAATAAAATATAAATAAATTAGGGTTTTCACCATGCTTACGAGAAAGCTTGATTTAAATATTTTTTTTGAGAATTATTAGCAACCTAATTGCTGGAATCAAACCCACACATTTCAAGTCAACTTTCTAATCAGACAGTTTGAGTTCAAATCAAAACCTGATCCTGATATGAGCATTAGACCAGATTATGTTTCATCATTAATCTCACTTATTTTACACTGGTAATCATAGCTCTGATGTGTTTCATTTCATGAGCGTGAGTTTGAGAGACACTACAGGTTGGGAAGCCAGAGGAAAGAAAAAGAAAAAAGACAGAGGGCCAGAAAAGTGAGCAGTCTGTTTTGAATCAATTATTATTTTGTATTTAACTCCTATGAATTCAAAAGCAAGACAGCACTTTGCTTCCAAATTTTATGCAACGTCTTCTCTTATTACACAACTCCTGGCAGAGGACACCATAATACATGGTTGCAAAATCAAACAATTGTTAAAACTCCTACAGTCAACTGAACGCAAAGTAGGTGAAGGGGCAGGAGGAGATATTTTGAAATCCAACATCTGGGACTCTGCAGAACTAAAGGATAAAGTGGTTTATTTTGGTTTTTATTCATCTACAGTTGTTTATGAGATGTAGATTTCAGCTCACCATGGATGAAGTGACTTTTGTTTCAGTTTCATTCAATCAAATAAAAACTGTTTCGAAAGCAAAAAAGTATGGGAACACCGATTATACACTGTTTTGTGAAAAAAAAATTAATTTGAAAAAGCTTTTTTCTATTCCTGTCTCTAGGATTTTCTACCAAAGGAATCGCTCTGAGGGAAAGACAAAAGCTGAGTGAATCCAAATATGTTTCTACTATTCTTGTTTTGTTGTCTTCATATCACATTTCTATCACTCCTGACTGACAAAACAGGGACTTTCAGTTGTTTTTTAATCTTTTGTAGTTTTATAGGAGTGGCTTGATTTATAACCATATGGTCCAGTTTGGAGACTCCAGCAGCAGCTTTGTGCATGTGTGATTCCTTAGTATTTGTGATGCAAAGATTTGAATATCTGCTCTGACTGCCGCTTGGAGGCACCAGAACTGGGATGCCCTAAGTTATTTGATTTGTTGTACATCACTTTTTAAGAAAATAGGTACATTTGTTGCTAAATTTATAACAAAGTTGTTCATCTGCCCAAGCCAGAAGGTTGTGCAGTCCAACTGTTGCCTGAAGAGACTCCTATAGAGGATTTTGTTTTAGTTCTACAATATTGTTAGTCTTGTGTTTTACATTAGCTATCTATACTTAAGCAAATTGAAATGTGCTTAAGTGTGGTCAATTTTTTAAATCAGTGATTGTTACCTAGCGATGTGTTTTAAGCTTAAATACAATAAGAGTTTCCATGGGATCTGACGTGAGATGAGGGCTCAGAAAAGTAAATGTTTACACATAATCAGGGTTTCCCCTAGAAAACTTGCTAAGCCCGGTGGTTGGGTGCTAGGCCAGTCATTTATCCAGCGGTCCGCTGTGTTTCTGAGTTAAAGAAATGTTTAAAGTTGAGAGGAAATTTGAAAATATCACTTGATAATTATGTTTTATTGAAAGACTGGAAGGTTAATACCTAAACACCAACTATAAAGTCTTACAAAAAGGCATTCATTAAAAAAACTAAAATAAATAAACAATGCTTAGTCTGGTGGGGGCACAAGTAAAGCCTGGTGGCCTGCCAGGCTTATAATACACTAAGGGTAACGCTGAAATTAGTCCAAGCCATTTTAGTTGCTTTGAAATGACATCACTACTTGAAATCTCTATTTCCAGCAAGTAAAAAAAGTTTCAGAGAGAAAGAAAAAGAAAAGAAATATAGAAATAAAAACAATAAAAATCCATGAAACAATAATGACTCTGATCATTAAAACTCTAAAATGAATATGAGCCATAATAACCAACTTCTAACCAGAACTCTGTGTCGTGATCTGTGTTTTTCTGTGTGTTTATTTTGAGTTTCCTGTGTATCTGTGTCTCCGTGTTGTCCTGTCTCCCTTTGATTAGTTCCCAGGTGTTTTTTGTTCCCTGATTACCCCCTGTGTATTTAGTGTCACCTGTGTGTCTGTGTCTTTGTCGGGTCCTCGTCTCATTTGGCGTCTGATGTTCTACAGTCTGTCGTCTAGTCCATTCGTGTGTCTTGTTGCTACCTGCGTTGAACCCTGGATTCCTCTCAGCAGTGCTGCCTCGGTTTTTGGACTGTTTTGGATTTTTGTTTGTAGCTTTGTGCATTAAAACCACAATTATTTTCTCCATACCTGGGTCTACAGCGTCTGCCTCACCACCACACCCCGCACCTTATGACACTCTGCCAGCAATAAATTTACCTTGTGCTCATCTAAAGAGTCTTGTGTTAGCTTAACAATCACACATTCACTCTTAACATTTTTACTTTAAAGGCATAGCCTGTTAAAGTCAGAAATATCAATGTCAGGCACAACCTCGTTTGAAAAAGAGTCAAGCAGCCTTAGAAATCTCTACTTCTAAGAGCTGTGTATTTCTAAAGCAGATGTGTCACTAACATGACGAAGCAAAGAAGTCTTTCAGATCGTCTCAAAGAGTGATTAACACATTTTGACACTTTGACTCAGCCTTTGATAAGATGTTCAATTCAGCTGTAGAGGGAATGAAAGGTTTTGTGGTTACTGTAAAGAGATGTGCTTACTGCCACATTACAGGTGAGCTGCTAAAAGAAAGAAAAAATCATTGTAATAAAAACTCCTCAGGAGTCATTGGTGCTTTAAGACCGCAACATTACTTTGAAAGAAAGCATAGTTTTGTGCTCTTTGCTACGTAAAGCAGTTTTGTCCCGGCATTTAGAAAAGCAACGAGGAAGTTTTACGAGAACATTGATGGATTCTAAGAACGTGTTATTTCACTAGGCTTCGAGGAATGCTCTGATGGGACCGTGCGGTTTGACAGTTTTGGTTTGCCAGAAGGATGTGCTAGCAGAGATCATGGCCGATTCACTTGGTAACCATGTGTGAATGTGCTTAAGGCAGATTGACACACACTAAAGCAAAGCTTTTCTGTCAGTCGGATCCATCTGCCTGCTGCAAACCTTTCTAAATCTGTTAGTCATCTGTGCCCCCGTGCTGAAAACCTAAAATAAGAGGGATGCCAACAGCAGTCATCTACTGTACATCACTATTAAACATTAGTTATATGTTATTAGGGAGAACAAAGCCCAAACAAAGATTTCTAACTTTTTTGTAGCAGTGGGTTAAAGAAAACCCGACTCTCCAATGGAATTTTTAGGCTTAACAAAACCCTTAAGTCAATGTCGGGTTTTTTTTGTCTTTTTTTATTTTTACCACAAACCTGAATTTGAAAGTGGACGACATCTCATGGGTTTCAACAAATCTTGTCATTTAAATTCACTGAAGTTAAATTTTAACTAGAGATACCGTTTGGACCAGACGAAGTCCAAGTTCTACCTCATATTTATCAGCTGCATGAGGTTGCGACCGACTGCACCCTTAAAACAAATGTGTTGATTTCCAACACATTTTCTTTGTTACTATCAAGTACACACATCTTGTGCTGATTTCTACAATTTATGTGTTGTTAATGTGATACAGGACATGAGTTAAGCCATCGACCAATCACGTCACTTCCCTGAGGTCTGCAGCTCCGGTACGCTCCACAGGAAAAACAGTCAACAAAGGCGACCGCAACTGTTTGATTGTCTGGGCAATCTGGCTTCCTCCTACATAAATCTTAAGTTCATTTTTTTCTCTAAAGTTGTCCTGGGGTGTGTGTGTGATTATGTGTATCTGTGCTGCCCTGCAATGGACTAGCAACCTGTGCCAATAAGTAGTACCCCGCCTCTCTCGCCAGATGAGAACTGGATGTAGACGTGGTTGGTCAAGAGTTTAACATGTCCTGTGTGTCAAGTTGTTCAAATAAAAACAACACATAAAGTGTAGAAACCAACACGAGATGCGTGTACTTGATAATGTCGAAAATGTGTTGCAAATAAACACATTTGTTTTAAGAGTTTACGCTTCAGAGGTTGAGGGCCACAAGCTGAAATGCATCGGTCATTAAAGTTGGTTCCTCAGCTCTGCGAGTGTTGCTGAGCAAGTGTTGCTTACCCCACCAGAATGTTACTTGCTTGTCAAAGCAGATAGAAAATCACAAAATCTACCCCCTGCTTCATATATTTATCAGAATTAGTCAGTGCCAGATGCTAACTTCCTTCACCGCCTATCGGTACTTCTCAAATAACCAACCAGCAAGCCAAATGTGCTTGTGTAAAGAAAAAGAGCAGCGCACTGCTGCTGCCAAGCGTTTCAACCCTGATGGATGATTTGCTCGTCCAACATTGTGTTGTGTTTCCAATCAATGCAACTTGCTACGAGAGCCAATGAACACCCGTGTCAACTGTACCATTAAAAATAGGACTGCGTGCCAGTTGAACACTTTCACCTTCCACTCAATTGCCAGACGTTTGCAGAAAACATCACTTTGTATACCCCTGGTTAACGTTAAATAGCACTATAAACATGTAGATCATTTTGCTTCACGTTAGCTTGCAAGTTACTTTCAGGCATTTCCAGCCTGCTCTGACAAAACCCAGATTTTATAACCGGTTGACACTGTGGTAATAAAACCACCATCAGCATCCATTGGAGACAACAGCTGGTCTGTAATTTCATTACTTTCATAATGTACCGTTCTCCCTCCAGGAGAGCACGAGACACAAAAGAATGTCTTGTACTTTCACATTCTTTAGTACATACCAGGGCTGGTCCAAGCCTCCATGGGGCCCTAAGCAAAATTTGGTTTTGGGGCCCTCTATTTCTGCTAACAATGTGACCAGGTGAAATCAACAGTTAGAATATTAGATCATTCGCACACCTGCTATAAACTTATTGCATCTCTGATGGTGCTGTTTACATTATATACATGTATAATAGGATACATTTATCGACCAGTTGATTTCTGGGCGCCGATTTTCTTATTTTTGGGGGATCGGTGATTGGCTGATACTTAAATGTGAAGCCCATCTTATCCACTGATCTTATTTTCGTCAGCAAAGGTTTAAAAATCAGTCTTTGTCGTCTGCTGCTCTACAGTGAGAGGTCTGACTGGCAGACCGGCCTACCAGGTCAGGTCTGCATGTTTACAGTTAACAATTCGTTAACAACGTAAACGAAATTCGTTTACATTGGCCCTAAGCGGCTGCTTAGTTTGCTTATGCCTTGGGCCGGCCCTGGTACATACCTCTTATTCAGAAACAAGTCTTCAAATCAACACTGCAAATATTAGTTTTCCTTTTGGCGTCGGACAAAACTCCTCGATCCAACCCTACAGTACTGACTTTTTGCTTATCGCAATATAATTAATATTCAAAAAGACAGAAATGTCGTCTAAAGAGTTAAATTATTTTACAGCACTACTCAGACATTTGCGTTGTTTTGTTTGTTTTTATGACGTATCTGAGTGATTGTTCACAAAGTAGCAGAAATGTGTTTGTTTCATTGAGATCTGAACCAATGTGGACGGAGCTAGTATTTACAGATTCCTTTTAATGTAATTTTGCTTTGTTTTGTCACATCCATTTTTTCAGATCATAAAATTTTAATATCAGGCTACCAGTAACTAAATTATGTTTTCAGATGATAATTTGAATGTTGAGCTTTATAGCTTACTTACTTAGCTTACTTATAAATAACATGTTTGTATAATCTCATCTCCAAGTGGTTTTGAGTTTTATTTCTCTCAGTTTAGCATCATGTCACCTCCTTCCTTGTTTTCATTCTCTTTCTTCCCCATCAGTTGTTCCCATCTCTCCCCGATACGTTTAACTCGGTGCTTTCAGATTTACTCCGTCTCCCTTTTTAGCTACGTTTCTCCACTTCCCTCCCACATCAGGTCCTCCTCTTGGTATGTTAGTAACTAGTCTGCCTTGGGGGCTACCTAATTTGTATAACGCTCCTACCCCCTGCATTGACATGTGTGGCCTCCCACCAATGAGTTACACACACAGACACACTCATTGCCTGAGTCACCCCCACCGCTATCTGTTCCTCCGAAAACAAAAGTGTCTTCTTGTCACTTTCCTCTTTCCCTGTTTACCCCAAACCCAGTTTGGCCATTTGTTTGTGTTAATCCCTGACTCTGCTCTTTATGACTCCCATCTGGTTTGGTCGGAAAGCTCTGGAACAAACACCGTCAAACTGCTAACATTGCCCAACCATCCTCACCTTTGGCTATACAGAGTTGTCTTTTGTACAGTTTCTCTGAGTCATTTGCTGCTGTGGAGGTCTAAGAAGCTCAGGGAAACCAACTGTTTCAGAGTCTATCTTTGACTCTGTGTCCTCTGAGAAAATGACTCATGAATGGGCTTTTCTTTGTTCAATTGTCGCATTCATATTAACCACCCTCAATAACAAGCACAGGTGACTCAGTTTTGTTTTATTCTGTGAGATGTTAATCATAATTTTTAAGCATAGACAGAAATTTATAACTCATAGCTGTTTGGATTTTTTTTTTTTCGATATGTTTGATTTTCATTTCATAGATTTGCGACACTGTTGACAGGACAGCGCCTTCAGCAATGACCTTTAAATGTTAATCATCTTTCTGCAAAATGATTTGTCTTGACTTTATCCATTTTGATGAATGCCCATGAAAAGAACATGTAGTAGAAAAGCAGAGAGAGAAGGACACATTTTCTCGATCCATGTCGGAATCCTAGCCCAGCTGAGTTATGACATCTTTGTGCTGTAGGTAAATGAACTTTCAACAACTTTACAAAATAACACTCTTTATACGCAAACAGTCAGCAAGAAGGCATGTGAATATCACCTCATCAGAAAAGATGCAAAACGGCTACAGTAGTGTTAAATTTCAAAAACACAAAGTTCCCAAAATGTTGACTTGGCGTGTTGTTATGGCACATATAAAGAGAAGAATTTCCACATGCTGACTTATGATGTTGAAAGACTGTGTCCAGTTTAACAAGCCACCTCTTAAAATAGTGCGAAATAAGCAGGCTGTCATGTTCACGACGGGGCTTCACACGGCTTTCTCTCACAGCGCAGAGATCAGATTTAAGGATGCTAATTTACGGATGCGGACCTCGTGCCTGTCAAATCTCTCACCGTTTCGTCCTGTGACGCCATCCTGCCTTCTCCTGGAGCGTTGCTCTGCTCTGCGGCGCCGTCGTCACGTTCGCCATATGTTACATATGTTTCTGGGACTGTGGCCAAATGTTTGCTTTTGAAATTTAGACTGAAATTTTGTTTTTGCCAAGAAACACAGTAGTTCGCTCCTTTCTTTACACAGACACTTACAGTGTCCTCTGAAAGGGGGGCTGTGGGGGACACGGGATTTTCTGCAATGGCATTTCCCCCCCCCCTCACAAACCAATAATGTTTAAATGAATCTCTTAAAGACTCTAAATGGGCAAATATTTAACTATGAGCTGGGATCAAGTTATGGGCAATTTCTGAATCTAATTATTGTGAAATAACCTTAGTAAACATGTCAAAACCAATCCAAAGTAATTGACATCAGGAATAATAGGACCACAACTGGCAGTCCAAATTGCTCTGGTAGGCTGAGCTGCATCAGATTCATTCTCTCTTATGTCAGCTTTTCCTACTAAATTAAATATGATTACTAAAAGCATGATGGGAAAAAAATAAACCACTTGGTATCCATTGCTGGTTGTTAAGGATGTGTCTTAGTTTAGCTTTAATTTGAATATTGTAAAAAGATTTTAGATTTTTTGTCACTCTTTTCCTGAAGTGAAGCCCGTATGTTATACACCATAGATCCATTACAAATAGTGATTTATCCCTGCAGATAGCAGAAATCAGTGTCTGAGAAAATGTTAATATTGCATGGAATCAATTAAAAAAAGGGCATTTTAGACAGAAATGTCAAACCACTACTAGGCTGGGGTTACATTTGCATGAAATACTGCATCAATGCGGCGTTGCATGGAGGCAATCAGTCTGCGATCTGAAGGCCACACATAAAGTTTATGTACACACATAAGGTTTTGTCATATTGATCGCATTATTAAAAATGAAATGTTTATTTATTAAACAGTGTAATACATGTTTGCATAATTATTTTTACAAGACTACATCACCACTAAATACATATTTCCCCAGTTTCGAATCTGAGAAACTAGCAGCAGATTTCAGGCCAAATGACAAAATGTTGTCAGATGGCCTGAGTTGTTTCTGAGTTGTTAAATAGGGCTCTTGCTGCTGATGGACTAAAGAGGTATTTTTGCAAGCTATGTCAAATGCCTGTTAATACAGTAAAAAAAAAAAAAAAAAAAAAAAGATTAATGGAATGAAATTTTATCAGCATTATGGCCTTAGTTCGTCTTGACGAGGGAACTCCATGACCTTGGTAAATCACTTTTTGCTCTCAGCCACCCACTTGGTTTTCCCCACAGTCCTGGCAGATCAGGGCTGAGTCTTTGCCTCTCGTTGGGTTGTTTGGCAATGATGGAGCGAAATTCACCAAAATCTATGACCTGCTATGTAACAACTAACACCAGTCACATATGACCACAAACACAGGTATTTGTCTCAACCCAGTCTAATGTTAGTATTAACAGAAAGTCTCTTTAAGGTTTCATGAAAAGTTCCTGATGATACTAAAAAAGATTATTGCTTCTGAACTTTATTTTAGTTTAGTGGGTGCTAACCTAAAAAAAATAAAAAGGCTGTTGCATTGTTTTTTTTATGTATCTCGATGGACTTTGTGTTGTTTGAGATTCACAAAGTCTGCATTTTACATGTAAAAACCTTAAATCGGCTGCAGAACAATGCTAAGTATGCAAGTACTAGATGCACTAGATTAGTGAGATTTTATTACTCTACACTTAATTTCTGTTTGTGAAAACCAAAGAAAGTAAAGTCATAGCTGAACCAAACGTTTAGCGTCATCTCGTCATGTGTGTTGAATGTATGGTTAAACTCCGACCATTTGTTGCCACATATTTACCTTTCCCATAAAACAATATTGTTTTTCTTTTCGTTTTTGTTGCCTTCTTGTGTGGATTTAATCGGAAACAGTTTTTGTTCAATAATTTGTTTAGCGACACGACAAAAAAAACCTTTATGTCACGTGAACACGTATACTCAAAGACTCGTGGTGGTCAAACTAAATAGTTACAAAATGTTTCCTTGTGTGGAGTGAACATCGAAAGCACCTGACTGGTGCAAAGTTTCTCAGTCTTTTGTATCTCTATGGGTTTGTGAATCCCTTGTGTGAATAATATCATCTTTGATCCAGTCCTACAATACAATGTACTATGTGATACTTACTGCTGATTGCTCCAGCATGTTGTAGCCTTCAGCTGGTCCTCTGTGTGGATCCCAGTGACAAATTACAATGCCATACGGAGCCTACATATATATGTAGAGATGTAACACGCTGAGCCTAAATCTGTAGCTAGAATTTCATCTAAACGCATATTCAGGCAATGATAGAATTTAGTGTGCAGATTATGGCAGAATATCCATCTTTTCTGTCGAAGACATATGGGCAGCTTATGTATGCCTGAGAAAAACAGGCAAAACGTACACTGTGATGGACAAGCGACCATGATTGCCTCTCACTTACTCAACAGTGGAGATAGGCACCAGCCTCCTGCAGCCCAGGAGGCAAAAGGAAATAAATGGATGGGTTATCTGTACGTATACACAAAGAGAACAACAGGCAGATGCAGCGTTCAGAATCAAAGTTTGTGGACCAACTGGTGGAAGACCTTAAGTCATTCAATAGAGGCTTCTACATAATTTAGGAGACAACTAAGTCTGTTTTTTTTTTAAAGTCAGATTTGAAGATATGAAAATCATCTTCCATGATGAGTATTAAAGTTTTTAGGCTGAATCAAAGAAAATGACTTCAGGAAGCATGTTAACAGGAAAGGTTTTGAGAAATCAGAAATCTGCACAAAAGTATAAAACAAGGATCAATTTTAAATGTTGTATTACCAAAAAAGAAAGTATTAATTTGCAAAGTTTTATTTTTGGTGTCTAGGTGAAGATTACAGTGAGAGAAGCAGGGAGTGGTGGCCACGAGTCTAGATGGGATGAAGTAGAACCATGACTAAAGTATAACCCAAGATATCAGAAGTAATTATTAAAAGGTTTAGTTTATGCATACTTCCTATTTCACCTGACTGTTTTTAAACTCTAGGTTTAATGTTTTCTGACGTCCAGAGTTCTAACAATTTCAACCAAGTCTTTAGGAACACGGATAAAAATCTCAACTTTGTCTTGATTCAGGCAATGAAAATTGTCAGCCAACCCACGAATTTCCACATTGAAAACATCTTTGTAGGAGTCAATCTTAGCATCGCCTGGAGCTTTAGAATAAGAAAATAACTGAATATCACCAATAATATAATTATCAGAGGTAAACAATCAAAGAAGATGGTTACAAAGGGAAGCAAACAAAGCACAACAATGGCGCCAAGAACAAAACCCTGTGGAACCCCATGCTGAGTAACTGAGGATGATTAAAAAGTCTAAACATCTAAACCAGGACTAGATGCTTAATGCTAATTTAATGGTCAAACTACTAAGAATAGTTGTCTTTCAAATGATTTTTTTATTTACAGTTCTGACTTATAATAACTTTTGTTAAATAGCAAAAAATTATATGCAATACAAGGAAGCTGCAAATCAATGCTCTGCTCTTCGCCTATTTTAGTCTCATAAAATGTTACTGCAATATTACCCACACTACAGATGCCATCGATGATAAATATGTTGACAATGTTTAATCTGCCATAATTTGCATAGTTTTTACTTAACTGAGAGATTAGGAAGAGCTGAAAGGGCCCACTGAAGGGGGAGATCTTTAAACATAAAACTGTCAAAGTTAACTGTTTTGAACTGTATTTGCATATATATATATATATATATATATACAGTATATATATAGAGGCAGGAATACATGCCAGTATTTGTGTTTCCTGGCATCTCAAACATGAATACAGAGAGAATAGGCGAGTGAGTGGACGACAGCTGTGAATACACAAAGTTGCAGACACATCCCAGTGGACGGAGCATGACTCAGCAATCTTATCTGTGAGGAGAGACAGCTTAAATGTGTTGGATGTCTGGCCCGGCTTCTGTTTAAACCCCCATCACACAATCTGCTATCAAGAAACAGAAAATGTTGTCGTGTCTTAACTTTTTCAGACCAGGAATACATGAGCGTTCAGTACGTTTCAGCACATTACCATTTACTCTGTGTACATTGAAATCCGTTTATCATTTCTGTACACATGAACATGTCATCCGTCTGTGTAGACGGGAGTATACGCAAGAAAAAGCATCAAAATTAAGAGACTACCAGAGTTTTGTTGAATTCGTCATGATCGTCTTCAAGGCTCTGATAAGAACTGAGTGCTACTTGCTGAGATCACTGGAAAGCCATGGATCATCATCGCCGCCACTTAGTTTGAGGTTGCACTTGTGCTTCACCGCAAAGCGATTGGAATGATAAGGATTGCAATCAGGGTTTCACATTCAAACCACAATAGGCCCACACAGCAAGACATCACCCAATTCAACCGGGGCCGCTTCATCTGTTCGGGGAGTTGGCTGTTCTCTTCTTTCATTAAGGACCGTGTTATGACTGGCGGCTACTCTGAGAAGGAAAGACACAGACAAATTGGAGCAATTTTCCTTTTGTCAGAGCACTGTGAGCTTGTCCAGGATGAGAAATTAGATCTGTTGCTATTCAAATAAAGCAACAGTGGGAAATTTCAATACTGTTCAGTTTGTGTTTCTCCCTCCAGGCTGGATGGAGGCCCATTCAGTAAAGGAATGAAAAAAAGGAAGAAAAAAATACAGTTTTGGAGAAAAAAAAATGCTGTGTCAATTCAGAATAAAGTAATATTAGAAAACAAATACTTTTTATGGTATTCTAGGGAAACGGATCGGAGCATATATTCGTTTGAGGTCTTCATTTTACTGAACAGGATTGTTGTGGTCATTCAAAGTGTCAAATTAAGAGCACATTTACTTGTTACGGGGAGATTCATTTTGCCTTCTTTTATTTTTTGTACTATTTTCACTGACCCAAGCTATTGACGCTTTGTTGGCTTTTTGTGTTTGTATGTCGCAGTTGAAACACGACATCAAATATCTACTGACTGCATTGGCAGGTTTCCTGTTTCAAGACAAAACACAATAATCTTATTCCAGCCCTTAACTATTGGCCTAATTATTTGACTGTCATTTGCAGATTTAACCCATAAGTCTCTATTTATAGGGGCATGCCTTCGTGGTTATGGACCAAATCAGGGCGCAAAATGTTAAATGTGAAAAAATACATATTTTATACATGGAGAGTCATTTTTATTAGATGAAGCATGGACTGGTATGAATCATAAAAATGATAACTTATAGCTACAATATCACAGCCATACAGTTACAGAGCAAGTAAAAGAAAAAAGAACTCTATTACATGATATAAATGATTAATAAAGAAAATAGCAACTACTGTTAGTAATTGTGTGAATACATTAAATATCAACATTTAATTTCCCTTTGGAATCAATCAAGTATTTTTAACTGAACTGAATCATAGCTGCAGCACAAATGCTATTTGTAGAACTGCTTTAACTTTATGTCATGATTTGTGGTGGGGTTAGGGTTAGGGTCCGTTTGTGCTGTGGAGCCAAACGCAGAGAGGTGAGGCAGCAGCTGAGTTTAATGATTTAATGAAGATCTCAAGTGAGTACAAAAGTTCAGGCAGCACAGGTGAGGAAAAGGCTAAAAGCTCAAACACTGGTAGCAACTGGAAAACTTGACAAGACAACGCCGAGACGTACGACAGCAAAGACAAGGATCCGACGGGGAAACACAGACACAGGTGAGCAGAAATACAAGAGGAGATAATCAGGGGAATGAGACGCACCTGGAAACAATTAAGGCCAAGACACGCTGAAGGGGGACTAAATTAACCAAAAACACACACAGAAATCCACACGTTGATGCACTGATACATAAACAGGAAGTGACAAAATGCAGCATATCCTGAACGAATATGTAGTGATTTAATTTTTAACAAATTTACAAGATTAAGAAAATTACTTAAGTGAACATTTAAAACTAATTATATGTACATTTTACAGTCAGTTTATCAGTGAAGATTTACAGTATTATTTCTTTGTGGTAATGTTTTTATCTTTCCAAGCTCGTTGTGTGTCAGTTGTTATTGTGCAGTAACTTTCTGCCTCGTGTCAGACAGCTTCTCTTCCATTTTTCACCTGTAGCCAGCCTGTTCCACCTGTGTCTCATTGTCTTCATTTGTCTATTTATATCTCCCTTTGTGCAACTTTCCCTTGCTGGTTCGTCTTTGCCTCATGTGTCAAGCACTCCAGCCTTAATCCTACTTCTGCCTTCTAGGGATTTTGACTCGGCTTGAACTGTTTTGACTTGTCTCTGCTTCAGACACCTCCGCTTGGTTTGGAGTTTTATGTGCTGACCTTGTATTAAAGGATTGCTGAATTTACGCCACTGTGTTGGGTCTTGCATTTGCGTAATCTGTTCCTGTCCCTTACGACGCCCTGTCAGGAGCCTGGAAAGCTGATACAGTATTAGCCAATTAGCATGTTTGACTGTCTGACAACTCATTGCATTGTTTGACAACTCATTGCAATTTAAACTGCTTAGCAGACTAAATTGCAGACTAGCTTGAGTCTTTGTTTTCAAATGTAAAAGAAATAGCTGAAAAATAGCATTTGCTGTCACTCCTATAGCATCCAAGGCATAATGGAATGTTTTAATTGCATTGGGACATGAGGGATAAAAGTTAATTGGCATATGTCTAGCTTTATACACATCTCATCAAAATAACACACTTATATTACGTACAGGACATGATCTGTAGGAGTTTGACTTCAGCTTTGTCTAAGTTTTTTTTGTTTTCGTCCCTATGTCTTGAGTTATGATTTGTTATTTAGCTCTGAGGTTGTTTCTTTTTTTGTTCTTTTTTTAGCTTTTTGGTGTTTACTTTGAGCGATGGTTCTCAAACTTTTAAGGCCAAGACCCACTTTAGTGAAACAAACATTTCCAGGCTCCCCACTTGAGGATGACGGATGGAAACCAATTTAATTTTAAAGAAAAAAAAAGTCAAGAAAACTAGGATTGATCGATGCCGTTTGTCTGAGTCTCCTGTTTTTTTCTGTTATTTTTTTCCTCTCTAAAATGATTCACATTGTCATTCTGTCCTTCTGTAATAAAGTGGGCTGTACACGTTCATAAAAACAGAAATACAGTTAAATATCTAATGCTTAGGATGCATAAGGTAAATGAATATGCCAAAAAACTACTATAGATGTGAGTTCAGAGCTTGGATTCAGGGCTGTCAATATTGGCTTGTCAGCACTGATATTACATTAATATTTTTTCATTTTATATTTCACATCTATCTAAACTTACACGATAACTCAGCATCACCCACAAAAGGCCTTCTGTATTTCAACATGTGTGCATTTTACAGTTTGTGTATAACAGATCTGCCTGGGAAATACGACTTTGTGCCTCTATGGGATTATGTGAGAAAATATTAAACCCAAGCAATAATGAAGGAAATTATTAAAAGAACTGGGGTAACATCTAAAATAAAGACAAAATAACATATTCATGAGACAATGACCATAATCCTGAAAACCTTTGGGTTAAGTTTCTTTTATCATCTGTCCTTATCATGGAAAAGCAAGATTAGTCCTTTATGTATTCAAAAACTGAAGCAAAACCAGTGTTATATCTTACAAACCATAAGGAAGCCTACCCTGTTGATGAACAATATCACTATTTTACATTTCCATCAAGGACACAGGAACCAGTGTCACTTTCTATGTTGACTACACGTCTAGAGACAGAGTTCAGTGCAGCTCTTTCTCAGAAATATAAAGACAGTTTGTTCCTGAATCTCTTTCTCTCCTTTCCTCTCAGTGGGTTCACAACTTCTGTACTGCTCCAAGCAAGGACACACTCAAGTTTATCTTCATTACTTAGACAGGTGATTCAGGCAACTTATTTCCAAATCAAAAAACACATTTTACTCCAAAATCCTCAAGTAAACAAACTCCTCCCATGCAGCACAGACAGACTCGCCTCGTAGAGCTACGCCAACACAGCGCACATGCAGGTGCTACTCGTCCCTTCTCCCTGTCACTAGGGAAACGCTGATCTGCTGAATGTGTTACGTCTATAGGCTGCAACACTGGATGGCTAAACCTTTAGTACCGCTTGCGGAAAAAACTTCCCGTATTTCCTGTGTCGATTTTGTCAGACTTAGGAAGGATCAGATTCACCTGATCCTTGCCACGGCATCACTGCATTTAAACTTCTGAGACATGAGTCATTGTTATATCCGCTTGTTTCCACCTCCCTGTGTCTTGTTGGTCCTCATTTGCTCCATTCGTGCCCCCTGCTGGTTTTTAGGTGCTGGTTTTAATTAAATATCTAATTTTCACGATGTGCCTGCATCCAGTCTGCATTTGGGTCCAACTCATCAGTTATTCTCCCAATGATTAGCATCTGTGCTTTAGATGTGTAAAAAGGCATCAAATAATTACATTTTTTGCAAATATGTAAATGCTTAGAACGCAATATCTTTTTACAAACTCTTTGCAACAAGGATTGGGACTATTAACCCTCCCGCAATCTTAAGAGATGGGGTCATCTGGACACTATGACCTTTTTAACCCATGCATGGTCTGGTGGGTTTCCACTGACCCCACATGTGTTTTTTGTGTGTGTGTGTGGTTTCGGGAACTGACGGTCTGACGGGATAACCCCCCACCCTCTTCCCCGCTGTCTGACCGTGACATCTGCCACGCCCGCGCTAAGACCGCAGAAGGGTTAGGTGAAGTCAAGTTTATTTCTATGGCACTTCACCAACAAGGCAGGTCAAAGTGCTATAGATGATGAAAACGTAACACAATAACTAATTAAAAAATAAGCAAAAACATTAAAAAAAATTCAAATGCCATCAGAAAATCATCAAGACTAATCAACATCAAATCTATCAATCAGTGTTCCAGTTATTATGAATCAAAGGCAACTCTAAACAACAGGGGTTTTAGTCTTTATGTAAAGCATCTTGGAGTTTCAGCTGTTTTAGGCTTCTCATGATTTAGGACAATATTTTAATTAGATAAGGAGAGGAAACTAAGTGATCATGTTGTCTTAAACCTGCTGACAACTCATTACCAGACCCCAGCTTCTTTATCAAACCCACTGTTCACATGCTGAGTGACAGTTTTAAAACAGCATTTGTCAACCTTCATGTATCTGTCAAAATTATCCAATCACCTTTCAGGTGGCCGATAATTCAGCCAGTCAGTCACCCAGAGACAATGTCACATATTTTCGTTTCAAACCAGACAGCACCGTTTGGTTCTCACAATCAGGATAAACTTCCTGCCTCTAACTTCTCCTCCCCAACATCTGGGTACACACACCCCCACACGCACGCACACACACATCTTCCAATAGGCAAGCCAGCCAAATGGCCATTCCTGTCACACTTTGCTATGCTTTGTTCTTAACTAAGCACCAGTATCGCCACTCAATTCCTATGAAACAGTTGTTTGTCTTTCATGTTATCAGACGGTCTACCTGCAGATTCATTCAACTCCAAAGTAAAATTAGAGACTTTGAGGGCTTACTGTACAGTAGCCAGATGTTTTTGGCTCAATAGCATCAGGAAGCACGAATAAGCAGCGCTTATAGAAGAATAGATCCAAAAAGATGTTAAATGTTTGCACATTTTGTATTAAACTAAAGCACTTGGCGCTGTTATTATGCAAAATCTATTTGATTAAATGCTTATTTTCAACAAATTTCAGTTCAAAACAAACGTTTCATGGTGCAAACGGAGGGTTTTAACTTAGAGTGCTGATGGGCTAAAGGTGGGAATCCTGTTTACAATAATCCAGGGTACGCCAACCCCCAAGCCACCCACCGTGTCAGGAAGACATCATTTGCACACACTTACCATAACAGCAGGTCCACTCCTAAACTAAAGTCAACTCACACTGGAGCCAGGAGAGGGGAAGCAAATGGCTTCAGTCAGTAAAAATCCTCCAATTCTGCAGCTGCTTTTTCACCACACTGTCTAGACAGACTCTCTCTTATTCTCTCACTCTCTTCGCACTCTCCAAAATCTGCAAAAAACACTGTGAGAAACTTTTCGGCTCTCCAAATCCTCTTTGTGATTTATAACCTCTTTTGCATCCATAAAGGAAGTCTTAAGAAATGATTTCAGTCAGAGGTTGCGAATACAAAACTGGGGTACATGGAAATGGCTGTTTATTATCTTTCATTACACAAATAAATGACCTCTTAACCTTTTCTAGAAATACTTTTATAGGTCTTACAAGTTGGTCAGCAAACAGGACACCAAAGATCATACTTTATCTTTGGCTTTAATGTAATATTTCTATAGGTGTAATTTACATCAGTGTTTGTATGTCAACAAGGTGAACCTCAGTTATAAATTGTACCACAATCTTCTATTTGCATATTTTGTTTAACCTACGTAGATTGAAATTAATCTCCATCCTATAAGAAAGCATGAGCTCATTGTCAAGTATATTCCTGCTTAACTTCACTGTTTATTTGCGTTTTCAACCTTGGACTCCACTCCGGGTTGGAGAGCTGTAGCAACAAGAGCCAAACACATGGCCCAGACAATATTCCTGTTTGAGAAACGAAAAGAAAGCCAAAAAAACAATAGAAAAGAAAACAAAGAAGCCACTTGGATCTTTCAATGCGTTCAATGTGTCATGAAGTGTGGTGCGGGTTGGTGGTGAGGCAGACGCAGCGGACCCAGGTATGATGAATTTGCGGATTTAATGATGGAAACCAGTCAAAACAACGGACAGCAGGCACAGGGAAACACTGACGACACTGAAGCTAACATAGACGAAACATTGACGTTGACATAGACGAGGACCCGACGAGGAACAAGGAACACAGGTGGAGTTAAATACACGGGAGGGTAATCACAGAGACGAGACACACCTGGGAACAATCAAGGGGAGGACAGGACAACGAAGAGACTAAGGACACAGAAAACTCTAAATAAACACAGAAAAACACAGATCCTGACAGTACCCCCCCCTCAAGGGCGGCTACCAGACGCCCAAAAAACAAAAACACAACAAGGGTGGGCGGAGGGGCGCTGGACGGGGGGCCAGAGTCCAGAAAAACAAAAAACTACCCACCATCGTGGGCGGAAACACAAGAAGGTCCAAGAGTCCATAAACAAACAAAAAACTACCCACAGGGTGGGCGGAGGCAAAGGAGGCAGGAACCACGGAGGTGGTCCGGCGGTCGTCCGCGGCGGCGGGAACCACGGAGGCGGTCCGGCGGCTGTCCGCGGCGCTGGAGGCGGGAACCACGGAGGCGGTCCGGCGGCCGTCCGCGGCGCTGGAGGCGGGAACCACGGAGGCGGTCCGGCGGCCGTCCGCGGCGCTGGAGGCGGGAACCACGGAGGCCGTCCGGCGGCCGTCCGCGGCGCTGGAGGTGGCGATGAGTCCCGGGGGCCGCCCACAGACGGCGACGACGAGCCCCCCGAGGCAGGGTCTCTGGTGGAGCACAGGGGGTCTCGGTCGGAACGCTGGGGGTCTCGGTCTCGGGTGGAACGCAGGAGGTCAGGGTCTCAGGAGGAACGCAGGAGGTCAGGGTCTCAGGAGGAACGCAGGAGGTCAGGGTCTCAGGAGGAACGCAGGAGGTCAGGGTCTCAGGAGGAACGCAGGAGGTCGGGGTCTCAGGAGGAACGCAGGAGGTCGGGGTCTCAGGAGGAACGCAGAAGGTCGGGGTCTCAGGAGGAACGCAGTAGGTCGGGGTCTCAGGAGGAACGCAGAAGGTCGGGGTCTCAGGAGGAACGCAGAAAGTCAGGGTCTCAGGAGGAACGCAGGGGGTCTCGGAAGGAACACTGGGAGTCTCGGAAGGAACACTGGGAGTCTCGGAAGGAACACTGGGAGTCTCGGAAGGAACACTGGGAGTCTCGGAAGGAACACTGGGAGTCTCGGAAGGTGCGCCGGCTGGAACGCCGGCTGATTCAGCCTCGGGTGCGCCGGCTGGAACGCCGGCTGATTCGGCCTCGGGTGCGCCGGCTGGAACGCCGGCTGATTCGGCCTCGGATGCGCCGGCTGGAACGCCGGCTGATTCGGCCTCGGATGCGCCGGCTGGAGGTGAGCCGGAGCGGAGCCTCGGGGCCGGCTGCGGGGGCGAGCCGCAGCGAAGCCTTGGAAGCGGCCGCGGGGGCGAGCCGCAGCGAAGCCTTGGAACCGGCCGCGGGGGCGAGCCGCAGCGAAGCCTTGGAACCGGCCGCGGGGGCGAGCCGCAGCGAAGCCTTGGAACCGGCCGCGGGGGCGAGCCGCAGCGAAGCCTTGGAACCGGCCGCGGGGGCGAGCCGCAGCGAAGCCTTGGAACCGGCCGCGGGGGCGAGCCGCAGCGAAGCCTTGGAACCGGCCGCGGGGGCGAGCCGCAGCGAAGCCTTGGAACCGGCCGCGGGGGCGAGCCGCAGCGAAGCCTTGGAACCGGCCGCGGGGGCGAGCCGCAGCGAAGCCTTGGAACCGGCCGCGGAGGCGAGCCGCAGCGAAGCCTTGGAACCGGCCGCGGAGGCGAGCCGCAGCGAAGCCTTGGAACCGGCCGCGGGGGCGAGCCGCAGCGAAGCCTTGGAACCGGCCGCGGGGGCGAGCCGCAGCGAAGCCTTGGAACCGGCCGCGGGGGCGAGCCGCAGCGAAGCCTTGGAACCGGCCGCGGAGGCGAGCCGCAGCGAAGCCTTGGAACCGGCCGCGGGGGCGAGCCGCAGCGAAGCCTTGGAACCGGCCGCGGGGACGAGCCGCAGCGAAGCCTTGGAACCGGCCGCGGGGGCGAGCCGCAGCGAAGCCTTGGAAACGGCTGCGGAGGTGAGCCGGAGCGAAGCCTGGGAAACGGCTGCGGGTCCGGAAAGCGACGAGGGGCCGGGTGCACCGGCGGCTCACGTCGTTGTCTCCGAGCGGGCAGCGGAGGTGGCGGCTCCGGAAAGCGACGAGGGGCCGGGTGCACCGGTGGCTCACGTCGCTGTCTCCGATATGGCAGCGGAGGTGACGGATCCGGAAGGCGACGAGGGGCCGGGTCCACCGGCGGCTCACGTCGCTGTCTCCGGGCTGACCGTGGAGGTGGCGGCTCCGGAAAGCGACGAGGGACCGGGTCTGCCGGCGGCTCACGTCGCTGTCTCCGAGCGGGCAGCGGAGGTGGCGGCTCCGGAAAGCGACGAGGGGCCGGCTCCACCGGCGGCTCAGGTCGCTGGCTTCCCGGACGGAGGTATCGACGGGGGCCGTATCCGGGGGGTGCCAACACCAGTCTTGTCCCCCGGAAAAGCTCCCGCTGCAGGTCGGCGAGGGCTTCCGCTAGCTCCCTCTCCTCCCTGCCGGATCTCCGCCTCCTTCCGCTCTGCTCTTTTGGAGGGAACCTCCTGAATGCAGCTGGGTCCATCATGAGCAGCCTCACCGTTCGGTCTGGTCGGGTCCTACTGTCATGAAGTGTGGTGCGGGTTGGTGGTGAGGCAGACGCAGCGGACCCAGGTATGATGAATTTGCGGATTTAATGATGGAAACCAGTCAAAACAACGGACAGCAGGCACAGGGAAACACTGACGACACTGAAGCTAACATAGACGAAACATTGACGTTGACATAGACGAGGACCCGACGAGGAACAAGGAACACAGGTGGAGTTAAATACACGGGAGGGTAATCACAGAGACGAGACACACCTGGGAACAATCAAGGGGAGGACAGGACAACGAAGAGACTAAGGACACAGAAAACTCTAAATAAACACAGAAAAACACAGATCCTGACACAATGTGGAATATTTCCCGTGCAGCATAAAGAAAAACAGCTTGGGAAAGAAATAAATTCCAATGTTTGCATGGTACTTAGGATTATAATTAAGGCTGTATGCCTCACTATAACCATTGGACCATTTGTTTGTACTGGTGTTTGAAATCTAGTCTAATCTTTTGTTTAGTTATATATTTTTTTTTCACTGCTCTGGCAAGACCTTTTTCTGAGTGTTTCTTTAAATAGGCTGGCCACTTCAAATGGGGTTTGCACTTTGATACCTTGATACTACTCACCAAAATCGTTTGGAATCATAGAAGCCAAAAGACAAATTCCCCCCCGAAGACTTGATCAAAATTGTATACATTTTTTCCTTCAGAGACAGTGTCTTAAATGTGTGACTGTGTACAGCACAGTTCATTCAAATGCCTGACAAATCTCTCCTTAGCATGCCATCAAGTTCAGGACTCTGAAACATCTAAAATATGAAGTACAAAGTCTCTCCAGGACTGGGAATTGACATTGTTGGTCTTGATTCTCAAAAATTAAGCAACGTATGAACATAATTTAAACAAGCAACATATTGTAAAGACTTCCAGAAATGAATTCTACATCTTAAGAAATTGGTCACTAGCGTTGACCAGGTAGCTTAAGAAGAAAATAATTTGTCTGACTGCTTCCCACCTCCTTCCCCAAATGCTGAAGTGTCATAGGGAGATTCTTTGAACCAACTCTTATTTGCAAACCATTGTTTGAGATTTTGTTTTCAACGGACTCGATCATGTGGCTTCACTTGAGGGTCTAGTCAAACTTAACTTCAGGGCACAATTTGCCAGTTTTAGTTTAATCCAAACCACCAAGCATTATTGCAGCAAAACCTCTCTGGAGCGTCTGTACTGCCACCCATTGCCCTATTGAGAAACAGCTTGCCTCCCCACAGCCCTAATTAAATATATAAATCCAGGTTTTATGTTTTCTATTAATTTTTCTGTTACTACACAATGTATGTATTCATTCCCTTTGGTAAGATACAGAAAATACTAGACCCCTCCACAATGGAAGAGTTGAGAGTCAGGAGGGGGTGGGTGGTTCACCATTACATGCGGTACATTTATTTTAATTTTGGGCTGGCCTCGCAGCGCTGAGTCAGGCCAGGAAGCCTCCCCAAATCACTGCCTTCCTGCAGATTTAGGTGAACCTGCTAAGGTCCTCAGCTTGGCTTAATCAGAGTCGGTGTTTGCCATGTTTCAACACGACAAGACTGCGGTGGTAATGGACCTTACTTGTGTTACGTTGCTCTGTGCAACATTAAGACTAAGTCGAGCAAGCATCTGCTACTGTACTTAATAATTACTATTCATTACGAAACCAGAAGACCTCGGGCTTGTGTGCACTTACTGTAAAAAGTGCATTCCCTTTGTAATTCGACAGCACAAACAAGGCAGTATGTTGGTTTTGCTCTTGATTTAACCTCCTAAAGACATTAATAGTTGGCAACCTGATCCAGTTTTATTTTTGGGGGGAAATGTCAAATAGTATTTGGGATTTTAGACTAAAACATGTTAAGAATACATGCATAAATGAAAGATGTGGATATTCTGGACATATGTTTGTGATTATTCCTTTAATTTACGTACATTTACGCATTAGAAAGCATACACAGACTGCATCGACAGAACAGGGAGGAATCCTAACGCAGAGCAACATTAAATTCAGTGGCTCTATATCAGTTATTGTAACAACCTGACACTAAAGAGTAAAAACAGCTCCTAAAATCACAAAGTGCTGAACAACCAGCTGCTTAGCTCGTACAATAATTTCCTCCAACATGATTAAATAATGCAGCTAAATATTCTGCTGATTGTCACTTTGTCCTGTTTTCCATTACACTGCGCGGTTCCTGACCTCCACATTTCAGAGGAAACTGAACTTAGCGTCGGGCAAATCAGCCCAGTGCGTAGGCTGACGAGGGGTGTGGCTATGATAGAAAGGATTTAGGAATCAGTAATAGATCATCAATGATTTAGGAAAGGTGACGTTATGCGGCTGCGCTGCGGTTCGGTTCTGAGACGTTGCTCCAGAGTAAGCTGGTCTCGAGCTCAGCAGGCGGTTCTTTGAGGAGCTGCCTGTTCTCCTTTTAGCCTGCGTTGATTTTATTTTATTTTATTTTTGCCCCAGGTGCTCTAATGTTTCTCTTCAGTATACATTTTCGACTCAAAAGCGAAGCTATTGCGTGTCAAAGATGTACAGATAATGGTAGAGAAATGCATCAGGTTTTAAAGCGACTTGTGCAAACATATTGTTCATCTAAGTATGATCTAAAGCTGGCAAACAGAATCAAGATGTTACTTTAAATGATCGATTGTCTCCAGTGCAGTCCTGTAAGTAATGTGATGCTGCACAGTGTTTTGGTCAGCGACAACTCAATTCTGCTCATCTCTTTATTTCAGCCCCATTTTACTTATGGTATACATCTTGAAAATTTTATTATTTTGATGTTTTACAGCTGGACTCAAAGCCATATTGTCTTCGCTCTCCTCCACATCACAGTTTACATATTGTGACGTGAAGAAGGTTGAACAAGTTTGTCCTTTTCAGTCGTTTTCTTTTTTATTCCAATAAGAATCTGATTTATTTATTTATTTTAATTACACGGAGAGTATTTCCAACATGCCACAGCATTGCAATTGAATGTATATCTGAACTTTGACTAGACCACTCCAAAACCTTAGTTTTGCTATTTCTGCATGAGCATTGTGCTGATGCTGAGGTCACAAACTGGGGGCTGGACGTTCTCCGTCCGGGGTCGTCAGCAGGATTCATGGCTCCATCGACTACAACAGATCATCCAATAACAAAGCAGCAACGCTGGCACCACGAGGTTTGACTATCAGCATGATGATCTTTAACAAAAATGCTTTCATTTTTACATCAGATGCAGTGGCGCACATGCGTTGGTAATGCTATTTTCCACATCCGGTGGTGATTCGGGTGCCTTGTCACAGAGTTGGTCTACTGTGTTTTCTAAAGCCTGCCAGGGTTTTTAGAGGACGTCATGCTTCCTTTGACTGACAAACTTTATTGATATTCTGAATTCATTTTCCAGCAGGACTCGGCTCCTGCCCACACTCCTTTAAAATACCAATAGCTGGTTCAATAATCATGGTGTTACTTTGCATGACTGGTTGTGTCCTTGAGCAAAACACTTCACCCACCTGGTCCAGCATCTTGCCACCATCAGCGTGTGCGTTGATGGGTGAACGACAGGATGTAGCTAATGCCATCCTGTTGTTGCTATAGGCTTTGTACGGGAGGCTACATTGTGTAAACAAGCTAGCTATTAGCGGCATCTTAGCTGTTCTGATCTCCATTCAGTTTTTGAGGTGGAATAAACCGTCTGTGCCTTCCTGAGAGTTAAAGTGGTTATTTCACTAATTCCTCTTGATCTATATTAATAGGGTTTTATTAAAAACCTTCACTTAGAGTTGGTTTACAAGTGTTTGATAGATCGTTTATATTAACTTTAGAATTCCCATGGAAAAAGGTTTTATAAGAAGAAGTTCAGGTGGTCCGATTGAAAGTGGAAGTCTTTTTTTTTATGTTTTGTTTTTTTATGTTAAGCCCTTCTGATTATTTCACAGCTTGGAGAAGTTTGGACAGCGTTAGAGAGAATGAGTTAAGATGTCAGGTTTTTCTGAACAGAGCAACGCAGTTAAAAGTTGTAAAATTGTGCTGTTATGGTTTCCAATTCTTTTAATCAGTTACAGTTTCATCTGGGCTTGCAGCAATAAAAAGAGAGTCGGGTTTTTTTTTGTGAGCAGTTAATTTCACGGGAATAGCTTTGCTTGCTCTGATGTAAACACACATCCATCAAATGTAGATTGCATTATACCTAATCAGTCCATATTATCGGATGCGCTGAGAACAAAGCGTCTGCTGCACCTCTTAAACGCAAAACAGCGCATTTATTGCTCCGACACGAGTGCGGGGCTTTAGCTCGGATGCAGCTCGCGAAGCCAACCTCAACATTTGCACAATAAAACCCATCTGTTGGAACACGCTATTTCGCGTAGTTGCATTTATGAAAGCTGCATGTGCATTTGTTTACACCAGTAAAAATAAACCCGTCAAAGTGTGCAACGTTTGCAAAGGCCAAGATCATAAATCTGTGGATCATAAATCACCACACTGTGTATAGTTTAAATAAGCTATCTGTTTGGGTGTTCATGTTTGTATGTGAAGGCAACGGGATGTTATTGCGTGTGTGTGTGTGTGTGTGTTTTTTTTTTGTCAATCAATGGGTGAATAATTGCATAAATATAGATGTGAGTTATATGTTTGCTCACAGCTGCACCAATTGGGCACCAATTTACTTACATCAATAAAAGATAAATAATCACAAACAATAATGGTCTGCAGGACGGACTTGTCAGCTTAGTTCACCCTTATAAAAATCATCATAAAACAAAATGGGTGGCAGTAAATGTGGAGCACATTGCACACAATAAATCACCCGGATACTCACACACATCTCAATTCGCTGAAATGGAGTGGGTGGGATCGGCGCCAGGTCAAACCAACACATGGCAGAAGATATATTGTATTGATTAGCTTGTTCACATCAGTCGGCCGCTTTGCACTGGAGAGAAGGCAAGGCAGTAATGTACTTGGTTTACTGGTTTCATAACAAGCACAATTTGGAAAAACACATTAAAAAAAGATGCGTTGCACCAGGTTTTGCTTAAGCAAGTTTCCATTCGTCGTCTCTGAGCAGATGAGTTCATAAAAACAGCCTATCATCATAAAATATACATCGGAAAGTCTGTCACTATATTCACCGTACATAGTGATAAAATTACAACAATAGAAACAGTGCTACATGCCAAATGAAGATTACAGATGGAGATTACAGTTTTTATCTCTTGATGCAAACGTTGCTGTTTTTCCATCATTGTAAGAAAAATCCTTCAGGTCAGTGGAAAGTTTAAGACATTCTGAGAGTTTGTTCTGTTTGTGTGTGTGAGTGAGTTTATGTGCGTGTTTTTTATGGTGAAGATTCAGAACCTTCTTTTTATGCTGGAGGTAGTGCAAAAGTCTTCAAAAAATAAAAATACATAAATAAATAAATAAATAAATATATATATATATATACATATATACTGTATAACAGACTGGTTGACTGACTGACTAGTACACTTAATTTTTTTTTTTTAAGTGTGCTAGTCAGTCAGTCAACCAACCTGTTAGTTTGAGAACTGTCACCCTTGGTTACCCTTCAAAGACATCAAAACAGTTGACAGACACTGCCCACCCTTAGTCACAGATCCCTTTTTGCAAAGTAAGTACTTCTCTAAAATGTAGTTACTTCTGACTAGCCCCCTCACCCCCCTTGACTGTTTACAACCAGAATGGGTAGTTAGGGTGTCTGAAAGCAGTTTCCCATGGTAACTGTGTAATTAATGAGAAGAGTAGAAGCTTGTGTTGCAAACACTCTCTGTTTGTGCCAGAACATCTTTTAACCCATAAAGACCAGATGCAACATGTGCTTCTCCTTTTCGAATCTGACGCAATGTGATCATGTTGGACATGAAATCATGGTTCCTAAGACATGGTTCATTAGGGGAAGACGACATTTTCCCTTTAAATGTTAAAGTTTTCAACTTTATTAAGGGATCCACAGAGATATTTTCATACCTTAATGCAGTAAATCTGTATCAAACAAGCTGGCGACATTTTTCTACTAAACATTTATCTCACTGCTAAATATTACTTGTTGAATTAGACCCACATCCTGGTATGATGGACTGTGTAATGGACACCAAGTCTTGTTTACATGTGGTAGGAGCAAACATTCATATTTATCTAAAATTACCTGTCCACAAAATGGTGCATGACCCCTTGCAAACCTAACAGCTGGTATTTGCATACAGATTTACACATCTGAACATGTCTCTGCATACACAACTTCTTGAATTAAAGTGTACACTTTGCACTTTACACAAAGCTGGTTATAGGAAAACTTGCACAATCTTGCACAATCTTAAACAGTAGAAAAGTCTGCATTACTTGTCTGAGTATTGTCTCATTTAACATTGAGTGCCAATGCTACCCACTGCATCACTGACAAACTTAGGATCTTAGGATTCCGATCTTTGTGTGAAATAGCTATCAATAGCCAAAAGGCGTCTGTTAGATTTGCCAAGAAACCTCACACAATACCACTTTAACCCTAATTTAAATCCTACATTTGTAGGATTTAAAACAGCTGGTATTAGATGTGTCAGCATATACAGTATATATACTGTATATAATCTATATAATGTTTAAGTATTCTGTCATTGTCTAATCTTGTGGTACAGGAAAAACAATGTGTTAGTGTTTGAGGTAACTGGCGTAAATGAACGCGAAAGAAGCCGGTTTTGTTGGTACGGTTTAACTTCAAACTGTGTTTTCTAACATCAGCTTTGCCAGAATTGAAAAAGACATAATAATACCCTCCCTTCTGAAGCTGCTACCCCCGCGACCCGACCTCGGATAAGCGGAAGAAGATGGATGGATGGATGGATAATAATACCGCTTTGTGTGCAAGAGTTGTACTCAAAAACAATTCCCTTATCGGCACACAGTTGCAGCTGTGCAGGTTAAATGAGTTTGAGTATTTTCTGCTATCTAATCGTGGGCAGCGCTCCAGTGTCCCCTCTCAGCACAGCAGACAGCAGCCAACACTAACAAAGCTTTCCCTTTGTGCCTGGGACTCCATGATTGAATGAAACAAACAAAAAAAAGTCAATTTGCATATCTTCTTGTTTAGTTCTGTGTTTACAGAGGCGATCATGCACATGAGCACCTGAACGTGTTTGCACAGCAACGAGAGCGGCCGCTTCCCCAAACCTCCGGATATGTAAACGAGTCCGAAGCAACTGGGGAATCATTTTCGTTTTCCAGTCTGCAGCTCTGCCAGGTTCTCTTTCTCTCGCTCTGACTCTGCTCTCTGTTGGTTAAACAATTTGATACAATAGCAGCTCAGAGTCCCAGATTTATAGAGTGGTTTATACTAACTGATACTTCTGAGGATTATTGAGGAGGACGAGATGGAAGGAAACCCATGTTCCACAGCATGGTTCCACTTAACACACACTGTTGGTGCAACAACAAAAGAAAAAGAAATGTGCTGACTCAAGAATATCGTGAACACTGTAGCGGATGTTCAACTTTGTGTGGCTGTTCTGAGAAAGTGTAGTCAGAAAAGGCTTTCTAGAATTTCTCTCTCCATTCTTCCTAAAAGTTTCTTTAATAGCATCACAATGCGGTGCCACGGTTACGTAGAAATTACGCAAAAATGATGTTCCAGCGCCACGGAAACAAAGCCAGAAGAACAGATGTTAGCTGCTTTGTTGTGGCAGACCAAAAACAGATTGCTGCTTGAGCAACGGAGCAGGTTGAAAGGCCTGTAAACGAGTTCTGCTGCCGCACTGAAACGCCCAGAGATGAGGAATATTTAGTTAGCCAAAAATGATTGGCTTAACCACTAGCACTTCTCTATGTTACCATTGAGGCATTAAAGTTGAACCCGTGAGATGACGATACGGCGCTTTCAACGCATGCAGCTGGGATCATGGAACCAAGGGGGTGAGGTGAAATTGTGAAACTCCACATTCTTTTCGATGTTAACATCTTCAGGAGTTGGTTTTAAATACGTAAAGCGCCACGGCGACAGTGGGAAGAGCGCAAACGAAGAAAGACCATCAATTTCGGAGAAAATAGAGACGTTTTTTTTTCAAAATATGCTAGTTAAAGATACAAAGACGCCACACGTGCTTCAAATAGCCGTTTCAGAGGTTTTCAAATCGTAAACTTTGTGTGTTTGATTTCAGCTTGGCCAGTGAAGTCGTCTCCGCGCCGCGGAGAGGAAACGCTTCGCCGATTTGCACATGTTGACACGCGTATTGTTGGTTTCGGTCAGTGAAGCTGGGGAAAGCACGGCCACTCAAGCTGATACTTCCTGGTTGGATTTCAACTGCAGAGAAGATGGACCAAGCAAACCGAACCGTGGCCGGCACGGCGCATCGCTATGACAGCCGTTCCAACTTCAGATATCGATTCAGAACAAGATGACAAAGACGCAGGCCGGTCAGATCCAAGCAGTTAATATGTGCGTGGCTTGGAGCACTACGGCACAGCATAATGACACGGTCAACAGAGAATGAGACCATGCGAGCGCACCCATACGCTCCTCAATTCATACCTTGTGACCACATGGACATACCCTCCACCCAAGTGGCAAAGCTGCATGCTCACCTGTCACATTACGAATTTGCTTATTCACTCTTTTGGCTCTTAACATTACTTCTTGGACTCTAGGGTCCCCCAGTTTATGATGGGCCCACCCACTACAGCAGCTACTCAGTTGTAACGAAAAACCACCCAAACTGTTCAGAGAAGAGCTGAGCCGCGTCGAGCCCCCCCTGCAGTGGAAAAACGCCATGTGTGAAGTTTTTAAAGCTCCATAATAGCCGACTTACGTAAAAGTAAGACCAGTTTGCAGGTCAAAACGGTTCATGAGATCAGTCAGCCGTAGAAAGTGGAGTGGAGCCACACCTGGACGCAGTGCAGTGTCATGCTAATTCTAGATTTAAAAATCTCATGGTTTATGGAGATGAAAGAGTGCATAAATACGACAGACCACTGGGTTGCAGTAGTGCTAGCTAGCGCTCAGCAACCAAAAGGCTCCTTGTTCTTGTTGTAATAATTAGTCATATATTTTGAGACATTTCACACCCTGACGTCTCCAGTGATTCCGCCTGATTCGGCTTAGCGGAAAAAAAGAAATCCCATCTGTGTGGGAAGTAGCTGCCATTAATTGTGACTTTTGTACAACCTGAGGCAGCTCATAGAGACGCTGTCAGAAAAACAGTTGCGTCATAAAGCTCAAAAAACTGTTTCTCTGAAAGAGGCTGATAAGTGAAACCAGAAAAAGCTTGTTTCTGCTGTATTAGTTTTGACGCCTTAGAAAAACAGTCAAGGTCGTTATTAGTGTAAGATGCAAAGTGTGCATCTATATTTTTGGCCTTATGGGATCAATGTCACCATTAACCACTAAGAGTAGATGCGTTTCAGTGTAATTCATCTACATAGCTTTCTTGTGTTGGCTTGTGGTGTGGCTCATTAATGCTCATTAATGCTATTTGCTTTATTCCTTAAATTATTATCAGTTTTTTTTAAGTACTCTCCCTTTTGTTCGGTTTAACTGGCTCTGCTCTGAGTCTTGCCCAGTTCTCAGTAAATGTGATGATAACTGGGAGGTCAGAACAGCGTTTGTTCCACCCTGAGAGTTGTGCTTTCTGTTCCTGTAGATCCCACAGGCTTTGGCCAAAAAAAAAAGGCAACGTCCAAGTGCTTATATATCTACAACACTTTCACTCACAGTGAAACATCCTCTCATCACAGATGATGGCTGTTGTGTAGAAGACGGAAAGCAGAAAAATCCACCAGATCTCTCCAACTAACCCAACAGAGCAGCCAGAATTACCACAGTTTTGTCTTTTCATGCAATTCTCCATAGAGTCTCCATAATCCTGGCAGAATCTTTTTTCAGTGCATAATGGATCCTGAGAGAAAAAGGGGATTTAGCTGTACAGATCTTTGTTGGTAATGATCTGATGTTTCCCTGAGGACTAAGAACATGAAAGACCAATAAGTTTGGGAGAGCCAAATAATATTTTGTTTTATAACACAAGTCAAGTCAAGTTTATTTGTAAAGCACATTTCAGCAACAAGGCAGTTCAAACATCATAAAAACATCATACAGTCATTAGTTATAAAATTAAGCAATAGACATTGCGGTGTGTCAAATGTCATCATCAAAATCATCCAGCAAATACGAATCCAATATGTCTATGGATGTTCGGCTTACTACTAATCCAAGGCGACTCGAAACAGGTGGGTTTTCAGCCTTGATTTTAGAGAAACTCTGTGTTGCGGCTGCTTTGCAGTTTTAAGGAAGTTTGTCCCAGATTATGCTGTGAAGCTTTGAAGCAGAACACAGCAGCAGCTTGAAGTGGGAGAACCGCTGCCAACTTAAAAATGACGTCAAACCCTTCCAGTGTCGTCTTTTTTTCTTTGCTTTTCTTTCAAAAAAGCGACCAGCGACAAATCTAGCTACTTTCTTTGGTTTATTGCCGACTTCGGCAGTAAAACAGGGAAGCGCCTATAGTGCTGCCGTTACAGTGAGAGCTGCCATGAGCCTGACTGACAGCAGACTCGTCCTGCAGCGGAGCAGAGAGGAGGAACACTCCATTCAGTTTACACACTGCAATGGAGTTACACATACACAAAGCTGCTGGGGATCCTGCTCTGGATTATAGTTTTAGATGTTGACCAATGATTTATTTATTATTTTTTTTATTTTACTGGAACTGTTGCACCAAAAAAATAAAAATACCAGCATGTGGTTTTGCACAACCTCAGTGTTCTGTTAAATGACAGAAAAGATGGATAAAATAAAAAATAAGGGACAGCCTGGATGCGTTTCCTCACATTTCTTCATTTTTATTTTTTTTTTAAGTATCGGAGCAAGAGCAATAAATATGAATGTGGGCGGGTTGAGATTTGCGCTGACTTTTTTTGGAGTTGGGTGGGAGATTTAGCTGTCTTACATCCTGTTTGGGCTGGAAACTGTTGAATCTGGCAACCCTGCCGAACAGCACTACGTTTGTTATTTGTGAGACTGAGGCACTATGAGTGATAGAGAGCGAGATAGAACCGCACGGAAACATGAAAACAGCTTTTTGAAATGCATCCACTCTGGAACCTGGAAAAGTGATCTTTTCTGGAGTCCCCAGATGATTTCTAAAATCGTCTCCCTGTGGACGGGGCCTGAGTTTCCCTGCATGTTTAGAGCTTCTGTTCCAACACTCCAGAATCAAATGAATGATTCTTTACTATTTCTGTGCGCTTTGTTTCAACCATGCTGGGCCCTTTAATGACATGCTGAGAAGATTATCCATTTGTCTCAAGTGTGTTGGAGCAAGGACACATGTAAAATAAGCAGATGTGTGGCCACTAATGGACTGCCACCATATTGGACCAACATTATCGAACAGATTTCTTCTAAGATTTTCATATTTTTAGCTGCACTCTGATCAGCCTTACAGTCCCTGCAGAAGAAAAGCATCCCACCACCACGTTCAGTTTTGCTCACCTTTGACCCCGGCACCTTCTTCCAAATGTTTTCTGTGCGCCAAATGGCTTGTGTGCAACTGCAACTGGGACGTTGTGCAGACTTCTTTAACTGGCTTTCTCTTCGCCGTCCTGTTTGCGTTGTTCAGTACTACTTTTTGTACCGCTATCAATTTCTTCTACCTGAGATTTGGACCACAGTTACTTAATGATGTGTCTTCTGAAGATATTCAGCTTTAATTTTGGAGGTTCTAAAGCCTCTAAAGTACATTGTCTTAATTTTATAGTGAACAAACTTGAAAAAAAAAAAATGCAGTGGGATTAATTCTTTTTGTTACAAATTCCTGACACTGTTCGCTTAGCCCACTTACACTGAGCTCTGTTGTTGTTTAGGTTTCTGAGGATATTTTGTTGGTGGTATTGGTTCATAAATACAAGCAGATTTAAAATAAAACAAAACAACAATAACACACAACTATATAATTAGGAACAAAGATAAAAAACCAAAACAAATAGGAGCATGTAACTGAATAGACAGAGAAACAATGGCTGTAAAATCCCAGTGCGAGCAAAGTTGATTCAGAAGACAATCCTGATTTAAAAACTCAGCAGGAGCGTTTCCTGCGCATTGTCTGTATGCTCCTAGAGCCAAAGCTTACTGAGAAGCAGCTCTGTTGCGCTTTTAAGGCATCAGCTTCACATCAGAACAGATGACTTTTTTTCCTGATTTTTCCTATTTGTTGTTTGCCATCTCTGCTTGGGATCTGGTGTCTTAAACCCAAAACGCTGCTTTGACACTCTTCCAAGGTATTCCTGATGTCCGGCCTTGCCTAGATAGACTCTGACAGCTCATTTAGTCGTTCTTTCTGCCTTAGCCAAATGAAGCCTTCTTTAAATTGGGACATCTTACCGGCACCGTGACCGTTTAATAACCATTATGGTCACAAACGAACCTTGCGTCTCTTTTCATCAAGTTAAATAGGTCACTGTTTTTGACGTAGGACATCCGAAGCAAAGTGCCGTGCAGAAGGATTCGTACGGATTGAACATATTCTTGTTTTTGCTGCATTACAACCAGGGATTATGATTTTATGTCCACACAAAGCAGGGCATAGTTATAAAGTTTAAAGATGTCTTTTTTTTCCAGATATGAACTGAAAAGTGTGGTGAGCCTTACCACATCCAGCTCCGTTCACTGCGATACCCCACAATAAAATCAAGCCACATAGGACAAAACTTACAATTGCACATATGCCTACATATGTGCAAACATAACTATGAAGCCAAACAATCCCTCTCACAAACAAGACTATGATCTCAATGTCTCATACAAACACTACATATACCATTAAATGCTCTTACATTTAGTATGAAACTCTTACATACAGCATTACCAAACAAAAACAAAAGAGCTAAGACGTTGAGGAAAAAATTCAAAATAAACTTATAATACTCAAAATCTAACATACATTTCCCATTAAAAAAAAACATACATAGATGAATTCATCTCTGAAGAATAAAATAAATTGAAAATGAATTTATTCCATCAACATCTTTGTTTTTAAAATATTCAGTTTGACTTTTGAATTTATAGCACTACAATCAAGTATTGATTTGATTGTAACTTGAACTTCTTCAGATAAATATACAGCAGTTATCCCCATTTATGTAGCTCTGTAATTTCGACAACGTGATAGTGAGCGTGAGAACGAATGATGGTCTGTGTGTGAATGAGAATAGCAAAGTTTGGCTGAAAGGGAAGTGAACGTGAATTCTCAGTTTCTGATTGGACGCCTGCTAATAAAGAAGGCGGGTTTTCACAAACATAGACATGCCTGGGCTTTAAGGGAAAATGGCGGAGTGAAAGCCACTCACAAGAGTGAGAGAGAGAGTTTGATGGGACATGTAAGCGAGTATAATGGCGTTTGTGAGACAGTTTGGTTGTCTTTATGTGTTAGTCCCAGAGTACATGTAAGACTCATAGGAGTCACGTAATTAGGAAATAGATTCCATTCGTGTCCACAGTAACATCAGTATAAATCCAGCTCTTTGTGAAGGCCTCAGTGGTTTGTTAATGGCAGTGAACAAAGAGCATCATAAAAACCAAGGAACACAACTGAAAGGTCAGGGAAAATGTTGTAGCAATGACTAAAGCAGGGTTAGGTCATAAAACAACATCCCAAGGACTGAGCATGTCAAAAGGGGAAATCTTTAAATCCTTATTTGAAAGAGTATGGGATAACTACAAACCTACCAAGAGGTGATTGTGTACCAAAACTTACAGGCCTGAGCAAACAACAGTCAGGATAAACGGAAACTCTGGAGGAGCTGCATCTTGACTGCGTACAATGGTAGCAAGGAGGAAGCTAAAGTTGAAAGAAAGTCCATAAGTAGTGCTCCAACACGGCAACATGTGGAAGACCAAAACCAGACAAAAAGTACAGAGCAAGAATTTGTGTTTTGATCTGATGAGGAATACAAAAATGGTGAAGAGGGGAAAAAAACATATTCACATCTCGGTTGTCTGAGCAACAGCAAAACGTTGCCTAAAAATACGTACACCACTTCCAAAAAGATGATCAGAAAACGTTCATGACGTCGACTGGAGTTTTTTTCTCCTCAGCATTAAACGTCCACCCAGCTGGAGTGTCCTTGAGCGCAAGTCCGACGTAAATCAAAGCCCGGATAACGGTTAGAACCTGACAGACTCTGACCTGATCCACCATTTAATAATCTCCGACAGTCTGCAGATTTTCGGATTTTTCTCACGGTTGTCCGTGAAGGAACACCCTGTTGAGTGTCTTTCTGCCAGAACTCCACACACGTTGGCCAAGCGCACGTGTACACACACAAGTACATGTGGAAGCAAATACACCACACCCTGCCAGACGGCCGTCTAATTGGTGCGTCCACCAGACCCTGTTTTTTTTTTTTTTACTCTGCACAAATGGATCCTTACTAATTTCGTTTACACAGCCAACCTGATTGTTGTGCAAGTATTCCTCAGATCTTATGATGCATGTACGGGGAAACGACGTCCCATCTTTTGCTGCTATCTACAAGAGCTGCAGATGTCGATTAGGAAAGCCTTTAGCAGATTGTCAAACATCTCTCTAAGGTTAAAGACCGGCAGGGTGGGTTGGGTTTTTTTCCCCTAGTTTAGAAAAATCTCTAAACTACTGAGAAATCTCACAAGGGAGCTTTTGACCTCGTGGCTAAAACGAGATGTTTGCATCTTTAAACTTTCCTGCATAATAATAACAACAAACATGTTAAGTATTTTGCATGCACAAAAAAAAAAAAGAATTTAACCTTGCACATTAGATATTGAAAACCTGTTTGTCAAAAAAAAAAAAAGGGGGGGTTTTAAAAACTACAGATGCAACTCCGAAAGGTTGCCAGCTGGAAAAACAGCTTTTATCAGAGGAGCCAGCTGGGAGAGCAAACAGTTAGCTGTGAAGATAAGGAGGAGGGGAGGAAGAGATACCGAGGTTTAAAGAGTTGCATTTGGCCTCGTCTGCTCTGGCCTCTCCGTTCTGCGCTGGCTGCTATAATGGGGTTAAGAGAAGAGAGCTGGGAAGATAAATAAACGTGAGAAAGAGACCGATACTAGCCAGAGCTCCTTGGCCTCCTTTTTATTATTAAATCCACAACTATATAGTTTCACTGAATCCAGTCTTGGAATATTTTCTTGTGGCGTACAGTTCACGTATAGAAAGCGACTGATCTAATCAAGCGGAAATAAAAACAAATGAAATTTTCGCCAACACCGAGTTGATCATTTTATTTTGAATTGAAACTGCTGATAAGCAGCTTCCCACCCGTCTCCTGTGGGAAGCCCGAAAACGGCTCACTCTGAATGGCAGCTCGCCCAACCAAACAGTCTGGACGGAGGATTACAAAGTAGCGAGGGATTTAAAAAGAAATCAGTGGTTCACGCTGCTGCGGCACCGGGGTTGCGGTTGCACTAACTCGGCTTTCGGGAGATCGTGTTGATTGCAATTAAGGGCAGGGTTTGTTTTTGGTACAACAGCGGTGATTGTGTTCACTTTGGTAAGTGTTCAATTGTTCGCAATGATGCAAGAATGAGTGAAACGGTTGATTTGTGGCGCTAATATGGAAGCCAGTGAATTATATGTTGTGTCAAATTGATTTGCCTGAAGCAGTCTATAAAACATCATTCTGAAGAAATCCTGTTATTTACCAAAGAACTAACTGTGACTGATGACAACCAGAGAACACCGGCATAATTGTTCCAGTCGACAAAAGCCCCTAAAAAAGTCACTGAAACGACATAACAGCACACGACATTGGTTCTAAACCTTCATGTTCTGCAGATATTTTGATACGTACGACCCAGGGCACCGTTGTGTCAGCGGGTGGTAAGGGCGATCAGCCCAAACAAGTTTTCTGTCTGTTGCAGTGACACCAGAATCTGTCAGCACCTACGTTTTCATTACAGCAGTGGTAGCCAAGCTCTCTGGGATGCTTTCTAATGTTTTATTGTCTCTGTTTATCTTTTCCTTGTGGTTCCTCACACCTAGAACCTGTAGTTGAACACCTGTCTCTCTTCCGACGCAAACACTACTCCCACTACCAACCATGAACCAGGTCACACAAACTCTCCTCACACACCTTCTCCTGAAACATTGTTTACGGTGGTTAAGGCTACTGGTTTCCTAAAAATACAAACTGATTGTTAATATCCATAATTTTAACCTTTGCTTCTGTCTCTTTGCATTTGGATCAAAAGGAAAATCTTACAGACACAAAAGATTAAAGGGGTTTCTGTTTTGACGGACATTAGGACCCTGACCCCAATACCTAAAGGCCTCACCACACACCAGAAATGCTCTCCATAAAACTCGGATTTGTGTTTGAATCCCTCATTCTGCTTATTACCTCAAAATAACAATTGTCTGATGAACACCAGTTGACTTGTTTGGCTTATTGAGACCAACGTTTATCCGTGTACCTTGCAGAGTTTGATTGCTATGGATGTAAAATGTTGAATCATTACCTTTGTTGTGCTTCCTTGTATGGAAACAAACTTGTTTACCACGACTGTTATGAAAACATAGGCGCTCAAAAACTGCCGCACAGATTCTTTGTTGCCTGGATTGTGTGGACTGGATTCAAACCAAGTCAGCAGCTCAGCAGAGGAGACCATAACTCTTAAGTAATCTTCTTTTACCACGCAGCTTCCCGTCATCACTAACCCTCACATCCTCCTGTCCACCTGCCGAACTGCAGTCCATGGGCTAGATTTAGCTGGACCCCTTTACGGGACACTGGATACATAGTATTTCTTGCCTCGTTAGCTTGGTACAGATGCCTTGGGCAGATTGGCAGATTGCTTTTTCAGACCCAGCTTCATGCTTTTAACAGATTTCACACATAGTGAAAACAGACCACAGACGCACATTAAAAACATTTTAACAAGATAAAACTGTCGATTTTAACAGGATTTACTGTGATGTCAGGGCTTTAAACTGTTTCATTTTATTATGGGTGTACAGATATATATATATATATATATATTTTTAATGATGATTTATGGTACAAAACGTTTAAGGCTCGTAGATTTAGTGTGTATTTTACAAATTTATTAGCTGACTTTTTGGCGGTTTCGCAAACTCCTAACGAATGCTGCAGCTATCAGGTGTACTGATGCTTTAACAAGCTACTGAATAATTTCTAGATTATTAAAATGTTCCAATTTGCATGTTTTACACCAGACACGCCTAAAGTTTTTTTTTCCTCTCTCTCTCAAACAGCTGCAGTTCCCACTGTTTGGCATCAAAACTGCAGTCGCATAAACGCGTTATATCTTAGCAATAATTTTGTAATGTATCATTTATATATTAGAGTTTCTAGCACATTTTATTTCGATAAAAAAATTTATTAAGATTTTTTTTTTTTTTTTTTTTTTTATAAAAGCAAACAGTGATGCATGTTTTAGCCCAGAAATGAGTTGGAGATGTGCAATGCCACTTTCAGGAGTTCAAAGAAGTTTTTAGAGAAAGAATAGCCTAAAAACCTGCCTGAGTAAAACACTGGGCTCATTAAACTGTTTTTCCATGTCATTTATTGAATATTTCTTTAGCACTAAATCAGTTAAACACGCTGGAAAACTCAATCAGCTCATTCTTGATTGCTAAGAACTTGTCAGCTTCCATAAACCGGGTCTTAATTTCCTCTGAGGTTTGTTCTGTGCCGCTTTTGGACACTGCTGCCCTTTTTGCATGCATAGGAAAACACAGAATCACAAGGATTATGTATTCATCCATCCACTTTAGTAATTCAAACACTTGTAAAAACCCTACACCTACCAGTCATTCACTTAATCTTCCGCTTGGCAGTAGAGCATTAAATGGATTTATCGGTTGCTTTGACTGCAGTTTTGAGGCTACGTGTGTCTCGCGTGCGCTGCCGTCCTCAGTAGTAGCCGTTTTAATTTTCTTGTCTGCATAATGTTTACCGCCATTTTCTTAATCTTCCTAATTTACCCAAATAGAAACTGTGTGAATAGAAGTGCTGGGGATTTTTATTTTTTAGTCATATTCTGTTAGCTGCAGTCGCTGTCAAGAACCTACTGTGTGAAATATGTTTCTACGGCATAAAGTTGCTGAAATGAGACACCAAATAAAGTGGCTGAGACTTTGTAAAGCAGCAACTAATCAGCTGTAATATTACTAGGATAATAAGCACATAAAAACGTGTGTTTATTATACGGGGCTGCTAAAGATTGTGTCTCAATCAAAATGACAAATGTATAATCAAACTTTTTTAATCAATGTGTCCTCTGTTTAAAAAGGAATTATATTATGGGATGTGCTCTTTTATACAAAATTTTGATGTAAATACTTTGAAAACAGGTTTCCTTATCATTTTGGACTTTCACTTCTGTTATTTCATTGTTATTTCTTAATTCAGATGTTAAATTTATATTTAGTGTTTCTGTTATTGTTCAGCTTCCCTTCCGGTTCCATCTTTGTCTTTGTCGTCTCGTTCTAGTTCACCATTTGCTCCCTTTCTCCACAGCTGCTAGTCATCTCCTCGGTAGTCTCACTCACTCCCTTCCCCGGCTGCAATCAGTTACTTGCGTTTACTTGTTTTGTTATCGCCACTCTGTATGATTTCCTCTCGAACCGTTTACTTCCCTCTGGCTGCATCCATCACACTCCGTTGCCCTCCCTCTGGTTCCCTGGTTGTCCGTTGGGTCTCCGTTTCATTTGAAAGTAATTTTTTTCCCCCTTTATTAACAACATTATTGTTCTCCTTTTAAGAACGCACTATGACGTTTTCATGCCAGCCTCAAACTATAAACTAAAGGGAAAAGATAAATACTGATCTAGGAAATAAATTCACATTCAGAGAGCAGAGAAAGACTCCAGTCTATCTGTGAAGAGTTTGCATGTTCTCTTAGAGCATGCTAGGCTTCTCCTGATCTAAACTGGCTCTAGAACAAGTGTTCATGTGAATGATTTTTTAAAATTTTTTTATTTTTCTGTTGCCATGTGACAAATAGGCGACTTGTCTAGGCTGTCCCACGGCTCAGTGTCTGCTAGAAATAGGCACCAGCCCACCATGACCCTATAACGATAACCGTGTAGAGACGATGAATGTCTGGATGGATGCCCATGTGTAGGGTCACACCTTCATTACACCCATGCTGAGTAACCTCATTGGCATCATGATTGGTAAATTAGAGTAAATCTTTAAAGCGTATATCTTTGAAATCCACATAAAATGCAGCCGTTGTTGGGAAAAACTCCATTGTGGTTATCTTGAAGTTAAAAAAAAAATAAAATCACAGCTTTTGGAAAGCTAAACTCCTGTTTCCTCTTGGTTACTGAGTCTGTCATCAAGCTGATGCTGTGCTGATTACTTCAGCAGCTGCAAAAATGAGATCTAAACATCCCATCACTGGAGACATTAGTGCCTTTAATACTTGGCTTGTGAACCAGAGACAGTCTTGCAGACAGATCATGAACACATGGCAACGGTAGCACTGGTTGTAATTACCACAGAGCTTTATGTTGTGCTTTGCAGTTTGGTCTCTAAATTAAAAGGGAAAACGGAGCTTCTGAAGAACCTTGTGAACATTTGCCTCCGAACTTTAAATTTATGGAGACGTACCGCAAATTCTGTTAATTTTTATTTGGGGGGGTTAGATCCCACAATTGGTTATCGTTCAACACTGTCAACAGGAAAGTATTGTGAATAATGAGATGAGATTCAGTTGTTCTGTTGTGGGTGTATGTAAGGGTCTAAATTCAAAGACTTACAATCCTCAAGTCGGTAAATGTTCCCATTCAAGTTTGTGAAATCCTGTTTTTGGGACCACTTTTGCTCCCAAAATGGAGATTTATGCTAAAAATAAATATACGCAATCATTTGCCAGAGACAAAGGCTTCCCAACAACAGAGCAGAAGGAGCACCGGAGATTTCTCTGAACTGAATGTGCTGAGGCCAACTCTCCATTCACTGACTTTGAGGGGGTTAATGGAAATATTCCCCGACGGATCAGGATATCTTGGATATCTCGGACTCCTACGCCTCGTCGCAGCTTTGACACCCTGCAAACAGGAAAAACTCAATGGCTCTTTTATGTCTCTCTGTGTTTTCGATGTGTAAACACGTTGCTTCCTGATGCCGTGAGGTTTGATGCTATTGGTCATCACCACAAATTGACCCTTGTGAGCCTTCCCACAGAAAACTTTAATGCCAGTTCCTCCAGATGTTCAGATGACTCAATGAAAGAGCTCAATGGAAAGTTGTTGCCCTTTTCTTTCTTAGGCAATTGTGCAATTATCGCCATCTGCTATTGAGAAACCAACGTGTATGCTCAAACTGGATAATGCAGAAGAGTCAAATTTATGTTTTTCATTTTTGACTGGTCATTTATGTTTTTCATAATGTCATATGACTCAAGTTAAGTGCCTTAAAAAGTATTGATAACCACTGGCAGGACTCTTCACCAAATCCTACTGTAGAAGACGGGCAGTTAGGAAGCCACAGTTGAGATGAATTCAGTTTGCTAAAACTGGGACCCAGTAAGCATGTGGAAGAAGGTGCAATGGTCAGAAGTGAATAAGTTTAAACATTTTTGAAAGGTTTTTAAGAGTTTCCCTGCTGCCACACGCCTCACTTTAACGAACTGATGATCAACAGGCCTTTGTATGGAGCTAATTTAGGACCAAATGTTTAATTGTAATAGAAAAAAACTTTTAATTTAAACTTCAGCTTTTATCTAAACTAAAACCAAGTATCAATTATTTTCAGTCTAAATAAAATATTGTTTTTTTTCTGTGTATTTTGATTGAATTCATTTTCATTATGCTCCTCTTTCTATATTCTGATATTTGAGCATTTTTTTCTGTTCTTTATGCTTTTACAGCATAAAGAACAGCATCAATTCTTTTCTACTTTCAGATTTAATTTTTACTTTTGGATCAATTTTTTTCAGTTTCAGACTTTTGGCCCTGATTTTGCACATAGTTCATTGTTTCAGATGAACAGGACATGTGATCATAAGTGACAGTCTAACAAAGAAGGAAGAAGACTCTCCTCTGCCATGTTGCTTTCGGGAAATGTAGGTCCTGTGAGAGTTGTGGATCACACACACACACCCCTACACACACACGCTAAGTTAGCTTGAAAAGCTAACTTAGCATTTCACTATGGAAACAATAGTGTTACTGCCAGTATATGTATTTCAGCAACAACATTTTAAGAAGAACATGTCAATCAACCAATCAATTTTATTTATAAATTACCCCTCATACTAAAAGCAGCTCAAAATGCTGAACACAGGCTATGGCGTTCACAGCCCGCTGTTCAGGAGGGCATGTAGGGGATATTGAGCTGAGGAAAGTAATAATAGCTCACCCAACCATTTAGCTCCATATCTCATTGTTAAAAGTGCATGTAGCAAATCCACAAGCATCCAACAACCATTACGCCGAGCACAGAGTTGAGTCGAGACACAGGGGAGGAGTCAATATTGCCAAACTCCCAGAAAGCTTCCATGGACATGCTGAAACTATTACTGGAGCCAACTACTGTGTGCCAACAAAAATACCCATATCACCAATATCTCCTAAACGGAAACACACACACGGCCCCCGCCCCCGACGTGCTTGTGACACACATCACGTGCACTGAAATACACATTAAACACAAAGTCCTAATTTGTCCTCCTTGAATTTCAAGGGGCATCAGCTGAAGGTCAGTCTGGGTGTTCCTCCCACCTCCTGCAGCTGATAAAGACCCTGGGAGCAAAACACAAGCACACACTGAGACGCTGCCGCATCTACTTGTGTCCAGCAGAAGGTAAGCAGTGCTTCCCCCAACCCCTGTTGGGTCTGTCCACCCTCTGCCAGTGCCCATCACAACAAGGACAGCTAGAAAACCGGTAGCTGTTTATTTTATCCCACCTCTAAAATAACATGTCAAGAAGCAACATAAATCTTTCTGGACCTCACAAATGCAGTCTGGCATTCAACAGGCATATAGTGTAGAATAGAAATACTTTAATGTGTAAATAAAGTAATCAAGTAGCAAAAAGAGAATGGCATGACTCTCATACACAGTGGACTATGAGGTATATATTGGACTTTTCATTTAATTGTAGTTACATGTTTGTTACGTCCTCCTGAACTGGATCAGAGGCACAAAACTGGTGAGTTAACTTCAACCTTCCAGTCTGTCTGGACCTCTCAGGTGATTTCAAGGCATAACAGAAGAGTGGACTAGAAGGGCCTTAGGATTCATTTATTAGGAGTTACTGCAACCAATAACTACAAGCAACAAACTAGAAGTGATTAAAGGTAATAACACTGATAATAATGATCAATGAAGTTAAGATCCAGAAGACGACAGGAGGAGGGAGGCTTCTTCTGATTGCTTCCTGTTGTAATTTTGAGGGGATTTCCTCCTGAGCCACCCAGCTGATTACATGAAGTTTTTATACTCTAAAGAGGAATCATAGAAATTGAAGGGGACAGTCATGAACCCAATGGTGCACAGTGATTATGAGTAATGCTATACAGCCATGGAAAATTACAGTATGATTGCAAAGGTGACATTAAACAATCTACACAAATCAGTATTTTTTGGCCTTATGGTAGACATTATCAGATAACTGGATGTTTGCGTGGCACTGTCTTCAAATCTGAACTTTGTTGTTTATGAAAAATAAAGTTGGTAGTCAGCACATCTGGAAAAAAAGCTCTTTTCTCAAAGCTTTCCGGTCAGTGAAGCACACTTCATGCACAGTCAGAATACTTTTAAATGCTAAAGAAACTGGAGGTGAGTCCACCTCCTCTACGCCCCGCCTGCTCCAAGTCCCAGTGCCATCCTCCATCCCTGGTATCAGCGCAGACAGTCTCTGTGCATGAAATGTTGAAAAATATCAACAGTGAAATCTCTCTCCAACTGAGTAACGTTTGTCCAACAAATGCACGTACACATCGCTAGCCAACGCCCACTGCACTTTCCCCGGTGGTTTTGAAGTGTGAAATTGAGCCCAGATGCTTGAGGAACAAGACAACGATGTATGTCGTTTGTGAAGCAGAGATTTCTTTTCCAAATACAGCACACCTGCATCACTCCTATTCTCACGGTATCACAGTGAATTGAGCAGTGCAGTGAAACCTTTTGAATGACAAAAGACCCGGATGACTGCTGTCACTCTGAGCACCTTCAAGAATTAAAGGATGTGTGTTGAACACAAGCTGAGAATCTCAATACTCATCTGTTATGAGCCCTGAGACACGCAAATGATTTGCTATTCCCAGTTGACCAGTCCATCCTAAACTTTCACTTCGATCAACGAGAGGTCATAGACATGAACAAAGTTTTTTTTTCCACTCGTCAATCAGTGGTGCACCATTTCAGCACCGTCTACGTTCTGAGAGGAGACAAGATGGCGCGTCTGACATCAGACCTGTAGGCTCACTGTGAACGCTGCTGGTTGTATGGTTTGCACTCTTTTAGCCTTAACACTTACTGAAAGTGTTCAGTTTCTGCGATAGCATCAGCAAGTCATCTAAAGAATTGCAGCTTGAAATCAAGGAGCGGCAAAACGACACCAAGAGGAATAAAAACTGGTCTGTGAAACATCTTATTGCCCTCTGTGCATTTTTGGATTAATAATTTATCCTCCAGTTGCAGCAGCTAGAGGAGGTAGTAGTGCAATCTTCCCTAATAGTTGGAGGCAAGCGAGGGTTTTGCCTATTTTGAAATTTTGAGCAGCTGATCTGGCAAGTGATTGAAGGCCAACATGTATTTTACAGTCTGTTGACATTGGTGGTGGGAAATCAGCCTTCATTAATGTTAAAACTGGTGCACCACAGTCCTTGGTTCTCTGCTGTTTGGTATGTATGTAAATGACATAGCTGGAAAGTCTGTGATCATAGCTCTAATTTACATTTACAAATTAATGGTCAACACATTGAGCAGGTTTCTGAAGTGGTGTTGATGTTGTTCTGGACTCTGATCTAAAATTTTAAAAATACGTAAAAAAAAAAAAAACATGGCGGACTTGTGAAAGAAAGCAAACCTATGTACTATGTTCAGACTGATTAGAGATTTTCTTCCATTTCAAGCTGCAAACAGTTTTATGGATTCCACGATTCTTTCTTATTTAAGTTACTGTGTGACATCCTGGTTTCAAGCAACCATCAGGCATCAAGACGACATAAAACCAAGTAATTAAAGTTTTGGAGCGAAACCTGTTAGATTTCACCATGTTCTCAAAAAGACTGAACATGATGAACTTTGACAACTTTGTTAAATGTTGTAATGTATGATTCATTTTTAAGTGTTTGAAAGGTCATCGTCCTCAGGTGCTCAGTGACCTTTTGGTTCCTCTTAGATCAGGAGGTTTAGTATCTTGTGGTGCATCCAGCAGCAACTGTAAGGTGCCTTTTTGCAAAACCTCTTCTGAGCTTAACCTTGATGGCTCTTGCTTCACTGTGATCTGTTTCAAGCTAATTTTCGGATTATTTTATGTATGGCATTTTATCTTACTAGGTTTTATTTTAAGTTGTTTTACGCTGTTGAAGGGGGACATGCTTTGCAAATTAACTGAGGCTATAAACGTTACAGTGTTCTGTTTTTATTCATACGTAACACTTTTCTCCCATGCAACTAAACGTAGACAGATTAACAAAGTTTTTCCATTGCAAAATGACTTTTCCGCCATTGCGGCATCATCCAAGTTCCCACATCTGCTAATCAGCGGACTATGACTTTGCCTATCTCCATCTGTCCATCTGAGTGTTATCTGCTTCCCTCTCCAGTGTAATTTTAGAAGCAGCTACAGTTCTTTCCCCATTCTCGTCTACCTAGAGACTCAACAAACACATATCTGCATTGTGTCACTGAATCATGTGCATGTCCTTTTTCTACCTTTTTAAAAACCAATCTGCTTAAATTTGCAAAATATTCACACATTTAGTATCTGTTTTCTCTTGAAAGAGTTGCCACACAATGTGGCTACTCTTAAGCTTTTATAAATGAAACCAATAACACATCCACTTTAAATTGTCTACAAAGCATTTTATTTGTTTATATTTCATTAACAATGCACATTGGGACTATTAGATGGAACACAATATTTGGCAATGGTGTAGAAACACAAATATTTATAATATATTAACCCTAACTCAGTTTCATTCACCAAAGTGGATTGTTGTCACTTCTGTTTCAATACCACTTCCTTTTTGTAGAAAAGGAAGTGGTATAAGATCCTTTATGTCAGATTTTGTTTTTTACCTGACAAAAAGACAAATTATTTCACTCATAAAAAGACGCCTTTCCAATATAATTAGTGGAAAAAATCTGCCAGTGAAATTATTGACCTAAAACAAGCCCCTATACCCTGCTGAAAAGTTACGTAATCTAACCAAAGAAAAAGAACTGAGGAACACAGAAATTAACAAAACCCAAAACCAATTCAAACGTCATAAGATCCTGACACAAACAGACCTCCTGAAATAACACATAAGGGGACATAAATACAGGTTAAGCTAAACCACATTGATACATTGGGGAAGACAACATGGCTGCCACATAACAAGCAACACAAAACAATGCAATAAACCACCCAAAATACTCTCTGTTTTTTCCGTGTAAACATTATAGCCTTTGTTTTTCCAACAAATAATTTAAACCCCCTTTGATATACGTATTTCTCTATTTTAATAACAGCATTCCGGATCTTTTTTATTGATCTTGTTGCATCAATGAGTGATAGATTTATATCCACCTCATCGGTGCCTCTGCTGTATGTTAACTGTCAGGATCTGTGTTTTTCCGTGTTTAGTTAGAGTTTTTTGTGTCCTTGAGTCTCTTCGTTGTCCTGTCCTCCCCTTGATTGTTCCCAGGTGTGTCTCGTTCTGTGATTACCCTCCCGTGTATTTAACTCCACCTGTGTTCCTTGTTCCTCGTCGGGTCCTCGTCTATGTTTCGTCAATGTCCAGTCTAGTCGTCGTCAATGTTAGCTTCAGTGTCTCCGTGTGCCTGCTGTCCGTTGTTTGACTTATTCTTCATTAAATCATCATCATATTCATCATTCCTGGGTCCGCTGCATTCTGCCTCACCACTCTCACCACCCGCACTTCATGACAGAAGGACCCGACCATACCGATCGGTGAGGCGGCTAACATGGACCCAGCATTCAGGAGGTTACCTCCTAAAGGGCAGAGCGGCCCGAGGCGGAGGTCCGGCAGGGAGGACAGGGAGCTGGCTGAAGCCCTCGCCGACCTGCAGCGGGAGCTATTCCGGGGGACAAGACTGGTGTTGGCACCGCCCGGATATGGCCCCCGTCGATACCTCCGTCCGGGAAGCCAGCGACCTGAGCCGCCGGTGGAGCCGGCCCCTCGTCGCTTTCCGGAGCCGCCACCTCCGCTGCCCGCTCGGAGACAGCGACGTGAGCCGCCGGCAGACCCGGTCCCTCGTCGCTTTCCGGAGCCGCCACCTCCACGGTCAGCCCGGAGACAGCGACGTGAGCCGCCGGTGGACCCGGCCCCTCGTCGCCTTCCGGATCCGTCACCTCCGCTGCCATATCGGAGACAGCGACGTGAGCCGCCGGTGCACCCGGCCCCTCGTCGCTTTCCGGAGCCGCCACCTCCGCTGCCCGCTCGGAGACAACGACGTGAGCCGCCGGTGCACCCGGCCCCTCGTCGCTTTCCGGACCCGCAGCCGTTTCCCAGGCTTCGCTCCGGCTCACCTCCGCAGCCGTTTCCAAGGCTTCGCTGCGGCTCGCCCCCGCGGCCGGTTCCAAGGCTTCGCTGCGGCTCGCCCCCGCGGCCGGTTCCAAGGCTTCGCTGCGGCTCGCCCCCGCGGCCGGTTCCAAGGCTTCGCTGCGGCTCGCCTCCGCGGCCGGTTCCAAGGCTTCGCTGCGGCTCGCCTCCGCGGCCGGTTCCAAGGCTTCGCTGCGGCTCGCCTCCGCGGCCGGTTCCAAGGCTTCGCTGCGGCTCGCCTCCGCGGCCGGTTCCAAGGCTTCGCTCCGGCGCACCCGAGGCCGAGTCAGCCGGCGTTCCAGCCGGCGCACCCGAGGCCGAATCAGCCGGCGTTCCAGCCGGCGCACCCGAGGCCGAATCAGCCGGCGTTCCAGCCGGCGCACCCGAGGCCGAATCAGCCGGCGTTCCAGCCGGCGTTCCTTCCGAGACTCCCAGTGTTCCTTCCGAGACCCAGACCCCCAGCGCTCCGACTCAGACTCCCTGTGTTCCTCCAGAGACTCCCTGTGTTCCTACCGAGACTCCCAGTGTTCCTCCTGAGACCCTGACCTCCAGCGTTCCTCCTGAGACCCTGACCTCCAGCGTTCCTCCGGAGACCCTGACCCTCTGCGTTCCTTCCGAGACCCCGACTCCCGAGACCCTCTACGTTCCCTCCGAGACACCGACTCCCGAGACCCTCTATGTTCCTTCCGAGACCCCGACGACCAAGACCCCCTGCGTTCCTTATAAGACTCCCAGTGTTCCGACTCAGACTCCCTGCGTTCCTTCAGAGACTCCCTGCGTTCCGACCCTGACCTTCTGCGTTCCTCCTGAGACCGAGACCCCCAGTGTTCCTCCTGAGACCGAGACCCCCAGCGTTCCTCCTGAGACCCTGACCCTCTGCGTTCCTTCCGAGACCCCGACTCCCGAGACCCTCTACGTTCCCTCCGAGACACCGACTCCCGAGACCCTCTACGTTCCTTCCGAGACCCCGACGACCAAGACCCCCTGCGTTCCTCATAAGACTCCCAGTGTTCCGACTCAGACTCCCGGCGTTCCCACTGAGACCCCCTGTGCTCCACCAGAGACCCTGCCTCGGGGGGCTCGTCGTCGCCGTCTGTGGGCGGCCCCCGGGACTCATCATCGCCGCCTCCAGCGCCGCGGACGGCCGCTGGACCGCCTCCGTGGTTCCCGCCGCCACAGACGGCCGCCGGACCGCCTCCGTGGTTCCCGCCTCCAGCGCCGCGGACGGCCGCCGGACCGCCTCCGTGGTTCCCGCCTCCAGCGCCGCGGACGGCCGCCGGACCGCCTCCGTGGTTCCCGCCTCCAGCGCCGCGGACGGCCGCCGGACCGCCTCCGTGGTTCCCGCCTCCAGCGCCGCGGACGGCCGCCGGACCGCCTCCGTGGTTCCCGCCGCCGCGGACGACCGCCGGACCACCTCCGTGGTTCCTGCCTCCTTTGCCTCCGCCCACCCTGTGGGTAGTTTTTTGTTTGTTTTTGGACTCTTGGCCCTTCTTGTGTTTCCGCCCACGATGGTGGGTTGTTTTTTGTTTTTCTGGACTCTGGCCCCCCGTCCAGCGCCCCTCCGCCCACCCTTGTTGTGGTTTTTTTTTTTTGGGCGTCTGGTAGCCGCCCTTGAGGGGGGGGTACTGTCAGGATCTGTGTTTTTCCGTGTTTAGTTAGAGTTTTTTGTGTCCTTGAGTCTCTTCGTTGTCCTGTCCTCCCCTTGATTGTTCCCAGGTGTGTCTCGTTCTGTGATTACCCTCCCGTGTATTTAACTCCACCTGTGTTCCTTGTTCCTCGTCGGGTCCTCGTCTATGTTTCGTCAATGTCCAGTCTAGTCGTCGTCAATGTTAGCTTCAGTGTCTCCGTGTGCCTGCTGTCCGTTGTTTGACTTATTCTTCATTAAATCATCATCATATTCATCATTCCTGGGTCCGCTGCCTCTGCCTCACCACCTCACCACCCGCACCTCATGACATTAACAGTTTAGGTGCTACAGTAACATTTCTGACAGGAGCATTAAAACAAAGTGCAGCACAAAGAATGTCCTTGTTATCATATGAGTGATGTGCAGGCTGAAATTTCATTGAGAGACTAGACATAATGCTTCCTTGTGGTGTTCAAATTGACTGTGGCGAAAAATGGTAACGCTTGAAAATATATTAACCCGGGAATGATGAAACATCCAATCGGGTTATGATCACCTTCTGCTGACAGAGAGTTCGGCAGAGTATTTACTCTTCAACATCCCCAGAGAAGGATATGCCATTTCTGACGTTGTGCCAGGTCTTAGCTAAAAAGTAGGACAAACTCAGGGTTTGTTCGACCAACCCTGCTACCGAGCCGAGTTTGTTCACAGAGTAAGTTGCCGTGGAAGATTGACTCAGGATAACAGATATCTGCAATCTGGCTTTCCCAGGATATTCACATGGTTACCCCAGAACCCACCCAGGTTTTTCATTTATCCTGTCTTCTGAAACAGGGTCCTGGTCTTTTAAATCCGAGGCTTAACGAGATGATAAACACCCAGCGTGGCTTACCCACACAGGAGGACCCATCCCTGTCCTCATGGAAGATGAGCAGCACAGGAACACGAGGGGACAGGAGGAGAAGAAAGTACGCCACCCCCCCCTCAGGATCACGATGATCGATGAAAATGGGAAACGCAGATTCACAAATCCTAAGTGCTTAGCAACAGCCAGACATAAAAGTAAATAAAGCAAGAACAAAACACTTCAAAATCTCTAAACCACAAACATAAAACAATGACAGATGGAAGAAGCAGTTGACATAAAAAAAAAAAAGTCAAACCTGACACCGTCAGAGATAAAGCAAAGTCAAGGCTCTTGTTGAGGATAATATTTACGTTCACATTTCATTAGTTATGTTTTCTGATGTCCTCTACTACATATTGGGAGCCCCAACTACAGAACCCACTTCCCGAAGCCAAGATCCTCATCTCCCACATGGCTGGTGTGTGTTTCGGTGAAACTGTGTGAGGCGCAGAAACATATAGTGACATGTGATGTGAGGCTGGGAACTTACTTGGAGAGCAGTGGAGAACTGTACAGAATAGTGAGCTGATTATTCTCCAGTTTTAAGGCTAGTTGGCCTGTGTGTGTGTGTGTGTGTTTTCTGCTCAAAATGTTTTCCAATCATACAAAATTCAGATGCCAACATCCTAAATGTCTCCCAGCTCAACAACTGACAAAATGCACAAGTAGTTCTGTAGACACAAAAGTTTGTTTTCACTTACCGCTGCGGGACAACTTACTTTGAGACAATTAGACACAGACACCAGTTTAAGGCTAAACGAATCAGATGATTTATTTAACATTAAAGGACCAAGAAACTGAAGGCAGGTTTTGCCAAACTATAACTGTCTCCAGAAGAGAAAAGGAAAGGAAGAGAGAACACAAACAGCTTTTTGGGACTAGCGTGACTTCATTGTGAGTTGTAAACCCGCTTTTAGCTCGACAGCCAAAACGAGGCTCATGTCCCTTTCGCTGAGATTCCACTGACGGTCACTGCCCAGTCATAAATGAGTGGACATTACTATGGGACGTCGCTGACAGATGGATTGATGTTGTCGAAGCAACTGTGATCACATCGAGCTAAGCCTCAGCGACAGTCGGCTGCTCTGGGCCACACAAACGTGTTTGCGTTATAAAACTCACCCAACGAGGATTAAATGTCAGTCTGACCGGAAAGCCACGCGTCGAGGACTTAGCAACGAACACATCGTAAACCACGTTTGTGACATCATCTTAAATCATGTTTTGCAATCTCTTTCAACTGTCATGACACCAGTGTGCGTGTGTGTGGGTGAGTCGTCCTTCAGAGAAGACCTCTGCTGGAGGGTGCGCCTGACGCCTGGCTGGCTACACACCTGCCAGTGGTTCCCTCATCAGGCAGCTGCAGCAGGACAACCTTCTCTGAGCCGGAATGTAACTTACCCAGCACATAGATTCTACCTAGCTTAATGTTGTTGCAAGTTCAAAAACAAGTGATATTTTCTAACTGCTATTAGCAAAAAGTGTGGTAAAAATGTATAATCTTATGCATTTATACACTCAACGAACATGCTTATAAAGAGATTGTACCTTGAAGAGCAGCTAACGTTAGCTGTGGAAGTCATATTGGATTTTAAGGTTGGTGAGCAATTTTCAACTTTCAATTCATGTCATTTTAGTACATTGCCACTCATAATGAAATGCTAAAGGTTCAATAGTTGGATCACATGTAATATTAACTCAAAAAATGGAAACAATCTTGCGCGGCTGCTTAAAAGCATAGAGTTAAAATGGGTTTGTGTTCCTTCACTCTGATGAGGCTGTATTGAAAGCTGAATCCTGGATCTGATTCCCAAGCCAACTAAGCCAATCAGGAAATTTAAAAGAAAAAATCTTACAAATGTATTAAGTGTTCACATTCAAAAACACTCAATAATGAGTAACATTTGATCCTTTAATCCTACATCAACGATACTCTCAATCAAAACACTTCAACCTCAGATGAAGCTGAGTTGCCTTCTTTTGTACGCCAACTGTTGTATTCAGTCACTAATACAAAACTGATTTGTGCCCAAAGAAACAAAATAAACCCAAGCAATAATTCTCCGTCGTCCATTCTTCCAACTGTGAAAATTAAATGTCTTTGCAAAAATCCATGTTTCTTTGACTTTTAGGTAAAAGATTTCTATAATCTGATCACTTTATTCGTCGTTTCCTCATCTTTGCTTGTATATATATATATATATTTGTTTATTTCAGTATATTTGTACATATATGATTTATTTTCATTTGAATAAATGTTTTTTTTCTGGCAAAATATTCTAGGGGGACTCCAAAATCAAATAGCAGATCTTTGACATGCGTTTCTGTCTTTTCCCAATTTACACAATTAAGCAAATTAAAGAAAATCTTCCATCACTCTTGCCAAACAATGTGTTAATAAGAAGAATTTTAGCATGCTTTCCTGTAAGTTACCTGTAAATCTTTAACTTGTGAGTTATTCTGATATCCATACATACTCTGGATTTGAAAAGGTGAGTCAAAAAAAATAAAATAAATAAAAACTAGCAAAAGATACTGAAGCCTCTGGTTGAAGCAAGAGTTACAGTGTTACTGTGGCCTATAAAACTAGTGAACATACTCCCAGCAAGCCACAAAGCAAAGCCGTTCCGTGGACGATCACACAGTTGAAACTGGATATTTACATGTATGTTGCAAAGACCTTTTTTTCTCCCCTTTACTGTCCAAAATTCAATCTGACTAAACCTTTTCTGTTTTCAGTTAGTTGGAATTGGCAAAATATTTCTTAAAACCTTTCAGAGATTTTTATACATATTTTAAATGTTCCTGAATACCAACGTTTATGTAAATCTTCATGACTTTGGTCAAACATTGTTCCACAATCTTTTTGCAATAGTTTGCCCCGTTCCTCTGAGTGGGGTTTGTAGACTGCCTATCGCACGCACACACACACGCCTACACACCTGCACACACACACACACTTCGTCAGCTCTTCCCAACAAACCTTCCATAGGACTGAGATCAGGGCTTTGTAACGGCCACTATAAAAAAATATTGTTGTCCTTAACCTGACTAATTTGACTGTGTGCTTCAGCTCACTGTCCATCTAAACGGTCCCTTTGTGTCCAAGTTTTAACTTCGTAGCTGACGTCTTCAGATGTTGCTTCAGTATTTCCACATAATGTTTATTCACCATGATGCAATATGTTTTATGAAAAGCACCAAAGCTCCCATACAACATGATGCTACCACTCCCTTACTCTGCCGCTGGGATGGTGTTCTCAGATCTTCTCTGTTTTTCCTCTAAATCTGAAAACGGTCAATATGTGCAAAAACTGAGTCCTGAGTGTAACCGCGGTAATCCTGCTTTTTATATTGCTTTCGGAAAAATTGCTTTGTTTTTTGTCTGAGTAGCTTCCCAGCCAGAGTTGGTAATGAACTTGTTTTACTGTAGATGAAGTCTTCTGTACAGCAACACACTTTCATTTCTGGGTCACTGAATGAATGATATGATGGTTGAAGACTCTCGTAATGAATATACTTGCATATAATTATATTTATTGAACAACTATCACAGATATAGGTGAATATAGAGTCCTATTAATTCAACCTAAAGTTAATTTTTCATGTTACGTAGCACAATGACTGACCCCTGTAATGCCAGACAGAACTTTGAAATGCAAGGAAGAGTATTATTTTTATGCTACAAGGGGAAACAGCAATACTTCCTCTTTACTTTGCCATTATTGCGAACACATTGTCACAGCATCATGTCCAGGAACAAAACATTTGGCGATGAATCTTGTCGTAATATCACCCTAATCCATCAGTGCCATGGGCACCACTTAATAGAATAAACATGACGGACTCATTTTGTTCTTGTTTTTATGGAAGGTTAATTTTTTTCCTGGGAGGAACGATTGGTTTTTGTTAACTTTAATATATAGCACAATGCAAAGGATCTTTCACAAATCATGACCTCATGCCGCCTGATTATGCAGTGGAGGCAGAAAATGTGTAAAAATTTCATGCTGGCACAATGGATAGAAGCAATTTTTTATTTTTATTTTTTCCCTCTGCATGAACTTGGTTATCAGTGTGACAAGTCTTGCCCCCGGTGGTGATGACAGCGCCGGGCCTTCTGTCGTAGTTGCATTTAATTATTTCAAGGCCTGAGGCAAAACACCGTAATGGGGCTCTTCACCTTTCCCTTCATCTTTTTATGCTATTTTGTTGCACTGAAATGTTATATGCGTTGAACCTTTTACACTAGAGCCACACTTACCCATGCACACATTCATGCAGATATGCACAGATTACTCTGTAACTTGTAGTAGTTAAGTGTCAGGATTGTGAGCGTAGCAAAGGATTCAATGTTCTATGTTCAAAGTTATGTCACATAGTCTGTAAAAAATGTAACACAATCTAAAAATGTAAACCATTGCCTGTAATGACTTAGTTTTCCTTCACTAATTCTAAAAATGTTAGTTATTTACAATTCTCTGCTGCTTAGTACAAGGCATTTAATTGTTTGTTTGGTTTGGCATTTACCATGGATACAAGACATTAAACATTTGGAAGAAGGTGTTGCACTCAGCTGACATCTAAACTCTGCATTCTGACCATAACTCGAAATGCTAAATGTGGAGAAAATGCACCACACATCATCCTGATTGTAGCCTTTCCATTGTGGTGAACGTGCTGTGAGGATGCTTGTCATCGGCACGGACGGGGATGGAGATGGATGGAGACAAAAATACAGGGCAGTCCAGGAAGGAAAGCTGTTTGAGGCTGTGCTGGAGGTTCGTCTTACAGCAGAACCAGCAAAGCGAACATCCATCAAACATGATTGAGTTTCCGCTCTTCTACAAAGAAGAATGGGCAAAGAAGAGGAAGCTGGTGTAAACGTACCGCATGAACAGAGGGTGGTTCTATAAAGTATTGATACAAGGGGGCATAGAAATACACATGAAATCAACAAAATCTATGAAAGTCCTTCATTTCACAATTGAAATGTGTTGGCTTGTTGTATAAAATCACCAAAAAAATAAATAAAAATACAATGTCCATGGTTGTAATTTGATCAAATGTGAAGTAGTTGAAGGAGTGTGAATGCTGTGCAGGAAAACAGCGACCGAAGTAAATACGTTTTGCAAGGCTGCCACTAAATTTGAACTTTATCACAGAGCCACAAGGACTAGTTTGTCAAGATGTACAGGATTAGCATTGGTCCAGTTGACCAATCAAATTCTTATTGTCTTTTATATGAAAATATTTGACCCAGTTTGGTTACATTTAAAAGGTTGAGGCCTCTTCTGGGGGTTTTTGTGTTGCAAATCTGATTCCAAGAACCAACCATGTGTAACATGTTGGAATGATATCTATGTATTTCCAGCTGCAGTCATATTAACTGAATTTACGATGCGCTGCGTGAAAGAGAAATCGTTCTTCAACTTGGGATGATCCCCATGCCAACATGTAACACAGGACACCATGACCATCGTCCGGGAGATAATCCACTGTACTATCCCATAACTCCTGCTTGGTTTAGAGTCGTAGCAAGCCTCTGAAATGGACTCAGAGCATGAAAATCAATGCATCAGAAACATGTGGAAGTCTGCAACTAACAGTGGGCTGTACAGAGATTACTGTTGAAGGACCTTCTTAAAGGTAATCAGATTCATTTGTTAGAAAAAAGGATCAACATCCTGCCTGTCAGATAAGAACAATCCAATTCAGTAGTGTGTGGTAATTCTTAGCAGGAATCTAGGTTAGGGCCCAGAACAATTCCCCATATACTGTAGAACAATAATGGACTCATGTTTCTGTAGTTCTGTGCCAAAATAGGTACATGAAAGAAGCTCAACGGCAGCTTCCTAATAGTTTCTGATTTATGTTGCACAACATGTAATTTCCCCTGTGTGGATTCGATTGTATACTTTTTCTGAACTGCAAAGTTTCCATAGACTAACAGGAGAAGGTTTCAGCATCACCCTTATGATCTTGTGGTAAAATCACCAGGAAGTCATAGACAGTGTGAGGGAAACTGAGCTTTTGTTTGAATGGAGATGAGTTCCTGTTTTCTATCAAATTCTTTTTTTTTTTTTTACATGGAACATCTACAATTTACATGATTTACAAGCACACTTGCATCAATTGACTGTACCTGCTTGTCCTTGCGGGATCTTGCTTATCTCTGGCAGTCATTGGGGCAGAATGCACTCGAGACAGGTCACCAGTGCACAGGGCAACAGACATGAAACAAGCCGAATGACAGCAGGACAAACAACACATACACACACCTCAGGGCAATTTAGAGAGGCCAATTCAATAAATCAATCAATCCAGTTTATTTGTGTGGCACATTTCAGCAGTAAGGCAGTTCAAAGTGCTTTACATCAAAACACAAAAATGTAAAAAAAATACAAAGTCATAAAAGACACCATGAGGACAAGAATTGGGAAAACCAGAAGCACACATCACATTTTGATGAGTGCCATCATCAAAATCATCAATACACATCAAATATGTTGGTCAGTGTTTCATTTATCATGGTCCAACTCTAAACAGGTGAAACTCCATAAACACTACAGATCAAATTCAGAATCTGTGGAAAGAACAGAAGATTGCTGTTCGCTGGTGTCTGCCAGTCAGTCTTACTGAGCTCAAGGAAATGTTCAAAATGTTCACTTTGGCAGAAACATACCATGAAATTCATGTGACTTTGAAAATACTTGAAAACATTTTCTCTGAACTTCCCATCTCTACAAACTTTTGTCTTGGTCCATCACTTATCAATACCTCAGCAGTGATTTACAGAAATTACAAAAGTAGGGTTTTTTGTTTTTCTTTGTGCCCTGAATTCTGTTGATTAGATTCCTTTTGTTTTTCCTTTCATTTGTTCAAGCTTCTCTGATTTACGGTGGGTGTTCCCCGCAAGCAAATCCTCACATCTGGATCTTTGTAGCATTTTTGTGTACACACGGTCATGCTATGTGTGCTCTAACCTGCACACATAAATCAGAGCACACACAGCAACTGAGCTGGGTCAAATGAGAATACCTTGATGGGCATGTCTTAGTTTACTGCCATGGCAACAATCTATAATTTTTCTAATGATTCTTTCATTTATTCAGGGAAAAGGCTATCCAAAACCAATCTGGACCTATGTGGGAAAACCAATCGAAACACATTTAGAAAGTCACGTTAGTTTCTCCTGGCTTTCACGTTTCATAACAGCACCCAGAGTATTATTGTAACATGAGAATCCGCCGAGATCAACAATCTATCAAGAGAAAAGAGGAGCCATGAGAGAGGCATCTGCGTTGGGCTGCAATAAGAAAGTAGTGCATGATAGTTCACCCCTGGACTAGACAGAAGCCAGTGTCTATGGGCAGATTTCTAAATAATCTCAAGCTCCAAGACAACAACGTGGATCCTGAAGTTCTTCTATTGATTGTAAAGTATGGGACACTAATGACATGCTAATTTTGTAGGCCCTGTGTTTTTGGATGGACACAGTCCAAAATGTTCTGTTCAACAAATTTTGGTTCAACTGGCAGATAAGATCCCCTGATAATTGTTGTGTGGTTAAATTCACAAACCTTCTGAAACTTCCAGGTATACTTGAGGGAGGAGGCAAGCGAAACCATGAAACCACGGGGTAAAACTTAAAGAGGGAAATAAAGGCATTTTCTCATAGCAGAATGCCCCCCAAGTCCTCCTGGGTCGATAGTTTTGAAGCTTATTGAAATTGCAGTGAAAATGAACGTCCAGTTCACACATCTGCTGCGTGTTACATCATTTACACCCTCACGTTCTGTTACTCATTCTGAAAATTGTTGCAAAAACAAATTAAAACGCAGTATGAGTGTGGTGAGGGCAAAACCTCCATCTGGAGGCAAACAGCAACGTGTCATAGGTGTCTGAAGCTCAGCTGACTCCGACTCGCTGAACGCTATCTCTCTGCCTGTCGTTTTCATCTTCCTCTTATTTTTATTTTTCCTCCACCCTCTCTTTTTTTTCAACATATATTTTTTTTCTGACGGGTTTAGGCTTGACACAACAAATAGAAAATGTTTCCATGGTTGCATTTCCACCGTCCAAGAAAAAAGTCAACAGTGCATCACTTCTGAGAAAGTGTTTTTTTTTTAAATCCCTAAGCCATATGTCTTGCTTAATCACAAGTGATTCTTTTGTTGTTAAAAAGTCGTCTCAAGTTTCTTATTTTAAATTGAGTGATTTTGGCTTCCTGCATTTTTCATAACCCCCAAATAGATTGTTTTCCAACTTTATGTTTGGGTTGTTCCCACCTGTTTCTTTCTTGATGACAACACCTGGATAAAAAATAAATTAATTAATTTAAAAAAGATGACTTTTCAGATTTCTCTGTGTGAAGGTGTGGTTTGTTAGTGTGTAACTGTCTCTGTGTGCCAGAGTGTAAAAGACGAGCATGCTTCGAGGCAAGCCAGCACAATTTTCAGTTTATGCCGCATGTGTTTGGGTTTATCATTTATCACTCGATTAACACTTAATTTTTAAGGTAATCTCATTGTGTGATGGCTCTGAAGGGAGCCAGCGATGCTGAGGGACTAAGGTGTGGTGGGGTTAAATGGTTAAAGGTGGTCTCAAATTCTGGAGCCTTAAGCATTGCCATGGAAATGGGGAGAAAACAAAGTTCAGGCCAACAAGATTACTGCAGCTATGGAGGATGCAATAAAAGGTAATAGCCTGATAAGTCCAAACTGTTACTAGTTTTCGCTCATCAAATGGGATTAAATGGAATCTACTTGAAATATGTTTTACTCTGCTCTTTCTCAGAAAGTCAAGCAACATTAAAATCACAATAAATAATCCAGTGAGGCAATAGAAAAACGTCTCTAAAGTCGAGGCATAACAAAAAAGCCCATCAAACAATTCACAACAACTTCGTGACATTTCGACGTATTCGAACACGGATTACTTTGGAATCGCAGTCGACCCAAAATCGCAAAGTCGCAGACGCAGACGTCTTCTGTTGCCTCAAAACATTTTCATGTGTGATTGTGCTGTATATGGCTCCAAATACAGCACTGATTCTGGCCGGCTCCACTACGTCTGCCGCAGAAAAGAAAGCATACATCATGATGCCACCAACACTGCGGGGATGATGTGCTGGACAGATTTTTATAGCCAATTAAAATGGTTTCAATAAGTCAAAATGTTTACTCTTGGTGTCGTCTGTCCAGAGCACTTTCTTTCAGATGTTTGCTGTGTGGTAAACTGAAAGTGCGCCATCTTGTGGGTTCTTTAAACAGTCGTTTGGTCCTTTTATAAAAGGTCAGATTCGTGAAGTGAATGAATAGGATGTCCCTCAATGGGAAGAGTGTGTTGCAATCTGAAAATCTTGGATCTGCTCCTTCATGGACAAACTGCTGCATCCTACGTGCACAAAGGAACGTTACTGCAGATCCTTCCTCTCGGCCTGCTGAAAGAGTTTACAACCATCAACAATCTCCTTGCTGTTATTTGTAGTTTTCTCATTTCAGATGACTTTCCTGCATTTATATGCACAAAGATGCATGCTTATCTTATTTTTCTTTTTCTTTAAATTATGCAGTTGCTAATTTTATAATTCAACAGCACAGTACTATTTTTCTTATGTCTGCCTTTCCGGTACAGTCTCTTACTCTTATTTTTACATATTTTTTACCTTTGTATGAATATGCATGCTGCTGGCACTCCTGAATTTCCCCACTGTGGAACAATAAGGGTTATTTCTATCCTGTTCAATTTCATTGGTGTAAAAATGTGTCCGACCAGATTATTTAATTGGGATGTTTGAAGATTGTTTTATAGCCTACTCCTGCTGTGTTTCTTGGTCTTCAAATGCATTAGCAAATAGACTAAACTACCTCCATTTCATAATAATTAGACTTCTTAAGGAAATTGGTTGCCCTTCATTTTATTTTGTGGTATCAGAGTGAAGGGGGTGCATACATAGTCATAGTCATTTCACCAAAAAAAAATTTTAAATGAATGATTCGCTTTCTTTTTTTATCTTGTCAAATATGCACAACTTTCTGTTAGTCCGTCATTAAAACTCAAAATTTGTTTTTGTAACATGACAAAATGTGAAAAAAAAAGTTCAATATATCTGAATAGTTTTCCACGGCACTCTGCTTCCTATGTTGCACGAATCTTTTGAAACTCTGCTGTCGGTCTGAAGCCTGCTTCGTCTTGTTACTGGGGTAAAACAAATAGAAGCACTATTTCCCAGTCCTTCTCGGTAATTTGTGGTCTGATGCTGCGACGCTGCCAAAAAGTATATGTGTCCAGTGAGGATGGCTTCCATTGTGGACTGGTAGATGTCTGCGATGGGTTTCATGAGCCTGCTTTGACTCTTAGATACCTCAGAAGAGAAAGTCACTGTTGTGCCTTTTTTCATCACGTGCTTACTGTTGAGGGATCGCGAGAGGAAGTCAGAACAGCAGCTGCCAAAATCTTTGGCCATTTGGCAGATTATTTTGTCCGGTGGAACAAAGAGTTGGACGGCCAGAGCAGAAAACCGAGATGATTTAACAGTCTTCAAGGAGGTTTGAGTGGAGCTGCCTTTAAAAAGGTTTATGGGTTGGGACGCACATTGTTAGGGCTAATGTGAAACAGCGAGGTTTTCTCCAGGTACTGCAGTTCGTCCCTATAGTCTATTAAACATCCACGTTATGTTAATTAGTGCTGCTGTGATGGCCAAATCCATGGCCACACTCTGATGTCGGTAACTCTTTTTTTTATGCACAGTTTATTTTTTCATATAAACACAACAACATTTTAGTTTCAATAAAAACATTTATTAGTTGATTTGAATGCATCTGTTCTATTTGTTAGCGCGCACATTTAGTTAGCATATGTATTTATATCAACTTAAAGTTAATTTTGTTTGCTTAAGATTAATTCTGTTTGTTTCCCACCGGTTCTTACCTGCCTTGGAGTTGCCAGACAAAGGATGGGGGCCAGGGCTCAGCAGGCTTACATGCTGATTGGACTGCACCACTAGTTCCTGCTGGCAGGGGGAATTTGTAGTTTCTTTCTTTAGATAAGTTTTGTATTTAATTAAATTAGTATTTAAAGTTTAATATTTTTGATTTTCAGTTTTGGGTCTTTAGTTTAGCCAAACTTAGCTGTACTGTTATTTGTTTTGTGTTATTTGTAATTGTATTCTGTTTAGTTACCCCTATTGTGTCTTAATTGGTCTGATCAGCCAGTATATAACCCCTGTGTGTCATTTCTTTGTTAGGTCAGTTATGTTTGTGTGTGCAGCCAGTTGTTTACATTTTTTGCCTGAGTTCAGTTTTGTTTCTTTGACCTCTTTTATGAGCTCAGTTTATCTTTTGTTATTTATAATCTTTGGGTTAAAATAAAAAAAACCTATTTTTCTAATATGTCCTGTGACTCCTCCTGTTTTTAACTCGGTCCATCACAGCTGCAAATGGATCTCACACACAAAAAGGTGAGATTTTGTGTGTGTATTGAGTTGTCTGGAGTTAACTCTATGATGGACTGTTTACCTGTCCAGAGTTTGTCCCACCTTTCGGCTTATGACTGTGTAGACGTACTCCATCCATACACAACACTGGTACAGCTAGAAAACTTTTACTGAGGGTTTGGTTGGGAAAGACAGAAACTTTCTGAATGACATGCAATACAAAGACTAACATATTTCTGCCCCATAGATAGAATATAGATATAGAAAATGGTTAAATCATTAATATACATGTATAAATATAGTGGAAAAATTTTAATTTGTGTTCTGGCGCGGCAATACTTTCTTAATAACAGGTATTGCAAACAAAATCCTGACATCCAAGTGTGTGTAATAGAAGGTTAGATTAGCTATCCATTATTATTATTATTAACCTGTGCCTTAAGGACCAGAGTTGCACACTGCATGTTCCATCTGTTTCCCTGCTTTACTACGCCTGATTCACATAACTGCAGTTCAGCAAAAGCTTGTTAATCAGAAATCAGTTGTAAGTCTCCCTGCTCTGTGGATTAACGTGGACGATCTGTCACCCAGGACAGCGCTCCAGCATCTCAGAGTAATGATAGTCTGGTCTGTAATGAGAGTTTGTCATTACTCTCCTACTGAAAGTAATGACAAAATTACTTGGAACAGACCAGTAAAAGTGTTGATGCAATGTCCCGTTTGTCTTTTATTTGGCTCTTAAAGTGAACATGTTGAATTGTCAAAATTTGCCTTATGACCACACAATTAGTGATTGCCAACAAAAGGCAAAGGAGATGATGGTGCTTTTAACGGAGATGGACCAAGAAGACGAGGCAAAACCCGAATGCCTTGGCACAGGGCATGTCGGGACAATCTAGGGAAGCAAACGAGAGCGTTAGGAACAATTCACTGTGGTCACCGCAGTTTGTAAGGACATAAAACAGATGCAACATCAGCCTTTGTGCAGGCGGGAGCTGATTGCTAGGCTGCCAAATCCTGCCTCTAAATGGCAGCGTCATTATCTCATCACCAGCTCAAGTTCTTTCTACAGACAGCAGACATCTGGACGGCCACAGGAGGGATCGGAGCCGCTCTCATTGTCTCCATTGAAACGATAACTGGAGTGAAACATTTACTTTTGTGTCCCTTGGCTTCGGGTCTACACAATATATTTTACCAGAAGATGTTTTTGTCTTTGTAAGAAGAAGAAGAAAGTGGTTGTGGCCTTGCAACCAGTCACTTTCTTATAATTTAATCATGAACACTGACTTTAAGTGAGACAAGGGAGGTCTATGGTTTAGATGTTTTTTTGGATTCTTTGTCGAACTCCTGAATGAGTCAACAATTGAGTAATTTTAGTAGAATGGCCATCCATGGGAAGGTTCACTGCTATTTCATTTATTATGTTTGTCTATTTGCAGATAATGATTCTTTGAAGTCCCAAAACCCAAACGGAACGATGCCAGTGACTTTGTTTCTCAAATGTTTTTGAATTTCTTTATGTCGGGCCATTTTGTCTTGCTTTGTGAGATGTTTTAGCCAAATTCATGTTGTCACTCAGGTTATGAGTTGATTCTTTATTCCACAAGTCAATCGATATTCATGTACCGGTACTGAACACATCTCCAATGTGGTTGAGACAATCTTTTCATACACTTGGAGTACACGTACGCAATCTAAGACATTAATGGAAATAATGCAAGGTATTCAAAAACTGGATAGAGGTGAAATGTCCATTAACAGATTCCTGTCATCCAAGGGTGTAAACCCCATCTCATTATTGGGGGGGACCATAAACAGGAACATTTCTTAAGACCAACTTTGGGGGGTGTCGGCAAAGTTACAGTGAAATGTAACGTAAAATGTTACACATGAATGTGGTTTAAAAAGTTTAAAAGCTTTTTAAACCACATTCAAGCTGCAGGACCAAAAATGACTAATAATGCACATCAAACACTTGTTTTTCTCAGTAAGCAACCTGCTAAGAAGTAAAGCTAAAATTCAGATGTTGCTTCTATATGAGTTTTTTCAGTCTCACTGATCTCTGCTACACCTTTACAAAAATTTAAGGTTCTAAATAAAAAAAGCTTTAATGAGTAACTGCGCTTGATAAAATTTCTCATAAACATTGATTTATTGAAATGGTTCCCAATACAAGTTATGGGCTATTTAAATTATAACTTGTTCAGTTGCTTTATTTTTAAGCCTATTTTAGTTTTCCCATGTCCTGGATGGCTGACAACCAGCAGGTAGCAGGTAGATGGAAATGAATATCTGGGGAGTATCATAACTTAAACGTAACACTTAAAGCACCAGGGTTTATGAAATATTCCGATTTTATTTTGTGGTTTTAAAGGCTCTACGTTGAAGACAGTGAGAAATAAAGCCATAACTTTTAGTTTTTTCTATCTGTTCTCGACTCCCACACTCTAAGCTGGGTCCACTTGCTCAGCCCCTCCCACCCGTTTCATCCATCCATCCTTGGGGGTGACGAGGGTGTTTCCATGGGGGGACAATTCTAGACTTTTCCAAGGTTGGAAAAGTCTCCCCCCCCCCCCCCCGGGGATTTAAGCCTATGCTGTCATCAAGGAGAGACATTTAAAAGTTATATTTGATGAAGATTTTACTTCTGCAGTTGTAAAACATCCTGAAATAATGAAGCACTGTCTGGATTGTTGTTGTTGAGTTCTGAAAAAAGTCACACTTTGAGTCTTTAATGGAACTCTAAGCACAAATGAACTTACAGACATGACCGCCTGATCACAATGGTCGTTCATAGATCACAGCACTTGGACAGCAACAAAAAGAAAAAGAACACTCAGAGTGAAGTGTCAGCATTGAACAAGGTTCACAGAAGACTTTCATCCTCCGCAGGCTGGTGAACTCATGGAAAAACCTCGTACAAAGCTTCTACAGATCCCAGCTGCTTTCCTGGCTTCCCCCTTAACGGTTGAATCAGAAGATGACAACCAACCACCGGATCGCATTTGGCGGCGGCAGTAGCCAAATGATTTGCAGAAGAGACAGTTGCATGGAATGCATCTCCTTTAAGTTCCCAGAAAGCCTGACAGGTTGGGCGTGGGGAACGTGACTGAGAACAAGATTTTAATTTTTTTTTTCTCTATCTTGAGGAGAAGTCCACAGGGACAACGCAGAACAATTGCTCACATTCGTTTTTGTTTTTTCATGTTTAAGTACGCCCTGCCAACAACTGTGCAGCTCAGAGAGAGGCGTCACGTTTTGACAGCATTGTGCAGCTGGGTATTTATTGTTTTCCACAAATGGCAGCTAGAGTCTTGAAAGGAAAGGCCGAAAGAAACGGTCTGCATTCCCAGCCACCGTTTAAGATCGGTAAAAGCACGCTTTTTCCTTTATTGTACCTCGCATGTAAGTCCTGTAATATCATATTGAAAATAAAATGCTGCAGTTCTACTTTGCTGCCTAACACTTCACTCACTAATCGATGCCATGATATGGGACTGGCCAGGGCTATACACTGTAAAACATTGGAGCCACATTTAGTTGTGTCTACCGTCTGCTGTTCTTTAAGTCAAATAAATTTAGCCAGTTTTAGGTTTTGAACCTAAATGTGTGAGTTTGTTATGTTTTTTTCTTTTATAAAACTTCAACAAAGAGTCGAATAAACTGGAGTTTTTAGGTTAGCACTTAAAAAAACAGAAGAAAAGGACAGGAGTGGGAACTATTTCCCAGAGTTCGTAGTGGCATCATTGGTTGCATCAAAATGCTAAACTAAATGTTTTTGAGCAGAGTTCATTGTAGTGAAATTCAATATCAGATCAGAAATTTTGTTCATGAAACTTGAAACAAGAATTTAAATTATTATAAAGTTAAATAAGTACATATCATAACTTGATATTGTGAATAAAAATAATAAAGAAATATGTGCTCTTGAACCAGGCGAGGGCAGTTTTTTTTCTCGCATATTGTGAAATAATTATTTGGTTTAAATTGCAGCATTAAGTTAAAACTCATAATTCAAGAATAAAGAACTTAAAAAAACAATGTTTAGACAAATTGTCTCCTGTTATTAAACCGACTTTGTGAACTTTAATTTCTGTGTTAAAACCAATGCAAGTTTCTTGTTGACTTAAATTGCATTTTCAAGGAAACAGGTGGACTTTTATTTTCAAGTTAAACCTTAAACCACCTTCAAATGTTTTACAGTGAGCAGGAATGGTGGCGCAAATAGAGGAAGAATTGTCTGTTGTGTTATTAAGTACTCTGCCTAAGTCAGAGTACTTAACTTTCTGCTGATTGGCGACACTCAAGGGTTATTTTCTTCATCATCCTAGCTTTGAAGTATATTTTTGGTGTTTTTGAAGAAAAATTGAAGCTGACATTCACTGCTCAACACAATTACGAGGCACATCCTGCTGACTGACGGAAAATGTGAGAAGAAAGGAAGAGAGACAACGATGAACATATCAAATGTAAAGATGTGGCTCAGGAGCAAAGATTGCAGTTATTTAAAGAAGCTGAACAAAATGAACTGACTGCAGCCACTCGAAGCAATCTTTTCAGTCAAAGTGCAGGACGGGTTTTCCAGACAGACGGTTGGGATATCCATCACAACACTGCGCTGTGTGCTTCTCAGGCACCACCAATAATTAAGTGTTCCACTTGAGTTCACGTTCATGAGCCGCTGACCCGTTTCACCTTGAGAAAGATCAGTATCAGGGTATGTTGTCTGTCTGGCAGTCTGGATTGATAATTGCACAGCGTGCTGGTTGGCTGACTGTCCACCCACCTGTGACCCTCTATGGTCCTTCCTGTCTCTTTCTTTTGAACTTACTTATTGTCTCGTGGCACATTACTGAGAGATGCCCGAAGGCACTTGTGTCCTCTTAAGAGGTAGATCAAGTCCAGGGATACACAGCAGTAATTACAAGCTCAACAAACCGTTAGCATTTCTGATTAAAAACAGACGAAAGCTTCAATTCAGCATAACGCCATGAACACTATGCTAATGTAGACACTAAATGATGTTCCCCTGTTTTCTATAGCATGTACTTGTGGCTGCTACATCAACCTCACTTAGTCAGACTGCCCCAGGGCAGCTGTGGCTACAGTGTAGTAGCCTGTCACCATCAGTGTGTGGGTGTGTGTGTGTGGGGGGGTGTGTGTGTCTGGGTGAATGACTGAATGTAGAGTAAAGAGCTTTGGAGTCCTCTGGACTAGATAAGGCGCGATACGTATACGAGTCATTTGCCATTTACATTATCTAACAGTGAATCTTCATCGGTGCAGACAAAGCATTTGCATAGGGTAACATGGAATAGAGTCATGTTATTATTATTTTGTGAATATAAAATCAAGATTTTTTATCTGAAATATTTTCCTCAAACAGAAAAGCTGTTTAAAAGGTGGTTTACCCTCCAGCTGTCTTAAGCTTTTTGCCCTGCCTCCCTGCCTCTAGATTAAGCAGAACATGATGGATGGATGGATTTTCATGTGAAGCACAAGCACATATTAACGTAATGGTGGCAAGAAGTTAAATTTGCAGAGTCCCTACTAAAGTAACTAACTTTATTTTACTTTAACAGAGGAGTGTTATCACATTTTTTGTCTATCATGTTTTATTGCTATTTCTCTGATTTTTTTCAGTTGACCTCAAATAGTCTGGCCTGGAGAATCAAAGGATTGACCCACTCACCCTGAAGATGGGTCAATTATCCCTCTGTCTCCTCAGTCCCACCTGCTTTTGCTGCCGGTTTACCAAACAACTGATTAATATTAAAGGGTTAGAGAGCCAACACCATGTTCTCGTTAGCCTGCACCGGTTGAAAAATCAAAAGGATAAGCCATGAGGGACTTGGTAAAAATATTAGCAGATGAAACAAGACGGATGCCTGCTCAGATCACTCACCAGTAAAAGGCCATGCTGCAGTTTTGATGGTGGATGAATAATGCCTTCATTTCCACACTGATATACATCATGTACTTAGATGAAAAATATTATATTTTAATGTAGCATGATTTCGAGCCTTCTATTTTAACCTTAGCTAAAAAATAAATGGCTTGTGAACTTGTAAGTATTTTTTTTTCTCCATTGCTTTCATAAAAGCTTTTGGTTATTCATTATTTATTTATAACAAAATACAGGATTTTAACAAGAAACTGAGCATACATGCATAGATATTTCAGTTTGATAATCCTACCATCATTTTCTTGCTTCCAGATGCCACTTCTTTGTCTTTTTTTCTTCCAAATTAGTTTTTCCAAACACCATCCTGACTGAACTTAGTTTACTGTCAGAGTGGCAACCAAAGAGCCCCAAATAACCTCCAACGAAGTCAAAGGTCAACTCCAAGGTCAAGGTATATTGGGAAATACCAAGACAACATTGCAGCTCATACATGGCGGAGACTCGGTCACGTTCTAGGGCTGCTTTGCTACATCTGTCACAAGCTGTCTCGAATCGGTGTAGGGTATGTGTGCAAGACTATCCAGGTATTCTGGAGAGAGAGGTATCAGCCTAGTGTCCGTTGCAGGACAATGACCCAAAACACATAAATAAAGCCCCCCAAGAAAGGCCAAGTGTCAGAGATGCAAAATTAAGAAATGTAGTAGTTGTGGAAATTTCTTGCACAAACCTTTTGGTGCCGTCTGCTGGGGTACAGTTTGCGACAACCGTGCATCAGTTAGGAAGGACGTTTCCTACTCTTACTCCTTATTAATTGAAATGATTTTTATACTGTGTTTTTGGTCTATTGTAAGTAAATGAGATTATGTGACTCCAATAAATAATATCTCTTAGCGGAAGGGTGTTCCGCTACGGCCAGCTCATAGAACTGGCCTCCTCTGAGCTCTGATCTAAATCCTACAGTCAGTATGACACATCAACTTCACGCTATGCATCGGTAATAGTTGAAGTTAGTAGTAATGTAAACGCGTTCCAGCCTGCCTCCTGCTCTTGGCTCCAACAGTGAGTTCCTCTTAGTCATTTCTGAATCACACGGCATGCGGGTAAAGTGGACTCTTTACTGTGGCTATGCTTCCGGTAACCCTGTGTTGGCTACATTCCTGTTCGACTCAATTGGCTGATGGCTAAGACAATTGTAAGATCACAAAAATCTCCAATCCTAATTGAGACTGTGGTTTGAGACTCAACTCTTAACACATCCAGTTACCTTTTTCTCTGCAAAAAGAAGGTTTTTCCAAGTTGACGTGATTAAATAAACCGTGTGTTTTCTTGTTTTAGCCAACGTAGACCTCAGCACAGGGTCTTTGGTAAAACATATACACAGCGATCACAGTATATATTACACACCTGTGAATGTCTTTGTGGAAAAGCTATTTAGTCAACTGTTTTTGCACTAAAGGGGCCATGCCATGACGCAATGTTTATGGGGTGCCACAGCTTATTTTACTCAAACAACCAGGCATAAAACTGTTTCATCATGAAACACTCACAATCACTAAGGAAGAATAGCTGATCAAATAAATGTTTCCCTTATCTTTCTTTCTATCTTTCTTTCTTTCATTCTTTCTTTCTTTATGCTTTGTAATACTAGTTGTGTCCTTCTGATGTCAGGGAAGAATGTTTAGAAGGGTTTGGGAGACGGTTTTTTTGGACAGATGTCTCCCAAATTACGTTTTTAAAGAGAAAACATTCTGTTTGAAGCTGCTACAACAAATACTTACAATCAGATAACATGAAAACAGACATTTATGTACTCATGCCCTTATCAATACGAGTAAAATCTTTTCAGAACCTTGGCTAAAAATGTAGTGTATATCTCACTTTGGTTTCCTTCCAAGCTTCCTGCCTTTTCTTTCTTTGGGACAGTAATGGGAAAAGGTCTGATTGGGGTATTTGAGCTTCAGGAAGAACATTTGATTAGAGACACATGAGTTAAGATTTCCTATTTTGCCATATATTCTGAGTATGAAATTCAGTGTTGTGCTACGTGAAGCTTAAGTATGTCACTTTTGACTGTATTTTTTCCACTTTTTAATTTTTATTTTGAAGATCCACTCATTAAGGCCCTCATGCTATGCTATTAACTTTCACTTTCAAACACCTAGCATTCCAAGGATTTAATTGTCTGCTTACTTTAACTTGAGCTAAATGTTATTTTTGCATCATCACTACAATATATGAGTCGTAATTGTTGCACTTTGTGTTATATACATGGTACAGAATATATAAATCTGTGGCAGCCTGGTAATAAAACTGTTACTACAGTTCATACCAAGCCGGTACGTCCCAACATTTCTTCCTACACCTCTGAAGTAAAAGGCAGGTACAAAATAATTTGAAAGGTATAAAAGAAAAGATTAAAGACAATACACTGATATGCAAACAAAGGGTGGAGTCATTTTTATTCCTATTCTCTAATATTTTTTGCACCACTGTGATTACCTTTCTGAAAACTAATTCTAAGAAAGACACTATTTGGCACACTATCAAACTAATGTTTCAATAAGAAAATCACTTGTAGTTTACGTTTGTGCTTACTGCAGTAACTTCAGCCTGCTTTCTTAAACTGGCTTTGATTAAATTAACATCATGCGAAAGCATTTAATCTTTTTTTTTTCCATTCCCGTGACTTGACATAGGAGAAAACATAGAATGGGGGAAAAAACCCACTTAAGATCTTTTGACAAGTTTTATCAGTAATTTTATGTCCAACTAAGAGATGTCAAAGGCCAAAAGGAGATAAATCAACTTACAAATAATCCAGAGTGATAATGAGAACCAAATAATTGGAGCCACACTGAAAATAGAAAAAATGTATTTTATCATGAACTAACTGTAATGAAAAGGTCTTTATTACTGGTGCCGTTTTTTTTAGTGGTAAGCTGCACAACACTTTAAGAGTAACCTTTCACTTAATTAAAAACACTTTAACTAGCCCTTTATGTAGCACTGCTCTTCAAGTAGAAGTTCATAAATATTTATGAATATTTATGAAAGGTTTTAAGTATTTATTGAATATGTGAGTATTTTAACTTTTAGCATGTAGCTTCTTGCTACAGACCATTTACATCTGCTCCTCATTAAAGTGATGGTTGCCTGTGAGGATGACATAATTTTGTGAGAAATTTCTATATATGCCTTTTTTGTCAGTGTATTTACATAAGGTTGCTGAGGTGTAATGTTAAAATATTAATTGCTTAAAAAAAGTTAATGGTAAAATGTATATATTTGTATTTATTAAAGTGTATGCAATGTATACAGATGGGTGATGTAATTTGGTAAACTCCCCTGGGAGCAAAGAATGGTTTGGTCCTTAAACAGCTGAAGTTATTTAAGGCGGCCATTTTGTCATTAGAAAAGAGATTTTTGTTTCTGTGCGCAGGCTGGACCGGTCTTGTATTGTCCGTCAAGTTCTGTCAAACTTTTTGAATCTTTTGTAAGCAAAACCTTTTCTGTACAAAAAAAAAAAAAAGTCTTGTTGCTTCCGCCATACTCTGGCTCAATCTCTTTTTGTAAACCAAATCTTTAGATGCTTGTGGTTGAAATGTGAGATGTGAAAAAAGTTTAACAGCTTTTAATAGGCAAAGCAGTACAGTATGGATAATTTAATGGCGCAATCTCCAGGTTTAACATCAAAACTTCTCAAAAGCAAATCTGTTGCTTCTGTTTAGATTTCTAACCGACTCTGACAATATACTGTAGAAACTGTAACATTTAATCACATTTCCAGTGTTTTAATGTTGCACTCTTGGAGCTTGGGACAGCAAGAAGTTCTGAAGATGAGACAACCTTAAAAAAAGCAACTGATAGAAAACCTGCTGGTTCACCTGAACCGGAGATCTCACCAGCTTAAAGATTTTTGAGTGTTCTTTGGGACAAAATGCAATAAAAGCTACAACACACTGAGTGAGATGGATTGTGGTTCCTTGAAGTAGTAAAGCAGTTTTTTTTACTTATTTCACCATGATCTCTCACACCAAAGATGGTGGATTTTTTTCACTGACTAACCATATTCTCTCTTTTTCCACCTTAAAAACCTGAATGACCTCATCTTTCTAAAGAGAATTTTTTTTGCATGACACATATGAAGCACAGATCAAGACCAAATATGGTGCTGCAGGTTGAGACAAGAGAAAGAAATCGCAACAGAGCAATATTGACTGTGGACTACCCTTGAGACGGAAGTCCTTTTTAATCCCTTGGACTGAGAGGACTTCACTACATCGACTACAATAGGAGAATAAATACTAACCAGTGAGCAGGGTGGAAACGGCTTTTAAAAACCGAATCACAACTTTTGATTTTGCTCTGTTTTCCCTCGGAGAAACTGGGTCAGCACAGAACAAACAACTTGCCTTAGTCGGTTCAGATCTGATGTTGAGATGTTTTAGTTTCCTCAGAAAAGTTGGCCAAACCTTAAGAGCTGCCAAACCCTTATTGTTTTCAAACCTGCGTCACTGTGTCATGATGTAATGTGTCCCAAAAAGACAGAACGTTAGTCCAAAAGAGTGTGAATGAAAGACCCACCTTTACAACATGTGCTCTTCTACTGGAATAATGCAAATGAACCGAAGCTGCACCTCACAATAGTTACCATCAAAATTATAAGTTGAAAGTAAATAGTTAGTGAATAGTTATTAGCACCACCAATTATGGACCCCATAACACCTCCAGTGACCCTAAAATCTAATTCGCTTTTTCTATTTGTCTTCCTGAAAGAAAATTAACTTTGAATATCTTTTAAATATTTCAGTCAAAGTCAAAATTTTTAAGCACACAATATTACAAGGAGCTTACAGTATCAATTAAATGATTTGTGCAAACAAGAGTCCCTGTGAAGAAAATATGTCACTATTCTATCCTCAAAGTATTTTGTCAAAGGGTGTTTCCAGCAGCTAATCTGAAGACAACTAATTCTGGGTTGATTGAGGTCCAGATGTTGGGTGGAAAAACTTTGTGTCGCTGTCGTCAGCCGTGTCTGATCTGATCTGTTCTTGCTCTGTCTGCTGTTACTATGTTCATGAGAGACAAGTAGAATAACCTACAACAAAATCACGGGCTGCAAATCAGAATGTCCCTATCACTTAGTTCTAATTAATGACACATGGAAGCAATAGGCAGAGTAAAAATACTCCCAGAAAACAATATTAGTTTTTTTTATGCTTGAAAAAATATATAGATCAACTTTGTTTCATAGCGTTGTATCTTAGGGTGCATTTACACCAGTCCTGTTTAGTCCACTTTAATGAAATTCTGGGTATTTTTTCCCTAAAAAGTCGCAAAATGCATAATCAAGCTCTGATGTGAACCAAAAAAACAAATTCTTTTTCTTCCTACAAACCTACGACTCGGTTCGGTGAACTCTGGTGCGGTTCGAATTCATATGAGGACGCCAAGCAGATCGGAGACCAATCCAAAAGCAGGAAGCGGACTACATTACAGGGAATTCTGGGTAAATGCAACCAAAACAAACATTAGTGCTAACGAGCAAAATGACTTTCTCTTTTGCAGAAGACAAAAGAAAAATCATACAACCGCTAAAATCTGATGCCATTTCATAAAGAAGGAAGTTGCATTCAATGTCTTGTTCATAGGTTTTTATGTCATTTTCTTCAGTGGTTCATACAGTGTACATATGTTTATTTCAGTGTCCACTCTCACCTCTTCCTTGGCACATTTGGTATAGAAATGATAACTCTGATATCCAAAAACACCTTACCGCAATGTCAGTCCAAATCCAACCACACTGTAAGCCTTCTGAATATTGCTAAACTGAACGTGAGCAGTTTTTGTTTTACCGCTGTGATGCATGAGGTGGTGAAGCTTCAAAAAAGTATGATTTGAAATCAAAGTGACCTTGTTTAAGTTTGAAAGGTACCGCAACAACCCACATTCTGATCATTTAAACAAATGTTTAAACATTCTGATGTGCAACGATGGCACTTGATGAAATGTGAAATGTAATGCTTCAATTGTTGACTGTGCTTTCTATGACTTTGTGTTTTTGTGTTTTCATGACGTAAAGCACCTCGTTGCTGAAATGTGCTATGCAAATAAACTTGAACTTGAAAGTCTAAAGAAGTTGAGCTCCTCGAGGCTCTGTGATTAATTTGTTTGCAGCACTTCTTTCCCTCATGGCTCTTACATTATAACCCACGCAGAGGTCTGATCTCACTCATGATCACAAATCACTTGTGTGAGCTGAGTGTTTTAAGATCCTATTGTTATTTATGTGACTTTTGGACATAGCATAAGAAAACCCTCAAGAATAGAGGGGGGAAATATCATAGGCAGACAGCAGTTAGCTTAGTGTGAGTATATCTATGTGTCTGGAAAGCTGGAAAACGTTGGGTTGACATAAATACAGATGGCACGCAGCAGCTCACTTCCTTTAAATAGCACTGGTCCATTTCTCCATATTTGACTGACATTCTTGTCTCTAAGGGAAAAATGTATAATTCAAATTCATATTTTGACAAATAAAAGACTCTGCTTCAAATTGTTGCACACATGCACATGGAAGATTGGGAATAAAATATCAGAGTTGAAAGATTTTTGGTTGCGTGTCTCTAAGACTGTTATGTTTCTGTGTAAAAACGGGTTTTACATGGACCTAAATGTGGGCATGTTTGGTGCATTTTCTACAACATGGTCCTGTTGCATCCTCAAGATATGTCTTAAGGACATATGATGCACTCAGGTGTAAAACATACACTTTGCTACTGCTTCAACTTCATTTTGCCTGACCATTTTGGGCCGAAAGTTCATTGCTTCATGCACAGTCTGTGAGTCCTCCAAAAGGGCAACATGATTCTTAGCTAAATTAATCAAAAAGCAGGCTAGACTGCTGTCAGCTGGAGTCACTTAAAGGTCTCAACATCCAAAAATGAGTGAATATTTGTCAGTGTAGACAGAGAGTATGCATAGTGTAGAATGAGACTGTGCTGAAACCGACAAACCTAAGTTTTTCAGATCATCACATTAATCTTGATATCAGACAAGTAAATTCAAAAAAGTTTTCCACTAGTGATTTTATCTTCTAATGGCAAAAGTTAATCAAACCAACCAGCATGAAAAAGTGACTATCCGAGTCATAAAATTGTGAATTAAGTATGATTAGCCACATTTTCTGTTTCATTCTCATGCTCTGATTGAACGTCAGCAAGTGACGTTCTCTACGTCGTCATGCCTACATGCATTGGAGTGCTGCCAAGTGACTAATTGATTTTCTGTTTGTGTTTGCAAACAACTAATATTTTAGACGTGAGGCTAAGGAAGATGACAAGCTAACTAATATGTGAAACTTAAACTAAGCTAATCCCGTGTGATTAAAACTTACCTGAACCTCCTCAAGAAATGGCAAAGATTCTTTCAAAAAAACAAAAAACAAAAAAAAAACCTCTGGGATAATATAACATTTCCTGTTTATGTAATTATGGGCCTTTTCTTAGACCGCAACCTTTATAGTATCTCAAACTGATTTATGAGCAGCATGCTTAGAGTCCTTTCTTCCAGCCCATGAGTGGTTCTGAACGGCTGCATGAAAAAGGTTGCGTGAAATGAACTCTCACCCTGGATGTCTGTTAGCACTCTGTATCTGTCTGAGTCACGGAGCTTAACGAAAGGCCGAGCTAAAGGACCTAGAGAGTCCCAGCGCTGCCAGGGACCATGTGTTCGTTGTGAAGCAAAAGAAGAAAAAAAAAGTGCAAGTAAACAGAACAAGCCTGGAAAATATCTTGTTCCTCCTCCCTCCCTCCCTCTGTTTCTTTCTTTCTCTTTCTAGAAACAGCTTGAGCAACACTTCAGCACTATAAAGCAACAGCGCTCTGAGCCAAATGTACAGTACGTCAGTCTGCGGACCTGACGGGATGTAAAATGACAGGTGATTTGTCATTATGTTGTTTTGTCCACATCAAACTGAGAATTCAGGAAAGAAAAAGCAAAGCACAGAAGATCGCACTGCAGCACAAATGAGTTTTTGCTTACTGATAGTAATGCGTTATAAATTCCTTACTTTCTCACTTGCGGTTTTCTGAGTCTTATAGAAACAAATCTGTTATGATATTCACTGACTGCTGACCAAATATGTTTTTTTTACATATTTGTTCAAACTACCACCGTGTCCTGACAGTGTGATATGAGACAGATAATAAGTGAAAAGATCGGTCTCCTCCACCTCCACCCTAAGCTGCTAATGGTGTCTGAAGAAATGCACCGCTCTCGACCAAAAACAACCAATCGGAGTCAGTAGGCGGGCCTTAGCGCTGCCAATCAGCATCATATACTAACTCACTGTGGCAATGGTGGAAAAACAACCTAGCATTACAGGAAAATTGTCTATCCTCTGTCATTGGTGGTCATGCTAACTAGCGTAGCATTCATGACAGAGTTAGGATGAAGTTGCACCACTGCAGAGAACAAGACAGGAAGAGGGATGAGCAGCGCCACACAAGATTGCGATTGACAGTGCCAAGACCCTCCTCCTGGCTGTGATTGGTTGTTTCTACTTAGCACTGGGACAAGGCAGAGGAGCTTGTTTTTTTGGGGGAGGGGGGTTAACAGATTATCTGTCGTGACACAGTGACAGCGTTAACAAATATGTAAAAAATATTTATTTATTTTTAAAAAGCTACATACTGCAACTTTAAGGCACAGGTGTTTCCCATCATCTTATAAGTAAGAAACACTTGGCGGGTGACATCATCCACCGTTGAGTCCAGTGGATAAGCATTGTGCAGTACGTCAATCTTCATTACGTTGCTGTCTGGCATGTGCTCAAATGAGAAGTTGGGCAAAAAACCGTCTTCCTCTACAGTCCTCAAGGTGAAATAACGCCGCGAGCGTCGATGATCTGGATTCAAGCTGACCACAAACACTTGTACTATTAGAATTTCTTGACCTCAGTGAGCACTTGGAACGAATCAATACAGTACATGTTCCTAATTTTCAGGAGAGTGAGCTCAGTCTCAAAGCAAAAGATACTCGTGCTTTTTCAGGACCCCCCTTGGATTGTGTTGTGCTTCAGGGTGTTTGATTTGCTGATACTTTACAGCATTTAGGGTTAGTATTGTGAAAGAGAGCTTCGGGCCAAACCACCATCGGATATTTCACAAACACCAACTCTCAGGTTTATCGTCCAAACCAACCCAAACATCAGCAACATTCTGCGGGAGTGAAAAGAACACAAACCCCAGGCATCAACATAAAATTTAAAATAAATAAGAACTACTAGGTTTTCTTTTTCAGTGCTTTTCAGTGAGACATCGTCAAATATTTCTATTATTATCAATATAAACCAAAAAGAATGTAGCATTTCCATCATTTGCATTTTTCTTTACATTTTACAGTTTGTTTTGTTTACTTTAGTAAATTAGTTATCACTTGTAAATGGCATTTAGGACTTATTTGTTTTCTTTGTCCAATGTAAGAATTGGCTTCATGGAAAGCAAAAACAAGGAAATCTGTCAGCCTTTTCTCAAACATCTACCGACCCTGACCCAGCACCTGGAACCAGAGGTGGACATCACATTTTCTTTAAACTAGGAATAGAACCTAAACCTTCATTACATACTTGCACATGTTTTATAATATAAACATTTTAAAGTTTCCACAAGAGGTCTATTCAGTGCTCTCTAAAGGCCAGCATGTACTTTCCAGCATGAACACATTATCGGTTTCTTTTGCATCCTGGCTGAGCTTCAAAATGCGCATAAACATTTGAGTCACAGGAAGCTGTCCGATTATCTTGATCTAATGTTGAACACAGAAAAACAGTGCGCTGGATCTATGGAAACGCAGGCCGAGCTGTCATCTGATAAGGTGAAATTTACTGCAACGGGAATACGTCACTAAATTCTCAGACACATCCCATGTATCTTATTCATCCTAGTCAAACTAATAACACAGCGTTGTTAGTGACCCTTAAGGCTGGCTCACAGGAAGCTTTGGGATAAGGAGACTGGTCATGGACGCACAGTTCATACAGATAGGAGTCAGATTAGTCAGCGTAAATAATGATTTATCTTGGGAAAATACAGCTAGGTTAAAATTAGATTGGATCTCTCTTGTTCTAAAAACTGGTGAAATTAGTTCAAAAACCGGGGAAAGAAACAAACAAAAAAAACAAAGAAGAAAACATTGACTGTGCATCGTGCCACCCGACTAGACCAGAGTAATTTTATTTGGAACATTTGGGGGAGGGGGAACAAGTTTCATGCAATGTTTTACAATTGATCATAAGATTATGTGAACAATGTCTTTTTTAAAATAACTTTTCAGCATACACAAGAAGGCAATGTTTTAGTTGCCTTAGTTTAGTTTTATGTTCAGAAAAAAAAAAACGCTTCGTACAATGCTTACAAATGAAAACTGAAGAGAGAACCAAAACATCGTGCACAGATTGTTAAACCACAAACCAAACTCGACAAAGGCACAGACAGCAGTAATTTTATTAGCCTCCTCCGTCGCTCGGTTCCCATCTGCGACAAGTCCGAAGCTGCAGAAGGCACATATGGAACTGCTGTGTGCTCTTTAGGTGTTTATGTTGCACAGCATCAGGAGAAAGTAGCAAGCCTGGCCACAAATTGTTGTGCCAAGACATTGGTTTACTATTAGCATATGGGAGTTTTCAGGAGTGCACTCTGAGTAAAACCTAAGTCACAAATTAAAAGCATTAAAATAATTACACGGCCTGAGGCATTCGATTTTAAACCGCTTCACTTAATATATCTGCATACACAGATCTCTCTTTGTTCTCGCTTTTTCCAGGTTTTTATTTTCCTGCAGGCTTCATGTTGCTTTTGTGTGCTACTTTCCGTGACAAGGATTAGCCAAATGGGAAAACAAAAAAACAAATTATTTGAGTAGACTTCTCCCACTGGTCCTTACATGCGTCGGTGTGTGGGCTAATTCGCAGGAGGCTCAAATGCACATCATTGCCGCGTAGTGTCATGGCAACCGCAAATTCACTCACGTTACTTCAGGTCCTGCTCTTGTGGTAAAACTCATCAAGCGTCAGAAACGATTCCCATAACTGCCTCGGCACAGTCATGTCTCACCCATGCGGATGGTGGTGAGGACCACAGACTGTTGGAGACAAATTAGTCTGGCCTGTTGCTTTCTGCTGAATATTTCTGCTTCTTAAATTCCTGAGGAGCAAATCAAAGCTGGCACGGCGCCAATTAATGGGTCACTCAGTGTTTCCACATTTTTCCTAGATGTCGCGTTGTGTTTGCACGATAAAGATTGGAGATGAAATCAAACTTTCAAAGCATCACGATGCGGACATGGAGGATTCTGAATTGATTAATTATCTAAGTTTGATATTGAATCGAATTTAGTTATGGGGTTATAAGTTAAACCAATTGAGATCACATTTTAGTCTTTTTGAAATGCAATGAAGTCAAATCGGCAAGTCTTTTATGAGGTATAAAGGCGGCCAGCTGTCCAACTTTAGATGGTAGCAGTTTTTGTCTGCTGCCTCACTACTTAAAGTGACATCATGTGTTGGGGAGGTATCACTTCAATCCATCCTCCCAATATTTATACCCGTTTAATCCAGTTCAGAATCATGATGTAGACTGCGATGGATTCCAGTATTATGCACGGTTGACTTTTTTTAGCTTTACATCATGTTATGATGTTATTCCCTCATCAAAAAACATCCTGTGGTGTTGCTTTGAGAAATCCTTTAATCTCCGGTGGCAACCAGTCAGCTGTGCAAAAAACCCTGGGTGGACCTAGTGCTGCCTTCGAGATGAAGCTCCTCCTCGGGAGTTTGCAGTTTCCAAACTCCCGAGCTTCTGCCTCACAGAGCACCCACCTCCCCTGTGACTCTGCCACTCAGCTCCTTCCGACTAGCCAGCAGCAATTAGCAAAACCTTGGTGGAACTGCACATTTGCTGAGCTCTTTATACGAGCTTCTGCTCAGTGCAAAGCTGGTAAAATCGCTGCTTAAGGGTTGATAGAAGAGCGATGTTGTGATGACGTCCTGAAGGCGGAGTTTCAGAAAGAGCAGCTGTTTTTAAAGAGACAGAGGCCTAATTTCAATGCATTAAATTTTGAAGTCAAGTTTCTTTTAAGTCATTAGTGATATATGCAGCGTTTTATAACAACTGACGGTAACGTAGTTACATGACTGCTCTACACAATGATACTATGTGGCTGGAAAACATAATGCTGCCCCTTTAACATCTGTAGCATAAGGACATTTAAGGGAGTGTTTACGACTTGATCAGTGTTGATGCAGACACTGAAATACAGTAGACTCATGGAGGGAGTAAAGGACCACAACCACTTGCAAATAGCGAAAATCTGCACATACTTTAGAGACCTTAAAGTTTCTTCTAACTGCATTTTTTAATAGTTCAAACTCCAAATATACCTTAATATGCAATAATATTGGAAACTGTCTTAGCGGTACCACATAAGCTAATCTTTACTGTCTTCCTTATCTCTGCTCTTGGGGGTACAGCCAATCAGTCCCAAGGAAAATTAATGCCACTTCTGGATTGGCTGCTTTGCAAACGGCAGCCAAAAGCGTGTTACGCAGCACTGAAGCACATTTCTTTAATCTTGAAACATTTCAAGTCTCAAAGTCCTGCAGCAGTTCATGAGAACTTTGATTTGTTAATGTCAGTGTCAACTTCATTTACATAGCACCTCATAACAAACACTTGGCGCCGAAGTGTTACCCAGCAGGAACAATACAAGTAGTCCCAGTAGGACAGTAAAAATAAAAACTTCTGTGAAGTAAATAATCTAAAAACCCTCTAACCTTACCAGCATAAGGGACATAGCAACTAAAGCATTGAAATTTGTTATAAAATCATTGTGTCTGTTTTTGCTCTCATTGTTTTTGCCTGTTGCTCTCACTCTCTCCTTTACCTCACACTTCTGCACTGCGCCGGCTCTCTGAGTGGGTTGTATACACAATGTAATTACAGTCTTCTCAGCCCACAAGCAATGAAACAGTATAGAAACACTTTGGGTCTCTACATTTGTCGTCATGAGGGCCAGGCGGCTGAGGGGCCTTGTTGTGTGTGATTGCACAGATTCATCACCCTCGGGCAATCGCAACCAAACAATTCATCATGGTTTAAATTCACACTCAGAAGATCTGCCAGCAGAAAGGGTATACTTCCTGAACTGTTTATGTCGGTCCGTTCTACCCTATCTGTGCGCGGTGATTGTTAGCTGTTGTGTTAATATTGTGGGACTTGCCATGGCATGAAAAATCCTCTGAAGTAGAAGGTGAAGTAAAGTGATCAAAACACATGCGCACTATGTGCTCAAACCACACCATGAAGAAGAACAAAATTGCAATTTTCTGCTGGGAACTCACATAGGTCCTGTATAGTAAATGCAGTAATACACTTACTTAGGTGCAGATAAAATTACAAAGCAGGTTTTACTATTGCCAACCAAAAACAGACTCCCCAGGATGGCAACCATTAATGCAAATTTGATTAAACTACCAGTTAACAGAGTGTGATTTCAATAAAATAATAAAATGAGAAATATTTTGTCTCTGTTCCATGAAGTGACAAAATACTTGGCTGATGGAAGCAGTTACAGTTAAGCAGAGAACCAGGACATTTTATGTTCTAAAACAAAATATAATTAATATGAAAATGACAAACTAATATGAATTTTTCAAAGAATTACCATCTCTAAATAAACCACAGAGGTCCTAAAGCTAGTGAACCTAGCTCTCTAGGTTTACTAGTATCCTAGCTTACTAGTAATATAGGGTTACTAGCATTAGTAAGCTAGTACTAGTTAGCTACTACTAGTTAGCTATGACTAGCTTTCTAGTACGTGTTAGGACAGTAAACGTAGGACAACTAGGCTTACTAGCTTTAGGACAAACCTACTTGCATAAGAAATTGCTGACACACACTAACATTTTCAGTCATAATATAAAAATTGTAATTGCAAAAAAAAAATAACAAATGTGTGTTTTTAGAGTGGAATGACGAATTATTGAAAAATGTGTAGGTGTGCTTTCATTGTTGCGTTGTCCGTGCAACAAAGGTACATAAGGATTATGTTTTATATACAAAGAGCAGTCATTTTTCAATAATCCTGTTCTTGGCCTGAAATCACCTTCCTGTCATAACTTGCTAAGGCCGTTTGGGTTTGGCTCTCTGAGAAATGGACCTCATTTTTCAAAAGGCACACAAGAAACTGGAATCATTGGTTTTACAGAAGAAAGAATTTAAAATGTTTGTTTACCCATTTTTTTTGGCTGACACATATTATATATCCTCAATGGGTTTACAGATCTGACCAAAAAAAAAGAAAGAAAAAAGCTAACAATGCAATCACACAGCAAAAATGCATTTCCATTGTCAAATGAAAAATCTGCAACTGACTCAGCATGCATGTTTTTGTGCTGTGGGAAAGAACTATTAAAAGAAAACTTTTTTTCATGTTTGAGGAGAACACAGAGAACTCAACACAGCAAGGTCTGAGAACTGAACTGGAGATCTCCTCAAACATAGAGCAAAGTATAAAAATAGAGCGAAACTAGAGCAAAGCCTAATTCATTAGCAGATATGTTGGATGTGACATCTGATATTTTGATATCCATTTTAGACTTTGAAGTAGTGCTGAATGTGATTGACATATGCAAATCTACAGCAACACATAACTTGTTCTTGCACATGAAAAACCTTACAAAACATAAAACTATTCCTTTGAGCGTACAGTAGAGATGTTTACGCCTCAGCTTTAGGCTATTTGAAACCGAGTCACAAATTGTGAAGGGAAAGCAGTGGCTCTTTAAATTACACATAATATTGCACAATCATCTTGGTCACATTTTCTCGCAGAACAGCAGTGCCCTGATTATAGCAAAGTAATAGAGCTGTTAACCCAAACGTTGCTAGGAAGCCAAATGTTTCCTCGCTGTCCCAATACTTTGTCTGTAATCCCTTATAAAACCCCTCCCATTATTTGACCTTTTCTCTCTCTGTCTCTCACACACACAGCTGCAGACTAGGCTTCCATCCAGATCTTCTTATTGGGGAGCACTGCACACACACACGTTTGCAGATAAACATAAACAGAGCACAACAAAGCTTGCATACTGCCAAGAAGCTTGTTCATATTTTGCACATGTATTCATTTACATCTGCTTTACAAAGCGTTCTCTATCAAGTCTATTAATCACTGAGTTTTGTTTGAACTCCAGCCTCAGTTATTTTATATGATGCTGTGAATAATGTTAGCAGTTTATATTTATTTTCCTGTTTTACATTAGATATTTAAGAAAACATGTTTTAATAGAAGAAAATCTGTTTAATTTTATGATTATTTGCCTCTTTTTTTTGTTCCTGAATAGTAATACCTTTCACAGTATATACATCTAACCTAAAATTAGTACTTCAATCTAAAAAAAGAAAAGAAAAATATTTACGCCGTCGTTCACGGAGCCATCACTGTAAATAACCAGTCTATAGATCATTTGTCTTAGTCTGACCGCTGATGACCTCTGCATCCTGGAAGTGCCACAGTGAGACGGAGAGACAGGACCACACACACTCCCACACACAAATAAACACAAAAGAAACGTGTGAGCGGAGACTTCCCCCGCTTGAGAAGATGAGCAAACCTTAGCGTTGGAGATTAGGAATATTTCACACAGAGTTTACCTATGTGGGAACAACACAGCACTGACAGAGCACTAAGCTGGTTACTGCAGGCCAGTCGGGCAATAAATTCACTTCCAGAGCAAAGCAGTGAATAAACACTGAGCTGTTTTAGTAATGTTTGTGTTGTAAAGTGACAACTGCTTGTAAGAATTGTTTTAAGTGATTAATTTAATGGGCTCTGGTTGCTGCTTTGTTGACGCAGGAGCAACCTTTGGAAGAAAAAATATGTTTTACTGCTTCCCTTAATGCTTCTTTTGAAGCATCAGTTGCAGTAGTTTAATTGTAAATAATTTACTGTGAAATTTCAGACAGAAATAGTCATCAAAGATACGTACAGGCACCGTCTGACGCTTTGTCGTAAATTTATCAAATGCAGTATTTTTGTTACACTAGAAATATCAGTCCATACTTTCTACGCATTTGACACTAGCATTCAGCATTTGATCAACATAGAGAATGTATAGAGCATTAAACGTTTAGCCTTAACATGGTCAAGGAGTCATTAGATTTAAAAAAAAAAAAAAAAAGACGAAGCAGTAATGTCACAGTCATCCTGATACAAGCAAGATGCATAAAAAGAAATGCATCATACTTCATAGATGTCTAACAAAAATGTGATTCATGTCTCTGTGCTTAGACACATGTCAAATATTTTCTGAGACATGCCAACACAAATGGCAAAACAAGAAGCAGCGTGACAGCCGCTTCAGTTTTGCTGGATGTCAGCGGTTTGCACTGCAGTCCATTGTGGCATCTGCTGGAACAACAAAGACTTAAATGTTTGCTAACAACCTCTAGCACCATTTTCTTTGCTCCGAATTTTGACACTTTTCATTGAGACTCAGTGTGTTTCGTTTGATTTTGGTGGCTGCCCTCCGTGGCTTAACCCGACTACTAAGTCAAGCGTTAACCGGTGGATTATGTGTGTTTCTCAGAAATCACACAGCAGGTGAATGTGGTGTCTGCGCTCTCGCTGAGGCGAGTGTGTCTGTGTTGTAGGCAAAGGAAGCACTTCTCATGCTTGTGTGGCTGCTCTGCTCTCCATGTTTCCTCATCAAACAGAAACTGATGGATTTAAATGCTAACAGGCTAATTATTGTTTGGCCTTTGCTTTTTCACTAATGATCCCGTGGTGCTCTACGTCCTGATTGGCTCTGACACTGCAAGCCGGGCCCTAATTGGATCAACACAATTAGTCACATTCTTATTAAAGTCAAGGGTTTGTTCCTATGAATTCATTTGCAGTACTATTTATTACAAATCTATGTTAGCAGACATATAGACATTTAAAATTGCATGTGCCTATAGCATGTGATGCACTAACCAGCATGTTTTACTGGCTAAAACATGCTGGTTTTAGCCAGTATGTTTAAACCAGTAAACATGCTAGTTATATAGAAACTTTTATAGAAAAGTTTCTTGTTCTCCAGCTACAATTTAATTCTAGTATTGCTGACCAAACTGATCTGTGTCCTATTTTCTAAATTCATCTTTAATATACAGTACAGACCAAAAGTTTGGACACACCTTCTCATTGAATTCAATGAGAAAGTGTGTCCAAACTTTTGGTCCGTACTGTATATCATTTTCTGTGTAACGTATAAAGGATTTAGAACTCGAAAAAAAATTACGTGCATTGCAGGAAATTATTTTTACCCTTATTTACATGTTTCCTTAAGATTTTCGACAGTTGATTGCAAAAAGAGGAGCCACAGAAGAAGAAACAAAAATATTATGTCAGGTAACGAGGGCTTCTCTGATGAAATATTTTTCAAATGACAGGAATCCCTGATGAAACTTATCATAATTCCAATAGTTAAATATAGCTGTCTGTGATTTTATCACCCAGAACCTATGTGAATAGATTTTTCACGGCTTCTTAAAGGTAATTGCTTATTTTGATTTGCTGGACTCCCAAAGCTTTATTGTGGGTTGTGTACATTATTTTGCTGAGCAAATAAATCCAGGATTCCCTATTGGCCTAAGTATTTTTCACCCAGTACAACCTTATAACTCTTAAACTGAAAGAGAGAAAGGACTGGTTGCTGTGACTCGATGTCTACCATGTGGTCTGTTCTGCAAGCTGTGCAAGATTTACCAAAATATGTAGCATTCAATCTCAATCACACAGGGGAAACGAGGGAAAACCTTTCTGTCCAAGTTTTAACTTGGAGGGTGAATCCCCCCTTTTGCTCAGTAACTGTTCGATATAGTTATTGATTGAAGGACGGATAGGTGCACTGAAATATGCTATGCAATCAAAGAGTCATATCAAAACAGAGAGGATACATGCTAGCATTAGCCTAGCAACTTCAGGCAAATACTCCACAAGTATGGCCAGGAGTCAGACATGATTTTTTTAAAGACTGTAGCTGTAAGGAATTTTCTTAATCTAGTTGATATTGTTGTTGTTGAGAAAACTGTATCTCTAAGTCTCTGATTAAATGTAGTGTTTGACTTCATTTCATTTCAGAGCTACCAGGCTGCCATCCATATTCAAGGCCTCAATACACCTTAACTATATCAGATTGGTATTGAAAACAACATCCTGATAGGGAAATCACAAATTATTCCTAAATATTTCACTTAATTTCACCTATATTATGAATATTTCTTTAAAAGCTTATATAAATTTATTTTAGATCCTGGTTGCATGGTTCTAATGCAATCCTAGGACCATAGCAACCAAGTGGTTGCTATGCTCCTAGGAGACATTATTGTTTAAACTGTTTCCTGCAGCTTAGGAGGCTTGCTGGTTCAAATGTCTCCTGGGGTTTGGCATGTGAACCAGGTACTCCCATATTCTTCCATTCTGCAAGACTACCATTGTTTAGAAGCAGATAGGACAACCAGTAATTTGATTTTTGACTAAATTAAATATCAAATGCATCATCCAGAGGAAATAATCCGACATGCACGCCTCTTAGTAACTCGTGTACCAGACATTATTAATTTTAGACAGACATTATGGTGGTGATAATCTCTCCCAAACAAACTGACAGCTTAAAACAACCACAGACCTTTAAAATGTTCTTGCTCCATAAAGTCACGCAAGAATGAAAAGAGGGAAACAATACAATAAAAAAAGAATCATCAACAAATAAAAGGAGCAGATTATGGAAATTAAAATGAACTGTGAGCAAAACAAAGTCAGCACACTTTGCAAGTCTACACACATTATTACTCATAAAACAACATAATCATTTGGTTGCTATGCTCCTAGAGGGCACAAAATACAAATAAGAACGAGACTAGTCTTAAATTCATGGGCTCATTAAGTTATTTTCTACCCGGCAGGTGTTCTTCTTATTTGATTGGCAGCAATGGGAAGTAAAAGCGACAGTAAGTTGTGGCTAAAATCCCTATACAGAATTCTTCCACACATATTAGTAATAGATTCATTTCCGCCTGTATAAATTGCACCAACATTATAGGGTCGCATAATGTTGCACAGTGTCTGTGTGAAGCACGGCCTACATTGTGGAGGCTTCCTACCCAGAGCCATTAGACTGCATTACCAACACTTGACTGGGTTTGATGGAGGTTGCATTTTAGGTATGCATGAGCATAGGTGGTGATATTGAGCATTAACCCTGCAAGTGAGGCGAACAAACCTAACAGTTCCCCAGTAAACCTAATTTCCATCTTAACTAAAGTACATGCAAAACAGTGGCTCATTGTGCAGCTATAGAATTAGTGAACCACTGGGAAACAAAAATGGGTTTCAAACCATGCTAGGCCACTTCCACTTATCACCTGGCCACAAACCCACTGAGTTTTTACTTGTTCTTCATTTGAATGAGTTTGTCCGTTTGAATGTCCTCGCAGGCTGCAATGTGTAATTTTCGCCAAGGCTGGTAATGAAAAGAGCAAATTAATTTTGCAGAAAGACATTTCAAAGGACAGAGTAATAATGGGGGAGATCGAGAGTGTGTCGAGTCGACACTGCCTACCACTTTGGTTCATCTGTTGCCCATATGGCTCCAATTAGCATGCAACCCCCTCCGGCTCTGGCTTCCTCTTTATCTACCTCCCTCCTTCCCCGCCTCCTCTGTTCTCCCTTCACTGCTCCCCTCTTCACCCAGCTTCCTAACACCAAACACTGCTGACACAATTACCTCCTGTAACCTTTCTGTTTGGACTCTATGGGTGTGTGTGTGTGCATCTGTGTGTGGGGGGGGTGCGCGCGTGTGTGTGTGTGTGTGTACCTAGCCTCCCACTGCCTCTGTCTATAATATGCCACCTCCAAGGTAGTTCCCCATGTGTTTTCAGACGTATACACTGAACAAAGCACCTATAGTTACTCAGAAAGTCCACTGGAGCACATGGGATTTGGACTTTTGTAAACTACTGAATGGGTGTAATGAGCACAAACCAGAATGAATGCTAGATCTATAGTTGTCCCATTGATGATTCATTTTAAAGGGATAGTTCATCATTTTCATGGGGATGATCAATTTAAATGTCATAAGCAGTTAATATCTCACCTGAAGTGAATAACTATTTTGTGCGTCTTCATTTACATCTAAATTAGCTGGTAATGGAGGCTAAAGCTAACTGCTAGTCCAGTGGAGGCTAACACAAGATTGCACTTGTAGCATTTTAAAACAAAAACTCCAGTCTCACTATCATATAGGTTTATGATTCTTTTTTTTCTTTTTTTTTTTACCCATTTATGAACCTTAAACCCATTGTATTGCACATTGGTATTGGGTGCTTGTTTACCAGGAAGGATTGTAAAATTTAAGGTGGAAGTGATGCTGCTACAACAACCTACCTATGGGAAACACGTACTTAGAACATATGAAACTCTTCTTACAGTAACTACTCTAATCAGCATAAAAATCAATTATGCTGATTAGCATAATCAGCATAATTTTAATCTTTAACAACTTTAGCAATTTTCATCAAACAGTACAAAGATACATATATATGTATATGAGTATATATGTACATATATATTGTGTGTAACCCTCTTCAAAGATCCTTACCAATCATTTTAACGTGAGTAAAGAATTTTTCGTGACGCTAAACAACTGAAGAACCTCGTGTTACAAATTATATTTCATCCCATATGGTTTTGAAAGGTTTGGATCTTTAATGACGTAATTGTCTCAGTTGACATTTCTTTCACCAGCAGCAGATGAGCATGTGTTTTTGTCACCCCACCTGACTTTGTGATGTCCATTAATTGGTTGTTTTTACTGCTGCGCCGTGACCGCTCGCAACGCGGTGACATCATACACATTTATGAATCATTAATTAAACTCAGGTTCTCTTCCTGGTCACTGGTGTTTCCCCTCACTGATTGGCCAAGGTTCGCCTGGGGATGACTAATTATTGAGTCATTTAAGGTTTCCACACCACCAGACCATCCCAATGTTCATTATAAGCTTCAACACCATACATTTGGGATGAGCATCCCGCCCTTTCTATCTCCTGTCTCACTTTGTCATGCAGTCGTTTGTTTAAACAAAGGCTGTCACAGACATAACATCAAAGAGGACTGCACGCGAAAAGATAAGAGCTTATGAAAAATTTGTCGTCAGGGGAAAATGTCTCCCTTTGTTATTAGAACCATAGAGAGTTTAGAGAAGTTATGCAGATGGAGTGTTGCTTAATAAACCTCAGCACTTCAGATCTTCGGACTGCAGTAAAATCCCTGCTGGTGTGCCAGCACATCAAGGCGACAAGGGCTGACCAGATCGACAAACAACTGTGACTCAGTTTCAGATTTACTGCAAACTTCTTGCGGCATCTTTGGTCAAAACAAAGTCACCCCTTGGGTCCAGCGCATTGCATTCATTTCAAACCTCTCCACTCGCATCTGCTACACCCGATGATCCAGTCTGCATGCTCTCTAACACAATATGAGAAATGAAAACTCTGCAGAACTGAACATCTGTAGCTCATTCAAAAAATGTAAATTTAGGTCAAAGTAGTGTGCAAGAGACAGAAAAATAGATTAGAACAATTATTACTGACTATGTTCTGTACTATGGTTTAATGCAGTAAATTAGTTATTCTACTTTTGGATTAAAAACAATAATTGTGTTGCTAAGGGGACGCATTTCTGCATTTTGTTGGCCATAGATGCCAAAATGAATAACATCAGAATTCTGTTTAAAAAAAAAAACTGACATATTTTTGAGCTCTGAAATAGTTGTCACATGTTACTTTGGTTTACTGATTAACTTTAGGATGGATTCACGTAGCTTTCTATCAACTATTTGACCATCTTTTTCTTTTCTTTTTTTAGTTCCGTGTCAGTCGAGCCCTCAGTCAAAAATGTCAGGAATCTTCATGTTTCTGTCTGAAATGATTAAATGTGGGATTTTTTGGAAATGAATAAGTGCTGCTCGTTTGTGAAAACCAGAAATATGCGCAAATAAATTCCGAATTTCTGAGCCAAGGCACATTAAAAGAAGAGGGGTAAAACAAAAGTTCTTCATGGTGACCGAGGACACATTTTCATTGAAACTTGTGTAATAAATGTCACAATTCCTCCTCTAAATGTACTTTGACTTTCTGAATCTGAATATTTCCACAATGTGTGCCTTCCTGTCTGATCATGTAGATCATGTCAACTTACTTGATCAGGCAGGATGTGTTTAAGCGCCAGGTCTGAATTTTAAAAGCTTTAAAAACATTTGTTACAAAAGTGTCAGTAAATTATATTCTTTATGTGGTTTAAGGGCTGAGATCTGTTCAGAATGTATTCACAGCGATTATTTGAGCTACAAATGATCTAGAGTTTGTCATAAAAATATTGCTTATCAACATATTTCCTAATGTTTATTGCTCTCCTCACCATACATCCCACACTGGCTTTTTTTTTTGGTTTAGAAAAAGTAACACTGAACAGACACCATCCCCGTGATGAAACATGATGGTGGCAGCATCATGCTGTGTGAACATTTGTCTTTAATCAGGACAGAGAAGCTGAACAGGAAGGTAGATAGAGTTAAATACGAGGAATTTATAAAAGAAAACCTGTTTAAGGACGGTAAAGCCTTGAAAGTGTAAGTAGGTTAACCTTCTAGCAGGATAACAAAATGTACAACCAGAGCAACAATAGCTCAAAGCATCAATGGGTCGGTCAAAATCCAGTTTGAACCCAGTAAAGACTGATGTTCCAAGACATTGAAAATAATCATTAGACACATATCCAAAAGACTTTGTTGTGACCTACGTGAAGAGTGGTTGTACAAAGTAAAGAATCAAGTAGGAGAAATGCAAATGCAATTTAAAACAAAAATTTTAACTTCATTTAAACACAAACTTTCAAGATGTTTAAATTACAACGTGCTTCACAGTGGAATGATACAGCAGTCCAAGGGACACCAATGTACAGACGCATGAATATTATTAAAAAGTTTATTTATATTAGTAATCAGATTCACATTTTATTAATTAATCACACAAACAAGAACAACTGGCAAGAAATTTGATATTGCATCACAGCCGAATCTGATGCCTTGAAATCTTTAGAAACCTTCCATTTCCAACACTCCCCTTCAGCACGTCGTCACAACAATGATTCTTCATTCAAAGTCATTCTGAGGAGCATTTACGGTTTGCAAGGTAAGGCTCAGGGGAGACGCAATTCCACCAGGTGTTTGATCATTGCTGCTGCCGCTAGTCTGCAGGAGCTTTGGGTACATAGACAGTAAATAGACAGAGCAGGCATTAAGGCACCCTCTAATGACTGCCACAGAAAATTCAGGGATTTATCAAACATGCATGAATAAGTCGAGAGAACAGTCTGGGTATGTTTCTGGTAAAACATAAAATATACTAAAACATGACATGAAGCTCAAAAAAGTACATTTTGCATAATACCTAACTTTAAATCAAATGAAAAGACAACATTTTGTTAATACAGAATGTTGCATCAGACCAACAAAAGACATTTTTGATGTAGAAATGTGGGCTTAAAGTTATGCTTAAAAGTTTTTATTTTAAAATGGTACTTTTTAATCAGACAACTGAGCCTCGTTGGAACAAATATTCCAATTTCCTGAGGTGTATCATCAATACCTCTTCAAACTTCTTCAAGCACAGTAAGTTTTCAAAGAGTCAGCAAAGGGAAAGCAGAACCTGCAGTATACAAGCCTCTCACAGCCATAATAAACTATAAACCACTTGCCTAAAGCCACTACTACTGCATACTTGGGTCATTTGGCTGTCTAGAGACATTTTTGGCTTTCTCTGAAATATGTTTTCTTGGTAATCTGAATGCTTGGACACCAGGCACATCCAAAAAATTTATTTTAAATACCAAACAAGGACATGACTCACGCTTCACTGCAATGCTCTGCCTCTGGTTTAGCAATGCAATTTCTGAAAGAGGAGTGGAACATTTACTCTTTGCTAAGGAAGCACTTAGGATCAAAGAAATCACCTTGTGGGCTGAAATGCTCCAGGCTCCAGATGGTGAGGGTACATCGGGGTAGTTCACTTCCTCAAAAGCTGGTGTAGATTTCAATGGTTTTTATATTGGGGTTAGAGTGGGAATGGAGGCTAACCGACTGACAGTTAACAAATGGTCTCGCAACTTTTATAGAGCAGGGGAAAGGAAACCAGAATCTCTCTGAAGTACATTTTTTTCTAACCCACACGCAGACACAGCGTACATTCCCCAGTCCACTACACTTACCTTTATCACCCATGTCTGAATCACTGACTCCTACCTCGAGTCTAGCTATAATGACTCACCTCAAAATCTAGCCTTAAACCTGACAAAAATTTTAATCTCAAAAAGTCCCTGGTTTGTCCTCCGAGATGACATGAAGTCGACAAAAGTTAACATCTGGCTTCGGCTTCCTGTCAAAAAACAAATGCAAGCTCATATGAGTGACAGTAAAACATAATGGAGCAACCGCAGTTACATAAAGATTCATGATTTCCACACAGTAGATGATAAAATTTGGTTTTGGCAAACTCTTCTCCTTCTCAGGAAGTCAGTTAGGGTCTCTTTAACAAAGCTCCAGCCTGCATGAGTTTATTTATGAATAGGCAGCAAACTCCTCCAGGGAAGAGTGGAAAAGTCACAAGAGACCTGAGATTGACATGTATTCTAGAAAGCTAACTTTTAATGAGTTTAATTCAGTAGTATTTGCTTTTAGTTTTATTTAATTAAACGGTTAGCCTTAGGATTCCCAATTTGTCTTTGTCTAGAAAAAGTAGTTATCGGAAGAACGCATTGTTAAAACATCCTTTAGGTACATTTTTAAATTATAAATAAATATTATAAATAATTATAAATATAAATGCAAAAAAATCATTACTTTTTTATTGGTAGAGATTATTTAAATCTGATTTAGTTCATACAAACATTGCTTCACTCTGTAATTCTCTACTTAACACTAATATCTTGCATTTCAGTAATAAACATCACTGCATACTGTATTGGTGACATTTAGAACATGATGCAACTCAATTAATAATGAAAACACCTATAAATGCTTATTCCAAAAATTCAAACACCATGTATATTCTAATATACATTAACAGCTAAACTCTACTGCAGCTTGAGGCACAACCAATGACTGTCGAGGAAAATAAATGACGGCTTTGTGAAAGCTAATAGCAGGTTGAGTAGCATTGTACCTTGATATTTCATCTCCCCAAGCTGAATGGGACATTACCCTGCAAAGGAAAATCTGAATGGCAAATAAGCAGGGGCCAATGTTTTAGATCAAAAGCTGATGTTACAATATTACACACAGTAGCAAATATTTTTACAACAAATGTGGACTCTACCTCTGAATGCCAAAGACTTCAATCCAAAGCTTGAGGGACCTTGAGGTCTTCTTTGGAAGTCTACACATTACGTCTTGAGAAATATGAACAGAAAGACCACCAGAAGGACCTTTCTTCTTTTTCCTGCCAGCTTGAGGAAACAACCAAATTTCTTCATAATAACTGAGAATGTACAGGTCTTAGGTCCACGCTGGGCACCTCTAGTGTAAGTTGAGAAAAGGAAACTGAGGCTAAAATTTACTGACATGCACCAACAGTTTGGGAAAAAAAACAAAATTCTTGATTTTACCTTACACTTTCAGCTGGTAAGGTCAGAATTTAGAGTGGACAACATTTTTATGAATGAATCCACCTTGATTCAGTGGTTCAGGCTACTGGTGGTGGTGGTGGTGGTGGTCACAGTGTGGAGGAAATCAACTTGACTGACATGTCAACAAAATAATGTACTACCAATCTTCCTAAAAGCATGTGTGCATATAGTTTTTGTACAGGACTTTGATGACCATTCAAGTTATGTGAAGTCAGAGCAAGACATCGGTTATTATGGACCCCGGTCTGTGTGTCTTTAATGTGCTCTGAAACAATTAGCACTGCACTTGCAAAACATACAGTGCTGCGTGTGCATCCTTCCAAACTTTGTTGCCACCTTTTTAACAACCAGCCAGAAGCTGAACTTTCCACAAAACACCAAAAGGAAACAGCATGAGACCAGGTAACACGCCAGATCCCATACTGGACATCAAACAGTGTTCACAGGGTTCAAGCAATTTTCCCCCTCGGTGACCACAGATCTGCTCAGTCCCTTTCCTGTCCACGCTTCAAACGAGCTGTTTAACCTACCTTCCTCGACCATTGGTCACACATTCAATTAAATCATCAAATCTAAGCCAGTGTGGCTGGAATCCATCCCGTTTCCGTACTGAGCCCAATTCAAGTTGACCAGCTCAGGCTGTGGTCGCAGCAGTGCCTCCGTTCACCCGTTTGCTGGGTTTGGTTCTCTCGGCCGTAAATGGACACCATTAGCCCACAGGCTCATTAAGCCACTTTAGCCCCATTAGTTTTCCTTGACACGCAAGACGCTCAGCTGGAAGGCTCATGTTTGGGTTCTGACAAAGAGTCAAAGAGAAGGAGAAGGGGATGAGGGGAACAAGATGTGGAAAGATTTCAAAAACATTTGACCGTTTACGTCTTTTCATCTCGCAAGGTCTATTATTGTGTGGTGTTTGCTTACTAATTAAAGACTGAAATGTCATTTCTTTGTTGCAGAAGTTACCACAATTGATGCTGTGGGATAGATGAAAAAGAAATGTGATGACAAAGGAAGGACAATGCTGAGAGAGTGAACGGGAGTAATACATCTCATATTTTGATTGAGATGTTTGGGGGTTTTTTTTGTTTGTTTGTTGTTTTTTTTGCCATAGTGGAGGATTTCTAAAAAAAAAAAAAAAGGCTTATTCAGTGAATTAAAAAGGTTGTTTTTAGTATTTTTTGTGATGTTTTATTACAGAATATCACCACTGCTCTCTGCTGAAACTGTGAGAAAGAATCAAAGTATCTGTTATTGTGGTATAAGATTATAGCAAAAAAAAAAAAAAAACACAGAATTACTGAAAAATCTGGAGGTATGATAATAACAAAGGAGAATTGCGAAAGCAGGAAACGGTTAAATGACTCAATGAGAACTGTGTATAAAAACAGTCAGAAACTACCAAGATAAATGCTGTGATGATGTACTGCTCTTCGGGAGATTATACCCTGATTCTTAAGGCCTGCAATAAAACTTCAAAGAACTATTGAGGTCCATATTTACTAAATACTAGCATGGCTCTGTTTATAGCTGTCGAACTTTTACTGCAGGATGTATGTTGGGTTCTGGCCAGATCACCGAGGGACTCTCTCTGAAATCCTATACACAACAAAATCAAAGGGGGAAACATCCCCCATAAACCGCGAGTACATTGCAGCGGAGAACATAAAGTTGTCCTTGTATACTCTGATTACAGACCAACAACCCAATTGCATCATGCATGTGTAAACCCAGAGTATACACACTAAAACCGAAGTAAGTGAAAGCATCAGTGGCACGCTGAAAAGTAAAACTGCTGCAATATAATTTATCTTAATACAGATTCTTGCTAGTCCTAGACAGTTTTTTTGTTTTTTGCTGCAGTACAATCACCACAATTTGGAACATTTATCTTAAGCACAATACGTTTTTGGCAACCATCAGCGTAATTTATTTACGATACCGTGAAGACCAGAATTACTTTGTCAGACATTTCCTGTCTGACTACTGCGAATGAAGGCCACTAAAGCAACAAAATATAAAAAACAGAATATAATCTTGATTATACCTTCAAAGGAATAACAGGTAGAACTCCTTTAGTTCTCACAACATGACTCTCTGTGTTTTTTGTGACTGATAATAATATCAAACAGCCAAATTTGCCTTTCTACTAAGTGAAGAAAGGCAAATTTCTTCACTTCTTAGACCAAGCAGTTAAACCAGGATTTTATGGTAATTTTTTTTTTTTTTTTGATTTTGTGGAGCTACTTTAAATATTCTAAATACATTTGGCTATATTTGCACTTATATATAACAGTAAATGTGATTTTTGTTTGCCATATCGATCGCTGACTGTAACTTGGCATCTAGGAAAGATGAGGCAGCTGTGCAGTAGTGGTCAGATATACCCCCACCTGCAGGTGGGAGTTAGCAACGTCTTTAACTATTCTTGCAGAAAATTTGCAATAAACCCATAATCATGCAATTGCTCGCAAAAGTGTCAGGATCTGTTGATTTGGCATAAATTTCCTTCATCTCAGAATTGCAAACAACTGGAGGGACTGGCCAGCAGTGCTGGCCTTCTCTGCTCCGTACAGTCAAAGAAAACTGAATAACAAAAATAAACCGCTAACTCTGTTTAAAATGTAAAAAAATGAGAAAAGGACATTGCATAAACAATTATGCCGTATAGAGAGTGACAAAGAAAACCGGTCTTGCTCCGCTATCAAACACAATGAGATTATTTAGTCCAATTACTGTTCACTTATTTTTAACTTGCAGTTTACGATGGCGTTTTTTACTATTATTGCCAAGTGACAGTAATGGGCTTGTGAACTGTGTAGGGTGATGGGTTTAGAAAAGATCCAGACTGTTTCACAACTTCACAATTGTTAAAAAAAAAATGGAGAAAAAACAAAAAAATAAAACAAAGAGGCGTTCTGCCAGAAAGCCTTGAGGACAAACTTCTTCCATGTGCGGTCTTTTCCCAAAAGTTGCAAAGTTATGGTTTATGCAGAAGATGGATTTGCGTCATTGACCCCTATCTTACAACTGCATTCAGACCCCTGGAACAGATTATGTCCCCATGGAAGAGATTAAGTCGAAGTGAATGGTGCAACAAAGCTCACGAGAGCGTGGTTCATCTGTTTAGGCGGTCTAGCTCTCGACCCCCTCTGAGGTCAACACAACCAAGCCGACTTAAATCAGCAAATTCTCCACGTTTTAATTAGCCTCTTCTCAAAAGTAAATATGAATGAAAATTTGGCTGCAACCACCCATTTCTCATTGCAACTTCCCCTTGCCTTCCCCGCCCTTCTACTCTTTTGCTTTTTGTTATCGTCTCTCCAACTCCAGCCTCTTCATCTCTACTTCTTAATCTCCTTCCCATCCCTTTGTTCTCCTCTTTCTCACTCTCTCTTGGATGCATTACTGTAATTTCACTTATTTTGCCTCTCCTATCTCTGCTTTCCATTTTTTCGACCCCCACCCCTCCCTTAGACGTTGGAAGCCATATGGGCTAATTGCAACCATGTGTTTGTTTGATCATTACAGTGGCAGCTCTGTCAGACTCTGAGAACCTTTACTGTAGCGCAGGGAGGTGGCACCCACCGACGTGCACATGCGCGCACGCCAACACGCACAAACACACACACACACGCGTGCAGCCGGTCTGGGCCCACTACAGACTAAAGACGCACAATCTGAAACACGGAGTGGAAGCAGTTTCATATCTCCTCCCGGTTAATATCGCTGCAGTGAATATTTTCATATCATGGTTTTCGCGAAGTGACAGTACTCTGAACCGCAAAGGATAAGTATTTCACAGAAATGGAAATGAGCAAAGGATTTGCTCGTAAAAAAAAAACGCTCGCTCTTCCACTCTTTTTGTGTGCCTTGGGAAATCATGACGATGCCAAGCTTTGTGTATTGTGTTGTTGCCTTGCTCAGTTCAAAAGAATGCTCGTTTTGTCCTGCGAAACAAAGGAATTACGTACGTTTGTAATCAAAGAAAGATGAGAGGAGCATAAGAAGGAACACTGAAATGTTTTTTGGTTGTTTTTTTTTATAATCATGACTTGCTGAATTTCAGGAATTGATCAAATTAAATGGATGCTTGTGTATGTTGGGACCTATAGGTTTTAGTACAATACTTTCTAGAGTATTGTACAAAGGAGTTTGATGGGGTCAGGGTTGGGGGAGCTCCTTTACTTTCGAAGCAACGTATGAAAAACATAATCTGACAGTGGAATATGCTGGCAAAGGCTTAAAGAAATAATCAAGATAATACGCAGTTAATATTTCACCTACAGTAGATATCGATGTTAGCGTCTTCATTTTTTATAACTTCAAATTATGTAGTTGAGCCCTGAGACAGAGGCTAAAGCTAATCCGAGATGGACCAAGACCAAAACAGAAGTCGTAATTTGAAGTGGAGGGTTATTTATCTGGAAGGAAAATATTATTTACACAAAAAAAAAATGGACGTAGGAAGAGGTGAGGTACGAATAATCTTCCCTTGTGAAACACATAATGAGAGGAACATGTAAATAATTATTCTCTTTTGTGTAAATAATCACAAAAACATAAAGATTTACAGTAGTAGATCAATCTAGTCCTGGCCTCTCTTGGATTTATCTGTTAGCTTCAGTCTGTGAGACCGACTAATCTGGATTACAACCTGGGTCTCATTTCAAATAATTTGACCTATCCCTTTAAGGATTTCTGTCCTAATTACAAAATCTTCAGTTCCAGTGATGTAAAGTGAGGCACAAGAGCCTCCAAGTGAATTTTGTCTGAAAACTGATGTCTTAAGAGGACGTTTTTCTACAACAACATGTATAACAATGAAACTCTTTGTGCTGTTTTCTTAACTGTCGTTTTAGACACTTGTATAGTGTCTAAAATGTTCTTGCATAGTAGAAAACTACTATACAAGAACAAACGGAAGAATAGTGACATGATAATCTATTTATCTACAACGTCATCTTGTTCTTTTACTCCTGTGAAGCTTGTTTCCACTCCGCTCTGTTTGCACTATCACGGCCCCAGCCGACAGCTGTGTCATGGCTGAACCTGAACCTGAACCTGAACGTGGGAAGAGAAGTCAGGCTGAGGCTACAGCGATAACAGGACTGATAGTTCCCAGTGCTCTCTCAAGGAAATGTTACCTAAACAGTCTGTTGATGGTGTTCCAACTGTCTGCTGTCTGACAGGTCCAGCACTGCTCACCAGGGATCCAAATGCAGAAGAAGAAGAAGAAGACACAATCACACACATTTCATAATGCGCAATTGCTTTCATCAGAGCTACAAGAGCTGGTGCAACAGAGCACATCTAGGAGGAAGTGTCTGAACTGGTACAAAGATTTATAATAGGAATATTAAGCTATATTACCAGCCATGCTGCACTGCAAAGGCAACCACATCCACTGACTTTTTTAACATGTTCCTGTACATGTTAGAAAAGCAGATAATTGTGATGCTAAAATAAAAATGGAACATGTTTGGTTTTTTTGTTTGTTTTTTATGAATAAGCCAAAAGTGCGTTATTATAGCATTATAGCATTCAGGTCTTCTTTTAAAGACTAAAATATTTTTCTTTGCAAAATAGTTCAAGCACACACATCCTGGGTGGAAAGTGTTTGGGAAAAGCAATTTTTCAATTGAAATCGCAATTCTTAATTGGATTTTGATCTGGACTTTGACTGGGCAATTCAAACAAATAAACATGCTTTAATCTACATGAACATTTAGTAGCTCTGTCTGTATGTTTAACATCACAGCATGGTGCGACTGCCATGTTTTACTATAGGATGGTGTGTTCAGGAAGCTTGTGTAGTGTCAGCTTTCTGGTGCACATAGCATTTTGCAGGTATGCAAGTAAGGTATTCAATTTTGGTTTCATCTGACCTGAGTAGCTCTTGCACATGTTTGCTGTCTCTTATTTAGCTTGTGGGAAATTACAAACGAGACATCTCATAGCTTTTTTTTTTGACAATGACCTTTGTTTTTTATTTCTTTTTGCAAGGCCAGGTTTGTGACACACAACTTCTTCAGAGATAAAAAGGCTGCTCTTCTGATTTATTCTCTGCCTGACCAATATGAACTCTCCTTTGAATAAACAGCAATGATTTTTGCAGGGCTGCAGTTGTCAGTCAATAGAAATGGGTTTAATTAAAATCTTTTTTTTTAAAAAACAACCAGTATAATGTCAAACAGAGATCTGATCAGTTTGATGAGTCTTTTTTTCAGAGCAATAGACTGATTCACAATGGTTATCGTTTTTGAAATGGAGTGTTTTCAGATTTCAAAGAAAGTAAAAAGGAACCAAAGAGCAATGCATTTATACTAAATGGGGTAACAAATTAGCAAAGGACCTAACTGACCCCAAGCCATTCATCAGAACCAATATGGGTGATTTGGTGAACTCTCTTGAGTTGTTGTTTCCAAGCAACCAAAATTAAAATCCTCAGATACTCATTATTCAGGTTTTCAAGTACAGCATGGCTTTCACATTTATCACAGGGCAACACTATAGCGAGTGAATCTGAATGTAGTGTTAGTTAAACCCAAAACTATTCATACACGTGGCAGAGTTAAATTTAAATGATGTCCATTCAGTCAAAAAGTTTGTTTCTCATAGGTTTTATATATATATATATATACATGTATATATACAGTATATATATATATAAATTCAAACAGTTAAAATGTTTTACCATATATCTGCTTTTATTTACAATTTTAGCTGTTAAAATTGGCACTTTGAAAATTATTTACACCCTTACCAAAGTGGGAAAGTGTTTCACTGTCATTATGGCAATAAATACTGCTTATAACTGTTGACAATATTTCCACATGTTTCTAATACTATTATAAAAACGTATCATTGGTAATGACATAAAAGTTTTAAGGTTGATACATATGTAGGTCCCTGTACAGATGATCAATCATAAAGCGACTGGGACTCCCACACTTTTAAACTTGCTGGTTAAAATAAAATGTTACTGTTTATCTATATCTGCCAATGATATGATTAAATCTGGCCTTAGCTGTAGTAGATTTCTGTAAAGGCAGTTTTTATACTGAGAACTGAAAACTGTGTGTTTGAATAAACACAAGAGGAAGTCCCATGCCTTATTATTTACAGTTTTAGAACAAATACTTGATGAAATTCAGCTGGTGGCATGTTTTATGTGTAAATTAAACAAAAGGGCTCACAAATGCTTACATTCACCCACAGAGTCCAGTTGAATGTTTCCTGGAAATCCAAAGCCTTTAAAAATGTCAACAGCCAAGTGACATCTGAAATTGCAAACAAACTTTAATAGGTCACTTAACAGGAGAAAAGTGGAGAGGAAAATGTCCTGCCTGCAGGCCTCTATCTGACCACATGCTGACACTGTCACTTCAGCTCGGAGCAAACTACGGCAGCAAGACATTTTGTAATTAAAACAACATTTGATGCTGCCTATGTTATTGTTTTATGAAAGACGTTGACCCCAGTCAGTCTTTTAATTTTTCACCTCCTATTGTCTACGTGACACGTAATCAGTTGTATTTAGAAGTCAGCTTGTGGTAAAAGTGATAAACAAGATATCTGCATTGGTTAATTTAAAAGTCTAAGCTACCTTAGACTTGTCATTCATATTTATGTTTGTTGATCCAAATCCATTGAGAAAACATAGGTGGAGTTCAGTGCAGTGTGTATCAATGCAGCCACTTGGCACCATCTAGTGACCTTTTATTTAACTCACAGATCAGAGTATATGTTGAGTCTCGCCACGTGTAAACGCAACAAGTAAATAAAAAAAAAACCCAGTCTTTTAAACATTTAGTTTCCATTGAAAATCTGGGTGAAGAACACAGAAATCATGTTTGATAGAGAACGTTTTCTGAAACTAATAATTGAAACTAGGCCTTATTTATGTTCAATTCACAAAAAGGATATGGCACAATTACTTTTTGGGTCAGAGGTACTCCACCTCGAAATAAGATTTTTCTGTCATCGATGCATGTAACCATAATTAACCTCATTTGGATTGTTGACACAAAATATGATCCTTTAAATAAAAGCCATCCTCCATCTTGTATTGCATTTGTAAATATTTATCCAAGGCTTTCCTGATCTTCATTTAAAAGCATCGGCATTAAGGCATTTTTAAACTGAATGATTGTTGCTTTTCAGAACAATGGTTATTTAAAAATAATACTTTTGTCTTCCTTGAGTATAAACATGCTTCTGTCTGATGTGGGTCAGTTCAACAATTCACTTGTTTCTTCATAGTCATTAGCGACCCAGCGAACAATGTATGCAAGTATTTTACCCTACGGTTATTTTTCTCAATAAATGATGAAGAAGTTTGGAGAAAAAAAAATCAGAAAAATGCAGAACTGACTGAACTAAGTGACACTGTACTATCAATAACACGGGACTCTACTCATCCAGTACAGGAACAGTTCACCTTACTGCCCTTGGGGCAAACATAGAGGGCTTTGCGGTCCAGGACGGCTCGTTTTGATGAAAGCCAACCTAAACAATAGCACACGCTAAGGATATCATTGTACGTTGAATCTTGTTCGCTATGTTTTGACTCATGCTGCATGTTATTGTTTACCTAGCTCTTAGTTGTTATTGTCTTCGTGGTGATGGGAGTGCGGGGGCTGGTTTGTGGAAAAGAATTTCCCCTTTGGGGACAATAAAGTCTAGTCTATGTAGACAAAATTAGGCCAGGAAAAAAAAAATGCTTTTTCCATGTGCCGTTCAACTGGAAAATAAGCAAATCTGTTGGAATTAAATAAAACAACAAGGGTGCAATAAACTGGGTACATACCAGCTTTTGATAAAGCACCATTTGAGTCACTTCATGAAAGTGTTCTTGAGTTAACAAGCTCCAACAGTAATATTAAACCTGAATCACCTGACAGAAAATGTGGCTTTCCTATTTAGGTTTTCCAGAACTTTCCTTAGCACTCTACACACTTTTGAGAGCCACTGTGATACAAGTATACACAATAAATAGACACAACACAGAGTGGTGAAGAGGAAGATAACCCTCACCCAACTGGGCTAGCTCAGGGTCATTTTACTCCTTTTACAATCCATCCCTCTGTTTCATAGCTATTTTATTAGCCCTAAGTTTTTACCTATAATGGTCTTGAGTGAATTTCCACCCTTGATAAAAAAAAAACAACCTTATTTGACATTTCAACATTTTTAACTTGAAAACCTGTAGAAAAACGTTTTGTTTTTTTGTTTTTATTACATTTCTTAAAGACTACTTTCAGACACAAAGTGCACTGCAGACCTGTCTGGAGAAAAGGTAACACTCTGGTCATTACTCTGCAGCGAAAATAACAGGTTTCAAACTTTACTGTAATATTACACCTCACTGTTTTGGTTCTGTGTTTTTCTTACACAACCACATCCTTAGTACATCCTTGAACGTATCATCAAATAGACTATGCCTGAGCACAGGTCAGCAGTTTTTGCATGAATCCAGAGGAGGTCAGTGTTGCATGTCTGCTTGTGACCTCAAGTCACTTCCCCTGACTTATCATCTGACCTCACACTAACCTCTATAGATTCAGCAGGGAGCGCGTTTTTAACTTTGAATGAAGGAGAGGCAGAGCTGAATGCGGGTTTCCCCTGCTGCATGCTGGAAGAGACCGCCTCCAGCTGAGAAAGCACTGCAGCAGCTCTGCTTCTGAGGGATGGGGCTGGTGGGCGTGGCCGTGGATGGAGGGTGGGACTTTGGGTGGTAACAAACGCCCCATCGCTGGATGTAATATTCAATGAGCTCCGAGCAGAGGACATCATCAAGGGGCAACTTGACGGCAACAACACGCAGTTCATTCATTTTCAGCGCTGCGGACATGCCTGGTCGACACTTCAGGTTCCCTCCTGAAATCGGGAAGCAGAGTTGTCCCACTTTTCTGCTCCGGCGGCCAAACTTTTCGCGGCCATATCGCTATGGAGCCGCTGTGGACGGACACCGGCGCTCCGGTACGACATGCAAATACGTACTCTGACGTCGGCGATCATGTGGCTTTTGGCGTAGATCCTCCTTGTGATCGCCAATTTTTTCCCTTCCCTGTCGCCTGTTGTCTCGTCGGCTATTGGGCCGCCGCGAGACTCTTTCCGACCCTTTCGGCGAGCTTGCTGCTCCAGCGGTCGCTTCGGGATTGTACGGCGCTACCTGAACGTCGCGTCAAGAACGGGGTGGGCAGGTAAGAAACGGCTAAACTCTTCCTCTGGTTTTCTGTCGACTCGCCGCGGCTCTGTTTTATCAAAAAGTCCCCCCCAAGTTGAAGCTGCGTGTTGTTGTTTGTTTGCGTCCCTCTCGGCGGTTCGTGACGTCCACACGCCGCGGTGTAAACATTTTAAGTTGTCTCGCCGCATGAACTTTGCGTGGCTCTGCCGTTTACACCTGCGTACGCCGGGGGACACAACGTGTCCCCTCCTGAAGTTAGGTGGACATTTTCGAGCCCCGTGTGAGAGTTTCATTCTGATATGCGGCGACTGTGGCGTCGGCAGGCAGAGAGGAGAAACATCGTGTCTACTTTTCCTCCTCCCCCGTGTCGACATAACCAGCAAAACATGGCCGTCTCTGCCGACATGTTGTTACGTCGGTGGCGAGAGGGGGAACATTTGAGAGGGGGCAGAGAACGTGTTTCTCTGCGCCCCACTCTCACGTCTCGCCTGGGCCCGGCGGAAAGGAGCCGGCGAAGTCCGCAAAGCGGCGGGTGCAGCGGCTCTCTGCTGGAGGTGCTGAGGTTTCACCGTAACTTTTAGACTCCGAGGTTGTTTCTCGACTTTGATTTGGGAGGCTCTGTGATGTAGGCGGAACGTTACCCCTGGTGATGCCTCCTCCCCACCGACACACACGGCGCCGCTAGTGTGGGTCCGCTCACTGCAGTGATCTAGGAACAGCCCGAAAACTCCCTGATTCTGTATTTTCCTGCCATTGTATCAACTTTGGTGGTGAACTCGGTGTCACACAGCCTCCTGGAGAGGGAAGGTGTACCCAATGTACCCAGTGACACATTTTGGAGTCATGGTGGCACCGCTGCATCCATTAGGATTATTTAGGTAAGGTCACAGAGGTGACATAAACAGCCACAATACCTGCCGCCCATCACCTCCTGCAAGTGTTTTCCATAACAACTGGAACCGCTTTAGGTCTCAGGTTTGTCATCATTCATCCTCCAATAAGGAGGATGCGACAGCTTTTTATATGAAGCCACTGAGCAGACTTTACTGTAAAATCCATCAAACTTCCTGTGGTGTGTAGTGATAATACACACACTACGTCATCAGTGCACTTCTAAAAACATTTTTCTTTTACTAAACACATGTTTTGACATCCTGTTATTGAAAGCTATATTTCATCTAGCACTTGGAATTTGTCTATTTATGTAAAGAATATATAAAGCCTTTTCAAAATGAAAACAAAACGGTAATCGAGATGTTCAAGGACGCCAGCTATGGCCTTTAATGCTACTTCAGTCAGCCTGTGGGAGTAAAATTAAAGAAGCGTTTTTAAACGTGATGGTTAAGATGATTCATTGCACTTTGACAGAAGGGGGAAAAAATAGTAGTTCTGATTCTCTAAGCTCTCATCCAGTGCGTCATGCGAAATCTGTTGTTCATCCAATGTCTTTTTTTCCTCCCATCTCTTGGATGACCTGATGTTATTCTGTATTTTGCCTTTTTTTTTTTTTTTACGTTTTCTGATCAACAACCCCCTTCTCCCTCCCTCTAGAAGATGTAAAGTGATTTTGATCACAGCGCAGTTAACCCTCCCGTCAGGCCCGTTACCAGCTGTTCCCTTGAGGATAAACTTGGCTGCGCTCGCTTAGGTTTGAACTCCTGTTTTTTGTGTGTGTGTGTGTGTGTGTTGGGTTTTTTTCAATTGTGAGGAGAAATTTGGGTCGTGTTTGTTCTTCACATGGTTTCTGCTTGATCTTCTACATCAGAGATGATGTTATGTAATGTGGAACGATAGGTGACGTTTTTTTGGGGGGGCAAAACGATAAAAGCGTGTACCTGCTTCGGTTGATCAGATGGCTCCATTTGAAATTGTGCAACAAAAAAAAAAAAAAATCCAAGGTTGTTTTTTTTTTTGTGCAGAATTTAGAGAACCATCTGTTCAGTGTCAAGTTCTGTACATGAGAAAGCAATGCTAAGTATTTTGTATGTATGATTTTTTTTTCACTTTTATCTTTTTTTTCTGGGCTGTTTGGAGCTTTTTAGTCAATATTCATTACATGCCGGGAGTAAAAAATGCCTTATGCATCCTAAAATTTCCGGCTTTATTTACATCAGGTTGCTTCCTTTTGAAGCACCGTAAAAACAAATCTTCCTCTTGTTTTATTGTAATGTTTTGGGGGGTTTTTTCCCAGTTGTACCCAACCATGTGGTCTTTCTCAACACGTTGTGCTCTTTCAGAATGTCACAGTCAAAACATCCAGCTGTGAAGCTATCTACTCTATTTGTTCCTAGAGGCGTTTATCCGTTTACCATAGTCAGATGGTGGAAAATGAACAAGACTCGCTCTGTCACATTTGTTTAGATCAAACGGCTTCAAAAACTCATGTCAGACTTGAGCAGCGGAAGGAAGGGGAAAAACACAGAAATTGTTCTGTTTAGGCATATTTATTCAGGCAGTCCAAAGGCAAGCTGTTAAATCAAAGTTGGAATTGTGTTTGACAGCAGTAGATTAGAGGGCTCGTGTTTCGTGAAACTCCTGCAGTGATCAGAACTACTTTGTTTTTTATTGTTTAAGACTTTTTTGCGTCTCCTGCTAGAAGATTAGGTCCAATCCAGTCCAGTGCGATTTGCAGGAGGAGATGATTGATGGTTGCCGTGCAGCCGGATGTTTCGCGTGTCAATCATTTGAGGAAGTTTACCTGCTGAAACGTATGCGGAGATCGATAAGGCATCAGGCCTTGTTTTCGAGGGAGATTTAAAATACGTTTATGAAGTAGAGGACAAGTGAAAAAGTTAACAGGATTTGAATGTGTGCCTTCTGATTGAGCACAGCTTTTTAAAATGTATGGCTTCCCAAAACTCTTTTCTTATTTTGAAAACTGTGTCATAAAAATTCCTTTCATTGCTCTGCTTTTATTTTACAATTGTGAAATGTATTCTAAATGCAGAACATGCAAACTGTTTAATTTTTCTGTAGTTGTGATGCATACAACTAGGTCCAGATTCCTTGAAGGACTTTGATCATATGATGACCTATATGGCAAGTGTAAATTACATAACTGTATAATGCAACACATTGACCATGTTTGATAAAAGATCAGAGTTTTATTGCCGATTTCCTACTGTACCACTAGTTGCAGCAGTGCTTTGTTCTGAGTTATTGCTTTAAAACTTTCGGATGATGTGTGAAGGTGCATTTTCTTCAAGTCTTCAATCCACTGAGAAGTCACAAAATATTTATATCAGGAGCAGAGGTGATGCCACAACAATTTTAAACTCACTTTAGGATCTTGTACTTGTAAGCACTGAATGCAATTAGTTTGAATAATGAGGCACATTCATACAGAATATATGTGGCTAACTTGTTAGCTTCCACTAGTCTGGGTTTTTATTTACTTCATCAAAATTACATTTCCTATTTACGTACAGATTTAGAGACGTTCAGCACAAAATGTTCCTTCGTCACTTTTTATTATTTCTCAAAAAAACCCATTGAGAAAAAAAACGTCTTGATGTTTCAGATTCTTTTTAAAATTCTGATGTTCTGAATTTTGTTAGCTTCAGGAAGTTCAGTAAAGGAAATTAGTTGAACTTTTAAGCTGCCATTAGCAGCCCTGCGATGAGCTGTTTATTTTACGGACAGACTCTGTAGCAGATTTGTTCGTTTTCATAGCATTGTTGTCTTAAAGAGTGAGCAGTTCCCATCTGGCGGTCGAGCTGTTTCTTTCACTACTAGACATATTTTTAAACAGAGAATTTGAGAATGAGAGGGGAAATCCCTCTCGAGAAGCAACACAGCAATGTGTGTATTTGTGTGAATGCCAAAGGGCAGCAAAGAATAGTGTAGCATTCATGCAATCAGTGTGACTTAAGTAATTTAAATGAAAAACTGTTTTCTTTTAACTTCAGAAATTAATGAGTCAAAACGATTAGTTTTATAATGGATTTTTTTATTTATCCGGGTATCGACTAAAACCTGAAACAGAACCATGTTTATGTACAGTAAACAGTTCCTGTCTGTTTGCTCAGTTTTGAATATTGTGTGAAATATGCAGTGAAAAAGTGTTTACCTCCTGTCAGATTTTTTGTTTTTTTAGTCATACTTAGATGTTTCAAATTATTAAATACATTTTAATATCAAAGATAATGAGTAAATGTGAGAAGCACTTTTTAGAGCCATGATTCAGTAAAAGGCCATCACTCGTCTTTGCTGAATTGTTTTATAATATTCACACTAAATGATTTTCAAGCATAACCTGCGTGTTTAAAGTCAACCCACAGGATCTGTATCAGATTTAGGGCTTGACTTTGACTAGGCCTCTCCAAAATCAACGTTTTGTACTTTTGAATCATTCAGAGGTGGAATGCTAGCATGTTTTGTACTAGTTTTCTGCTGCAAAACCCAAGCGTGACCTCGCTGACTGAACATTTCCTTTAGGATTTTTCAGGTAGAGAACAGAATTGATGACTCCATTGCTTAGCAGGTCATCCAGGTCCTGAAGCAGCAAAGGAGGCCCAGAGCATTACACTACCACCGTTGTACTGTAAATCCTACGTCTGTCTTGTCAGTCCACAGAATATTTTCCTTAAAGTCTTGGGGAGCTTGTTGTTGAGTCCTGCATTAACTGTGAACACACGCAGTCAGGGTGTCCATGCATCCTTAAAAAGTCCTAAATTCATTAAGCCTTAAAATGTCTGAAATTCATAAAAAAAGTTTAAGTTGACCTTAAATACGCTGATCACAGGTCTTACATTTGTCCATTTCAGGACTATTTGCTTATATATTCTGTGTGTAGTTTATTTTTCTTGTGAGACTTTTCCGTCAGGCAAACACTTCAGTCCCATGCAGACTCAAACTCTTCATTACGTTCTGTGACTTGGTGCAGTTGAGATTCCTGCTAACTAGCTGCTAATAAACCCTTGCTAGCCTCTTAGCTTTTTTGCAACTATCATTGGTAAGTGTGAATTATTGCCAGGTGGTTGGACGGCGTTTGTCTTTGCCACTGTCTCACTTCTGTTACCAACCGATATGACGCTACGGGCATTCTGTGCAAAAAAGCTTGCCACTACTTTATAAAATATGCAGAGCTTAAAGTTATGACCTTTTTAAGACCATTATGAATTAAATTTGAGCTGGTGAAGCCTGCAGAAACCCTGGCAGTGCGTTAGATGTCTTTCTTGGTTATTTTGTGACCTTCTGTCATTGGGAGTGTTTTTACTACGGCATAATAATCTACACTGCTCAAAAAAATAAAGGGAACACTTAAACAGGTGTTTAACACTTGAAGTGTTCCCTTTATTTTTTTGAGCAGTATATATGTTTTTCTGGCAACTCAAAGCCTTAGAATTGGTTTTGTAGCTCTTTCAGAACTGATAAATGTCAGTGACTTTGTTTATCATCTGGTCTTGCACATCCTTACGCTGGAGCGTGGTGTGTTCACTTTTGAACTCTGTTTGGCATAAACAGCATATATACATAGTTTGAAAGGCCAGCTTCTATTTTTGCAGATTGGGATAAAAAGTTGAGCGTCTCCAACATCAAACCGTTTATCCAGAACTCTGATCCTACACAGCTATGGAGCGCGTCCAGAGATTGTTATAACGGAGCTCTTTTAATATTGTGTGCTTGTATAATCTGCTGTCTAACTAATGGGGGGTGGTGGGGTGTTGAACATGTTTTCTTGTTTTGCATACTGATTAGAACCATCCATTGTTTCATAACCACACATTAGATTTCCACATCTCATCCCGAGCTGTATAATGGCTGCCCCTTCTCTCTGTGGAGCGCCAGAGTGAGTCATCACGGGTTCGGAGGATGGAGGCTGTTGTCATCATGGCCTGCCGTGCTCACCCGGGCCTCGTGATGACATCACTGGCGTCTAACACGGGGCTTTGTTCCTGCGTTTTTTGGTTCAGGTCTTCCTCTCTGCCAGCTTCTCAGGCGTGTTGTTAGGTGACTAAGGCAACCGCAGAGATGAGCTCATCACCTATAGGTGGAGCTGGAAGGGATTGGGGGGGGTCAAACGGTGGAGGCTGCAACTGGGAGTAGGTGTGATGTTTGAGAATGAGAGAAATGAGGATGAGACAATTACCCCGCTGTTTGTAAAAGTGATCACGCGTGGTGGTAAACGGGGAAACATTAAAAGTAGATTAATGTCCTTTAACCTTTAAACACAGTTTTTCATGTCGGTGTCAATTTTCGGTGTAAATGGCTTAGATATGCTGGCTCCAGACTTCCTGGAAGTGCTCCATCACATCAACATTTCCAGGTAAAATACACAAAAGGCCACAACAGTTTATGTCCATGAACGCAGTGCAGATCTCACTAGGGTTGGGATCGCCGTCTCTGCTACAGAAGCAGATCTTTGTCTCTGCTTCTCGACGCGTTCAAAACCCTAAACCGAGCTAAAGGTGACTCTGAGTGAGCCATGGAGGGACAAAGAAAGTCACCGGAGTCAGAATGTCTGAGCAGCATGAAGGAGAAACGAGAGTCGACTGAGACTGTTGTTGTGAGAGAACGGTCGCCCACTCGGGTTCAGTGTTTGGAGCCGGGTTCTTCATCAGCTATGGAGCATCTTAATACATTAAAAATCCTTCCAGCTTCACTGTGGGGTTGGGTTGTATTTGAGCAGAAGAGTGCAGAGGAGTTTGCACAGCAAAATGCGTGTGTAGTCATGTATTAAAGTCGTGTTCCCCTCTGTACATGACCCAGCAGCTTTTTTTCCCACCATATTCACAGCAGTGTTGTGGACGTTCTTGCTGTGCTGTCTGCACCGAACCAGCAGGTCATTCATTAACATCACAGCAATCCATGTTTCATTACCTTTCTGAAGCATACGGTATGAACTGTCCACATTCTGATACGTTTCAACCACAAAGTGCAATCTATGTTCTTTGGAATGTAATTAAACACATTAAACAATCGCATTGTTTATTATTTATATGGAAAACTTCTTGTCATAAGAATCTTGATTTATTGTCGTCAAAATAAATTCAACTTAAATGTTAAATCAACTGCTAATTGTCTGAACTGTTATTTTTACTATTTTCTCCATTGAGAATATCAACAAATATCAATACATTTGAAGATATGATAAAAATTACTGTGTGCAGTCTTTATGTGACTGGCGTCCCAAAGCAGCATATCATAAATGGATATATTTTTCAAGAGCACCATCTTTGTTTTTTTGGGGGGAGCTATAATTGCTTTGCCATGCATTCACAGCCATCCAGTTACTTAAAGAAGAAGTAACAAATAGTTCTTATTGTCAATTTTTATTGATATCACAATCGTATCACAAAGCAATAGGCCAAGTCTTTAAGTCCAAATTTATTTAACTGATAAACAAAATAGCCTTTTACATGCTTTTACTCATACCCTAAATAATAAAAAAACATGGCATCAAATTGTCTTTAGAAGTTACCAAATAAGTGGAAAGTGGACTATGTGGAAAAAGAAAAAAACTTACAACTGCACCTTTTGTCCGTTTGAGGCCAATAAGAAGCTGCTAGGAACCTTCGCTCACATGCCCCACCTACTGCAGCGAAGGCATAGACTGACAGGTGGGAAATTCGGCCCCCCAGGGACGCTGGCTGTTTGAGGTTCATGGAAAACACAAAGGGCTTACCTGGAATCCAAAAACACTGGATCGTATTGCAGTGATGAATGTCAGGGATTAAACTATTGGAAACGTGCAAGTGAAGTTCTATGAAACTCTTTATTTTATAGAAATGAGCTAGATAATGTTTCTACAAACTTGAACAGTCAGATTCTCTTTGGAAAAAGACACTGCGGAGAATTCTCGGGTGGGTTATGCAGTTAAAAAAAAATTACTGCTTTGAGACCATCAAGCGAGAATAACGCAGTATTGCTGTGGCTGGCTGGTCTTGAACAAGGCCGTGGGAGAGAGAGAAAAAGAAGAATGGAGGAGTGGCTCGACTAAACAACAGGAGGTGGAAATAAGATTGCAGAGCCTTGTCAAGGGGGGGGGGGGGGGCTCTTTATATTGGAGGCCCCATTTTTTTCTAGAAAAAAAAAATCAAGAATGCTTTAATCCAGTATTTCTGGATTTGTTGTAGCAGAACTATATCAAAGGAACAAGGTCTTTACAGTCTTGCTTTCTTATGCTGACCTTGTTCATCAGGGTCATTTTCTGTAAGGGAAGCAAAGGTTAATTCTAGCAGTAAGGAAATACTGCTAGATTCTTTGTTAAAACTTTATTTTATTTTTGTGATAAAACCAACATGAAGCGACATAAGGTGAAGTTATGACAGATTGAAATGCAAAACAACATGTGTGGTTGACAACGAACTAACAAACACACCATCTTCAATGTGACATGGTGGTGGAAGTATAATGCTGTGGGGATACTTTACTTCAGCAGGGACAGCTAAGGTGGGTCAGTCGACAGGAATATGGAGGTTAAGCCCAATGTTCTTCACATACTTTTGTTGAAAGTATTTTTTTACATTTTATCAACATTTCTTCTGATCGGAAGTAATATTGTTTTTGAGAAGCCCAGTCAGAGTTCTGATTTGAATCCCATGGGGAATCCTGGAATTTTGCAGGGAACTCAAGATTAGGGTTATGGCAAAGGAGGAACTTAAAATTCAAAGACTTGGAAGTCGTAGCAAAAGATGAGTTGTAATAAAAAAAATAATTGAAAAGCAAAAATAGGATGAGGAATTTTAAAAAGGGTGTAAATAGTTTTGGTCTTGACTCTAATTTCGGGGCGGTACTGCTAAAGATTTGAAACCGGGATGGAGGTTTTTCTTCCAGCTTCAAATGGGAGCTAAAGTGCAATATTATTATCCTGTGTTAAAGTTTTGACTCAATGAGACAGAATACAAATGCATGCCACACTTTTCAGATTTGTATGAGAAAAAAAAAATCAGAACCATTCTGAAGCGGAACCATTTCCTTCCACTTTGTAATTATGCTACCTTTAATCCCACTGTAAAACACTGATGTTTGTGGCTGTAAAACAGCAAAATTCAAAACATATCAAAGGGATGTGAATACTTTTTCAAGACGCTGCAGAAAAACACCAAAACCCTGGCCTCAGGTGGCGTTAATGTAAACAGGGAAACAGAGAAAACTAAGTCTCCCTCATAGCTGTGGCCTTGATTTGTTGAACATGATGTTCCTCACCTGCGATCAAGTTATTTAGGCAGATTCGTATGAAGTTGTCAGTGTTCAGAGCAAGCTGCGGGTTTCTCGCGCTGAAAGGTGTAGCTGAACTGGATTTCAAACATCGCAGCTGTCGTGACGGTTTCTGACCTCTGCGGGGTTTCTGCTCCAGGATGGAAGCACACACTCGCACACCACGCTCTCTGTTGGTTACAGCGTTGCCATAGTAACCCATCCATCCGCACTTGGATATTTTTATAGCCTGCCCTGTATATGCGTCCCAGTGTAGCTGTGCGTTCTGTGAGGAGACAGGTAGTGAAGGGAAAAGAGGAAGAAGTAGTCTGTTTATAGTGTTTTTTCTTTAATTATTTTTATTTTTTTCTAAGCCAGATTAAGCAGAGACGAACGTTTCGGATCCAACTCGGAGCAGCTTTTTGGAAAATGCTTCCTCTACACTGAATATAGATTGGTTTAGTAAAGGTGAAGCAGTAATCAGGGTGGGTTTTTTTCCCTGAAGTTTTGAGTCAAATTTAAACAGCTTTTTAAATAAGGGGAAAACAGAACAATATTCAAAAAAATCCTTATGTATTCCACATCTACTGTCTTTTGGACTGAGGCAAAAGGATTCTTCTTCATGTTTAATAAGCCTTTCAAAAGATTGGGATGTTTGACGTCAGAACAAACAGTTTTTGTTTTGGCAGTATTTAGAACTTTGCCGCTGGAGAGAACCATTGATCTGTGTTTGATCTGCATCAGTAATTGTTAGATGTTATGTATCTAAGAATAATCCATATGAACACCAGACAAGCTTATCTTGCTGAAGATTATTTTGTGTATTGACATCTCATCTTAGTGAGACCACTGTACTGTAAAACCATGCCCCTTGGTACAGCATGTTCTTCTTATTTTTCATATTTTCTCATTTGTCATTTGGAGTAAATACCGGCTCCAGACTAGACTCTGCTAGGAAAATATAATTTTTTTGCTACTGAGTCACATTTACAGTAGTCTTCATAGCAGGCCTGTAAAAAGTAGCACTGCTCTGTTGCTATGCAGAACATAGTGAGCACTCAGACACAGTGCAGCACTTCGCTTTGCTCCAGAGGAGCCGCGTGATGAGATTTAAATTAATTCTGCGACAGTCCGAAATTCAGCCTCCATCTCCCTCCTTCTGGGACACGTTGCGTTTGTGCCGGAGCTTCTCCTCACCCACACAAGTCTTGCCGTCACACACTCATTGTACTTCCGTGCTGCAGTGGCTCACTTGTGGATCATGAGGGGAAAAGCGCTCCAAAAAAAGGACAAGAGATGGGGTGGACACGCCCCACCGAGCCCAGCTACCAGAGCAGGGAGGGCATGCCCTCTGTTTGTAGTAAAAAGAAAAATGGCTTCTGATATGTCTAAGCTTATCAGGTTTTTGAGATTTTTTTGTTTGTTAAAGAAACAGAGGAGTCATTTCAGGATTTTGACAGCTTTCTCACTCTGCTCTGCGCTCTAGTGTGACCTGCTGGTTTGTTCTTCATGCCCAGGAGTCGGAGAGGCTTCACTTAAATGCCTTTGTGTTTGTCTTTCTTGACCCGCTAATCTTTGCATTACTGTTAATTCTCCACCTTGATTTCACTATTGAGATTTTTGCAACCCAACCAAATTTTCAGCTGGATGGTTGTTCACAAGGAGTGTAGGAATGTATTCATGTTCATGAGGATGAAATTGGTAATATTTCGTTGGAATACCAAGAATGCCGTTTGGTTTCCATATATTATTGTGCTTGTCTAATTCTAAGGTGATCCTACTGTCAAACATACACAAAATGCTTCTTTCTGTGTTTTAGAGTTCGAATTAGGAATGATTAAAAAAGTTATGACTGCCCCTTTATTTTTGCGCCAGTAGATAATGTCCAAAGAAAACGGCAACTTAAACATTGTTGCCACGGTTTCCCAGTCAGAGTGTTCCCAGTGCTCACAAATTGTCTGTGGAGTACCTGTTGCCAAACAACTGGTTCTTAACTGGGAAATGGTGGATTGCTTCCTTTGGGTCACAGATCTGCCCTTGCCTGTAGCCCAGGAGTTGAAGTGTCTTGTACAGGGGTGATGATGGGATGCATAAGGAGAATTGGGGCTCATCTGCAGTAGTTCAGACTTTCCTCCAGTTTGTCGTGGTGAACAATAAGCTGACCCAAAAAGTGCAATCCTTCATTTGCTGGTTGGCTATGTTCTAACGTTTACTTATTGGTTATAAGATGGGGATCGTGACCCAAGAAACCAGATACTGGGTGCAAGTGGCAGAAAAAAAAAATTCCTCTGCTGGGTGGCTGGGTCCAGTCTTAGAGATGGGGTAAGGAGTGCTGCCATCCAGGAAATTATTGTAAAAAGTTTGAGATGGTTCAGGCATCTGATCAGGATGCTTCCTGGGCACCTCCCTTAAGAGGTGCTTTCAACAGACCTAGAGCCTGCTGGAGGCACTATATATCTCTTTTGGCCTAGAAACCCTTTGCGATCCTCCAGATTGCATTGGAGAATGTCAGGAGGATGTCTGGGTTTCTCTTCTGCACCTTTTACCCCCGTGGTGCCATGTTCGATGGACAGATGGATTGATCATTTCCACATGCGGGAGACTTCTTCGATTCTAATTCAACTGAGTGTTTTTAAACGAACTAGTAGTCTACTAGTTCGTCTACTAGTAGTGAAGACTACTAGTAGACTAGTAGTCTTCACTCGTAACCTCTCTCAACACAACTAGGCCTTTCAAGAAGTATGTCCTTTTTACTTCAACAAATACAAGCCTAAAGCACACACTGCCAGATGACTTGAGTTTGACTGCAAATGTGGGTGTTTGTAACATTTTGAGACCTTGTAGCACAAGTTGACAAGATAATAATGTCTAGCAACTTTTTCCTAGAACATCTTAGTCACATTGGCAGCAGTTACCATAGTGATCCCTAAGTAAAATGTCTTAAGACATGAAGAACAACATAAAGATCTAGCTGTATATATTTATTCACAGAGAAGCTGTGATGGGTATTTTTATGACGACAGGTTCAGCTAAATCGCCTCTTTGAAGCTGCAGATCTTGTATGCGGCAAGTGAGAAGCATCTGTCCATCCTCAGTGTGAGATTACCTTAATGGCACACAGAAATAGGGACTGAGTTGAGTGTACTGCTGTGACTCATCTGTTCTGTGTCATTTGCCTCTCCGTGCTGTTTGATAGCACATCCTTCCTATAGCCCTATTGTGTTTCTGACGTATCGGATCGTCTGTCCTGTCTTCATATGTCAGAGTAGCGGCTGCGGATGGCATTGTCTTGATTCCTGTTGTCTTACTGTCTGTAGCGTAACCTTGTCACTGTCCGTCCTTCTTCATCGCATTGCTTAACATTTTCAGGTAGATGGCTCCATTATTATGATGCCAACCAGGCAGCCAAACAACAGGACAGCACAAACTGACAGACGGCCAGGCTAGAGGCAGCCAGGCTCAGTATTCATACAAGTTTAATGAGCATCCAGACAGTAGGGAGTTTGTGGCTCTGGCACGGAGTTCACTCTGCACACATTGGCTGACTGGGTTAGACACACTAATGGAACAGGTGGGAGGCTGACAGTCTGACCTAACTTATGAACGCAGCTCAAGTTTTAGAGCAAAGATCACAGTTAATAAACATTTTCTAGCTTGAAGAACAGACTTTTTCTGGTGTTTAAAACTCAGGCAACAGATTGCAGAGTCCAAAAAAAAATAAAATCTTTTTTCAAGGACATCAGACAAGAAACCCTTAGTATTATTTTACCTTGAGACTGAAAGTCTGTTTGTTAGTGTATTACAAAGATGATTAAATTAGATAAAGGCTGCAGATATGATATGATTAACAACATGGATTCTTTGTAATGGCATTTGGTGAAGCAGCAGGAGAGCCGCCCCTCCTCAAGTGAAAATGTTGAGAAAGGAAGAGAAGAGTGTTGGTCTATCTCCAGCGTTCATCTGTTTGCTCAGGCTTTTCTCCCTGTTTGAGATGGTGGGCACACATGTTTGACTGCCACAATTCAAACTGGCTGAGTATATTGTATATTGAGTTGTATTTACATTGTGTAAGATAATGTCTGCCTTTCTGACTTCTGCTCAAAATCGGACATGTTTTGAATACTTTCTTTTTACTCAAGTGGCACGGTAGCAACTTCTTTATTACATAAAGCAGTGTCTGATGTTCTCCTCCGTGCATCCTGTTGACGACAACAGCACTAAGTGCTTGTCATATAAGTTCCTGTGACTAAAAGGTGTTGCATAAGGGGATGGCTCATCTTCCCTCTCAGCTTACATAGATCCACTGTAGGAGATAAACATTCATCTGCAGCACAATGACGTTTCTCTTCGCTTGCTCTGTCTCTCCCATCATCACTTTTGAGAAGGGTTCATGCTGTGTCAGCAGTGTGGCAGCTGAAGTTCAGGAGGTCATGTGAAGTGGCACTTCAGTCGCAGCTGACAGATGCATTCCTCCTTATCAGATGTTTACTGGATTTCAACAGAAACTAATCAAACTTTTCAAGGGGCGAATGGTGTATGGTGCACTAGTATGCAGTTCTATGCTGGAGTTATATGGTGTACTATATACTGTAACCAGTGGCAATGGGAAATTACGTCCCGTCGCCACTTAACACAGAATTGGGTTAACTGTTTCTTCAGACGTGTTGCTTTTTAAGATCTTTTTGCCTACTTCATGTTTTCATGCAGGTTCTGATTAAATTATTTGGCAATAACCAGACCTGGATGTGGCTAATAAAAGTGAAGCAAAAATATCTTGTGACACAAGATCTCATTACCGCCCCATTTTGTACAGCGACTTCTCCGAGAGCGTTTCATAATATTTCGCAACTGGCATTTCAGTCGTATTGGCATTTTTTATAAAAAATAAATAAATAAAACTAAACCTGTCAGCATATTGCCCACAGCAGGTGTAAGCTTTTGAATCCGCATGCTGCAAACTTTCCAGCTGTAATCAGCCAATTACAAATCTGGCTTTTAGTCTGTAAAATATTGACACCAGAACCACATGTCGGCATTGGTGCGAGCAACTTGTCGGTGGCTACAATTGCCACATTTCTTTTATTAAATGGTAGGTGTCGCTGCGTAGAAAATCTACCTGCTACATAGTAGGAACATCAACAGAAGTAGAGTTGTACAGGAAGGAGATTGTAGGTACACAAACATGAATCAAGACTTTCAACCTTTCTGCCTCCAGAAATGAAAAGTTGACTTCCTTTCAAAAATATACTGTTACTTGGTTTGGGTTGAAAGCACAGCATAAAGTTGCCACTTTGTGTACTGTTTAATTTGTTAATGATCATTTATGGGAGTTTTTTTTGTGCTAAATTTACCATCCAGACTTCACAAACCACCCACCTCATAACCGGTGTATTAGTTTATTCTAACTCCTCCTCTGCTTCCAAGATACGGCAAACAGACCTGAATGCAGTTGGACGATGTACTGTATGTACAGCTTGTGGTACTTTACGTTCACTGTTGTCATAGCGACACCACGGCAATGCAGCTGCATCCTGCCGATGCTTCAGTGGGACGTAGGAAGATTTGAGACCCGTTGGGACAGTGACTGGGATGGCAGCATTTAGGCCTCAAAGGCTATAATGCTCTTCTAAATGGAGGAGATGTTGGAGAGGTTCGCATCGAGATTGTGACTCTCGGAGGTGATTACAAAGTAAATCCAGAGCTGATGAAACTGCATCGGGTCGTCTCTGCTAGACTTCCTCTGTTTATTTTTACTTTATTACTGGAGCAATAAAGCGCTGTTGTGTAAGTGAGATTTTAATTTGAAATGAGGACTCGTTCTTCTGTGCCATGTTTTATGGAACCTCATTAAGTCCCGATAGAAGAGCACCACAGCTGCATGAACTCATTTGATTTTTACTCATGTGAATATGAGAGTAAAGCTTGTGTGAGAGGCCTCCAGAATATCAATAGGTCTTTTCAGTCAGATAAGCTTCTCTCTCATTAGCCTGCAAGAAAACTTTCCTCAGCTCACACTTCCTCTGATGGTTCTGAATGTTCCTTCTTGATGGGGTGTCATTTTCCACAATAAAGCTGTTCTTGGCTCTTCAAGATGCGAATGTGAATCTGATTTATCTCTGATTTGTCATTCTATCCACACTTTGTGGTCCAATCAGCTGGATAAGTATTCAGCATTACTCTGGACAGTCCTCTTGTTCCTGACAGCAGCAGATCTGAATATATTTGCATCCCAGCTACTGTATCGCCACCGTGAATCTGATGCAACAGAGTTATTATGTGGATTTGCAGATTTGCAGACCAAAACCTAACATAAGACCATCTTTATCATCTGACTTACAAACAATAATATTTATAATGTTCAAGTAGTTGATACCCTCAATTTGAATTTTCCTTTCCCAGCCTTGTACTTAATCATTTTTCATTCAATTAGCACATTACGTTTTCTGTCAGTTGTTCCTCACACTTTACAGCCAGTATTACCTCTGGCTCGTGCTTTGCCTGAAGTTGTGGAGTTTTGACTCACAATATTGTCAAAAGGTTTCTATTTTTGTTCGGGTTTTTTTGTCATATTCTTTTCCACCAGTCTCCCAGCATGAAACAACAAATGCTCATTAAGCAGCACACTACCTTTTGTTTAATCTTCCAGTGGTTCACCACAGGTACTCCTTAAGATTGTTGCCTGCACAGTAGTTTGTGCAAAAATAAAGCATTGTTGCAGTTTTGTTTTGTTGTTCAAAGACTTTTCTGAAGCAGACCACCTGTAGACCTCCTGTTTGCTGTGCTGTTCATTTGCCAGCTACTGTTTTGTACCTGTCGACATTCAGCTTGAAACTTGAAAATTGTAGTAATTTGTTACACCAGACAACATTCAGACACCTAATCTTGGCTTTTGCTTTCAAATGATTGCATTGTCATTGCTTATGCTATGCAGAAGATTTCATTTTATTCGCACAGAGGTTGAAGAACTGTAGACGAGCGTGAAAACATTTTTCTACTGTTGGGAATGATCAGTTCTCATTTGATGACTTTTTTTGTCTCCCATCCAGGCAGCATCCTGTCATGAAGACCCAGAAGAGCCGCCATTGTTGGAGCTGACACTGTCAACGAGTCCAGCCCACGCTGCTCTACAAGCAGTCCTTCATCTCCCATCATCGCATTTGGTCTCTCTACAAATACCAAAACATTTCTTTGGCGTCTCTTTCTGACAGTCCCAGAAAGTCCCGTTCTGGTCTGCGTTTGATCTGTCTGGCTCTGCTTTAGACAGTCATTCTGTATTTAATCAGTGGTTCTTCATCTTGGAATCCTGAGCCAAGACAAAAGCAACTCTAAGCACATTCCTGACCCGCAACCTAAAAGCATCATGTCAAGTCGACGCAAAGCTTCCACTCCCTGCATGATCCGACCAGAGCAGACACAGTTGGAGGTGGATGATGATGAGGAGGAATCGCACAATATGGAGGCAGGAGCATTGTTTTTTTGTTTTTTTTTTTATTGTAATGTGAACTACACATTTGGAGGCCCTGGTGGGATTTAATATGTGAAGAAGATCCTAATTACAATCATTTATATAGCAAAAGGTTAAACTAAATATTTATATACAAGTTAAAAAGCTAATCTAATGACTTTTGCCTTCTCTTTCTGCTAGGTAACAGAAAACCATGTTCAGGAGGAGGTGCCTATGAATACAGACCATCCGATACAAGCAGAGCCAACGACAGACTCAGATGGGACAGGCAAAGCCTCAGACGCTCCCACAGGTCCTGACAAACCACAAAAGGAGCCGCCAGACCCCTCCAAACCTCAGCGCAGACAGCAGGGGGGCTACGAGTGCAAATACTGCACCTTTTCCACACAGAATCTTAACACTTTCAAGGAACATGTGGACTCCAACCATCCAAATGTCATCCTCAACCCACTGTACCTGTGCGCTGTCTGCAACTTCAACACTAAGAAGTTCGATACCCTAACGGAGCACAACGAGAGATGTCACCCCGGGGAGAGCAACTTCAAATTCAAACGCATCAAAATGAACAACCAGACAATCCTGGAACAGACAATAGAGGGCTGCAGCAACAATGCAGTCATTTACAACACGTTGGGTTCGCTTCCTGGCAAAGGGGACAGACTGGGTAGCTCCTCGCTTAGCAAAACCAACACAGTAAAAACTGCTAAACCAAAAACTTTGTCTACAGACATCAAACGGACAGAATTGCAGATGGGTAAACTGACCCCAGAGCTCGCCAAGAAACCAATAACGGCGCTCAATGTGAACGGGACCGTTATCATCCCAGAGTCGACTCTGCTCAAAGCAGACAGCCTTTCTCACATCATGCCTTCTTTACAGCAGCCTATAAATTATACCCAGGTAGGACAAAGGGAAAACTTCTGCTGTCATGTTGCATGTACAAACCTCAATATATTTTATTGGGATTTTATTATCGTCCCAACAGAAAATATATTCGTTAGATAGGTTTTTCTGCCTTTTCTGCATTTATCAAACTTCCTTAAGTCAGTACTTTGTAGGATTAACCTTTACAACCTTTACAGTTGCAAGTGATTTTGGATATGAATGTCTCTACCATCTTTGTACACCTTGAGTTTGTACTTCTTTTGTCTTCTTCTTTACAAAGTAGCTCAGTTTCAGCCAGAATGAACAGAGAGCATCAAATTGCCACAAATTCACAATTTCCAATGAGTTTTTAGTTGTAAAGTGTAGTTGCTGTGGTAGAATCATTGGTTATGGCTTCATTGCTGAAAATCATTGTTGTTAGGAAGTCACTCTGCCACACTCAGTTGTTGACCTCAATGATACTTTTGCATTGGTAGGAGTTACCTCATGGCGTCACTGGTTCTATTTGGGACCCCAACATAGTTGGCTAGAGTAAGTGAAAGCTTCAGGGAGGATTATAGTATAAAATAATAGTCAAAATATGCCAAGAAATACTTCAATTTGGTCTCATTTGACCACAGCAGCTTATGTGAAATATTAACTGTGTCCCATAAATTGGTACATTAAAAAGGACTTTTGTATCTGGTACAGTGTTGTTTTTTTTTGCTGTGCTTCTGCTAAGGCCAGATTTGTGCAGTGCCCAGCCAATAGTTGTCCTGTGAACAGCTTCTACCTGCTGCTGATCTAGAGTTGATGCGCTCCTTGCCCTGCATTTCCGTTCAGGTAGATGGCCCTGTCTTGCAGAATTTGCAATTGTCTCAATTAGTATATTAGACCGTAGTTACCAAATAGGTGACTTTTTAATTTTGGGGTATCGGAGTAAAGGAGGGTGAATGCATATGCACATTTCACTTCTCAGATTCTTGTGCTTCCCTTCCATTTCCCCTCATACTCTAGTTTGTGTATCACTTTGAATCCAAGCAAAGTGCTATTAAGTTTGAGGTTGTGGCCTGATCAGATATTAAAACGTTTATAGTGTGTGAATGATTTTACTTGGCAGTGCATTGGTTTGGAATTGCCTGTGAAGTTATTTTGTGAAAATATTGCCTAACAATGTTGGCAATTATTAAGGGAAATTTCAGAACGGTGTAAACTTTGCACTCCACCATCCAACTCAGAAAGTCATTCAATCAAATTAAACTATATTTTATGTGATAGGGGTACTTTCATAGCCGATCCAGAATCAGGTAATAGTATTTCATTAGTCATTATTCCTTTAACTGGTAATAGTGAGAATTTACCAAAAAAAAAAAAGAAAGAAATATCCTCCGGTTGCCCTCTTCACTCGTTTTTGTTTCAGGTGCCGAAGATCGCAGTGCCCCTGAACACAACCAAATACAACCCGTCCCTGGACGACAACCTGACGCTCATCTCCTCCTTCAACAAGTTCCCCTACCCGACGCAGGCTGAGCTCTCCTGGCTTACCGCAGCCTCCAAACACCCGGAGGAGCAAATCAAAGTCTGGTTCACCACTCAGCGGCTCAAGCAGGGCATCAGCTGGTCACCTGAAGAGGTGCAATGATCATTTTTTTTATCTTAATTTGCTGTTTGTGTTGCTACTGTTTTTACTACAGCTGTGAGCTGTTGGTAGATAAGCAACAGTAAATACACCTGAATTTTACCTAATTTGAAAACCTAACAACCTGGTCCAGACTATAGAAAAGGCTTACTTGGGCCGAAGCCCAGGGCCCAATTTTTGGGGGGCATCTCGATACTTTTTTTTTTTTTTTAAATGAATGCATGTTTTGCATTGTACATTATATAAAACTCATAGTCCCATATCAGATTAGTTCTATTAATATTTTGGGGGTTTTATGAACATAAAAAAATTTCAAGTATTTAAAAATGAAGAAGTTACAGTAATTTCTTTGGGAACAACATGGAGCTACTTCTCAGGAGATGCATTAAACCAACCATGCATCAATTTATGTAAAAGATCACTTATTCTAGTATTATTATTATTATTATTATAAAGCTTATTTTTTATACATTATTTTTAACTCTTCAGGAACTTTTTGTGTGAACCTTTATATCTGTTGCTGCTGTTATACCATAATTTTCTTCATAATTCTGTTCTATTAATGTTTTGTAATTTGCATTAGTAGAATAATTTTTTTGTAGCGGATAGGGCACCAAATCTGGCTCCGGCCCAGGGGCCCTGGTTCTTGTAAATTTGACCCTGCTAACCTTGCTCAGTTTGATCCAAAACGTTCCAAATGATCTCATTCTTTATGTCTCAGGTAGAAGAAGCGAGGAAGAAAATGTTCAACGGCACCATCTCATCAGTGCCTCAGACTCTGACTGTTGTGGCTTCACAGCTGGGCTCCAGCTCATCCACCAACAGCACCGCCTCCAAACCTCTGCCGTCAGCTGCCTCTGTCCTGCAGTCCCTCCCCTGTCAGATCCTGGGCCAGAACAGCCTGGTGCTGACTCCTGTAGCCAACGGCTCCAGTGTCACATGCACACCACTGGCGCTCACAGTGGCGAGCCAGGTAGATGACCAACAGTGGAAATGACATTTAAACGTCAAAACTTGAATGTGAATGTTGTTTACAGCAGATTCTGATTGGACCCGTTAGGAGTACCTTGTCGCAACTTGATCAGTGAGAGAAGCCGTTTTGACTCTTGCAGGTGGCACAGTCGCTCAAGCGGACGCTGGCCACTCCGGTGATCGCAACTGAGAGTAAGCGGCCGTCCATCATTCAGACCATCCATGCGTCGACGGCCACGTCGAAGCTGGCGCCGCCCAAAATGTTGACTTTCACAGCAGACCCGAACAAAACGGCCGAGCAGCTGTCAGTGCTGCGCTCCAGCTACACACAGTGTCCTTTCCCTGAGGAAGATGAGGTAAGAAGTGAGTGGAATGACATCTTTTTGTGCAGTAATAAACATAATTGTTTCTCCAATGGTTGGATTCCCAGTTTAGTGTTTTTCCTTTTAAATCCACACCTATCAGTAGGGGTAAACCACAGTTACTGTTTACTTTAACGCTATTTACTGTGGCAGATCTACAGGCTGATAGAGACCACTGGGCTGTCCAGGGGAGAGATAAAGAAGTGGTTCAGTGAACAGAGGCTGCTCAATCTCAAAAGTATGTAAGCATAGAAAATTCACTCTAAACAATATATTATCTGTGTTTTCTTGTTCTACGTGATGGAAAAGTTCTTTTTGCAAATGTAGTTTATGTTTATTTGTGTGCGTCTTCTTGGAGGCGTGGCTTCTCCACCTGTGCTGGTGAAAGCAGAGGCGGCCCCGGCCGTTCTGGACGGCCCCGTTAAGAAAGCCGTCCCAAGTCAGTTCCCCCTGCTGGAGAGAGTGAAGGGGAAGTCATCGGAGCAGCTCAAGGCGCTGGAGGAGAGTTTCCAGAGAAGCAGCTCTCCGACGGAAAAAGAGCTCGGTAAGGAGCCCAAACAGGCGCATAAACTTTCATCTTCTTACTTCCACTTCCTGGTAGTCATACTTCTTAAACTTTTCCACGTTTAGTTACGTCACAAACTCAAACATAATGTGTTAACATTTCATACAAAAGACCCACAAAAGTAGTGAATAATTGTGAGATGAAAAAGAAGATGGCATTTTTTTAGAGTAATAATAATTAGAAGGTGTTATAGGAGGCTAGAGACGCTCTGGAGGAGCAGCAGAGATTTTTAACTCAGGTAGGAGAATCCCTACCAGCAGGACAATAACCCTAAATATGCAGCCAGAGCTGCAGGGGAAAGGTGTAGTTGATATTATATTCAACTGGTAGAGTGGCCTCGTCAAAGTCCAGATCTAAATCTAATTGGGAACCTTTGCAAAATTAAAAACTTTAATCCATCCATCCATTTTCTATACCCTCTTATACAAGGAGGGTACATCTTGAACAGGTCGCCAGTCCATCACTGGGCGACAGAGACACACAGAACATACAGCCAAAACTCCTGATTTTGTTGTTACGACATTACAATATATGAAATAATTTAAAAGGTGTGAACACTTTTGTGCTAAATAAATCACAGTTTTGCTATCTATTCTCTTGCATGCCGGTCGGCCTAATTGGCAACTTGTAATGCTCCTGCTGTCTCTGGCATTTCTGCCTATGAATTAGACTTTTACATCACTAAAAGAAATCAGGTTGTTTTCTTTCATTTACAAAAGTCCACAGCATGTGACTCTGTTTTTCCTTCACCCCGGAGGAGCTGCGCGCTCCTCCCTCGTGGCTGCAGCCATGTCGGGAATAGCGGCAATGTTTTTAATGAGGCCCCGTTTTCCAAGTCCCCCCGAAGCGTGACTGAATCCTGCGGTTTGTCAAAAGGGGAACGACCATCTTTTCCTCATCGTCTTATTTCTGCCACAGACCAGCTGGCTCAGGAGACGAGGCTGTCCAAGACGGAGGTGGACTGCTGGTTTTTGGAGCGCCGCGCCCTGAGAGACAACATGGAGAAGGTTCTGCTCACCATGGCCTGCAGGAACACGGAGGACAGGCTGGAGCGGGCGGGAGGGGCGCTGCTGAATGGGGCTTCTCACCGAGAGCAGGACAGGAAGACTCTTCTTTCCTCTCCTCACCCACCTCCTTCCTACTCCTCCTCTTCTTCGTCTTCTACCTCCCCCCCTGTGCTTGCAGCATCTTCCCCTCAACCTCCCACCCATTCCTCTTCAAGATCTCCTCCCATACTCAACTCGTCCTCTCCCCATCCTCCCCTCCTGCCAGTCTCCTCAAGCCCAACGCCCATCTCCAGTCGCACGCTCGCCCTTCTCAGGGAGGTGAGAAGCAATGAAAGCATGTCTTTAATGGATTGTATTTATTTTTCAGCCAAAACATTACAAATGTATGCAGTATTTTGTTGATGATCCGCTAATATCAAAAAAGATACAATTTTGTAATTGCAATGTTTCCCTTAAATAAGGCATTTAAAATCACATAAGTTTGTTCTTGCTATAAGTTGTTAAAAAACATGCTACACCATCATCCTCCTAGCACTTCCTGTCGCCTCCTTCATCTTTTCCGCCAGTAGAAACATGATCACATGACTTGTGCGATGTTTCATTGTTTTTTTAGTCAAAACAATGAAACATTAACTGCATTTCCCTTACAAATGTGCGCAAAACTTTGTCAATGTTCTGCTAATGTCAAAACCTCTCCCCACAATTTCACAATAAATTGATGCGTTAAATCGTTATAAAACATGCCACGTCATCATTCCTCCTACCACTTCCTGTTGTCGTCTTTGTCTTTTCCACCAGTAGTAACATGATGTGATGTTATTGTTTTTTAGTCAGAACAATGAAACATTAGCCGCATTTCCATGAAAAAGGTGCAAAAAACGTTGTTGATGTTCCGCTAATGTCAAAACTGCCCCCTCCCCCACAATTGCAATTAAATTATTGCGATAAGTTGTTAAAAATATGCCACGTCATCACCCTCCTACCACTTCCTGTTGTCTTCTTTGTCGTTTCCGCTAGTGGTAGCATTCGGTTGTTGAACGCATTTCAATACGACTGAACAACAACCTCGTCCTAGCGCAAAATCTTCCTATTGAACGGTTTTTTAAAATATTCGTGTTATCGTTAAATAAAAACTAAAATTTTACGTGAATAAGCTTGCTGACGCAGTAAATCGTTAAAAATCATGCCGCGTAATTCCCATGTGTGCAATTATGCGGTCGATGAAAACGCAGCTACTGACGCCCATGGATCCATTTGTTGGCGACGTTTAAAGACGTCGCCCTTATTTAGTGATGCACATGCTATGCTTTTACCCACAGATGTTCTGTCGGACCCAGTGGCCCTCCCCCGAGGAGTACAGCCAGCTGGAGCTCCAGACGAAACTGGGCCGCACCAACATCGTCCGCTGGTTCAAGGACCACCGCTCGGCCCTGAAGAACGGCGAGACCCTGGACTGGATGGACGCTGTCCAGAAGCAAAGCCTCGCCGAGGAACAGAACGCGGGCCAGCACCAGAACGGCCAGATCTCCAACGACAACCAGGCCCTTTCCTTGGAAGTCAAGGCTCTGAATGGTGAGTCCCGCCGGAGGACATTCTGTTCTCTGTTTGACTCATTATTATTCCACCAGTCTGAGGCTCTAAAAATTTAATCTTGTTGATCCTAGTCGAGGAGTCTGGTGGGAATGTAGCAGCTGGGGAAGACTCCAAACTGTCCGGCCAAGACAAAGGGCGCCGGCTGGCCAAGCGACTAGCGCAGGGTGTGAGCAATCTGAGCCGAACCGGGCAGGACCAGAACAGCTGCGGCGCATCCGACAAAGGAAGGTTAGAAAAACATTGGTTTCATACTGGAGAAAAGCATTTTGACCCACATTTGGTTGCATAAAAAACAGGCAGATCAGGTAATTCTTCATAGACATTGTGAACCATCATTTCTTCGATCTGAATTTATTCTCCGTGTCAATAAAATCTAATAATGCACAGCTTAAATTAAGGGTTTTTCTTTTTCATATGTTTTCTTGCCAGGTGGGTCAAGGTCACTGTTGCTGCTGGAGACGAGACAGAAGGAGCGGAGAGACAGAGACTGGCCACCGACACTGGTGTTATGACTATGGAGCAACCAGGAAGAGTGACAGGGTGATGGTAGGTTTAGCCATAGAGCTGTGTGTTTTTAAATCGTTTTCTAAAAGTATTCACTTTTAGAAAACTTTCGGCTTTTGTCACATAACGATCTCAAGCTTTAATTAATTTTATTAGACTCTTATGTGGTTGAGCATAAACAAAAAAAAGGTACATAATTATGAGCTGGAAGCGAAAGGATACACGGTTTTACAAATACAAATCTGAAAAGTGTGGCGTGCATTTGTATTCCATCCTAACCCCTGCACAGAATAACTGGGTTAACAGTGAGATTAAGTTACATCCAAATCTGTTTTGTTAACTTGTATGCAACTGGTTGTACATAGTTTTATGTATTCAATTCAATTCAGAAATACTTTATTGATGCCAAAGGCAAACTAAATGTTTGTTTCAAATCAAATAAGGTTTTTCAAAGAGTTATTGTGGATGGTGATGGCTGTGGGCAGGAAGGATGCCCTGTAGCAGTTTGCATTACAGAGCAGGCCTCCACCGTGACTTCCCCACTCAGCTCCTTCAGACTAGCCAGCACCAATTAGCAAACACCTGGCGGTGCTGCACATCTGCTGGGCTCGTTATAGGAGCTACTTCTCAGTGCCACGCTGACAGAAACATTGTAAAAGGGTTAATAGAGGAGCCATGTTGTAATGACTTTCTGAACGTGGCGTGACAGAGCAGGAGTTTTTAAAGAGACAGAAGCCCAATTTCAAGTTGTTAAATTACAAAGTCATATTTGATATATATAGACTTTTTCTAACAACCGAGGGTAACATAGTTACTAGAAAGTGCTATAAAATGGGACTACATAGAAAGCACATAATACCGCCCCTTAAATGTCTAGAAATTTGAACATAATAGATCTGATCGACAAGTAAAATCCATCGTCTATATACCTGCAGATATATAGACAAAGTGATGTGGTTAATTTAAGTTTGATTCACTTTTTAAACCAAACTTTTACTTTTCTGCTTTAGTCTGCAGCCCTCAGAATCAGTTATTGCTGATGCCGCCGCCGCTGCTGCTGCGTTGCCAAGCTTTTTCCTCTGCGGATGCTGGGAGACGTTCCAGCTCTCCGTGACTCCTGACAGGGCGAACTGTAGAGAATAAATGGGTGGCAGGAACAGATTGTGACTTGGCTGAAATTAAATGGTGAACTGTTCCTTTAAGAGGGCACAGCTGCGCTTCTGCAGCCATCCAGGAAGTTACTGGTGTGTAATTACGTCCGATTGGTCCTTCAAAATGATGGCATGCACCATTTAGCATCAAATGTGCAGACAAAAGCAGATAATTATGGTCACGAAAGGGCAAAGAGAAGGTTTGTTTATGTAAATAAGAGCGTACTGGATAAAAGAAAAAAACAGATCTCCAAAAAGAGAGTGAGACTTCTTAACGGTTATCAGAAAAATATTGGCCAATATTATAAATATGACTCTCTTCCTGTCCTAGGAAAGGCAAATCTTTAAATGCTGATTCTCCAGCCATCATGGGGCAAGTCAAGACGACCAATCAGAGACGCAGTGTGTCTGTGATGTCATCACGAAGCGCCAGGGTCGATTGCAGCACTGAGGTGAAGAGCGGACGCCGATGTGAAGAGGAGTGCCAAAGCTGGACTTCATGCAGAACTCCCACTACTACTTTTAGTTTTCTTTTTCATTTCTGTAAATATTCTTGTCATACAGAGTAAGCGGTCTGTTCAGGTGCAGAGCGGCAAGCTTTTCTTTGAATTTTTATTTTCATGATGAATGAATGTTGCCCCAAAGCCTGGAATGTTTTTGGTTGCTGTAATAAGAACAAAAATGTATTATAGTCTATTTGCTGGAAATTTCCTTTTTTTAAAAAAAAAAAAAAAAAAAAAACTAGCTGCATTTTGCTCATTATGAGTAGATTTTGATGGCACTTGCATATTTTTCTTGTCGTAGTGGTAGATGTTCCCGTATCAGGCCGCTTTTCAAATGCCTTTACGGTGATACAATGCTGACTCAGATGTGCAAAACAGGCGAGTAGGAGGAGTGTGGAGCTGAGGAAACAAACTGCAGCGAGCACACACACACACACACCCCGATTAGCAGCAGTGGTGCAAATACTTTAACAAAAAAAAATATCCGCAGCTTGTTTAAGCAATTTTTTTTTTTCAGGCGTGTTTCTTGAAGCTGATGCGAAGCATGATGTGCACATTTCTACAGAGAACTGATAAATCCCGGAGGATGCAGGGTCTGTTGGACACCATGCTGCCTTTCCAGCTCATACCTGTTGTTTCCTGTCTACTTTGTAAAAAAAAAAAAAAAAAAAAGAAAGAAAAGGGAGCAGAGTGGAGCAACACAGTTCTGTGTTGTAAATCTTCTCGGCTGAACCTGCCAAAAGCCTTTTTTTTTTTTTTTTTTTTTTATTTGTGAAAATGCTACATGCACTCTAAATAACCTGAGCACCTTTATCTGAGCCTTCTCATACATATATCCATTTGTTTAGCTGTAAATACGTCTTGTCCTCTATCTAGGCTTCCTCGCTTTAGAGTCGAGGTGGGATTAATTCCCCTCTTCATTTTCCGCACACGCTCGAAACGGAGGTCGACGAACGTCGGAGATACAAAAGCGGAGCTGTAAAAGGCGGTTGGAATGTCACGGCAGTCAAAAGCCGTCACAAAGTTTCAAGCGTTTTTCTCTTTTTAAACTCATCCTGGAAAGTGCTGTTTAAATTGACGTCTTTATTTCTACAAGAATGAAATCTGTTTTTTTCTTTCAGTCACAGAAGGAGGGAAGGGTGCTATAATTCGGCATCAGCAGGTTGTATGGCTGTATGCGTGGCTGCATGTTGGTTCCTGCTGTTTTGGGTCCACCGTCTCAAATAACTCAACATGTTGTTTTTGACGTGTACAGGATTACTGCTTGCATTTTCATTTTCTACCTTTTAAGTCTGATGCAATTCAATAAAAACACAGTTGACTGCAAAATGCGGTGGTAGTCTGAATAAAATGAAGAATATGATTTTTTAAAAAGTAAGATCAATAGGATTTAAATTGCTAGATATGTGAATTCATTGCAATTTGTTTTCTGCCAACACAGCAACACAGTGCTTTGGATAAGTATTTGAACACTTTTTAATTTTTTTTCTAACCTAATTAGATTGATTTTAAAAAAAAATGCTTGCCACACTTTTCAAATATGAATTGGGAACTCTGAGTCAGATTTGGCGTCAGAGCCGAGGTAACGGCTTCTAGTTAAAAAGCCTGAATTTCAGCGTGGCGATGAATGTAGGCATTGTTCGTGGTAACTCTTAGAAACATTTTAAGCTTCACTTTTAATAAGCAGACACCACTTTAAATATGTTCAGTTTAATCTTGCATGTAGCGACCCAATCAGTAGTGGAGATTGAGCCGCTACATATAAGATTGATTTCTAGACGCACTTTCACATGCGTGTCTTGTAAAATATGTTTCCACCTAATCTTCATCCGCGGAGCGGCCATATTGAAACGTGAAGTCGGCCTTACAAGTCGTATCTGGGGGTAAACCATGCAGCAGATTGGGCCCAGAGAACCAGTCCCAATCCATAAAACAAGAAATGTAATGCGAATGTATACATAATTATCTAGACTGAACATGCACACCAAAGGAAAACATTAGATTAGGCAAAAAGGAAAATGAAACTATATGGACTGTATCAAATAAATGCAAATTTAATTATAAATGGGTTGAATTTCATCTAATTTCTTGCCTTCCTTGATGTGAATCAAATAAATCTGCTCACCTGATGCCTGACTGATGCCTCACAATGTTGAGACGGAACTAAAATGTCCAACTTAAATGTGTGCAGATTCCTTTCGCTTTTCTACAAGCTCTTGTGCCACCCCAAAAAACATGCCGCCCTAGGCAGAGAGCCATGTTGAGCATAATGGAAGAACTGCTGTTAACTCTAAGCTTGAGGGTTCTTTGAGAATATTTAGGTTTGCTTCCAGCACCACTTACCAACATGACCCATTAGACGGACATCTCTTCTACTCGATGTATTGATACAAAACTGATAATCAGCCCACATCAATGCAACAATGTAAGATGACTCGGAGGGCAATAAATGTCAGCGTTTTCTCTTTTAGAGGAGAAAACGAGCACTTGTGTCCCAGAGCAGAGAAACATAAATAGTAATAATAAAACAATTCTCAACCGTTCCTTCTGTACATATTCTAATAGTTTATTTTAACAAAGTATTGCATTAAGGCAACAATAAAAAATAATCAACACACCCAGACTCATCTTTTCAATAATGTGCTGTATTTACAAAAAAAAAGAGCAATAGCTCTTTTTCTTTTTTCTTTTTACCTCATTTAAATCTCATGTCAGAAAAACTTCCAGCTCTTTGCACCAAAGGCTCGAAAATATGTTACAAGCTCAGACCTGGGAGCTACACAAGTTAAATACAGTTTCTTTATATAAAATAAAGTATTCACCCCCTTGGATGTTTTACAAATTTGACCTTTTTGACAAAAAAAAGCCAAATGTTTTAGTTTAAAAAAATTGACTGTGGGAAAACTGCTTTTAACAAAAAAACAACTGATTGCACACATCCACCACTTGAAGTCATTATCTAGTAGACGTGATTTTTGCTGGACTCTGCGAGTTTTACTCCATTCTTCTTGTCAAAAGTCTTCAATCTTCCGTCAGGATACTCGGGGTCAGCTGGGGATCGTGTGTCAAGTCCTGACAAAATTCTCTATCAGAGTCTGGGCTTTGACTAGGCCACGCTGTGTCGCTCTAGTTTCTTAGATCTCTTGCAGATGAAAACAAATTGTTCTCTGGCATTTCTCTCTATTTTGCTGCATTCGTTTTACCTTCTGCCTTTACTAGCCTTCCTGCCCAGAAGCATGATGCTGCCGCCATCATGCACATGATGTGCAGTGTTGCGATGTGCCAAACATGGCGTCCTGTTTGATGGCTGAAAAGCTCCACTTTTACTCATCACTCTAAATTACTCTCTTCCACTGGACCATGGAGTCGCTCTTGTACCATTTGGCAAACTCTATTTAAGCCTAGATATGAATTTTCTTCAACAGTGGCTTTCTCATTGTCACTTGCCTGTGCTTTTTAAGTGATGAAAACAGGCAGTCTCTACCATTTCAGCGGCTGAAGCTTTTTTATATCCATCCCCTGACTTATACTTTAAGCAACATTTACTCTGATTTGCTTGGAGTGTTCCTCTTCCTGTTGTCATGACAGGCAGGAATACTGGACCTTCCATCTACGGGCTACTTTATGCTACTTTAGAGTCCCCGCATTCAGGTGACCTCCATTCTTCTCGTGAGATTGCTGGCACTAATTGACTGGATCTCTGTTAAATTAGGTCAGCCGATATAATGGGGGGTGAATATTTATGTTAAGTGTTTGTCGTTTTGTAGAAGACAGATCGATTTTCCTTCTTTGTGAAGCCAACTTTTGTTGATCATGATTGATTTGTAAAAGCAATAAAGAGGGCAACACATCCAAGGAGGTGAATACTTTTTTCTTTTTTTTTTATATGCGCTGTAGCTTCCCTTCTCTTCTGCTGGAGGAAGGCCGACGGCGCACTCGGCAGTGATAATTACAATGTAATCCGATATGGCATCACAGGGAGGGAGGAGTCCGAATCAACAGCGTGCAGCTGCAACATCTCTCGTGTCGACAGTCGAGTCGTGGAGGAAAACAGCGGAAGAGGACAGGAAAGACGGAAATGAGCGGGAGGCGTTCGGGGTCGCCACGGGAAAAAAAAGACATTTATTTTCATAAGTTCCGTCTGCCGGAGACGTGCAGCAGTAGAAACGGCATGAACCGAGCCTACGGTCAGAGTCCGAGTCCGGTAGTGCAGAGCGGAGCAGTTCCGGTTAAAACACATACACACACTTTCACGGGTTTCATCCTGCAGCATCTTTTAAAACCTAACGCACACACACGTGAATAAAACTTGAGGTAAAGTTTCTCTCTCTCTCTCTCTCAAAACAGAAAATTGTGAGGAAGCAAAAATCTCAGGCAGAAAAAAAAAAAAAAAGTCAACTGCTCAGTTGTTTGTTAGAGGGAGCGGAGGGAGAGTGGATCTCATTCTCCTCCGAGGCGAAAGCCTTGTCCCCAGTTGTGACGGCCTCCTCCTCCCCCGCCTGCCGCTGGCGGCTCCTGGGGAACCGGCCTCCTGGTCGGAGGAACTCCAAACCCCGACACTCCTCCTCTGGTGTTAGGGAAGAACCGATACCTGGAGGAGGAAAACAAAGAGGCGATTTCTTGAACATCGAAGGCTACAAACAACCGCAACCAGCTGGAGGTCAGAATAGATTCCCGACTTTATTTGGTTCGTTGTTGCTTTAAGACGAAGACGAACAGCTTTCATTCGTTTTTATTCAGAGAAGCACCAGAAAATTAATGATACATCATCAAAAGGCGAAACGTTAATGAGTGATTCAAGAATCTGACACATTATAAATTACAGTTTTAGCTAAAGATGTTTATTTTTGAGAGGATGTATATATGACTCATGTTACGATACACTGCAAAAACACAACATTTTACCAGGTCTAATTCAAGTACAAATGTCTTACTTCTCTTGAAATAAGACAAAACTAACTTAGAAGTAACTTTTCAGCAGGAAATAGAAGGAATATTGATGGAAAAAGTACAAGATAAAAGTGACGAAAATCTGCCATATTATTCCACTTGTCCTACCTGCAGACTTCACTTATAACTAGTACTTTACCCATCAGTATTAAGGAATTCTTGACTTAAAACAAACTCCTACATATTGCTGAAAAGTTTTTTATAAGTTAGTTTTGTCTTATTTTAACTGCACTAAGATAATTTCCCTAGAAACTAGACTTGGTAAGATTTTGTGTTTTTGCAGCGTAGGATGCACATTTTCAGGTAGCTGCTACAAAAACGCTATAATCCTTTAAAGTTGAGTTCACTCGTCCAGACACAGCTGACCCACAACCTGGAGCATTTTACTGTATTAGCAGACTTTCAACCGTGACATTTTTACCACCCAATTTTATTTAATGCAGAAATTAGACGGGGAATTGACCTTTTTAACAAAAACTAGAAATGAACCGCAAAGTTACGGATCAGTGCGTTTCTGCTCTCATCTTTTGTTTGAACACTCACAAGAACTCCGGCGTGGAGAGGAAGGAGCGTCCGCCCAGGTCCATGGGGTATTTGAACATGAGGAAAAAGTAGAGGTGGCCGACCAGATTGCCTGTCAGCTCATTCACAAATCTGCACAGAAGCAAAGAGAGGAAGACTAAAGAGACCTCACACCACCGATCCGCTGCGACACGTCCGGCTCGTCCCTTTGGGATCCAACAAAACGGGTAAGTTTGTACTTACGATCCTCCGATGACAAAGTTGAAGACCAGGATGACCCAAGGTAGATAATGTGCCTACAAACAGAGCGGCAGACATCTTTAACTGGGCGTTTACATGCAAGCAGCAGCAAAACCACCAGGAGTCCCTCCAACAATCGGCTTCGTGTCTGAGCCGAACGAGGTTTCGAGGCGCGTACCTTGAAGCGAGTTCCAAACCAGAAAGACACGATCATCTCGCTGTTGAACTGAGCCCAGACGTACAGCACCGACATGATCAGTGGGATCATCAGCAGCTGAAAATGTCAACAAAAGGCGACGTCAACAAAAGGCGATGCCAAGTCAGGCGCTCGCAAAGTAAACTTTCACGACTAAAGCTTGGAGTTTGTTCCCTGATCTAGAAAACGCTGCAGCGTTTCCTGACTGGGACCAGAACAAAGGAGTCCGAGTGACCAGTGAGCACATCCGACTGCAAGACGTCTTCATGCTCCAGTCAACCATTTTACACGTTGTCAGGTTACAACCTTGAGATTAGAGGAGTTACGTGACAAACCGACACAAAATGGAATAGAACTGCAAAGCAGACGGTAAACGATGGAGTACGAATCTGAAAAGTGTGGCGTGCTTTTGTGTTCTTCCCCCAGCTTTGATACCTTGAAATAAACTAGACACAAAAATACGTCAAGTTTGCCACAAACCTTGTAGGGGACACAGCAAATGTGGGACAAAGGCGGTACGTACAAAACGCTATGTGTCCAGAAGACCAAAACCGGATTAGAGTTGACATAATTAATCTGATTAATTGATTATTGAAATAACTGTCAACTAATTTAGGAAGTGATTAATCGTTAACTAAAATGTGCAGATTTTTTAAAAATAGGCTATTTGCTGAGAGAACAACACACTCAGAGCAGTAATTAAGTCAAAACTGTATAAAAATGTATACGTTTTGTATTTAAGATTAAAAAAAAAAGCCGTCTGTAAATGTATTCAACCCTGAAACATTGTGGCATTGTTCAAATTCTGAAGAAAAAAAAATCCTATTCGACCCGACAGATTAGCACTATGCCGTGTTGATGTTAAGTCGAGCAGAAATGCCTCAGCTTTAGAGCTTGTTGATGTCGAATGTACAGTGAAGGAACTCGATCGGTGAATCTTAGGCAATAAAATGGTGATTTTCTTATTTAAAAAAAGGAATCAAATTATTTGTTTATTTGGATCCTTTAACGCATTTCAAAGATTGCATGAAAAGCCTTCAGAGGTTAAATGGAAAACATGCAGAATGAGCACATTCTTTTATCTGATTAATCCTCAAAATAATCAATTACTAAAATAACTGTTGGTTGCAGGACAATAAACATACAAAATGTATCCATGTCTGATATGCGGCTGTAAAAAGAGCCAAATTGGGTTCTTCTAAGCATTCAATCAAAGGAGATCAAATAAACATGCATGCCACACTTTTCAGATTTTTGTCACATAAAATCCAATTACAAACAAACCCACTGAAGATTGTGACTGTATTGTTACAAAAACATTTCTAAAAATTCATTGAAGTGTGAATACTTTTGCAAGGTACTGTGCAGCTTATCGTAGCAGTATCCTGGGTTTTCAGTGTTACCTGGAAACAAGCACTGCACGCTTCAACAACTCGGCACAGTCAAACCTGTACTGTGGCGTAAACACAGCGAGAATTCTTACCCGCATGTCCATCAGCAGCCCGGTTATCTAGAGACGCCAAGTCAAGGACAACAAGCTGTAGGCGGTTTCGTTTTCAGCCTCAGGATTAGGGAGAGGGTACTCATGGAGGGGGGGAAAAAAATAAAAAATCCCCCACTTAAATCCCCATTTCAGCTCTAAAAGCACCTGGCACTCACGCTGGAGCAAAGGAGCCGACCTTGACGGATCACGCCTTCCTGCTGTTTTTACCTGAGGTTGTCAAAACTGGAAAATTCATACTCCCGATTTTTGTGTGACTCAGTCTGAGGTGTCAATTAATTAGCACTGAACTCCTGACAAAACAAACCGAGCCGGACTGCAGAGCCGCTTGGTGCGGCATGTGACCTAGATTAAGTTTCTCTGCTCTGCAGAGGGTAGACTGACACTGGGCCACTGGCGCAGAGCCACCCTGACATGGGCATGCTTCTGCTGCAGAGAGAGGGAGAGAGAGACAGAGAGATGGGGTAGAGAGGAGGAACAAAAGCATCAGTGGATCTGTGGAAAACAGGCCGACAAAGGGCTGCAACTTTCAGCGTTTCAGTCCTTTAATTTGGCGACGGTGGTGAAAGGATACGACAATGCAGATCCAGTTGAAAAGGAGCATGAAAACATAGTCTGCAGGCCGGCCATCAAACGCTCCTAACGATTGGGAAGAAAGAAGACATTAAAAAAAAAAAAAAAAAAGGGTGACAGAAAGTGTAAGCGGCCCGACAGCCTCACCTGTTTCTAGCCGAGTGGAGTAATGGTAGAGGAAATAAAGGTTGACCAGGTAGAGGAAGCCAGTATTTGGGGTGATGGGGAAATAAAGGGTGGCTGTCACCGGCCTCCAGAGCTGAAAAAAACAAACAAAAGGGATGCGGACTCGAGGCGGATCACAAATCATACATTTTCAGCCATCTCTATCCGTGTTAATAGATCTTTCGCGGCAACGATCGGAACAACACGGCGTTTAAAATGTGCCAAAGGGACAGAGCTCTGTGAACAGTCCAGGAACAATTGTCGCTAATCGGTTTAGCTATTAACCTGTAAAAATTATTTCTCTTTGTCGCACCAACAATTCCATTAATCTGGGATGAGACGGCAGCAGCCCTTTGGTCATTTTAGGATTTACTGATTTCCAACTTGATCTCAAAGGATGGAAACCAAATTATGAGATAGAAATATGTATATATTTTTTTTGGTCAGCACAAAATTTTGTTTGGTACTAATACAACTGATAGAAATCATATGACTTACATGGAATCAAATTGTATCTTAATGGGCAAGATTTAATGCATTTTCCCCCAAGCTAGTTTCAAACTATTCTTTAGCTGAGCCATGGCTGACAGTATTGGAGTGGGTTGTAACACCTGTTATACACATGTTACAACCATCTCCTTACATAAAACTATGTATTATTATTATTTTATTGACAGTTGAATACAAACAGGTGTGTAAGCTGATGTAAAAAATAATCTGGTGAGATCTTAAACAGATATATGTTAGTCTCATTTTTGTGTTGCGTGTATGGGTCTTTTTTGGCAACTCCAATCCATAATACACACCAAACTGCACCTCCTGTGTCTGTCAAGATTGAGATTCAAATAAAAAAAAAAAAATACACACATCCACACAAACATAGGCACACTGGCTACATTTTTGATGTGGTGATATGTGTTTTTATCTGTGTTTATTTTGAGTTTTCTGTGTCCCTGAGTCCCTGAGCCGTCCTGTCTCCCCTTGATCATTCCCAGGTGTGTCTCGTTTCTGTGATTACACTCTGTGTATTTAATGCCACCTGTGTGTCTCAGCGTCTCTGTGGGGTCCTTGTCAATGTGTTCTTGTCCATGCATGTAGCCTGTTGCTACCAGTGCTGAGCCCTAGCCTTCCGCTCAACTGTGCTGCCAGGTTTATTGGACTTTTGGAATTTATTTGAGCCTATTTTCATCATTAAACTTCCATCATTCATCTCATCTGGGTCTGCTGCGTTTCCCTCACCGCTTCCACCACCACAGCTCATGACATTTGATGGATAAATGAATGTGGATTGTATTATTCTTCAAGTATTCGTGCCCTTGTGAAATGTTTTATTATACTCATTCACACACACACACACTCGTGAGGTAAACAGAGTGTCTGAGTTATGATTATAGTTTATTCTTTACTTGCAAAATACTTCATTTTGAAGCATATATTATGATATAGTCTCTTGTAGTATATAATATGTAAATTACATGTCAGTTTACTGTTAAACTCTATCATTTAAAAGAACATGTCAATACAATTATTATTACTAGATATTTTTTTCTATAAATAATTATGAAGAACGATATTAATTGGGTTTTTTAATGCTGCATTTAAAAATCATTTCCTGTCTGAATTACACTGCCCTCGGGCACAAATTCAAGCGGAACGTCTTTCGTGATTACTGTCGTACAGTCGCCGCCTTGTGGACTACACCAGAACAACACCCTAAAAATAAACATATTTACAAGCCTTCTAAAACAAAAAATTTTATCACATTCGTGGAAAAATTAAAACATTAAATTCATCACTGATAACACTTTAGAACGACACGGTTCACTGAGTATTTTCGTGCGCGCACATTAGGGGACACTTTCAAAGCTTCCGGAAGTTCCAACCTACGTCTAGACCTCTGATTGGCTGCAGCAGAAGGCCTATTAGGTTTAGCCAGCTGCTAACAATCCGAACACATAAATAGAACCTCAACAACAACCAACGCTTTGGCTCAAAGAGACGCTCGTAATATACTCACCTGAAATCTGCTAAAGACCAGCTCTGGGACCAGCATAAGGTTCCTAAAATCAATCAATCCTAGTTTACCGATAAAGGGAACAGCAATCGAAGCAGCAAACCAATACCGGGTGATCAAAGGGATGCTTCGGAACCAGTCCCCGATGTCTGACATCTTTCCATAGGACTCCTGCCAACTAATAAAGCCGAAACAAAGTCTGTTCTTTAAAAATAACTCAAACTCGCTTTAAAGTGCAAGCCTTCTTGGGTTTGTTTGACAGCTGCTCCACGGCTAAGTTAACATGACGTGGCTAATCACTATGAGCTAGTTTTGCATTTGTTGACGTCACAAAGCTCCGAGCGGTAACTTCCGGTTCAGATTTTCATCGTAAAAGGCAACAACTATACCTGTAATATCCGCCTACAAAATTATAACAAATTATATTCAGTCTACGCGAAAATAATGAATTGTGAAATTTTCAAACCTTTGTTGTCAGAAGGATAATTTAGTAATATGTGGAAGCATGGAAGTACAAGCTGATTTTACAGAAACTACGGATATATATTGTTGTTTGTATATTATTCTTGAGACATTGTCAGAAGATACATTGCTATATTTTAATTTTTTTAAAGTGACATAATTACAGGCTTCTAAAGGGTTCTAAATTTGTGCTTTACTTCAGTTAGTTGTATACATGATCATACATAATATAATATAATATAATATAATAAATACTTTCTATAAAAATCAATACTTTGGATCTGTACAATAGACATAATACCACTCTTAATTTGAATGTAAAGAGGCTAGTATGCATTTTGAATATATAATGCCAGATTTTTGTTTATGTTCTATTTCCTGTCAAATTTGCACAGCGCCCCCTTGACCATTCAGAGGAAGCCAGCAAAAGAAAGAGGCGTGTATTTGCCAGTTGACTCAGCAACTGAGAAGTATTTTAAACTGAAAGAAGATGATAAATATGGGCAAGATCTAGATCGCAAAGAAAATATCCGTAGAAATGTGTTATAACACGAGACTTGCTTTCAATTATGTATAATGCAACCTTAGTTAAGTTTCGTTTGTTCTTTTATTTTTTTTTAATCTGTGTTATTTATCCAGTGTCAAATTACATCAGTGTGAAATTTTTTTTTAACATTACTCAATTTCAAGAGGTACTCGTCCAATACAATATTCGTGAATGCAATAATTTGTGTAACTTATTGTCACTTTTCAACTTGCCCTAACCGGACCGATGTGGCCCTAAATGAAAAGGAATTTAACATCCTCGCCTTAACATGTAAAAAAAAAAAAAAAAAAAAAAACTGCATTGTGATATTACTGACAAGAACGCTTCCTGGTCCTGATTTTGGCCAGCACTTTTAATTTCACATCACCTCAGAACGAGAGCTTCAAAACGAACTCAAATCCTTCACACATTTATAAAATCCCACTCTTGTTTAGACCCCCTTAACACGTCTTCAAATACGCTACAACGCATGTGATAACACAGGAAACAGCTTGAAAGAAGTATTTTTTGCAACATATACAATTATAATTAATACAATTTAAACTCAACATTTTATGTCAGTAAAGTTCAACTAATTAAAGTGTCCAGATATTTATTAAACCTCAATAATAATACAGATGTTTTTGAAACCATTTCGTTCCAGGTTTCATTCTAGAAAGTGATGGTAATAAGTCAATGCCAATCGCCACAAAGAACCACACATTGAACGTCAACTCCCAGGATTCAGCGCCAGTGACGTCATCTTTAAGCGACGAGTAACCGTCTTCAAAACAAACATGTAAGCTGTCTAACCAGCAGCTGTTTAGCTGTACTTCTGCTCATTTGTTAGAGCTCAGTCGAGTTTTTGTTAGATTTAGATTTTTATGCTGATATTTAGAAAGTTTTTTTTTCGTCGATATTTTTACAGAATAAAGTTCGACAGTAGATTTTGGTTTTAAATTTCGCGCTGTTTACTCCGCCTCTGTTCAGCTCGCCTCTGCGTTATGGAGGTTTGGTTCCCTCTGTCAGGTCGGGAACATAAAGAAGCGAGAGTGGATTTTATTCCAGTGATTGTTTAATCGGCAGAGACATTTTTTTTTTAATGGAGGTGACGGACATTGGAAACAAAGAGGAAGGGAAAGTATGGCATCGTAAACCAACACCCGGCAAAAGGTAGGTTTTAATATACCCAGGATGCCTCTTTAAAACACCTGTTTCATTAGCAGTGATCAAGTGCTACTGAGCTTACAGGGAGTTATTAAAGCAGACATGATAACGGTTTAACGTGGCAAAGTTTTGATTTCCATTAATATGTCATTTTTCCATTCGTTGCATCCTGTCTGTCCGTGGGTTTCCCCCTCCTCAGCGTGTTGGCGACGGTGGTCCGCACTGCTCAGCAGTCCAAGACGGTGCGTTTCCTCCACGTGTCCTTCGACACCACCGGGGACTCTTTTCTGGCCGGAGATCACCATGGCAACATTTACTTCTTTGACATCAGTAGAAACAGGTGACTATCTGCGGGTCCCGCTGGGTGTGAGGGGATGCTGCGGAGTAAAACGCAAACAAATGAGCATCTAAAGCGTCTCACAAAATCAGTCCTTCCAGTTGAACCGCTTTGCATTTTGTCACATCACAACCGCAGCATTAGGAGTCATTAGTTGGGATTTATGTGTGCAAGGAATGCGCTAGATTTGTCAGTGCCATTTGCAGGTGGCCACATGCAGCAAGAAGGTGTTTTGGTCAGAGGAGATCAAATTGAAATCTTTTGGTCTACATGCAAATGAACATTACCCTGAATGCATCGTTCCCACTGAAAGACAGTGCTGGACGTCTTTCAGCACAACTGGAACTGGAGGGATGGTTTGTGCTGGAGGGAGCTATGAAAGTTTTTTTTAAATGTATGCATAGAACAATAATGCTAAGTTCTTAGAGCCTAGATACTTGATGTCTAAACATCCCCTTCCTTGTTTCTGGGCAGGTTCCGCTTGGTGCAGAGGACAGGACAAGCTTGTACTGCTCTGGCATTCAACCTCCGCAGGACAACAGAGTTTCTTGTTGCTCTGGTTGACCACACCATCAAATGCTTTGACAAAGGTGAGACAGACTCTTCCGACTCTTACCTTTCAGCTGCAAAACTATCCGGAAGCAAGGACAGACGGACCGAAACATGTTGTAAGCATCTCCTCACCACGGCGATGTTTTTTTCTCTGTCGTGCCACGCCGTGTGTTCACTTACACAGACACGAAGCAGCTGGTCAGCTGGATGAGAGGTCACGAGGGAGCCGTCACTTCCATATCCGTCCACAGCTCAGGCCGATACGCCATCACGACATCATCAGACACAGCTCAGCTCTGGGACCTGGACACCTTCCAGAGGAAGAGGAAGCTGAACATCAGACAGTCTGTCGGCATACAGAAGGTAAACAAACAGTTGCGGCGCCACATAGACCCAAGTTCACTCATACCTCTGGCAGATTTAGATTTAAATCTAAAGTCTTTTTTTTTCTTTCAAGAAAAAAAAAAAAAATCATGATCAACAATTTTGGTGGTTTACTCCAAAACAAGGTTTCAGTAATGGTCTTAAACTTGTCCTTACGTGTTTTGAAACTCCATTAAAAGTCCATTAAAAGTGTCATTATTTACAGAATCACGCTTCACGACAACAGTCATAAACGTTCCTGAAGACTCCTTCATGTTTATGACTGTGTCATGTTAGTCTTATGGAAACCCCTTCAAATAAAGTCTTACCAAAGAAGCTTATTTGTGTGGCTCCATTCATACACTTTGTAATACAAAGTGCTTCGCAGGAGGAAACAACATCTGTTACAAAATCACATAAAAGCATAAAGACATGAGACATAATTGGGTATTTTTTGGAAATACTAAGTTGAGACTGAAAATAAATGATAAAGCAATTCATTTGTAGCGCTGATTTAAAGGAGTCAGCAGTTTAAGACAGTGATCTGTTGTCTCTGACTAACTAAGTTGTAATTTTTTGCCTTACGGTGCAACTCAGAGTCACTCTGTGAGGTTGACAGCTCTGCAGCGACGCTCTGTTTCCTGCGTTTCAGGTTTTCTTCCTCCCCCTCAGCAACACCATCCTCAGCTGTTTCAGCGACGACTCCATCTTTGCGTGGGAGAGCGACACCCTGTTCTGCAGGTACCAGCTCCCCGTTCCCGACTCCGGACCCAGGATCTTTTACAAGGCCTTTGCCGTCACACGGTGGGTCTCCAGCCCGTTCCACGAGCTCCTCTCCAGTGTTGCTTGTGGCTGTCAGTAAAACTCTGCAGGGGTCAGAAGGGTTTAATTTGGGTGTTGTGTCGACAGGGACGGTAAAAGCCTTGCTGCCGGGGGCCGCTCCAACCTGCTGCACCTGTGGTGCCTGGAGAGCCAGCAGCTGGTCAGGGTGATCCAGATGCCGTCTCAGGTCCGAACTGTCAGGCAGCTGGAATTCCTGCCTGAAAGCTTTGATGGAGGAGCCAGCCAGGTAGACCAGCAGCAGGACTTTAAAAAAAAAAAAGATCTTCCTTTTTTTTTTTTCTTTTGACTTTGCTGAGTTTGACATGAAAATCATCCTCCATCACAACCGATGTTCTTCACTTTGCCTCCACATTTAGAAACCAGGTTAGATTCTGGGTGTGCTTGTCACATCGTGTCCTGATTAAAACTGAAGAGATAAAAAAAAAAAAAAAAAAAAAACATCCCAGAAAATGAACAACTTAAGCATTTGACATAAATATCCACTAATGTTGTAGATTTTAGATTTATTTTGAAGCTGTTCAGCAGTGAATAAATGTGAATTCAAGCTGACTGATATATTTCAATATGTGTTTTATTGAAATGCATTTATTAAAAAGATGTTCAAATTGTTCAGAGTCATACACATCAGTCCATCCTACCTCAGAATATCTAAAGACAAAAATGAAAAGCGGGATAGAAACTCACAACATAATGAAATTATTCCATGGCAAACTTCCACATTTTTGACCAGTTACTCATTACAAACACACACACATATAGAAAAGCACAAATTAAATTTTATTGTTCATATTGCTTCACCTCCTGTGGGATGTCTTTTGTTTTCCTTTTCCCGTTGACCTCTCTGAGGTAAAACAGCTTTGTTTCTTTTCCCGTTTCTATTTTTCTAGGCAGGAAAACAAAATGTTCACTTCAAGAAATATTTTAATTGGTGACAAAAAGAAAGTTTAGCCATATTTTCTGGCTGGTGCCAGACGCTGATGAGCTGGATGTCCAGATACGATCGTGTGCTGAAGGCGAGCAGATTGACAAAAAGCAGAAATGTACTAGAATGGAGGGAATAATCCAAATAGAGAAGAACTAAATCATTCTGGCTTGATGTTTGGAACGGCCGTCTGATGTTTTCAGAATCAATTGGAGAGAACAGCTTCCTTCTTTTGTACTTCTATTAACTGTCTGCTGTTTGTTTTCTGCAGTTCTGCAGTTTTCATGTTTTTTGGGGGGGGGGTTTTGCCTCTACAGACTTTAGGGGTGTTGAGCCAGGACGGTGTGATGCGGTTCATCAACATTCACACATGCAAGCTTCTCTTCCACATGGGCTCCGTGGACGAAGCCATCACCGCCGTCGCCGTCGGCCCCAACGGCCGACACATCGCAGCCATCATGGACAACGGACGCATCAACATCTACAGCGTCCAGAGCCTGACGCAGGAATTGAGCAAGGTGACGGTAAAACACGTCGCCACAGAACACGTGTTCTCACTGGGTCACTGAAGGCTGTTTTGTTTTGCATCTGTGCGTCCTCGCCACAGCCTCTTCCGTCTCGGGTAGCCGTAGTCTCTGGCGGCGGAGCTGGTCACGACTTTTCCAACATAAAGATGAAGGTTAGGTCAGAGGTGGTCCGACCAGCCAGGCGATCAGCCAGAGGAACACAGGTGAAGATACTGAGACCCCCTGCAGGGTCTTCAGCTGAGGACAAAGAGGTAGGAGAAACACAGAAGGAATCATTTTTATTAATGCCTGTTGCACGTTTGGTTTATTATTTTTATTATAATACAGCAAATTCTACCATTGTTTTTACCAGAAGCGCACCGATCCGATGTTAATCTCTGTATCGGTCTCGATATTTAAAAAAAAATTCTAGATGGGGTATCAGTGTCTGATCCACCAGGGCAGATCTAGTCAGTCTAATTCTATGCCTTGTGCTCTGAGCGACATCTTGCTTTATTATTTATTTTACATTATATTTAGAATTTCTAATTACACTTTCTGAACAATTTCAAAGGTTTGGTGCAGTTTATTTTTACATGTTTGACCAAAATAGTCAACCTGTTGTTTTTGTCAGTTTCAGTTTCTTCTTTATTTATTTACTGTGGCTGTTCTACTCCTAAACACTCTGACTGAACAAATTAAAGTTGTGCTGTTTTTACATATTTGACCAAGCTTGTGAAGTGTGAATTTAAATGTGCTGGACTGACGCGGAGCTATCAAATAAAATTGTAACTCGGTACAGGTATGTCTGTGTTTAAAAGAAGAAATGTTTTCCGTCAATTTATCACAATTGTTATCGGTACCAGCCGATACCAAATCCTCAGACATTGGTGCGTCCAATTAGGATCGGTGCGTCCCTAATTTTTAATCTCATTTAATCATTATTTTATGTGGTAGACCAACAAAAGTTTCAATTGTTGGGGGAAAAAAATCCAGAAGAAATCTGGTTCCCTTTGAGATTAATGAAATATTTAGGCATCTAATTGTATTATTCTTTATTTTCACAGTTATAAAATAGTTTCCGATGGTCTAACTCATGATAAACATACCACAGTTTGATTTTAACATGACTAAATGTTTATCATCCAATATATTTCCTCAATCAAGCAAGAAGATTCACTGATCATTTGGTTTTCTCTTTCATTTTGTGATTTAGAACGAACTACCTGCTGGCCTGAACAAGAAGAGACTTGTAGCTCTGCTGAAAGCTTTTGGGGAATTTCCAGCTAAATACAGGTGCAAACCTCTTTCTGTTAAAGATGTTGCCGTATTTGACGGCATCTTGATACTTTACAATCATTTTCTGCGTGGTTTCTGCAGGATGTTTGTGTGGAAGTCTCTGCTGTGTCTCCCAGAGAACCACGCAGCGTACAGCAGCCTGACCGACAAAGGCCTGCATTCAGCCTTCCTCACTCTGCATGACAAGTACCCAATCAAGAGCCACAAACTGCAGAGAGGATTGCAAAGGTCTGCTTCTCCTGCAAATGTTACTCAAATTTGCAAATGTTACTCAAATTTGCAGGAGTGATTTTTGTGTATATCTTTTTTTTTTTTGTCTCGTCTGCAGGCTTCTATCTGCCTTAGCTCACTGGGCAGCCATTTTTGCAGAGGTGGAATATATTCCTCTGCTATCGTTTCCTTTTGTCAAGCTTTTCCAGAACAACCCCATGCTCTGCTTTGAGGTGGTGGCCACCGTTATCGGTACGTCTTTACTGCGGCGGTGTTTAAAAGATTCGATTAATGCAGGTTTCCTCTGTCATTTCTGCTGACTCACTGTGTGCTGGTTTAGTGAACTGGTGCCAGCACTGGTTCGAGTATTTCCCCAACCCTCCTCTGAACATCCTGAGCATGGCGGAGAACATTCTGGCTCATCACGACAAGGAGCTGCTGCAGCACCTGATGGACTGCGGCATCACCTCGCAGGTAACGGCAGCAGCAGCAACAACAGGCCAGCACAGAGAGACTTTTGCTGTTTCAGGTCTGGATGGGATGGAACGGAAAATAGTTTCCACTGTTTCTAGACTTTAATTAATGTCACAATATCCATCCGTCCATCCATCTTTTATGATAATCTATTCATCTGATGGTCCATTAGCCACCATTTGTTAATCTGTTCATCTTCTCAATTCATTCTGTCAAAATGTGCCACAAGCAACTCAGGATTTTCCGTCTGGTCAAGTTGATAATCTTCACATACTGAATGTTAGGAGACTTGTCAGACACTAGACGCTCAGAGAGTTGCACATCACAGTAATGGATCAGGCGGGTTTATTTCTACGTACCCTGACCTCCGTCTCTCTGTCTGGTCCCAGCTGTATGTGTGGCCGCTGTTGGAGACCATGTTCTCCGAGGTTCTGACGCGCGACGAGTGGCTCCGGCTGTTTGACAACGTCTTCTCCAACCATCCGTCCTTCCTGCTGATGGCCTGTGTGGCCTACATCATCTCCTGCCGGGAACCTCTGCTGCTGTGCTCCCAGAAGAAGGACTTTGAGGTACACTTTCTGCCCCTCCATCTTAATCACCACTGCGATCTGTTGTTTGCGCTTCACAAATGTCCCTTCCTCCTCCTCCTCCTCTTTCTCCTCCTCAGTACTTTTTTCACCATCGTAACAACCTGGACGTTGGGGCGATGATAAAGGAGGCTTACAGGATTACTGGCAGCACGCCGGCTGCTATCCACCCCCGAACCCTGCTCTCCGACTTTACGCCCCTCACCGGCGGCCAGTACCCCATCTTCAACCAGTACCCAGAATTCATAGTGGAATACCAAAGCAGGGAGAGGGAGCGAATACGGCTGCAGGAGATGGAGTATCTAAAAGAAAGGCGAGCTAATCTCAATAGCACAAATGTAACCGCATCATCACAGCTGCATGATGATGTAAAGACCTCTGTGAGCAGAGCAAGTTAAACATATTTTTATGTTTTCCAACTGCAACCTTTGAATGACCTTTTTTTTTTTTTCTTTCTTCTGTCCTGGAGATTTTTTTATTCATCCGTTTTACATTCAATATATTTACATTTTTACGACAATTTATCCTGTCTGAGCTAAGGATGCATTAACGAGTTAATCTAAAGTTGATTGATATTGACTGACTAATGGTTAATAAGCGGGAGATTTTTTAAAAGCCGGAGTTTTCTCTTGACCGTCTTTCCATAACAGGAAGGGCTTAAATGTTCAAAGTTAGCCCTCTGACTCATGGAGCCGGTGCAGATGGATACTCATTGTTTCCAAGTTTATATCTTAAATGAAAAATGTAAAAAAAAAAAAAAAATTATACTTTTGTTTTGCTTTTATTTTTATTTCATAGTCATGCCACAAAACATAAAAAAATATTTAATAGAAATTAATTGACCCAAAAAGTTAAATAACTGTAAACACTAAGACAAATGTCACCCTAATACTGCTGTTTTTTTGATTTTTTATTTTAACTCATTTAACTTATTGTTGTGCAGATAAAGGGGGGGAAAAAATTCTTTTATATTTTTGCATTATTGATTGGAGGAGAAAACAATCTTTGGCCCCTGAGGACTTTCAAGTTGGTTATTTTGGCCCTCGATGCAAAACATTTGGACATGGACAAAGAGACCGTTATTGGAACTAATTAACCATTAATTGACAATTAATCATAAGTCGATTAATTGTTTGCATCTCTAGTCTGATCCTAAGTAATTCAGACTTAAAGCGACTTTTGTGTCGTCTTCAGGGAGGAGTTGTCGGCACTGCGAGCTGACTTTGTTAACCGCCAAGCTGAAGAGAAAGCCTACTACATCCAGCAGGTGGATTTATTTACTAGACTTCCTCACGAGCGAAGACTGTATTGTGTCAAAGTGTTCAGATTTGAATACAAATCACTTGAAATAATCAGATTGATAAAAATGAAACCATTTCAATATAGGAGTTGCTTCAGAAAGCCGAGGAGCAGCGCAGAAACATCCTGGCACAAGAGGAGGAGAAGCTCGCACAGCAGAGGACCAGGTATCCAATAACGCTCTCCTGTGTTCATTGTTTCTACCAAAAGAAGAAACGCGACATTAGTTATTAAAGTTTTGACGGTGTTTAGGCTGACGGCTATGAAGAGAGAGCTGAAGGTGAAGGAGCTACACCTGCTGGACGCAACCAGAAGGCGCTTCCTGAAGCACCAACAGGATCTCCGAGCCTCGCAGATAGAGAGGCTGGACCAGGAGATCAACAGGAAGGTAAACTTCTCTGCGTCTGAGCGCACTCGCTCCAGCCGCCGTGCCTGTAATGTCGTCCACGACGTCGAGCTTTTTTGTTTTTATGATGAACCTCGATGCTCAACCCCCACGCTCTGCTGCAGATAGATCAGCGGGAGCAAGAGACGGCCGCAGCGGTTCAGGATCTAGAAGTCAGACAGATGGAGCTGGAGGTGCAGAGGAAACGGCTTGAGCAGGTGACGAGAGCCTCTTGGGTCTGATGGGGAACATATGGGCCGTTTACATCACAAAACACTTAGATTCGTGGTTCTCTATGTGGTTTGGACAAGGGCCTGAAATCCTTAAAAACGCTTGAATTTCAATTCGGTATTTTTGCAATTTGGAAAGTGCTTGATTTCTCTGTGAAATCCTTGAAGGAGTGCTTGAGTTCCAAACTGCGCAATTTTGTAATAAACTGCAATCTAACGTTTGATTAGAGGCCTAAATTTGGAAAATGTTATTTATAGTTGAGACCAGATCTTTTCATACTAAAGAACTAAAGAAAGACAGACATTTTTTTTTCTCAAGGTCTGGAGTTAGATCAGACAGAACTTTTTTTAAATTTTAGATTAACTTAGAATGACCAAAATTATTTCAATTTGCTAAATACCAGAAAATATAGCAAGAATATATATGTTTTTATTTTAGTTTTAAGTATTTATTATTCCTAATGACTCAATTACTTACTGATCTGTGTAACTGAAATACAGGTTGGCTTATATTTTATAAATGTTTTTTGTTGTTAAATTGGTGTGTTGTTGATGGACCAGTCAGGTGTAACAGCGTGAATGTCACAGAGACATTTCAAAACATAAAATGTTGTTATATTTTAGCTTACCTCCTCCCTGCTCCAGTGTGGTGCTGGAAACGTTTGAAAACTTACCTTGAAAATGCTTGAAAAGTGCTTAATGTTTAACTGTGGGAATAGCGAACAAACCCTGAAAAAATTGCTGCTGCTTAGGACCTGATGAAGAAGCAGGAGTGCGTCGGACGAGAGGTTGAAGAGGAGGTGCAGCTGAAAATGAGAGCTGCAGAGAGAGCAGATGAGACTGGCCCAGAGCTGCTGCACGGCGCAGAGAGCAACCTGCAGGTCAGCCACACACCCCGTTGGAAATTTAGCACCTGACGACAGTTTTCCAAGGAAAGCACTAAGCAGTCTTCATAACTTGGGTTTTGGTCCAAGTTTCTGCAATATTTACCTTCTGTTCAATGCGACATAAACTCTCACACAGGCCCTGGAGGAGTCCCTGGCAGAGGCGTACCAGCTGGGCCTAGAGTCGGACTGGCAGAGAGAGGTGCTGGGGCGCCTGCAGCAGGTCGAAGCTGAGCAGGAGAGGAAGAGGGATCTGCTGGCAGAGCTTCGAAGAAAAACTCTGGCAGAGGAAGAGAAACTGGCTCACACTGTGAGAGAAGTGGCAGGAAGAAAAGTGAGAATAAGATTTTATTTATTTTTTTTGTCAGTGTTTACAGTGTGGAAGAGAAACAAATAATACAGGTGAAATTTGATCTCAGACTTCAAAATATGCTTCATCTCTGAGAAGTGTGGGATTTGTTCAGGTTTTTTAAAATTTTTTTACTGTTTTTATTCATGGAGAGTGACTGCTGTGTATTTTGCAGTGGGATGAAGTGATGAATAGCAGAGCAGAGTTACAGGAGCAGCGACTGGCCTGGTCCACAGCAGACACAGGTAACACACCACAGACACGTCACAGTAGAGGTGGACATTAATAAATGGTCAAACAGCCTTTAAATTTACCATAGAAAGTTGCCCGGAAACTGCCTGCATTTTCGGATGTTGACGGGGGAAAAACTCCACCTTCAAGACACCTCGAGTCAGCTGTAGTTGTAATGTCAGGCCACTAGATGGCGATGTGATTTTCAGATTGTCATCGAACGCGCACCATTAGTTTCCGCCTCATTGTAAACAATAACCTGCCTCCGTCTCCCAGGAGCGAAGAGCTCATGTAACACATTTATTCTTTATCAGAAACGTGTTAAACTGAACCAGTTATTAGTACAACGTAGCATAACGCTATCCGCCATTGTTTTTGTTATTATCAGCACGTGCACGAGTGACATAAACCCTACAGCCGTGCGTTCTGCGCATGCGCTCCGTCACCTCCGCGGAGGGAGGCGTCACTCTTTCATTTTGCTCTGACTTGTTTCTGCTCAGACTGCTCCCTACCACAAGGTGGCAGTGTCGTATCAAGTTGTTTGCCAGTCACTACCACAGAAATGCGCTGTATTGCACAAAATCGATTAAAAAACATTTCCATTACAGGATTTTAAATTAGAACATTTCCAAATAATTAATTAAAATAATATTTAGAATGTGTTTAATCAATTATAATCAATTCCAGTCTTTTTTACCATAATAAAAAAACTCACCACTGAATTTTAACATAAATGATGTGCAGAAAACCTGTACTACACAGATCTAATTTGGTCATTTTATATTGTCTCAGAAGGAGAGAGACTTCTTCACAGACCAGCTGCTTCTGTTGCAGCTAAAGGTGTAAATACAGCCACAACGAGGAGCTCTGCCGCCACCCAGAGGCAGGAAGGCGCCAGCATGGTGTGTCTCAACAGCACTTCACCTTCAGGGAGCTCCACCACCAACTGTGAGTCGGTTCAAGCAGTAAAAACTCATTACATTAAATACATTTTAGTTCACTTCTTCAGTGTTTTTGTGTGGTAATGATTATTTAATAGTAATTAAGGGTTCTGTTTGTGTCCTGTTAGTCTCCCTGGACCGCGGCCGGGCCCTCTTGGACAGCAGCGAGAGGGAGCTGCTGAAGGAAATCAGAGAGCTGAGACAGAAGCTGGCAGCGCAAGCCAGAGAGTCCTCCTCACCGTCTGTGCCCACGCCGTCCTCTGTGTCCTAGTGACCACCGGCTGCCTTCTGTCGTCTACCCGTTTAAGGAAACATATTCTGAACCTAAGCTCACTGCAGCAAAACACAAACAGTGACTCAGACCGTGGAGCGTGCTGACTGGCTGCTGCGTGTTTGTGAACCATCCGTCCTTCCATCTCTGACAGGTTGTGGGTTTACTTCACGCAGACGAACTCATGCATGAGAAGATTCTTTAACAACATCATTGAGTGCAGTTAGAAGTTTAATTTATTTCAGTTCTGGGGAGCATTTTGTGAACAAAAGATAAAATGCTTCTCCTGCCTGACGTTGTTCCTGCATCTTTTACGGTCTTTGTTGAAGAACACTTATTAGTTTTTTGCTGACGAAGGACTTTTCAAAGAGCAAGCAGTCCAGATGGATCAAGTTGAGCAGTGTCAGATTGGTGCTGAGTTTGAATTTCTGATTTCCACTACCTACTCACTCTGAACTTCTCCTGTATTTTCTGTACTTGTGACCTCAGCGTGTGTAATATACAGACTGAAACCCTCTGACAAGGAAGGAGCAACAACTTTAAACACAGGAGCATAATTTAGGGGGACAATGAGCAGTCTGACTTCAGATTTCTGCTGCAGTAAACGGTACAGTATGAACTCTTGCAGCCCTTGTAACCCTAATAAGTGGCCGTAACTACTATAGTTTACTTATTTTATATTTTCTTTTGTAAGAGCACCAGTGCTTTAATTTGATCTTTTATTATCTTTATTATATCGAAGGTGTTTTTTTTTTTATATTTGTCTCGTTTAAAGTCACTTTTGATAAAGTCGCCAGTATTGGGTCTGTTTTATGGTAACTTTTGATTCCCATTTTTCTCATCTTGACACATTTTATAATGATTTCCTCACATTTTACCTAAAATACGGCACCTGAGCATTTTTCAAAAGCGGCCGCTGCGTGACCAAAGCATCCTCCTTTTGGCAGGGCAGCAAAAAGCTACAATTATCTACTGAAGTTGTTGCAAAGACTCGTGTTGAACTTTTAAATCTGACAGGTGGCATCAATGCAAAGCAAAACCAAACCAGAAAAACCTCCAAAAAGGTTAAGAAAAAAAAAACTGCATTGAAGACAGAGCCGAGAACAGATGCCCGTCAGCTGGAGATCTGCTTAAATGTATCATCATCAGTGTAAGAAACAGCCTGCCCTGTGCTTTTGTGTCTCTGCTCCTAATCCATGTCTAGGTGTGTCTACCATTGAACCAAAAGCCAATCAGCCGTTCTTTGACAGGAGCCGAAGTGACAGCCATCTTCATTCCAGTCACTCATTCGTGTCCATCCAGCTTGAATCTGCGCTCATCAAGCTGTTTCAGGCCTGGGAACAAAACTCTACGTCTGCTGTGCTGAACTAGTAACCACATTAGGAGGCACTCATGAATGTTTTCCTTCTGCCTGTAAGAAAACAGGCAGTAGTGTGTTTCTTTCATTTAATTACACATAGATATACATTCCTCTCAATTGTTTTTATTAACTTCACATACATAATAGGATGCTGAACTGTTTTGGAACCTTGAAAGAGCACGCATACTTCCTGAACCCCACGATTTGTCAGGATTCGGCCACAAGCTTTAATATATTTCATTATTAATGTGATTGAGCAACACAAAGCAGCACATAACTGAGACGTTGTGCAGCTGCTTTATGAAGATTACAGATGTTTGGGGTTTTTTAGAAAACGAATCGCATCACGAAAACCAAGGAACACAGCAGACAGGCCAGAAGAAAGTCCTGGGCTGATTTAAAGAAGAGTTAATTTATGGAACAATTTCCCAAGCTTTAACCATCTCATGTAAAAAAAAAATAATTCTAATATATTGCCCAAAATTGGAAAGTGTCTGGGCACAGCTGCAAATCTGCAGATTAGGGAGGCAAAAACTAAAAACTCCAGAAAACCTTTAGTCCAGTTTAAGGTTTGCCACAGGCTGTACTGAACACAAATACTCTGGCCAGTTTAGACCAATATCTAGTTTTTAGACCTACATCCAAAATACCACGTGTGCTTTCTGTCTCCACTGTGAAACATGGTGTTGGAAATATCATGCTGTGGGGAGTTTTTGTTTTCTTTTCTCCTGTTTCAGTGACAGGAAAGCTGATCAGAGTTGATGGGAGTTTCACTTTCATATCAACCTTAAACATACAGCTAAGAAAAAAAGAACAACAGACTCGTTTCTTTCATTATTGCCTCAAATAGTTAAAGTCCATATCTAAATCCAACTGAGAAACTTTCAGCCTGAGCTGTTTTGTGAAGAAAAAGTAGCAAAAAGTCCCTCGATGTGGTGATATATGCTAAAAGACAGTCCTGACTCAACTGAATATTAGATTTACTAATATATATCACTATTACAACAGCATAATCATTACTATGTTTACTATCAAATAGCAATGATGGTAATGATTACTTGTAACCTAGCACTTAAAATACCAAAAAACGGAGATGAAAGTTGAGTATGGTGGATAGTTCTGCAAAGTGCTGTGTAATAAACTCACCTGTCACATCTCATCACGTTGAGGAAATCACCTGGCTCTCAGCAGAGGCGGGCCTACCATCTCCTGTCTTTCCACATCAGTAGTTCTCCCACACAGCTGCAGCAGAACCCCAGAAGCAAGTTCTTCTCTTGTTATGCTGATCCAGACTGAAGCTTTTAGAATCAGAGCCATTCCTCCAGCCAGAAAAACCTCCGTCAAAGTTCCTCCACCATGGACCGATGCAACAACATCTCAGTCTTGTCATACAGAAGGTCCAAGCCCGTGGGGAAGGTGAGGCGGCGGGTTCAGGACCTTCGGATCCCCTCGTCCTCTTATCATTGTGCCCACACGGCCAGCGGAACCAAGCCGGACCTGAGCCACAACGAGAGCGCTCGGTTAGCGGCCGACTGTCTGCTCTCCCAGGGCCTGGACGGATACCGCCAGGTGCTGCAGGCGGAGGGGGAGGTGGACTTCCTGTCAGAGCTGGAGAAGCTGTACATCCTACAAAATGGGAGAGATGCAAACTCAGGTTGGATGTTCTTCTCTGGGGTTTTTTGTTTTGTTTTTTTGTAATTTCAGTTTTTTACTGTCTTGTGTTGTTAACAGATTATGCAGGTGAAATAGATAACATGGACAAGAAGTTTGTCAACCTATTTGCCCATTGTGAGTCCCAAACGAGCAGCGACTCCGCAGTGGAGTGTTTGGACCAGAAGATCGATAAAGGTACTAAACAATTTGCTTTACTGCAGCCATGTCTGCCTGGAAGTCTTCAGTCTCCAATTTCTGTCTCCCCAGACGTGAAATTCTTTGCTTCTGTGTCGGACGATCCCAGTAGGGCTGCAAAGTTAGTGATTAATCTATCGATTATTCTGACAATTAATCGTATACAAAAAATTGGCACATTGTACAGATTTTTCATTTAAGCACCTTAGCCTTTTTTTTATACAATATTAGAAATACATTAAAATATGAAAATATAAGAAAATATTTAAATTCCTTTTTTAAATAAAAAAGTAAATAACGCAACAACAAAGTGAATTTAAACCGGGTGAAGCTAAAACTGTGCCACGTGAGAAGTTTTGGATAAAACATATTTACAAACAAAAGTTTTTGTCATTTTAAATGTAAAATATAAATGTATGCTATACAATTTTGTTTTAATTACAGCTCTGAATATGGAGGGGTTTTCTCAGCATATTGCATTTTCTGAGTCTGTATTCTCCAGTTAGCGATTAATCGATAACTAAATCAGCTGAAGATTATTTCAGTAATCGATTCATTACCGATTAATCGTTTCAGCCCTGGATCCCAGCCCTGAGGTGTTTCTCCAGTCTGACAGGACAGCAGCTGCCATGAAAGATCTGGTCAGACAGTTCCTCAGAAAGACTAAAATGGTACGATAGGAGGTGTGTGTGTGTGTGTGTGTGTGACATGAATCCCTGTTGCTGTAGTACCACACGGTTGGCAAGCATGCGGGTGACGGTGGGGGTGTGTACTTGTGTGTGTGTGTTCAGGCCCTGGCTATAGTGATGGACGCCTTCAGTGACCCGGAGCTGCTGTGTGATCTTCTTGAGGCGAGCAGGAAGAGAAACGTGTCTGTTCACCTCCTGCTGGACCACCTTAACCTGGAGGGGTTTGTCAGCATGTGGCAGGAACTCAAACTCATCAGCAGAAACTTCCCGGTAAATATTTTCAAAACAGGAAAAAAAAAGAAAAAAAGCTGGAGTTATTTAGCTTCAGACTGTGAGAAGAAAATTTGCTGCCGCATGTTTGTGATAGTTAGCGCGTGTGTTGGTGTGTACAGAAGGTGTCGGTGCGAAGCGTCCCAGGTCAGACCTACAGCGCAAAGACGGGCAGGAAGCTGACAGGTCAGATAGCGGAGAGTTTTATCATCGCTGACTGGGATGAGGTGCTGACTGGTACATACAGGTACGTCTACACACACACATACACTGCAAAAACACACCCAGTTTCACCAAGTATTTGTGGTCTGGTTCTTAGTGCAAATATCTTAGGACACTTTAAGCAAGACAAAAACTAACTTAACAAGTAACTTTTTAGCAGGAACTAGGAGCTAAAAGCACTAGTTCAACTGGCAGATTTCCCCCCTGCAACATGGGGAAAATGTCTTCTTATAAGTGAGCTTTAAATCATGTTATAATGTCATTCCTCATCACAAACATACCTGGAGTGTTGCCTTGACTCTTTTATGCATGTCTGAGGAGTCCTTGAGTCTCCTGTGGGAACCATTCGGCTGCACTGAGCTCCTCCTCAGAGCTGCACTTTCCAAGTTTCCAAGCTTCTGCTTCACAGAGCAGCCCTTGATTTACTTGACTGTGCTATAAAATAGCATTATATGTCTGGAAAAGACAAAATACTGCCCCTTTAAGATATTTACACTAGAAACTAGGCAAAAATACATGGTAATATTTGGTGTCTTTGCAGTATACTGCTTCCAGAAAACGTTTTTTATTTCTCTATTAATGCTTCCAATATTGTAAAACTCTTTCTTATGATCTATTCCTGTTTCTGGTGTCTCCCTCAGTTTCACATGGCTGTCCAGTATGGTCCATCAGAGTCTTCTGGTTCTCATTAAAGGTGCCTCGGTCTCACATTTCCATCAGGAGTTCCTCAGACTTCACTCCAGCTCCCAGCCGGTCCCTGGCTTTGTCACTTTCATCTCTCTGCCACAGTGTCTTTGCCTTTACTCCCGATCTCATGAGCATCCAGACAGCTGTAACTGGAAACCCCACAAGACTGTGACAGCAGCATGTTCACATGGAGAGATTAGTCTACAGCCTCCTCAAAGCGGTAAGCAGCCCAGAGAGAAAATACCTCCACATCTGCCTCTGAAGCCTTCGGCTCAAACAGCAGCAGAGAGTGGAACAGGAGCCAAGGTCGAGCTGCAGAATCAGAGCCAGATTCGCGGTCACCCACATCTTCCCGATCAGACCTTCTCAGATGTTCAGCTTCACAGCACCACTGTGAAGAAGAACGGCGAGGTCCAAGAGCCGCGCAATCTGAACGATCTGTCCCTAACACACGGGCGGCAAAATGTTCACCGTCAGTCAGGCTTAAAGAAGCAAAACAGCCTCGCTCTCCCAGATGGGAGCAGTGAAAGAGTTTTCTCTCAGCAAAGGAACAGAAACTCGTCGGCAGGTTTCATCCAAACACAAAGAGACCAACTGGATTCCTCACGAATCGCTCACGCGACGGTGGAACTTCAGTGTGATCAACCTCAACTCCTCTCACCTCCGTCGTCACAGAAAACACGACCAAACCTCAGCCGTCAGGTCTCTTTCAGGAGCTCCGGGGAGTACATACCCAGTCTCCAATCCAACGCCTTCAGAGGAACCAGCAAGCAGGAAGGGCTCATGGAACGACACCACGGCCGTCTGAACTCGTCCTCTCACACAGTGACCTCCTGCTTTAGACCAGCACCGGCAGGAACAGGAACCGCTCTCGGTCCTCAGCAGCAGACGGAGTCCAGGAGGTTCCTGCCAGGCGTTAGAGCCACGATGCAACTGCATCCCGTCAGACTGCACCGGAGCCCACAGAAGGCAGCGGGACCCGGAGCGGTGGCTCGCTACAACTCCTTCAGCGGTGCACATGGCATGGGGCAGGCAGGCTGGAGAACCCTGCAGAGCAGCAGCAGCAGCACGTCGCTGCGAAGGAGCCTGAGCCTGACGGAGAGAAGCCCAGCAGGATACAGAGGAGCAGGACTTCACCCTGTATGAATGCATCCACAGTTTTAATGAAAAGCCCATGGAGCAACAGATCTCCACTGGACTGAGAGATTCAGTCAGCGAACAAGAAGCAGACCAAAAACTAAGCAATGCAGAGATTTGAAATCCAAGAAAAATTGAACGTAATGTTCAAAACGTAATAAAATAAAAAACGTAATAAAATGCTGCATTTCTTCTTTGCCCCTTTACTTTGATACCACAAGATAAAATCTATTGCAACCACTGGTCTTTGGACGTCACATAAAGCATAGCGTTAGTTTTCCACCTCGTTATTCTTCATTCTCATGGCGAAACATGGTAGTGGTAGAATCATGCTTCCTGTGACAGCAACAAGGAAGCTGGTTAGAGTTGATGGGAGATTATGTTTAGACAGAACTATTGGCAAAAAAGAAAAAATGTCCATCTCCAGACATTCAATGTACTGATTGAAGGGAAGCAATACAAATGTCTACCAGACTAAACCGATTTTTAATTAGAAAAAAAAAAATCATTATTTAGGTTCCACTTCATTTCACTTTGTGTCAGACTGTCACATAAAATCCTAAAGAGAATAAGCTCACAGGAAGAAAAACTGGGAAAACTTCACTGGAAATGAATCGATTTGCAAAGCACTGTTTTTCTGGTTCAGCTATTGCCTTTGCAAATCGACAGATTATCTGATTCTGTCTTTCAAAAGTGCCTTAACACGACACTGTGTGTCAGTTCCAATGGCTTTGAATGGCCTTTCTGGTCTGTTATAAACATGATTTGGTTTTCCTACTTCCTACTAAAAACATTCTGCTGTGTTGAGTTTTCCTCTTCAACATTAAATATTGAATAACCTGCCAGGCTGGAGTTTCTCATCTCATTTAGTGTTTGTGAGGACAAACTTGATTAAATTCAATCCAGTTCAGTTTATTTACAAAGGTCATCTGTAGGCACCTCTCACAGAGAAATGTCAAAGTTTGTCAAAAACATCTGAATCCTGGTTTTTTTGGACCATTTTTGATGACATTTTCTATAAGCATACAGAACTTGAATGTAGTATTTAAGACAAAATATGTTGCAAAAAAAAAAAAAAACATTTATTAATTTATAGAACATATAACAATTTTGAAGAAAAGAAGAAATAAAAATACACGGATAATAAAATATAAACAAAACTGTTTACACAGAGCACAATATGTTGTACATGTAATACTTATAGGTACTCTTACTGGCAACACAATACTTGGTCATCCAAAAAAAAACAAAAACCTAAATATACTGCAACAATGCTATATTTGCAACAAATATTCGTTTGAAGCATCTTCAGCATGATCTGAAATCCTCTGCCAGTTTGGCTGCAAACATCGATTCCAGCAGCATTAAGGTTTAGCCTGTGGTCCATTAATCTGTGACGCTCCGGCCAGTAAAACGTTGCTCCACCAGCGCTCTCTGAAGCTCTGCAAGCTCACCGAGGTCAGGCTCTCCCCGTCCTGGTAGTCCTCCCTCATCTTCTCTGGGATCAAGTCCTCTGACATCACCTGGATCGTCAAAGCAACAACAGAAGGTTCTAGTGGAAGCAGACTCTAGAGTCTAGACTCTCTGGGAATAAAGTGAAAACTCATCCGGCTCACCTCGGTGAGAGCCTGCAGCGTTGCTTCTTTAGGATTTAGTCGCTGCAGAGCCTCTTCTGTGATCTGGAGAGTCTTTAAACTGCGCTGCAACACAAAGGAGGACTGCTGCTGGCGCAGGATTCTCAACAAGAGCCTTTAAGAAAAAAAAAAAACATAAAATAGGTGCATGATTTACACATAAACACTAAAACCAAGGAAATCTGTCATTTCATGTCGCCTGCTGCTGCTACATGACAAATGACTTTGTTTTCAGATTGTTTTTATGTGTTTAATGTAGGGCTGAACAATAAATCAATAACAATATATACCGCGACAGACGTGATCAATATCAATAGATAATACTGATAGAATGTTCAATCATTTTGCTGAATTCCAATCCAGAACCGCACAGCATTCTGGAGGATGTAGGCAGAGCAAAGGCTTTGCCAGCTAAGCAAGATTGGTATCATCAGTTAACTAACTCACTACGGTTACCAAGCAACAACCTGTTGAGTAACTTGCGCAGCAGCATTTTAAGGTTTCCCCACTGTGCCTCACAACTGCGTAAAAATAAACTGTGTGGAATGAAAACACACAAACCTAATCAATGATTATCAATAACGACTGATATGAAATGCTTATATTGTAATATGTTTTTCAGTCATATCGTCCAGCCTTAAGTTAATGTCTCGTTAGCTGGGCGTGATTTAGCCTATGTTAAAGCAGCAGCTTCATCAGAAAGCGTTACCGTGTTCGGATGAAACACATGCAAGCTCTCAGCCAGACCCGGTCCTCAGTGAGCTCTGCTGCCCCCTCCAGGTCCTCCTCAGACTCCCCATTCACAGCCTCTGATGAACGTTCTGGTACACAGAAGCACATAGTCTGAATAAATATTGAACTAAATACATGTAGATACAAATATTTTATCTGCAGAAGGTAATTGTACCCATGTCTGAGTCGCAGTCCAGCAGCTGTAAACACGTCTGACCCAGGTTGAACCAGTGCCAGGGGTTAAAGGGCAGCAGGCTGCACAGCTGCTGCAGACAGGACCTCTGAGGCCCCACACAGCCAAAGTGCTGGTAGATGCTGACCTTCAGGACGTGTTCGGATTTAAAGTTAGCACTCACACCAATCTGAATTATGAACAAAAAGGTTTTATTCGATACAGACTTTGAGCAGCAGGAGGCTGGTCAGGTGGCAGGTGTTGGAGGCTTCTTTGTTCTGCAGAAAACCGAACGCAGTGTGAGGAACGCAGTTTACTACATGAGATACCTGCTTACAACTATGTGTCATATTTTACACCAGATGGACCTGAATGCAGGGGTTCATAAAGTATTCAAATTCCTGTAAAAATGTTTGATGCCTTGATGCCTGATGAGTTTAGGAATTGTAGGTGTGTGACAATGCACATGAAATAATCTGGTTAAAATGTCTGTCAACCGATGAAGATAAGTAGATATTTAATTTTCTCTATGTCCTGGAAGACATAACTACCTTAATTTAAAAGATAAAAAAAAACTCTAACAGATATTTACCTTACTGGCACATATATGTCATGATCAGTTATGGTTTTCACCCAGTGGATTTATTTAATATTCAAACTTCTCCACATACAAAGTTCAAACTAGTTGATTTTTTTCATGCTCTATCAAAAATATATTGTATTTTATAACTGTTCTTGACTTAAATCATCGAAACCAACCCCATGATCATTCAGAGATGTTATTTTTTTTTTGTGAATAACTATAACAGGTAATTTTAGGAAAAACCTGCAGGAAAAGAACTTCACCAGCAATTCAGCTAACTCCAGCGCCTGCTCCCTTTGTCCCAGCTTGGTGCGGCATCGAGCCATTCCCTCCAGGACGTCGCGCCTGATGGTCAAGTTGTTGTCCGCGATCCACTGCAGGCAGCTGCTGTACGCATCCAGGGCTCTCTGAACGAGGCGGCATGAGGCACAATGAAGGTCAAGCAATGATTCGGCTTTAAACAGCTGCTGGATTTGATAGCATTACTGCAGTAAAAGCATAAAACATCTAAAGCATCACTTCACATATTTAAATTAGAAGAGTTAAAGGTGTGTGATTAGGGATTGCAAACCAGTTTGGCCTGATTAAAAAAAAAATCTTTGTGTGATGCAGAATAAATCCTGTATTTTTGTACATAAGCACCTATTTAAATATTATGGAAATATACCTGTCACCTGTCTGTTATTCTATTCAAATTAGGAGCCAAAAAAAAAAAAAGAGTTTTGGAAAATTCCTCATCAGAATGCTGTCACATTACACGCAGATTTCAGTTCCAGCTGCAGTTGAGTTCTGCAAACTCTGCAGAGAAATGCACACTTGAGTGAAAGAAAACTGAAGAACTCCAGTTACCTGATAGTTCCCTTGTCTCAAAGCCAGGTCACCTCTGAACTTGAACACTTTCTGCTTCTCCAAGGAATCGTCCGTATCCAGAGCGGCGCTCTCACAAAACCACTGCGAGGAGAAACAGGAGGACGTTATGAAATTATGAAAGCATGTAGCGCCACAATCTATTTTTTTTCCCCGTATTTCTCCAAGCTTACCAGTCGTTTTAATAACAGGTTTTGTGACGCAAAATACCAGCATAAAGTTAACAATCATCCTCTGGCAGATAGTCTCACCTGTGGTTCGCACAGTTTGGCGTTGTAAGACGACAGAGACTCGCACACCCGCTCCCTGGCCTCTGAAAACACGGAGTCATCAAAGGTGCTGCCGAATATCTCCATCCAGAAGCAAAAAGCCTCATCAAATATGCTATTCCAACGGGGAAAAAAAATTGATCCAAATATTTCAACAACGCTTCACGAGTTTGTTTTTGACGACAGTCACTCGGTCCGTCATGAGCTGCTCCGACGGAAAACTTGATAACTCTATAGTTCCGGGACGAAAGATTCCCGGGAGTAAGGGGGCAGGGACGAATAAATAAAGGACAGTACGGACTAAGTTAACAGCTCTGTTAAAACACTATTTATTTATTTATAGTAAATTTTGAACCCTTTGGTGTGGTAATCTTTGGATTGCTTCTTTTTTCCCCCCATAAAACAACTTAGACTTAGACTGACTTTATTGTCATTTTGCATGCACAGGGTGTATACAGAACGAAATTTCGTTGCATACGGCTCAGGACAGTGTTTTGAGCTTTCAATGTTGTGAGGTTACTCCAGAATAAAATAAAATACAGTATAAAATATGAATATAAATATAAATATAAAATATAAAGTGCAGGACTGACAGTAAAAAGGAAGTTACTTAGCTCTGTACATGTGCAAGGTATAAAGTGGAGACCAGATTTTAAGTGCAGTCCAGTTAAGAGTTCAGCAGTCTGATAGCAAGTGGGAAAAAGCTGTTTCGGAACCTGGTGGACCTGCACCGGACGCTGCGGAACCTCTTTCCAGAGGGCAGCAGGGAGAACAGTCCATGGTGGGGGTGTGAGGGGTCACTGACGATGTTTCGGCATGGAAGATTTTATTTTACATTACTATGATTTTTTTTTCTTTTCATATTAGACATCAAAATTATTGAACAATCTACCAGCAGATATCAGACAAACATGTCCACTCAGTATTTTAAGTCAAATTTGTGTTTTATTGATTTATTTGTTTTTCTTGGTTTTATCTTTAATTTGAACGTTTTAGATTCTTAAAAACAAAAACCGGGTCACAAAGGAATACCACAATTGAAATAAAGTAGAAGTCCTAAATCTCACTGGTACTGACAGATAAAATTAAACTCTTCATAGTCAGACTTGCTGAACCAGCGATGGTCTCCTTCTTTCTCCATGCCTCCACTCATGTCACAGTCTTCTTTATAATCATCCCAATCCCAGCAATTAAACTTTACAACGTTGTCATCAACCCAGAACCAGAAGAACCAGAAGTCCAGAGTGCAGGTGTAGCGAAGTCCGATCCAAATGAAGGGACTGTTGACTTTCTCAGCCTCCAGCTCAGCAAAGGTCTGCATCTGTTCATTCAAGATGGAGGCCAGATCTCTGTGGTTGCCTCTGCAGTAAGACAGAGCTTCATCTTCATCGTTTGAGTTTGCGTCAACTGAAGAGGTTTCTTCCTCTGATGAATCCTCAAAGATTTCATCACATGTTCCAAGTGCAGCTCCGTTTTGATTTCAGGAACACAGTCGCTTTCCAAAGCAACAGTGTCTTCAGATGTCTTGACTGTCAAATCCATATTGATGGTAAAGTTAGAGGAAGCTTCCATGTCCTGTTGATCTTCAGGGACAATGTCATCCAAACCAAAGTATTTCCATCTCCAGTCCTCTTTGCTTTCTGCTAGCATGCCATCGTCTTTCACGTTGTCTTTGGCGACAATGTCAAAACCAAAGTATTTAAATCTTTCATCGTCAGCAGGTGAGCCCTCTGCTGAAACGTCATCTCTAATCCGATATCCCAGCAACTTTTCTACTCCCTTCATGACAAGAAATCCAAGGCCCCAACAGATAGCAAAAATAATTTTGACTGCAGTTGAAGTAATTTCTAAAATCACTGTTTGAAATCGTCTCTTTACCATTAAAAAAGCACTCAAAGCTGCTAAATCAGTTCTCTAAATGAGTGACGTACAGAATTTCAAAAATTGGACATTTATTTCAGTGTAAAATACTTTGTGATGTTTGATACTTTAATGAAAAATAAACATTTACTGTACTTCTCCATTTATTCTGATAAAACAGTAAAACAACCTAATAAGCAATGGTCATCAGCGGTCATTTACAGCAAGCTTTATAGCATTAAACGTCACAAATACTTCATAATAATATCAGCGAGAATGACACTATACAAACCCAGAACCTTCCGATACAAATTCAAATAAATATTACTATGACATAATAAGTTTTGCTCAAAGAAGGAAAATCAAACCAACCACCCAAAAAAAGGACAGAAATAAAAACGAACATTTCAAACAGAGGGCCGTTCTGTCTGCCTCTGTCCATCCAGGATTCAGAACCGATCTCTGATTTTCTCCTCAGTTTTTCAGGGATTCTTCACAACAATCAGTCATCACAGAATGGAGGTTCTTGAAAAAGAAAAAAAAAAGTTTCCTCATGTAAATCCAGTCAACATGAAATACATAATCCGCTTGGAGAAGTGATGGGAAATACATACAAGTAAACTAAATTTTAAAAAACCTATTCATTAGCAGCGTTGCTATCAAGTAATGTGTGACACCATATTTCAGCGTTAACGTACCTAACGCTGTGCCAGTGATGTTCACGTCACAAAGAACCATGGCTTTTTGTCCTGGTCTGAACACCGTCACGTAGCGCCCAAACACCGATTTGGGGAACTTGAAGACGTTTATCTGGCCTTCGTTGAACTCTGTGATGTTGCAGGCTCTGAGTAAAAGACAAAATGTATCAGCTGACCAACATCAAAACAATTTGAGCAACAATGAAACACCCAAACAGTGATGCAGAAAAACCTAGGAAACCTGTTTTCAAGTGTTGGGAGTGGAAAAAACCCCCACCTTTTCCCAACTGATTTTTTCATTCACTCTACTGTCTATAAATATGCTATAAAAAAATTTGTTGACAATATTTACATTTTCTGAGACACATATTTTTACTATCTATAATCCATGATCATCAATTACAAGACATAACCTCTTTAGATTTCACTGGTGTAATGAATCTATATTTTTTTCCATTAGTTTCACTTTCTGAAATGACGAAAAATACAATTGTTTTGAATTGTACCTGCATTTTACATCGTGTTAAAGCCTGAACATGTGAAATGCAAACACATCGAGGAAACACGAGGCTCTCACAGTTTGCCGTTGTTCTTTGGAGAGTTTCCTACGTAGATCTCGGCAGCATTTAAGTTCAGACTCGAGCAGTTCCTGTTGTATATACAGACACAGGAGATGTTGTGAACGCCCTGCAGGTCAATTCTCCACCAGGAGTTAGATTGAATCAGGGTGAGAGAACATGTGGAGCGATTCCCGTCAGAGGCCCTGTCAGCGTTGGTCAGTCGGCTGTACTCATTAGTGGAGCTCGAAGACTGAGATGCGTTTTTGTCAGTCAAATCAATCATTGGCTGGTTGCAGCAATCTATAAAGAAAAAAGAGACGATCAGACCCGTTCTTTCAAAATTTCATAACATAATAAAAAAAAAACTTAAGGTGACTTATTTGGTCTCACCTGTTGTCTGCTGAGTTACATACAGCCTTCCTGTGAAGTGTGGTAAAAGTCTCATTTTTAATTGCTTAACTACTTTTAGTTTATAACGACAAAATCCTGACTTCTCTGGTTTTCACTGCTTAGCTGTGTCATTTATATATTTCCTCTGTCCTGTTGTACAAATGCTTTTTTAAACACATTATCTCCAAAAATATAGAAATGCTATGGATGAAATGAGCAACTCACCAATCAGTAAGATGGGTAACAGTCTCCACATCATCTTAGGTGGTTTCTGAATTTGTTCTTCATAAGTGAATCGCAGGACTGAATAAGATATGAGGAAAAAAGTTATTTGTACAAATGCCTTTTCCATTATGAAACCAAGAACAGCTGTCTCATCTAGTCATGTTGAATTCACTCACCTTTGGGACGACGTCGATCACTCTCTGCTGTTTTATGATTCTCTCTCACTCTCGCCTCGGCTTTTATTTGTAAATGTTTCTAAGCCGGAACAGAATGTTGTCTACTAGTCCAACCTGATCCAAATATAGATATTTTACTTCAGAAGTACATATATATATAAAAAAAATGTTTGCATCTGATTTCCATAAGTGGAAAAAGAAACAAATGACAGTGCCGCTGTTCATGACTCGTCTACATTTTCCTGTCATGAAGAGATGTAAATTTGTCCTGGCTGGTTGACAAAGAGACTCTTTAAACAGAGAGCTCTTCATTCATTTTTTTTTCTGCGATTATGTTTCGGATAGATGAGCCTTTGGTAGACTATATCTTTCCATCTGCAACAGAGGTTCTCATATTTTTACAACATGTACCACCAAAGAAACGTTAAAAATGTTTGTAACTTCAAACATTTTTAAAACAGGGCTTGTACCGAGGGTTGACTTTCCTGTAGAAATCACAGTTAAATGTTAAATTGAAGTAACCTGCAGCCTAAATTGCAACGTCCCATGTTTTCAAAGTTTGAGATTTTTAAAAAATTCTCCTAAAGTTGTTGGGAATCTGAATTCTGCAAATCACAATTGTCATACCAACCTCCAACAGTGGCCTCAAAAATGCTGTGCACCTGAATTTGCATAAATGTTTGACTTGTGTAATTAACAATTTATTACAGTGGTGACTTAAATTGGTCCCTCTGAAGGCCCATGAACCAATTGCACGGCCCACCGCTGCCAGACTGGATAGAAATGTAGTACAAAGTAGAAATGAACAAACATGACTTATATTTATTGAGCAATAATTTATTGTGTTTTTGTACGACATAAAGCTCTTTGAACTGCTGAAATGTGCTATACAAATAAACTTGACTGATTGATTCAATTAGGTTATTTTATCCTTAAGTAGTTAATTGAAACTGAAATCTTATTTTCTACATTAAAATAAGATGAAACTTTAACCAAACCTTCATCTGACTGCATTTGTAATTGTGGTTACTTGAAACATTCTCAATTAGAAATTTTCCAGTAGTTTCTTTTCTGGTTTTAAACAATATTTTAATGATCAGAAACTAACATTAACACCTAACAACCGGCAAATGTTGAAGGTGGGAGATGTCTTGGACAAAACCCCTCAAATTATTTTGGGTAATTCCACAGCTATAAAGTAATTAAGGTCTTTATATGATGAGGAACCTCACCCAGCTCCAACAGACTAGCCAACAGCAATTAGCAAACCACTGGTGGAACTGCACACATGGTCAGCACATCCAATCCTCCTCAGAACTGTTGAAAGGCTTAGTGGAGAAACGCTGTAGTCATCACTTCCTGAAGTCAGTGTCACCTGGTCTGAAAACACTGATATAACGCCCGGACACTGATTTAGGGATTTTGAAGACATTTATTTTGCCTTTTTGGAACTTTGTGACGTTGTAAGCTCTGAATAAAGGAAAAAGTGAAACAAACAACTGATTGTCATCAAATAGTCCTGAACAGTATTCTTACACCCAAACACTGATGCAGATAACCAGCTCAGTAAAGTTTTTAAGTCTGAATAAAAGGGGAACAAAATATATATCAGATGTAACAGAGAAAGGACGGGGGCTGAATGAAAAAGTTGAAAATGATCAGCCAGTGAGAAAACAATAAGTTTGGAGAAGAAACTTTAAAACGTGGCAACATTTGGAGCAGATTCAGGATTTACACAAACATCCGTTTAAGATCTGACATATTATCATTAGTAAACACACACTGTTCAGTGAAATAACGTGGCTTTGAGACATCTTGTGTTAGGAAATGACAGTAATTCAATAATTATTTAAATGCAATTCAATGAAAATGGAAGATCTGATCTGCACTTTTACAATGCTATAACAGGATTTGTAGAAGATCAAGTTCAATAGTTCAGCACTTTCAAATTGAGCCTCATCTTTTGTCTGCTGAGTTTCAAATGACCTGTGAAGTGCCAGAGAAATGTGTTGAATGATCCACTTTTATCTAGTTTAACAACTTTAAGTTAATTTCATAATTATCTTTAACTTTTTGCTATAATTTTACTGTACATGTTTAATAACACAACAGGGAAAAAACCAAAACTCATTTACTCAACAATGACCAGGAGAGGGCGACAAAACGCAGCTAACCTGGAAGAACCACATTAACTGGTCTTGCAATGCAATCTGTAAATGACCTTACTAGTATTTTGTGTTTCCTCATGTAAATAAGGTGTATTTGTTGACATGACAGTCTATGCTTTTATTGTGAAAGGGCTTGGAACGGAAAGGTGGCAAACTGACAACTGCTCGGTCATCGCGGAGAGAGCGCGCGCACGAGTCGGAGCGAAAAGGGAGATCATTACGGATTAATTCAAATTTAGGTGTAGACAATCAGTTAATAGGCGCTTAGTTGATGAGGGAACAATGTGAGTGTTTTGTTGTGTAAATATATGTTCAGTTTTCCTGCGGAACCTGTAGTTCGCTATTGAGTGTGACGGTTTTGTTTAGCCACTAGATGGTGCTAATATTCTTTGGTCAACGGTCAGCAGTTGAAATACGTTGTATTTTATTTCATGACACAGGGATGTTAAGAGTTTAATAAATACGTGTATTGTAACACATAATTATAGCATGAGAAATTACATAAGGTAGAAGATTCAATGTTAAGGTAAAAGGTTAGAACAACACTGTTTGAGTTACTAATTGTATTTTATTTGTATATTTTGTAGCTCTTATGGTGTGTTCACACACAAAGGCTGTAGAATAAAGGACTGTGAACCATCAGTTTGAGAGACCATCCTTTCAACCGGGACGCTACACAACCAAAGAACTAAACTCAAGAATAAAATCTAAATTGCAAATGTTTTGGGTAGGGTGTCACTTTATGCTGCAGTGGTAAGAGTAAACAGAAGATCTCTGAAAGGGACGATTCATAAAAACACAGTGAAGAGGCTGAGATGGGGGTGTTAGAAAATGAGAAAAAAAATAAAAATAAATAAGGTGAGATTAGACATAAAATTCGTTGGCTGATCTGCTCGGTGAATCATCCTTTTCACTGAGTTCAAATGTAAAAAAATAATGTAATTATTAGATGTCGTTAAATGTTTTCCTTATGAACAGAGCAAGTAATTAAGGCAAGACATGATAAGTTGAAGAGGATCCTCCTCACTCCCAGTTCAAAATAGATCAAGCAGATGGTTTAGAGCCAGTTTCTAAATGTGACTGATGTGTGTCTAACTTCTAGAAAAATACTTACTCTCTATAAAACCTATCAAAAACACTTGTATTAATTTATTTGTTTACGAGTATTCTCATAGGTAAAATTACACGTACGTATGAGTTGAAAAACAGGACAAACACAAAACTTACATTTATGCACATTTATTGACTTAAATTCACAAATTTAGATGTCTACGCATGCATTTTTAATTGACAGTAGTCTTATCTCATACATAACTCCTGGTGTTTCCATAGCAACTAAAACAAACAAGAACCTGACAGGTCATTTGACATCATCATATCATCGATGTTCTCATCGATGATGTCATAAAGGTTCAAATGATTATTATTATCATTTGGAATACAAGAATTCTCAGTTTGCTTTTCAACGCCGTTGGAGGTACAACACTTTGATAGAGAGACGATTTCGGACAGTGATTTTAGAAACCATTTCAACTGCATTCAAAATGATTTTAACTATCGGTTGGGGCCTTGGGTTTCTTGTGACGAAGGGAGTAGAGAAGTTGCTGGGATATCGCATAAAAGATGAAGACATTTCAGCAGAGAGCTCAACTGACGAAAGTACAAAACACCTTGATTTAGACATTGTCGCCAAAGACAATGTAAGAAAAAGTGATGTTTCAGCAGAGAGCTCATCTGAAGATGAACGACATAAGTATTTTGGATTTGAAGATTTCTTTGAAGACTGTGTAAAACACCGTGTTGTTTCAGCAGAGAGCTCATCGGAAGATGAAGGATTTGAGTACTCTGGATTTGAAGTTTTTGCCGAAGACAATGTGAAACACAGTGATGCCTCAGCAGAGAGCTCATCGGAAGATGAAGGATTTGAGTACTCTGGATTTGAAGTTTTTGCCGAAGACAATGTGAAACACAGTGAAGCCTCAGCAGAGAGCTCATCTGAAGAGTACTCTGGTTTTGACATTGTCGCCGAAGACTATGTAAAACACAGTGGTGTTTCTACACAGAGCTCATCTGAAGATGAACGAATTAAGTACTCTGGATTTGACATTGTCGCAGAAGACAATGTGAAACACAGTGATGTTTCTACACAGAGCTCATCTGAAGATGAAGGATTTAAGTACTCTGGATTTGACATTGTCGCAGAAGACAATGAAAAACACAGTGATGCCTCAGCAGAGAGCTCATCTGAAGACGAAGGATTTGAGATTGGATTGGAAAATCTGATGGATTCTGAAAAAGTCTTTGAAAATCCATCAACAGAAGAAGCCGCTTCAGTTGATGTAAACTCAATGGGTGAAATTAAAAATTACACAGACCACTTTGAGAACCTGGACACTAAAGATATGGATGATTCACCTAAGGAAGCTGACTCTGGAAGCAGAAATGCTGCAAATGTTGTGTCACATATTGATGAAGTGTCTGAGTATTCTTCATCAGAAGAATGGTCTTCAGATGAAGAAAGCTCTATAGATGACAATGAAAATGACCCTGACCATTACGATAGCATTTACGCTAAGGACGTTGATGCTTCCACCAATAAGAATGAGGAAGTTTGTTCTGGAAGCCCAAATGCAGAGGATATGTGGACAGAGTTTGGAGAAGTGTATAAGTTTTCTTCTTCAGAAGAATCGTCTTCTGAAGAAGAAAACTCAGAAGATGGAAATCAGAACGACACCAATGATTTCGACCCCATGGATGTAAATATTTATCCAGGAATGTACTTTTGCAAATTCTCCAACTCCTTTTTTAACAGCTGGATGAATGCCACAACACAAAGTACCATGAACTTGACTATTGTCAGAAGGTTTGTGGCTCAGTATCCTGAGGAGATTTCGGAGCTTTTTGCAGAGACACCATTGTTTGCGAGGTGTTTCTTTACAGCAATGTACCATCCAGGAAGAGACTTTCCTCCACATGAGATCTTTGCTGTTCAGAATGAACTCGTTGAAACTCTAAAGATTAAGGATGTAAAACATCAGGACAAGCCAGGAGTACTTTTGTTTTATATGTTGCACTATCTGGCCCAGTGTGACATCTACACAAACTCTAAGCTGTATACAACTGACTACTGTGAACAATGTCAGACGTGTTCACGAATTATTCGCAACCTTGGTCCTGTCATTCCTCTGCCAAAGGAACAACAAAATGACACCACATCAACTCTTCTGGAGAATTATTGGAGTGGAATGTCAGAAAGTTGCGACACCTGCAAGTCCAACAAAAAGAGGGATTGCTTTTTTAATGAAACTGATGTGATGACCCTGATTCTGCCATGGCCAGACAGTCCAGACGATATCAGACATCATGTGATACCTGACCCAGTCCTTGACGTTCCTGTAAAAAATGGAACTCAGCTATATCATCTGTCCTCCGTCATTTGCCGGAGACAGGAAACTACTTCTGACACCAGCAGCTTTTATACATATCTGGTGTGTGGAGAACTGGTGTTTAAGGCGGAGGATGAGCGGGTATCACTGGAGAATATCGACTGTGGAGCTGACGTTTGCAGCAATGGGTATATCTACATCTACGAAAAAGCCACAGAAGGACGGGACGAATACAGTGTAGGGCTCAAAGTGACAACTGACCAGCTCGACATTTAGGAGGAATTATAATGGGACATTTGGGAGGAATTATAATGGGACATTTGGGAGGATTTAATTTTGGACATTTGGGAGGAATTATAATGGGACATTTTTGAGGAATTATAATGGGACATGTGGGAGGAATTATAATGGGACATGTTTCAGGAATTATAATGGGACATTTAGGAGAAATTAATATGGGACATAGGGGAGGATTTTTCATAAATTTCCCATTATAATTCCTGCCAAATGTCCCATATTAATTCCTTTGGGAGGATTTAATATGGGACATTTTTGAGGAATTATAATGGGACATTTGGGAGGATTTATAATGGGACATTTGGGAGGATTTAATTTTGGACATTTGGGAGGAATTATAGTGGGACAATTGGGAGGATTTCATTTGGGACATTTGGGAGGATTTATAACGGGACATTTGGGAGGATTTAATTTTGGACATTTGGGAGGAATTATAATGGGACATTTTTGAGGAATTATAATGGGACATGTGGGAGGAATTATAATGGGACATGTTTCAGGAATTATAATGGGACATTTGGGAAGAATTATAATGGGACATTTAGGAGAAATTAATATGGGACATATGGGAGGATTTTTCATAAATTTCCCATTATAATTCCTGCCAAATGTCCCATATTAATTCCTTTGGGAGGATTTAATATGGGACATTTTTGAGGAATTATAATGGGACATTTTTGAGGAATTATAATGGGACATTTGGGAGGAATTATAATGGGACATTTAGGAGGAATTATAATGGGACATTTGGGAGGAATTATAATGGGACATTTTTGAGGAATTATAATGGGACATGTTTCAGGAATTATAATGGGACATTTAGGAGAAATTAATATGGGACATAGGGGAGGATTTTTCATAAATTTCCCATTATAATTCCTGCCAAATGTCCCATATTAATTCCTTTGGGAGGATTTAATATGGGACATTTTTGAGGAATTATAATGGGACATTTGGGAGGATTTATAATGGGACATTTGGGAGGAATTATAATGGGACATTTGGGAGGATTTAATTTTGGACATTTGGGAGGAATTATAGTGGGACAATTGGGAGGATTTCATTTGGGACATTTGGGAAGAAATAATATGCGACATTTGGGAGGATTTAATTTTGGACATTTGGGAAGAAATAATATGCGACATTTGGGAGGATTTATAACGGGACATTTGGGAGGATTTAATTTTGGACATTTGGGAGGAATTATAATGGGACATTTTTGAGGAATTATAATGGGACATGTGGGAGGAATTATAATGGGACATGTTTCAGGAATTATAATGGGACATTTGGGAAGAATTATAATGGGACATTTAGGAGAAATTAATATGGGACATATGGGAGGATTTTTCATAAATTTCCCATTATAATTCCTGCCAAATGTCCCATATTAATTCCTTTGGGAGGATTTAATATGGGACATTTTTGAGGAATTATAATGGGACATTTTTGAGGAATTATAATGGGACATTTGGGAGGAATTATAATGGGACATTTGGGAGGATTTAATTTTGGACATTTGGGAGGAATTATAATGGGACATTTGGGAGGAATTATAATGGGACATTTGGGAAGAAATAATATGCGACATTTGGGAGGAATTAATATTGGACATTTGGGAGGATTTTCCCCAAATTTCCCATTATAAGTAATTCCAAATGTCCCATATTAATTCCTTTGGGAGAATTTAATATGGGACATTTTTGAGGAATTATAATGGGACATTTGGGAGGATTTAATTTTGGACATTTGGGAGGATTTAATTTTGGACATTTGGGAGGAATTATAATGGGACATTTGGGAGGATTTAATTTTGGACATTTGGGAGGAATTATAATGGGACATTTGGGAGAAATTATAATGGGACATTTTTGAGGAATTATAATGGGACATGTGGGAGGAATTATAATGGGACATGTTTCAGGAATTATAATGGGACATGTGGGAGGAATTATAATGGGACATGTTTCAGGAATTATAATGGGACATTTAGGAGAAATTAATATGGGACATATGGGAGGATTTTTCATAAATTTCCCATTATAATTCCTGCCAAATGTCCCATATTAATTCCTTTGGGAGAATTTAATATGGGACATTTTTGAGGAATTATAATGGGACATTTGGGAGGATTTAATTTTGGACATTTGGGAGGATTTATAATGGGACATTTGGGAGGATTTATAATGGGACATTTGGGAGGATTTAATATGGGACATTTGGGAGGATTTAATTTTGGACATTTGGGAGGAATTATAATGGGACATTTGGGAGGAATTATAATGGGACATTTGGGAAGAAATAATATGCGACATTTGGGAGGAATTAATATTGGACATTTGGGAGGATTTTCCCCAAATTTCCCATTATAAGTAATTCCAAATGTCCCATATTAATTCCTTTCGGAGGATTTAATATGGGACATATGGGAGGAAATATAATGTGGCATTTGGGAAGAAATAATATGTGATATTTGGGAGGATTTATTATGGGACATTTGGGAGGAATTATAGTGGGATAATTGGGAGGAATTTCCCAAAAATCCCTTTATAATTCCTCCCAAATGTCCCATATTAATTCCTTTGGGAGAATTTAATATGGGACATTTTTGAAGAATTATAATGGGACATTTTTGAAGAAATAATATGTGATATTTGGGAGGAATTATAATGGGACAAATGTGGTGGAACGCGAATTTTGCATCATGGATGTGCAGCCAACAGGTGTACCTAATAAAGTGGCCGGTGGTTGTACATACTAGTTTTTTGTTGTTGTTGTTGTTGTGTTTGACAGGAAGCAGAGAAGAAATGGGCAAAGATAGAGGGAGAGGACATGCAGCAGCGATCTTAACATCAGAAATCAGAGCCCAGACGGTTGCATCAAGGATCCCAATCTGTTTGTCTCACTTACAGGTTTCAGCTCATGAAAATATCATAAGGTCATACTATTAGGTTTCAAAAATCTTTCCTCCAGATAGGCTCGCCTCTTAAGGAGAGGCGGGTCTGCTACTTCCTCTGCATCAATACAGGTGGTACATTTCAAGCAAGAACCTGATTAACCCAAAGTGAGGCTGGAATAAGCTCACAGTGAAACTAAAGATGTTGGGTTGTTTTACTGGAATATTTAAATATTGTATATGAACAGTGCCAGCTTAGATGTGAATGATGTGAGCCGCTTACCAAATAAAAGACTTCACACTGTTTTCGGTTAGGAAAAATTTTAAGGGTTAGAATATTTGCTCTTAACACAGGTGACTGTCGCTGGTTCCTGCATCCTCCTTCATCAAAACAAAAAATAACTCAGTTTATGTAATACCCACTCTAAACTCAGCAGATGGTCCTTGCTGCAAGGACCTATATCTATTCCCTGATAGAAATACTTTTAGATGCATCAGTCAAATACAAACCTTTGCATCTTATTTCCATCAGCTCCCAGAAAAGAATAAGACATGTGGCACTGTGTCTTATTCTTTTTGTTTTGTTATTGTGTCAAGAGATGCAAATACTTTGTGTTTTGCAGAAGGGGTTGCATGAATAAAGGCTGTCATTCACTCCTCTGTTCTTCCTGTTTCAGAGTTATTACTTTTTGCTCACATTTTAACATCCATCCTTCGATGATCTTACATGTTTATCCCTGTTGGGGGCATGAAGGGTGCTGGTCCCTATCTCCCGCGGTCAGTGGGTGAGAGGTGGGGTTCACCGTGGACAGGTCACCAGTCTGTCTCAGGGCAACACAGAGACAGACAGGATAAACAACCATGTACACACACACTCACACCTAGGGAGAACTTAGAGAGACAAGTCAGCCTGACAGGCAACCAAGCAGCTGCTAACTGCTCAACACATTGAAATATATTGACTTTATAGACAGACTGAACTTCAACGATTTAGTTATTAAAATAATAAACTGCATCTCTAACTACATCACTGTCAACAGTGTTCATAATTTAATGTGAAAAGAAACAATTAATTTCAACACATAAAACAGTGGCTGAATAAAAACAGTTTTACCAGTCATTGGAAGTGGAAATATTCATTTCATAGGCGTGGAAGTGGCACAGGCTATGATGCAGCGTGTTGCAACACTGAATGATGCACCAGCTTCTGGTCAGCAGCTTTGAATCAATGACAAAATATAATAGCTGCTGAAGAAAAACAGCTTCTGCCTTTGTGTTTTGTTAATGTTTGTGTGATGTGGCCAGCTCATCTTCTCTTGATCCTTAAGAAGGTGTTTTCTCCTCCCTTTAGTCTCTTACACTGAGCTGCTTCCTCTTCCTGATGCTGAGCTGCAGATTGTGCAACACCAAGCATCTTGTCTGTAGAACTTGATACTTTGTGCTTTTCCTCCAGTTGTGTGAAACACTTTATCTGGACATACATACAGGTGGACTACAAATTGAATAAGTCCATGGAAATGAGCATATTTATGAGTGATTTTTTTGGAGAACACAGATTTAATTGAGATTTCCCTAGTGGGGTCATGAGGGGTGCTGGTGCCTATCTCCAGCTAACTTTTAAGGTGAGAGGCGAGAGAAAACCCTTTCCAGGGGTTCACCCTGGAGGTCGTCAGTCTGTCGCAGGGCAACACAGAGACAGACAGGACAAACACCTTGTGAATTTAAGTCAATAAATACAAAACTTACATTTATGCACATTTATTGACTTAAATTCACAAATTTAGATGTCTACGCATGCATTTTTAATTGACAGTAGTCTTATCTCATACATAACTCCTGGTGTTTCCATAGCAACTAAAACAAACAAGAACCTGACAGGTCATTTGACATCATCATATCATCGATGTTCTCATCGATGATGTCATAAAGGTTCAAATGATTATTATTATCATTTGGAATACAAGAATTCTCAGTTTGCTTTTCAACGCCGTTGGAGGTACAACACTTTGATAGAGAGACGATTTCGGACAGTGATTTTAGAAACCATTTCAACTGCATTCAAAATGATTTTAACTATCGGTTGGGGCCTTGGGTTTCTTGTCACAAAGGGAGTAGAGAAGTTGCTGGGATATCGCAAAAAAGATGAAGACATTTCAGCAGAGAGCTCAACTGACGAAAGTACAAAACACCTTGATTTAGACATTGTCGCCAAAGACAATGTAAGAAAAAGTGATGTTTCAGCAGAGAGCTCAACTGAAGATGAACGACATAAGTATTTTGGATTTGAAGATTTCTTTGAAGACTGTGTAAAACACCGTGTTGTTTCAGCAGAGAGCTCATCGGAAGATGAAGGATTTGAGTACTCTGGATTTGAAGTTTTTGCCGAAGACAATGTGAAACACAGTGATGCCTCAGCAGAGAGCTCATCGGAAGATGAAGGATTTAAGTACTTTGGTTTTGACATTGTTGCCGAACACAATGTAAAACACAGTGATGCCTCAGCAGAGAGCTCATCTGAAGAGTACTCTGGTTTTGACATTGTCGCAGAAGACAATGTGAAACACAGTGATGTTTCTACACAGAGCTCATCTGAAGATGAAGGATTTAAGTACTCTGGATTTGACATTGTCGCAGAAGACAATGAAAAACACAGTGATGCCTCAGCAGAGAGCCCATCTGAAGATAAAGGATTTAAGTACTCTGGATTTGAAGTTTTTGCCGAAGACAATGTAAAACACAGTGGTGTTTCTACACAGAGCTCATCTGAAGATGAACGAATTAAGTACTCTGGATTTGACATTGTCGCAGAAGACAATGTAAAAGACGATGGAATTTCAGGAGAATTCAAAGAGGATAAGACAGGAAAGTACTTGGGTTTTGACATTTTTCCTGATGTAAACTCAATGGGTGAAATTAAAAATTACACAGACCACTTTGAGAACCTGGACACTAAATATATGGATGATTCACCTAAGGAAGCTGACTCTGGAAGCAGAAATGCTGCAAAGGTTGTGTCACATATTGATGAAGTGTCTGAGTATTCTTCATCAGAAGAATGGTCTTCAGATGAAGAAAGCTCTATAGATGACATTGAAAATGAACCTGACCATTACGATAGCATTTACGCTAAGGACGTTGATGCTTCCACTAAGGATGAGGAAGTTTGTTCTGGAAGCCCAAATGCAGAGGATATGTGGACAGAGTTTGGAGAAGTGTATAAGTTTTCTTCTTCAGAGGAATCGTCTTCTGAAGAAGAAAACTCAGAAGATGGAAATCAGAACGACACCGATGATTTAGACGTCATGGATGTAAATATTTACCCAGGAATGTACTTTTGCAAATTCTCCAACTCCTTTTTTAACAGCTGGATGAATGCCACAACACAAAGTACCATGAACTTGACTATTGTCAGAAGGTTTGTGGCTCAGTATCCTGAGGAGATTTCGGAGCTTTTTGCAGAGACACCATTGTTTGCGAGGTGTTTCTTTACAGCAATGTACCATCCAGGAAGAGACTTTCCTCCACATGAGATCTTTGCTGTTCAGAATGAACTCGTTGAAACTCTGAAGATTAAGGATGTAAAACATCAGGACAAGCCAGGAGTACTTTTGTTTTATATGTTGCACTATCTGGCCCAGTGTGACATCTACACAAACTCTAAGCTGTATACAACTGACTACTGTGAACAATGTCAGACGTGTTCACGAATTATTCGCAACCTTGGTCCTGTCATTCCTCTGCCAAAGGAACAACAAAATGACACCACATCAACTCTTCTGGAGAATTATTGGAGTGGAATGTCAGAAAGTTGCGACACCTGCAAGTCCAACAAAAAGAGGGATTGCTTTTTTAATGAAACTGATGTGATGACCCTGATTCTGCCATGGCCAGACAGTCCAGACGATATCAGAAATCCTGTGATACCTGACCCAGTCCTTGACGTTCCTGTAAAAAATGGAACTCAATTATATCATCTGTCCTCCGTCATTTGCCGGAGACAGGAAACTACTTCTGACACCAGCAGCTTTTATACATATCTGGTGTGTGGAGAACTGGTGTTTAAGGCGGAGGATGAGCGGGTATCACTGGAGAATATCGACTGTGGAGCTGACGTTTGCAGCAATGGGTATATCTACATCTATGAAAAAGCCACAGAAGGACGGGACGAGTACAGTGTAGGGCTCAAAGTGACAACTGACCAGCTCGACATTTAGGAGGAATTATAATGGGACATTTGGGAGGAATTATAATGGGACATTTGGGAGGATTTAATTTTGGACATTTGGGAGGAATTATAATGGGACATTTTTGAGGAATTATAATGGGACATGTGGGAGGAATTATAATGGGACATGTTTCAGGAATTATAATGGGACATTTAGGAGAAATTAATATGGGACATAGGGGAGGATTTTTCATAAATTTCCCATTATAATTCCTGCCAAATGTCCCATATTAATTCCTTTGGGAGGATTTAATATGGGACATTTTTGAGGAATTATAATGGGACATTTGGGAGGATTTATAATGGGACATTTGGGAGGATTTAATTTTGGACATTTGGGAGGAATTATAGTGGGACAATTGGGAGGATTTCATTTGGGACATTTGGGAGGATTTATAACGGGACATTTGGGAGGATTTAATTTTGGACATTTGGGAGGAATTATAATGGGACATTTTTGAGGAATTATAATGGGACATGTGGGAGGAATTATAATGGGACATGTTTCAGGAATTATAATGGGACATTTGGGAAGAATTATAATGGGACATTTAGGAGAAATTAATATGGGACATATGGGAGGATTTTTCATAAATTTCCCATTATAATTCCTGCCAAATGTCCCATATTAATTCCTTTGGGAGGATTTAATATGGGACATTTTTGAGGAATTATAATGGGACATTTTTGAGGAATTATAATGGGACATTTGGGAGGAATTATAATGGGACATTTAGGAGGAATTATAATGGGACATTTGGGAGGAATTATAATGGGACATTTTTGAGGAATTATAATGGGACATGTTTCAGGAATTATAATGGGACATTTAGGAGGAATTATAATGGGACATTTGGGAGGAATTATAATGGGACATTTAGGAGGAATTATAATGGGACATTTGGGAGGATTTATAATGGGACATTTGGGAGGATTTAATTTTGGACATTTGGGAGGAATTATAGTGGGACAATTGGGAGGATTTCATTTGGGACATTTGGGAAGAAATAATATGCGACATTTGGGAGGATTTAATTTTGGACATTTGGGAAGAAATAATATGCGACATTTGGGAGGATTTATAACGGGACATTTGGGAGGATTTAATTTTGGACATTTGGGAGGAATTATAATGGGACATTTTTGAGGAATTATAATGGGACATGTGGGAGGAATTATAATGGGACATGTTTCAGGAATTATAATGGGACATTTGGGAAGAATTATAATGGGACATTTAGGAGAAATTAATATGGGACATATGGGAGGATTTTTCATAAATTTCCCATTATAATTCCTGCCAAATGTCCCATATTAATTCCTTTGGGAGGATTTAATATGGGACATTTTTGAGGAATTATAATGGGACATTTTTGAGGAATTATAATGGGACATTTGGGAGGAATTATAATGGGACATTTGGGAGGATTTAATTTTGGACATTTGGGAGGAATTATAATGGGACATTTGGGAGGAATTATAATGGGACATTTGGGAAGAAATAATATGCGACATTTGGGAGGAATTAATATTGGACATTTGGGAGGATTTTCCCCAAATTTCCCATTATAAGTAATTCCAAATGTCCCATATTAATTCCTTTGGGAGAATTTAATATGGGACATTTTTGAGGAATTATAATGGGACATTTGGGAGGATTTAATTTTGGACATTTGGGAGGATTTAATTTTGGACATTTGGGAGGAATTATAATGGGACATTTGGGAGGATTTAATTTAGGACATTTGGGAGGAATTATAATGGGACATTTGGGAGAAATTATAATGGGACATTTTTGAGGAATTATAATGGGACATGTGGGAGGAATTATAATGGGACATGTTTCAGGAATTATAATGGGACATGTGGGAGGAATTATAATGGGACATGTTTCAGGAATTATAATGGGACATTTAGGAGAAATTAATATGGGACATATGGGAGGATTTTTCATAAATTTCCCATTATAATTCCTGCCAAATGTCCCATATTAATTCCTTTGGGAGAATTTAATATGGGACATTTTTGAGGAATTATAATGGGACATTTGGGAGGATTTAATTTTGGACATTTGGGAGGATTTATAATGGGACATTTGGGAGGATTTATAATGGGACATTTGGGAGGATTTAATATGGGACATTTGGGAGGATTTAATTTTGGACATTTGGGAGGAATTATAATGGGACATTTGGGAGGAATTATAATGGGACATTTGGGAAGAAATAATATGCGACATTTGGGAGGAATTAATATTGGACATTTGGGAGGATTTTCCCCAAATTTCCCATTATAAGTAATTCCAAATGTCCCATATTAATTCCTTTCGGAGGATTTAATATGGGACATATGGGAGGAAATATAATGTGGCATTTGGGAAGAAATAATATGTGATATTTGGGAGGATTTATTATGGGACATTTGGGAGGAATTATAGTGGGATAATTGGGAGGAATTTCCCAAAAATCCCTTTATAATTCCTCCCAAATGTCCCATATTAATTCCTTTGGGAGAATTTAATATGGGACATTTTTGAAGAATTATAATGGGACATTTGGGAAGAAATAATATGTGATATTTGGGAGGAATTATAATGGGATAATTGGGAAGAATTATAATGGGACATTTAGGAGAAATTAATATGGGACATATGGGAGGATTTTTCATAAATTTCCCATTATAATTCCTGCCAAATGTCCCATATTAATTCCTTTGTGAGGATTTAATATGGGACATTTTTGAGGAATTATAATGGGACATTTGGGAGGAATTATAATGAGACATTTGGGAGGAATTATAATGGGACATTTGGGAGGAATTATAATGAGACATTTGGGAGGAACTATAATGGGACAAATGTGGTGGAACACGAATTTTGCATCATGGATGTGCAGCCAACAGGTGTACCTAATAAAGTGGCCGGTGGTTGTACATACTAGTTTTTTGTTGTTGTTGTTGTTGTGTTTGACAGGAAGCAGAGAAGAAATGGGCAAAGATAGAGGGAGAGGACATGCAGCAGCGATCTTAACATCAGAAATCAGAGCCCAGACGGTTGCATCAAGGATCCCAATCTGTTTGTCTCACTTACAGGTTTCAGCTCATGAAAATATCATAAGGTCATACTATTAGGTTTCAAAAATCTTTCCTCCAGATAGGCTCGCCTCTTAAGGAGAGGCGGGTCTGCTACTTCCTCTGCATCAATACAGGTGGTACATTTCAAGCAAGAACCTGATTAACCCAAAGTGAGGCTGGAATAAGCTCACAGTGAAACTAAAGATGTTGGGTTGTTTTACTGGAATATTTAAATATTGTATATGAACAGTGCCAGCTTAGATGTGAATGATGTGAGCCGCTTACCAAATAAAAGACTTCACACTGTTTTCGGTTAGGAAAAATTTTAAGGGTTAGAATATTTGCTCTTAACACAGGTGACTGTCGCTGGTTCCTGCATCCTCCTTCATCAAAACAAAAAATAACTCAGTTTATGTAATACCCACTCTAAACTCAGCAGATGGTCCTTGCTGCAAGGACCTATATCTATTCCCTGATAGAAATACTTTTAGATGCATCAGTCAAATACAAACCTTTGCATCTTATTTCCATCAGCTCCCAGAAAAGAATAAGACATGTGGCACTGTGTCTTATTTTTTTTTGTTTTGTTATTGTGTCAAGAGATGCAAATACTTTGTGTTTTGCAGAAGGGGTTGCATGAATAAAGGCTGTCATTCACTCCTCTGTTCTTCCTGTTTCAGAGTTATTACTTTTTGCTCACATTTTAACATCCATCCTTCGATGATCTTACATTTTTATCCCTGTTGGGGGCATGAAGGGTGCTGGTCCCTATCTCCCGCGGTCAGTGGGTGAGAGGTGGGGTTCACCGTGGACAGGTCACCAGTCTGTCTCAGGGCAACACAGAGACAGACAGGATAAACAACCATGTACACACACACTCACACCTAGGGAGAACTTAGAGAGACAAGTCAGCCTGACAGGCAACCAAGCAGCTGCTAACTGCTCAACACATTGAAATATATTGACTTTATAGACAGACTGAACTTCAACGATTTAGTTATTAAAATAATAAACTGCATCTCTAACTACATCACTGTCAACAGTGTTCATAATTTAATGTGAAAAGAAACAATTAATTTCAACACATAAAACAGTGGCTGAATAAAAACAGTTTTACCAGTCATTGGAAGTGGAAATATTCATTTCATAGGCGTGGAAGTGGCACAGGCTATGATGCAGCGTGTTGCAACACTGAATGATGCACCAGCTTCTGGTCAGCAGCTTTGAATCAATGACAAAATATAATAGCTGCTGAAGAAAAACAGCTTCTGCCTTTGTGTTTTGTTAATGTTTGTGTGATGTGGCCAGCTCATCTTCTCTTGATCCTTAAGAAGGTGTTTTCTCCTCCCTTTAGTCTCTTACACTGAGCTGCTTCCTCTTCCTGATGCTGAGCTGCAGATTGTGCAACACCAAGCATCTTGTCTGTAGAACTTGATACTTTGTGCTTTTCCTCCAGTTGTGTGAAACACTTTATCTGGACATACATACAGGTGGACTACAAATTGAATAAGTCCATGGAAATGAGCATATTTATGAGTGATTTTTTTGGAGAACACAGATTTAATTGAGATTTCCCTAGTGGGGTCATGAGGGGTGCTGGTGCCTATCTCCAGCTAACTTTTAAGGTGAGAGGCGAGAGAAAACCCTTTCCAGGGGTTCACCCTGGAGGTCGTCAGTCTGTCGCAGGGCAACACAGAGACAGACAGGACAAACACCTTGTGAATTTAAGTCAATAAATACAAAACTTAAATTTATGCATTTATTGACTTAAATTCACAAATTTAGATGTCTACGCATGCATTTTTAATTGACAGTAGTCTTATCTCATACATAACTCCTGGTGTTTCCATAGCAACTAAAACAAACAAGAACCTGACAGGTCATTTGACATCATCATATCATCGATGTTCTCATCGATGATGTCATAAAGGTTCAAATGATTATTATTATCATTTGGAATACAAGAATTCTCAGTTTGCTTTTCAACGCCGTTGGAGGTACAACACTTTGATAGAGAGACGATTTCGGACAGTGATTTTAGAAACCATTTCAACTGCATTCAAAATGATTTTAACTATCGGTTGGGGCCTTGGGTTTCTTGTCACAAAGGGAGTAGAGAAGTTGCTGGGATATCGCAAAAAAGATGAAGACATTTCAGCAGAGAGCTCAACTGACGAAAGTACAAAACACCTTGATTTAGACATTGTCGCCAAAGACAATGTAAGAAAAAGTGATGTTTCAGCAGAGAGCTCAACTGAAGATGAACGACATAAGTATTTTGGATTTGAAGATTTCTTTGAAGACTGTGTAAAACACCGTGTTGTTTCAGCAGAGAGCTCATCGGAAGATGAAGGATTTGAGTACTCTGGATTTGAAGTTTTTGCCGAAGACAATGTGAAACACAGTGATGCCTCAGCAGAGAGCTCATCGGAAGATGAAGGATTTAAGTACTTTGGTTTTGACATTGTTGCCGAACACAATGTAAAACACAGTGATGCCTCAGCAGAGAGCTCATCTGAAGAGTACTCTGGTTTTGACATTGTCGCAGAAGACAATGTGAAACACAGTGATGTTTCTACACAGAGCTCATCTGAAGATGAAGAATTTAAGTACTCTGGATTTGACATTGTCGCAGAAGACAATGAAAAACACAGTGATGCCTCAGCAGAGAGCCCATCTGAAGATAAAGGATTTAAGTACTCTGGATTTGAAGTTTTTGCCGAAGACAATGTAAAACACAGTGGTGTTTCTACACAGAGCTCATCTGAAGATGAACGAATTAAGTACTCTGGATTTGACATTGTCGCAGAAGACAATGTAAAAGACGATGGAATTTCAGGAGAATTCAAAGAGGATAAGACAGGAAAGTACTTGGGTTTTGACATTTTTCCTGATGTAAACTCAATGGGTGAAATTAAAAATTACACAGACCACTTTGAGAACCTGGACACTAAATATATGGATGATTCACCTAAGGAAGCTGACTCTGGAAGCAGAAATGCTGCAAAGGTTGTGTCACATATTGATGAAGTGTCTGAGTATTCTTCATCAGAAGAATGGTCTTCAGATGAAGAAAGCTCTATAGATGACATTGAAAATGAACCTGACCATTACGATAGCATTTACGCTAAGGACGTTGATGCTTCCACTAAGGATGAGGAAGTTTGTTCTGGAAGCCCAAATGCAGAGGATATGTGGACAGAGTTTGGAGAAGTGTATAAGTTTTCTTCTTCAGAGGAATCGTCTTCTGAAGAAGAAAACTCAGAAGATGGAAATCAGAACGACACCGATGATTTAGACGTCATGGATGTAAATATTTACCCAGGAATGTACTTTTGCAAATTCTCCAACTCCTTTTTTAACAGCTGGATGAATGCCACAACACAAAGCACCATGAACTTGACTATTGTCAGAAGGTTTGTGGCTCAGTATCCTGAGGAGATTTCGGAGCTTTTTGCAGAGACACCATTGTTTGCGAGGTGTTTCTTTACAGCAATGTACCATCCAGGAAGAGACTTTCCTCCACATGAGATCTTTGCTGTTCAGAATGAACTCGTTGAAACTCTGAAGATTAAGGATGTAAAACATCAGGACAAGCCAGGAGTACTTTTGTTTTATATGTTGCACTATCTGGCCCAGTGTGACATCTACACAAACTCTAAGCTGTATACAACTGACTACTGTGAACAATGTCAGACGTGTTCACGAATTATTCGCAACCTTGGTCCTGTCATTCCTCTGCCAAAGGAACAACAAAATGACACCACATCAACTCTTCTGGAGAATTATTGGAGTGGAATGTCAGAAAGTTGCGACACCTGCAAGTCCAACAAAAAGAGGGATTGCTTTTTTAATGAAACTGATGTGATGACCCTGATTCTGCCATGGCCAGACAGTCCAGACGATATCAGAAATCCTGTGATACCTGACCCAGTCCTTGACGTTCCTGTAAAAAATGGAACTCAATTATATCATCTGTCCTCCGTCATTTGCCGGAGACAGGAAACTACTTCTGACACCAGCAGCTTTTATACATATCTGGTGTGTGGAGAACTGGTGTTTAAGGCGGAGGATGAGCGGGTATCACTGGAGAATATCGACTGTGGAGCTGACGTTTGCAGCAATGGGTATATCTACATCTATGAAAAAGCCACAGAAGGACGGGACGAGTACAGTGTAGGGCTCAAAGTGACAACTGACCAGCTCGACATTTAGGAGGAATTATAATGGGACATTTGGGAGGAATTATAATGGGACATTTGGGAGGATTTAATTTTGGACATTTGGGAGGAATTATAATGGGACATTTTTGAGGAATTATAATGGGACATGTGGGAGGAATTATAATGGGACATGTTTCAGGAATTATAATGGGACATTTAGGAGAAATTAATATGGGACATAGGGGAGGATTTTTCATAAATTTCCCATTATAATTCCTGCCAAATGTCCCATATTAATTCCTTTGGGAGGATTTAATATGGGACATTTTTGAGGAATTATAATGGGACATTTGGGAGGATTTATAATGGGACATTTGGGAGGATTTAATTTTGGACATTTGGGAGGAATTATAGTGGGACAATTGGGAGGATTTCATTTGGGACATTTGGGAGGATTTATAACGGGACATTTGGGAGGATTTAATTTTGGACATTTGGGAGGAATTATAATGGGACATTTTTGAGGAATTATAATGGGACATGTGGGAGGAATTATAATGGGACATGTTTCAGGAATTATAATGGGACATTTGGGAAGAATTATAATGGGACATTTAGGAGAAATTAATATGGGACATATGGGAGGATTTTTCATAAATTTCCCATTATAATTCCTGCCAAATGTCCCATATTAATTCCTTTGGGAGGATTTAATATGGGACATTTTTGAGGAATTATAATGGGACATTTTTGAGGAATTATAATGGGACATTTGGGAGGAATTATAATGGGACATTTGGGAGGATTTAATTTTGGACATTTGGGAGGAATTATAATGGGACATTTGGGAGGAATTATAATGGGACATTTGGGAAGAAATAATATGCGACATTTGGGAGGAATTAATATTGGACATTTGGGAGGATTTTCCCCAAATTTCCCATTATAAGTAATTCCAAATGTCCCATTTTAATTCCTTTGGGAGAATTTAATATGGGACATTTGGGAGGAATTATAGTGGGATAATTGGGAGGAATTTCCCAAAAATCCCATTATAATTCCTCCCAAATGTCCCATATTAATTCCTTTGGGAGAATTTAATATGGGACATTTTTGAGGAATTATAATGGGACATTTGGGAGGATTTAATTTTGGACATTTGGGAGGATTTAATTTTGGACATTTGGGAGGAATTATAATGGGACATTTGGGAGAAATTATAATGGGACATTTTTGAGGAATTATAATGGGACATGTGGGAGGAATTATAATGGGACATGTTTCAGGAATTATAATGGGACATGTGGGAGGAATTATAATGGGACATGTTTCAGGAATTATAATGGGACATTTAGGAGAAATTAATATGGGACATATGGGAGGATTTTTCATAAATTTCCCATTATAATTCCTGCCAAATGTCCCATATTAATTCCTTTGGGAGAATTTAATATGGGACATTTTTGAGGAATTATAATGGGACATTTGGGAGGATTTAATATGGGACATTTGGGAGGATTTAATTTTGGACATTTGGGAGGATTTATAATGGGACATTTGGGAGGATTTAATATGGGACATTTGGGAGGATTTAATTTTGGACATTTGGGAGGAATTATAATGGGACATTTGGGAGGAATTATAATGGGACATTTGGGAAGAAATAATATGCGACATTTGGGAGGAATTAATATTGGACATTTGGGAGGATTTTCCCCAAATTTCCCATTATAAGTAATTCCAAATGTCCCATATTAATTCCTTTCGGAGGATTTAATATGGGACATATGGGAGGAAATATAATGTGGCATTTGGGAAGAAATAATATGTGATATTTGGGAGGATTTATTATGGGACATTTGGGAGGAATTATAGTGGGATAATTGGGAGGAATTTCCCAAAAATCCCTTTATAATTCCTCCCAAATGTCCCATATTAATTCCTTTGGGAGAATTTAATATGGGACATTTTTGAGGAATTATAATGGGACATTTGGGAGGATTTAATTTTGGACATTTGGGAGGATTTAATTTTGGACATTTGGGAGGAATTATAATGGGACATTTGGGAGGATTTAATTTTGGACATTTGGGAGAAATTATAATGGGACATTTTTGAGGAATTATAATGGGACATGTGGGAGGAATTATAATGGGACATGTTTCAGGAATTATAATGGGACATGTGGGAGGAATTATAATGGGACATGTTTCAGGAATTATAATGGGACATTTAGGAGAAATTAATATGGGACATATGGGAGGATTTTTCATAAATTTCCCATTATAATTCCTGCCAAATGTCCCATATTAATTCCTTTGGGAGAATTTAATATAGGACATTTTTGAGGAATTATAATGGGACATTTGGGAGGATTTAATTTTGGACATTTGGGAGGATTTATAATGGGACATTTGGGAGGAATTATAATGGGACATTTGGGAAGAAATAATATGCGACATTTGGGAGGAATTAATATTGGACATTTGGGAGGATTTTCCCCAAATTTCCCATTATAAGTAATTCCAAATGTCCCATATTAATTCCTTTCGGAGGATTTAATATGGGACATATGGGAGGAAATATAATGTGGCATTTGGGAAGAAATAATATGTGATATTTGGGAGGATTTATTATGGGACATTTGGGAGGAATTATAGTGGGATAATTGGGAGGAATTTCCCAAAAATCCCTTTATAATTCCTCCCAAATGTCCCATATTAATTCCTTTGGGAGAATTTAATATGGGACATTTTTGAGGAATTATAATGGGACATTTGGGAAGAAATAATATGTGATATTTGGGAGGAATTATAATGGGATAATTGGGAAGAATTATAATGGGACATTTAGGAGAAATTAATATGGGACATATGGGAGGATTTTTCATAAATTTCCCATTATAATTCCTGCCAAATGTCCCATATTAATTCCTTTGTGAGGATTTAATATGGGACATTTTTGAGGAATTATAATGAGACATTTGGGAGGAATTATAATGAGACATTTGGGAGGAACTATAATGGGACAAATGTGGTGGAACACGAATTTTGCATCATGGATGTGCAGCCAACAGGTGTACCTAATAAAGTGGCCGGTGGTTGTACATACTAGTTTTTTGTTGTTGTTGTTGTTGTGTTTGACAGGAAGCAGAGAAGAAATGGGCAAAGATAGAGGGAGAGGACATGCAGCAGCGATCTTAACATCAGAAATCAGAGCCCAGACGGTTGCATCAAGGATCCCAATCTGTTTGTCTCACTTACAGGTTTCAGCTCATGAAAATATCATAAGGTCATACTATTAGGTTTCAAAAATCTTTCCTCCAGATAGGCTCGCCTCTTAAGGAGAGGCGGGTCTGCTACTTCCTCTGCATCAATACAGGTGGTACATTTCAAGCAAGAACCTGATTAACCCAAAGTGAGGCTGGAATAAGCTCACAGTGAAACTAAAGCTGCTGGGTTGTTTTACTGGAATATTTAAATATTGTATATGAACAGTGCCAGCTTAGATGTGAATGACGTGAGCCGCTTACCAAATAAAAGACTTCACACTGTTTTCGGTTAGGAAAAGTTTTAAGGGTTATTATTGTTATTATTAGGTTTTCTTCCCTCTGTGGTTTTTATTTTATTTTATTCATTGTTATCATGTGTTAAGAAGAATTTATAGATGTACTTCGGCAAGGAGTCGATAATTATTCTGATGATGTATGTCCGGTTGTTATTTACAGTTGTCATTATTACCATTATTATCATCCATAGATTTTCTTGTCTTGTTATAAGAGTTATAGTTTGTAGCCATTTTGTCTACAAAATATGATTTATTTGCTGGCTCTTGGCACCGTATATTGAACAGGCACACGAACATTATGACATGGTTTTAATTACAGGTTTTGGTCATTACTGAGTCGGTGAGTAAGTAGCAGTAAACAAATTGTTTTGTTCTTGGTTATGTATGCACATGTCCTCTCTATACAACTGATTGCTTGTTTTTAAAAACCTGTTTGAAATAAATGAATAAATAAAGTAGGAAAATATTTGAATGAAGCAGCTTTTTGTGATGTTGCAGCTTAAAATGATTGATTTTGCAAAAAGTTGTCAATTTTCTTCAGCTTTATTTTTGCCATATTACAACAAAAGTTGAAATTGCTCCACATAACCTTTGTATCCCATCTCTTTTTTCTCATCAAAGTGTATTCCTCATTTAACCCAGGAAGTCCCTGCATCATCGCCCTGCTGAAACACTGGCATGTAGTCATTTAGCTAACATTATCTGCATGCAGCAGCATTACTTTACTCAGTTTGTCTGGAAGAAACTCTAAAAAGTTTTTTTGGCTCTGGCTTGTTGCTGAACATGACACATAAGATAAAATTAAGGCATTCTGACACTATTCTTTCACAAGAATAGTGTCAGAATAGTGTTCTTTTTTTATATTTTGTATACAAAACAGCATTTGGGGCTCTGCCAGAGCCTATGGGGTACTAGGTGGTCTCTTGCAGGAGCGAGCACTTACACACGCCGAATGGTTCCCATGGGAGATTTAACTTGTGGAATAATCATTCATTCCTTAAATGTGCATGAAAGAATCAAAGAAACACTCCAGGTATATTTCTGATGAGGGAATAACTTTATAACATGATATAAAGCTAAAAAAACACAATAGATTTTCCATTCCAGCTAGAAGGTAATAAATAAATCTGCCAGGGATGAGAACATATTTAGTTTATCCAGGGACTTCCTAAATTAATTAGTCAAATCTACATAGATGGCAAAATAATCTCAGAGATTAGACAAAAGGTCTACAATATAGAGCAATACAGAAAATCAAACATGCTAAGTGATTCAACAACACAAGACATGATTTTTTTTTTTTTTTTTTTTTGGATGATACACTGAAAGTAAAGCCATGGTAACTCAGACGTCACAGCTCTTAGTTTACAGCACAGATAAAATTAAACTTATCATAATCAGACTTGCTAAACCACAAATGGTCTCCTTTTTTCTGCATGGCTCCATTGGTGTCACAGTTTTCTTTTGGTTCGCCGGAACCCCAGTGTTTAATCTCTACAGCACTGTCATCAACCCAGAACCAGTAATGGAGGGAGGAGATGTAGTGAAGTCCGATCCAAACGTAGGGACTGTTGGCTTTCTCAGCCGCCAGCTCAGCGAAGGTCTGCATCTGTCCATCCAAGATGGAGGCCAGATCCCTGTGGTTATCTCTGCAGTAGTTCAGAGCTTCTTCCCACGTCTTGTTTTGGTCAATCAGTAGAAAAGGTGAAGCTTAAAAAAGACAATTAAACATATTTTACATGACAGGAAGTCAAGATATCCAGTGATTTATGACAGAATGACAACATTGAATCCCAACATTCCACATTCCACAAATAAGGTGCTGTTATGCAGCATCATGTAAATGTTACAGTAACCCAATATATTTGAATTAGTCAACAGCCTGACAGATCCTCTGAAAGCTGAAATTATCAAAACATATTATGTAGTGTTTTGATGGTGAAAGTTAATGAACATGGATCACGTACCCATTTTTGTTCCAGTGATTTTCACTTCACACAGAACCATATATTTTTCTTCTGGTATGATCACAGTGACGTATCGCCCCGACACTGATGAACGAAACTTATAGACATTGATTTGTTTTGTTTGAAAATTTGTGATGTTTTGGACCCTGGATAAGAGAGAGATAATTAAACCTATTGTTAACATGACAAAATAAACTCTTCAATAGCAATAAAGTAGAAACTGGAAATTAGAAGTAACTTCAATTTATCCCAGCTGATTGCCATGAATTTAAAACTGTCCGCTTTGGTACACAGAAGTTTAAAAGTTATTTGCAAGATGTTGCTTTCATCTACCTGCAGGATTTGTGAAGACATTAGGATATTATGCTTAATGGAAAAAACATAACCACAAAGAGTCATGGAAAAATTACTGTGATATAATATCTAAGACAAATTGTGCAAAATCCTTCAGTCACCAAGTATACATAGTCTCTGGGTGACAAAGTGTATCACATTCTCCTTATGGCCTAAGCTTCCATAAAAGGGAAACTGGCAAGGTTATTGAAAAGTGCCAATTAACTGTAGGTGACCAGGTGTTTGTTGGACCCATGAGTTCCTGGTTAAGCAGCATTGTCTGGGTGGTGGGTTTATTGGATGCTGCAGGGCTACACTAGATCCTTTGGATCTGACCTTGACTGAGTGTTGACTTACTTGGCACAGTATTTGTAATGGAAATACAGCTACTGCTGCCTCTTGTCCTTAGAGGTCTTTTTTTTTTCAAGGACTTTACTTTACAAGTTTGTTGTGAAGAACCAATTGTGTTTTTTTCTCCGAAGTATATGTAAAGGTGTACTAACTGTTTTTCTTTTTTATGCTTTTATGTCCCATGTTTTTGTTTTCGGGTCACTTTCCTGAAGATAAATGCTCACATATTTAGTCTTAAATATCTGAGACCAGATCCTGCTTGTGGTTTTATCTTGGGTTTAGATTGCATGTATTCCGCAGTGAATCAAGTTCATCATGCAGGTTTACAACGAACTATTTTAGGGTTTGTCCGTCTGAACTGGTGTTTGAAATCAGGTCGAATGTTAGTGGATTAACAACAGACTAATAAATTTAATAGGAACCAATAAATATAGTTAATCACCTTTATTCTCATTGCTGATTATTACCTCCTGGCTCTTCGGAGCATGACAACCAAATGATTAAATATGTATTTTGAAGATTAGAAAAAGAATGACTGCATTGAATGAAGCAGATGAAAAGCCTTAATATGTAAAATAAATCAGTTTAAGGTAACATGAGACTCTTACAGCTTGTTGTTGGTGCCGTTGTTCTGACGAGAGTTCCCGATGTAGATCTTGGCACCTGATATATTAGTCCACTTAACTCCATAGTCAAAATTACTTATAGAGATACAGCTAATGTTGTAAACACCCTGCAGGTCTACAATCCACCAGGAGTTAGTCTGATACTCGGTGTAAGAACATGTTGATTGATCCTCATCAAAGGCTCTGTCAGCAGTGAGCGGTGTTAGTAACCATGTATCGGTTGTAGACTGGTATGCTCTCTTGTCAGTCAGCTTTATGTCTGGTGTGTTGCAGTAATCTGGGGGTGAAACTTTCAAAATACAGAGCATTTTGCTTCAGAGTATCGATCTTCACATGACAATCATTTTATGGCTTATTTGCCTTCACATGAGAGTTATCTACAACAAAGTTATGACATGAAAAGTTAAACATTAAATGGATCAAAGCAACAAATAAAAAAAAATCACACTGGACCTACCTGTCGCTTGATTTGCACACAGCTTTCCTGCAGAGACAAATGAAAATTTAAAAAAATCCAGTTTTCATAGTGGAAAATTTCAGGGTCATTTTCAGATTGAATACAGTTTTTAATACTCATAAACTGCAGCTACAGACCCTGAAATTGAACATGTGTTATGAAGTCTGACATTATTTTTGCTGTGTGGTAAAATAGGTGATTGACAGTAAAGCTAAACTTTTAGAGTTTTTTTAAAAATATTTGTAACATTAAAAGATCAAACCATAAAATAAATGAGCAGCTTACCACTCAGACAGAGGAAGAATAGAATCCACAGCATCTTTGGAGGACAAACACACTAAAATGACTTTTTTCTTCACTAACTATGACTAAACTGTGTTCAGACCAGAGGATGTTCCCTGATGCCTCTTCCTCTACAAATAAGTAAAATAAGAGTCAGTTCGTGTTGATGTAGCTTCTCTCCTCTTTCAGGATGTTTGTCTCTCTTAAGCTCATGAAGATAAGATCCAGTTTCATGTTTCCACCTGGATTTGAATATATTTCTCTTCCTTCATAATGTAGGATTTCAAAATACACAACTGTATAACATATTCTAGTCCATGGTTACTGCTGTTTGTTTCTGTATCTAATTTGCATTAGATCCTAACAACTGGGACAGAGACTGCTTGTGTGGGACAAAGTGAGACGTGTCAACTCTAAAATGCAATATGTAAGAAAATAAATATTAATCATAAAATAAATAATTTATTACTTTAATAAAACATCCGGACTTTGCAAGGAGAATCCATGAAATAACACAAGACATAGGGAATACAGCAAATACATTCTCACACAGGACAGTTGCGCGCACATATTCTGGCTTTTATTGTACAGGAAGCAGAGAGGAAATTGGAGAGAAGATGTAAATATGATGTTAAGATTGGAAATCAGAGCCCAGACGGCTGCATTAAGGCCCCAACTTATTTGGGGCCTTAATGCAGGCCCCAAATAAGTTGGGGCCTGCATTACAGCACAAAATACAACTCCACCTAAAAGATGAAAACTTTCTGTAGTGAGGCTTCGACTACAGCACATAAGCTTCAGTTTATGAATTTTAAATGTTAAAAAGAACCTTTTCTGAAATGAACAAGCTTGGCAATAATGTGTAATTACAAGTGATGTGTACTTGGTGAGCTCAGGAGCTCATGTAAAAAGTCATTTACAGAAATGTGTTTACTGGCTTGTTTTCTTACACCTGTGGCTTGTTTTCTTACACCTGTGCTTTTGGCTCATTTAAATGTCTCAGCTTATGAAAATATTCTAATATTATACTTAGATTTAACAAAAAACTGGCAGATGATTCCTCCTTCATCAAAACAAAAATAACTCAGTTTAGGTGTAGGTCATGATAACCACACCAACTTCAGCCGATGGTCCTCGCTGCAAGCTGATGCTCATGATAGAAATGTAAAAATGTTCCAAAGTTCAGTCAAATACAAACTTTTGCATCTTATTTCCATCAGCTCCCAAAAAAAAAATAAGACATGTGGCACTGTGCTCATTTAGTTATTGTGTCAAGAGATGCAAATACTTTGCGCTTTGCAGAAGGGGTTGCATGAATAAAGGCTGTCACTCACTCCTCTGTTCTTCCTGTTCCTGAGTTATTACTTTTTGATCACATTTAAATATTCATCCATGATCTTAGATGAGAGTCAGGGGACACCATGGACAACAGAGCAGAGCAACACAGAGGCGGACAGGACAAACACACCCAATCAATCGATCAATCAACCTGACAGTCATGTGTTTGGACGGTGGGAGGGAGCTGGAGTACCAGGAGAGAACCCATGCATGCACAGAGAGAACATGCAAACTCCATGTAGAAAGACACCAGGCCGGGATTTGAACCCAGGACCTCCTTGCTGCAAGGGAACAGTGCTACCAACTGCGCCGCTCTGCAGCCCCCACATTTAAGCAGATCCACTTTATAGACAGATATGGGGAAATATGTGAACGGCAGCAGCTTAATGGTATTTAATTTGATCAAAGAGAACTTTAAAGAACTGAACCCAGGTTCTGATGTTACATGATGGCAGTCATTTATTTATATAAATATAACTGGATTCATGGTTATCAAAGCTCAGAAGGAGATTTTATTCTGAAGGCTGTAATGCAGAACATTCATTTATAAAGGGCATCTGTGGAGCTCGTAGTAGAAACCAACTGTCCGATGAAACAACCACTAGAGGGAGCCAGAGGGCATGTCTGATTTTTTATTCAGATTTCCAGGCTCCTGTAGTCTTTAAAGATTATAATGGTGATAATTAAGGTCAAGTTTTGTATTTAACAAGACATTACAGTTAAGTCCAAATGTATTCATAACTTTGGCCGATTTAGATTCTAGATTCTAGATCATTTTTCATTCAAACCAAAAGGCTTGTTTCTGATAGGAAAGTCTCTCATAAGGTAGAAATGAAATAATGGACCAGAAAAAATTGGGTGTTAAACTTTATTTCTCAGTAATCAATAGAGCAAAAGTTAGACAGCGCTGTGGTTGGCTTTATAAACGTAAACTGTGATATTGTGCTGCAAATATGAACTTAATAACTCAGGTTAACCTGAACTTTGGCATCTGATTTGATTCTAATGCTTTGATACTGTTCCAAGAAATGTCCTCTATGTCCTCTGGTTTCATGGAAAACTTATCGGCAATAAGCTTTTCACTCACACCTTTGTTCTTCTATTTGTTCAGGCTTCTAGAAGATTGCATGTGAAGACGTCTCTTTTTCCGTTGCTGCATTTTCCAAAAAAACAAAAGTAATTTTAAATCCAAATCTGCTGCGGGAATGCATAGGTTTAGGAGTCACGGTACATGACTCGATTGATTTGATATACTTCTGTATATAAATTGTATTATTGTTTTACACAAAGTGCAATGAAATGACATTTGTTGTGAACTGATGATTTACAACTAGACAGAAATGAACTGAATTAGTGATGAGAAACACTGACGTGTTCAGGTTTAGAAGCAAACTGTGAAAAGGTTAAAGAGCAAACAGTAAAAGAAAACAGCACTCAAAATGGTTTTAAAAAGACATTTTACTTTGTTTGTACACCGTTGACCCTCTGACAGGATGGACCCGGGGTTCGTCTAAAGATGACTGATTGCTGTGAGGATCGCTCCACCATCTAGCCGACTAAATTAAACAAGTGAAGACTACAGCAGAAGTACAGTAAAGGGTACAGGTATGACACAGCAGGTAAACAATTCAGATCACAATGTTCGCTCGTAGATCATCGGCACAAAGTTAACTGGGATACACGATGAGGGCCGGGGACAGAATCACGACGCGGCGCACAAATATGGCACCTGGACAGACCAAATGTTGCAGGAGTCAGTCTGTTCAACATCTATTCACTCAATGTCTATAGCGATGTGACGACAATCTCTTTTGTATGTACAGAAACGGACACGGCCATTCGGAACAGATTATTATGAAAAGGAAATAGCACACGGTAAAACGGTGAGGGTTGGAGACCTGGGAGCAGGAGGCCTAACCGGTGGACTAAACCACTGTCTGTCTGTGGGAATGTCTAGAGAGTCGAGCACTTCTGAAACGGTACCAGGCGTTTGTTGACATGACACGTGGCAGCTCCAAGTAGAGAGATTGTTCTGCTGTAAACTGTAACTCATAGCATATTCTCACCGAGGGAACCTTTTACCTCTGCCGTTTCCACTGAGGGAACCAGGATGGAATCACATTACCAGAGTAGGAATTTACTCCAAAACACTGCCCTAGAGGTAGAGAGGTAGCGCTTCTTTTTGTACGTATTCAGAACTAATTACAGTCAAGTCACATAATGCAGCAAGTATGGAGACGGACGGCGGAAAACGGCTGAACCACTGCCTTCTTCCTCTTAACGCTTGCCCCTTGGCTAACTAAATGATTCACAGCAGCGAGTACACCAGCACAGAGCGTGGACGTCTGTAAATAAGGAGAAAGCTGTGTTTTTATTTTGGCCGTCTCCATAGCAAAGTCTCAGAATCCAGCTGGAGCCTGCAGCTGGCAGAGCGCTAACATCTTAGCAGGTTCTGTTCTCATGAAGATATTACTTTATCCATATCATCTGGACTGGAAAAGAAAATGCTGTTTGGTTTGTATATTCAAATTGAAAGTGACTATTTGCTGGTCATACAGTTTCCATCTTTGCTTGCAAACATTCAAACCACTCTGTAAACCTAATCCTTCCAGTCCTGTCATCTGCAGAAACAAATACTCAGACAATGCTGCTGTTACCAGGTGGATCAGAAATGGACAAGAAGCTGAGTACAGAGAGCTGGTGGGCCACTTTGTGGCTTGGTGTGGTAACAGTCATCTCATCTTGAAATGTGAACAAAAAACGGGGATGCTTGTGGATTTATAGAGAAACAGGAATATGTTCAAGGACTTTACTTTATAAGTTTCTTGTGAAGAATGCAATCTTTGATGCCAACTCTTGTTGGTGTAGCAGCATCAGAGCCAGGGACTTTAAAAAGCTAAACAAGCTGACTCTGTTCTCCAAAAACCTGGGATAGTTGAGTTATTAAAAAAATAAAATAAAATAAAATACTTCGCTTTTGGATTTATAAAGTATTTTCGAATTGAGTTAAATGTCACAATTTCTTTATTCCATTTTTGCCTCTGCTGCTGCTGTGGGTTGGCATCTGTATCCACGGACGAACAAATCTCAATCGATCTCAGCGATCGAGTTTGAATGCTGCTTGAGAACAAAAACAAGTATTCCGTCTTTGTACATGGGAACAAATTAACACTTGCTGTCGAAAGGCTTCGTTTACATCAACACAATGGTTTTGAACTCATCGCTGGAAACACACTCAAGAAAAAGACAGAGGATATCTAAAAGGTCCCTGGAAAATACTGCAGGTACTTGGAGGAAAAAGTTCAGGGTAACACAGTGGAAAGGTACCTTTTTATGTTTTCATCAAAGGAGTTAACTTTGACCTTGAACAAATATCTCTAGAGCCATGTTCATGACAATTAACTCATTGGTGAAGTCAACCTAATGAGAAAAATGTATCAGGTCTTATTAAAACCACAAAAGCAGCTTAGCCCTGATCAGGCTGTCCCAAGTTCACCAACCTCACATTTCTTATGTACAACATGAGATGTTTGTTCTGGCTATCGCATGCAACATTTGACAAAAGTACACTTCAACATTACAGGTTATTCGTTTCATGGACAGGCACTTGTCACTGAACGACAAAATGCATAAAGTCAGCTCTCTGTCAGTTCCTAAAATCAAGATAAATTACAGCCAACAGTCAAAGTGTTCAACACGAGATCATATAAACGCTGCGAGGGAAACTGAACGTTTCCATGTCTGGCTGTGACAAGTGCCTGGCGACAAAATACAAGGAGCTTCATTAAAAGGCTTAAAAAGCGGACTTTCTGAAATCCGTTTCAGGTTCCGGTCATCTTCTAATGTCGGAGGAAAGCAGAGTTTGAACGTTATTTAGTCTGAAGAAAAGGTTGCTTTTTTTTTTATTTTCACATTGAAGAGTTTATGAAGTTGAGTTCAAACAAGTGTAGGAGCCGTGTAGGCACGAAGGTTTAGCAACAAATAGTCATCGGAGTCACCGAAGAACAGTAGTTGGGACAGCTTTTAGATCGTCGTACCGTTTCTTTTTAAAGCAGTAAACAGGGGCGTCGTTTGGTAGATTTTCCACAGAAAAGAGGAGGCCGTCCTGCTTCTTCATCACAACCGAGACCATCCTTCTATGTTTACTGGAGCAGTTTTCAGTTTTTTGGTTTCTGGTTTCCCCAGCATGTCAGTCTGCGATAAAAGGGAACCCAACGGAACGCTGCTGGGACGTGCACATCATGAGTCTAGTCATGGGCCTGACAAAAAAAAGACTCGATAAAAGGCATAAGGAGTCATTAAGGGGCGAACGGAGCAATAACAAAACGAGCTCCCATCGTTTAAAGCGAGACAATCGACAAAAACAACTTTTAGGCTTCGTCAAATCGACAGGTTATCAAAACGTAGGGCTAATACGACATTATTTTTAGTGCAGAAATAATGGTGCATGATTGTTCTTTTTTTTGTTGTTTCTTTTTTCTGGAGCAGTTACAAACGTCCAGCTCTTTAAAACACGTGGTATATAAATAGAAAAATCAATACACTGATTATATCCCTTCACGTGAAAACAGAAGGAATACAAAAGGCAAAATACTGGTTAGTCATAAAAAACAGGGTTGGTCTCTCAGAGCCATTTCATGGTATAATGTGAGACTTAAGGTGCCTAATCAAGTGGAAAAAGTGCAAACTTTTAAAGATGAATTTAAGTGCTTTAGGTTGGGGGGGGGAGAGGGTTCAGTGCAGAATGGGTTCAGATTATAATTTCAAATACTGTTAAACATTTTCTTTTTACAGTATGGGTCAGGACACAAAGATCTACACATCGCGAGTCAGTCATTTGGTTCTAATTAGAATCGCGACATGATCTTTGTGTCTCTGATTTCAGCAGATTTAAACCTCACAGTGGGCATTGCTTTGTTCTCCAGTGTCTCCTGCCACAAATTGCCGTCTGCACGGGAGGCACCACTTTCAGCTTTGGCACAGCATGTTTTCTGTATCTCTTTTAAAAAAGGGTCAAAAAAGCACATAACATATATATATATATATATTTTTTTTTTTTATCAAAAAGTGGAAAAAAAGAAAGGAAAAAGTTTAAAAACGTCATCAGCAGTTCAATTCACACACATTCAGCGGCGTCTCCGCCATCAAATTTGCAGATGTTCAGTTAAAAACTTGTAGTATCGATGAAGCGGTAAGGCGGTATAAAGGGAAAACATTCCGTACTATTTAAGAGCATTTTAGCGTTTGCATTCATGCAGCATCTGGCTACTCGTTTTATTGCCAAGTGAAGCCTCAGCCTCGGCCTAAAATGTCAATGCAACTCCTGGTGAAGCGCAAACAAAACGGCCGTTTTAAATGAATTTCAGACGCTGGAATAAATATGCACGCTGAATCCTGCATTTAGATTCATGATTTAGTCTTAATGTCGCATTTTGATGCAACTCGGGCTTAACTTTGAATTTAACACACTTTAACGTCAGTGTGACGAAATTGTTGTCAGTTTCAGAAAGCAGGAAATGTCAGCGTTAACGTAAAAAGGTATGGTTATCTGTCGGTCTTTAAACTTGATTATAAGAGATCAAAAACAGATAATTGTAGCTGATAAATTGACTACCTTCACTATTCTGAAAAAAATCGATTTTTCATGTGCTTTTCACTATATCAGGTTTCCTAGCCAGCTAGTTTTTGCTTTAATCTGTTATTTATGAATGACATATAGTGGGAGTTTTCATTCTCAGCTCAGTTTTAACACTTTTTTTTTTTCTAAAGTTAATTTTGCAGCAGCTGCTTTATGACCTCTGTCACAGTTTGATCTTGATCGAAACCTTTCCTTCAAAGGTTGAGCTAAAGCTAATAATTGATGTATTAGTCTCATGTGGACTTGATTTAACAGTGAAATAGTTCTTGTTCATGCACGTCAGTGGCAAACAAACAAGGATACAAATAAAACTTAATTTACCTCACTGACCAGTATCGGCCTAACTCAAGTCAATTTTCAGGCCAAATGTCAGTCTTTAGTCTTCGGAAAGGGACAAGCTTTTCCTGACGCTACGTGACGGCTCCCAGACCTCGCTGTCGTCCGTTTCGTCGCCGTCGTCCTCCTCGTCGTCTTCGTCGTCCTCCTCGTCTCCCGCTCCTGCGCCCGCCGGCTCCTCGGTGTTCTCCGATCTCTCTCCGTGCGTCTCCTCCCCCTCGTCCCGCGCTGCTTTGTCCCCGCCCGTTCTCCCTGCGGCCGGCTCCAGGAAGGGATCTAACCCCAAGTCCAAGCGTCGCTGGACTTCAGCAAACCACTCCCTCACCTTTCCGCAAACAGAGACACAGCTTAAAATATCAAATAAGACATGGAACTAGTGCAAAATATTTTCTTTCATTTGGACCAGCTGTATAATATCTCATACTGCCTGAATGAAACTGCAACATCAGAAGACCGACGGTCACTGGTTGCGTCACAAGAGCAACTCGCTTAAAATATTACGGCTCATAACTTTTAAAAAGTCACAACAGCACATTTGTAAGGATAATGGCAGACCGTACAATGTTCTCCTTTATTGGGTTGTGTTCAGTTTATGTCACATAGAGATCACGTTGCACTATTTTTTTGAACTTTGGGGCCCCATAATTACCTCACCCACTAAAGCTGTTACTCAATATTAACAGAAAAATACCCAGACAAGCTTGTGCATTGCTAGCTAACAGCAAAAAGGTCACTACCGATTTTAAAGATAGTTCTAATTCTTTGAAGAGAGGTTCTACTAGGCTATTATCTGTAATAGTTATCTGTTGCAGGAACATATCCAATTACAATACGTTTATAAAGAACTGAAGAAATTCCCCGAGCAGCTGAGGGCCAAGAGCTAGTCAGACTGCGGTCCATGTTAAGCAGAATTTAGCCACTTAAAATACCTGAAAAGGTTCATTTTCACTGGATGCAGCTCAATATTGCAAACAGTAAAACAGTTTCTACTTTGCAGGAGTTTGCCGAATGTGTTGCTGTTTCGTCAGCTGAACCCTTGTCAGCTAAAGCTAGCTGTAATAAAGTGGCATCAATCGGCCAGATTTTGTCGTGACAGACAAAATGTGAACAAAGCAGAATTGTCTCTTTATCGTGTCATATCCTGTTTTTGCATAGTTAAGCACTAGTCTAACAAGTTTCGGTTTTCCAGTATTTGAATCAGGAAGGGGAAAGATGGAGACAGATAGGAACCAACTTTGGGTTATTTCAGCTTACAATTATTCAACCACTGGTATAGTGTGTATCGATTTTTGAACATTCATTACTAATAGTTAAAGCTATTGCGACATAATGGAAAAAAAATAATAAAAAAATCCAGACCCCATTTTGAAACAGCAAACATTTATGCATTTAGTTTCTGGGTATTTTCTTTTAAAATCTGCATCACCTACCTGTTCGTAGCTCATGTTGGTCTTGGTGACCAGCTCATCCAAGTCTTGCTCACTGAGGAAGTGGTGCTTCAGGTAGTACTCCTTCAGGATTTCCCGCCCGGTCTTGAATTTCTTTGACGGCGGGGACCTTTTGACATCTGCGCTGGAAGAGGAGGAGGACCTCTTTGGCTGCTTCCTGGTTTTGGACCGCCCCCAGCCGCGATTCCGGCCACGTCTTTTCCGACCGCCGCCCCCCGTTTTGCCGCCGCCTCCTTCGCTCGGTCCCTCGACGTTGCCACTTTGGTACTGGAAGAACCACTTCAGGTTCCCGTTTTTCCAGGAGTACCGAGAGTCCCCGAACCAGCTGACGATGTAATGGCGGGGGAGGCCACTCTCCTCCGCCAGCTGGTCGTACTCCTCCGGCGAGGGCCACTGCGTCCGCACAAAGGCACTTTTTAGAATGTGGAGCTGCTCTGGAGTCTTTTTGCTTTTCTCTTTCAGGTCTTTCTTGCTGCCGCCGCCGCCGGACAGCTGCTTGCTGCGACCGCCTGGAGGAGTCTGACTCCCCTTTCGAGATGAGGAGGCAGTCGGAGGCGAGTTGCTTGAACCTCCTAGTTCCCCTGCTTCCTCTGCCTTCGAGTTATCTGTTTCGATCTTCCCTCCCTCGGACGACTCCGGGGAAGACGTACTCGCGGCGGGGACTTTCCGCCTCTCGTTGAACCAGGCGTCAATCTCCCTCCGAGTCAGTTTGGTTTCTGTCCTCAGACGACTCAGTTCTTCGTCCGACGGGATGCTGCTCTTCTCGAAGCTCTCCTCCAGCACCACCAGCTGCTCGGGAGTCTTCTCCTTAAACTTCTGCAAAGTGAAGTCTGGGAAGGGGTTCCAGGTCTTGACTCGGGTCTCTTTCTCCTTCTCCTTTTCCTTCACAGGGGAAGTGCTTGGAGGGTGAGGGGATGCGGGGGTCTCGTCACTCGAGTCAATGACTATGGGGGTGTTGGCAGCGCTGCTTGAGCTGCTTCCCCCTCGGCCCCCTCCGTCGTGGAAAACAATCACGTGGCTGTTCTTGGAGTTGCGCTGGTTGTAGCGGGTGTCGCTGAACCACTTTTTGATCTCGCCCTTCGTCAGATTGGTGAGCTTCATCAGCCGGGCGATCTCCGCGTCGGAGGCGAAGTGGTTCTTCAGGTAGCTGGCTTTCAGCTCTGCCAGCTGCTCTTTGGATTTCTTAGGTCTCAGACTGAACGAGTCAGCACTGAGGGCTGAGTTCTCCTTGGTGAGGGAGGGGAAAAAGTTAGCCATCAACACGGTGTTCCTGTCGGGTCATTTTACACAATAAGGTAGCAAACAGGAGAAAGGCAAATGATGTAAACTCTAAACAAGGAGTTAGTGCAACGTTTAAGAAACATCAGTGTAATTAGATGGTGAAAATCCTAAATTTGCTACTAAAACAGCAAGCACATCCGGATGTGAAAGGTGTCCCAACCTGGGGAGACAGAGAGGGAGGCTGGACTGTGGTAGCCCGTTTTAGCTCACTGTTTGTCGGCGTGGACTGACAGGAAACTCTGCTGGAGCTCTGAGACTGACTGGGCAAACCTGCCACAGTCAACGTGATTGGACTAGTCACTGGAAGATTCCCACCGGGACCAACCTGTGGTAAACACATACAGCGATCACTGTGTCTGGTTCTTATGCATGTTTTACGACTTTGCAACAACAAACATCATGATGTTTTAGCAGGATTTAATGTCACAAACCACCAAAAGTAGTTTGACATAATTGTGAAAGGAGCATGTACTAAAGGGGCAGTATTATGGGTTTTTCTACCGCACAGTGCCATTTTATAACAAAATCAAGTAACTACTGTACATTACCTTGTGTTATAAAAATGTTCTATGTATATGTCTCTTGAAAAACTCCTGCTCATTCTGAAACTCCACCTCCAGGAAGTCATCACAAAATGGCCTCTCTGTTAAACCTTTAGCAACGCTTTCACCACCATTTCACTGAGAAGTAGCTTGTATGATGAGCTCAGGAGCTGTGCAGTTCCACTAGGTGGAAATGCTAATTGCTGCTGGCTAGTCTGAAGGAACTGAGTGGGGGAGGGCTACTCTGGAAGGCGGAAGCTTGAAAACTTGGAAAGTGAAGCTCCAAGGAGGCAGTCAGTCCACCCAGGCGTTTTGCACAGCTGAATGGTTGCCAAGGGAGCTTAAAGGATCACTCAAACACGCATGGAAGAATCAAGGCATGAAGTGTGTTCCAGGTATGGTTTTTTTAAGCTCAAGCTCAGTCCAATTGAGACAATGTTCACACAGCAAGCTTGAAATCCAGAGCCGCATCTCCGCTCATTGAAATGCGGAAAATTTTTTCTTTCTTTGCCTACCTGTGTAAACACAAGGCCAGGTTGGCCCACAATCTGACAGGTCTGCAGGATGGACTGCAGGCCGTTCGCCGCGGCGGACAGTTGGTGTGCGGGGATGATGGTGATGGTTTGAGGCACTGTGTGCACGGTCCCGTTAAACTGCTTCCTCCTGGCCTCCTCCACTTCCTCTGGAGTCCAGCTGACGCCGTGCTTCAGACGCTGGGCCGAGAACCACACCTGCGCACAGATCGAGTGTCTCTAGCTCAAGCAAGACAGGAAAAAACAACAACTTTTGATTATGAAAAACAATGTGATCTTTTACCTTGATCTGCTCCTCTGTAAACTGCGTCTGTGACGCCAGGCTGCTTATTTCTGCCAGGGAGGGGTAAGGAAACTTCCTGTAAGTGTTGATCAGAAGAGGGTTGGAGTCCATAGCTGCACTGTAGGAGGGGATGCTGCTCAGAGGAATCAGCAGCTGGGACTGAGAGACGGCCGCTGCTGCGGCTGCTGCACTCTGCTGGGCCTGGAACGCTGAAAGCACCTGGCGTGACGACAGAGAGGGCGAAAACCGTTAAACACAGCAGCTGCTGCCGATGTTTGCTATTTAGTATCAAAGGCATGAGGAAAAGGTATCGCCCCTGAACAAGACACTGAATCAGCTGTGAATTATCTGTCCTTTTCCCAAAGCTCACAGTGAGTTTTTAGGTTCTACAACAGAGCACTGCACAAATATTCATAGGCCTTCAAGTTTTTCCACCTTTTGTCATGTTACAGCCACAAACTTTGATGGATTTTATCAGGATTCCATGAAACGGTTCCAATGTGAAACAAAACACATATACTCACTGTATTTATACTAAAATACTCATTTTAGAGCCGCAACTAGCGATTATTTTAGTAATCGGTTAATCTATCGATTATTCTGACAATCAACTGATTAACCGGATTAAAAAAATCTGCACATTTTACAGGTTTAAATAATTAAATTCCTTTTTTAAATAAAAATATTTTATTACCTACCATTCAATAACGGTATTCATTTAGTGTACACTTGATCATTTGTAACAAAGGATGCTTCTGCAGCTAAAAAAAAAAATGTTTTGGGTAAAATATAAGTACATTTTTATCTTAAATACAAAATGTGTATATTTTTGAACAGATTTAGCTTAATTACAACATTAAATCTGTTGGTCTTTTAGCAAAATGGCCTATTTTTGAGTCTGAATACTCCAGCTAACGATTAATCGATTACTAAATTAGTTGCCAATTATTTCAATAACTGATTAATCCCAATTAACGCGATTCATCGTTTCAGCCCTAAACACCACTTATCATTTTTCTTCCACTAGAAGGTTTCACAAAAAAAAAAAAAAAAAAAAATCCCGGTAAAAAGAAAGGCATGGACGTAAAGTGATAAATTTGAAGCTGTATGAACACTTCCTGTTTAAATAAAGAAGCAGTAAATCTTTGAGGTTTTCTCTACCTGTGCCAGACCAGCAGGCAGAATTGTGGGGTTTAAAATGGAAGATTTTCTCAGCTGCTCCGACGGTGGGCTGACCAGCAGGCCCCCTCCTCCGAACTTCATGGAGTCGTGCAGCAGCTTCTCCACGGGCGTCATCGGTCCGAGCGGGGCTTCGATGGGCTCCTGCTCCCCTCCCAGCTCCCCGTCTCCTCCTCCTCCTCCTCCCCCCGCGCCCTCCCCCGCTCCTTCGTCCGAGGATTTGAGGGAAACGGCGATCCTCTTGGGTTCGGACTTGGTCTTCATCCTCATGATCGGGGTCTTGCTCAGGGAGATGGCCGAAGCCGCGGCCGAGTCCGCTCCTCCCGCCCCGGCCGAGTCGCTCTGCGGCTCCTGCGCGGTCTGATCGCAACTCGGGCCCTCCGGCGAATCTTTCGGTCTGGATTTCGGCGTGGAGCCGACGACTTTGAGGTCATCGGCGCTGTAGACGCCGGCTTCATCTGCAGGGGGGGATAATAATGTTCTGCACTTATTTTCATTTGGGGCCTATTTAGCTTAGGTTATATAAAAAAAAAAATGGCTTGAAACAAAAGCATTTTTCATGATTTTAGGTTTAAAAATACAGTTCTCAAACTTTTTTCACACAAAAGGAGTGAACACAATTTTTCAATAGTACGTATAATTTTTAATGGAAAAAAAGCTCATACTTGGCAACCAAACGACAAAAAAAATTACTTTTTTAAAAAGAGAATATCCTTCGTTATTGAAAATTATTTGGATTTGTTACATGAAAACAGCTAGTATTTTTTTATTAACTTTACATTGTAAAACACCAATTTTATAGCATTTTTGAGCAAACTTATTAAGAGTCGCATGATATTTCTGGACCCGCAGGTTGCAAACGCCTGATCTAAAGGGCCACAGAAAATAGCTACGGCGGGCCGGATTTGGCCCGCAGGCCTTAAGTTTGACGTGTTCTACCCTGTTCACATTCGTATCTTAATTCTCTAGATCTGAGTAACAAAGTTCCACAGTCACTCAGTTCTGTGAGGGCTTTACCTGCGTCCGGTGGAGTGGGAACAACTACCACCGCCTGACCAAGCTCCTCTGTCGCCTCCTTCCCCTTCCTCTCCTCCTCCTCCTCCTCATCCCCTGCCTCGTCCTCCTTTGTTCTCTCCGGCTTCTCCTCTACGGCTTCCTGCTCCACCACGTCCGAGGGCAGCACCATGCAAGGCGTGGTGGACTTCCGGCGGCTCGACATCTTCGATTCAGACTGACTCGTACTCGTGTTGCGGCCGAGCTGTCCAGGTTCACATATTGCAGGACAGTGAGTTGACGAGCTGGATTCTTGGAATCCCGTTTCTCTGAATGGAAAACACAAATAAAGGGAACATGTTAAGGTCGCATACATGCCTCCCCTCGCTGGGATTCAGTAATCGAATTCATGATTCCTTAACTTCCTGCGACAGCTTGGAAACGGCGTGGGAGTGGACGTGAGTGTAACATAGTAGGTGTTTCAGGGTTTCTGCAGGTTTCACCAACTCAAATGGAAGATTTTTTTTTTTTTAACACCGTCTTAATACTATTCTGAATGAAATTTCAGAACTGTGTCGTGACAGATATGGACCAAAAAGAAAATCGAAAATAAATAAACTGCATAGGTTGGCAGCAGAAGTGAAGCATTGGCCAAGATGAAGATCGTCCAGCCAACTGGCCATAAATCTGCACTTGCATTTCAGCCTCTGACATGCTGGATAGCGTAGAGGAAAACTGAGTAGGCCGTCAAAACTGTAATACATCTTCATATTACTAGGTTTAAGTTATTCCTTTGCATGGAAAACCTGATTTTCACACCTGCATTTGAGTGTCATCTAAAGGTGCATCTAAAAAAATATGAAGTTCAATATTTTTTAGGAAACACAATCATGTGGATGGCAGCTGTCCAGAAGACCATCAATGACGGAGGGTAAGCCACAGAAGGTCTTTGCTAAAGAAGCTGGTTGTTCACAGACTGCTGTATCCAAGCCTATTCACAGAAAGTTGAGTGGAAGGATAACTACAGCTTCAAGAAAACCGTCAAACTAAATCCATTCAAGAAAATAGGGTAGAAATCTTAGGAGCGAATTGCAAGAGCCACTCCGCACAGCTGACCCCTACAGGCTGCGTGTCCAGCCACTTCTGGACCAAAGACAGGGTCAGCAGCGTTTTACCTGGGCTAAGGAGCAAATAACTGGACTGTAGCTCTGTGATCTAAAGTATTATTTTCATTTGGAAATGAAGTTTGCATTTCGTTTGGAAATCAAGGTGCCAGAGTCTGTAGGAAGAGTGGAGAGGCACAGAGTCAGCAGAACTTCACACTCGACGCCGCTCGAGGTCGAGTGTGAAGTTGCCACAGTCATTAAACGCTGGTTTAATGAGCGTGGTGTCACTGTGATTGATTGGCCAGGAAACTGGTCTGACACGAACCCCATAAAGAATCTGTAAGGTTATTGTCAAGAGAGAGATGAGAGACACCAGATCCAAGAGATGCAGATGACCTGGAGGCAGCTATCGATGTAATCTGGGCCTCCATTGAACCTCAGGAGACCCACAGGGCTGATTGTGTCCACTCCACACCGCATCGATGCAGTAATTTATGTAAAAAGAGGCCCAACCAAGTACTGAGTGGACAGAAATTAACATACTTTAGAAATTTCTATTTAATATACAATTTTCTGTTGATCTTGTAATGTTATATTCTACTTTTTTGAGTCACTGAATATTGGCTTTTCGCTACATGTGAGGAAAAAAGATCAGACACAAAGTCTTGAAACCTTGTGTAAGAAATCTTATTTCTGTTTGGAGAACTACTGCAGACCCCCTTCACTGCTTCATCCACATGCCCAATGTGTAAACCAATGCCTTTGTAAACACACTGTAAAGTGCTTTGGGTCACATTTTTATCACTTAATGGCGTCAAAATGTATCACTGGTTATAAATATATAACTACTGTGTGCTCACACTGCTCTGCTGCTACCACTGTGAGGTTTTAACACCAGCACCTCGAAAATGTGGAGGTATCAGCTAGCTCATTTGTTATTATTAAAGTAGCAATAAAGCGTGGCCATATGTTACAAAGGCAACACGAAAGGCTGTTTTTCAGCGACAGAGGAGCGTTTTAATGCGGCGGGCCAACTAGCCCGTGTTAGCCGGGCCGGTCATCATGAGGTCTGGCGGTAAACTTACAAGAACTACAGTAATGCGCCCTGTGTTGCTACCAGGCTTGAAGAGGCGAAGCGAGGAGTGATTTCCTGGGTCTCGGCAGAGCAGCCTCCAGGTGGTCCCTTGTCGGTATCCGTCGGTGTTGCTTTCTCCTCGGGCTAAAGCTTTCAGCCCGGCCGGGGCGGCTGCGGCGTCTACGTGAGTTATTAAAGCAGATGGATCTCCCTTATATAAAAAAAAAAATAAAAAAAAAAATAGAGCCAGCCGAGACAGACGGACCGCTTTAACGGCTACAGCCCTCCTCTGCTGATGCTGGAAACACCGGACATCTCTGCTGGTCCGAGCAGGTTTATCTCCCAGCAGAAAGCGGCTCCTCATAAAAGTTCACTCGGCTCGTCGTAGCTGTTCGTGGAAAGAGTCGCCCGGTGCTTTGTTTGTTTGATGACCTATTTCTCAAATATTTTAACGGCTGATTTTTTTTTTTTTTTTAATGATCAAACAGCGTCATCATTCAATGTAATACGTCTTGACGTCATTCCGCGGCGACTTTCCGGGGGATCTTAAAAATGTTAGCAGTTAATGGGGTGGGAAAATGCCCACTTTAATGCAAATACAGGCCGTATTTCAGAATGAGTTAAGTCACGGTGGGCTCGGGGAGGCGGCTGGGTGCTGGACAATCAGCGCGCAGGGTCGTAAACGCGTTCGTTTCCGATTCGGCTGGGTGCCAAAATGTCCTTACATGACCTGCGAGGGGGAATATGAGAGCTACGTAAGGACACGCTGCTAGTTTCAGCCAAGGTGCTGCTGCTTTTCATTACATTAGGCTGGCTGCCTCGGTGTGTTTAGTATGATTTTTTTAAAAATAAATAAAAAGAGTACACTATAGTTAGTATACGGTGCTTTGCAAAAGTATTCACACCCCTTGGACTTTTTCCTCATTTTGGCAACCGAACCTTGGGTATTTTAGAAAGATTTAGCGTGACGGAACAACACAATGTGCACCATAGTTGTGCAGTGGAAGGAGGGAAAGAAAAGAAAAAAAACTGTTATAAGCATTTACAAATACGGAAATCTGAAAAGTGTGGCATGCATTTCTATTCTAACAAAACTAAATGCAATCAAAAACAACAATTAATCATCATAAATGATGTATGTGAGAATGTGGCTGTTCTTACTTTTTTTTTTTTTTTTTTGCCAGTTTGTTGATTTTTGCGTTGTGTGTGAATTGTGAGACAGTTATTTTTTTGTTTTTGGGCATGTGCGCCGACTGATGGCACCCTTTGAATTTCGTTGTCCTTGTGACAATGACAATAAAGATTTATCTTATCTTCTGCCTCCTCGTCTCTGATGCTTTGAAGATGATCTGATCTGGTTGAAACCTCTTTTTGGCTACACTGTGCTGTGGTTGAACACGGTGGTGGCAGCGCCAGTCTGCGGGGGAATTTGGAGTTCAACAGGGAAGCTGTTTTGGAGGTAGAAGTTTTCAATACTGTACATTTTGGTATTGATCCAATACAAATACAGGGCTAGTATTGTCAATACCAATACTTAAAAAAAAAAAATAATCTAAGTAACTGAATAACTTGATTCGGTTTCAGTTTCTTGATTATGGTTTTGATCAAATAAATCAAGACATTTATTTGCATAAGATTTTTATTTAAGGCAAATAAAGATTTGCCTAAAATCTTTATGTGCTTAGAGACTTTAGGCAAATATTTTTTAACTAACTACACTAGTAGATAACAATGTAGCAGGACAGAAATAACTTAATATCCTGATTAGAACCGAGTCTTTAATTTGCATATAATATAAATAGGAACACATATTTCCCTTCAATACTTAATGTTCAGCCATATTCATATTTGAGGTTTGAGGTATACATCTTTCCATAGGTGTACATTTTTGAGCTGCAGTAAGATTTTTTTTTTTTAAACTGCATTTATAGGATAATTAAACAAATTGTGTTTGAGAGAAAGCAGACATTTTGACTGCAAACACTCCAAAGGTCAGAAATAAATAAGAAATAAAACTATCCGGTATTTTGATCCCTGCATATACCAACATGAATTCTGTGACGATACTCGAGTAATTTGCAGAACATATGGAAGAGACACTTTAAACAAAAGTAGTGATTTCATCATGCTAGTATCCATCCGATACCAATATTCACCTTGGAATCAATCGATAGTATCCATATTTAGATCAATACCTGATCAAATGTGACAAAAATCAAGGGGCCAACAGGAACTGTTCTATGTGTGACCTGACCAGGTGGAGAATATTTGCTTTTCATTAAGATCGTCTCCGTTGAGCACGTCCAGAAAGAGATAGGTCACCAGTCTGCTGACCTACTTTCACTAGAATCACTCATACCGTCACACTGCCTGATGCAACCATTGATTCCTGACAGAAATAAATGAAAATATCCCTTACTAAACTTTACAGACATGTTTTCAGTTTGATCTTTTACACTTTAAGCCGATATAATAGATCCCCTTTTGTGGCTGTTAAGTTATTTCTTAGGCATTTTATCAGAAATGTGTGCTACAGTACCAGCTTTATGTACAGGCACTCCTGGTAAAGATGCTTTTAAAACTAATTTTTATTGCAGTTGGATAAACCCACAGTGGAATTTAAAAGTGGTTCTCTGCTCAGGTCAGTAAAAATAGATTTGAAACAAAAATAATCAAAGGTTACTTTTGATTGTATCAAAGTAACCTTTGATTATTTTTGTATATTCAATACATTGAAATTACTGGCTTACATTGGAACTACTGTATGTGCTTTGATCAGATGGAAGCCAAGACAAAAACAGTCATCCGGGTATCCGTAGCATTGAATATATACAGTATGTGGCTTTATGCTGTCTGAAGTACAGAGGAGGATCTCTGGGTCATTTCCTTTGCCAAAGGTCAACAGGAAACTGAAATTGGGTCGTCGTTGGATGTGATAAAAGACAAAAAAAGGCAAATAGAAATCAAAGATTCAAAAATGACTCAGTTGTTTCCAGAATGATCCATTTCATATTTTCAAAGATTCAAATGTACTCTAATTAAAGGCTACGTTTTTCAAAATTGGCAGTGGAAGTTAATGCTTCTGCATTGCAAACTGTACTTCATTGCAGTGCTGTAAATGTTTTTAAACAGCGATGCCAGTAATACGCGTTTATATCAAACTTTACACAATGGTGGCACATCCTCGACAAATACTTTGTAATTCAGTCTTGCTTTGAGTAAAGTGCAAAAAAGTATTTTCTAGAAACGGAGAAAAGCTTCATTGTCAGTAGCGACAGTGCAGCCTGTTCAAACAAACGTTTTGTCGCGCAACAAAGGGAAAGCGCACAATAACAGGTGGAAAACCCTTTAATTACATATAAACAAGAAGTGATACAAACTTTGAGCTAAATCACAGATATAATCATTTTCTACAAAAAAATAGGACCGTTGTCTGAATATTTACATGTATGAAAAAGATTTCTTCGTTTTCTTCTGAAGAATCAGAAGTCTTCAATCTCTTGCTCCAACTCCTGAGAAAAACAAGAAAATAAATCGCACACATACGACTACTTAGCATGAAATACGTTAACCCATGAACAACATCACAGAAGTCGGACTTGAATTAAAACTCAAAAACAGAATTTTATATCAGAGAAATCTTTTAAAAATATCTGTAAATTTCAGGTTTTGACCTACGATGCTCTTCTTAAATCAATAAAAAAGGACAAACTAACCTGTATCAGTCCTGTTTTGTTGTAGTCTTGTCTGTGTCTGTAGATGCTCTGGCAGAGCAGAGCGTAGAGTTTCTCCAGCTTGTAGACTTCATAGTCTTCCGTCTTTGTCACTACTTTATCTAGTAGCCCCTGGTTAAAAAGAAAGGAAGAAAAAAACGGATCAAGGCAATCAGAGATGTTGTTAAGCTTTCCGCCCCCAATAAGAGTACAGTGTTTTGTGACATCACAAACCTTTAACTTGTCTCGGTCCACGACCAGAGGAGGATTCTCCTCGTTGAGAATCTGCAGAGCTTTGTCCACTGGGATCACGTGCTGCTGCAGCATCGTGTTTTTCAGGGCACGGCTCATCCGTCTCACGTTTCTCTCTGGGGCAAGAAACAAAAGAGGCACGCTGACTGATGCGCACCATTTAATCTCCTCCTTGATTTCTAACAATATCTAGAGGCGGCACGTTGAGTGTTTATTTGGCGTGTTTTCAGGAAATAAGAACAGCATCTCTTTACTTTTTTGTTGGAAAGAAAAACCACTCAGGCACATACAAATTACTCTGTATGAATCTGTTATCTCACAGTAATGTTACTGTTTGCATCACTATCCCATTCGTAAGACCTGAAGCAATGGATGCCAGTTGTGTTGGGAGTCGAGTCCCAAAGGCAAACAGACGAGTGTGTGAAGGGGCAGAGGGGGGCTGAAAATAGGACGTTGATTCTATCTGGTCATCTGATTGGCTGATAACGGGCTAACTGTATTTGCAGCAGTTTTTATTTACTTTTTTTAAAAATTGTTTCTAAAGAACCACATTTCAATGTATTTTACATTGACTTTATGTGATATAACAACAGAAGTTAGTGGGCTACTGTAAAACCTACAAACATGACCAGTGTTTGCCTTCTAGAGATGCACACACTGATGGATTTGGATGAATTCAGATGGTCTGTGAACGTCTCAAGACCTTTTTTTATTATTATTTTTTATTTGCCATGTTTTTTTCTTTCTTGTTATTATAGTTGAATGGGGCCACAAACATCAAGCGAGTCTTGACGTAAAAACAGGCGTGGATACACCCACTCACTAAGCTGGGCTGAATACAGCAAGTTTTTTTAAACAAAGTTCTAAATTTTGTCGCTGGGAGTAAACTAAAAATAAATACATACAAAGATGTGATCCAAAAAGTTATGAATCTGTGCGTCTGTCTTATTAAGTGAAACATCTGAGACTCTCTTTCATTCTGTTTTTTTTTTTATTTGGTTTTATTAAATATTGCATGTCTTATTTTTTTTCATTACAGAGTAAAGAGAATATTTAAAACAAAATGTTTTTGTTTTTAACTGGTAAAACAATATTGGCCCCAGTACTTTCGATTTGGTGTCCAAAAAGTTTGGACACCGTATGTATATATAAAAAGCATAAAGATTGGTCCAGTCAAAGTCCAGATCAAAATCTAATTGAGAATCTGTGGAGGTCCAGAAAATTGTGCCAAGCTGTCAGACACACACCCTAAAAGACTTGCAGCTGAAACAGTTTGCAAAAGACGGCTCTACCAAGTATCGGCTGCGAAAGGGCAGAATACAAATGCATGCCACACTTTTCAGATTGTTCAGTGGTTTGTAACATGATGAAGAATAACCAACCTGCGCTTGTGTCCGTCTCGCTCCTGGCAGCGGCCACTGCATCGGTGGTGGATGTTTCTGTTGCATCCACCACCATGGGCTCAGCAGGTTTGTCCAGCTCTGCTTCATCTCCTGTGACCCGCTTGCTGTTCTGATGGTCAGCGGAGTGACTCCTCTCCACCTGCGTCTCGGACTGATCGGTAGTACTCATGTTTGCCGTGATGGCGTTCTGAGCGTCTCCCTCTCCCTCCACGCAGTCGTCCCTTTTCGTGCGGACAGAGACGCCCTCGTCTGCGTCTCCTCCCGTGAAAGGTTCAGACTGCTCTGACTGACGCTGGACAGCTTCGCCGTCTTTCTCCGGTCCGTCTTCGTCATGTCGGATTTGCTGCTCTTCAGCACCTGGTTTCTTCTCCGTCTCTTCCTCCTGACCGTTCGGCTCAGAACTACGTTCCTGATCTGCTGCACTTCCTGGCTCGACGTCTATCAGACCCTCTTTAATTCCTCCGTTGGGCTTCTCTGCTGCTCCTTCTTTCCCAGCCTCGTCCTCATCATCTCCATCGTCTTCGTCCTCATCGGAAGCGTCATCCTTGGATACGTGGGGGGACGAAGAGGGCTTCTTCTTTGCTATGTACCCAGTGGACCAGCGGCTTCGCCGACGCTTCTTCTTATGCACTGAGGCAAAAGAAAAATATTTAAATATCACGGAAAACCTTTAAGCTGCAGGTTTTTTCCCCTTTTAATTAAGCATGTTGTTACCTGTGTTTTTGGGTGTCGTAACAGCAGAAACTGTTGTATTGCTGGCAGCAGCAACAGTGGGTTCAACCGGCTCACTTTGTGGGGTGAAATTATTGGGACCTGCAGCAGATCTGGGATGTTTAGGAAGGACGTGGTAGAAAGAGGGAGCGAACCGGGCCGTGGAGCAACCTAAAATGGTTCAAATAAAAATAAAATACAATTCTTTATAAAAGAAAATTCAATGTGATGTTCATGTTTTTTTTTTTTTTAATAATATGGGCCAATTGGTTTAAACTACAGATCAAACTAATGCGTTCTTTGTCTGTAGCTTGCCTGAATCACACTTTTATTCAGTAACTAAAACTAACGTGTTTGCCTCATTTTAAATAACATTAATAATCATAATTCCACATTTTAGCAATTTTTAGAAACTTCTAAGATCCTAAAGCCAACTGTTAAGTGGCAACTTGTGGGAGAAAAGCAGCCACATACTGACCCCTTGTCCTACGAGACTCTTTAATCTCCTCACAAATCTTCTCAAAGTTTTCGTCCAGTTCTTCTCGGATGATGGCGTGGACGGTGTCCTTCAACGCACATGCTCTGTGACGGATCTGCCGATCTGCAGGAAACACAGTAGCACAAGAGTGCGCTCATTTAAAAATAATAATTAAAAAAAATCTATAGAGCATCTCTTGAAAAACTTTTCACTTTTACAACAGCAAACTTATGTATTTCAGCAGGATTTTCTTTGCTCAAGCAACATAAAGTCGTGTGTAAATGAGAAGAGAAGGAAAATGAAAAGCAGCTCTATTTAGAAGATCCAGAGGCAAAAATGTGTTTGACCACTTTGTGCATCTAGGCACTTTTTAGCTATTTTTCTTTCCTAAAAAGCTCCAGCTGAGTCAGACTGAGTGGAGGCAGAAGGTCAGTTTTCAAAACAGATTCTCGATTAGTTTCAGGCGTTGACTCCGACACAAAAACACTGACGTAAATCACTCTGGCTATGTGTGTAGGGCGTTTGTCCAGGTAAAGGTAAACCTTAACATCATTTCTAAGTCTCAGAGTTTTGGGGGGGGGGGGGGGGGGGTTCTTCACTGTCCAGATGGTGTTCAGGACTTTTATTCCACACATTCAGTTTTGCATGCTGCTGCTTCCATATTTATATGAAAAAGAAATCACAGAGTAGCATTTTTGTTTACTAAAAATGTTTGACAGCATTTCATTAATCCATTTCTTTTTGCTAATCTCTTAGCTTGCACTGCTAGTTCAAGCGGGCAGCCATGTCTCGGCACGCTTGCAGTTGGGTCATACTTTTTTCCTCTTTTCCCTTAATGGATCAAACTGTTCCTTAATGTCCTCTAAAAAACCTTTACACAACAGCTGTATTCATACAGAGTCTAAATCACACAGATGGATTATTTGTCAATTGGATCATTCATTCCTGAAGCCAACTGGTTGGACTGGATTGCCGCTAAATAAAACTCTGTGCCGCACTTTTTTTGTTGTTGTTGTAAAGATTAATTACACTGCTTCCTTTTTCCTACGCTCCACTCTGTGTTGCTTTGCACATGTTGTGTATATTTGGTACCTGAAGGGTCCCTGTCTGGGTTGTACTCCAGGGCGTTCTGCCAGATGAGGTCAACATCCTGGAGAAACTCTCTGACCGTGCCGTATCGATGGAGGTCAATCCTCGACAGAACCGTGGACAGGTCCATGGGCTTCTTGATTACTTCGGCGTAATCCGGAACCTGCGCAACACACGTGACGCCGTTTATAGAGGATAAGCTAAACTTCTGGGGAGAAAAAATGTCACTGAGAGTGACAAGAGGAGAGAAGCCTGGGCGGCTACCTCGTCCAAATCCACGGGTTTAGTGAAAGCCTTGAAGCGCTTGTCTTGAGAGAGGCGGTTTGTGACGTCGCGCAGAAACAGCCGCAGCTCCCTGAGCGTGTCCTCTTCCTGCTCGTCCAGCCGCCGACTCTCCTCCTCCGTCAGCTGTCGAGGCGGAGGCGGGGGGGCCACCGGCAGCACCTCCAACGCACGAAGCACTGGCAAGTGAGGATTCAGAAGATATGAAATTAAGCTAAAATGTGAATTTCAAACTTTTCCAGCACCACACTCTGAAGATAAAAACTAAAAAAGGACATTTGATTCACTATTATATATCATTTATTACTGTTCATTTTTGTGATGGCATTCCACATTCAACAGCACTGACAAGGTCTTAAATTTTAAGTTTTGAAAAGTCTCTCTCTCTCTCACACACACACACTCGCATTATACACCTGACTGGTCCAAGAACAAAACACAAATTTAGCACAAAAAAAACACTTTGTTTAATGTGTAAACTGTAGAACGATCAATAAGTCATTGAGTTGTTAGAAATATTACATTGAAACAATCCAAACAAATTGTGTTAAGATAAATGACCTTCCAGCTAAAACTAAATGCTCTTATACAAAGACAGTCACAAAAAATGTTGGCATTTGGCAAATAGAAATAATTTTGGTGATTATAACTGATGCAAAACAAGAAAAGTTTAGTCTGATTTAACTTCAGTCACTGAGAAAAAATAATTATCTGTGTTTTTATTGGATGTATGAAAATATCAGGTTTCAACTTTAAATAACATTTTCTAAAAAAAACCCACATTAGATTCCACTTTGCAACAAACTGTGCAGTTTGAATATCAAGCACCGTCAAGCATTTTATACTTTCCAAACTTAATCAAACCTTTCAAGCACCTGAACAAACCCTGTTTTTCTTTTTTTTTTTTCTTAAACAGAATTATGATTTCAGATAAATCTCTTACCAGCTTTTCTTTTAGAGACTGGAGCTTTTGCAGCCTGGTTGAGGAGGAGATCCTCAAAGAAGTCCCTTCTCTCTTGGCTGGTGGGGACTGGGACACGGAAAACTTCCCCGTACTCGACCCGAAACAGCTCCTGCACCTGGAACGCGGAACATGACGGCAGATTAATATCTCATTTTCATAAAATAAACGTTTCTCACCGGAAACGCAGCAGCGGCGTACCTCCATGCTGAGCTGGTCGTAATGGACGCTGCAGGTGGCCAACAGCAGAATGGGAGAGAAGGCAGGAACGGAGCTGAGGAGGCTCAGGAAGGTGGCCCTTAACGCAGAGCCCACCGTCTCCCACCACTGGCCGATGTGAGGGATGTACAGGATACTGGGAGAGGTTCGCTTGGCCTCAACAAAAATCTGGGGAGCATCAAACTGGATCAGTTTCTGGTTGTGCTATTCAGACTCACTGGAAGCAGGACGCGAAGAGTCAGTGTACGACTGTAATGGATTCTGGACATTAAAGCGAAAAGAAAAAAGCCAAGCAAATACTGGTTGATCAGGTTATTAGAAACTATTTAAAAAATTGTTTCTTTTTTTCAGTCAGGGAAAGTTAGACGACTAAAAAAGTTCAAGATATCCATATATACTGTACCTGGTCTGTTTATCAAAACAGAATTGTTCAGTTTATGCCAAACTGAATTTTCCCTTAAGAAATTATTGCACCCTGATTCTCCAGTGCTGGTCCAGGGAGGGAGGCATGTTATGAGGAAAAAAAAAAAATACTACAAAAAGAAAATACATTTTTATGAGAGAGCTGCGATTGGACATACAGGTTATTGTTGCTTTGAGATGATTTTCAAGTAATATAATGTTAATGACATAATAACGCAAGAATACATTTGTAGGAATAGTTTACCTAAACATTTAACACTGGAAGACATTTTAAAACATATAAAATGGGAACTGGAGTCTCTGTAAACAGAGTTAGCCTTCAAAACAGGCAAATTGAGACCAACGCACCAGACTGAGAAATTTCTCTCATCCAGTTTTTGGTAGAAAGAGACATGAGAAAAACATACAATCATCCAAATGGCAACCGGCGAGCTTGTATTAATTTTTCATGTGATTAATTGGTTTATTGCTCAAGCCTAATGGAGGGTTTTATAAACAGTTTAAACTTGAAGTTCACATGTTCACCTTTTCAGGACTCAGATGAATGTAAGACGAGATTGTCTGTAGTACAGATTTGTCCCCATTTGCTATTATGAGAGGAAGTGGGGCCCATGAACTACAGTTTATGTGGCAGCCATTTTGGCCAGTGAGGTCTACCAAAGAGACACACTGAATTTGACAAGGCTGCAAAAGAACAAAAAAAAAAAAGAATCTGACTTTTAGAGCGTTGTTTATAATGTTATGTTTGAATGTGAGAAGGCAGACATATTTCATGATAATATTTGACATCAGAGTGCATTGAGAAAATTTCCCTCTCACCTTTGCGCATGTTTCTTCGGGCGCCGTCGCACTGGCTCCAAACAGGACGGCCATGTCCAGGGTGTACACCGTGAATTTCTCCAGAGCGTGGAGCACAGCGGGGCCCAGGTGGGAGTTCTGACCCGAGCCCGGCCGGCCCTCCAGCAGCAGCCTGGGACGGTACGACGTCGGCTGACTCAGCACGCTCCTACATGGGAAGACGGGTTGCAACGGGGAGTAACTTTTAGACATTTAACCAAAAATCATGCAAGGCTATTATTAACGGCTACACTAAAGATAATCCCATATTATAACAGTTTATAGGAAATATTTATATTTAAATTATGCATTGCTATGGCTGCAACACCATGATTATTCTAATAAAGAAAACACTTGAAGCTTTTTTATACAATATTAAAAATACACTAAAAAGAAAACAAACAAATAATTCAATTCCTTTTTTAAATAAGAAAATAAACATTTTAGTGCATAAAATGCAAGAATGCATTATTTCTTTAGTGAGCGCTTGATCATTTGTAGCAAAGGATGCATTTGCAGCTAAAAGATACTTTCAACATCAACATGTGAAAAGCTCAGGCTTTATGCTTGACTTTACATTAACATAGTGTTGGAATAATCTAATGACTAATTTTTGGATTAAACAATTAATGACTTTTTACGCAACTTCAACTGGATGAAACTGAAATTATTCCACTTGAGGAATCCTGAGAAAAGCATATTTACAGGCGAAACATTATTATTTTAATCTTTGTACAGTTTTGGCTTAATGACTACTCTGTGGGTCATTTTTCAGCAAATGGCAGTTTATCGTTTATTGTGTAAATTCCAAATAAGGATTAATCTATTACCAAATTAGTTGACAATTTTTTCAGTAATCGATTCATAACTATTAATCCGATTAATCTTTTCAGCCTTACGCTTTACTCAACACAATACTTTAAGTAAATAAATACTTTCAAGTTATTTTATGAGGCAGAGTGACTGATTTACCCGTTGAGGTCCAGCAGGCCGCTGGCGGCGGGGAGCTTTAACTGAGACTGGAAGGTTGGCCCACCGGAGATGACGTCACCCTCCTCTTCCTCACTAAACATCAAATCTTCATCTGACGTCCCACAGCCCACATCTGCAAACACAGAACCACACAGAATGACAATAAAGTTGATGCTCTTCTTTGTAGTGGAAAAAATACCAAAAAAAAAACAAAAGGCACCTGGTTCTCTCTTCCTCTTCAGTCCCTGATCTGCATGCGGGAAGACTCGCCTCACCGTGTGCAGAACCGTCTGCAGGGTGGCATTCAGCAGAGGCCGGATGGCAGGTATCAAGGCCTTCGCTGGTGACACCATCGCCCTGGAGACCAAGAGGAAAAATTCAACAAAACATCTGCAGGATTAAGAGCCCATGGAGAAAACAAAGTTTCGTTGCTCTACCTTTGGGCAGCTGGTACCATCTTGGACATGGCGCACTTAAAGTCTTTGCTAGCGATGACAATGGAGTTCACGTCCAGAACCAACTTCTGGGACGAAGAGTAGATTTGTGGGTAGCGGCGCCGCAGAGCGCACAATGCTGCCTCGGAGCAAACCGCCTTGATATCTGCTCCACAGTATCCTTAGACGGGGATGACACTTGTAAATCAGTATAGTATTTAAAAAAAAGAAAGAATGTTTCTTTCTGTTGTTGCTCCAAAGGTTTCCTGCCTCTACATAAAAACATACCAACACATTTCTCTGCCAGTTCCTCCAGGAAGGCCTCAGAGGGCGGAGGGGTCCACTGCCTGGTGTGGATCTTCAGAATCTCCCTCCTTGCCTTTGAATTATACAGAAGCAAGATGTTTAGTGTCCAGAAACAAAACTTTAACAGCACATTTTGAACATAAAAAAATGTACAATTTCAAAACTAACCATTTTCTTTCAAAATGACACTTTTTTGTCTTAAAATAAATTTCAAATCTACTTTAAATGTTACACAGCAGAAAGAAGAAAAAAAATACTTGACAAAAAACCAAAAATGATCTACAAAGAATAAAATCTTACAAGAGTTATTTCAAGTTACAATGTGTAGACACAGGTGATTGTTGTTGATGTTTTGTTTTATTGCTGCTGTCACTATCAGGCTGGGCAATATGACTTAAAAATAAAATCTACAATTTTTCCACAATTTTTATTTCTCACTAAGATTTTGTAGTCCAGGTTCAAGGACGCCAAAGCTACAAGTGGATAAGTCAAAATGAAAATCTCAATTTTCCAAAATGTAAATCTTCAGAAACAGCAAATTTGATTAATTGATCAAACCGATTTATCGCCCAGCACATTTTTTTTGCTTGATTAAAAACTTCCCCACCTCTCTGTCTGGCAGACCGAACAGGAACTCTCTGTCGAAGCGTCCGGGTCTCCTCAGAGCTGGGTCGATGGAGTCCAGGCGGTTCGTAGCTCCGATGACGACGACCTCCCCTCTACTGTCCAACCCGTCCATGAGAGCCAGGAGGGTCGACACAATGGAGCTACACAGACACAGGAGCAAACTTTAAACGACAAATCCTCAGGTTTCTAATTCCTCTCCTTATAAAGAAGTGTAGAAACAGCAGGATATGGAGTTGCATCTAGCTTGATGTTTCGGTTCCACTCAAACCTACAGCTGGATCAAAAGAAGAACCCAAACCTGTGGATCTGGTCCTGCCGGCTGGATCTGACTGGAGCCAAACCATCGATCTCATCAAAGAAGATGATGGACGGACGCATCTGATAGGCCTAAAACAAACACAGGAACAGTCACCATGACTTCATAACTGTAGGAGACAAACTGGTTTTATTTAGCCAGATTATACATGACAAATTACTGATAAGTGTTTTCTTTTCTAACTGGTTGTTAATTAAATATACAATGATGAAGAGAGAATGTCATTTAAAGAGCTCAGGTTTACCTGATCGAACAGCAGCCGCAGCTGTCTCTCTGATTCTCCCACCCACTTGCTGAGGCAGTCCGCTCCTTTCCTCATGAAGAAGGCCACCTTTCTTTCCCCCTGGCTGCACTCGTTGGCCAGCGCTCTGGCTACCAGGGTCTTCCCGGTGCCTGGAGGGCCGTAAAACAGGCAGCCCCTGGAAACAAGAGGGGTCACAGAAATGATGCTTGTGGAGGAGACATGATGGCAGTAAAGCGGAGGAAAACGTTTTACGAATGAGGAAAACGATTGACATAAAACATATCAAGAAGAGACCATAAACGCCAGAGTTTACCATTTTGGAACAATTCATGGATATCAGAGTTCACTACACTACTGCTTCCGTCTTGAAGCATTTTTATTCAGCCAACAAACAGCACTATTTTCCCATTTCCACAGGACTCATGTCTTTTACCTCGGTGGCTGTATTCTGAACCTCTCAAACACCTCTGGGTAGAGCAGAGGGAACACCACCATCTCCTTCAGGGCCGAGATGTGCCTGCTCAGCCCTCCAATGCTGTCAAAGCGAACCTGGAGCAGGAGAAACAAACTTCTGTCAGGATTTCATCCCCATGCTTTTTCCGTTAGAAGAAAAAACAAAACTATACATCTCATTTCCATTTCCTTGGTGAAGACCACTTTGTGTTAGTCTGTCAACTAAAATCACAATGAGATACATTAAAGTTTGTGGCCATTATGAAACAAGGAGTATGAATATTTACTTATGCTTCACACTAAACCCACCCTGTAACTATACATTCAAAATGCTGAAAAAATAGGTTTAGCATTTGAATGCATTACTTCATCCTTCCTGCAGCTCACCGTTTTGTCGATGTGCATGGGGTCAACGTCAGCGAGGCTGGCTCCGATCTTCATCCTGTCTTTCTGGATCCCCAGCAGGTCTTCTTTCACGAGGTTCATAGGGAGGCATCTTCCGAAAAATAAATAAAAAACAAAACAAAGAAAACCCATTAGATCGCAAAATTTTAATGATTCTATCTGATGTAATCACAGAGTCACAGATGACACATTGTCAAGTGCTAAAAATTCAAGAATGAGGTTCAAAATAGAAATCAAGAATTAGAAATCAAGAGTTTTTGTTTCTCTCACCTGTTGACCGACCTGCTCCGGTTGTTACTCCTTCGTCTCTGGAATTTCTCATCATCCGAGGAAGACGATGTGGAGTCGCTGCTGTGGATGGCGTGTCGTCTCCTGTCAGGTAGAAAAGATGTTAAATTAGTTTTCCTGTCTCACTCCGATGCAACATACAGACCATTAAACTTGATCCAACAATTCCTGTTTCCAATTCCAATTCCAAATACGTTTATGCCTAAACATATCGGCATCGCAACATTCACCAACATGATCATGTTGTATGTTTTCCTTGTATTGTGCAACCCTGGGTGACGGTCAATATGATGCATTGGACTCCAGTGACAGCCTAACATATAGGACTGCAACTAAAGACTATTTTACTAATCGGTTATTCTGATGATTAATCAGATAAAAAAAATTGGCAGTTTACTGATTTTTTATTAACATTTTTATGCAACACTAGAAATGCATTAAAAAAATGCAAATGAACAAGTAATTCAGATCATTTTTGTCTTAAATAAGAAAAAGATTTTATTACCTAAAATGCAACAACATAGCATTTCTGTAGTAAATTTGAACCAGGCGAAGCTAAAACTATACCGCCTAAGAAGTTTTGGGTAAAATATAATTGCAAACAAAGGCGTTTTTATCTCACGTTAAATGCAAAATATAGATATACTATGTACAGCTTTGGCTCAGTTACTGCTCGTTTTTTCAGCAAATGGCCTTTTTTTGAGTCTGTAAGCTACAGTTAACGAATAATCGATTATTACTAAATTAGTTGGCGGTTATTTCAAAAACTTATTCTTCACGATTAATCGTTTCAGACGCATTAAGATAGCATTAGTATTAATACAACAGAAGTGCTTAAAAAGAAGAAAGAGCCCATCACCAACACCTACAATGCTAACAAACACATCCAGCACCCCAAGACAAACCGAGAGCCCAACAAAGACACAGTGAAGGTCTTACCTCTCAGAACTACTCCAGAGGTTGGGAGGGAAGCCAATGAGAAAAAATAAAAAAAACAGACAAATAGGAATTGGAGAGATTTTTGGTAGAGATCTTCAGGAAAGTTGGGCTAACTTTTTATAATAAAGGAGAAGTAGATCTAGGCATGGGTCAGCTACCTGTTTCTGGTTTTGCAGAGGTTACAGTCAAAGGAGTTTAAAAACCGCTAAACTTTTCCGTCGCACCATTCTGATAACTTAAAGTCTGAAAAAACGTCCAGACGAATAGAAAACCAACCTGCTGGTTCTCCTTTGGTTATAGGGGCTCCTGGGGGCCGTGGAGCTGAACCTGAACCTCCGCCTCGTGGGAGACGAGTGCTCCTTGAAGTACATGCTGCGTTTCCTGGGCTCCCGCGGTTCTGGAAGAACATTACAACTATTTATTACAAAGAGCTTGTTGGTAAGCCTCAGCAGTGGTTCTATCTCGCATTTAGATTGATCATCAAAAAGCCGTGCTCTTTATACAGACACTCATGCAAGTTTCAGAGATCAATAATTGATTAAAGTGATTCCTTTGAACAGATGCGGTACCATCTAACGGGGCCTGGTAGAGAACTACAGTCTTCCTCTGCCGGAAGTCGTATCGTTGGTGGTTTTCTTCTTCTTCTTCCTCCTCGTCGTCATCTTCGCCGTCCTCATCCTCCTCCTCTTCATCTTCTCCATCTTCACTGTTGTCATCATCTTCTTCATCATCTTGAGTTTCGAATGAAAACACAAACAGACCGTGTAAATAAGGACATAAAAGTCTTCAGGAAGTTGAGGTTCATTTAAAGTAAATGAAACCGATCGGGTCTTTCCGACGCCGAGATGTATCCCGGCATGTACCGGCTGCGTCTCTGAAGCACTTCCACCTTGTTTCCTCTCCTCACCTTGGTTCTTCTCCTCGGTTTTATTGCTCTTGGTATTTGTCCTCAGGGACCGCCTCATTCTGCCTGAGCCGTAGACTCCAACCTGTCAGGACGAAACACAATAAACCTGAAACGACCGACGCAGCGGAGAGCTCAAACTCAAGGAGCAATGTAAAAGAAAAAAAATAGTAAAATAAAACATCACCTCTTCTGTATTTTCTCTGTCTCTGCTCCTCAGCCGGCGTCTCATTTTCTGCATGTCGTCCATCTTTTGGAGAACTGCTTCAGCGGTGCTGAGAAGAAATCAGAGCAAAGATTTATTTTTGTGTGGGGAATGTCTCTTAACGCTCAGAGAACAAAACGTCTCCTCTTTCTTTATATTTTTAATTTGATTTACATCGTGACTTTGATTCTATTTTAACAGATGACTATGCTTTGGTCTAAACCATTTTATCGCAGCTCCGGCTGCATGTTTACAGTTATTCTCCAGCTGGAAGGTGAACTTTCCGATCTCAAGTCTTCTGAAGTTTCTAACAAGGTTTTGTTTTTTCCCAGTATTGCTCTCCGTTTAGGTCCATCCTACTGAAGAACTGCATCTCCACAGCATGATACTGCCACCACCTATTTTCAGGTTGAATTGCACCGCATGTTGCATGTAAACCAAAGAGGCCAAGTTCTGGCTAAGCCTGTCTCAATAAATTAATTAAAAATTGCTTGAAAAGTTCGAATGAGCTCAATAATCCCAAAGGTCCTGACTGGCAGTTTTACCGGTTTACCCTCGTCAGAGCCAAATGATTGATATTTTTTGAAGTACAATTCGGTTTACATTAGTCTTCATAATCTGACGTAACCATTATATTTATGGTTTTGGTTACATTTGGTTTTTATTTACCGTTTTTTTTCCCGGTTATTTATTTGAAATGTCTTTCAGTTCCAGTGTTAACTGTTCTTTAGAAATTAAAAGTTTATTAATCTTTGAGAGGGCGTACTTGCACCAGTGTGGCGTTATTATTTTTCAGATCAGGATTAGTTTTATTTTGGTAAATTTACAACATTACAAAGGAAGGAAACACAATAAATCGCTATTTTGCAAACCAATAATTTACAATAAAAATGAGTAGGCCGAAGCCAAGCTTTGTTCTTCACTACCTTTGAAAATGGTTCTTGAAAAACGGTCTCAAAAACGACAATATTATCATTTTAATGCAATAATTTCTTTTTCCAGCAAAGTTTGTAGTGACGACAGACCTAGATCTAGTTTGTGTCCTCCAAATGGCTTTAGGCAGATTTCAAAAGAGACAACTTTTGCCTCTTTTAACGCCATTTCTCCACAACAATCCAGGTTTTTCGAGTCCACAACTCGACAGTTGTCATTGTCAATTGCACTAAACTTTATTTAGCAGCGTCCGAGTTGGGGGGGGGGGGGGGGGGGTAGAAAACAAATGATAAACATACTGTTATAAAACTGTACAAATATTGTAAAACATTACTATCTATTTAAAAACTAGGTGATTGTTTGTGTACATCACATATAATGCCAACAAAAACATGTTATGTATGCTTTCTGAATGGCACTGTAAAGTTAGCATTCAGTACAATTATGGGTCAATATGAATATTATAGATCAAATTAGAGAAATAAAGGCGGGCTGAATCGACAGAACTGGTTTGGATGTTGCTCGACTCACTTGGTAATGAGGCGATCATAGAGCGCCGACTGTTTGCGGGAGTTCAGTCTATATCTCGTGATTCTGGAGCTTCTTCGAACCGAGTGATCCTCCTCCTCTTCCTCGTCCACTCCCCGGCTCTGCAGGTTAAAACGACTCCTCTTGGGAGTGGATGACCCCTCTGCCTCATCTGGAACATCTGGCAGGAAGAATTACATCGAGGGTTAGCCATCCATTAAACAGAACGCTTTCACACAGTCAGTGGTGCGGTGCTGCTCCTCACCAGAGAGTTTTGCCTCCCTCTGCAGCCTGGAGGACTTCCTGGTCATCAGAAACAGAAAACACAAATCAGATCATTGTGTTGGAAGAATTCAAATGTAGAATAAACAAACGTTTCACCTGGTGCAGCAGCCGTCCGCTTTGTCTTCATCCACAGGAGAGTTGGTCTTGGGCTCCATGTCAGCAAAAGAAACTTCCAGTTTCACTCTTTGTCCTCGACTCCTCAGGGAATGACCGAGACCAATTCCATCGTCCTGCTTCATGTTCCTGTGACCCTGAGACAGTTACGGAGAGCTTACGTTTATATTTAACCCCAAAGATGATTTAATCTCATTAAGGACATTCAAGATATCTAGACTCCCTACAATTCCCTTATTTTCCACAGCCTGGAAAATCAGGGTTCCTGCACATTTTTTTCCATGTAAAAAATTGAGACATTTCCAGTCACAACTTTCACTGTTTGTGTTTATGTTCTGATCTACAACACAAAAAGTGTATTAACGTATGGTAGATATTGCTACAGCTACAATGTTTGAAGAATAAAACATTAAAAAAGCAATTACTTTAAGGAAAGAAGAGGCGTAGAATGAAAAGGAAAAGGGAGGGAGAATGGATAGAAAGAAAGAAATATTAATATATGCAAAGAACCAAAGGAACGTAGGCAACGGAAGGAGATCAGGAAGAAGAAATAAAGTAAATTAAAATGACAGGAAAGTAAAAGGAATTTTACAAGGAAAGAAGTAAACTATTGCATTTAATAAAGTTTAGTAGTGGATGAAGTTAAAGAAGTGGATGGTGGTTTTGAAAGACAAGTGTCAGAATATTGCAAAAGTACAAATATTGCAAAAAACAAACAGTAAGACTGGACGAATTGATGAAAACTCAAAAATAGAATAGTTTGCCCATTGGACAATGGGCAAAGAACCAGGTGAATACAATATTTAGACTATGAGATAAAGTAGAGAAATACTTTATACACTTTATAAAGTATATATATATATATTTCCCATACCTGAGCTGAGTCAAGTTCAAACTTTATAGAAAGTAAAAGTCTTGATTATAATCAGTTTCTAGGGTCTGAGATCCAGGTTGAAAAGTGGGGGATGAAGGAAGATACAACAATTATAGTTATAATTGTTCAGCATTTTTGTGTTTGATATTTACAGTACCGGGAAACAAACAGGTTAAAAGCACTAGGTTACTGTGTAAGATGACTGCATAACTCATGAATCATCATTACTCTCGTATCAACAACAGCGCAAAGAAAGTTTCTATTACACCTGAAGGACAGAGCAGCGATGCGCTCTAGCTGGGCGAGAAGCTGCAGAGGCTGAGCTAGTTAGCTTGGCGCGTTAGCTAAAGTAGCACACCTAAGTTAATATTAACCACAACTTATCCTCCAAACAAGTGCCATTCTCGCATGTTCTCACATTCATTAAGTTGGTTTCGGGGCTGCTGAAGCTGTCATTCAGGGACCGAGAGGACCGAGTCACCCGGGCGGACTTTCTCTGCGACGCGGGAATCAGCGACAGAAAGTCGGGGCTCATTTCCAGCTCCGTCGTTCTTCTCTTTGGAATAGCGGCCACCGGTTCAGCGCCGACACCACCGCTGCTGCGTAGGACCACCATCTTGACTTTATTACAACCACAAACGGTGGAGAAACCTGTCCACGATTGTTACGTTTACAATATCGCCAACATAATACAAATAACGCGCCGTCTTCTCCAGCTGACGCACACTGTTTCCTCTACGAACCCTTGATTTCTGGCGCCATAAACGTCATCAGGGCGTTGTGTGGACAGGAGGTTTACTCCTCCGCTGACACAAACAGAGCTCAGACTAATTTTTCACTCTAAATCAAATCGAAAACTTCATTTAAATTTCGAACACAACTGTTGTACGATTGAATAGGCTTTACAGTCACTACCGTACAACTCACAGCAAATAAAAAAACACAGAAACAAAGTAGAAGCGGAGGGATACATAAATACTTTGACAAGGTGCTCCGGTAAATGTTAGAGCGCGCTCACCTAAAAAAAAAAAAAAAAATTCTGCTGTTAAACTCATTTTAAAATATTTTCAAAATAAAAATGTAATAAGTAGAAGCAATGAGTCAACAGTTCACCATTCTTTATTTGAATAAGTGACACATAACAGTGGAGAAAATACAAATTTAAGAACTGTATTAAGCCTGAAAAAAAGTACATAATGTAAAACGGTAGTACAGCAATCAGATCTTGACTGTAAAATCTCAAGCCTAGCCACTGAATCCTCCAAAACCTGCTTCTTTTTTTTTTTTTAAATCTAACTCAAATGTATTAAATGAAAAATATATTTTGTTGAATGTAAAGAAAAACATTTATCATGACCTCTAAGTTTGATTATTACACAAATATATTTTTTTAGCTAAATGTATTATGCAGAAGAGGTGTGTCCTCAAACTTCTTTGAGGAGTAAGAATTGAAGATTCAATGGAAGAGCTGAGATTTCTCTCAGAACTCAAAACCTTTTCAGCGTGCACACAAGCCAATTGTCACAAAGGACATCAAGAGTACGTGTTAGGGTAAAGCTCATTTATTTTCTTATGTCCATAAGAATAAACATTTGTGTAGACATTGAGTAGTAATGGTCAATAGGGATGTGTATGTCTTCATTATGTTGTTGTGGACATACTCTTCTGTTCCTTGTGTCAATTGGCTAATGTGCTGCTAAATCTGTTTCGAAATGTAGCCAGATGGCCCTTCAGAGAGGGTGTGTTCACGCGATGGCTGCCAGGTAGTCTTTCACCTCTGCTGGGGTCAGTCTTTTGAACCCGGCCTCATTGCAGATTCCCACCTCAATGTTCTCCTCTGTCATCTGACCCTCAAAACTCTCCTAAAGCACAAAGACAGACAAATGTTAATAATGGATTTGAAAGTGAACACAATAACAAAAATGTTTTAATGCTTCCAGCAATGCGGATAAGATCTGATCTACCTTCAATGTAAGGATGGCTGTGTGAATAGCATCTTCTAACTCCAGGTCATTATTATACCTAAAGAGAGAGAGAAAAAAGACAACATAAAATGTTCACTCATAAATCAGTCATTATTATGATTAATCTATTTAAAAACAGTATTCCAAGATTCAGACTTTTAAAGAGCTTAATAGAAAATAACATAAAAATGAATCATGACTTAAATCCTTAAAAATGACCTGTTCTTTAGGTCTGGATTGAAAAGAAAAACAAAGAGCTAAGGAACGACGACCACAGAATGCTGAACATTGTGTGGTCACACACATAAGTTCTATGACTTTATGTGTGGTTACGCTCCACACATAAGTTCATAATATATATCCATTGACAATGTATTGGATCTAACTTTCATATTTAATACTCAATCTGTACCTTTTTTCAAGGAATGTTTTTCCATTGACGTAGTTCTTTCCCATGGCTGTGGCCTTCCATGCAAAATATGCTCCCTGTAATACAAAAACAGAGTACTGATATTTGGGGGCCTTTCATGTTTATGACAGATATCGCCTTAAAATATAAGCAAAATTAATTATCCAACTTTCATTTTTCTAAACATACTGCTGGCAAAAGCCCAAAACAACTTATCAGACAATGTGAAAATAAATCAACATACAGAGGGATCAGACTGGAACAAGTAGGGGTGATCCTCATCCCAACCAGCTATCAGCAGTGACACACCGAATGGACGCACTCCGCTAGAGGAGAGAAAAAAATGCACATTATTTAGGAATGGAATTTAAAAACAGTCCCCTGTCCGTGAAGTACCACAACTGACAAAGTAAGATTTTCAGAAGGATGAACTAAATTGTGAAGAATTCATTCTGCATCCTCTCCAAAACAGGACGCAAGTGAAGAAAGTGAATACTTTGGCGCATATCAGGTAAAACTGTGAACTACACTTTAGGCCAATGCGATACGATCTGTTCCAAATGTCGTGTTCAGATAGCTGTCAAAAAAAAAGCTAATTATTAAACTTTAAAATGCTCAAAGCAAAAATCTTTACTTTTTCTGTAACTTAACTGGAGCCACCCTTAAATATTCCATGAGCAGAATTATCAATGAGTCGATTATAAACAGAGTAAACATGCTAATGTTAGCCCAGCTTTTCCGACAAACAAAATGAGAGATAAAAAAACCAGCAGGAACAAGATGCAAGTTTATTGAAGACTATAGCTGTGTGAGTCAGATGCGCTTTCAGAAACAAAAAGTAAAGCTGTTTGCATTTTAGGTGACAATAATTAGGATAAAAACAATCCCAATTAGGACATTTCCAACTTCTACTGCTAAATAAAATGACCGCTAGTACATATAATGAGTGTTTACCCAAACGTACCCAGACTGTGTGTACTCCTGCATTACAGAGGCCACCCTCTGCACAAGCTGCCCTGTAGGAATTGGCTCCTGGTACACCAGATAGTACTGCTGTGCCAGCTTCCGGGCTCGTCGCACTAAAACCCTGTCATGATGAGAAACATATTTGTCTGTCTGTGTAGGTCAAGACTGAGCTGTTTTATTACCAAAACAATGATGTCATCGTCTATGGATAAAGTAAATTCCTTAACCTTACAAAGCAAATTAACAAAATACATTTTAGAAATATTTTTGATTTTGTGCAGTTATAAAAAGCATGATAATGCATGGACTGGAAATTCATTTTAATTGTGGTTTTATTTTTAAATCCATGTTAGGCCTCATGTTGTTAAGATTTCACATCCAGAAGGGTAAAGTCTCCCCACCTGTAGTCAGGTCCCATGCCACTGTAGACCATGCCTATGTGTTTGGTAATGGGTTCCACTTTGTGGACGCTCTGTTCGTCATACAGAATGGATTTCTGCTTCTTCTCCGTAGCGAGGACCACTCCATTAGTAGCTGTAATAAGATAACCAGTGTGATCAAATCCAAAGTAGCAGAGTATCCACATGAAAATACGACTCAAAAGTCACAAGTTTAGCTCAACGACAATTCTTTATGCGGGAGGGAAGCAATAATGTCCCCTTCGACTGAATGAAGTTACGTTAGAGCAGCAGATTTCCATGATTCCTACCTTTGATGCCAACTGAAGGAGCTCCTGCTGCTACAGCTGCCAGCGCATATTCAATCTGGACCAGTTTACCCGAGGGGCTGCAGGAGCACAAACATCACGCTTAGATATTATGCTGAAGGCTGGAAGGGAGTTAAGCTCATCCACGTGCAAGCAAAACTATCACCTGTCGATGCATTAAAGAATTAAAAAAAATAAACTACCTGACAAAGACGAAACTGAAAGTAAAATCAAAAACTAATTTCTGTTAATGTTAGCAAAGCAAACTTCCAACACAGCTATTTTCAACTCTTTACAATCGCCAATTAGGTCTATAATTATTATTCTTTTATCAACCGATGGAATTTGACTCTAAAATATCTTAAAAGTTCATATTTAAGAGTTAGCCGTTAAGCTAATAGCCGATTCATTGGACGACAATGACAGTGCATCAACTCCAGCCGCTAGCAAGAACGCCTCTCAGTATGTAAACGGACCACACTGAAACTCTAAATCATACTAATATTCAAGAAAACATTTTCACGTCGCAACTTGAAATTTCTGAGAAGGATTATCTTGCTTTTTTTCATAAAGTTTACCTAAATGTGGTGAGAGAGAAACTATAGCCACGCTCCGCCATTTTGATCTTCTTCTTCTTCTTCTGTGCAGGCGTGAACAGGAAACTCCAAATACACTTACGGGTTTATAGCGCCCTCTGGGGGAAACTTCATAAAATACATGTGAAATAAAGTCTGCCCTTCATTACGCCTGTATTATGATTATACGAATATCGCAGCTTAATGTTTAAATGATAGAAGGCTGCTTAGTTTAGTTAAATGGAATATGCTTCATATTAATGTAACTAATACAACTTTAATTGAAATGGCGTTCTGTCATTCTTTCTGTGACGGTCTGCCGAGTTGAGAATGAACAATCTCAGTTTCTTCTAACCGAGTAAGACATTTTAAAAACATTTGGATATTGAATTGATGAAAGAGGAGCCGTTTCGATGCAAAAACTCGTGCAAATAAAACGCTGTGGGTGGAATAAATGCAGTTTGGACAAACCCCCACTAGATGGCAATCGCACATCGAATCAACGAAGAAGAAGAAATCCCGGTGACCGTGAGGTGTTTGTAATGTCTGAAGGAGAAGAAACGTGCTGAAGTAAAAATGATGAACTTACCTGCCTTGGTGCACAGCCTCAGATGTTCTCTGCTGCGCATTGAAAGCAGACTTCTCCAAATATCCGGACTGGACACGCAGCTGGGTGAGATTAGGCCGGAAACATTAAGGCTGCAGCTTTTTTTTAAATCACAAACCTAATTCAGTTGTTGTTATCCCACTTCCTTTTGTAATAACAAGGCGTAATGTGAGCTTTTGTCGCCGTGTTGGTGCTCGTCCATGTTGTAAGCTGTTTAATGCCTGACTCCGTGTAAAACATGTGGCTGTTTCTCTGTCCGTGTATAGCCCCGGCTCTGGCAGTGAATGGCCCCAGCCTTCTGCCCCAGACCGAGCAGGACCCCCAACAGGACGAGGAGCAGAGCCCGGAGCAGACCCCCGGCCTCCTGGACAGCATCCTGTGGATGGCGGCCCCCAAGAAGAGACGCACCATAGAGATCAACAGAACCAGAAGGAGAGATGAAAGAAAGTTCCCCAAAGTTAAGGTACATCTTGCTGCCACGGTTTCTTAGTTTGTATTAATAGAGCTCCTATTCCATCATAGACACACCCCTGTAAGCTTAAGGTTTGTGGTATGTAACATTTTAGATGTACAGTCAGTGTTTTGGCGTTAAACCATTTAAAGAAACACATCAAATTTAATAAATAAAACCTTCATTATGTTCATACTGGATTTAATATCTTTGTTTCCTGGCCCTGGACCCACCATCTCAAGGTTTTGATACTTCAGGAACTATAGTTATCACTTCTGCCTTGTGGCAATTGTCCTCCACCACACTGTTCAGCACCAAATCTCTCTTGGATTGTTGAGCAAAGTTGTCCTTTGCTCCCCTCATTATTGATTATTTAGATACAATCATTATTGAGTCCATAGCCTGAGACAAGACACAGCATGAACTGCTTCAGTACGATACATAAAGTAAAACTGTGCATATTTCAGCAATAATTTACCTTATGAAAAAGGAAAAAAATTGCTTAAAGTGTTTAAAGTTTTTTTCAACTTTAAACATTGTGTAGCTCACTTTGTCACACCAGCTCAGATGACAATACCAACCATTTAAACCCAAATGTCCCACTATTGCTTTGAAAAGATCATTACATTCAGTATTTATGGTAAAGTAATGATATGGTTTTATAATATTTTTTTTTCCAAAGCATAAAATATTTAAATATGAACCTATTCATCTTCAGTTAATACTACTTTTAAAGAGATGTACAAAAAAGTTGACCATGCTGTGTTCCATGTGGTTTATCACTTATTAACTCCCTCTGCTGTTTCTGTCTGCTCAACCAGAAAAACATCGAGACGTGTCCAGAGTGCGGCCATTTGAAGCAGAGCCACATCCTCTGCGGCTTCTGCTACGCCAAGATTTGCAAGGAGACCGCTACGATACGCCAGCAGATCAAGGAAATGGAAGGCGGCCCCCTGAGGGCCCCGACCGTGGAGACGGTCGTCCTGTATGAGGGGGAAACGCCGAGCGAGCAGGAAGGTGGGAAGAGGATAGTGGAGCGGTCCAGGAAAAGACCCGCCTGGTTCAGAAACTGATGCTGAGGCTTGGGTGATATGAGCTTTACAGAGATAAACGACATGTGTCAGTGTGTATGTTGTTTTCGTTTTTCATCAGAACATTTGTTTTAAGAAATATAGACATTTCTCATGTGTTTCTGCTTTCCCCTGATTTAAAAAGTTCTTACAGATGAAAGTGTCAGAGGAACAAGATGTGTGAATGAACAAAGTAAAGTTTTTCAGTCCGAAAAAAAAACTTTGTTTGGATCTGTTCTTTATAGCTGTTGATTAAAAGTGATAAATTGTTTCTTATTTCACAATAGGACTGAAGCAATTAATGTAATTAATAAATCATTGACATAATTGTAATCAAGTAATTGTTAACTCGACTACACAGAATCTTAAAAATGCCAATTTGCTGAAAGAACACAATCAGAGCAGTAATTAAGCCAAAACTGTACAAAAATATATATTTATTGCATTTAAGATTAAAAAAAAATTCTTTCTCTGTAAATATGTTCTAACCAGAACTCCTCAAGTGGCATTTTTAGCTTAATCTTGTTCAAAGTTTGTAAAAAAAAAATCATATTAACCACATTTTGCTGTCCATTTATTAATAAATAAAATAAACAGTTTAGTAGTCAGTACTTTTTAACTGCAGCCTTTACTACAAATGATCAGTCTTTCATTAGAGGAATAATGTGCTATTGGATGTTTGGCAAAATCATCTTTGTTTTCTTATTCAAAAAAGTAATTCTGTGATTTGCATTTTTAAATATACTTCAAGTGTTGTGTAACAAAAATTTTTTAACTGGTTTAGTGAAAATCTGCAAAATGTGCCAATATCTTAATCCTATTCATCGTCATAATAATCAATAGATTAATTGATTACAAAAATAATTGCTATTCTTGTTAATCATCCAATTATTTCCACTTCCAACATTCAAATGATTCCTGTTTGGATGAGTGAGTTCAGGGCGGACAGCGGGAGAACAACACTGTTAGAGACACAAGCATGTTTTCTTCTCAGATATAGAAACCGCATGAAGTGATACATCTTTCCCTCTCGGGACACTTAATGCCACTTTGACGTGACCAAAGGTTGATCTGTTTGGGGGAATGTGAATCCTTGTCACCACAGCAACACGTGTTCGGACCAGCGCCTGGACTGGAGTCATGCGGTGCTGACTCTGGTGTCACGGAGCCGGGTGTTGTTGGTCGGAGTCCAGCATGCTTCCTCCTGCCGCATCATAGCGTCACGCTCTTTCTGATTCAGTTTCATTCTGATCAGACTCGGGTTGCAAGGGGTCCTCCTGCTGGAAGAATGTCATTTGAAACACCAGGTGAGGTAGAAATCGATTTCAAGTCTTCAGTAGCCTCTAGCAGCTTTACGGGATCATCCTCTAACTTTCTGTAGCTTCACTTCATTTCCTATCAGCATGGTTTTACCACCACCATGTTTCACAGAGGTGACGGTGTAAAAAGCGGCGATGTCTACATGTAGCCTTTAGCATTAAAGACAAGAAGTAAAATTTTGGTCCCATCTGACCAGATATCCTTCCTCCACCGATCCGATATTTATATCTATATCGGGATGTTGAAAAAAAATTATAGCTTAGATATCGGTGACAATGTGCCTGATCCGTAAGGGCAGATCTATCCCATCTAATTCTATACTTTGTGCTCTGGACGAGCTTTATTATTCGTTTTACATGACATTTGCGATTCCTATTTGCACAAACCATTTGAGAGAAGGAATGTTATGGAATATTTTTGTCAGTTTCTTTATTATTTATTTTACGTTGGCTCCCCATTGCACTGACTGACATATTTGACCAGGCTTGCGAAGCTATTGGTGATAGAGATTCCTTTAGCTTTCTTCAACAATTGTTTCTTTGTCCAAAACACCAGATTTGTGTAGAGCACACTCAATGGTTGTCCTTTCGGAATATCTTTCCACCTGCACACGTTGTTTTAAAACCCTACTTTAAACTTCACAACTCAATCCCTGACATCTCTGCTGTGTTTCTCGAGCTCTAAAGTGGGTTGAATGCAAATGCACGGCAAGAGTTTACAGTTTTTTATTTGTAAAAACACTTTGAAAATGTGTCCTTTTCTTTCCACTTCATATTCATATTCCAGTATGAAGAAGAAAAAAAATCCAGTAAGATAAGTTGAATTCTTTTGCTTGTAATGAGACAAAATGTTAAAAAAAAAAGTTCAACATTGAAGTTTAAAATGCCTTTGCTCCGCCTCGCAGCTTGGAAAGCAGCTCTGAGTTAATGAGCCCGATTAAAGAAGCAGTCAGAGCTTCTTTCTCTCCTCAACTATGCCAGCAGACATTTGAGCTTAGGTCAAATGGGATCACACTCTAATCCATTTAATATTTCTGTCTGCACACATAAATTTATAGGTTTGCAAAGCTAGAACATCCTCTCCATTGGTATACCAAGTCTACCTGTTTACACATAGACACAAAGTTGATATCTAAAACCACATTAACTCGACCTGTTTATTGCTCCAAGGTCTGTAAAGTTACAAATATCAAGGCTTAAATTGACTCCGATAATCCAGTTGGCCGACATCATGGAGGCTTTCATAAAGCTCCTTTTCAGATGGAAACCAACCTGCAGAAAGCCTGAGGGGGGGCATTCACCAAATACACAACAATGTGACACAGAGGAGTAAATATAGTAACAAGACGGGACATTTAAGACACCGCAACACAGGGAAACTCATCTCAGGCGACTCAATGTCCGATCTTCTCCCTTAAGTTTTCGTCGGCTTCGGCAGAGATCGAGAATCAACCAAACGTCGGCATACATACAGTACGTCCACTATGCACTGTGTGAGCAGAGGAAGGGTCTGCCTGGTGAAGTCCTACTCGGATCTTCAGGAGGATGACCTGTGCAAGAAGGAGAGCTACAGCGCCTGCTGGCTAAACATGGTGCTGGAGACAAGACCTCAGTACAGGTGAGCGGTTCAATATGCCGAGGACGGCTCCATACGCTGCAGAGACTACGGCCTTGTAGTCCAATTCACAGAACACAGAGAAGAGGTTTACAGGAATCTTTCATAACAACAGGTTTCTTCTGACTGGAACTAACATTAACAAAGCTAAACGGTTAAAATACCAATGGAAGAATGTTAAAAACTGGTCAGAACGGCTTAGACAGATTTAATGTCTATCTCTAATCTAACCGATGACACAATTTTCCCCATCAATTTGAATTGGAATATGGATGCAATTAGTTGTTGACGTGTTGTTTTCAATAAAATTATAGAAAACCTAATTCAAATGAAAATAGACAATACCTTCATATGGTCATATGTTTTAGCAAATCAAGATTTTTGGTTTGATTTGCTATTTTCAATCTTAAACAGACAGGGGTACGGATCATTTTGGGCTCAATTGCAAATATTTACTTTTTTTACAGATTGAAAGAAAAAAATTACATCTTTAGATTATAGAAATTGAAATCGGATGCTACACAGACACCTTTATCACCTCTGACAGAATTGGTTTATCTGTCTAATTGGCTTAACGTTGGTTTTAATAATAACTGAATCGCTATATTCTGATTTGTCATGTGCCAAATGCATAAAACACTCTTACCTTTAGATGAAGAGCAATATTTGACTGTGGATAATTAATGATGAACTATAAATCTGCTCTCATCAAATAGATAGATTTTTGTAAAAAACTAAAAAAAAAAAAAAAAACAACAACCTAACAAGAGGCCTTCTTCTGGCTAAAATGATCAGCGTTATATCAGAATGTTGGGAAAAAGAAATTATATTTTCAGTCACGAACCAAACATAATTCAATAAATTACATATTTACAAGTATGACAGCTAAAATAACATCCTTCAACAGTGTTGGTCCAATATTTGTCTGAAACTGTATCATTTTTCTCACGTGAAATTTATCATCCTAAAAAGGTTTTAGCCGCGTGATGTTCAGAAAACCTTAACGTCTCCCTGTTTTTATCGTTTGTTACATCTTAAAGCATAGCATAAAGTTTAGCTGTGCGTGTGTGTGTGTGTGTGCGCTGTGTTTCAGGATGACGTTGTCAGAGACCGACAGCGCTCGCAGAGAGAGTTACAAGCAGCAGCAGGTGGTCCACCTAATGGTTGAGAGGAGGCCCAGCCAGACCCTGAAGCTGGGCATAGAGGGGGGAGTCATGAGAGAGTACCAGCTGCCGTTCTCCAACAGGACCAAAGCGCCGCAGCGAGCCTCCGACACAGAAGAACCCGTCATTGAAGGAAAGGCAAATCTCACAGCAGATGAAACCCCCTCCATCACTGGGGACCTCTGCAAGCCGGTCAGAGAGAACTTCAGAGCCTCCAGGCTGATGTCCTCTCCGAGAAACGTGTCTCATCGAGAGCAGAGGAGAGAGTGAAGGAAGGGAAATGAGATTAGAACTGCAGCTGAAGAGTCTAAACAGTGCAACATGCTGTTATTATTTATAGAAAACTGCAGTTGATATGATAGTACTGACCAGGATGTCAGTAGGTCTCGTCTCATGGGTTCATATTTATATCTATTCAATAGTGGATTAATATTGTTGAAATAAAACTCTAGATATGAACACAATCTGGTTGCAACTGTGTAATGTGTCTCACATGAAGACCTGGATTCATTATAACTGGAATTTCGTGTTCATTATAGTTGTGCAATATGAGCTTCCAAACAAATTCTGTCTTGGATTAAAGCAAGGGTGTCCAAAGTGTGGCCCTCTGAACATTTTTTGTGGCCCCTGACTGCAGTTCAAGAATTGTACACATTTGACCCTCCAGGGGCCACTGTTGTCATTTTTATTTTTAGAATAAGAGCTTCAATGACATATCTCATTATTCTTTAACGGAAATTAACTGGGCACAGAGTATTTTTCTTTTAATTTCACAGTAAGTGGGGCTATAAACTTTAACATAAGAGTTTTTTGTTGGAGAAAGTTCTCATTTGTAGGAAATAGACTCAAAATATTTACCCAAAAACTAAAAGAAACGGTCTGCCTTTTATTAAGACAAAAAAAATGCAGCTCTTTGCTTCATTAAAACATTGTTTGTTTATTTTATTGTTGAGAAGATTAGAACAGAATTGACTTTTTTTAAGTTGGAAAAACTATTTGTTCCCCTGAGTACTTTCTACTTTGGGATTCTAGCCCATGTTGCAAAAAGTTTGTACACCACCAGATTAAAGGCTCTGCAAACAATTAAATTGAGAGCGCCCCCTTGTGGACACCAGTCATTAGTCTGAGGGGGAAAAGCAAACAACACAAACATGTTCGGTTCTTGGAAAAAAATATATTCAGATAATTGCACATAGTTGTTGTTATCAATACATGTGTACTCATGACATGAAATCCAGCACTTTAATAAAGTAAAAAAAACAAAACAAAAAAAAAAAGCATAAAGCCTGGTTTCCCAATAAAAAGGCTACACATATGAATTCATTTTACATGAGCATTACAGTGCAGAACCATCTGAGCATTCTTGTGTTTTTATTGAAGTTTTATTTTACTTACACATGCAGCGTCAGTAAAGTGCCATCACCAAGATATCTCACAAAATCAAACATTTCAGACCCAATAAGACTAATTCAATTTCGATGGAAAATACTTTAAATGATTAAAAACTGAGGAAGTGGTGATACGTTGAAGCCAAGTCCCACCGTTACCTCCCACAAAAGTTCATCGACAAGTTATTGAAAACCTCCACTCAGCTTTAAAATATGTAGAAAATGATGTGTTTTATCAACATTCTGTGTTTTACTTCACTCCTATAAATTAAATCAAAGAATTTAACTACATTATCAGATGTGTGCATTAACCCGGATTTCTCTATGAGATAAAAGGGTAAAAAAAAAAAAAAAAAGTCTCAATTTCTTTGATTTAAAGTGCTACTGGACACCACCGGATGTATCCAAGTGCATTTTAACTTACCCCGTGGTTAAATTAAAGCTAACAAGTCTGAATTGAGGCCTCAGAAATTAGACATACTTTTATGATGTTCCCTTAACTCAGAGATCATGAATGACATGGGGAAAAAACATCGGAATAAGATTACCTCTTAGGTATTTGCATAACATTCCTATCAGATGATCCCTGTTCCACATTAACTTAACATCCATCAAAGCCAAAAACGATAACAAAAGCAGCTTATGGAGGTCACTTTCCGTGACCTTGGATTCTCCCGTCGAATATGGCTTCTTCCGCTCTTTTGTGTTTCTGCAGAGTGATCTGCAGCTGCCAGTACTTCAAGTAAACCCACATGAGGCTTCCGTTCTTCCTCTTGTCCATGTTCATCAGATCCGCACAGTGCTTGTCTCTCTTGAAGATATCCTGCAAGTCAGACTCTAGACCCAGCTCCGCAGCGACGGGGTTTTTGACCACCTTCAGCAGCATGTTCTTCTCCATCTCCAGCCGCTGATCCCGGGGCTGGATGAGAGAGCAGTAGGCGTTCTGACGCTCGACGAGCAGACCCTCCAGCTCCCTCAGGGTGGCTGAGGCTCGCTGGTGCCACTCGGCCTCCCGTTCCAGGGCGTCACGCAGCGCAGCACCGGCGGCGCCAGATTTGACAAGCTTTTGTTTCTCGTCGTTCAGCGCCTCTCGCTCCTAGCGTCAAAAAAATACGTTTTTCTTTAAAGAGAACAGGAAAGGAACAAGAATGACGTAAAAGCGGGTTGAGCTAAAGGCAGGGTACCTGTTCCAGCTTTTTCCTTTCCTGGATTAAATGCTGGCTGTGAGAGACCAGGGCCTGCTGGTATCCTTTCACCCTCTGTTGCTCCTTCTCCAGCTCCAGCTCGAGCATAGCCACCGCCCTGCGGCTCTCTGTCAGCGTGTCCCGGTAGCGAGCCTCCATCTCGCTTTTTACCACGGAAACGTCTTTGTCGTACTGGACTTTGACCTTCTGGATCTCATTCTGAGAGTCCCTCGTCCATATCCAGCCTTTAAAAATAACAGTTTTTAATAATACGGCCACAGAGGAGCATTTTATATCTAGCTAATCTGGTCTTTCTGAAATTGAAATTAAGCGTATTATTATAAACCATCATAAAAACAGTCACTGCTTATTTAAAGGGGTAGTTTTAAGTTAAACTGACTTTTTTTAAAGCTTTATGTCATGTTATGATGTTATTTTCTCATCAAAAACATACATGGAGTGTTGCCTTTAATCCTTCATGCATGTTTGAGAAATACTTTAATCTCCCTGGGCAACCACGCAACTGTGTAAAAGCAGCAGTTTCCAAACTTCAGGCGTTAAGCCTCACAGATCACACCTCCATCGCGATTCTCCCACTCAGCTCCTTCAGATTAGCCAGCAGCAATTAGCAAACAACGGGTGGAGCAGCACATCAGCTCATTTTGCGAGCTACTTTGCAGTGCAGCGCTTGCAAAAAATATTGTTAAAGGGTTAGTAGAGGAGTCTGAAGGTGAAATTTCAGAAGGAGACGGAATTTTTAAAGAGACAGAGGCCCAATTGCGAGGCACCAAAGTCAAATTTCTTTTTAAGTCTTATTTGATATGTCTGTAGCATTTTTAGAACATCTTAAGGCAGGGGTGTCAAGCTCCAGTCCTCAAGGGCCGGTGTCCTGCAACTTTTAGATGTGCCTCTGCTGCACCACACCTGAATGGAATAATTAGGTCATTAAGGCTCTGGAGAACTGATCTACACAAGGAGGAGGAAATTCAGCCATTTCATTCCAGTGTTTTGTACCTGTGGCACATCTAAAAACTGCAGGACACTGGCCCTCGAGGACTGGAGTTTGACACCTGTGTCTTAAGGTAATATAGTTACGGTACTTGACTGTGCAATAAAATGGCAGAATATTTTTCTTTTTAGTATCTGCAAACAAGATTATCAACTAAATGCACAGGTTCCATAAAAGGCTAAAGTAATTTTCTTAAAATAAAGTCAGGAAACCACATAACTCTGCCTACTTTTTAATCCAGAGTAAAAAACACCCAATCCTAACACTTCCAGAGGAATATAATTGTGCAACTTACGAAATGCAGCCAGTCCCAGCATGGGGACCAGCAGGGCGTAGTTCCACTGGTGGCCACCACCGGCCCCTGCTTCCCCCCCTCCCTGCTCTGGTTGGATGTTCCATCTGGGGGGGTCATTCAAGTTGTTCATGGAGGCTGCTGGAAGGACAAACAAATAAAATAATCCAACAAAAACAAATGTTTAATTTATATTCATTCCTTCTGTAGCTAACCATGTGATTTACACATTTGTCTGCAGTTATAAATAAAGCAGTTTCCAGACAAGTGTGTACTGGCAGCTTAGATTATAGACAGCTCATATCAGTAGTTTATTTACCTTTAAAACCCTAAATTTAAGTTCAGTGTTCGTCATTAGATGTAAATATTTATTTTAGCATTAACAAAATGCCCGTGACTACCACAAACAGGCCTACGTATATTGTAGACATGTTTTTACAGACTGTGGTGATGACGCCTGAGGAGGTTTGGCCGTTTAGCTGACCAAAAACAAAGCTAGCACCAGCTAGCATGCTGGCTAATCTTTAGCTTTGCCTTTGCGGCTACAGTATTTAACACCAAACTAACAACGGAAAATATAGCTGCACCATAATTATATCACATCATATTTTTTTCCTGCATTGTGTATGCAGCTGCCTCTCACCTTGAATGAAATGCCTAGGTCACTTATACATTTGCTCCTGCATACTCCGCTTATATAATAACCATTTGCTTGTGCACACAGCTGGATAGGGTGGTTGATTAAACCGACTTGAATAAAACTTTATTTAAATATCACAAAACAACAACTTTTTTCTTTTTTAAAAAATTTCTTACACAGTTGATTGCATCTTCTTCTTGAAAACAATGCAATATTTTTTTTATAAGTAAAATATATTAGACATAAAATAGATAACCCCCCTCTTCGTACAGTGGTTCCGTCCAGTCCGACAGCATATCTCTTCCCCCGACATCAGAGCAACAGTTTTTCAACCGACAACATGGCGACTGTACGCGCGGCGTCCCGTCTCCTCTCCAAGAGGGTGCTCTCTAACACGAAAGCGGTTAGTAGCCACATTGAAAAATAATTGGGCACGTTTTTATGTAGATGTACTTTAATTATGTGTGTACATTTGAGTCATCATATTTAGATGGGCAGCAAATAAGTGTTGCTTTCATAATCGCCGAATTGTTGCTTGCGTAACCTTTTATATAGCATAGGGTGTCTCAATGTGACACCTCAAAGAATATAATTATTGCCAGCCCGAGGAAAAGTATTGTTATTGTCCAACTATTCCATACTTATGTGTTGCAAATGATCAATTTAGAGCAATATTTGTGAAACTTATGGCTCATTGCTTTTTAAAAAAATGTATTTAAGAACTCTATTATCCTTACGTGGACATGCATGCTGCTAATTTTTCACAAGTAAATGTATGCACACACGACAAGAAGCGGTTTATCATCAAGCAGAACAAATGTTGGCGTAAAATACAAATTTCCAAGCATCTTTAAATAATTCTACTATGTAATCTTGCAGTGTTATGCATTATAAATCCACATTTGCCCTCTTTTTCGCTAGCTCCTCTCCCATTGTGAAGAGCTAATCAAATGCAGTTTTCTATTTCCATGGCTCGATGCGAGTTATACTACAGCTCTTGTTTTAAATAAACTTCATTGTTGTGGGTCACGCTTCATTATAGATAATGAATGCTTCATTATTTATAATGAAGCATTATAGATAATAAAGCTTAGTTTTGTTTCTGATTTATTTTTGTTGGACATGGTGTTTAGAACAGGCATCTTTTGGCTTAAGATGATAGTAGTTGGCATTTATTGGCTTTCTACTAGAAACTATTGGACCCAATCCTAATGAAGTAAATGAGATCCTCAATGATGGGCTATGAAAAGGTCCAAACTTGTACATGCATTACTTTACACATTGTTATGCTTTGGATTGCAAACATTTCAAAGGGGGAAACTGAATTACTATTTAGTGAAAATATTAATAGGAACATTGTTTTGTTTGTTTTTAAAGTGGAAATACGGTTTGACGCAGTTGCTTATTTACAATGTTATGATCCTGACAAGACCACGTCGGTTTGTTTGTGATGAAAGTTTCAGAGATGATGGGGAGCACACTTCCATTACTGTCTACGTATAGCTAAACATTTAAGTGCAACATCTTTGCGTGAAACAATATCTATCAGCTCTTTTAAAAAAAAAGGATTTATAGAGATTCAAGGGAAAATATCCGCTATTGCTTCTGTAGATGGTAGAGACGGTAGTTTTGAAACAAAAGTAGGAATAAGAGGTCATCCCTGTTAGTCCTTTAAAAATGTATTTTTTAATATATATATATGTTTAAACTAAACTCAAAGCAGTGCATTAAATTCCATGTTGTCGTTTAGTGAATGTAGAGACAGAAAATGGTAGTTTAGTGTGTCAAGTCCTTCATGGAACAGAAAATAAAATATCTGACGTCTGAGTGTTTAATCTGCCAGTCACTGATCAGATCCGATCAAAACATATCTGGCAGACTGGAAAAATTGTATGATCCTAGTGTTTTTCTGATGCAACCATGGAGATGATGAACAGATTTTTAGCAGCTGTAATAGTTTGATGAATATAGATTACGTAACTCCTAATAATATCTACTGTCTGTTTCCTGAACTGAAGTTGTAGGGGAATATTTAATTGAGCTGCAGTTCTGCTTTGTTAAACCAGTGCATAGCATTGCTTTGTGTCATAATTTACTAACAAACTGGATTCCTTCCTCTGTTGTCAACATCCAGACGGTCACTGTTTCATTTGCCTCTAGAGTCCTTTTTTTTTTTTTTACCCCTCCAGGGTTTTTTTTGTGGGCTCTAGTGTCCCCTACATCAGTGGTTCTCAAACTTTTTTCAGCGATGTACCCCCTTAACAATATATTTTTAGTCAAGTACCCCCTGACACGGGCAAAACATTTTTGGAATAAAAAAGAGGTGCAGTGCTGTAAAATCACTGTCTGATTTATTAAAGCCAAACAACTTATATCAGTGAACCTGATAAATACATCCATATTGCCAACATTGCATGGTTAAACAAAAAAGAAAAACAGAAGTCGGTGACCACTAGGAAGGTATAAAACCAGTCAAAACTGAAATATGCAAAGCGACAGGTCGTTGACGAGTGCCCTGGGTCCGTGGGTCAAACTAACTTTGTGGGGGGGGGTCCGTTTTATTTTAAAGGATATTGAAACTAAATACTGAATATAAAATTCAGTGCATGAACACACATTTATATTTTATCGAACTTTTTACAAAATAATTTTTCCCAAGACTTATTATGAGGAGCCTACTGATTTTTTTAAAGATATTTTGAAAAGCTTCACGTACCCCCTGCAGTACCTCCACGTACCCCCAGGTGTACGCGTACCCCCATTTGAGAACCACTGCCCTGCATGACAGTTAGCCGACAGGAAACAGGGAAGGAGAGGGGGGAAGACATGCGGCAAATGTCGTCGGGTCCGGGAGTCGAACCCTTGACGGCCGCGTCGAGGACTCAAGGCCTCCAAATATGGGTCGCGCTAACCCCTTACGCCACCACGGCACGCCCCTCTAGAGTCTTTTTGAAGGTCTAGAGTCACGACCTTCAGTGGATTTCATGTAATCTTTGTGAGTTTTTAGCTGTTCTGCTTCTCTCTCAGGTCCCTGCTGCTGCAGTTCAGGGTTCCAGGAACTTTCACTTCTCCATCTACGGCAAGAAGAAAAGCGCCAAAGTAGCAGATGATGTGAGTTCTTCTTTTTGTGTGTTGAAAATCAGGACTCCTCCTCCCCCCTTTGCAAATCACCTCTTTATTAGAAGTTTTAAAAAAATAGACCTTCTTTATCTCGACTGTCTCCAGATCTCCACTCAGTATCCTGTTGTGGATCACGAGTTTGATGCCGTGGTGGTGGGAGCCGGAGGAGCTGGCCTTCGGGCCGCTTTTGGCCTATCAGAGGCCGGCTTCAACACCGCCTGCGTCACCAAGCTCTTCCCCACCAGGTCTCACACCGTCGCTGCACAGGTACCCCAACACGATGGCGTATGTTAACAGGGCCGTCGGCCATTTTGGAGAGGAGTTTTGTCTCGACTCTACTTGCGTCTTTCGTTCTTTTGGAGCGGTGCTCTTTGGTAAAATATTCCTCTTGTTTCCAGGGTGGGATCAACGCGGCTCTGGGTAACATGGAGCAGGATGACTGGCGCTGGCATTTCTACGACACGGTGAAGGGATCTGATTGGCTGGGAGACCAGGACGCCATCCATTACATGACAGAGCAGGCTCCTGCAGCCGTAGTGGAGGTCAGCTCTGTCTCTGACGAGTTTTTAAAAAATGTTATTTTGCACATATTTGACTCTTCCAAAAGAAACCACGATTATTCAAGATGGCGCTTCAATATTAGCTTCTTTAACTCTATAAGAAAGCCTTCGAGTAGGTATGAGTCACAGTGATCGATATGAGACTCGTGTTCTCATCTTTCTCAGCTGGAAAACTTTGGCATGCCGTTCAGCCGCACCGAAGACGGGAAGATCTACCAGAGAGCCTTCGGGGGTCAGAGTCTCAAGTACGGGAAGGGGGGCCAGGCCCACCGCTGCTGCTGTGTGGCGGACCGGACGGGACACTCCCTGCTGCATACGCTTTATGGAAGGGTGAGGACATCAGCTTCTCCCTCCAGCTCAGACCGAGAAGCTCGTTTCGCTTGAACTGCATTTCACTCATCGTTCTCCACTGCCTTTCCCTCAGTCGCTCCGCTACGACACCAGCTACTTTGTGGAGTACTTTGCCCTGGATCTGCTGATGGAAAACGGAGAGTGTAAAGGAGTTATTGCTCTCTGCATGGAGGACGGCTCCATCCACCGCTTCAGAGCCCAGAACACCGTCATCGCCACCGGGTACGGCAGGAACTCGTCTGCAGCTCAGTGTTGTCAGCTCAGGAGTCACAGTTATAACAAGATTTAAATGTGTGTCTCTCAGTGGTTACGGAAGGACGTATTTCAGCTGCACGTCTGCCCACACAAGCACAGGAGACGGAAACGCCATGGTGACCAGAGCCGGCCTGCCGTGCCAGGATTTGGAGTTTGTGCAGTTCCATCCCACTGGTGAGAAAAGTCACAACCAGAGTCTGAGGAGAGACAAACTGCTTTGAAGTGCCACAGAAATTTGGCATAATCTTGTAAGAAAGCGTTAATGTTTACATGTGTGGAACTTTGCCCCTGCTATCTCACTGAGCGGCATAAAGAGAGTCAAGAACAAAGCACTTAAGAGTTACAATCTTGTTGATTAATTGAAAGGAAAAGCAGCTTTCCTTGATTCTGCTGGGAATGAACTCCAGCAGTGCAGAAACATTGGTGAAAACACATGACCATGTTTTTTTTCCCCCCTACATGCTGGATGTTGTTGTTGGCTGATTTTTGTAGACCTTGAACTCAAAGGCTGCAGCAGAAGGTGAAGCTGGAGACGTACAGGTGGACAGACATAATGCCACAACTACTTTAACTTGATATTTTAGACAAGATTAAGAAAAACTGTGTAAACAGTGACTTGGTCCAGGTTTTGCAGAACAGAACAAAAGTCTTAACCCTGCATGTTTTCACTTAAACAACTTTCACCGTGTGTGTGTTATAGTTTTACATTTTGCTCAATTTTTGCCTCTCTGATCATCTGTGTCCAGCTTTTGGACACGGACTGAACCGTTTCTGTGTTCAGACGTATAATGCGACAGGTGTGTGTGGCTGAAGGTCATCCTTATTTTTGTTTCTGCCAGATATTTGACACCAGGCTCAACGGTGACGTTTCATAGTCATGCTCCACCGTATTGAAGGCTGTGTGTTTGTCTTTCCTCTTATAGTCTGATCTTCATACTTTTTTCACCTGTTGGCTAAATAAGCACAGTTAAATAATGCGGGTCAAAAATAGTTAAATTTTATTTACAGTGATGAGCGTAGATAATTGAGGCCACCACTACAGCTGCCATTTAACTCAGAACCGAAGGGTATAAAAAGCTTTGTGAAGGAACGATGCAGCAGAATGTGTCGACTCGACTCAAAGGATGACATAACTATTCAAGTTTATTTTTTGATTTTATTTTTTTTTCTTACATGGAACCTGAACGAGTGCATTTTTAGAGACTTTACAATGACGTGGCAATCTAATAGTAATGTAAGACTTGCAGTTGGAGAACCTGTCCAAGCCTTTAGTGTCTCACATTTTAAAAATGACACTAAAAGGCATTTAATTCTTGAAAGTAAATCCTGGAAGTCAGGGCTGCCATTAATTAATTACTATTTTCATTGTCGATTATTCTATTGATTACTTTGACGACTGTAATCGGATAAAAAAAAAATTGGCACATTGTTCTGATTTTTCATTTAACCACATAAGCCTTTTTTTACACAATATTTGAAATATTTAAAAAAATGCAAATAATTAGTTGTTTTTTTTTACAATGCAATAACATAGTATTCCTTTAATGAAAGCTTGATCACTTGTAGTAAGTACTGTCTACCGTGTTGATTATTGTGGATTAATAAATTGAAAGCAGAATGTGCCTCAGAGAAGATTGGTTTAGCAGAATTTGAACCAGGTGAAGCTAAAAATGATACCTGAGGAGTTCTCAGGATATATTTATAGACAAATGTTTTTTTTGATCTTAAATGCAAAACATATATATTCTGTATACAGTTGTTGCTCAATTAGTGCTCTGACTCTTCTTTCAGCAAATGGGCAATTTTAGAGTCTGCATATTCCAATTAATCGATTACTAAATTAGTCAATAATGGATTAAGCATAATTAATTCCATTAATCATTTCAACCCTACTGGAGTCGTTATATGAACAATGCTTTCTCAGCAGTTTAACATGTGAATGTTTGCAGGGATCTACGGGGCTGGCTGCCTGATCACGGAGGGTTGCCGTGGCGAGGGAGGAATCCTGATCAACAGCGAGGGCGAGCGCTTCATGGAGCGTTACGCCCCCAACGCCAAAGACCTGGCTTCCAGAGACGTGGTGTCCCGCTCCATGACCATAGAGATCAGAGAGGGCAGGTAGGGTGGGACGCACACAGTTTTTCTGCTTCGTGGCTGTAAGCATGAAGCGGTCGATAAAACGGCCGCCCTGCTCTCTGTAGAGGTGTGGGTCCGGACAAGGACCACGTGCACCTGCAGCTCCACCACCTGCCTCCGCAGCAGCTGGCCACCAGGCTGCCCGGGATCTCCGAGACGGCCATGATCTTCGCTGGAGTCGACGTGACTAAAGAGCCCATCCCCGTCCTGCCCACGGTTCACTACAACATGGGAGGAATTCCCACCAACTACAAGGGACAGGTACGCTCCCCCCTATCCCGTTCACCGCTCTCAAATGTCTCCTCAGACCGTTAACGGTGAATTTCTTTTTTTTTTTTTCCCACCTTCAGGCGATCGATCACACCAACGGCGAGGACAAGGTGGTTCCTGGGCTGTACGCCTGCGGTGAGGCGGCTTGTGCCAGTGTGCACGGCGCTAACAGGCTGGGCGCTAACTCCCTGCTGGACCTGGTGGTGTTCGGGAGAGCCTGCGCGCTGACGATCGCGGAGGAGCACAAACCTGGTAAGACTTCCCCGCTTCCACGACAGACAACATGATTGAGGGGTCAATGTGTTAAATCAGCAGTGTTCCATGTGAAACCACTGCTAACACTTCTTTACGTCGCTTTAGGAGAGAAGCTATCCCCGCTGAAGCCCAGCGCAGGAGAGGAGTCTGTGGCCAACCTGGACAAGCTGAGGTTTGCTAATGGAAGTCTGAGAACATCTGAGATCAGGCTGAACATGCAGAAGGTGAACACTTTGAACACCAACTCGGCAGTCCGCCGTGGATTTGGTAGGACGTGTTCTTCCAAAAAGCTAAAATCGTTTTGTTTCCCCGCATCCAGACCATGCAGAACCACGCCGCCGTCTTCCGTACCGGCTCTGTTCTGAAAGAGGGATGCGATAAGATGGCCGACGTCTACCAGAGCATGGAGAAGATCAAAACGTTTGACAGAGGCAGGCTTCTGCCGTCGTCTGTGTACTCTGGGTCCAGCTGTGTGGGGAACTGACTAAGCTGGATTATTATTATTTTTTTTGTGTTAGGCATCGTGTGGAACACAGATTTGGTGGAGTCACTGGAGCTGCAAAACCTGATGCTGAACGGCGTCCAAACCATCAACGCTGCTGAGCAAAGAAAGGAGAGCAGGGGCGCCCACGCCAGAGAGGACTTCAAAGTTAGCCCTTAGATTTATATTTCTTTGACGTTACTGATCTTTGTATTTCCGTTTCTAGTAATTGTGACTTCATACTTTCATCTGACTATGATTAGTTGAGCATGATAAAAAGCATATCAGACTGATTTGTTAGAAAAATGTAGCTTCATTTTCTGACCACCTGGGGGCGCCCAGGGACTGAGCTTCCAACTCCTGATGAAAAGTCAAAGTGGAGTTAAAAATACGACCAACTTCACATCACATTTTAACTGGTAGAATTTCAGACCCTTCATCCTAATACACACGTTCTGGACCAGTGGTGTCCAAACGTTTTGCCATAAGGGCCAAAGTCGTTCAGTTGAAAGCACTTGGGGTGCATGTTTTTCAAAACATTTTTAAGATTAGCTTTTTGTGCCTCATTTCATTTTACCTGCTCAATAACAAACTAAAAAATGTTAGATTTGACCAAAATCGACCAAATTTAAAGATTCTTTAAAGATGCTCTTTTAAAGAAAATGTTATCTGTAGAAAATGGCTGAAATGGCCCCGTCACCTTGGACACCCCTGCTGTAGTCAAAACAAGAATCCATCCTAGCTAACGTACATATTTGAAATAACTTGTTTCAGAAAATGTTTAACATGATATTTAAAGCCAGGAATCTAGCATGTCCAGATACGCCAACACGCACTGTAAGACGACACAACTGTGTGAAAATGTTTGTTGCACGTGTGGTTCCATTCTCACCCTAGTCCGTCGCCATGGCACCTTTTTTTTTTTTTGTATATATATATTTATTCAGAATGTATGTCCATACAAAATCTACATCCAAAGTACAATATTATTCTTTTTTTTTTTTTTTTCCCCCCTGTGGAAATTCCCCTCCCCCCCCCCCCCCCCAAAAAAAAAAAAATAATAATTCAGAAATAAAACCCACCCACCCCACCCGCTCTCTCCATGTAACAACACATGTAGTAGTATTACATTTAGCACTACCCACACTTTTGATAGGCCAGAGTAGAGAAAAGGATACAACAAAAATATTAAAAGAATTGAAACAAGGCAGCAAAGATCAATACAGATCAGTCTCTCAGGTCTATTCTGGTTAAAATGTCCAGGAAGGGAGTCCATATCCGGTCAAACTTAGCCAATGTCCCACGTATTGAATGGAGAATTTTTTCAGGAGTGTCGCCATGGCAACTTGATCGGCTCGTTTGTGTTTCAGGATCGTATCGATGAGTACGACTACTCCAAGCCCCTGCAGGGTCAGCAGAAGAAGCCCTTCGAGCAGCACTGGAGGAAGCACACCATGTCATACGTAGACCCCAAAACTGGAAAGGTATCCCGTCCTCTGGTTTGTCGTCAGCTCACCGTCATTAGCGATGTCTAACGCGCCTCTCTCGTTCCGACCAATCCCAGGTGACGCTGAGGTACCGCCCCGTCATCGACAGCTCTCTGAACGAACAGGACTGCGCCCACGTTCCTCCTGCCATCCGCTCGTACTGAGAAGCTCTCCCCCCCCACACAGAAGGATCATAAACGGCTATTTAAGAGAAAAACACCATTTCTTTTAACAGAGAAGGCGGTTCATGTTGCACATTTGTAACCATTTAGCGATGCTGATCATAAAAACTGCCAGTTTCAGACCTTGGCGTCACGTTCCTGCTTCTGTCCTTCTTGCCTGTTTAGCCTCGACTTATCTCAGCAAAGGTCCGGTGGATTCTCACACACCGCCGGAGCTCTCGGTTCCTGTCGATATTAGAAACGCTGATGAGTTGAACTCTGACTAATGTTAAATAACAGAAAAAACAACAGCGAACAAATTTCAGTAGTCAAGCTCTGCTTTCTGTGACACTATTTTCTCACGCTTGTGTCGTTCTAAGTAGCTCTGCGATTTAAAATTCTCTCGGCTCAAAGAGGCGGTGGGGATGAATGCAATTCGATGCACACACGTCGCTGAAACGAGCGGGAAGGTTTTTAAGTGTGTAAATATTTCAGAAATGTTCAATAAATGTGCTCAGATGTACGCACCCGTTGCATCATCTGCCTGTTGCCGGTGTGTGATCTCCACACGGCTTCTGTTCAGTAATAAACCGGCTAAAAGTCCCGAGTGAGCTTCAGCTTTCTGTTTCAGTATCAGTATAAATGTTAACCAAAAGCAGCAGTTTGAAGATCTTCAACCACATTTGCATTTTAGCTTGTGGAACAAGGACTCCTTTATATGTTCTGCTGTCCTCCTCTGAGGACATTTTGCATAAAAGGTCAGCGAGTGCCTCTGTCGGAGTAACTACAGGGAAAAATGCTCCTTCCATTCAGCAGACGGAACAAAGCTGCGCATGTCTGGGGTTGAATTACACCTGGACAGACGTAATCCAAACCCATGAAGTCTCGATGGATTTGAAGGTGGAAGAAAGGCTCGGTTCAGAAAAAATGAAGCGCACATTGTTCTTTATGTTTTGAATTGATTAAAAGGGTGACTTAAGTTATTTTCTTGTTTGAGGGGGGGAAAAGTGACATTATTCTATTTTTTCCCCATTTGTATTTGTTTTCATATACTCAATAAAGTTTATGCTATGCATACAATCAAAAGCTCTTTGTTTTACCTTGTGGAATTAAAAGCGACAATGAAAAATGAAGTGATGGAAAAAAAAAAGAACTTAAGAAAATATGAGTGGGAGTGTTAAAGCACGCACACTAACATCTTTAGCAAAGTTGGGACTTTGCTCATAAACTCACGTTTTGGAATCAAACGTTTTTGCTTTCTATTGTAAAATATCTCAGAAATTTTGTTGCCTTTTTTCCAATAGGTCAATTAAAAATTGCGGCTATGTACAAGTTTTATTTTGGTGGTCGGAAGGGAGAAATGGCTACTTTGTCACCTCTCTTGAAACAGTGAATTATAAAAATGAGCAAATGTCAGAATAACAGTTCACGATCGAGCGTCTCTTTATCTATAAAGATCTTCCCACACAGTACACCCTAACTTTTTAACATTTATTTTTTCTCTACCAAAAAGTCTTTGGTTTTCATTTGAATTGTACACAATACGTCAATACACTTGGAAAATGTTTGAAACAATTTATCAGGCTTTAGAGGGTTTGTGTTTTTTTATTTTTTTTATTTTTTACTTTAGTTACATTAAAAAGTGTGTAATGATGAAACGTAACACCAGGTCGTTTCTTTTTGTTAGTATTTTTACAGGCGCGGTGTGTTTCCGTTTCTCAGACTATCCAGCAGGGGGCCCTACACAGCCACAACGCCAGGTGAGCCAGAGATATGAGTGGACTATTTGGGGTCACCAGGCCAGCGGGAGGCGCTAACACGTCATTAACGTCACCTCCTCCCCTCCCCCCCGGTAGCATATTAACCTAATAACTGCTTGGGCCACTTTAACCAGCAACAGCTGAAATCAAGCAATTAGAATAACTTGCAATGAGTTTTTTACAGCTGTGGAGGAAATGTGGCCAACTCATCTTTCCATCATTTGTCATAATCCACATTGGAGGGTTTTGAACATGAACAGCCGTTTCAAGATGATGCCACAACATCTCAATAGGATTCAGGTTAGGATTTCGACTAAGCCAGTCCAAACTTTTCATTTTATTTATTTATTTTTTTTAGCATAGCCATTCAGCAGCGCAATTGCTGGTGTGTTTTGGATCATGGTCCTGCTCAGGAACCCAGGTTGGTTTCAGCTTGAGATGGAAGGACGTTCTCCTTCAAGATGTTTTGGCCGACAGCAGAATCCATGGTTCCATTTGTCTCAGTAAGTCTTCCAGGTCTTGAAGCAGCAGAACAAAACCAGAACGCCACACTACCATCATACCAACATCATACGGTTGTTTGTATGATGTTCTTTTTCTGAAACGGCGCGTTACCTTTACGTCAGATCTAATGGGACACACACACCTCGCAAAGAGTTCAGCTTTTGTCTCTTCAGTTCATAATCTCTGACGTGGGGCAAGAAACCAGCAAGTTCCTGTGGGGCAATATCATCTCTTTCCACCCACAGCATCCGCTGTGACTGCACTCACAAAACCGCCGGAGCTAAGCCAATACACTCCTGACCACGCACACACACACACACAGACACACGCCCACGCACACACACACATCTTAAACCCATTTAGACTTGTTGAACACTTTTGAATTCACTCTGGGAGTTCAAAAGTGGAAGTAAATGTCTGCATGATATCATAACCCTGAGGAGATTTCTTAAACTCACAACCTGTTTACGCCAAAGAAATAAAAAAATAAAAAAATCTGAAATGAAAGTAAAATTAAGATAAAGATCAAGAGTATATTTTTTAAACCACTGTTAACACACTTAGTTGTTTACTTTCAGAAAAATACCTGCTTGAATACCGTGTCAAAAACATTTCTTAAAGAGAAAGTGAGAAGTACTGAGACCGTCTTCTTTAGCAGTGCTCCACTTTCACAGAATGTGTGTGCGTGTGCGTGCAGACGTGGGGAGCGGTGCGCATGTGTGTGTGTGAGGGGCCCACCACAACCATCCTGGAAAAAAAAAAAAAAAGCTGAGTGCACCTGTACACACGTCAATGATCTTGCATTTGGAGGGTTTTTGCAGAAACTTGATACCTGTGGTGTCAGAGGTGTCAGACATGCACAACCACAGCTCTTCAGTAGATCAGGCAGGTCAGGTCAAGACATTCAACCTGAACAGAACTGTTACACTAAAGTATATTAAAAAGTATTCATACCTTTCTAATTTTTTTTCCCCTTCTCATTTGACCACATTAAAATCGCAAACCTCCGTAATGCGATGCTGTGTGGACGGTCCAACGCGGAGCGGAAGGGAAACGTTTTACTATTACAAATCTACACAGTGCGGCTTGCATTTGTACTTAACCTCTTTCAACCATAACTACAAAGACTAAATCTGTCCTACACAGGAAATCACCCAGAACACCACAGCCGTCACCCCAGTGAGACACGGTGGCAGCATTATGAAAGAAGGGACGCAGCAAATAAAGCCGCTAAAAAATACAGAGCACTACAAACTTGTACCGTTTCTCACAGACCAAGACGGGAAAGTCTTACTGCCACAGACAAGAGCCAGAATCAAAATCTTCAGTCAGCCCTTTAAGATGACAGAGTTTCTGAAGAGTCAATTTTATTGCCTTATTTTAATCTCTCCATCTTTTCTTCAGAGCTAAACATTTTTTGAGTTAGCAGAGGGAGGCCACATACCGATTTCTATCACTTCATTGTACTTCTTTGCTCTGAGATCCTGTGCTGATGCAGGGAGACGTCTGTGCTAAAACACATATGAACGCAATGAATGATTTCCCTTATTTATAAAGACTTTTCCTGGATATTTAGTGAAGTTGCACCGTTGGCTTTGATCGCTCCAAGAATGTCCACGTTAAACTAAGCCCGCAGAGGAGGTGGACGGTCTGTCTGCTGCCACCAGCATGTTTTTGCTGAGCTTTTCTTCAGCAGGTCAGTCAGAGTTTAACTGGAGTTAAATACCAAAGTCACCATGCAGAAATATTTGAGACACATCGAGGCATAGCTGTTCCTTCCAGCAGGACTCAAACATACAGTGGGGTAGTTTAGACCAGGGGTCGCTGACCTCTACGTTACAAAGAGCAATTTTTGCTCATATTTTCATAAAACCTTGTTATGTTTTATAGTTAAAGAACTATATGTAACCTGTTGGGTTCCCAGCTAGGAGGGTTTGTAAACTCTTTTAACACATAGAGTTGTCTGATGGGGACATCCAGACATTTAACCCGGGGAGGGTGTAACCCTCTGGGTTCCCAGAAATGTGTGTGTTATTGTTGTTTTAAAAATGACAAGGTTAACAAATTTACTGTATGTAAATGAATATCTTAAAGTAAGATATAATTCCCAAGTCTTATGGTGGGAGGTGAAATGAGTATGAGTTCATTAAAAAGAACTTAAACAGACGGAAAAGACTTGTTAATATGTGTTGTTAAAATGTGGTGTTCTGTTACTTTAAGAACGAACCATACGGTATAGTTTATATGAAAAGTAGAGTTCAACACGAGGAGTGACAGACAAGAGTGCTGTGTATACGTTTGCTATTGGGTGATTGCTATTCTCCTGAAATCTGATTGACTGGGGGGCGGGACAAAGGAGAGAGCGAAAAAGAAAAAAAGAGAAAGGACGTCGAGGATGAGACTCGGTAAAGAGTCGCTGGAACTTTGGGTGAGGAGTCGTGGAGGAAACGCTTGCTCGTCGGTGAAACCATGAGTCGTTGGACAACCGCCTAAGGACCGCGAATGGACCGAGAGTGACGCGTTCGGTGAGCTGAAGGCCGGGGTTTTTGCCAAGGAGACGGTGGACCCGGAGAGACCTGCTGCACCTGCGTTGGGTCGCGGTTTGGATTTTCCTCGCCTTCGTGGATAAAGTAGTGCGGGGTTCGACTGCTTTCAGGAGACAGGAGTCGTCGGGAACTTACCTACATCAGTCGCTGTGGGTTGAGGACCCGGGGTGAGTGGAGTCAATATCAGGCCTGCAACGGGGGGTTTAATGACTATTTTGCCGGCTTTTATTTGTTTTATTTTGTTAAAAAGTAAGAACTCATATGCGTTCTGGAATGTTCTAAATAAGTTACTTCAGAACTCTTGAGGTGTTTAACAGTCCCTATTTATCAACCTATAGGTTGATAGAGCCTTGTGTACTTTTATTTGTCATTTGTTTTAATATTTCTAAGGGTAAGGTCTAGATACGGTTCCCACAGTGATACCTGTGGTGTATTTTCATTTCCATTCTTGAGTTAGTAAATAAATTCTTTATCCTTATCAAGTGTCCTTATTAATGGGTCAGACCTACTCAGTTTCACTGGCTGGACCGTGGGGTGTTACAGTAAGCTTTACGAACCCTGAGCGTTAAATCTAGCATAGATGACAGAAAGCGCTACATAAATGGAGGCACCGCTGGGATTAAAACACAGTAAACAATAAAATAAACTTGTATGTGAAAGCTAGACCCCAAGGTTTATTTAGTTAAGCTGTTTTTTATGTTAATGTCTGACCCACATTACTATCTTAGTTAATTTGAATCTGTAGTCTGAAAAAGGAAAAATAAGAATTAATTAGGACTTTCCAAAGCAGAAATAAGTAAGTAAACCATTATCTACAGAATGTCATTGTTGGAAAATTGGTGTACAGGGGAGGGCTTAGATGCGTCCCATGCACTTGTAGTGAAACAGGTCCCTGTCGAGACCACAGTTAAGCACATTGAAGAAACTTTGATGACTATCAAAGCCCTAGGACGAGTTAGGGTGAGAGGACGTATGTTTAACCCTCAATCACAGTCATTGATAGTTTTATGCGAGTGTAGTGAAAGAGTACACACAAAAACTATACCTTTGGATGTGCCACCTATTGAAGGAGGTGAACTGTGGACATTGCACGGGCCTGCAGATGAAGAAAATGTCAACCCGGAAAAGAGACAAACAGATCCTCTCTCACAAGGAAGTTCCACATCAACTGAAGAAGCAGCAGCACCAGAAATGCTGTCAGCAAATCCTATGCCAGGAAACTCTGCAGAGTCAATCATAAGAGCAGTTGGTGAACTGCTAGCAAAGACAATGAGGCCTGCCCAAGAAAGTAATGTCTTCAGGCGTCTCCGAGCATATTCTGGCATAAGTCCCACACCTCCAGGAGAGGAGAGTTTGGATACATGGATGGAGCAAGCACAGCTAATGGTGGATGAGAGTGACTGTTCCATTCGAGAAAAACGGAAAAGGATCGTAGAAAGCTTGAAAGGACCTGCTCTGGAAATTGCTCAAGCCGTACGGACTGATGATCCAGATGCATCCCCAGAGGAATATATTGAAGCTCTGGAAAGAGCGTTTGGATCACCAGAGAGTCCTGAGGATCTCTACTTCTCCTTCAGAGCCTTACGTCAAAGCGCAGGTGAAAGTCTTTCAGATTTTTTACGGAGAGTGGAGCGAAAGCTAACAAAAGTTGTTCAGCGAGGAGGGATAACTCCCAACCTGAGGGACAGTGCACGTGTGGAACAGCTCCTTCGTGGAGCCACAGAGTCCGAAATACTGCTACTACAGTTACGCCTAAGAGAAAGAAAGCGTAATCCTCCTCCCTTCCTGACACTGTTGAATGAAATCAGAGAAGAGTTTCAACAATCAGTGAGGAAGAAAAATATGGCTCCTTCAGCTAGATCGATTGTCAGGCAGGTGAGGGTGGAAGATGAAAATAAGTCAGAATCTGAAGTTCAGGAGCTGCAGGCTCAAGTCAAAATGCTGCAGTCCCAAGTGGCTGAACTCACAACTGGACAGTTGAAAGCCACCTCGAATGCTCAAAAAGTATTCCACACAGATGAAATTAGACCCAGAGAAAATTATGAAGTTCAGGCTTTAAGAAAACAAGTTGAGGATGTGCAACATCATCTCAATATGATGACTGTGACACACACAAATCCTCCTCAGTCTAAAGGTGCAAGATGGAGACCGGAAAACCAAGCAAATAAAGTGAATAAAGCTCCCTCTCACCTCAGTAGCCCAAGAACTACTCACACCAACCATGACGAAGAGGATTTCTTCTGTTACAGATGTGGGGAAGGAGGACATGTGTCTACTCATTGTACAGCTCCTGAAGACAATGGCAAAGTCATTCAGAAACTGATTTGTTCTCTGAGAAGGCAAAAAAGAAATAATGAGATAAACAAACAGGAAAAAGAGACCTCAAGTACCAACTGCTCTGTCAAAAGAAATGCAGTTGAGACCCAACATGCTACAGGCATCCCTAAGGGACTAGTAGGAGAGGCCTCGCTCAGTAAAGTAATCATTGAAGGTCAACCAACCAATGCCCTGATGGACAGTGGTTCTAGTGTTACCATAATATTTGAAAGCTGGTACACAGACCATTTGTCCCACTTACCTCTTCATCCTATTTCCAGCTTGGCACTTTGGGGACTCAGTGAATCCTGCTATCCATACAAGGGCTATATAGCTATGAATGTTGAGTTCTTGGAGGATGGTCTTCACACAGAGCCAACGACAGTGTTAGCCCTAGTCTGCCCCGACCCTAAGGGTCCAGACCAGGCCCCAGTAATCATGGGAACCAACGCCTGTCGTTTTCATCACCAGCCCAAGACTCCAGATGAAGCTGAATGCCATGGACAGGCTCAGTCATGGCGAGTTTCTGTCAGTACACCAAAGACCTTCAAACAGAAACACCCCTCACGCCAGCTGGATGATAATGTTGGACACATAAAATGGATGGGTCCTGGACCTCTTAAGATCCCCCCTGGTGGTTCAGCCCTGGTAGCCTGTAAAGTCATTGCAAAAGTGTCTTGGGAGCAGGATATGTTGGTGGTTGAGCCTCGTGAGCAGCCCTCTCTCCCAGATGGAATACTGGTGCCACCATGTGTTCTCTTACCATCTGACATGAATGTAAACAACTTCTCACTGGTGCTAAAAAACGAGTCAATCAAACCCAAAGCCATCCCTAAGGGCACCATTGTGGCATGTATTCATAAAGCCAACGTTGTGACCGAGTTACACAAAGGCAAAGAGTCAAGTCAAACAATAGATCCTGGATTGTTTGATTTTGGCGACTCTCCAATCCCAAGTGCCTGGAAGGAGAGGCTTGCTCATAAGCTATCAGAGAAAGCAGGAGTGTTCTCCCTTGAGGAATGGGATGTTGGACTGGCCAGAGGAGTCGAACATACCATCCGCCTCAGTGACTCACGACCTTTTCGAGAAAGATCAAGACGTCTTGCCCCTGCAGATATCGATGACGTGCGAAGCCATCTGCAGAAACTGCTGGCAGCAGGAATAATAAAGGAGTCATGTAGTCCTTATGCTTCGCCCATCGTGGTTGCAAGAAAAAAGAATGGCTCGATCAGGATGTGTATTGATTACCGCACCTTGAATGCACGAACAATCCCTGATCAATACACCGTTCCTAGGATTGATGAAGCCTTGGATTGTATGACAGGAAGCCGCTGGTTTTCTGTATTGGATCTTCGAAATGGCTATTACCAGATTGGTATGGCTGACCAAGACAAGGAGAAGACAGCCTTTATCTGCCCCCTAGGGTTCTTCCAGTTTGAGCGTATGCCCCAAGGCATTACAGGAGCCCCGGCTACCTTTCAACGGTTAATGGAAAAGGCTGTTGGAGACATGAACCTCCTGCAATGTTTAGTATACCTGGATGACCTAATAGTGTTCGACCGGACACTAGAGGAACATGAGGAACGTCTCCTCAAAGTATTGGACCGACTACAAGAATATGGTCTGAAGGTGTCTATTAATAAGTGTCAGTTCTGTCAACCTCAGGTCAAGTATGTCGGCCACATTGTGTCTGCTTCAGGAATTTCTACTGACCCAGAAAAAATTAAAGCAGTCCTTAACTGGGAGCAGCCTACGGATCTTAAGAGTCTTCAGTCGTTTTTGGGTTTCTGTGGCTACTACAGAAGATTCATTGCCAACTACTCTTCCATTGTGAGACCCCTGACAGACTTAACCAAAGGCTACCCTCCTGTTAACAAAGGACAGAAAGCAGTTGACTCCAATTCAGTCTACCTTAAAAAATCTGAACCCTTTGGAGACAGGTGGACTTTGGCCTGTACTACTGCTTTTAAGAAAGTAATACAGTGCCTTACAAATGCGCCGGTCCTGGCATTTGCCGATCCAACTAAGCCCTACATATTGCATGTAGATGCCAGCTTTGATGGGCTAGGTACTGTGCTCAACCAGGAACATCCAGAAGGATTGCGTCCTGTAGCCTTTGCCAGTCGAAAGCTGAGAAACTCTGAGAGAAACTATCCGGTCCATCAACTCGAGTTCCTCGCACTCAAGTGGGCTGTGGTCGATAAGTTACACGATTACTTGTACGGAGCCAAGTTCACTGTGAGAACCGACAACAACCCACTGACCTATGTCCTTACTACGGCCAAACTTAGTGCTGCAGGTCATAGATGGTTGGCTGCCCTGTCCACCTATGATTTTGGCATTCAGTACCGACCAGGCAGGGAGAATATTGATGCCAACCTGCTTTCCAGAAATGCAAACTCTGAAGAGGAGGGGTGGATACCCCCATCTGGAGTGAAAGCCCTATGCAAAACTGTAAGTGTTGCTGGGGTCTCTGAAAACATGCGGTGTGTGGATCAACTGGGTGTATCTCCATCCGCCATTCCTGATCTGTATGTGTACCCCATCTCTCTTGGTGAGAACCCAGTGCAACAGTTCAGTATGACAGACCTAAAAAATGAACAAGACTCAGACAAAGCTATTGGAAAGATTAAAAATGAGATAAAATCTGGAAATTGGCCCTGTAGCTTCCAGACGGATCATCAGGAGGCCATTCTGCTGCAGCGAGAAAAGGAAAAGTTGCAGATAAAGAATGGACTGATGTATAGGAGAACTTTAAGGCCTACAGGGAAGGAAGTGTTCCAGTTGGTGCTTCCACCAAAACATTGGCTTCAAGTATTAAAGCAGTTGCATGATGACTTTGGGCACCTCGGTATTGAAAAAACAACCGAGTTGGTGCGGGATCGGTTCTATTGGCCGAAAATGGCACACGACATTGACCATTATGTCAAGACCTGTGGGATATGCGTGGCTCACAAGACCTTGCCTCGCAAAACCAGTCCCCTACACCAGATCACAAGTCGGGGCCCATTAGACTTGGTCTGTATAGACTTCCTGTCAATCGAGCCAGATTCTCGTGGGGTGGCCAATGTTCTCATTATTACTGACCATTTTACTCGGTATGCTCAGGCCATACCCACCAGCAACCAAAGAGCTACTACAGTTGCTAAAGTTCTGCTAGAAAAGTTCTTTGTGCACTATGGTCTGCCATGCCGAATCCACTCTGACCAAGGTCGTGATTTCGAGAGTTTACTGATCAAAGAGCTCCTTAATATGCTGGGGATAAAGAAATCAAGAACTACACCCTATCATCCCCAGGGAGATCCCCAGCCAGAGCGCTTTAATCGTACTCTCTTGTCTATGTTGGGCACTCTCGAGCCAAAGGACAAACAAAAATGGAGTCAGCATGTGGCCTCTATGGTTCATGCTTATAACTGTACTTGTAATGAGGCCACAGGATATTCACCATACTTTCTGATGTTTGGCCGGGAGGCTCGCCTGCCTGTGGATATGTGTTTTGGTTTGTCTCAAGCTGGAGAAGAAGTCATGAAACATCATCAATATGTGAACAAACTGAGAAAAGAGCTACGTCATGCTTGCCAGCTTGCGACTGAGGCTTCCAACAAGAATCATCAGAAAAACAAGAGAAGCTATGATAGCAGGGTACGTGCTCAGAACCTGGAGGAAGGAGATCGGGTTCTTATTCGAGCCTTGGGAATCCCTGGAAAACACAAGTTAAAGGAGAAGTGGAATCTGCAACCTTATGTGGTTGTTGGAAAGCTCCCTAACTTACCTGTTTATCGGGTAAAACCCGAAAGTGGACGAGGTGTAGTAAAGACTCTCCACAGAGACCATCTGCTACCAATAGGGTTTCTGGTGAGGATTCCAGAAATCCCTGAAAGAAGCTGCCTGCCTCAGAGACCTTCCACCAGATCCACTGATGTATCTACAGCAAAGTATGAGGTACAGCATTCCGCAGAGGAAGTGAGAGATGAGGATTCTGAAGAGGAGGAAGACGTCTCTCAGCAGTTCTGCAGAGGAGTTGTCCAGGATGCCTGGTTAACACGTCCTCCAACGGTCCAGTTATTGACCCTTGCTAATGACAGATCTGATGTCATCTCGGAAGGAGATCTTGGTGGACCACCTCTGTCATGCAATGAGGAGGGATTGCTTGATCACTACGCAGTTGTAGAAGAGGACCCTGTGGCGGACACAGGGCTGGAGGTGGGAGACGTCCCAACATCTAGTGTGTCTGATGATGAAATTAACTCTACAAGTGTTCCTGCTACTAAACGACTGGTTAAGCCTGTCATCCGTCTGAGTTACGACGAGCCGGGAAAGCCCACGGACAAGCCATTGATCATTGTGCACAGGGGGGTGAGGATATACATAACCAGAGATCCTGAGGAAGATCCTACAATTTTCTGTCCTCTGCCCTGCAATGTCCCAGTTCATAGAGTAGCAAGCTGCAGCTTTGTGAGTTTGTAGCATACAGAACTGTCTGATGGGGACATCAAGACATTTAACCCGGGGAGGGTGTAACCTGTTGGGTTCCCAGCTAGGAGGGTTTGTAAACTCTTTTAACACATAGAGTTGTCTGATGGGGACATCCAGACATTTAACCCGGGGAGGGTGTAACCCTCTGGGTTCCCAGAAATGTGTGTGTTATTGTTGTTTTAAAAATGACAAGGTTAACAAATTTACTGTATGTAAATGAATATCTTAAAGTAAGATATAATTCCCAAGTCTTATGGTGGGAGGTGAAATGAGTATGAGTTCATTAAAAAGAACTTAAACAGACGGAAAAGACTTGTTAATATGTGTTGTTAAAATGTGGTGTTCTGTTACTTTAAGAACGAACCATACGGTATAGTTTATATGAAAAGTAGAGTTCAACACGAGGAGTGACAGACAAGAGTGCTGTGTATACGTTTGCTATTGGGTGATTGCTATTCTCCTGAAATCTGATTGACTGGGGGGCGGGACAAAGGAGAGAGCGAAAAAGAAAAAAAGAGAAAGGACGTCGAGGATGAGACTCGGTAAAGAGTCGCTGGAACTTTGGGTGAGGAGTCGTGGAGGAAACGCTTGCTCGTCGGTGAAACCATGAGTCGTTGGACAACCGCCTAAGGACCGCGAATGGACCGAGAGTGACGCGTTCGGTGAGCTGAAGGCCGGGGTTTTTGCCAAGGAGACGGTGGACCCGGAGAGACCTGCTGCACCTGCGTTGGGTCGCGGTTTGGATTTTCATCGCCTTCGTGGATAAAGTAGTGCGGGGTTCGACTGCTTTCAGGAGACAGGAGTCGTCGGGAACTTACCTACATCAGTCGCTGTGGGTTGAGGACCCGGGGTGAGTGGAGTCAATATCAGGCCTGCAACGGGGGGTTTAATGACTATTTTGCCGGCTTTTATTTGTTTTATTTTGTTAAAAAGTAAGAACTCATATGCGTTCTGGAATGTTCTAAATAAGTTACTTCAGAACTCTTGAGGTGTTTAACAGTCCCTATTTATCAACCTATAGGTTGATAGAGCCTTGTGTACTTTTATTTGTCATTTGTTTTAATATTTCTAAGGGTAAGGTCTAGATACGGTTCCCACAGTGATACCTGTGGTGTATTTTCATTTCCATTCTTGAGTTAGTAAATAAATTCTTTATCCTTATCAAGTGTCCTTATTAATGGGTCAGACCTACTCAGTTTCACTGGCTGGACCGTGGGGTGTTACAGTAAGCTTTACGAACCCTGAGCGTTAAATCTAGCATAGATGACAGAAAGCGCTACATATAAAAAAAACCCTGGGATTTAGAATAATGCCAAGCCTTTATGACAAGACAATGCAAACATTTTGGTTCAATATTTATGGAAATTTAAGAGAATATTTAGTTCACTGACTAAAAATAAAAAAATATTGCCAGTTTCACTCGGTTGTTGAAGTTTGATTCAAATATGGCATGAATATATATATATTATATAAAAGAAGCTAGGAATAGCTTTTATTTCACTTTTATGTTTAAAAATATTTCTCAGGTGAAACTGAGAAATATTGCCGAGTGAAACTGGCAATATTTTTTATTTTTTTGAATTTTTAGTCAGTGAACTAAATATTCTCTTAAATTTCCATAAATATTGAACCAAAATGTTTGCGTTGTCTTTAAAATTTTTGGTCGTTTGTTATGAAGCCAAATGCAAACACAACTGAGACTCTGTGACAAGACTTGAAAATTGACATTCATCAGTTACTTCCATCCAGTTTGACTAATTTTAGACAGTTTTACAGATGAAATAAAATAAAAATAATGTGCAATAATGTCAGTCTCTGGATGTGGATCTGCAAAGTATCGAGAGGAGTTGGGGACGGGGCTTTGGGGGGGTGTAACACATAAAATTAAAAGAAAATCCATTGAGTATGGAATATGATAAAAAAACCCAACTATGACTGAATACTTTTGCAAGTCCCTATATCTGTACATTTCTCTCTCAAGTTTTCCGTTGTTATTCCTAAGCCATCATTGAGAAAAATCCGAGGCGATGACAAGGAATCCCACGGTCTCAAAAAGGAACAGATTTGAGAAAATGGAACTAAGTAATGGCAATGGTGGAGAGAAATGGTTCCACTGTATTGCACAAGGACTTAAAATTGAAGAAGGCAATAAAAAAAAAAAGGAACAGCTGAACAGCAATTGCAGAAGTTTATTGAAACATCAGTTTGGACATGAACTCGTGTGATGAAGGAGTGAATGGAGGAAGCGAGGGCGGGGCAAGTGGAGACAAAAACGTTTACTGTAACAGGCTCGGCGTGTGGAAAGGGTTCCATGGACGTTCTCAGGCCTCTGCAGACATCTTGGAGACTTGAGTCATGTCTTGTTCTCTTTGCATCTAATGTTGTCTGTTCATGTCTAATGAGGGAAAATAAAAATCAATGTTCGTCTTTTGTTGCAGTATTAGGGGTAAAAAAAAAAAAAAAAAAGCATTAATCTCCCTTTAAAAGCAAGAACACGTCGGAGGACAAGATCAGAAATGCTTCAACTTTAAATTTACATCAAACTCACGTCTTAAATGGACAATTTTTCTCTTTTTTTTTTATTGCAGTTGGATAAGCAAAACGGAAAGAGGAGGACTCAAAATGATTTACGTTGCGCTTTTATTTATAAAGGTGTTCTTTATTGAGAAACAAAGCCCTTTAAGCATGGTTCGGAAAGAGTAGAAAAAGGGAAAATAAAATCATTGCCAAATCGTCGGAACGGTTCGGTTTAATTCGGTTTAATCAGATCGAGTCAGAGCCAATAGAGAGGAAGCTGCGTCCGCTACAGCAGCTCCACTTTTTCTAAATTTATGCTGATTTTGTGAGAGACTGATTGTCCCACTTTGTCTGAAATAATAAAAATAATAATAAAAAAATCATTTTATACAAAAATAAAACTGTCAGACGAGTAGCAGGTCCTTAATCATTTTGATTACAAAACAACGATGGAAAAAAATTCACACTGATTACATTCTCTTTAACACAATTATTCGATAATGCAACCGCAGGGCAGCTTCTCATTACGTAACAGAGGCATGCGTAGTAAAGGTATGAAATAGAGACGCTAGCGTGCGGAAGCCATGACGACAACTACCACGACGTAAATGATGCAAAGGACGAGGGATCCGAGCCCGAGCCCCAGAGCCACGTGGTTCAGCGTCTTGGCGGTCCTGCTGTTCCTCTCTGCAGACATTCGGTCACCGGTGTGGTTGGCTTCACGGGCCTGGAGGCAAAAAAAAAACAACAACAAGGAAATATTGAATAAAATAAAACGGGCACATACAGACGCAGTGCAATCGGAGTTTGAAAGTAAATCTCATTTCTGCGGCACACGAAGGAAGAATATTAAACTGCCGCTTTATCCAGTCAGTGAGTTTAATGGTGCAACAAGAGGAACATCTCATTCCCCTCCCCCCCCCTGTTTTTTTAATAGAGAACATTTTTTACCAACACTGCAAGGGAACCAGACCCACCACAGTGTTTGCCTCGGCTGCCTGGACAGGAGACACACACACGATAAGCCTATCCGGGGAAAAATCTCAACCTTGATTCATGCTTCTCAGCAGAGTATAGGTGACGAATTAAATACACCTGAAATCCTCAACATCTACTGTATGCACTGCAGCCACTGAAACTACACACCAACCTGGAGAAGTGCAAGAGGAAGGAGGACAAACGTTCCCCACGAGAAAACCCAGAGTTTGGTATGTAAACGATGCTAATCAGCAGTTAGCATCCAGTTACCATCAGTGGGCTTACAACGAACGCAACTACAAAACAGTCAAAGGAAAACAAACACCGAACCCGCATGTTTTTATCTTCAGGCTCCACGATCGCAAAGGTGTATAATTAAATGGATGCTCATGTGGGAGGGGGGGAGCTAACAGGTCGCAGCACTTACACTCCTAATGGGAAAAATATAGCAACTTAAATGGTAAGTAAAAATTGTAATTGTACAGTGTGCAGCTGTTTACAGTACATTACAGGCATGTGATGTTTGTACTGTAAACATCTGCAGCTCTGCCCCAGCACACATCTGTAGGAGAACCCACAGATTTGACTGGTACAGCAGTTTTAGGCACTTTTTTTTTTTATGATATATTTTTGTTCCAACTACAGCATATCTGTTGGTTTTTCTTAAATAAGGAGCGATTCATCTTGCTCCTTACAGAACTGAAAATGAAAAGTTTATGGTGTGTATTCCAGTAGTGTGTATAAAAGGGAACAAAAACAAGCAGGGTTTCCCACTACACACACACACACACGCACACGCCTCCACTTAACACGCAGTGTAATTCTGTCACTTGGAGTTCCAATGAAGAGTTTACACACACAGATGCACGAACACCCCCACCATGGGCATCAATGCCATTGGTTTTATTGATGGATTTGAAATGTTCTTTTTTTTCAGGCTAGAGTGAGGTCATCCTGAAATCAATTTCAAAATGTAAACTGTGTGTGTGAATAGCAAACTACATCCTGAGAAGACTTTTCAAAATCTATAACAAGCTTCGAAGTTTTCTTTTCAAAGTTTTGAGGTTTTTTTTTTTCTTATTGAATTTTTAGGTTCAAAACCAACTGTCCTTAATAATGATATTGAAAGCATTTGTTCTTTCATTGTACGTTCTCTGATGATTGTTGGCAAGATGTTTTTAAAACAGTTACAGCCAAGTATTTCTCATCTGGGAACATTCTGACTGAAAGACGTTATTTTTTGGTCTTGTGGGGACGGTGGTAGGAGTTTGTTCCCCCAGTTGGTGGGTTGCCGGTTCGATTCCCTCTCCGTCCGCCCATGTCGTTGTGTTCTTGCCAGCTGGTGTACGGCAGAACGCCCCGGGGCGGCTGTAGCTCTAGTTTTCCACCATCCTGGTGGGTTCAGTGTTCTTACACTCTTAGTTTTGCACCGCATATTTTCTGCGTACAGCACACAGTGCACCACAATGAGAACAAGCAGCCGACATTTTGGGTTTTGCTTACAACAGATCATCAGCTTTGTTCTGACTTTATCGTGTTGTGCTCCTCAGCGGTCTGCTTATGCTCCAGCCTGACTGCGACTTCCTGTCTCCTGCAAGCCTCGTTCCTGGGATGTTTCTGCAACACTCGTCACTCTCCTGCCTCTGCACTCGTCTCGCGTGGATTAGGCTGTGTTTGCTCAAGTGCTGTAAATACCGTAAGCCCCCTTCCAATGATCTGCTCGGTCCGAGTCTGCATTCTTCTCCATTGTCTGATAGAGAACGGGGCCACCGTGGATGAGCTTAGGCAGCTGTTTAACGTGGGTAGAATGTACGATTACGTGGAGACGAACTAAAGCAGAACAAAACACAAAAGCTTGGCGAGGTCGTCTGTCTCGCAAAGTGTCTATGTAATCTTGCATGTTCTAAGCGAAAAAAAGAAGAGAAAAATGAAAATCAAGACTGAAAGGTCACCATTTACACAAATATAAGCATTCTGGACTTACTGGACTTCAGTAATTCACTGTAAAAACACAAGATCATACCAAGTAATTTTAGTCTAGTTTTTAGTGCAGATATGAAATATGACATCACTTATAACAGGAAAAATGTCGTTACAGGTGAAATAATCTGTAAATTGAACTTTTTCATCAATACTAAGGAATTATTGATTTAAATCAAGCTCTTTTATCCTAATGAAAAGTTACTTGTAATTTAGTTTTGTCTTATTTCAAGTGTGCTAGGATATTTGCACTGGAAACTAAACAAAAAAAAAACAACCTGGTAAGATTTTTTTGTTTTTGCAGTGCAGTCACTTGGATCTCATCTTAAAGTGATATGAAGCCAAACGCAACAAGCTGCACTGCTACAATGTTACAGTACATGAGCCCAGGCATAAAAAAATAAAAATAAAAAAAACTTCAAAAACCCGCAAGAGTTTGAATCTCCTTTGAGTTTCATGTGAAAATGCATGTAGGTTGATCAAAGAAAGATTGAATCCAGGAAGTAGCGTCACGTTTACAGTAAACGTGGCCGAGCCGGTCAGAGTTATGTCCCTCTGCAGCCACCATAAAGGCTGCTTGACCATTAGAGCGATTTCATTTCTCCCAGCTGACATCTAAAGACATGTTAATGTTCAACTATTTGCTCAGGGTGGGAAAATTCAGTACACATTAAGGTTTACGTGCAGCTGCGTAAATTTATGAACTTTCCGTCAAGTCGTCAAAAAGTGTTGAGATAAAAACAACCTGAAAAAAATACAAAATACACTAAATGGCTTAACTTCTCAGGAGGGAGCGCTATCCAAGTGTGAGAAAGTAATCCCTTCTTTTGTTAAGCCGTAAAATACAGGTGAATAACCAAAGTGTTTGAAAATCTGAGTTTAATTTCAGAAGCAGCATCCAAACATCCAATCCTGATCACTAAGAGAGTCATGAAGTCGCCTAAAAGAGTTAAAAAAAAAAAGGAACAGATCACAGCCAGATCTACAGAAATTAACAACTAGGAAACAAACTCACTGATATCTATCAATCCAGATTTATAAGGTTTTCAAACAGTTGTGATCAAAATTGCCAAAATCCCTCCATGGCCAACGTCAGCGACTCATTGCTAGTCATCGCAACTCCTTAACGTCACAATCATTATGTTCACTTTTCTCCCATAGGTCCAGGTTGGTGTGGACAGATTTCATTCTTGATAAATAAACTCCTTTTTGATTTACTCTGGTTATCTTTGATATGATTTGAATCAGTTTGATGAGTTGAAACATGTAAGTGCGGCCAAAAAAAAACAAAAAAACAAAGCAAAAAAAAAAGTCCCAGAAGGAATCTGTGAGGGAGTGTGGGAGTGAAGGAAGCTTTCCACAGAACTCTATCGGATACATTCTTTTGCCTGAGACTGTTTTCTTTTAGTTAACAGAACAAAGACAACATGCATGCCATTTAGCTTCAGGGTGGATGTCTTTCCATGAATACCCAGCTAAAGCTGCCACGCTGCTGGCCTTGAATTTGGAGGAATGTTATGAGATGGTAAGGATGCATCCACAGAGCTATTCACCCAACTCTAACCCACTCCCACAGTCTGACAGAACCATGCTGAACGGATGTGGTGTTCAAACAAAACAAAAACAAAAACGCTCGCTCAGCCGTTGGGTCTGATTGCAGCTCCATTATTAAATTGAGTTTTAAACGCTTCCGCGATAATGCTGCTCCTGCCATTGTTCTCTCGGTCTGCAGAGGCCGGCCTGACTGGAAGGCCCATTACGAGAGATGTAAACAAATGAAAGAGGGCCGAGCGCAAAAAGAAAATCAGATTTCACAAGTGGCTCGGCCATGTGAGTCAAGGCGAGGGAAGGTCGACTCATCCATGTCTTTGCAATGTGCCTCACTGCTTTCAATCTCCTCGTTTAAAAAAAAGAAATGAATAAAAATAATTAAAAAAAAGAGGGTTGGAAAAAAATGCATAAAACAGAAATCTGAATAAGACAGAAAGATATAAGCTTCGAGCGTTCTGTTCTCAGAAGAAAACAGGACGCTGCATTCAGATGGCTACATTCAGAGGGATTTTGTTTCTCAATTTCGCCATTTTCTCAATTGTTTTTTTTTTTTTTTTACTCATTTTGACCATTATTTGGTCTCCTTTAACCTTACTACATATAGGGAAGGTTATTTTCCCCACTTACTAACAAATTAGCTTGACTTTGTTGTTTCAGAAAGTCAGTCCTGAAACAACCTTGAAAACCCCCCCGCAGCCCACAAAAACAGAGTTCTCACCAACATATTTCACAGTAGGAACGACGTGTGTAGCTTTTTTCACTTGTGGTAAAACACGTTTAGTTGTGGCCTTATTTGAACAAGTCTTTTTCCGAGCGTCTATTGTTCCCTACACGTAAACAGAACTTTACAATGTCTTCTTTTTTTTTTTTTTAAAAGCCTTCCCCCAAAACAGCTCATATTTATCCAGTCTACCCGAGGTGTGGCAGCCACCGTTTGGTAGGCTTGCTCTTGTGCCACACTCTTTCCACGTTGAAATGATGGCCTGAGCAGTGTAATCGAACCCTGTTTTTAAAGTTTTAAAGTCCCTCCCTGACCTCTCTGCTGGGACTCTGGGTTTTTATGATAGGAGTGCATTTTTCAGGTTTGTCACATGACAAAATGGAGAAGAAAGAAAAACTTTAATATCATGGAAAACATGAAAGAACCTTCGCTCATCAACTTTTATATCTGGTTTTTATTATGCTTACCGTCAGGGGGAGAGACCTACAGCTTGTCTAACTTTATATTGGCTGTAAAAGAATATTGCTTTGTCATTTTCAAGCAAGCTCAGTAACGTATGAAAAACCAGTAGAGGCTGGAGGGGGAGGGAGAGAACTGAAAGGTGCCACACGTAGTCAAGATTGTAGATAAAATTCCCCATTGTGCGTTTTGGTAATTTGTGAGTAACACCCTGGAGCGCTGAAAGGGAAAAGCACACTTGTTCAACCATGTACAATAATTGAGTTTGTTTATTCAAACATATTCAAAGACACTGAAAGACAGAATGAACAGTTGATTTAAAAACCCCAGATGAACAGGTTATTCAAGCCTCAATTTACCAGACTGCAAAAGTCAATCTTTACATCTGCATTCTAGAAAACCCAACCCCCCCCAAAAAAACGCTCATGATAAAGAAACATACTGCAAATGTTGAAATTCTTGAGCAATTGCCAACAGTAAGTTTAAAGGAGGGCTGCATTTCCCAAATGTCCACCAAGAGTGAAACCACGGGTTGCACATTGAGACCGACAAGAGGAAATGATCCCATGCTGGAGTTTCTCGCCTGGCGAAAAACACCCTCGCCCTCGCACGCAATGACAGTTGACCCAAAATGGTTTGATGCAGTAATAAAAGGCTGATTTGAAGAGGAAGAAAGCAACCCTTTCATGGCGCTAACACAAAAGGCGGAGAGCGGCTTGCGGTAAGCTCAGATTCCCAACAAAACGCTGCTTGTCTTGACGTTCCGCACAAACTGCGTTGACCCGAATCTGAGATCAGACTTGTTCAAAACAGTACAAAAAAAAAAAATTATTTGAACTTGATTTGCAGCAGATTTTGTCCACCTCCAACATTTCTGCCATTATTTTCCTTTTCCGGTGTAAAACAACTTTACTGTCTTTGCAGGAAGAAAAAAAAAAAAGGAGCCAACTCGAGTGAAAACCACTCAGGACGTTTTCCCGATGGCCGTGGGTTCAGTGGAATTAAGAAGTTTGTTTTGCAGCATCCTGTTGCCGTCTCCGCCTGCTGCTATCTCAGCCCTCAGACGCGAGTCCTAATAAGGAAAAAACCTAACGGTCGAATCCCAAACCACGTTGTGTTTACAGCGTCTTCACAATTGAATGTAAACAGATCATAAATGATTAAGTCTTAGCCGACAAGTAGCTCTTCATGTGATTAACTTTCTGCGCTGGCGGCTCCTCCATCTTTTTCAGTAATATGGGACTGTTTAATAAACACAACAATTTGAAAAAGTTTAAACCAACTGATACCAGCTCTGACTGCATTATTGTTGTGCTAAAAGGTGGATCTCTACTTCAGCCTGAAGTCTTTTGCATCCATCCTCCCATCAGGCTAACGTGCTACGCTAGTTTCTCCCTCAGACATGCCTTTGCATGTTTCTAAATCTCAGTTTTGGTCTTTGCTCCTTCTTCAACATATTTCCCGTGGCCACTAGATGAACTGCGTCAATGGGCAATCAAGACATCTGACGACTTTTTTATATTTTTATTTTTTATCTGTGATGGCTTTCTTCTTGCTACTCTTTCCCCGGCTAGATTTGTGTCGCACACCACAACTAGAGATTCTCACAAAAGATCACATGAAACTACATTGAGGTTTGCGGCAGTAATGTGACAAAAAATGGAGAAAAGTTCAAGTGTTTCTGAATACTTTTGCAAGGCAGTATATATCAACCCTAAACAACATATTCATCACGCAGAGCCACTACGAAGCAACGCCTAGGAGAATGCATAAACCAAAGCAGGAAACTCTTCTGTAGGACACGCAGGAGAATAAAGTTTTTTTTAGGGTCCTGAAAGCAAACGCGGTTTCTTCGAAATGCTGTTCATTTCGAACAAACTCCAGTTTTTTCCATTCCGAACAGCATTCCAGCGGCCTCTCTTCCTGCAAGTATTGTTGTGGAAAGGAAAACGTTTCCTGTCTCGCTGCTCTTCTGGTAAGATGATAACACTGCAGATCCCAGAAGAGATGCAATAAACATCATTATGCCATTACCAATTACCCCATTACTCTGAGAGAGACCAGATGATGCACTTTGTTTGAGTTACAAAAGGACAAATCGTTTGCTGATGGAGTGCACGGCAACAGTGTTTTCTACTTCCGAGCTGCCTGGTTCTCTGGAAATGAAAGCCCGTGACATAAACTTCCATCATAATGTCGCCATATGCTGCAGACGTTTCCTACTTAATTCACAGATGTTCAAATAAAGGGGGAAAAAGAGCAAGAAAAACCACCAATGAACTCTAATCAGTAGCCTTGTGTGATGTCAGCAGAGGTAGGAGCTTGCTTGGAAGATAAGATTTTGTCTTGTTGTTATTCAACAAGTCACAGGTAAGTAGATCAGCAAATGTAAAAACCGTGCATGTCATTTTGATCTAAAGATGATCTATTTCTAAAGTGATTTAAAATTGATTTCACAGTGAAATGTGACCAGTAATTTTAAACAATTTAATCTTTTTTTTCTTGTAGAAAAACCAAACTCTTACTTCAGCCGATATTTCCAAAGGTTTTCTGAAACGAATGCTCGACTGACTTCTGGAGTCGAAACAAAGATTTTCTTTTTACTGTACATTCTTTTAGGACGGCATAAAAACTGTACGATGTCCAGTTATAAAGCAGGTCACCTGAGTCAACACTGTGTGAGCAAAAACCTCTGGTCTTTGTCTAAAGGCAACCATGGGAACAGGAAGTGTGTTATTTTACAAGGATTGGTCAATTCCCTTTCTTTGTCAAGGAAGAAAGGAGAACTGGTGCCTCTGTGTCGAAGATTATTTGCTCCCTTAGTAATGTTCTTTAACCGGCAACAAGGTCATTGTGGAGTAATGTGATCACATCAACACAACTCCATTCATTGGTGGTTAAAAGTTTAATCTGAGTGATACGTCCTGGGCTGTTCAGAGTTAAGGTTCAGATGAACCTTTTTTGTGTTTGCAACCTGGAGCGGGCGGGGCGACGTTATCTTTTTTTTTTTTTGTCTGCTTTGGGACAGTAAAACTAAAAAGCCCTTATCTATCGAGGAAGGAAAGCCAACCTTGAAGGTTGTTGAGACTTCTCATGTGGAAAAAAAAAGGCCCAAACAGCTGAGAGTCTCTGCATAGCTTTAGCAAATTCTCTCCCGAAAAGGAAGAATTCAAATTGAGAAGCGACTCAACGATTTTTTTCTAGACATCTCGGGGCTTACTCTCAACGCATCTCGGCAAACGTCTGAACGCTGATGAATGTCGACTGAACGCAGCAACACAAAAGTCATGATGGGTATTTCCACAGGGCTTCACTCAAACAAGCTAAATGGGAATGCGACTTGTAGACTTATGTTGGATTTTGCTTTGTTCCGCTTTTTTTTTTCCCCCTAAAGAAAACACTCCATCATCACCAAATCAACACAAGAGAGCAAGAATCACCCAACTTTGTGATGAAGAGTTAGAACCGTTCCAGCTATGTTGTTTGGCAGCCATCCTTGTCAGTCAAGCGTTACTGTGGTGAAGTCTGGTCGAGAGCTGACCGTTGTTTTAGAGGTGCGGTTCAGTCGTTGCTGTTTTGGGTCGTCAGTAAGTGAGTATTGGCTCAACAGTAAAGAAACAGTCCAAAATATTTATAAAGTTTTGCTAAAGGTTCATGTAGGGTGTTATATTAATATTTATGTGTCGCTTGGAATTGTTTAACATGCTAGTTGCTAGTAATAGCCCAGTCATGTTAAGCTAATTAATGTTGCTACAAGCTATTCTCATGTGTGCCGTTATTGATTTGTTAATCAATTACTGAGTCAGATATACTTTTTATGTTTAAACATGTTGAGAGCAGCATACACAAGAATGATTGACTGCACTAAGTCCCTCCTCCGGGCTGTGATTGGTTGTTTCTGACCGATCGATGCATTCCTGCAGATCTCAGTAGGAGTACGAGGTAAAGGCAAGGGAGATTGTCTGTCTCATATTAAACCGTCACAAAATGGCGAAAATTTTAACAAACATGAAAAAGACGTATTTTTTTCTAAGTCACATACGTGTCGACATTTTCAGAATCCACTTTTAACAGGAGTGTCTCCAGCTGAAACAAGTTAAAATCTTACTTATCACAATGTTTTGGTGTCTGAGTTTATGTTTATCTTTAAGTTAATGATTCGTTAAATACCACTGATAAAGTAGCCACCTGAGGGCAATGACTGCTGTAGGTCACAGTTTCCCGCAGAGCGCCTCAGATATTCCCAACGACCTGCAGGCATTTTAAACCAGCAGGACAGTTTGTACATTAAATGCCATTTACTTCTCCAAAACAGGACGTTTTGAATTCATAACATAAAGTGGTAAATTATAAACTGGCAAAAAAAAAAGAAAGAAAGAAAGGTTACACGGTTTTCGAAAACTTCTTCAAAAAGAAGGGGCGTCTTTAATCTGACACTTCTATAATAAAGCCCTGTGCTGTGTTGTAAATTGAGTAATTTAATCTCATACCGTCTTTACGTTTTGGTTTCTATTTAATTAACATAAGTTAGAAGTTAAACTGAAAATCCAATTTGGCTGCAGTGAAGTTAAAAGTCACAGTAAAAAAACAGCATTTTTTTTTTACAATCCATCTTCCACCTGACTCTGCTTGGTAATATTTACACTAAAAAGGTGTCTGGTTTGAACTAAACTGAATAAATACCCTTTTAAAAAATAATTAAAAATCACCTGGACCTGCTAGAGCAGACAGCGGTTTTTGTCGTTGAAGACAAAAGTGGAGCTGAAAGTAAGACCCTACAAGACAAAATGAATCCTCCTCCTAATCCCGCTTTTGTTGCCACAATGTGGTTGAACAAGTGCAGTAACATCAGCTTGCGCACACACAGGCCTGCACGAACATGCAACCAGGGGCTAGCCTGGCGTTTCATCTCTTCCTGGGGTGAAACAATCAGATATATGTTCACCGGCGGTGCAGGGATCAAAGAGAACAAACGATTACCGGTGGAAGAAACTCACCGAGATGGAGTAGATGAGGGCAGCGATTCCAAGCGGCAGGCAGCAGCAGATCATGGTGAAGATGGAGTAGCCCAGGTAGTCGTTGACGGGGTTGGTCAGAGGGCCTTGGGTGACGTACACGGTGGGCTGCATGACGACGGGGGCCGGCTGCCCCGGGTACTGCTGGCCCGGTGAGTATGCCTGCTGGTTGTACACGGCGCCTTGCTGCGGGGGGTATCCATAACCCTGAAGGCAGCAAAAATAAAAAGCAATTGAATCATATTTCTGGATGACAATGGAGGGGGACATTTCTTCATTGTTATGTTTCAGGCAACTACCAGTGTTGGTTTCTAAAGTATAGAACTGTTTTATACCACATCAACCAGAGTTTCTTGTAACCAAGTGTTGGTTCAATGAAACAAACAAACAAACAAACAAATGCTCTTCAACGTTAGGATTGCCTAAGACGAAAATCAGAAGCACAATAAGTTGGGTGGGGTGTGTTGGATGTGTGTGTGTGTGTGTGGGGGTGTGTGTGTGTGTGTGTGTGTGTGTGTTCATTTGGTTGTGTGCAGAATGGGAATGAGGAAGAGGAGCTGTGGTTGCAAACAGCGCACTTACATAGGTCACCATTCCTGTTAGAGCCACTTACTGGCATTGAGTGCATGCATTATCATTTGTTGGAATCCTATTGTTTATATATATATATATATATATATATATATATATATATATATACCTTTTATTTGGTTTGCAAACTGGACTTGCATAAAATATGCAAAACTGGGACAGCAGAACCGTTCCGAACTCCAACATTGCACAGGAGAAACCAAAGGAAGCTCTTGCACAAGACGTCATCAAAAATCTGTTATGTCACTTTCTTTCCTCCCTATGAGTAAGTTGGGAGAAATATTTTACAGTCATAAAAATGCAGTAGCATCTGTAGGGAATTCACATGATCAGACATGACTGGAAAAAGGTGAAGGCTGTGGTGGTTTTACCTAATTGGAATATTCCAATACTTCAAACATTTAAAGAGGTGTTGCTGAAGGTCGGAAAGTATGAAAATCCTCATTTAAAAGTGAGAAGCAGAAGATGTGAAACCTGCATCTTTCCAGGACTGGTAAGTCAAGGAACATAGCAACGTTTAGACTTACGTTTCCATGCAAACTACAAAATATCTCGATGTTGTTCAGGCAAAAGCCAAGCTGTTGGGCAATAATACAGATTAGCACACACATATGGGCGTTAACTCTTCGTATCAACTCCACAGCAAGTCAGATGACGATGACGATTTGTGCTCATTTTGAAACTAAAGGACTTTGACAGGGCCTCTTTGAAATTTGGTCTTTTGAGGTTTCAATTGTACCTTTTTTGCATATAAGATGAGTTACCAACTTGTGACTCAGTATCATTTCTACACATTACTCCGATACCTTCTACAAAGAAAAACTAACCTATAACACAGTAGCATAAGTACATGGGAATAAAGGAAGTATGCAAATGGCAGAGACTAAATTTAAAAATAGAGCTGCAGATTGAGAATTGGATGAACTTACTTGGAGACACCTGGACAACTCATTGACTATTTCAGTTGACCAAAACCTCCTCCATATTATATGCTGCCAAAAGTCCCTTTTTTTTTTTTTGCTTAACAGTCAAAACATAAAACATTGCAGATCAGAAACCAGTAATTAAACCCAAAATCTAAGTTTCACTTGATTTTTAGTTTCAATTTTAAACTAAAAATCAATGAATCATTGTCAGAACGGATAAAAACTTTAACCTGATCACATTACCTTTGCACACTTAAATTTTTTTTTATTTTTTAACAATCTGAAAGAGACCAAAAAAACAATGTAGGATGTTAAGAAAGATAGAAAACATCTGTCTTTATTATTTATTTCATCACTTTGCCATCCACTGCGCAGGCAGCGGTTCAAACCTTTGCCTTGGAACAACAACGTTCTGCGTCATTCCGTGTCGTGTTTGCTATGTCTTCTCCGTCCACGTGTGGGTGGGTTCTCCTCCTTTGGTCCAAAAAAAAAAACAGGACTGCTAAATTATTTGGTTCCGTTTCCAAATTGCTCACGCGTGTGTGCATGGTTGTCTGTTTGCCCAGCTGGGCGAGGCACCAAACTAAACGATGAGCGGGCACACATTTTTACCTTCAAAAAGGAAGGATCTTAAAAAGTATATATATATATAATCACTTGTTTTTGTTACCTTCATCACCGGATGAGAACAAGCAGATGCTCATAACCCCTTTATGTTTCGTCATACAAGGTTGCATTTATGTCATATTTGACATGTAGTATTGTCTTCTGTGAGTAAGAAAAGTCTCTATAGATGGAATATCTGAAACTTATTTTACTCATTGAGGTTTATCACACCATGGCGTCATCATTCACGGCCACGCCCGTTCATTCACAGGCGCCATGCTGCTGTTTGCCCACAGTGAAAGATGAGATGAAAAGGGTTAAGAAAGGAACTGAACCTTACAGGTGAATTGAAACCAAAAGTATATTTCTCTTAGTCACAGACCAACCGTCTCGATTACGCCAGAGTAAATTCTCACTTAGGCATCGGAAGTGAGCAATCCATCATTTAGGCTGGGTCTTGATTCAGCAACGTTTTTTTTAAACTGATTATTATAAATAACAAGTTTACTTTATAGTTTTTGGATCATTTATTTTTTTCTTAAAATTAAAAATAATAATAATTGAGATTTAGAAGGACAAAAAAAAAAAAAACAATCTAAAACTTAAGTAGGAGGAATAAAACAGAGAAAGTGTGTGAGGAATTAATAACTAAAGCAAAGATACTTTACAAATTTTACAAATATTGTTTTTTAATATAGCCTACAAATAAACTAGACAAAGTCGTAAAGTTTAATAAATATATATATATTTTTTTCTTACCTGCGGGGGGTAAGCCTGGCCCGGCGGAGCGACTCCCGGGTTATCATAGTAAGGTGGAGGTGGGTTCTGGACCATTGAGGACTTCTCATTGTCCCAGGATGGAGCAGTCGCTGACTTGTCAGAATCCATGGAATTACAGAGTTCACCTGTCAGAAATATCACTTTAAAAAAAAAAAAGCAAAAGCAAAAAGGAACGTTCGTTTCCCTCCCGAATAGTTTGCTAACCACTTCTTCCAAGGACGCTAAGACTGTCCTCCACACGAAAGGCACCTGGAGTAAAAGATCTAACCGGGGTGCTCAAAAATTATAATTACAAGCTGCGTCAAGTGTGTTGAATTCAAAGCAACACTTCCGGTCCGGCTCTCAAAAATAAAATCCTGCACAAAAAATGTTAAGCCTGTTTGAGGTCGCAGCATCCCTTATCTTACTCAGTGGTGCTAAAAACAAAAACAGTGACCATGACTTTTGTAAGTTAGCCTTCTTATCAAACTTTTGAAAAACCAAAAACATATGTATATATATTTAAGTATGAAATAGAGGAACCAGTAAAATCAGGAGTCAAATCCTCCCGCGTGCTGATTTGAAATCAAATTGAAGCTGAACTCTGCTTTTACTTTTGAAACTTTTTCCATTTCCACTTTGGATACGCGGAGTTATATTAGTGAGCGAACCTCCCTAAAGAAAAGCGGCATCCTAAACGCCCGATGGAGATTTATTAGGATGGTTTTCACTCGACACGAGCATCCGAGCATTTATTGAGCGAACTCAAAGTCAAAGATGTGCGCCTTTGAGGTGTCTTCGTGGGAAACATACCTTGTTCTCCAAACTCCACACTCCTTCCCCAGGCCCCCAGACTTTAAGCTTCAAATATGTTCACCCCACCCAGAAAGTGGGCCACCTTTACTGACATTTAGATTTTCATCTCATCAGTGAAATTTGTGTTTTATCCTATTGTACTTTTGTTTGGAATATGCCCAAAAGAAATGGCAAAAAAAAAAGAGAAAACAATCGAGTTCTATGAATATCCATTCATAATTTAGCCATTGTTTGGGTCCGCTGATATTGGACCCCAGTTACCGGCGGTCTGTTTTTTTTTTTTTTTGCTGGTGGCCCGAATGAGCCAGCAGCAGGTGGGTGGGGTTAAAGTGGGCCATCTTGCGCCATTCACACGTTTACAGGAAAAACTGGAAATGATCCAGTAATACTAGACAAAACCCCCGCTCGGGGCAATTTAGTTCACAGCCACCACATTGTTTTATTTAGTGATCTCATTCTAAGGAACTGTCGACTGTCTAAATTCATTTATTTTACTTCGGCTCCATTTATTTGATCCTTTTTGAGTGCGTTCAAAGCACAGACTGGAATTGGTTGGTTCTGCAGGGAGCACCTGCTAAATGTGTCCGCTAGAGGAAATCAAGACCTCTGTGACCGAGGAATCCTTTATCTCCAAAAGTAAACACTTTCATACCAATTTCCAGAGATCTAACTTGTTTTTTCTTTCTTTTTTTAATTACTACGGATGTACAGTCATTCGATAAATTAGAATATGCGTTCAGAAGAGGTCCGTCTGTCAGATTAAAAGTGCTTTTGCAAAATAACAACCTTTATTACACATAGATTTATTTTATTAAGCAAACATTGGTGTTTTTTTGAAAGAAGTTTTTTATTGTTATGGCGTAATATTCTAATTTCAAATGTTGTGTTTTCATTATAAGTAATATATGCGTCTGTCAGCTGGAGATAAAGTTCCTGAACTAAATGGGCTTTTCAGTAATATTCTATTTTTTTAATGGATCTGTATAGCAGCTGATTTTTATTGTTTCTAATTATTTTATATAATTGTTAGATTCTAAATATGGATGGATGGATGCGCAATATAACAGGGAGTAAAGTTGGTAAATTCAATTTCTCATACAGATGCAGGTCTTTAACTTACAAACTTGTTCAAGCCAAGAAAACAGAATATGTTGGGTATTTGGTTTACGTTTTATTGTTCCACGCATCCTAAATATTCAATTATTTACATCCGTGACTAGAATGTGTATAAGTTACATCAACACTCATAAAAAAATAAAACATCCTCATTCATAAAACTTCATAAAAGTTGAGAAATGCAAATGATTGTACTTGTTAATAAATAAATGCTGATAAGTTATTGGCAACAGAACGCTAAGATCTTTTCCTCATTATTGAAAAGATTGTTTTTTTATGGACAAAAAGTCTATGTATCTGTGCTCTTTGGCTGAAACAATACAGATAAAACAATGACCGTGTCTAACTCTGACGAAAACAAACAAACAAACAAACAAAAGATCTGAGATTGTGATCAACTGGGGAGCCTGAAATTAGAAACATATCAAGACAAACTGAATAAATTAACAAGTGGAAAAATCTCTAGTCAGTCAGATGGATGACCGATGACAAAAATGTGAGGTAAAAAGTTTACTATATTGTGTAGATAATAACAATAACAACAATGATGGCGGTAAAAACTGCAATTAAGTTCCCAGCAGTTCCGTCTGCTGCTCCGCTCTGCCACCTGCCGGTCACCTCTGGCAATTGCGTCAAGAGTCTGAGGGTGAGAGAAAGCAAACAAAACAGATCCTAAATAAAATCCAGCACAAACACTTGCATCTTAACATGCTTATTTAATGGCTATAATAAAACAGTAGACCCTTTTCTACATTTCCTGTCTCGATTTAACCAATTTAACTGCCTGGTGTGCAAATGTTGTGCTCAATGATTGATGACACGTCTAAAAACTGCTAAAATAAACTTTTGTCTGGCCTTCAGCAAGTTAGCTAGATAATCCAGGTTTGAGCATTATAAGGTTGCAAACTTCAGCATGTGGTAAATATTTCTTGGTTCTGCAGCACATTACATAAAAAAACAACCACATAGACAAATAGCAATAAGTTTAGAACTACCAGTAGCTCTACAATGAACACAAAATGCACCATAAACCTGTGTGTTCTTGCTTTTTTTTTTATTTCACCAAGACCAGAGAGTCGACAAATTAATAAAGATAAAAATCAGCCAACTCAGAGTCAAGTGAATGTTATTTAGCTTAGAGCCAGAAGTTTGGACACCTTCAGGAAAATTCAAACTGATTAATTGACAAAAGAACATTGGTCAAAACCTGAAAGTCCCAATAAATGTGCCATCTACACTGAAAGAAATTCAAACCAACCAGGCCAGAAGGCCATATTTAGTCTGTATTCACCCATCAATCATTGTGAATTGTTAAGGATCAAATTTGTCTTCAACAGCTAGGTAAATGGTGTCTCAAAAGGTCATTTTGTAGTTCCCCCGCCCATTTCCCAAACGTCCTGTAAAACGCAGGCAACGCGTCGTCATCATGCGCTCAGGAAGGCGGATCAAAGATCAGCCGTCGTTCTCCATGTTGAGCAATTTACTTTACTGCCAGTTGTTCACACAATCTACAGATAAGATATAAAAACGGCTAATTTAAAAAAATTTTTTTTTTTTTACAACATTGCCACTCTTAGTGCAAACAACATTATTTTTTCAGCAAAAAAAGAGAAAAAAATTAAAAATCAAACTTACGCAAAAGCAAAAGTTGAAAATTGTAAAGTGAAAGCAACAAACACAGGCAAAATCTTCCTGATTTAAAAAAAGGAGAATTTTTACAATTTTTACCGAGCAAACAGGAATCTACATTATTACATAACGCGACAGTCCGTTGGGAGAGTACAGATCACTTTAAAATCTATTTATTCAAGTTAATTTCACAGCATTAAGCCACAGTTATTTTATGTGTTTTATCAATTTTCTTGGTTTTCTATTATTTTAATCCTATGTGATACTGACACAATGTTGATTAGGCAGGAAATTATTGAATTTCTAGGTTAAGCAGATGTTCGTTTAGGATTTCAGTGTTTTAGTTTATAATTTTATGTCCAAAGTGATTCCTACCCTTATTCCCACATGTCCAACATATTACATCTATCATCATGTCTTCCTGTAATTATCAGTAGAGGCTAAATTTACTCTGGCTGGTCCAAAGTGCAGGCTCTGCTCTGGCTCAGTACTTAATGAAATATAGAGGATATATCACGCAAAAAAAAAAGAGAAAAAAAGTGAAAAAGTTGAAGCTTCATGTTCATTTAAATTGCACACTTCACCAGTGTAGACAGTGTACATATACTGTATGTTTAATATAATTTATACAGTGTATAAAACTGTGGCTGTTATATACGTTGTTAAGCAGAGGTCAAATAAGACATCTTTTCCATTAAACCAAATGAATACAAATCCAGATTCAAGACACCGGAACAAGTTACAACAGTATTATTAGATCAAGGTATGTTGCTGGATGCTGATGGTTACCTGTGGCTGTGCTGAGTATGAGGGAAAGGAGCAGTCCTGGGCAGGCAGAGGAGAGGAGGGCTGGTTCATGGAGGGATTCTCACCGCTCCATCTCATCGCTCCATCTCATCGCTCCATCTCATCGCTCCATCTCATCGCTCCATCTCACCGCTCCATCTCATCGCTCCATGTCATCCCTCCATCTCATCGCTCCATGTCATTCCTCCATCTCATCGCTCCATCTCACCGCTCCATCTCATCGCTCCATGTCATCGCTCCATCTCATCGCTCCATCTCATCCCTCTATCTCATCCCTCCATCTCATCGCTCCATGTCATCCCTCCATCTCATCGCTCCATCTCATCCCTCCATCTCACCGCTCCATCTCATCCCTCTATCTCATCCCTCCATCTCATCGCTCCATGTCATCCCTCCATCTCATCGCTCCATCTCACCGCTCCATCTCATCGCTCCATGTCATCCCTCCATCTCATCCCTCCATCTCATCGCTCCATCTCACCGCTCCATCTCATCGCTCCATGTCATTCCTCCATCTCATCGCTCCATCTCATCGCTCCATGTCATCCCTCCATCTCATCGCTCCATGTCATCCCTCCATCTCATCGCTCCATCTCATCCCTCCATCTCATCGCTCCATCTCATCGCTCCATCTCATCTTTCCATGTCATCTGCTTGCTGTGATCCATGATGCAGTTGTAAAGTCTTATGCAACTTTCTCCCTCCTGGTTCTTTACAGCTGTGCTACTAGTCTTTGAAAGTTGAAGGGAGGCATCCGAAATTATCTTTATCTTTAGGTTTACGATGATGATGATGATGATGATGAGCAATATGGGCAATAGAGATGACAGGGTTCCTCTCATGGCTGTCATCACAAAAGCACAGCAGCATAATGACTGGCTCTCCCTGATTGGTCAATAAGAGTAGCTTTAAGCCTGTATGTACGCATGGAGGATGTGTTGTTTCGTTTCATTTGGTCTCTATCAAAATAAAAGTCTGAATATGCATTTTTTTAATATTGATTTTGAGGTTGAGTTTTTTTCCTTTTCTCCGGTGACTGGACTTTGACTTTCATGTCTTGCCCATTTTTCAATCCAGAAAGTATTGAGAAACGATGATTTTGATGTGAGGTGAGAGAAGCGTGTGTGTTTTTCCTAACATTTGGAGCATTGAACATGAATGTTTATTAACAGATACTTTTACCATTTAGAATTGTTGCCTACTGCTTCTTCACAGCCAGAAACACCAAAAGCGATCCAAAAGTCAGAAGTCTTTAAACTAACTCTCCAGCTTTCTAATTGTGCCCTCTGCCACCAAACACCACAACAAATGAAAAGGGTGTTTGATCCTGCGAATACACAAAATTGCACATAAAACGCTAAGAAAATTCCTACCAACTGCACAAAAAGTTTCATCTCTCGTCTCCAGTGATTAGGAGACCAGAATCTCAGCCTGGCACGTGGTGCAATCTCAAACATCAACCAAAAATAGTTTCTCAAGAATGAAATAAATGGACCGGTTAAATCAGGAGTTGGATCCGCCTGCTTGCTAATTTGCAATTGTGGTGCAAATTAGCCCTGCACCAAAATTGTGCTCATTCGAAGTTGAAATCTGTTTTTATTTTTGAAACTGCTTTAGATTTCTGTTTGATTACTGTCGGTCAACCAGTCAGTCGGTTGTGTAATAGAGTGGGCAAATGTACGGTGGCCGACAGGTGCAAATGCGCAGCAAAAGAGAAACATGCAAACAAAAAAAAAACACGCGCACAAATTAAATGCGGCAAGCAAAAAGAGAGACGCAAACACCCCCGAATGAAATGCAGCAAACAAAAAGAGAGACGCAAACACCCCCGAATGAAATGCAGCAAACAAAAAGAGAGACGCAAACACCCCCGAATGAAATGCAGCAAACAAAAAGAGAGACGCAAACACCCCCGAATGAAATGCAGCAAACAAAAAGAGAGACGCAAACACCCCCGAATGAAATGCAGCAAACAAAAAGTGTTGAAAACGGAAGTGCTCCAGACCACTAGGGGGAGTCAAAGAAAATAGTATTCATTTCTATGGGACCAGATGCAAGATTCAGAGAAAGAAATTTGAAAGAAAGTAAAGGTATCTCTCTGAATCTTGCATCTGGAAAGTGTGATTATTGTGAGAAGTCTGAAACAATAGAGCATGTTATTTTAGAGTGTTGTAAGTATGAAGAAGAGAGAAGATGCATGCTGAGAGAGTGTGTAGGTATTAAAGAAAGGTTTAATTTAATATAATTTTTGAGGAGAGATTTCGGGAGTAGACATATTCAAATAATTATTCGGTATCTTAAAAAAACAAAGCTATTTCATAGGATATGAGTAGAGCAAGTTGGGTGTGAGTGTGTAAAGAATATCAAAGAGGGGTATATAAAGCTATAAGCAAGTTGGATAATATAAGCAGGTGTGTATGTGTGGGGGTATGTTTAATCAGGAGTTAATGGAGGGAAAAGGTAGAAAGTGAAAGTTTATAGACCATCTCGAACCACACTCCATACTGGTAAGTGGCGGTAATGCTACTGTAAGTTTGTTGCCAACCGCCAATAAATACCAAGAAGAAGAAGAAGAAGAAGAAGAAGAATCTTGCATCTGGTCCCATAGAAATGAATACTATTTTCTTTGACTCCCCCTAGTGGTCTGGAGCACTTCCGTTTTCAACACTTTTTGTTTGCTGCATTTCATTCGGGGGTGTTTGCGTCTCTCTTTTTGCTTGCCGCATTTAATTTGTGCGCGTGTTTTTTTTTTTGTTTGCATGTTTCTCTTTTGCTGCGCATGTGCACCTGTCGGCCACCGTACAAATGTCCCTGCCTGAGGTTTTTCTGCATGGAGGGGCCATGCAGAAAGACTTATCACTCATCCTTGGAAGGATAAGTGTGTTAGATTACGGATAGATGGATGGACAGGTGAATCCACTGCATTTCCCTAAAGTCATTTAGTTCTTGTTTGGGTCGGCTTTGTACAGATTTATCTCCTCTATTGTTTCTGGAACCAGCAGGTGGGTGGGTGAAGTTAAAGTGGGACACCTGGCAACATCCATTCATCGACAGGAAAACAAAACTTGCTGTTACCCAGCAATACCAGACTGACACTTCAAGGCCTTTTGGTTTACAGCCACTGTGGTTCACACTGACAGATCTCAGTCTTCGGGGCTGATGAGGTTAAATCATCAATCCCGAAGACTAAACTTAGTTGAACTAAGTTTAGTCTTCGGGAAACTTAGTTGAACTAAGTTTAGTTCCACCGTATTTATTTGATGACTCTTGACTGTATTTTAGCAAGAGATTTAAATTGGTTGATTCACTGGGGAGTCATCACTAGTTTGTAAAGCTGAGCACTTTTAAATGTGTCCACCAGAGGGGGCCACGACCTGATAAATGCTTTACCTCCATTAGTAAACTTTGATACGTGAAACCGAAACTACGGGTGTGTAACAATTCCTACTGGGATTAGATTCTAAATATGGAACTATGAAAAAAAGGAGAATCTGAGGATGGATGGATGGATGGATGGATGGATGGATGGATGGATGGATGGATGTCTAACTTACAAACCGATACAGGCCAAGCAAGCACAGAATTAAGTAGGTTTTTGTTTTATTTACGTTTTCATACCTATAACCATTTAATCATTTAAGACTGCATATTGAATATGTAATATCAAATTAACACTCATAAAAGAAAATATCTTCATTCACTCAGTTAAAAGTTATTAAGAGAAATGCAAATGATCATACTCATTATCTGATAAGATTTTTACACAAAACTAAGAGGTTATATTAAGTGATTGAAAGAATTTGCTTTTTTTTAATGAGAAACATATTTAACATATTACAGTGTGTATTGCATTCAATTTGAGTCACAAAAGGTTTTTCATAGATGCTACTTTGGCTAAAATAATGATAAAATAATAAAAAATAACTGCATAATTCTGATGAGAATGAAAATAGAGGAATGGTTGTGATTGACTGTGGAGACAAAAATTAGAAACATTTAGAGGCAAACGGATTAAATCAATAAGTGGATACATCTTCGTCAGTGAGATGGATAACTTTTTAGCAGCAGACAGATTTTGATGACACTTGGCTACGTGTCTTCCGATTGTCTGCGCTCTTGATTCAGACTGACAAAGGAGAGGAAAAAGTGTGAGATGAACAGCTTATTGTTTCTACACTGCAAATATAACAACAAGAACTATGATCATTAAGACATAAAATCCAATCCCAATTCCGAGAGCCCCGTGGCTCATTATCCGGGCCCGCCTGCTGGTCTTTGTTGCTTTCTGTCTGTCACCACAGGCATTGGCATCACGAGTCTGAGGAGCAGAGAAAGCAAAGAAAGGAAAACAAGACACAGTTATATCTATTCTCTAGAACCTTTAGTTGCTGAGGACCTGGGCATGATGAGGCTTGGGCCTTGTCCGACAGAGGACCCGAGTGTTTTATGGTTCTGGCTATCTGGATTACGGAAAACAATTCCTCAGACTTTACAACTCGCCTGTGTTTATCAGAACTTTGTCCTCTGATGAGGAATAAAGGTTGAATCATATTTCTTGTAGCCATCACATCTCATTCTCCCATTGGGGTTACAACATACTGTATGTTCATTAATGATATGCACGCTTTTAATATTTCCAAAGAAATATGTATGTGTCTTGTAAAATAATCTACACGCCTTGAACTTTTTCCACGTCAATCAACATTAAAATCAGTAACTACAATGTTTTTTGTAGTGTGCTAGAGCAGCACAAAGACGTGTGACAAAGACAAACAGATTTCAGAAAATATGAAGTGTGGCACATTTCTTTGAGTTTCCCCATTTACTTTTATATCCCTGAATAAAATTCAGCACAAAGATTTTCTTTAAGAAATCATACAATAGTCAAATAGGTTGCCATCACCAAAAAGCACTTTATTTATTTATTAATTTTATTTTTTCCAGTTGTCTGAGCTTAATTGGATTTGTAACTTAGCAGACTCTGACCAAAAAAAGAAAGCTTATCATTTTTATTTAATTCTTAATCTTCAGGACTGTTTTGATGTCTTTCTACATTACCTCAGTTAACTGAGCTTTCTTGTGAACAAATGTTGTGCTCAGTGACTTGTCACTGTCTAAACCACTGGTAAATTAAGCTATTGACTGATCTTCAGCAAATTAGAGCTCTATGATCATGGTTTGATCAATTTATAGGTGTAAACTTCAACATGTTACTCAAGGGATAAATATTTCATGGTTCTTCGGCACATTAGAGAAGTCTATAAAAAAAACCCCACAAAGGCAAATTAAACTGAAGCTTAGTTGTAAGCTTCAGTAAGTTTACAACTACCAGTAACTCTTCAATGCACACTATATGCACAATAAACTTGTGAGTTCATGCTTTTTTTATTTCACCAAGATTAAACTAGCCTTGTAAAAACTAACGCCTTGTCATACGCTATTTGCTCGAAGGCTTTGGGCTCTCGACTACCGAGAAACAATTGCTTCCTGGAGGCATGGACTGTGTTGAAGTTTTACCCAATGTAACGCTTGTCCATGACTTAGGTAATGCGCCAGCCTGACGCTAAGAAGCTTAAACTGGCATCCTTCACTGCAAAGAGAGAAGAGCCGAGGCGAACGAGGCGGCTGTTAATGTTGATTCAGTCTTTGGAAGCGTGGCCGACATGGACTGAACAGCTTAGTCCTCTTCCGCTCGCAAAATTGATCTCATCGTGTGGGACTTCTCTCTCTGTTCGCTGACTGGCCCCGTCCAAAATCATTACCAATGAATAAAAAAGCGGCCAACTCAGTCAAATGAATGTTATGTAACACCACCACGGCTTTAAGAAAATTCAAACCGATTAATTGACAAACCAATAAAGGTCAAAACCTAAAAGTCCCAATAAATGTCCCATCTATGCCGATACAAGTTCAAGCCAACCAGACCAGAGGGCTATATGTAGTTTGTAGTCACCCATTGATCATTGTGAATCGTTGAGGAACATATTTGTCTTTAACAGCTGAAGATGCATAATTAGTGCCCAAAATGGTTCACCACATGTAAAGAAAGGGGAATCAAGGATCAGTCGTCATTATCTGTGGGGAGGAATTTACTTTACAGCCAGCAGCTCTCACAAAACCTACCGGTAAGCAATAAAAAAGATAAAGCCAAAGCTCAAAAGAAGCATGCTATAAAAAGCATCCAAATACTTTTCTTTTTATCACTTGGTGTTTCACGTTTCATGTTCATGTGTTAAGATGCTAAGAGGTTCACGACCACTCGTACTCGGGATGAATTAATTAATTCAGCTCATTTATTCATTTCATTTGAGCTCATTTAAATTTGTTGAGTTCATGGCGTAGGCACTTCAGGACATGATCCTGGAGGTAGTCGAGATACGAGCTTTGGGAAAGCCATTGAAGGTTGTCATCTTGCTTTAGTACTTCCAAAACCAGTTCTGATTTGTGCCTGGGATAATTAAAGTGTCGGAAAACCCGACTGTGTTCAAGATTCACTGTCTAGCTGTTGATTTGGCATGAAATTAGAGACTGTTAAGGTTGTCCATCATCTTCATAATTGCCCCCACTTAGTACAATGTACCAATCCTGAATATAATAATGAATATGAATGATAAGCTCTTCTGAATATAAGAATTTTTAAAATCATTTGTATTTGACTAATCCCACCCCCACTAGGGACAAGGATGTAAGAAGATGGATGGATGGATGGATGGATGGATGGATGGATGGATGGATGGATGGATATTTGACTAAAAAAAATTTCAAAGTTTCTATCTCAACTGCTGCTGAGAAAGTTGTTCCACAGATACCACAGGTCCTTCAGCTGACTGACTTGTGGGTGAAAATCTAATGTAAAAGAAGAAAGTAGACCAAGTATGAGATGGATGTACTTACTGCAATGGCATTAATAAGGGCAACGACTCCCATTGGCAGGCAGCAGCAAAGCATGGTGAAGATGGAGTAGCCAAAGTAATCGTTAACAGGGCCTGATTCTTGATTCGCCACTGCTGGCTCCACAGTGAAGATGCCTGGCTCTTCTGGTTGCTCTTGGTCCCTAGAGATAGGCTTCTGCTGATTTGGCTGCTGGTTAGACACCCCATAAGGCTGCTGGTGGGGTTGCTGATTGGGCTGCTGGTTAGGTTGCTGGTTAGACATCCCATAAGGCTGCTGGTTAGACCTCCCGTAAGGCTGCTGGTTAGGTTGCTGGTTAGACATCCCGTAAGGCTGCTGGTTAGACCTCCAGTAAGGCTGCTGGTTAGGTTGCTGGTTAGACATCCCATAAGGCTGCTGGTTAGACATCCCGTAAGGCTGCTGGTTAGACCTCCAGTAAGGCTGCTGGTTAGGTTGCTGGTTAGACCTCCCATAAGGCTGCTGGTTAGACATCCCATTAGGCTGCTGGTTGGGCTGCTGATTGGGCTGCTGGTTAAGTTGCTGGTTAGACATCCCATAAGGCTGCTGGTTGGGTTGCTGGTTCGACATCCCGTAAGGCTGTTGGTTGGGTTGCTGGTTCGACATCCCGTAAGGCTGCTGGTTGGGTTGTTGATTGGGCTGCAGGTTAGGTTGCTGGTTCGACATCCCATAAGGCTGCTGGTTGGGTTGCTGATTAGACATCCCATAAGGCTGCTGGTTGGGTTGCTGGTTCGACATCCCATAAGGCTGCTGGTTGAGCTGCTGGTTAGACATTCTGTAAGGCTCTTGGTTAGACATCTCATAAGACTGCTGATTTGGCTGCTTGTTAGACATCCCATAAGGCTGCTGGTTAGGCTGCTGCAAAGACTGCCTGAATGACTGCTGGGGGCGAAAAGGTCCCCCATAAGGCTGCTGGTTGGGCTCCTGGTTAGACATCTCATAAGACTGCTGATTTGGCTGCTTGTTAGACATCCCATAAGGCTGCTGGTTAGGCTGCTGCAAAGACTGCCTGAATGACTGCTGGGTGCGAAAAGGCCCCCCATAAGGTTGCTGGTTGGGCTGCTGGTCAAAACTTGAGCCATATTGTTGTGTAGGTACATAACCCTGAAAAATACCAACATGAAATACACCTTAATCTCTTTTTGAGATAATTCCTCACCTGGAAGCAAAGATAGAAGAACAACACTTATGCATCTGTGGGATGCATAAGTGAAGACTCTGTAAGACAGACTTAAATATGTAATACATGTACAGATTAAGTAAGCCCAAAATTTAGAGAGTATTGTTAGTCAAAATTTAGAGACCGGTCAGAGGGACAAAGCCAATAAAGTCCCTCAAGATCTTGGGACAGCATCCTACTTTATAGGGCACTGCACAAAACATATTTTTTAAACATATTATGACATTCACATGTTCCACACTGATGTCTTCTTTGGGTCCTGGGCTGTATTGTCTCCTTGTCCCTCTGGAATCTTTCTTGTGCTTTAAGGAAGACTGAATCCATAGATAAATGTCTTTTTGATACTCAATATCTGTTGTCTTGTGACCTGTTTTCCCAATCATTCCAAAAAGTCCTTTTGGGGGTCCAGTTACTATATCACTCTTAACTCCAAGGCCTCAGGTTGGGTGTGTTACTGAGATATAAAGATACATCGTGTTTTCAGGCTCTACTGTGAGTTGGTCCCGATCGTGGGAGAGGATGCTTGTCAGACCTGGCAGGCCCAGGCGTATTGTAAGGGTCTGCTGGGAACATCCGGCAGAGCTGAAACAGAACTTTAACTCCCAACTCTGGGAGAACTTCTAACATGTTCTCAGGAGGGGGGCTTATTGGAGCTGTGGCCACAAGGTTGTCTTTGCCTGTAGTGGCCGCAACCCTTGAACCTACTGATGTGGTGTTGAGGTATGCTGTCAGGCTGAAAAGGACTGCTATTGGGCCTTTTTGATCTGTGGGACCCCGGACCAGATGATGGATGCTGTCAGGACAAGCAGCATGCAGCTTGAGTGATCACTTAGGCAAAAACCTGGATGTGGGACTAGTTTGGAAAGGCCACGGAGAACAATTTTCATACGGGTCATCTGGTGTCGCAGGAGAGGAATGCAGTACACCACCAACACTGTTTATAGTGGGGATAGTGTGCTGCTGACCTCAACTTAGGTTGTCGTGGGTCAGTGGGTAGAATACTTTGAAGACATCCTCAATTCCACCAGTATGTCTTGCATTTAGAAAGCAAAGCCTAGGGACTTTGGTTCAGGCTCTCCAATCTCTAGTGCTGAGGTCAGTGCTCCTTGGGTAGATGAGATTTGCCCAGGGTTCCTCAAGGGTCTGGATGTTATGGGGTTGTGCTGGCTTATAAGACTCTACAATTTTGGATGGACATTGGGGGCCAGTTCCCCTGGATTGGCAGACTGGGGTGGTGGTCCTCCTATTCACAAAAGGGGACCGCAGAATGTGTTTCAACTACAGAGGGATCACATTCTTAAGCTTCCCTGGTAAAGTCTATTCAGGGTTTCTGACGAGGAGGATCGGTCAGGTAGTTGAACCTCAGATTCAGGAAAAGCAGTGTGGCTTACGTCCTGGTCGTGGGACACCTGGCCTGCTGTACACCCTCAGCCGGTTCCTAGAAGGTGCATAGGAGTTCGCCCAACCAGTCTACATGTGCTTTGTGGACTTGAAGAAGGTATTTCACCATGTCCCTCGGAGAGTCCCATGGAAATATCAGGTACCAAGCCCTTTGACATGGGCTCTTAGGTCCCTGTATGACCAATGTCAGAGTTTGGCCCTCATTGCCGGCAATAAGTCATGTTTGCATATGACTTATGCAAATGGTGAGAGTTGGACTCCACCAAGGTTGTCTTTTGTCACTGGTTCAGTTCATAACGCTTCTGGACAGAATACTTGCCTCAAACCCTCATCTTGCTCTCTACAGGTACAGGACAGCCTGCTGACACCCTAAGTTGCACTGAAAAAGAGGTGATTGGTTAGACTGAAACCACTATGACCATTTTCAGTGACTCTTAATTAGATTCATTTTGGGAAAAACAAATCCTGACTTGTGTCCCGTGCAGGGCAGAGGAAGGCATTCTGGAGGATACTGTGGGTTTTGAAAAAGGTGTAGCTCTGTGGTAACAGGAAATTTTTCTAATTAAAAAGTGCAAAGTTTTTACAAACCCTGTACAAACTTTGCAGGATTCAATATTTTTACACAGCAGCATATTCTCTTGGGATAGTACGGATAACTTGTACTATTTTATCTTTACTGATATTTATGTTACAACAGATTATGTGAGTCCAAACTGAAGGGCCTAAAATACTGATAACAGTGTTGGACATCTCAATACACGTTATGAGATTGCAATAAAGACTGGCCTTCACATGATAACCTATCATGCTATCAGTGGTTTACAGCTGTAAGAAAATAATACCGGTAAGGGCTCTAGTACTGACGCAGGTTATAAAATAAAGAATTTGACAAACAAATATGTCGATAGGAAACAGGAGAAAGATTTGAACTAGGCACAGCAGCAAATCGGTGAGGGAGGATAATAGCAGGAACGTTGTAGTTGATGTATATAGTAAGCTGGACAGGGTGCATGTGTTAGGGGAGAAACAGAATCCAAAAGCAACTCCAAACTGAGGTAAAACAGAGCATAAATGAAGAATGAATTAAGTCAGAAAGTTACAATGTACAGTAGCTGTTTCTGCAAATTTACTACTTCAACACAGAAGCAGCTGTAGAGGTTTCTACCTACTGTGAGATGAGAGATAAGAGAAAATCTGTAAAAACTATAAAAGTATCTTATGAGTGGTGATCACTTAAGATCACCCACAGAATAATAATCCCCATGACCACGTTGTTGATAAAGCAAGAAATTATTGAGTTTCTAGGCTAAGCAAATAACCCATCTTTTAGGATTTCAGTGTTTTAGTTTATAAAATTCTAATGTTATTTTTCTCCAACTTACCTTTGTCTCAATCTGTTCATCTACATCACTGAGAGGGAAAACAGGCAGAATTATTATACTGGGGTATATAGATGGACGCTGATGGTTACCTGTGACTGTGCTGACGGGAAGCCGCTGTCCTGGTAAGGTGGTGGAGAAGAAGAAGGCATCATGGAGGGATTCTCACCGTTCCATCTCATAGAAGGACTTCTCATCGGCTTGTTGTAATCCATGGTGTAGCTGAGAAGAGTCAAACAACTTGCCCCCCTCCTAGTTCTTTACAGCTGTGCTGCTAGACTGGGAGTGTAAAAGAGCAGCATCAGGAATTATCTTTATCTACAGGTTTATGAGGGCAATGGGTGATGGAAATGACCGGGTTCTTATAATGACTTTCACACTGAAGGCAGAGCAGTCTAGTCTGTGATTTATCACATAACAGACAAAAGTTCAAACATAATTTTAGAGGAAAATAAAACAAGCAACCTTCAGACCTATTCATTAATTTTAAGAAGGGAAATTAATTCTTTTTATCATGTTTTCAGATGGCAAACAGCCAAGGTTAGGAACACAATCTTTGATCTTAAAGAGGATAATATCATCCTGAAGACGTAACGCCAACTCAATCCGGCATACTGCCCCTTTACCCAGCAGCCTCTTCATCCCTTTTCGACTTGCTGTGTCCTGTCCCTCTTTTACAACTTCACAGCCTCAGTGGACTCTTTTCTTGTCTCCTTCTTAGCAGCAACAATGTTAAACCTTCTACTACTTCTGCAAAGAATTCATAGAGTCAGAACACAAATGCAACAGAAAAGCCATTTAGGAAACATGGAGAAAAGCCAAAATGGCCAACCTCAAAATTGGTTGAGGTTGACCAACCCATTTCAAACCTTGCTGCTTCAAACCTATAGCCAAATCAACAAATAGCTAGTTTCTTGTTCTCCAATATTTGATTTTTATAAGCTCCCTGTTTAATAAACTGCTGTGGATTTTTAATTATGTCCTTCAATACAACATTGGCAGTTCTGATTGTTGAAAAAACATTTTACAGCAAATAAAGTCCTACTTTCGTCCGTTGTGAAGAAACATTGAAGAAACATTTTCAAACCAAGCTCCCGGGTTGAATTTCAACCCCTGCCAAAGATATTTGATCCTGAATATTTGTCTTCAGATACTTTTCCCACAAATCCATGTTACACAGACCACAGGAACTGTTTTATAGTTCTGCTACGGCCTGGGTCGAAGGTCACAGCAAAAAGAGAGATGCCATTTACAAGTATTTCTGAAATGTGAATTTATTTACCACAAACTTAATTTAAAAGTAAGATTCCTATTACGAGTTGTGAAAGTCAGTGAAATCACCATCATCAGGTGTGCTTCAGTGGATGATGTAAATGTTGGATCGTCCGGTCAAAACAATCTAGAAAGCATTTAAAGCAGCACCATGTCTGTGCAGGAGATGCTGACAAGACAGGCTAGTTGACAGTCAGGATTTAAATAACTGAGGGCTTTACCAGATTTTCTGCTGTCCCTAATCAGTAATCAGTGTTGCAAAGGAAAGGTAAATGCCATTAACATCTTTTCATAGCAGTTCATTCATTTCTATTGAGCTCTTTCATGTATTCTTTTGACTGCATATTTTGGTATAGTCTATTATTTTAGGAGATCTTGTGTCTGTTCTGTTTGTTAGTTGTCTCTCATCAGCACCTTAGTTTAATTACTCCTTATCGGTGATGGAGAGACGAGGCTTTATGAATCTATGAACACTTTAGAACCATTGGGTTAAAAAAATGGTTCACTGCTGAAAATGTCATTTATTTTGCCCGAGGGTGACACCTGCTGGCAGAGTGTTTCCTGTTATCCTATGTGGATCGGTTGTTTTTCTGGAATGATTTTTGATTAATCTTAACACGACACTAAATCCTTCTAATAATGGAACCTCTCAGTAAGCCTTTGTTTTATTTTTATTGTTTTTTTTTTTAAAAAAAACAGGGACTTTGCTCCTTAGATTTCAATCTGGAAACTCATTTTCCCACTTATTCGTGCGAAGTCACAGGGGTGCTGGTGACCTGAGTGAAGCGGACCCTCCACCTTCTTCTCATCAGACAAAAATGGTGTCAAATGTTTGTGCTACATTCGTGCTGCGCTTGTGCAGCAAAAATCTTTGTGTCGCTATCATTTTAAAGACATTAATAAATGTTTCCAGAGGTCATCAAAGGTCAACCAGGCCCCTCCACCTCCTCCTTCTGCAAATCAGCAAATTGGTGTCAATCAACTCCACTATGTTTGTGCTGCTTTGAAGATATTAATGAAAGTTTAAAGGTCAAAAGGTCAACAAGGCCCCTCACTTTTGCAAAATCAAAATGACCTTTAAAATTTCATTGATCCACGGAAGGATGGAGGGATGGATGGGGAATAAAGTTGGGAAATACCCATTTTTCTAACTTTAATTTCCTGTAATTGTCTAACCTACAAACTGATCCTTGCAAAGAAAAAAACAGAATTATCTGGGTACTTGTTTTATTTCTTCCATACATCATAAACATTTAATCATTTAAGAACAAAGATAAATTGACACTCATAAAAAAATAAAACATCTTCATTAACTTTAGCTAAACGTTAAAAGCAATGATAATCAGTATTTACACATAACTGAGCAGGTCATATCACATTATTGAAAAGATTAGCATTGGAGAGTCATGTTTGCTTTAATCAAGTATGCACTATGCTCAGTTAAAGTAAAGTCAACTCTAGTTTATTTCTATGGCCCATTTCAGCAACAAAGCACTTGAGTGCTTTACACCATAAAAATGCTTTAAAAAATTAGGAAACAAGTAATAAACATTGCACTTTGTCAAATACCACCATATAAATCAAGAATAATCATAGTCAAATATGCATCAACTATGTTAATCAGTGTTCCAGCTATTTATCAAAGGCAACTCTGAACAGGTGGGATTTTAGTCTTGATTGAAAGGATCTCGGTGTTTCAGCATCTTTTCAGTTTACTGGACGTTTGTTCTAGATTTGTGGTGCGTAGAAGCTGAATGCTGCCTCTCCACTGTTTGGTTCTGGTTCTTGGGTTTGCAGAGCAGAACCAGAACCAGAACCAGAACCAGAAGACCTGAGTGGTCTGGAAGGTTCATGCAACAACAGCAGATCTTTAATGTATTTTAACGCTAAGCTGTTCTGTGATTTCTAAATTAACAACGGTATTTCTTCTTCTTCTTCCTGGTTTTAGTGAGAACACTAGACACAGTCATTAAAGTCACAAAAAGTTTTTCAGAAATGCCACTATGGCTGAAATAATAATAATAATAATAATAATAATAATAATAATAATAATAATAATAATACATTTGCAGAATTCTAATTTTAAAGAAAACATGACTGACTGTGATTTACTTCAGAGATTGAAGATAGAAACACTGAAACAGATTAAAGTAACAAGTGGAAAAATCTTTAATCAGATCACTTTTAGCTTCCAGTCAGATTATAATGGCCAGATGACTTCCTAGAGTCTGTCTGATGCAGACAGAGAAAAGCATGAGAAAAACTGCTTATTATTCTACAAGCAGGAAAATAATCACAGCAGTCGAGATGGCAAAGACTGCAATCCCAGTCCCCAGGGCTGCGTGGTTCATCATGAGGGCCCATCTGCTGCTCAGCTCTGCCATCCTCCTTTCACCTCTGGCAATGGCGTTGCGAGTCTGAGGGTCAGAGAAAGCAAAGAAAACCAAACAGGACATGGTTACATCTACTCTCTAGAACCGGGGGTCAAACTCAGTTTTGTTTTGGGCCAAATCAAGATCATGAATGTTCTTAAAGGGCCGGTCGTCCCAGAATGTGCTAATACCCATTAACAATTTGTTAAAAAATAAATAAATACCCGTCTCTGCATTTTATAAGTACTTATTAAAATTGAACATCATTTTACGTTGTTCAGCCCCTTCACGATTTTACGATTGTGATATTTTTTTTGCAAATAAAATGACTAATTTTGTGGGACTAATATAGAAATAATTCAAGGAATTTTGCAATATTTGCTTTTATGTATGACGTTGATTGTGACTTTGTTTGTTGTCATATCGATCACAGACAAACTAGTAACTTGACATCAAATAAGGCTGAGGCAGTGGTGTCGCAAAAGTTCAAAATACAGGAAGGAGTTCGTGGTCAGTTCAACCCAATATTTCTGACCATTTTTGACAAAAATTTGCAATACACTCACAGTTATGAATTAGCGGGTAAAAAACGTGGGAATCTGTTGATTTTATGTGAATTTCCACAGTCACAGAAAACTGGGTGGACTCGCTGATGTAATTTAGCATGTGGAGTCTCGAGGGCCACACAAAAAGCTATGGCGGGCCAGATTTGGGCCCCGGGCCTTAAGTTTGACACATGTGCTCTAGAACCTCTTGGTCCTGAGGACGTGGACAGGATGAGGCTTGGGTCCTGTCCTACATGGGATCCGGGTATTTAATGGCTCTGATTATCTGGATTACGGAAAATAATTCCTGCCAAGTGACCTTAGACTTTACAACTCATCTGAGTTTATCAGAACTTTGTCAAAATTATTTTAAGTAAAATTTTAATGGAAATGGTCATAAACTAGCATTTTTCTGTTCTTATTTGTGCTTAATGTTAAGTTTCAATGGTCTTTCTGATGTATTTCTGCATTTCCTATCTCAGTAAAATCAGGACGTTAGCTATAATCAAGGCAAACTTCAGCATGTTACTCAAGTGATAAATATTTTGTGGTTCTACAGCACATTAGAGCAGTGATAAAAAGAAATCACAAAAACAAATTAAATACCCCGCTTCAGTGAGTTTACGACTCCCAGCACCTCCACAATAAACACCAAACGCACAGTAAACCTGTGAGGTCATGCTTCTTTTATTTCAGCAATATTAAAAAACGGATTATTTAAAGATAAAAAGTAGCCAACTCTTTTTTATCTTTTCTGAAAACTTGGTTTTCAGAAAATTTGAACAGATTGATTGACAAACCAACAACGATCCAAACAAAATCCCAATAAATGCGCCATCTATGCTGAAACAATTTCAAACCAACCAGACCAGAAGGCTATATTTAGTCTGTATTCACCCATCAATCATTGTGAAACACCTTGCGAATTGTTAAGGATCAAATTTGTCTTCAACAGCTACAAGGTTCAGAGTTGGTGTCTCAAAAGGTCAACCGCGTTCATTTTTTGGTTCCCCCGCCCATTTCCCAAACGTCCTGTAAAACGCATCATCGTCATCATGCACTAAGGAAGGCGGATCGACGATGAGTCGTCGTTATCTATATAGAGCAATTTACTTTAGTGCCAGTTGTTCACACACAATCACAGGTAATAAAAAAGAGTGGAGTAACCCTTCCAAATATTAGTACTGGGCAACTTACTTGACTTTTTTCCTTCCATCGATGCAAGATATCACTTTTAATATGTGGGCCAAAAAGATGATTGACAAGTTTTCCTGTTTTGCACAGTGGTCTTCTAAATATTATCTCCCTATTACTTTTTTTTGGAGGTGGGGGAGGTTACTCAAATTGCTAATGACAGATCTTTGATTCCCCAGAAGCTCAACTCCAGTCCAGAGTTGAAGAGAGAAGCACAATTTATGTGTAATTTATTATCACTTGGGCAGTAACCTGTTCCTGGATTTGTCAGGTTATAGTCTTGCCACTTCCTTTTACCTAGGTGTGACACTTTGGGTCAGTTATTTAAAAGTTGAACCCGAATAGCTGCTCCAACAGGATAGTGATCCCAAACTCATAACACAGAGAGATTAAGGACAAATATTAGCCTATGTCTGTGTCCTTAAGGATTAGAGAAAATCCTGAATTTATTAAATGTGTAAACCCAGTTGTTGTTTTCAGAATATCCTACCGGTTCACATTTTGTCAGGATCTGTGTTTTTCTGTGTTTATTTAGAGTTTTCTGTGTCCTTACGTCTCTTCGTTGTCCTGTTCTCCCCTTGATTGTTCCCAGGTGTGTCTCGTTCTGTGATTACCCTCCCGTGTATTTAACTCCACCTGTGTCCCTTGTTCCTCGTCGGGTCCTCGTCAATGTTAGCGTCTATGTTTCGTCAGTGTTTCCTTGTGCCTGCTGCTTGTTCCTGGACTTATTTTCTATTAAACATCCATTATTCATCTCATCTGGGTCAATAGCGTCTGCCTCACCACCAACCCGCACCACACCACATGACACATTTAAAATGTGATTAAAATGCAGCAATGAAAGCAAAAATGAACATTACTTTCATCCCTGTGATGACTGCATAAAAACGTCTGACCGGACTATTTCTTCATCCCAGATTTTTTGAAAGTCCAGGTACAACGTCTATTCTGGCTTGGTTTGGACTGCGGATCTGACAGATACAAGCAATTTAGATGCGGACGAAACACAAAAACACCAAATATCTTAGATGCAAGAAGGTATAATAATTACCCTTCCTCAAGCTCCTGAAGCGACAATCCAATCATTACTGTGACTAGAACAGAGGAAACGTCAAAGCAACTAACTTTTATTATTTTATTTTTGATCTGTAAGTCATATTTATATAAACCATTATAACATCTTCACTGCTGCATCCTATAGGTAATTAATTATGTCCAAACAAAAACAAATTAACAGCTTTTCTGACTTTTATTAACATTTTTGTTGTTTCTATTTACATTTGACTTAAAATTGCTCAAAGTTTCAACCTCAGCCACAGATACCACGCGCTCTTAGGCTGACCTGTGTGTGGGTCACGCTCTCCGACGCCTAACAAGAACGTTGACAAAATGCAAGTTAAGATGTACGTACTGCTATGGAGTTGGCAAGGGCAGCTATTCCCAGTGGGAAGAAGCAGCAGACCATGGTGAAGATGGAGTAGCTAAAGTAGTCGTTAATGGGGCTTTCTCGCATTGCTGACTCCACGCCTGGATGCTGCTGCTGGCCAGTGGAGAAAGGCTGCTGGATGTGGTGCTGATTCGGCTGCTGGTCAATGGAGAAAGGCTGCTGGATGTGGTGCTGATTCAGCTGTTGGTCAATGCCTGTGACATACTGCTGTGAAAATCCGTAACCCTGAAGGAAAGCAACATAAAATACATCTTAATCTCTCTAAGATGACCCTTCCCCAAAGAGGCAGAGGTAAAAGATTAAACCTTCAAGGCAAATGTTCAGTTTTTTTGATAGTTTTTGCTCCTGTCACGTGTTTTAATTCGCCTTTGCCAGTTCGCTTCAGGTTTTATTTGTCTTCAAAGTAAGGCTTTATGCCAGTGGCGTACATCTGAGGAGGCTTAAGTCATACAACTGGAGTTGAATGGACGGTTTACAAAAAAAGAAAAAGTTCTGTACCTTTACAACCCTGATACAGAATCAGAATTCAGCATTTTTACACGACAGGTCAGTCAGATGGGATAGTACAGTTAAAATCCATAATACGCTCAGTTTTATTAATATGTAGTTCACTGCAGGTCATTTTATGTATTTTATAATGTTTCTTTGTTTTGAATCATGTTAATCTGGTGGATCAGACCTGAAACAGACATAGCTAACTCACTGTTAAGTGTGTGAGTTGTTTATTTTTAGACTGAAAGACAGCAGGAAAACTGTAAAAAATAAATAAATAAATTACAGCGGTATGTTTGACTCCACACTCAGTCAGTGTAATGAAGCTTTTATGAGCTGACCTGCTTGATTAGGTGAATATCTGGAATAAATTGACATAGACACTGATAACAGTGTGAGGCTAGATATGTTCAATAAAAGTTGACTTTTACGCAACACTCTGATAGCTGAGAGAAAATAATGCCAGTGAGCGCTTTAGACCAAAAACAGTTTACGAAATAAAGAAAACGACGTGTTTGCAAGAATATGGGATTTAAAACCTTAGAGAAAATCTGAACTGTGGCTGCATTTGTCGTTTAGAGGAAGTGAATGTTGTGGCGCAGAGACGAGAGAAAAACTGTTAAAAACTGTGAAAATATCAAATGGATGGTGATCACTTAATACAAACTGATAGAGCCTAAACAAATATCCAGTTTTACAGGATTTTAGTGCTTCAGGTTATGGAATTATGTTCGTTATTTTCTTGTGTTGCGTTTCCTCGTTTCCACATGTACTCACTTAATAAGCACTATCATGATGGCTTCCTGTAATTCTAATAAAATGATCCAGGCCGGTCCAAAGTCCAGGCTCTGTTCTGGTTCAGTTCTCACTGAACTATCAAGGCAGAAAACAAGTAAAAAAGTTGAAATTTAATGTTAATTTAAATTCCCTGCTTCTCTAGGCAATTTATGTGGTTAACATAGTTCGTACAGATTACATCACTGAAGCTGTCATGGAATATTTTATGAAGTAGATATTAAATAAGACATATTTCCGATTAATTGTTATGAATCCAGCTGCAGAAAACCAAAGCAGATCACAGCAGAAACAATCTGGCGAAATGCAAGAAAACAGAAAAGGTGTTCTCTCCATCTCTAATGTTAGTTTTCTCCAGCTTGCCTTTGTCTCAAATCTTTTCACCTACATTGTCGGGAGAGAATATATGGGTCAAATTATTAGGCTGAGGTGTGTTGTTGGATGCTGGTGGTTACCTGAGGCTGTGCTGAGTACGGGGGGGGGATGCAAGGAGATGTCCTGGTAAGATGGGGGAACGGACGGCTGGTTGGTGGAAGGAGTTCCCATCGACTTGCTGTAATCCATGATGCAGCTGTAAGGAGTGAGACAACTTCTTCCCTCCTGCCTCTCTGCAGCTGTGGTGCTGGCCTGTGAGAGTCGGATCAGAAATTGTCCTTATCTTCAGGTTTATGACGGCAGAGACGTAATAGACACGACATGGTTCCTGTCATGTCTTTCACATTAAATACACAGCAGGATATATAGTGTATCACAAAAGTGAGTACACCCCTCACATTTCTGCAGATATTTAAGTACACCTTTTCATGGGACAACACTGACAAAATGACACTTTGACCCAATAAAAAGCATTTCTGTGTGCAGCTTATATAACAGTGTAAATTTATTCTTCCCTCAAAAGAACTCTATATACAGCCATTAATGTCTAAGCAAAAGTGAGTACACCCCTAAGAGACTACACCCTAAATGTACAAATTGAGCACTGCTTGTCATTTTCCCTCCAAAATGTCAAGTGACTAGTAAGTTTTACTAGGTCTTATGTGTGCATAAAGAGCAGGTGTGCTAGATTTTGTAGTACAGCTCTCACTTTCTCATACTGGTCACTGAAAGTTCCAACATGGCACCTCAGGGCGAAGAACTCTCTGAGGATCTCAAAAGACGAATTGTTGCGCTACGTGAAGATGGCCAAGGCTACAAGAGGATTGATAACACCCTGAAACCGAGCTGCAGCACAGTGGCCAATATCCTCCAGCTTTCTAAAAGAGGAGGGTCCACTCAGAACAGAGGTCACGTTGGTCGTCCAAAGAAGCTCAGTGCACGTGCTCAGTGTCACATCCAAGTGCTGCCTTTGAAAGATAGAGGCAGGAGTTCTGTCAGCGTTGTCAGCAGAGATCGAAGAGGTGGAGGGTCAGCCTGTCGGTGCTCAGACCAAACTACACTACATCAGATTAGTCTGTCATGCATGTCTGTCACCCCGGAAGGACGTGTCTTCTGAAGTCTGTACACAAGAAAGCCCGCGAACAGTTTGCTGAAGACATGTCAACAAAGGACATGAATTATTGGAACCATGTCCTGTCATCCGATGAGACCAAGATTCATTTGTTTGGTCCAGATGGTGTAAAGCGTGTGTGGCAGCTGTCAGGTGAGAAGTACAAATATAAGTGTGTGATGCCAACAGTCAAGCATGTCGGTGGGAATGCCATGGTCTAGGCCTGCATGAGTGCAGCAGGTGTTGGGGAGTTAAGTTTCCTGACCTTCAATATGCACTGTGAAATACTGAAGCAGAGCCTGATCCCCTCCCTCTGGAAACGGGATGACAGGGCACGATAATGACCCCAAACACACCTCTAAGACAACCACCGCTTTATTGAAGAGGCTGAGGGTGAAGGTGATGGACTGACCAAGCATGTCTCCAGACCTGAACCCAATAGAACATCTTTAGGGCATCTTCAAGCAGAAGGCTGGAGGAGAAGGCTGTCCGCCAGCTCTGTGATGTCATCATGGAGGAGTGGGAAAGCTTTCCAGTGGCAGCCAGTGAGCTCCGGTGAACTGTCCTGGTAACAGGAGAGTTAAAGTAGTTTTCTGTTAAATAATGGTGGCCACACAAAATATCGACACTTAAGGAACTTTCACTAAGGGGTGTACTCACTTTTGTTTAGACATTGATGGCTGTATTTATTTATTTAGAGTTATTTTGAGGGAAGACTAAATTTATACGTATATATGTAAATATATATATTATATTATATAATTTATATAATATAAATTTAACTGTTATATAAGCTGCACACAGAAATGCTTTTCATTGTGTCAAAGTGTCATTTTGTCAGTGTTGTCCCATGAAAAGATGTATTTAAATATCTGCAGAAATACTCACTTTTGTGATACACTGTATATATATACAGTATATATATATATATATATATATATATATATATATATATGTGTGTATTTATTCAAGACAATATTCAAATATTGTCTTGTTGTGCATAAGTTGTCTTGTTGTGTCATAAACATGAAAGAGTCTTTATGAATGTTTACGACTGTTTCATTAAGCGTCATTCTCTAAATAATTACACTTTTAATGCAAAGATGACCATTTTAATAGACCTTAAATCCAAGTTTTAATGAAACTCTGCATTAAAAGTGCGGTTATTTACCAAACAATGCAAAGTTGATATTTTTAATGCATTTTAATGCAACTTTTCAGGTATTAGTCATGCTTATGTGTGTCATGTCAGTCTTATGCACACCCCGTCAAAGTGTTGACACATTTTCCATAGCCATCGCTATGCTATTTATTAATTGGTACAAAGGTCAGCTCAAGGTCATCACAGGGCCCAAATATTTCCATATGAGAAAAGTACAAGAGAAACACGATGAACGTAGCTTTGTGGAAAGTCTGTTTTACATACAGCTCAGACAATATTTTAATAGCTAGGATAGTTCACACAAAGAGTCAACTCACTAGATGTTGACTAATAAACATAATCTGATGTCTAATAAGCAAATTTCTTGCATCCCATCGCAGACAAAATGCAAATGTCCACATACAAGTCTGACCGTGACCCTGTGGCGGTGATAAAAGGTTGCTTTCATACAAGCGGATGGAACAGAAGCAGTTCAGAAAGTGACCAATAAACGAGGCTTATTGTGGACATGCAGACATGCGGCAAACCCCTCAGTTAGAAATCTCCTGCCAAAGTTACAAGTATAACCTGCTCTGACAGATATTATTTTATTCTCTATTGTTTTTTTTGTTTGTTTTTTCAGGCGGAGGACAACTTTGCACAGACCGTCGTCATTCCTACTTTGATTTTTTGTTGTTAGTGCGCTTTCAGACATGCTGCAGTGTCTGCTGCTCATCGGTTTGATTGGTAAGTGGCTCATTTTGATCCCTTCTGGCACCAGGAAAAATGAAAATCATGATGAAACAGTTTTGCCGTCTTTTCTTAGGTTTTTCATGTATATGAAAAGCTTCTGTTACTTTCCACGAAGGTTATAGTTTAAACAATGAAATGGGTGAATGATAAGTCCAGTTTGAGGATATGTCTAAATAAATGTTTTCACAGGGAGGCTGTGCGTGTCCCAGCAGACGACAGGTAGGACCAAATGTATCCAACAGATGCGTCGCTGGTAGACACATCTTGTACCTTTTTAGACATTTTGAAGTTCTAAAATCAAATTGTTTCTTTTTCCTCTGCAGCTCAGTGTAACACTGAAACTGTAGATCTAACAAACTCCAAATCCTCTCAGTCTTCAACTTACTCTTCTGACGACTTCAGCTCTGCCAAAGCCACTGATGGAAATCAGTCGTCATGTTCAAACACTCGAGAATTTCTTGATTCCTGGTGGAGCGTTGATCTGCAGGGTGTTTACAAAATTTCCTGCATCTCAATATACAACAAGAGAGCTGACCATTCTGATATATCTGGGGCGAAGATCTACATTGGGAACTTTCCACAGAACAACAGCGTCAACAACAAGCTGTAAGAGCCTTAAATTGATTTATTCTGTATTTTCAGGCTGCCAGCTTTATGTTTAAGCACTTGCCAACATTACTAACATAGAGTCTGAATTGTCTTACAGCGAGGAATCTAAATATAATTGTGCACACCTATGACTTCATGGATAAAGCCAGGATTATTCTCACATCACCATTCTCGACCTCTCCTCTTTTTGTTTCAGGGTTTATAACATCACCAACTTCAATATCGACCAAAACAATCTCTGCTCATTTGATCCGGTGCTGGGGCGTTATGTGACCATCATGCCAGCAAAACCTTTAGTCCTATGTGAAGTGAACGTCACAGGCAAACAGATAGGTAATGATTAATGTCTCCCTCCATAAATGAGGCTCGTTGGCTGAAATATGAGAGAAGATTGAGTGTCGAACACCTCGACATTCATCAGTGTGAACATTGAGCACATCAAAGAAAGCTAAATGTTGGCAAACTGAACAATGTGAGAAGATTTAAAGCAAATGACCAACTTTAGTCAAATCAGAAGGGATGCTATTGTATGTATTGGACAGCGTGTAGGTTGGATTTAACCTGGAAAATTTAACGCAAGTCTTCCTTTCATTCTAAGGTGCATCAGATCTTTTGCATTAAGGGACTTTTAGTGTCCTGTTCAGACCTTTGAGTCAGCCTGTGAGTTTGTCACATTCAGATTAAAGTCTCTCGTGTCGAGCCTGCAGGCTGTGTTGGTGGAGCCAGATGCAGCAGGCAGAGGCGTTGAGCAGATTTTGGTGAATTAATGAAAAAAAAAGAAGGTGGAAAATTTTAAAAGAAAAAAAAAAAACAGGAACAAGACTCAACTAATCAAAATGAGAAACTAAAACAGAATCAAAAACAGACGCTAAAATCAAATCAAACTCCAAAACAAGTTAAGATCCTCAGATCTTATTTCATTTTCTGAAATGTGGCGGCTAAACATTAGAGTAGACTGGATATGAAAAGCTAAAAAATGTTCCACTGGTTGAACAACATACATGTACTTTTTATTTCACAATGTGCTGATTCTTGATTTTTTTTATGTGTATATTTGCTCTTCTAGAATCTCCCTTTAAATTGATTGACCAAAACATGACCTGGGAAGAAGCCCTGTACTACTGCAGAGATAACCACAGAGATCTGGCCTCCATCTTGGATGAACAGATGCAGACCTTCGCTGAGCTGGAGGCTGAGAAAGCCAACAGTCCCTTCGTCTGGATCGGACTTCGCTACACCTGCACTCTGGACTTCTGGTTCTGGGTTGATGACAACGTTGTAAAGTTTAAACGCTGGGGTACGGATGGTTATAAAGAAGACTGTGACATGAGTGGAGGCATGGAGAAAGAAGGAGACCATCGCTGGTTCAGCAAGTCTGACGATGAAGAGTTTAATTTTATCTGTGCATCATAAACAACCAACTGTAATGTGTGAACATAATAAACCCGCTTTAGTAGCGGGTTTATTATATTCTGGTAATCATAAATAAGATATTACATTTACTCAGTTACATTTGCATAATATGTTATGATCAGTCACTCAGAACTTGAGTAGCCTTCTTATCAAGTAACTCTAAGCCTTTAAACTAGTCTTTGAATGAATATTTTTACTTTAGTAATGTCTTGCAGTTCTGCTGCTCTTACTTCTTTACAACCTGTAATGTTTCTATGCTAACATCAAAATCACCTTTGTATGTCAGAATTTATTAAAGAAACACTGATAATTTTGTGCTGACTTGCGGAATGAAGAAGCATTTTATTTTGTCTTCATATGCATTCTACTTTATAAGTCCAGTTTCTTTTTTTTTCTTGGGATTAGCAAAACAATGACTTGAGCCCACTCTGTCAAAATGACAAGTTTGATATCGAATCAATTATTTCATTTAAGTTGTACACCATTTTTAACGTGTTGCGATTTATAGACATTATAAACTTACTTGATTAGCTCCCTCTTGCGGTTATTATGTGCTCTGCAGAATCCAACAATGCATTAAAGCTTTAGAGTTTAATTCATTTATGGTGCGTCACACGCAGCATCACTGCACACAGACAAAAGAAAGGTCCACTCCTACATGTGTTTTAACTGTTATTTTATAGAAACAGGATTCGTTAAACAGTACAATCCACTACTCTCCTCCATGAACTGAAACTTGGGGAAGGAACATCACTCACTTCACGGATTCGACACAAAACACAGACTGCAGGTTAGGTTGGTGACTAATATCTACATCAGTGTTCACCTCACACATACAGAATACATGACAGAAGTGACGACAGACACAGCCTGCAGTATATGTGGAGCTTTACGATCATTTTTGGTGGTATGTTTGCATTATAATCCCATGCCACTTTCATTTCAGTCAGCCAAGTCAGCCGACACAAGCCGAATTGTGAAATGTTTGCTCTCTTTTTGGAAGATTACACAAACCTTTGGGGTCTCTCAGTCAATCCCAGCCCAGCAGGTTCTCAAATACACAAGAGTTCAGCTGAGTGAAATGAAAGCGACAGTTTTATGCACAATATGTCTGAGTGTAACAGGCTGCAGGTCAGTAGTTCAGTTGTCAGGCAAAAGGCCGCACACCTAATATCCGGTGCATGCCGACTGCTCTCTGTGGACTTCTCTAAATAACAGCAAAAGCCTGTGCTTGGTCTTATAAATCCCGCTGCTGCTGCTCTGTGGCTTCTGTTGGCCGGACGTTTGAGAAGTTGGTGTGTTTAGGTTTTTGTCTAGCAGTCGCAGGCACGACCTGTAAGCACAACATGGAAAGAGAAGTCAGAGACCAGAGACATTTACTAAACCAATCGACTTTTTTCCCCATTCGTAATCTTCACCTAAAAATTTGTCAACACTGACTCTAAAATGAGACTATTTGCAAGAAGGAACAAATGTGTAAATAAGACAAAGCTGGTAGGGAGGAGGACAGAGACAGAGCAGGTATGGTTGCGCTAATGCAAGTGGAAAATATGGCTGCAGTGAATCCCTGCAGGCGCTGTGAAGAGATGCTTACACATTACCCAGTTGTTTCCATGTGGGTCTCAGCTGTACTTTGTTTACATCAAAGCTGCAATAATTGCATGGTTTTACCAAACACGTTTTCATAAGATATGCTGTGCAACCTTTTGGTCAGGTCAGCTTAAATTCACAAAGCACAGGCAGCAATAGGCTATCTGCATTTTGTTTTACGATACATGTGCGGTTATATGAATATATAAATACCTGGAAGATCCATTTTTGCATTCTACTTGATAGTTGGTAAAGTTATCAGTGATAGTTTTCCTCTAGGTTAGGATATTTTAAAGCAAATTGAAAACAAAATGTTGTAGGATGTGACACTATATTAGCAGCTATTGAAGATCAACACTTTCACAAGAACCGGTACGTTTTATGGCCGTTTTCTCAGCTGACCAATTTATACATTTGAAATCATGATGCCTACAAGTTCACCGACTCTCACTTATCTTTTGCTCATTTAATCCAAGGATAACCCTCTTAAGATGTATCATCTCATTTTGAGGGAGTCCTTACTAGACATAGATAATATCAATAATATTACAAATCATAATTATAAGGAAATCCAACACATAACACTTAAAAAAAACAAAAACAATTTACTCTTACTGTATGTTTGAGAAGAAAACAAATAGTGAATATGTCTGGATCACGTAATACATTCTTTATTGTAGATTTCTGTGACAAAAATACATTTATCATGACCGGCCAGTTTTTATTTTTTTTTACTCTATTAGACTTGTGAAAGTTTTTTAAGAACTGTTGGGATGTTTGTCGTCAAAACTGATGGGTAAAAATCCCTGCAACGTGGCAATAGGTGAGGTGTGCAAGTAATTATTTAATCGCTTCTTTAACTGAAACAGAAGATATTTTATGACCTTTGTAAATAAGATCTAAAACCTGTGGACATATCGAGTCATGCACAATGACAGAGTCATGCACAATCAGGCAGAGTGCGCGCCAAGGGGTTCACTGCTGAATCTTTTTATAGCTGCTGCAGCACAAGTGTGGTGACCTCCAGCAGCCCCAGTCCGCTCCCTGCGCCCCTCCTCCACCTCACGGACGCCCGGCGTCCCGCCACCTGTTGAACAGCGAGGTCCGAGGCATCTCAGGCCAGCTCTGCGAGCGAAGACCAGTTTGTGTTGGCATGGCCGTGCGTGTGTGTGTGTGTGTGTTTGCGGCAAAACAGATGGACGGAATAAATTCAGCTTTTAACCGGAAAAATTAAACTGGGTTGGAGATGAAACACTGAATATCTAAGACACTATTACGCCTTTTGCATTCGCTAATAATCCATCAATAGTCCTCCTAACTTGGCAAATCTGATACACTATATTCCATGGAAATACTTGTTTTATCTGACTGACAATTTTAAATAAGAGATGTTTTCTCTGCAATATTTTTTAGCTTTAGTCAATTCATGGACAATCACTGGCATTTGTAACACAGACGGAATGTTTGTTTTTTTAAATAAATAATATTTTACTGGGCAGATTGTAGAAAAATCCAATTTTTTCATAAAAAAACCCCTCCTATGTCAAATATTTTTAAATATAAAATCAGTAGTGCTATAGTTAATGACTCTCCTGCCTTTTTGTACAAAATAAATGCAGCTGACATATTTTTACTATATACTGCACTGGAAATAAGTATTTAATGCCCTGATAAAAATTTCTGCAAGACTGTATTACAGTAAAGATAATAACTTGTTTACATGTCATTGCGTGAAAATATATTAGATTCCAAACAGCTCAATAAATATAGAGTAAATAAATATGGAGGATAATATATTAAGTACAAAAATCTTGTGTTTTGCACCTAATTTAGAAGACAACTAAAGGTATACTGATGTAAAACAGGTGAATAAGCGAGATTACAGTTCTGAGGAATACTTATGGTTTTATTTTTGGACATCTTGATATTAATCTGTTGGCTGATGGGCAACTAACTGAAGATGGGTGTAAATTAGAGTACCTTGGTCGTTGAGCATCTGCTGAGCGTTGCTTCCTGTCCTCCTTCTGAAAAGAGAGCAGAGCTTTAGCGTTTCCACTCTAGTTTCACACAGATCTATATCTGTGCTTTTAAAAGCTTCACCTCTTGTTCTGGTTGAACTTGCACCTGCAGTGGCCACCTTCAAGAGAAAAGAAGCTCTTTGTTTACGATGGCTGTATCTCTGAGTAATATCACATGTTTACCAAGACGTTTCTGTGTGTGTGTGTGTGTGTGTGTATAGTATGCGTCTTACTGAGCAAAATAGTGATGCCAATGAGACAGAGGACAGCAGCCAAGATGAGGCCTCCAACCCGCAGCCTGTGGTAGTCTGCACAAACAAATGGCGCTCATCATTAAACAGTAAGCTAAAACAAATATTAGCAAAAGGGCCCGACTGGATAAACTAATTTCCCCAGACATCTTGGTTCAAATACTAAGAGCTGATGTTACTAATTAAACTTCTGTTATTGCAGTAGTCGTAGAAGAACGATGAATTACCAAATGTAAACGCGTCTTCTCCGTCTGTTGGAGCAGAAAAGAAGAAAGGTCAGAGAGAGGATGCACAGTGACATTAATAAGTGACACAATGTAAACAGTGTGATGAGCAAACATGGTGGTCTCGTTCTGAACCTTTCATAGGTCACAGCATTAACACATTTGTTGTCCTGAACTGATATAGAACCTAATCTGAAGGCATAAGAATGTTTTAAAAACATTACTGTCGTTCGTGGCCTCTGCGTTGACAGACACCAGGGACAAAACTGAAAAACAAAAAAAGGAGAGATACACATCAGTGCAGTGAACCACAGCCTGAAACCTCTCACGCGATTTCACCAACAAGAAAAGAGCTGCACAGAAAATGCAAACCTCTGCAGGATCAGTACTTCAGCTGACATTTAATGTTAGTGTAAATATGGTTCAATTTAGGCAGGTTCTTACAAAGATACTTCAATAACAAAATAAAAGCAATCTGCATATTCACTACTAGTACATTTTAGGTCCTCTATAAACAATATATATTTAATTAAAACATTACAATTCAGAGCAGAGTGCACAGATGTGCCCTCATTACTGTCAATGTGATATTTTTAGTACAGTACCGGCACCACAGGTAGAGATATGTGAAAAAAAGGTAAAATAAAGTCTAGGTGTTTGCACCGACTGCAGCTTTCTGGCCAATCGGCAATAACCGATCTTTTAAAAGTCTGATCTGGCAAATCAGATTTTGGCCGATAAATTTTCTTTTTCGACTGAAATTTTGCTAAATATAGCAAGGAAGTCATGGAGTTGGCAAAGTGGGGTGAGTAATGTTAACTGAAAACGTCCAGACATGACCTGGTGGATCGGTCTGTCAGTCAAAACCTCCCTAACAGGGGAGCAAAATAGGACAGCGGTTGATTTTTAGACCTTTGCCGGGGTAAATAAGGTTGGTTGATAAGACTGGCTTCATATGTACGTATCAGACGGTCAGCCATCTCCCAAAAAAAAATACGGAAATTGCGGCAGATTTATTGGTGGACCCCTAATAAAGTCACATTTTATTGCTTCATAATGTCACACTAAAAAAAAATCAGAAAAATCCAACCATTAATTTGACTTCTTCAGTGAGAAGAAAGATTCACATGACTAAATATTTCTAATGTTTTAACAGAAACCTTCCTATAAATCCTGTAAAGTAAATCAAACTAAATCTTTCTTTTGAGTTCGTCAGAGCCTAAAGAAACTTTTATATATGTGAGTCTATGATATCCCGTTTCCCCGGCTATAAATATGACAATTAGAATTGTCTTAGCTACTCTTCAAAATGGGAAAGACAACAGAACACAACATTTAAGTACCGGTAAATTGAATGTGTCTTGATGTTCATACTTATTAAAAACCCTGCAGTCACAAACAGAAAACAGCAATAAAGGTTTCTGTGTTTTTTAGTATGCATGTCCAACCTGGGGTGCAAAGAGCGAAGGGTGCTGTGTGTGACGAGTTACTATTCAAGTTTTAAAAATACATTTTAAGAAAAACGTCTGTTTTTCAAAGACAGTTTAAAACCACTCAGCAGAAATCAAGACATTCTGTTTTACTCACAGGTCATAAACACCAAAGTGAGGATCTTTGACATCTTCAGGCCTGATTCTGTTTAGATCTGAAAAAGACAATAGGTACAGTAGGTTAATTATGATGCAAACTGTTGATCTCTGTCAGGCTCTGGTAGCAAATATAAATAAAAGCCTGAGGAACTGAGTGGAAATGATGATTTGTTCGATAATCTAGGCAGAACATCACCGTTTAGTCACACGACTGCAGGGTCGCCAAAATATTTACATTTTAAATGTCATGCGTCGCGTTTGTGACGTTAAAAACTCTTCACTGTGCCGGTGGGCCGAGCAGCAGAATGAGATGGAAACGGCAGGCGACCCGGACCTCTGAGGAATAAGCATTCGCTCGCAAGCAAAGAAATCCAATTATTTCACATGGGCTGAAAATTGGGGTGATTTTCATGGTCACAAAGGGATGAAGGCCTTAAATATCTCGTGGTAACTGCATTACAAGGTTCCCATGTTAAAGCTTCAGAACTGTAATCTTCTTTGCTCCTGCTTCAGTGCAGCTGTCTGTCAGAATGTTATTATCCAGCCCTCAGGCTTTTAAAGCTTTTCTTGCTCTGAAGTGATGTATTAATCCTGTTTTCTGCAATGCATCAGCATAAAAATGCTGCTATTCTATTAAAAGAGCTCTCAGTCTGTGCAGATGTTCTCAGATCTAGCTCCTGGTGCTAATAAATCATCGTAACAGGAATAAAATGCCTTGGAGAACCACATATACGCCTTGAGCTAGTTTTCATTTTACTACTTTCTAAGCCTGAATGTCAATGGGCCATTATGACACAGAGATATGTTTTGATCTAGATGGTTATTGTCCTGCTAGATGCTGAACTTCCACCTCAGTGTCAAATCTTTTGAAGGCTTCATCAGGTTTTTCTCCAGGATTGACCTACATTTAGCTCCGTCTATCTTCAAATTAACTCTAGTTAGCTTATGAAAAGCGGCATTATCATTTTATTTGGGGTTATCGGGTTGAAAATGGGTTAAACATAATGCACAGCAAGCCTTACAGATTTTATATCTACAGAAACTTTGAAAACCATGTAAAAAAAAAAAAAAAAACAGTTTCAAAAAAGAGAAAATACAAGGGGTATGAACATTTTTGCAGGGCATTTTAAATCTTCCTTTATTAACTCATTTCCTGGCGCTTTATTTGGATTCCACGCGTCATCCGAGCGGATCAGCTCCCATGTTGTTTGTTGCTGCGGTGGTTGCCATGTCGGGGCAGCAACGGCAGACGCGCCATGTGAACGGTGCGGTGACACACCTCAGTCTACAGCGACTTTCCACTTACTGCACTTTTCCGCGTTGGGTGCATCACAGGAAGAGCAGACTCGAGCGGGACCAGATTCACACAGTCACACGTGAGTGAGGTATGTGAAAACGCAACACTTACAGCGGCAGAAAGTCTGCTCTGTAGAACCAACCTAACAATCCCCAAGACAGCTACTGTCTCATTTATTTAGCTAAATGAATTTGCCAAGGTTTGTAGGTGTAAAACAAACCAAAGCTGAGCCTGATGGGATCAGAATAAAGGCTGTTATAAAAGCAGCATCTCCTCCCGCTTGGCTGCTGGTCGGAGTTTGGCAACGGGGAGGGGAGAAAGAAAACAACAGGATGAGCGCTTCTCTCCTGGTGCCTCCCCACGGCAACCTCGGGCGACGCCGGGGGAATGCAGAGGATGGGAAGCTGGCCGGCGACCAGCAGAGGAAGACAGAGCAGGGAGAGACGTGCAAGAGACGGATGACGAAGAGCGATGGAGAGCACGCAGCAGGAAAAGCTCCCTCCTCCACCAGCACGATCATATTCTACAGCAGATGTTTGTATAGGGTGGAGCATGGGAGGAAAGTGCTGGAGGCTTTGTGCTCAAGCAAAGGTAAAAGTCCAGCAACTTGATGGGAAAGCAGAGTGCAGTCAGTACGCGTCATGAAGCAGCCGGCTGAAAAGAAAAGAGCCGTGCTGTCACACAAGGTGCTTAAGCGAAAACTGTCAGATGACCATGTTAAGACTGTACAAGAAAGTTCCATCCGGCGAGCCACATCATTTTGAGCGTTTGAAGGAAAACAAGAGCAACACTTATTAAAAGATAAGCTGACTTTCCCATTGGGATAACATCAATCTCTCAGGGATTCATCTTGCAGGAGTTTTATAATTTTCAGGCCTTTCATGTCTCACACATCTTACCGATTCTTCCTAGTGGGAAATACGACAAATTCTCACACCAACCCCCCCCTGACAGATCTATGCTCTGCTGTCTGCATGCTGAATCCTTTAAAAAGCATCATTAGCTTCCAATCTTGTTTTGTCCTCCTTGCGACTTTATTATGAATCTTGTGAAATCACAGCTGATGGGGAGGTTTGTTTTACTCCCAAGGCCTGAATTCCCCCTGCGCAGCGACGACTCCAGCCGCGCCTGTTGCAGCAATAAAGACGGTTCTGTTCTGGCTTTGTCATGCTGCTAAGCCAGTCTCTGACTGGGTTTTGTTTTCAGCTCTCACAGCAGTACTTTTCCCTTTTTTTCCTGTCTCTCTCTCTCCTGCTTCACGTATCTCTTTCACTACTTTTCTTTTCGCCAAATCTGAAAGCTGAAAGAATTGCCTGTTTGTTTAAAATCACTATAACCCACTGCTTTTCTTCGTTGGATCAGCTTTGGCTCTACACTCTGTTTAAACTTGTCCTTTACTTGTACCCTGTTCCTAAAAAACATTTGTCCACATCCCTGCAATTTCGCCTTTTTTCCCCTTCCCTCCCCGTCTCTTCAGCCTTTTCAACCCATTTATCCATTACAAAGTCCCAGAGGCAGGGCTTCTAGGGTTTCTGCTCTTGAGCCCATAATCAGTTTCTGCAGTCCAGCCTCTCTTCTTCTCCTCTCTGACATCAGTGACGCTGTACAAACCATCCAGGCGTAACTCACCTATACGGTCACGAATCCGCAAGCAAACCTGGTATGTTTACGCTGAAATAAACAAGCCTGTCTCGCCCCTGGAAGACCATACATGCAGGAACGTGTGGAAGATTTACAAACTTGCATAGTCTACTTATATAAAGCTGTTGTTTTTCCTAAGGCTGCAGTTGATCGTGTTATTACATTTAACTAGATCGTCTTCACTGCGGTCGCTGGTCATAGTGGTCCTATTTAAAGCGGTTCTAGGACTGCTTTAAATAGACAGTATTAGACATATTCTACAAAGATATGAACAAGGATAAGGATGAAGTGCATTGTGGGTAAGATAATTGTAAACTAGTTTAGAAAACAGTTGATTCAGCCGATGCATCACACCGGTAGGTGGCTGAATAACTCAAAATAAGCGATTAAAATGCTGCACAATGTCTCAAGTCGATCACCCTTTTCCATCTCAGAACTGGAAACAAAAACACAGCAGGTTTAATGTTTCTAGATTTTTTCAAACAGCAGAGTCAGGATTAAGTTATTAACTAATACTTTAAATCGCCACAGCTTCTGTAAATATTATAACACAGAACAGAATAGTGGAACATTCATCTTGTTGTTGGTTGTAGTTGTAGACGACAGACCCGATCACTTGGATCACGCCCACACTAATGGGCAGCAGTAAAACAGCCTGGCCAGAACAGACTGTGGGTGTCCGCAGCTGCTGTGACTCGGCGGCCAAAGTGGTTATGAAATGGGAGTAAGAATAGATTAAAAAAAAAAAAAAAAAAGTCAACACGAGAATACGAAATGGGAGCATGAATTGGTGAAATGGCAAACTGACTCAGAGCGGTGAAAACCTCCCTGTTTGCGTCACACGTGGTTGGTGTGCTGATACGACTGAAACGCACACAGCATGTACAGTTCAGACCAAAAGCTTGGACACAACTGTGTGTCCAAACTTTTGGTCTGTACTCAATAGAGACCAAAAGTTTGGACACACTTTCTCATTGAATTCAATGAGAAGGTGTGTCCAAACTTTTGGTCTGAACTGTATGTCCAGCTTGGAAGTACTTTTCCAACGTGTTGAACTCCCAGACATGTGTGTTTGTGTTCCTGCACTACAAAGGCAGCTGTCTATTTTCAGGGGTGTCTTTTTATGCTTAAATTAGCATCAGTGCATTCCAGCGTGCAACACATCCTCAGGGAGCACACACACACATACAGAGGAAGGTTTTTGTTGTAGCCTGAACACACTGACGGCGGCTGAGTCCGCTTCGATTTCTTTGATGACTAAGTTTCCATTAATCGTTGGAACGAGAGAAGAGTCAGGAATTAAGGATTTTAAAGTGAAAACGGATAACCTTAAAGTCTGGAGACTTGTCAAATGCGTCCGCTAGATACCAGATAATCCACACTGACCAAGGATGAGCTCCAACAAATGGAGGAACTTTTTTATGGTTGACATTAAAAAAAAAAACCGCAACAGAGACAGAAAGGAAGAGGCCAGACTCGGTGGAGGTGGTGCGTTAAAGGATAAAGTGACACAAGAAAAGGAAAAGCTCATAACATTTCAAAGGAAGTAAAGAGTGAAGAGGAGAAGGAAAGAAGGAGAGAGGAATTTAGGCCTCGGGGAAGGAGAGAGGCAAGAAGACGAGGGAGAGTGAGGTTGAGAAACCGAGGAAAGGAGGAGGGACACAGGCAGAAAGCACGAGGGAGTGCAGCATACTCCAACCATGAGTCACACATGGAAACCACAAGCGCTAACAACAGACTTCATGTGCCTAGCTCTGCCGCCACACTCACAGGACGAAGGGATGGAGTCCATTTCTATAATTTCATTCAACCAGACTTCAGTTGAAAAACATGCTTAGTCCAAGATCTGAATCAATAGTTACAGAATTAAAAGCCTTATCCGCCAACGTTTATGGCTGCTAAATTTGAAAGGATTAGCTGTGGTTCATCGGAGCAGAGCTTTTACAGCTCTGAGGTCAAACGGTGAAAGCAGTGAAGGTCACGGCCATGATGCTGATATAAAATCAATGCCTCCTTGTCCGGGTTTCTAAATTTGCCCGCAAAGTGACGCGTGAAGAGGTGAGGAGGGAGCGGGCGCCTCTGAGCTCTCTCTGTTCCTCTCCTACAAAGCCAAAGTGTTTCTCTCGGTTTCTCCCGTTGTTTTCTCTGTGATCACGAGAGGCGAGGTGAAGACGGAGAGCTAAGTCTGTCTCATCTGTGAAAGAATAAATAACTCTATCACCTCGTTCAGGATCCCAAACTCCATCCTGCTGTTAACTCCATAGCTACTGGGAAAGAGATATAAGCATAACTTGTTCTGAAGCACGTTTAGGAGCAAGAACTTAATTTCTGGCTCAAATTTGCTAACTTGCTTTGCGATTCTTTTGATTCTTTCTTTACAAATGCAAAGTTTGTAGCAGCAACAATGGCTCACAGATAGGAACTGCCAATGTAAATATCGTTACATCCCACCTGACAACTTTAAGCAACACTAATTTCCCTCTGACTTCCACTGATGCAGAAGGAATGTGCCGACGACATCCTGATCTAAATCCTTCATCAACATCCGCCAGAGGAACTGCTAAGAGTTTCACCAACGGTTTCTGTCCCCTCGTCCTTTTCCCAGGCTGTCCTTGTGACACTTGGCAAACACGAGTCACCATTGCTCTTATCAGCTGGCCTTCTGTCTCTCACACACTCGCAAACACACCAACACTCCACTATACGCTTGTGAAACCAAGCTGCTGCTTGGCTACCAGGAGTGCTTCATCAGGTTTAGGAGCAAAACATTTCCAAAATGGATCGAATCATTTGAAATCACATTTTATATCAGGTTTATTTTATTTTTTGACAGTTTCTAATATATTTGGATTGAAATAAGAGTACATTTAGCACTTCCAGTTAGACCTTTTAGTGAAATCAAACTAACGATACGTACAGTTATAGTTTGTCACTTGCAGGAAAAGCATGCTAAGGTGACTTTGTAATTATTTGTTTTACCCTTTTGTTCTAAATTCCTATATAGTCAAGATAACAAACTCTCCCTTCTCATTCTATCTTTTTCCCTCTTTGTTTGTGCTTTTAATCAAATTCTTGATTTAAAGGCTCTTGTTTTTACTGTGTGCAGCAACAGCAAAGTGTGAATGAATATGGAGAGAAAATGTGGTGAAGACAAAAAGTTTTGGATCCAGTTAAAGATGATTTATGACTTGTTATCTTGAGCTGTCCGTCCTGTCTTAGGCGGTAATCAAAGCCAACCTCTGGCTCAAAGGCGTTACGTTCAAGTCCTTGTAAATTTGACAAACACAGAATACTCCTGAATCTTTGTCTTTAAATGATTGCAGAAGTTTAAGCTGTTAAAACTCACTTTCATTGACAACTATGTAAACTGTGAAATGCAGAAAATATAAACCTAATATAAATTTATTATCCTATGCAAATCATAGATTCCTCACAAGTTCTGAATTTCTGAAACTTTTACTCTGTTAGTGAAAACAGAGCAACAAAAGGCACCATTAAAGAAGGAGAAGGGGCCACCCGGGCCCTATTCATACATGGACCGCCTCTGCGTGCGATCACTTGTACTGGTGGCCTCGATAGAAACTAAACAGGACTGAAGGTAGAAATTGCTTTAGACTAGATTTCACTTTTAATCATGTGTCTAAATACTAAACTGTAGCGGTAAATGTTTTTCTTGAGTCTTTGTTGCTGTTTAAACAACCGATAAAAATGATTTAATGTGATTTTTTGTGTGTGTGTGTGCTTCATCAAGTTTTTGGGAGAGATTTCCGCGCACGCAACTTATCTAAAAAAAAAAAAAAAAAAAAAAAGTCGTAACACGCCTTTTCTCGTTTCAAGTTTTCCAAAAAAATGGAGTAAACTGTCAATTTGCCAGAGGAAATAAACAACACGGATAACGTAGAGAGAACATTTGAGACTAAAGGGTCATTTTTGGTGAAAACTTACCCTGAAACTCGGTCAATTCAGCAGCAGAAAGCGAGCGGATATCAATGCGTGACTCTCTGGAGCAGCGTCCTCTCTCCAGTGAGCCTGCCCACACCCAGCCTTCAACACGTCCCTCTGACACTCAACAGGTTGGCTTTTCATTTAAAAAAAAAGAAAAAAAAAGAAAAGGAGGAGAAGGAGGGGGAGCCGCGCTCAAAGCGCTGCTGCAGCTTTGTTAAAGAGTTTCTGGTCCCGGGTCGGTTTCCGCTGACGAGCGACCGGACACGAGTGGGTGGGGAAGCTGATCCAGAGTCAGCCCACGGGAAAACGTCGGATCTAAGAAGCGCTAAGCTGAGCAGAGTGTTGCTATTCACGTTTAATTGCTTAAAAATAAAGACACAATCTTTATTGTGCATTGAACAAGCCTCTGGAAAAAAAACCAAAAAAAAACACACACACACACAGACACAGACACGTCTGTTAACTTTTACAACAGAGATGTTTATTAGAATTTCTACATGCATTTAGGTCGGCGACGTTTATTTCCCAAATTCTTTAAATACTTGGACAAATATAACTAAATGTATCTATGACTGATCACATGTCACCATGACACCGTTTCATAAAGCTTATAATTAGCCGGCATAATTTTAATGCGACATTGTAGTAATGCCTATGAAAGAAAAAAAAATAATAATGCTGTCTAATTAATCTATATTTACAAACAGTGGAAATAGTTATTAAATAGACATTTAAGGACAGATCTGGACAAAATAAAGTCTCGTGTTAGGGGGAAATGTCACATATATTTAGATTCAACAAGTTTAAACCATGATATAAGGCTGATTACTGATGGTGTTTCCAAAATATAAATTTGGGGTTTCTGGTTGCTTTTATTTTTATGTCTGTACAGGTTATGCCTGATCTTCTGAGCTGATGTTCTTCCCACCGTTTGTCTCTCCACCAGCCAGCCGCCTCCCAGCTCCTCTTTCCGAACCGGTTTGTCGGGAGCCAGATCAGATATCACCGTCATTATCCCTTTTTCGACTGGATAAAGAGGAAGAAGGGAGTGGCAGCAGTTAACAAGGCAGCTTGCAAAGAAAGAGCCAGCAAATTTAATTTCAGACAAACTCACGATTCGTAGAAATGTCTCACCTGAGTTTCCTGCTGCAGTCTTTGTCTAGGACAGAAAAGTTGTTTTTTTTAAAAAAAAAAAATGATTTGTAGATATCTGGACAGTTTGGATCAAGAGGGAAAGATGAAAATGTATGTATATATTTGTTTGTTTTTGGAGCACTTACAGACTAAAAGGAGGACTGCTCCAATTATCAGCAAGCAGGTAAAGACGAGGCCTCCTATTCTTAGCCTTTCGTAGTCTGTCAGGTAAGGAAGCACACACATCCAGTGTTTGAGTTGGAAATTTTGTTGAATGTCATATTTTGAGGCAAAGCTCTCAATAAGTTTCACTTTTCTACATTTTTGCAATCAGTGATTTGCAGTGCACAAATGGAGTTGTAATCAAATATTTAATCATGTGAGACTGTGTTTCATATTTCAGCGTGTAGGGGGAAAAAAAGAGGGTTCATACTCACTGTAAACAAATGGATCTGAAGACAACAGCAGTGAGATACATGGAAAAGAAAGCAACACGTTTAGTTACAGTTTTTAATCCGTCAGGATCCAAGAGGAAATCCTGAAGTTTTCTCATCATATGAGGCGCTTGCAGACTCTTAATCCCATCTTTTGCTGCACACAACGGGTCAGCCAGCTGAAAGAGCACAACGCTGCTTTTTTCATGCTTTAAAGAAAAGGCAAATTGAGCTGTTTGGAGTTATTTATAGTGGTCGTAAATGCAAAAAAGTTAAGAATAGGAAAAAAGCTGCTCACCCTTTAATATTGAGGAGTCTCTCTTTTAGGATTGAAAGCTCTGGCATGCCGGTTAAACAAATAACCTGACTTACTTATCTGTTAATAAAATCCCACCATCATCTTACTCTATGAAGAACAAAACAGAGACCATATTCTGCACAACAAACTCTAGTTTAAATTGTCTCATGCCAAAGTAAATAAAAAATAACAATAGTTCAAACTGAGCAATAACATTATTATAAATGCTACATTGTTAGTGATGCTGCGTCTACATTACAAATAAAAACAATTTGATCGTATCTGTTTTCACTCAAGGTTACCACTCTAATGTGAGTCTGACGTCTCGTTTGAACTGGTTTATTCCCAGATCAGCTAAAGCTAATGGAGGGAAAAAAAAAAGAAAAGTTATGGCCTTACTTGCTTCAGTTTCCATAAAAATGGAGAACAGCACTGAAAAAAAGTAAAAAGAAAAAAAAATGGCACGTTATTCAAAAACAACTTAATGATGATTGAAAATTCTTCATTTCATCCATCTGTTCTAATGACAACACACAGGAAAGTGTTTTTCCTGCTGTAAATGCATTTGAACACATTCTCCTATAACATATGCTTTCTTGGTTTAGGTTACCTGCCAGCAAAGTGACCAGACTGAGACGTCCCATCCTGAACACAACAGACAGTCAGCTGGAAAGAGACGAAGGTAAACACACACACACACAGAGAGACATATCAGCATCGTGAGACATTTTTCTCATCACTTCTTTTTTGCTCGCTCTCTTAGACTCATGCAGACCAGCAACACCGTGTACTTTGCCCTTTCCTCGGGAAGAATGTCCTTGTGCTGAGAGAGGTCAGCGCCTCATCCGCAGGGGTGCATTCTGGGTATTTGTAGAGTAAACAGCGGATCGCTTTTTGTTATGGGTCGAAACCCAGCATGTCTATAGAAAACGTTCCTACGACTCGCACTTGAGTGGGGAAAGTGTTGTAGCATCCAGCCAAGTCAGTCATGTGATGTACAGAACAGGTTTTGTTCAACCTCTCAGGATCTTTATCTGATTTGGAACTTCACATGGGAAATATGCATTTATTTCAGAATAGTACTTCTCATTAGGCTGATATTTTATAAATATCAGTCAACTTGGTAGTTATAATGAAAGACAATATTGACTACACAGGTATTGCAATGTGTTTTTTGAACTTGCCAATGAACCAAAGTGGATTTTCGGCAATTATTGACCAGTAACAGTTTGATTTTGATCAATACTTACTGGTAAATTTGCTTTGCAGTGATTGAAGCTGCCCAGCTTACATACAGGACGTAGTACAAGTTAATAACAAACTTTTCGGGTTTCCTTGGGCTTAATAATATGCTTTCTGCCAGTTTATGTTGCATTTGACGCTAATTATCTGCTACATGACAAAAAGCAAAGGTGGGTTGCTAACATTATGAAGTAAAACACTGTGCAGTAGTTTTGTTGAAAGATTTAAATAGATTTTCAGATAAATAACCAAATGGACACCATCTATGTGGGTTGGCGCCCAGATGGCCAACCTGTTCCCGCCTGCAGCAAGTCTCTCTTCTCACTTGGTGTTGACCTTGGGCTAGTGGGAAATCAAATGTGTTCTGGTTTCTGTCTCTTCTGTCTTCGCTCTGCCTAAAGTGCATTTATCATTTGGGATTTAAAGTACCCTGTTTGTTACTCTGACCAGGAGGCGCAAAAGTGAATTCATGAAATGCGTTTCTTTTTGTTTGATGGGAAGATTCATTGAAACCTCAACACATTTTTGTCTCTGCGTCCTCGTTAGCGAAAAAAGAGAGTTTGCATCAGCATCCTCCCTGCTGGGCACCAAATGGGCGCCATGACAAAGCAGAGGCTTGTTGTGACTCTATTTTCGTCACTTCCATTATGACCTTCGTCAGGTGACTTTTCAATGTCAGTGTCATGTTGCACTTAGCAAGCCAAGGCTGACAAAGACTTTTTTTGCCTTCTAGATGCAATGTGTAAAAGAAAAAAAACGCCTCGCGCAACATGAAAACATTTATCATGCGACCTAAAGCAACAGTGGATTTTGCCAAATCGAACTAGCAGAAATCTGCCCAAACGTCGACTAAATGTACATCCGTAGAAAATAAATACATACGAGAGGATACATCTGTTTTTTTTAACTCATGAAGGAAACTTTACGTTTTCATTGAAGCACTTGACGATCGTGCGTACCCACAACCAGACACGGTCTACTACACGGACAATCTTTTTGGCGTATTCCCTCTGCACACAAAAAATTACCACTTGTGATCAAACAAGGATAAAAGAACAAAAAGACTCATTCTGTGCTAAAAAAAAAAGAAAAGCATGACCTTCCATGTTTAACTTCAAATTCACCCCACCCTACCTGGGCTTACCTGAGGTGACGATTCAGGAGCAGAGGAGCGTTGGTGAAGACTGTGCAAGGTTAAAAGTGTCTTTTGTTTTTACCTGAATAAGTACTCTCAGCTCCTCCCCTTTGTTTGGGGTAGAAACATTTGTATGTGCACAACCGCATTGGGAGCGGGACATGACTTCTGGCCTGAGATGTGTAGAGTATGTATCGGAGGCCACTATTCCACAAACATCAGCGAGTGTGATTACATAGCAGAAAGCTAGGCTTGCGAAAATGTATTTTTACTAACACCTGATAGACTGCAGGCCATTGAAAAAGTAGCAAAAACCCCTTGACATCACTTTTTGTCACACTCTAATAAAGTCGATGTATTTTAACATGTTTTGTATGTGATAGAAATGCATAAAGTAGTGTAAATGGGAGGTGAGAATATTCTAGAGAATATTTGTAAAATGTGCCATGCATCTGAAACACAGCCTCCTGAATCAATTCTTCTTGCCATATTTGTGCTCAACAAATAGTTGTCCTCCAAAGTTGGGAGAGGGCTTTTGATAACGTAACTTTTGATTGGAACTAGTAAGCCATAAAAACCCAATTTCTAACCATATCTACTTAAATACTGTGTAAATCAAGCATAAATTACAAAATAAAAATCTCATGCTGATGCACTGTCTGCGCTGAGAAAGACTCACTCAATTCAGCACGGCGAATGCTTGGAGGACAGTTGGACCTATTTTCTGATCAAATTCATTAATAGTTATTTGACCGCTTCAAAATAAATACGACTCAGACAGATTATGCAGCACCGAACCGTCAGCCCAAGATCAGTGGGGGATCAATTAGCATGAAAAAGGTGAAGAAAAAAACTAAACTAAATTGTGTCCTTGGTGGTGGGCAAAAAATATTATATCAAGGTCATTTACAGTAAAAGAAACTTTGATGAACAATTTAACAACTTCTCTGTTTAAATTTAATATAAATATAAATATTTTTTTCAGAGACAGAAAGGCTTAAGCCATTTTGGACAAACATTATTTTTTGACATATTTCAAGTAATTTTGACAAATGACATCCAGCCTAATTGACATTTAGTAATTAAGTTGACATACAGTACATGGGACTCTAACTACACTTCAACACTGACAAGTTTTAAGAAAAAATAACACAATAAAACGGACGTGTTGGCGATCTAGAGGTGCTGCTTCACACTGTCAGCATCACACTCAGCTGCAAATCCTTTCACTTACGCCAACCTGAAACGTAAACCCGACAGGCAGGCTTTATCATCTCTGTTCTTGTCTCATTTTCCACGACACCTGAAATCTCATTTATTTATTTACTTCAAACATATGTTTCTGAAATAAATTTGTCCACGATTATAAAGCGCAGGATGTGTAAATAGTTGGTGAATCCTTGAATATGATCTTTTTGCTGCCCAGTTCAGCTGATCCTCGTCTTTGTTTTAATGGCTCACTATAACACATATTCAGATGATGAAGTCACCCAACCTGTCTGGGGAGTTATTCTATTTCCATCCTATCTCAGCTGCTGAGTACATCGCCACAGAAAAATAATGACAAATCTCTCCTATTTGTGAAACTCATTGCATCTTCATCACCAAACGTTTTGGTTCATTAGGCACAAACTATAAATCCATCACTGCCAGAGATTTTTCCTCTAAAACATGAAACTCCATGAACAATCTGTCGGTATTTGGTTCACCACAATTGAGTCATCAGAATAAGGATATAATTTACAGTCATATTCTTGTGTTTTGTCCTAAAGCTTTCATCTTCAGTGAGATTGTTTCATGTAGAAGAAACACAAAGACACAAGGGAAGGAGTTTGTGTTGTACTGTGTATTTTTCCACTCCTTCTTTCTCTTTCCTTCCTCCACAGGTGCTATTGTTTTTGTTTTGGTCTCTGGGGCTCTGTCAGGTTTCCAGGTATCACCCGGCGCCCTTCTCCCTGTAGAGTAATTTTCACTCTGCTGGCCTGGTGCGGGGCAGACATTTTCCTTCTAACTACTTGAGCAGGAGAGAGCGTTTATTTTTTCTTCCTACAAAAATGGTCTGAGACGCATTAGGCTTTTAACACTGCGAGAAGCGGTTTGTTCTCAGTTTGTTAGATCTTCAGGCGCTTCTCCTTACAACGCATGTGACCACAAAGTGCAAAAATATACAGGTCGGTGTGTCTGAGTCTCGTGACTATTTATACCTGCCTCTGTCACGCAGAAAGCAACAGCGTCTTAACAGGCAAGAGCTGCTGGGACGCAAAGACAAAGACAAAGAAATACCTCAAGGTTTGTGTGCAAGTGATAATATCAGCATCATTTAGCAGCTGATACCTGATGACATTGGAGAAAGTAGAGAAAACCCAGAGTTAATCACCTTGTCATTGTTTGGTCACTGCTGCTGTTTGTTACCACATTATTCCATGAATGTTAACAATTTTCAGGTTTATTTACCAAATATCTAAGACTTTAAGTGCTGGAATATTCAGACTGAAATTGAGTCCAGTGTGTGTCGCCTCTGTGGGATAGAAAAGGAAAACATCTGAATGCTCCATGGCCATTTATCTGACTGCTCCTGCTAATGAGATTAGATAATGGCCACTGTGCTCTAAGACATCTCTCATGCCAAAGATTAAATTACACGATGATTGCTTTAATGTACGGGAGATACTCAATGCAGGAATACTGCTATTAAAACTGAAAGAGAAAGGCTGAGTTTCTTCAAATCAAGGCTAAATACTAATTTATGTAGAGTTAATAATAACTGGAACATTGATCAGTATATTTCATGAATAGCTGATGAGTATTAAGTTTATGGTGTATGAATAGAGTGGATCTCTTGTTGCAGATGCTCCTGTCCATATTAACACTTAGTTTGGTGACAGTATTATCAAAGGTTATTATTCCTATGGACACACTAAAGCTACAATCAACATATGTGTCCTTTACATTTAATCATTAAAATATATCTTGAAGTTAAAGAATATTCTGAACCGTGCAGAGCTCTGTTTTGCCTTCATTATGTAACCTAAAACGACGATCAAAACAAATACAGAGGTCAGTAGAAGGTCACAGTTATACTAAAAGTTGCAAAAACTAATTAACAGCTCCACCTCTGACCGTTCTCAGTTTGTTTTTGACTTTCCTCTGGAATATTTTGACCGTTGTTTCCTGATATTTGGTAAACATGATGTCCCCAAAGTCATTTATTGTCAGTGAAAGGTCACAGTATGAACGCACAGGAAACAGTGAAGGTTATCTTACACTCACTGGCCAGACACACACCTCTGTTATGGTGGTATTGAAGTGTGTTTGTCCATAAACAGCACTAGTAAAGGTCTTAGCACAGGTTAAGTCACATTGTAGTGAGTCAGTCAGCAGAAGATCTTTGCTAGGTTTTGGTAAAATGTCACAGAAATTAACCTTGAAAGGAAGAGGTGTTGGCCACAAACAGGACCCTTGTCTGCATTAATATGTTTATACACTTATTTATTGAAAAACATCAGCTACATTTTGACTTGAAGTCATATTACTGTCCCATTCAGATGTGCAGGAATTCATCCATTCCTTTTCATTTTCAAATGAATGTATTGTACTACTTTTACGCAGACTTAAAAGACTTGTTTTTTTGTTGACGTTTTTTTTTTTTCACAGTCAAATCCAGAACCCTTTGAGCAGCCCAGCAGCCAGCATGACCTCTCTTACTCCGACACACATGCCTTTATTTTGTCATGTCCTGGAACAACCGCAGACTTCCCATTCGGTGGTTCTGACTTTACCAGAATCAGATTTGAGGAACAGAATCCAGCACACAGTGAACCAAGGAGTTGATGAGCAGCTGAATCAACACATTGCTCCACACCAACTCTGTTGTATCAGCTAAAAGGCCAGGGAGAAATCTCTCCCGCTGACTCTCTCCTGTGTGTGTGTGTGGGTGGGCGGGGGTGTGTGCGTGGGGGTGCGTGTGTGGGGGTGTGTGTGTGTGTGTGTGTCTTTTCCACTTCAGATCTCATGGTACGGTACTCTGAGAACGTTTTTGCCCCCCATACATGTTGCTTTTGCTTTTGCTTTCTGTCTCGGCAAGCAAATTTCAATTCAAAGACAAGCCGAGAAAACACAAGATGCAGTTTTCTAATGATGATTTCTTTTATCTAAACCAACCTGGACCTGAGTGAAAAAGTAATTGCACCCTTAACCCAATAACTTTTGCAGCAACAACTTCCGTCAAACATTTGGGGTCATTTGAAAGGAGACTATTCATTAAACCATATTTAAGAGTTTGTTTAAGGTTTGATTTGCATTTGATGGTGTACTTTGGATTATTATTTTTGCTAAATAACCCAAGTAGGCTTAAACTTAAGAACACAAACTAATAGTTGGTTGATATCCTTCAGGAATTGAGAGTTAAATTAATGCTGCTATCATTTACAACAGATTGTTTAAGTCCCCAAGAGGAAACACAGGCCCAGGCCTCCATGCTACCACCACCTTGTATAGCTGTCGGTATGATTTTCTTTTCCTAAATGCTGTATTAGATTTTTCACACACATGTTCCTAAAAGTTTCGCTTTTGTCTCAGCAGTTTATAGAATATTTCCTCAAAGGTCTTGTGGAATATCAGATGCTGTTTGGGATATGTGAGACAGGTCTTTGTGCTCGTGGAATCATTGTAGTAGGCTGGAAGCTTCAAAATTATATCATTTGTGAATAATAACTCTCCCTGCAGAGTCTAAAAATCTAAGAATAATTGAGGAATGATTGCAATAACTTATATATATAAACACCACTATCACCGCTACATCACCACTGTCACCACTAGGGGGCATCACTCTTCTGTTCCCTTCACATTTACAATCTACTACATTTCAGTGTGCCTTTTTATGTAAATATGAAATTACTGCAGCAGAGTTCAGATTTCACATATTAAACATAATTCACTTTGTAACTGATGAGCTATTGGGTTGGGTTTTTTTTTTTTAGCGCTGTCTTTAACAACAAGAATATGTGATATTTCAGGATTCACGGTTTGCTGCGTTACCCAACAATTTAAGGTTTGACAAAAAGCTGAGTGGCAATATTGTGACAGTAAACAACTTTATTTTTGTTATAGAAGCCACCTAAACCACAAAAGAGCGAGTTGACAGGATCAACAATAACAATGAGAAGATAATTTAATCACTGGATAAAATCTAAAATGATTGATTTAAAATGAAAGCTGGGTGCATGTTAAATAAGTATCAAAACAGTGAAATACGCAGGTCTGAGTTAGTTATCGGTGACTGAGTTGGTGGAGAGGCCAGCTTAGTTTGAAGAATTGTACAAGTATCCTCTGTCTCGCTAATGTGTCCTAAACAAAGACGCTGAGATAAGGCTTGACAGTAAATGGGCGTCGACCATAAATGCAACAGATCGCTTTAGTTTGTACATTTCTACGCGCCTGCTGACTTGATCATATCAAACTGATGTGTTCGCTTGTGAACTGTTTTAAAATAAACTCCAAACTCATACTGAAAAGTGGGGGGAAAAAAGGCAAATTAGTTCAGATACTTGTGACTTTGTTGATGCTGTGCACATAAACCAAAATAAAAATATAATAATCACTATTCACATCCCCAATATTAGTGCAGAAAAGCAACTTGTGTTTCATGTTTTGCATTTTGTCTTCATTTACTGTCTTCATAAAAGTGCTGCCCTCAAGTGGAAAAGTTGTGGTACTGCATTTAAGTGACTCAATGCTCATCAGTATTATCTATTATTTTTATTATTATGATGGCCGTCATCCAATGACTGAATGTAGAAGGAAGATGTGCAGCAGGTAGAGACAAGCCAACATCATCTGTATAACATGGTTCAACTGGAATTAGAAGTAAAACTGGCAGATGAATGGAGTTTTGTTTCGATTCTTTCTCTTGGTTCACTCTTTTACGATTGAGTCCAGGTCATCGATGATGTCCTCTTCATCTAAAAACAACAATTTTGCATATTGCATCAGTTCTTAAGATTTTGTCAGATTGCTCTCTTTTTTGTTGTTGTTATTGTTCCTACATTTGCCACATAAACATTAAGTCACTGCTTACCAAGGCAGTTCTGAATCGTCATGGATTTTGGCATCAGGAGAAAAATGAGGCCGAAAATCAAAAGGACCCCAAAGAATCCTCCGATCACACATCCAACGAGGGTAGCATAGCTGGCACCTTTATCTGCAGGCAGGTGTGAAGAAGTTTAAGCAAAATGATTTCGACTGATCACATCACATATGCAATGTGTAATTTACAAAATGTTTCCTGATTTCACCATAGACATGCAGGACAGCAGAGCAGTCTTCTGGATCGTTTGACTGGTGACAAACGACCAGCGTGTCGTTGTCAGAGTAGGAGGTTCCTTTGAGGGTCCAAATCGCCACCAGTTCACCACCCTTCACCTCACAACGCCCATACGGAGCCTGAGGCGACAGACGCAGAAGAAAAAGCTCGCAGTTGAAGAGATTAACTTTACTGTACGAGGTGAACGAACAGCTTCAACGTCATGACCGTCTCACCTGGGGAATGTCCTCCACCTTGCCGTTGGGGCAGGAGAGGGTGTAGTTTCCATGGCTGCTGTAAAAGGTGAATGTGAGGCTTTTGGAGGCTTCAGGCACTCCACACCTGAACTCTGCAGGCTCGCCCACGGCCACTCTGACATCAGTCGGAAGAGTCCGATAGCCAGAGACGTTCTTTGGAGCTGAGGTGTCGGTAGAGTTTGCCGAGGAGGTCGTGGCGTCTTGTGCTGAGGCAGGTGAAGATTAAAAACAAAAGAAGCACACCAAAATAGGGTGAAAGGGTGTTTTTTTTCTATTTAAAAAACAAAAAAAAAACATGCTGATACATCTGAAATGCATCTGCAGATTTGCATTTGAATTGAATTTTTGTTTAAACTAGAAATTTGTTTTTGAGGAGAAATGAGACGAGCACAAAGAAAAATAAAATGCAAACTCAGGATTGGGTTTGAAAGAACAAAATAATTTACATTTTATTTTAAAGAATGACATTTAGAAGATTGATATCCATCTTAATAGTTAGTGGGGGGTGGGGGGGGAGTGGGGGGGGGTGGGGGGTTGAAGAGCTTCAAGTTTTTTGAGGTCCTCATCATATTTAAGCTGGGACTCTTTAAAAATAAAACATTTAGTTCCAGTCCTAAGAAACATGTTGGTAACATAAAAAGAAAAAAAAATAATAATAATTTAAGGTATAAGAAAAGATTTTGGCTTCATTGTGTCAAACATGTTGTCATAATAATAATCATAGTTAGCAGTATAATAATAAAAGTTAGCAGTATGTTACATTTATTCACTAAATGTAACATACTGCTAACGTTACTTTTAACATGTAATAATGACGATTCTCTGCATCACGAGTCTTTAGACTGAAAAATGTCAGGTCACCTCTTTACATCTGCTGCGGTGATAACATCTACGCCTCAAATTCAATCACACAATGCAAAGCATTCAGTGCAGGCAGCTGCTAACGCGTCTGTGACGTTCGTGTTGTTATTTACCTGAAGAAGGTGCAGTGAATTGAAGCACCGCCAGGAGCAGCCAGCAGATCTGAGAGACTTTTCTCTTCTCTGCCATTTCTTCTGCTTGACTCAGTTAGTTTCTCTTATTCCCTACAGATAACCTCTGGGCGAGTTAGAAAAATGCACACAGCTCTTTTCATAAAGATTAAATAACCAGTACGGCAATAAATTTCACATTTGTTTGCCAAAATGTTGCAGCTAGACATTGTGACGACACGTATGCGTTTTTAGACACCTCTGTCAACTCAAACCCTCCCTGGCATAAACTTAAACGAACTGGGTTTTACTTCAGTAAATCCCAAAATATTAAACCGATACTGTAAATTCATTAATCAACATGAATTACATCAACTCATTTTCTATAATTAACAGCCGCAAAGTTACTATTGGTAGAATCACATTTAAAAACACATTCAGGCACTCATAATGTTACATAAATGCTTTTGCTGAAGGCTTAATCAAAACAAAACTATAGCCTGGCTTCCTTCTTTCTACATTAAAGCACAGATACATTCTAGTTAAATACCAGATAAAGAAAGAGAAATCTGATTACACAACAAATTCCTCCTTAGCTCTGAAGACAGCTTCCCTATTTACAGATATAAAAATAATATCTTTTTTTTTCTGACCTCACAAATGCACCGAATGCAAATGCTTCTGTGAACCGGCGCGCCTCGTGTCTCCCTCTGCGCCTAAACTTCCTCGGTCTCTTCAATTGTCCCCAGCAAGACAGGAACTTCAGACGACCGAGGCACCTGGAGGAATGTGGAAGAGTTCCTGACGAGCCGGGCAGATTTCTGAGAACAGCAAACAGGTCGAGCAGCTGTGGAGCTTTTCAACCAAGAAACGCTACGCAGTCAAAAATGTTTACGTTTTCTCTGCTCTCCATTTCCTTTCTGCGTCGCTCAAAAGTACATCACAAAACCTTTTGTTCTCTTGAGAATGAAAATAGAAAAACCTTCCATGAAAAACCTTTATATTAGTGCCCACATGCATGTTTGCCAAGAAAAGATTTCACTTTTACTTGCTTCCAACATCAACAGTGCTCCATATAAACACCTCCAGCGTGCTTGTTCAGCAGGTTCATCGTCCTGCTGCAGCCTAAAGGGAAGATCAATTCACTTGACAATTAACAAGCTAAACATTTTCCTAAATACCAAGCTAAGAGGCCCACTGATGAAACCAAGCTATCAACATGTGTGGCCCAATCGACTTTTAAAGGTTTTTGCAACCCTTGTACTTTTTCTTAGTATTTCTGACTTACACTTCGATGTGTTTTATTGGGAGTTTCATTGGGATTAATGAAGCTCAAAGACGGCAGCAGAGAGGTCAAAGCAGGGTTAGGTTATGTAATGTTTTGTTCAACACATCAAAACAGGAAGAGTGTGCCACAACTGCAAACGTGTCAAGACATGGTTGACTGACTGAACGTGGAAGCATTAATCAGAGATGCAGCCAAGACGACCCTAGAGGAGCTGCAGAGGGCCACGGCTCAGGCGGAAGCATCTTTTCACGTGAGTAGATGAGAAACAAGCTTCACGCTATTGAGCAGATGGTTGTCATGAATGGAAACACTGGAGGAAACATGTGTAGTAGCTGCAAAAAATAAATAAACCACTTAGAGCAGAGAGTATTCACTTGTTAGAATGGACCAGTCAAAGTCCAGAGACTTCAGCTAATTTCTGGAATGGTAAGACTGGGCTGCAGATGAGTCCAGCAGAGGGCAGGGGAAAACAGGTGAGCTTTACACGCCTCAGATCAGGCGTGATCAGTCTGGGAATCATGGAGAGAGTAAGCGATGAGTTCAGGGGTGGCTGGGAAAACTGAGAGACGGGGTTCAAACTGCTCTAAAATCCCAATTCGACATCCTGAAGTTGGAAGTTGTAATGTCACAGAATGGGGGAAAGTGGCATATGGGCAGCCACTTTAAAACGGTTGGAGTAGAAAAACAAAAACTCTAAAAATACTCTGATTCAGTAGTGAAAGATGAAAGCTGGTTTTGGCTCCAGTCATCCATGCTGAAACTGAGACCTCCTGCGTTCAAGATCCTGCTATGTCATTGACAGAGATTATTATATCTCAAACACCACAAGAGGAAAAGTAATTAAGGAAATTTGTTTTAGGAACTGAAGAACAAAACAAAACTCAAGTTTACCCTGTTGTTTTCCTTTTCTTTTTTTTTCTTTTAACGGGAGACTTAAGAAACTTCACCACCCTAGAAACATCAGCAGCCCCCATTTGATCTCCATCAGCTCTTCAGCTATCTCTTAGGACATTCACTGATCTTCATTCTTTATTCTCCAATTTCACCTTAAATATCAGATTCTGGTTCAAACTCACCATGTGATCAGGGACAAACAAACTCCTCCCTTCCTATCCTGGCTGATTTACATAATGCTTACTGATCATGTTTGTGACAAACTTCCACCTAAAACTTCTTCAAATCTGTTTGTGCAGCCGTGGGTTGGGCCCCGATCACTACAGCTTGCTTTGAGAAATGAACTATCAACTCAGTTTCTTATTCTTGTAGAACATGATTCAAGTGCTGATACTTCTTCTGCTGCAGCAGGGTAAGTAAATATGTAGTTATTCTAAATATTATTTCTACTTGAAAATCTTTTACATTTGCAAGAGTAGCAAACCTCTTAAGGCTCATCTTAATGTTTGATCATTTCTGAACTTAGACCAAGAATTTGTTCAAAACATTGATTCCAGGTTAAATATGTTAAATACAGTCCGTGAATCAAGCACCAACGCTAGGAAACACAAACTGAAGAGGAGCTGCGTTTTCTGTTTGAGCCTCAACATGAACTGTTACCTTTTATTGCAACAGTGCAGCGTTTCCATGGTGATGGGAGCTCTTCAGTTTCGTTGTTTTCTGTCAAAGTTTCACTTTAGGCTTGGAAACACTTTGAAAAGTGTTGTTTTTCTCATATCTACAAATGCATCATCACACATACCTCCCACTGCAAAATTAATGTTGATGACATGATATTTTTTATTTAAATACTCTTCTTGTGTAAACTGTTCCCACATGCAATGCTATGAATGTCATGTTAAATTAGCTTTATGTTTATTTAAATGATTTTTGGCTCAGGGGGGGAACAAGCAAGTGAAATGAACTTCAAGCACAAAGCTTGGCTCATAAGGCTGGAAGTGTGTTTTTCTTTATGCTTTGTTTTTTGTTTGTTTGTTTCCTGTGTTGCATTTACAGAGTTTAAGAGGGAAAGTAGCAACACCTGCTGCTAACTGCTTTTACTGTACATGAAAGAGTCCAATGAAGCCATACCAAAAACTACGAATTTATAAATTATTGCTATTGAAGGCTGTTCTGCTGAATCATGGGGCGTATTATTTTTTTCAAGTCAATTAAGTTTCTTTTCCCCATGACCTTATAAATGATTTAAAAACGGTCATCACAAGTTTTATTTTGTGTTTTTACTAGCAGAGAAAGTGAGTGCTGCCTGGTCGGTGACCTTTGAGAACCCGGATATTTGTGCGTTGAGGGGGTCTTCGGTGGAGTTCAGGTGTTCGTACAGCTACCCAGACGAGGAATCCGTCAGAGGGACCGCATGGGACAGAGGAATGAATCAAAATGGCGTCTGGGAACGCGTCAGGCTTTCAGGCCTTCCGTCATATAATGGTCGCTTTGAGTATCAAGGTGATCATGCACACAACTGCAGCCTGGTTTTGCGTGACCTGCAGGAGAACGACACTGGATATTACTACTTCTGGTTTGACACAGATAAGTTTGGACGGCGCAGTAAGACGTCAGTGTTTCTCTCTGTCACAGGTAAAACAGATTTACGTTCTCAGGTTTCCGTTTTCAGGTTGAATGTCTTTTTGTGGTGTAAGTCTTGTCTTTGCTTGATCTCCAGTGCTGAAAGCCACCGTACACCCCGACAGAGTGAGACTCGGAGACAGCGTGACCCTTGACTGTCAGACAGAGTGCCGAAACGGCAAAATAATCTGGTTCAGAGACGGACGTCCGCTGGCAGAACCAACGTTTCAGGCTCAGACTACAGATACCGGAAACTATTCATGTGCTTTTGAGGGGCTAAAATCCTCGCAATCAGATCCTGTGGCTCTGGATGTTTGGTGTAAGCACTATAATGATGCTACGTCAAGATGAATACATTTGATATTAATCAATATCTAATTTGTTTGGTTTGTTGGAGAACGTCGAACAAAGTCCATCAAGAAGACCAAGAGACACAGCAGACAGGTCAAGGAGAAAGACGTGGCAATGTTTAAAAACAAATGATTGAAAAATATCCAAAGCTTTAAACATCTAATCTCAGTTGGGGCAATCATTTGTTGTCCACCACAAATCTGGAAGAATATTAAAAAGACGTTTATGCTGTACATAACCCCGAACGCACCTTAGCCATGCTGCGGCATGGTAGTGGCAGCAGCGTGCTGTGGGGATATTTTGGAAGCTGGTAAGGGTTGATAGAAAAATGGGTGAAACAAATACTGGACAATCCTGGAATAAAACCTATTGGAGGCTTTAAAAGATCTGCAAATGGGGTGAAAGTTCTCATTTTTCTTCCACTTCAACCATGTGGCTGCTTTGTGTACGACTGTCACGGAAAACAATAAAATAAAATGAGGCTTGTAGTTGAAATGTGATGAAATGTAAAAGAAAACTTCAAATAGTATGACTACTTCTGCATGACACTGTGTATGTACTATCAACCTATTTTTACTGGAACCACGGTTGTGTTCTTTCTCCAGATCCTCCGCTGAACGTATCGGTTGAGGTGAACCGCTCTGACCCTCTGCTGGTCGGCAGCAGCGTGACTTTGACCTGCAGAGGTTCTGCCAGCCCTGCTGCAATTACTTACACCTGGTGGTACAGCAGTGACGTCTCCAACTCCAGCACCGAGCTCCAGGTGGGCTCAGGGCAGGTGCTGAGTATTTCCTCCGTTGAGTTGGCCCACACTGGGACGTATATCTGCCAGGCCCAGAACCGCGCGGGCCAGAGCCGTTCAGCTGAGCTGCTGCTGGCGGTGGAAGAAACGGGTAGGAATCCTGGAGGAAGGGAAGAACTCGCATTCTTACAGCTTTAATTCATTCATGTTAATTTGAACTTCAGAGCTTCAAGATACTGGGGGTTTGTTTAAAACATATGTGGCTACTTTTAATTATTTCTAGTGGTTTATTCCTTGTTTTTTTCCCCCCAGTCCATCCTTTGATTGTCCTTGGTATTGGAATTAAAGTGATTATTCTGCTTGTGCTGCCACCGATTCTCATCTGGGTCTGGTAGGTAACGCAGAACGTCATTCTGAGTTGGCTCTGGTTGCTTTGCTGAATTGGGACACCAGAAAATAAACTCTGTTCATAGAAGCTTCTTGTTTTCTTGTTAAAGGAAGTGTCGGTCTCGTCCTCATGCAAAGAACGAAGAGGTGAGAAGAGGAACAGGTTTTTGAAAAAAATAAAACAGGAAATGATACCAGACTCATGTGACGCCTAATCTAGTCTCCTTTATTCTTCAGAATACCAGCAATGACTATGAAAATGGGATTTTTGGATGAAAGAACAACTGCTCTAAAATCCCTAGCATGAGCAAGGAAACAAAGGACAGGAATCAAAGTAACTTTGAGCTGCCAAGTCTCAACACGTGGACAGAAAATGCTTCCTGACGCTTAGCTAAGCTGCATGGACGATCTGCATTGTGCATTTTCTTTTTTCTCTGCAACATTGAATGGATTTTGAACGTAGAATGGATATTTGCTATTTCAAACAATACTGATGTTTTTTTTTAATGTAGGTTGGTTATTTGTATGCTAAATTCAAACATTGGTTTATGCTGCAGTCATTGGTAGAAATGGTTCAGCTTTAAGACACGTAACACTGCCCCCTTGAGTTTGAATTCATGTCTGCATATCTCAGCAAGCATGAAAATGTTCCGTCACTTTGCCAATTATTATGTGTTCTCCTATAGAAATATTTAAGAAATTTGTCCAGTGGTCTCGATTAGACCCGATAAGATTTATCTTTTATTATAGTTTCTTTATAATGGTAATTGAAATTTTACAGCTTCACAAATGTGTTGTTTTTAATGCACATAACTTTCACACCTTTAATTTTTCTTATTTTTAATTTATTTGACATGTTGTACTTTCCATAATGTGCGTACTGCAGCTCAAAGTTTAAAATGAGAATTTACTGCATGGAAAAGGTGAAATGGGGGAAAAAAAATAAAACAAAAACAGATAATATAACTTCATTCACACAAAAAAGAGAGAGCACTTTACATAATCAGTCTTGGTTGAAAAGGCCTCTTCTAAAAATAAACTGACACTAAAATATCCAAGTGCCTCCTGTAGCTGATTGGGCGGGAAGCAGGTTTTCATCCTCGCCCCGCTCTTCTTCAGGCCCTGCTCAATATCTGAAACCTAAAGTTTACTCTAAATACAGAAATAAATCTGACTGTGAGGTTGTTTTTTTATGTGGTTGTGATGACCATGTTTTCTATCATCATTATTACACTAAACATGAAACATCAGGTTTTCAGTAAGAGCCTCTTCAGGAAATTGAAAATTGCTTTCTTATACAAGTCATGTCGTTTGTGGTCTGCATCTGTAACGATCTGTGGAGGACTTCCTGTATTCACATCTGTTTTTTTTTCAACACTTCCTTCACAATACCCATGCATTAGATCACTGTGAGGATTAAAACTCCTTCTAATAAAGAAATAAATACAACAAATGTGTTTATTTGTTTTCTTATAAGCTATCCACTGACAAAAAAAAAAAGATTAGCGCCCATATAGTAAAACACAGAAATTATTCAGTTTCCAAGGAGCTAGCAGTTCAAAGTAGCAAAACCAGATGTACAACTGGTCCAAGCCGACATCAATTTATAACAAATCATTTCAATTTAGGTCCGTTTATGAAATATTTAGGTTTTCCTAAATATCTTTTGAACTGATCAAGAGCACGGCGCTAACAACACAAAAATAACAACTGACAACTTTTGACTTTTAATGTATTGAGCCATGAAGTAACGTTTAAAATGCTAGGTTCATTTAAATGTGGTGCACAGAAAAGGTTTGAAGGATACTATGAGAAATATTTTTATAAAAGGTTCATGATTAGACTTGATCATGGGCAAGAAATTGCTAGGAAATAAAGAAAGAAGTAATGCATACATCAGTAAAATTAACTCTTCTTCCCACAGAAAGTCAACTTCCCAAGAAACTAGACTTAAAAGACATCATAAATGAATTTGCTACAAGTACGATTAGGCACACATGCCATGCCATGTTGATATTTGGCATGTTGAGCTCAAATATCAACAGCAGTAATCCCAGACACAAACAATTTGCACCTTCAAGTATTCATTTATAATGGACCAAATCAGCCTAAATGCAAAACATAAAAAAATCGTAAAAGAAATATCTATTCATGTAAAAAAAATATATATGGATATATAAAAAACAACCCATATAAATTAATATGCTGCATAGTTATTTTCAAAATGAAATTTGATTTCCACATCTAAGTACTTCTAATAACTCATCTAGACCTTTAAAATATACAGATAAATACCAGGTCAGGACAAGTTATTTAATAATTAAAAGGACCACTTAATTATTTACAGTCACCTGGTTTATGTAAAGTCTGGGAAGGGATAACACTTGGACTGGGTAAAATATGTATATTTGTTCAATATAATATCTATTTTTAGCTTTCATTTAATCTCCCAATTATATTTACTATTTCATTTTTTTTTGGGTGGAATTGTGGCCCTTTTAGCCCTCCGTAGGGGGAACATCATTTAGAGCAGGGGTGTCCAAAGTGGGTCCTGGAGGGCTGGCATCCTGTGTGTTTTAGTTCTCTCCCTGGATTAATGCACCTGGATCAAATGATGGCTCGTTAGAGGCCTCAGGAGAACACTGACATGCTGAGAAGGCTGTTTCTACCACCAGGGAGAAAACTGAAACATGCAGGATGCCGGCCCTCCAGGACCCACTTTGGACACCCCTGATTTAGAGGCCTGTTGCTGAACAGTAATGATCTGAATCAGGTGTGTAAAAGCAGAGACACTTCTAAAACAAGCCGGGCAGCGCGCTTTGGGGACCAGGGTTAGGAAACTCTGGTCCTTTTTTGTTTCAAAAATCCCAAAATAGGTTGCATTGTGTAACTTTATGAATATGGGGGGTTTACAGGGCAGGATGATCCGACATCTCATGCATCCATTAGTTCTCAACATTGTGTTACTGTGTTACCCAACGTGTGTGTTGGCACACATAATCAAAGCAGTTCCTTCACTCTGTCACAGTGGTCCCAGTGAGGACAACAGTGAGGACAACTGTGACAGTGTCTGCGACACTGTCTGGCTGTCTTCTGGCTTTCTTCTTTTTCCTGAAAGCAGAACAAACACAGATTTATAGAGGAAGTGTAACTATTCTTTTCTCTTTTTTTTGTAACTCTTTTGGTCATCTACGCATAGCTTTGGATACGCCACACCTTCACAAAAGTTGATTTGTTTTGTTCATCCAGACAAGAACTACAACCATACTGTCTATAAATAGGACTGTGTTATGTCTGATGCTTATTGGAAGCAGCAGTCCCGGTCTTGTTAATATGACTTGATGATCGTGAAAGGAGCAAAGACGTCACTCACCTTATCATAAAAAAGGCAGCTAACGCAGCACTAGCCAGCACGACCCCAATAGTTAATCCAGTCACCAAAATTGTCCTTTCTGGAGAGTCGGCCACTGCAAAGAGCAGAAGATTACAGAGAACTCAATGCATACATACACAGAGCCTTAGCAAAATATACATACCATCTGAAGCTCTAATGTCTTGTCACATTATACAAAAATAAAATTCGATGTTTTATTGAGAATCTTAAGAGACAGACCAACAAAATGGTGGATGGTTGTGAAGTGGAAGAAGAATGATAGATAGTTTCCAATTATTTTACAAATAAAAGTCTGAATAGAGTGACATGCTTTTTTTTCAGCCGGCTAGTTTACAGAAACATCTTACGCTGCAGCTACAGCTGCTGGTCTTTTGAGACCACGTCCCTCCATCTTGAGACTGAAATCGAAGGTTATTCTTCTCTCCAATGAAAGTAAAACCCCACAGGATTGTATAAATAGGACATGGGTTTCCAAATTTTGCCACATCTTATCACATCTTATCGCTCTGGACTTTGACTAGGCCACTCTCACTCAATCTAAACTATTAAATTGTAGCTCTGGCTGTATGTTTTGGATCACTGTCCTGCTGAAGGCTCAGTCTCTGCCCGAGTCATAAGTACTTTACAACAGGTTTTCTTCTAAGATCACTCCATTCTGAAGAAAAGCACCTCCATAGCATGATGCTGTTAACTCTGTATAACCCAATAGGAACAAGGTGTCAAAGTGTTTCATCATTTCTAAGATTTATGTTTGTAAAAAAAAAGCATCAAAACCATGAACAATTTCTTCTGACGTCACAAATATACTGTACTTTGTGTTAATCGGCCACATGAGATCTCACTAAAATATATTGAAATATATATTTTCAATATAATAAGTACTTTTGAGATGCATTGTAAACACTACTATGTTGCAACCTCATTACCAACTTTATGAATGTTATTTTAAGGTAATATTTGGCCGTATTTGGTTGATTACCATGTAAAGATAGTTTAATTTGACATGCAGCAAATGATACCAACAATACCTGAATCCACAGTGCCGTAGTATCTAAAAATAAAACACATTTTGAAGGATCCTATACTCTGAATCCTGTACTCATAACAGAGAACTTGGAAAAAAAAATCCCTTGAATGTGATCTCGAGGCTCTGCATTGACCTACCTTCGAAGCTGGGCAGAATCAAGCTGGCTTTCTGAAAGCCGTGTTTGTTGCGTGCCACACAGCAGTGCTCCCCATCGTCCTCCGTGGTGATGTTGGCACTGGTGAGTTTTGGGACTCTTCCTGTCAATGTAGCCTGGGTGGATCTTCCTCGATAAAAGCTTACGTCTGCTGCTGGGAGACATGCTGCACCCTGGTACCAAAAGTAGGTGAGGACCAGTGGGTTGGCCTCACTGCTGCAGGTCAGAGTCACACGATGATCCTTCTCTGCTCTCCAGGTGGAGAGGATTATGTTTCTAGGCGAGTCTACAGGAGGTTGGCATTAAAAGTCATTAACGTCAAATATCACAAGATTTAAAGAAGATGAAAAATGAATCAAGTAGTGGACAGATGCAAACATATCTTTAAACAGGTTTTCAGTATAATTAAATATGATGTAGATTGGTTTCAAAGTTACATTTCACTTACACTGCACATCGATTTCCAGAACATTTGAGCGTTGCGTTTCGTCTCCAGTCTGCATTTGGCAGTAGTAGCTGCCAGAATGAGCCGTTGTAACTTTGCGGGTCTTCCACACCGGTCCAGCACCTTCCAACCTGGCACCTTTGGTACTGTACCATGCGAAGCGGCTTAGCGAAGTGGCAGCTGGGTTGCAACAGGCCAGGTTTAAGGCTGTCCCCTCCAGGACAAAACGGGATGGACTCGCCATGACCGCAACTGCAGTGCATGTAGCTGCAGTGACAAAAAGGGAGAGAAAAGGAACCTGAATGAAGAACCTCGTGTTTCAGGAGCGTACCTATATAACGATAAAGGTACCCAGCAAATTTAATTCATTTTGACTTGATAGAATCGTAAACAATGAAGGGCAATATCATCACTTAAGATGTTTTTTTATCATCAGTTCTATTTAGTGTTTTTTTTTTGGTAAATAAATAAATCTTTTAAGAAGCATTTGTGTATTTTGATAACATATTAGTTACTACTCTGGAATAAATTAGAAGTTTTGCTGAATTAATTGCTTATAATTCAAAGCTTGGGGCGATGGCTTGCATTTTACACACAGCAAAACAAAGATTAGGCTCCACCTATAAAATGCAGACTAGAAATGTTGCTTGAGGTTTATAACATTAGACAAAACAACATTAGAAACAAGGAAGCCACAAAGCTGTTACCTACAGATGTATTTGTTATTACATGCAGTTAGACAGGAATGTCTGTGTGGTTAAAAAGACAAAAGCAGAAAGCGGTTCTTCCCACCAGGAGTTGACTCATTTTGTGTCAGGAGATAATTTCAGTTTTTAAATCCTTTTAATGCCCTAAATCCTATGGTTTCACAGGGTTTGATACTGTAATTTGAATATAAAAAAAAAACATTGTAACATTTGTTTCTGACTGGTTTTTCTTTATTGAAGTAATACAAAGCCAGGGGTTTATATATAGTGATTATTATGTCAAAAGGCCACTGGCAGGTTTCAGTTCTGCTTCCTGCGAAAAGCACGAGGAGTCAAAGCTTTCAAAAAGGAAACGGTTACATGTCAACACAAAAATACAAATACTGATGTTCTGCTTTGCATATATTTTAGATATAAATATCTATCAATCAGTTGTTTTCATTTTTATTTCACAGCGATCAGTTTTTGTGGCAAACCAAACACACTGTGGACCTTGTGTTGTTCGCTAACGGTGAAACTCACCAATAGACCTACATTAAGCAACAGCCACTGGAAGAATAAATTCAAAGTCTTCCAGGTTAGGAAAAGGAATAAACAGATGGATAAAACTGTCTTGAAATAATATTAAACTGTGTTTGTCATGCATCTTACAGAATGGAGCGAATGTGCCCACCTGCCGCTAAGAACTGCACGCCAGTCTGTGGAGGCATCTTCTGCGTCTTATGGTTGGTGATGAGGTAAAACACGTATGTTCCACTGTCTGACTCTTTGAGATTAGAAATCCTCAGAGAGCAGTTCTTGCTTCCTGGTTGTCCCAGGTACTTCACCCGGTTCTGATAAGATGGATCCTGGAAAATACCTTCACTGTGGAACACATAGCTGACACAGACATACAGGACACGTAAACTTAGAAACTGTGTGTTTTTGCAGAAAGCCCTGTGATGTATTTTTGTTTTTCTCTGATGAGTGTTGTACCTTTTCGTTAAGCAGCGACTGTCTCCGAGACACCACATCTTAGACAAAACTTTCTTTTCACTGCTTCCTGTCTAATAAAGAGCAGCAGATTACAATCTAGACATCCCCACTAAGTATTACCAGGAAGCTTATGAGAACAGTTTATTTTGCTAGAGTTTGACAGGAACCATGGCATGGTGATATCTACTTATTCTGACCACAGAAAGGTTACACAGAAAGTGATCCCTACTGCTACAAGAAACAATGCCTCCTTTATTACCTGTGCGGAGAGCCGCCCATCTGTCTGGACTTCATCAGAGTTACGTGGGTAGTCATAGGAACAGGGGAAGATTACTGAAGAACCAACCGCAGCACAAATGGGACTAGAGGGGAGAACAACTGACCAATCACCACCCAGAACACCTGCAGAAGAAACAGTAGGTGTTACATTACTACGAAATATAACTCAGGAGTTAGTCATCAAACTGTAACAGTCTCACTGACTTTGTCATGTGATAACGCTGGAATACATTAGCCATGTTTTTACCTCTCACGCACAGAATGATGAGAAAGCAGCAGCTTTGCTGATGATGTGCCATGACTTCACTTGATGTTCTCCTCCTGCTGTGGTTTTCTGTTCACCCTCCTTTAAATTCACCTGTACTAGCCTCAGTTTTCTTTCGCTTGTTTTCCCACTGCTTCCTGTCAGTGTCTGGTCACAGCTGTGTTCACTTCTCTGTCTCAAAACCAATAGGTCCAGTGTCTTCAGCTTCCCCTTTATTTTCTCCACCCACGATGAACTTAGCTAATGTCAGTGCTTTCATGTCATTACAAAGAAATGACCACATCCGAGTTAGGTTTTCTTCCTCCTGCAGAGTGCGCCTGTTTGCGTGTGTATGAGGCACCTGTTGAGTTAACCAAGTGAAAACCACCTGCTGTTTGTCGACAGTCACTATTAAAATGTGCCTAATTAGGAAAATGTTTTCAGGTGAGACAGTGAATCCACTCGGTCACTTCAGAGGGAGAGCTCGCGTCCACTTCGTCCACTCAGGACCGTTGACGTCACTCGCACCCCTCTCGTGCGCAGCTGAGCGCCCACAGAAGGAGCCGACCGCGAAGACACGAAGAAGCGACGAACTTCATCCAACCCCCCCCCTCCGGCAAACATCGTTTTTACGAGCCCAGACCTTCAAATGTTGTTCTCCTTACAGCTAGAAGCGGGCGCTGGTGGTTTTGGTTGATGAACGCGGGCGAAACTTTGGTAGGAAACGTTGCTTCACTTTTTTCTCCGGGGTCAGTAACCTGTGAAGAGAGGAAAAAAAGGAGGATTTACTGGAAAACAAGGATTTGCCCGCGTTGGGACACTAGCAGAATTAGTCGGGAGGAGGGGTAAAATTCTTTTTTTTTTTTTTTAAATATTTTTTGTTTTTTATTAAACGGGACTTCCAAAGCACAATTTTGTTTTACTTCAAAAGAGGAAAAACAACAACAACATTTCACCTGCTGTTAAGGAATATATACAGGTGAGTCACCTTGAGGGAAAAACGCATTACTGGATTTAAAAAGTATGTAACAAGTAACAACTAAGTTCATCATTAATTAAGTCACTGAGCTAATCCTGGTCAGATTAAGCTAATCCCCAATTAAAACAAACTAAACAGAAATTATGAGTGGAAGCAACTCATGCTTTGAAACGTAACATAAATACATACATACTCACTCACTCACTCACTCACTCACTCACTCACTCACTCACTCACTCACTCACTCACTCATCCATCCTCGTATTTCCTCAGTGCTGGTTAATATGGAGCAAAATTAATATTAGCATCTGTTCAGCGGTTAGTATATTTTTATTATTTAGTAAAAACATTTATACATCCCCAATAATACTTAGATAGAAGCCCACTGGCAAATTACAAACATGCCATATAGTTTCTGAAGCCATCAACAAGTATAGCTCTGGCTGCATATTTAACCACTACTTACTGCCATAGGCGTCTTTTAATCATAGTTCATACATATTCAGTAGGGGTGAGGTTGATGCGGATCCAGATGGATAGTGTTGCTCTCTTTATATGTTTTAAAATGTGTTTTATATGTGCTCTTTCCATCATGATTTGCCGCATGCAGCAACATTGGGTTACAGCATCTTGTTGTTTATGACAGGCTTGAGCCTTAGTAGTTCCTGAATTGTTCCTGTACATTTTAGCTAATTTACCATCATAGCAGGTGATAGATGGCAGATGAGTGGAACGTGGACACAGTTATGTTTTATGATTACATTGAATAAAAAATGGTAGCAATGTAGCAAAAAATGAAGGCTCCCACTTAATCCTGTCTGTTTATGTATATATTTAGTAAATATTTGTTGATTTAATGTTTTGTGATCTATCCTTCTATTTTCTAAGGACCCTTGGTGTTACGTTACCAAGCTAAAAGGCGACAGCCTAAAGTTCAGACCACCTGCCCAGCGTAGTTACTGAGAGAGGAGAGGAAGGGGGAACTACCCTCATCATTGTCTACTGCTGCCTTCTGCTTCCTCCTGGGTTCAGATGTACGCTGAGAAAGTTGTGACAGAGGGGAAGATGGGTGAGTGGCCTGGTTAAGTACACGCTTGTTTTCGTGCCGTTCACCCAACAGAACACCTGTAACACACGCACGCTCACCCCATGCTACACACGTACATGCACAGATCAAAATGCTGTGCAATGCTGCTGCCCATGCAGCCTGTTTTCTGTATTTGTGTCCAGACATCAGTCCACCTTACAGTTAACGATTAACCGGCCTGTTCAAAACTGCTTTGCTGTCTTTTTGATGTTCCCTGAATTTTTTTATGACGTTTGTTTTTCAGCTGGGTCAGCGTATACTAGTTGTATATGTTGTAATATTTGTTTCATTTAGTTGTCTCTTTAGTCCAAATAGATGCAGGATCCATAGTAATAATGATCATAGCAAATTAATATTAACACTTGTTAATATTAGTACTCATTATATTTAGGAAAAGAATGACATGCTCTATTAAATATACCATAAAAACATTTAGGCCACATGACTCTATGCCAGTTTTGGGAAATATGATGATGACATATTGTGAAAGATTAGAACATGCCTTGGGCTGGGCTCATTCTGTACATCTGTATTTAATTTTTCTTTTCTAAGCTAACGTTTATGTTACACCAGTGCTCTTAAGTTAACATTAAATATGTATTTGTGGCTCTTTGAATGATCATTGAAAGAAGGAGGTCTTGGAGGTTTTGCCACAGACGCAAACAGAAGTGAGTAAAAGTAAAGTACAGGTATGTCAGCAATCAGACATAATCAATATAGTTGTATTTAGCAACATGTAGCTGTCCAAGGACAACTTCCTGTATTTTTTTTGTTTCTTTAGTACATAGAAGGCATTAACCATCAGTATTCCTTGTGCTTTATGCCTGAAGTAGTTAGCAGACCGTCTGACCTCAAGACGATGAACTAAGAAACAACGTCAAGACTTTGCAATAAAACATTAAAAAAAACAAAGTTTCTAAAGCAGGTAACAGTGTCTACTCTGCTCATAGAAACACATCCTGGATGAGACTGTAATTTCTTCACACAACATAATTTGTGTGTGTTGGTGAGGGAATTAATTTCTGTCTGTGTGAAATGACAGAAAAACATTATTACTAATAGAACAACTAATGATACTCTTAAGAATAACATGTATGCAAACGTAGAAGCCGTGCACTTTACCTGAGTGACTCCTTTTATCTTTTAAATTTAAATATTTTTGAGTTAGACTAAACAGTTTTACACAGATTGTGCTTCAAGTCTTAAAGAGTTAGTTCAGATTTTCTTTTATTACCTGAAGCAAAACAATGTCAGATCACTGTGAGCTTTTTTTTTTGTGTCAGGCATAAACTGCCTGTTTTAGCAGACTTTAGCAATTTGAATCTATTCAAAATGAAAAAGTTAATATTAGTGGAATACAGCGCTATGGAAGTGGATATTAAAAGTATACAACTTCGTAACGGACTGTTCTTATAATTGATGCTGTTGTTTCCAGCCAGGCAGCCGCCATGTTTCTTTGTGAAGTTTTGTAGGTTGATGCTGCCAGGTGTTTTGGTTCCTCCAGATCATCTGCAACCCATGTGTACCTCAACTTTGTCAGGAACAGATTTATCTTTTGGATTTTGTGTCAGTTGTTTAGTGGCATCAATGATGTTATCTCAAAAATTATCCAGACAGACTCACAATCAGCTGGCTCGCCAAGCCAGCTGTGTTGATACAGTGGATGTCTGACTAGGTTGCTAGACTTCGACCGCCTTCGAGGATGTACTTAATATTCAAACTGATAATTACTTAGTAAAAGATAAATTACAAAAATCTGAAATAACTTTTTAAGTACGTTGGCTTATTTATTAAATTTCAGTTGTGCTTGACAGATTTGTGATTTCCATGTTAAAAAAATGACACAATGTTTTTGCTCTATCGTCCATCTTGTATAATAAATGACAAGATTTGCTTCATAATCTCAGTCCACTGCTACTAGCATCATTGTAGCCCAAAGGAAGACAGAGAAGGAAACAAAAATCTGTCTTAGTTTTACTAGCTGCAGCACTGTTTATATATTTTCCTGTCTTATTACTCCAAACGAGTTAGCTCTTATAAATGGCTATTATTGAAGTGAGACCACTGTATGTACAGGAAGCACATTTGTACACGTTTGTATAAACTGAAATTATTAAACGGGTTTGAACAGAAAAATGTTTATCAAACTTCTGTTGCACTGAAAACTAAAGCTGACTGTCTGAATAAGTGAGATACTTACACCTTTTTAGCTGTTTTTGCTACATTCAACCACAAAATGCACATAACTTAACTTACCGTATTTTCCGCACTATAAGGCGCACCACATTATAAGGCGCACCTTCAATGAATGGCCTATTTTAAAACTTTTTTCATATATGAGGTGCACCGCATTATAAGGCGCATAGAATATACGCTACAGTAGAGGCTGGGGTTACGTTATGCATCCATTAGATGGAACTGCGCTAAAGGGAATGTCAACAAAATAGTCAAATAGGTCAGTCAAACTTTATTAATAGATTACAAACCAGCGTTGTGAAAACTCTGTTCATTCCCAAAATGAATAAACAGCTGTTTTATTATTTTCCCCGAGGTAAAGTAAGTGACGTGGTATTTCCGTGACACAGTTTATCTTTTAACAACAGCAAGGTGTAACATATAGTGGAGGGGAACTTTTCCTCGATTCAATAAACACGTAAAAAACAGTCTGATACTGTTACGGTAAATCAAACGTTAGTGCAATCACAATATATATCCACTTCCGCACCATTGATTCGTTCATGTTAAATTCTCTCGCTGCTGCTCTGTTCCCGTGTTCTACTGCGTGACTGATCGCCTTGAGCTTAAACTCTGCGTCGTAAGCGTGTCTCTTAATAGGAGCCATTTTGGGGTCATTGCACAAAACCCAGCATGCACCGCGCGCTTCTTCTTCTACGGGGGAAAATAAAGTCGGCGGCTGCTTACCGTAGTTGCGAGACCTGTTGTGGCTCAATATTGGTCCATAAATAAGGCGCACTCTCGGCTTTTGAGAAAATTGAAGGTTTTTAGGTGCGCCTTATAGTGCGGAAAATACGGTACCTTTTAATCCGTAATGAAATGAAGTTGTCTTCACCCCAAACAACTTCTACTATTGTTTGCCAGCAAATGGTCTCAGCCCTTGAAACGACTTGCTTAGCTGCTTGACTGAGGGGTGTCTACCCAGAGTGAATCATGCTGCGTGTAATTAGAGGAAAAACAGCCTCGTTTAGGAGTGGCACGCACCGCCTGGCTTATTTTTCTTTGTTCTGGGCTAAAATCAAAAGAGTTGCTATTTATTTTTAGAGACAATCTGTGTTTATATCTTTCGCGACATAGTTATTTATCACGTGGGTGTGAGCAATCAGGAAAACCCAGACACGAGCAGTACTACTCGTTCACATGGTTGTTTTTTATTTTTACTTTTGTTCCTTGACGACCACTGCATGAATGACTCACAGTTTGTTCTTACTCCAACTCTTTGTGAGAGTCAGTGGTAGGTCTTTGCTTGATCCCACTTCTCCACACCCAGATAAAAGCCTTGGGATTATTTACAAGTGTTCAAGTTACAAACTCTTTGAAAAACTATTATGAAAATATTTCCTTCTTTCCTTTTTAAACTGGCTTTAAAATCTGTTTGCTAGAGTGAATGTTTTAATCTAGTTAATAATGAGCAGTGAGTTGTAATTAGCATCAGATTTACAATACAGCACAGCTTTTCACGATTAACACCTAGAATAATTTAAGATTGTGTTACTGAGTGTAAGTGAAGCATTTTTTCCTACATTAAAAAATGTTTGGTTCCCAGGAACAACGTCTGTGTGTTTGGATAGGACTTTTTGTAATCGCAACATAAAAGCCTAATTGGCCAATAAGAGCCCCTCTGAAATGGGTCCTTATGCTTTTTAATAAGCAAACACGAGACAATGGCCTGAGTAAATATCAGGGATTCATCCTAGATTAATTTCTGAATAGATACAAGTTGTGAAGAGAAATCCCTGAAAAACTGGAAAATCTGTGTTGAGTTGGTGCCTGTTCGAGACAGCTTGATGCCATTACTTATTTTCTTAAGTGACAATGGCTGATCAAACAATAACTGAGCCAGAGAGCTGATAAGTTAGTAGATTTACGACAAATTACCATATGTTTCTCATTGGAATAAGTTAGGATAATGTTGTCAAAGTGGATCATTAATGATGTGAGGGTTATGTGATATTAAACCGGCATCTGTTTCACTTTCTGTAAACATTTGTTCAGCTGATTGTTTAGGTTGAAGTGTGAGACGTGACTCAGTTTTATAATATTTCTTTCCAATTTCCACATAATCAGCACAGCATGGCATTAAGTTCAGAGTGCTATAATAATTTTTCAGATCTGGTGTAGAACAATATCTGCACCGGGCAGATTTTTTTTTACATCCTGTTGAAATGGTGGCAATATTTGTTAATTTAATGTTTTTGTCTGTCTTTCTGGTTCACATCTTCTGGCAAAAATGTATTAAACGTATGCTATTGGTGTGTTTTACCATATAATCCAGTCTTTTAGTATGTTTCTCTGTAATTTGACTTTGATTTTACACTCTGAACATGTAACACCAAAATCATATTCCTTGTTTGTGCACACCACAATCTTGGCCAATGGAGCAATTCTAGGTGTGATTCCACCAATAGGTTCATACTTTCTAACACCCCCCCCCCACACACACACACACACCCCACGCCCACCACCCCCACCCCCACACACACGCACACACACACAATCTCAGGTAGAGGTAGACAGAAAATATAGCTTGTTTTGTGTTATTGGAAATTGTGTCATATGAGAGAAAAAAACAAGTTAGATAGAAAAATGGACATTTTGGTCTAGGCAGACTTTCCTCTCATGTTAGAATAAATATGCCAGTGCCGAGGTGTGAAGGAAAGGTTGTGATACTTCCAGCCAAACAGAGGAAGAATGTCCTGCTAATAATGTGTGCTGTGAGTCACTATTATTGATCAAATTCTGTTTTATTTCTTATCCTACCTATTCTACCTACAGCTCTTGTATTTCACATGTTGCCTCCTGAATCAGAGACGATGCTAAAAGTACTCGACTCTGGTTCAGTGGTCCAACATCCTCTTTTCACTTGAAAGTAATTTGAAAATCCAAAGTCAGCACAGCTGTCTACAAAAAAGATTTGATTATTTTAAGCCTTCTGTCTCACAACAAACTTTATGAAGATGCTGATTTCATTTTTTCTGTTACCTACATTACTGAATAAACCTGTAATTCATACCGGCTTGTTAGTGTACCGACATACCTGATTGTCCAGTGAAGTGGCTTGATCTGAAGAACAATGATTCCTTTTATTAAATACTGAAATCATAGATATTTACAAACCAGTGAGGGTCACTTGATGCAATTTTTTAAATTAATAATTCAGGGTTTAGAGAGATTCTGTCTTTGTTGTTCTTCTATAAATCAGTGTTTTGTTTTGTTTTTTTTCAAAAGGAGAGCATTTAGGCTTTTAGTCTGGCTGCAAGACTTTAAATAATAAAAAAAAAATCATAATCTCTATGTTTTCCTCCAGCTATGTAAAACTGTATGCAAAAAGTTTTTTCTGCTTTTGTTCTCTCATTTTGAAAATGTACATTTGAAACTCGGTGAATCTCTCTCCTCATACTTGTCCTGATATAGTAACTTATTTTAATTAATCTTTTTAGCTTTAGCTTCTTCATATCTGGAAGACAGATATTAGTCATATCGGCTGTAATCTGCGATTTATGTGTTCATCTGACCCTGATTTGTATATCTGGTTTTAGATGCGAATCAATCTGTAACAACATTTTCTCGGTGACATGAAAACAACCAGGAGCTGTTAAAACTCTTTTCAGATATCTTGTTTTTGTGCATGTTTCACCACAAAATTGGATATACTTTTCATTCTGTTATTACCCTTTATGAAGCACTTTTGCATAAGTTACTACTGAGGATTCCTTGTGATGGAGCTAATAGAAAGAATCCAGAGTGTGAAGACTGAAAGTTGAAAGATTAGGAAAGAGATGACTTAAAAAGAAAGAAGTAAGGAAATTGAAGCTTTTGTTAAACAAAAGTGAACTTGCTTAGCATCAACTGTAAGTGTGCTGAGTTTCTCACAAGGCAGGCCTTATTTCCACATCTAAAGCTTCAACCAACTTTAGAAGAAGAGTTAAACAATGAATTCAACTTATAAACATGTTTTAATAATCCCAAAGGGAAGCTAAATATTGTTTTAACTCATATTTTATAAGTTTATTAAAAGAGTTGCTTTAGGCTGGAAGGATCTGCTGTAGCAGCCTGTTTTAAAGCAGTTCTGAAGAAGCCTCTGACTGAAGACTGTTGTTGCATGACCATCTGATAAAGAGGAGGTTGTTTATTAATTTATTAAGAATACCTCTTTGCACCATCGTCTCCAGAGGTTCTCAGAGCCAATGATAATAATTAGAAGAGTAAAAAGATGATTGTTATATGTTTAAGGAAACACAAACAAGCTACATTTCCTTCCTTTGTCCTTTCCAGATGATGACAGAGCAGAGAAAGCTTTGGCTATGCTGAACTATCAAAAGAAGCGGTCAGGCTGTGTGATGTGATTTAATGTCCGTCTGTGTTTGGAGGGGTTGCCCCGGCTATTGTCTGCTCTGTTGCTCTAACCTTGATAACGACACTGGCCACTGGTTTGTGTAGATGGGATGTGATGTAAAGTGGGAAAGTGATAGTAGCTGACCTGTGTTGAAAGACAAACAGCATGTCCCGGAGACTCAAATTTTATATAAAAAATAAATAAATAAATAAATAAATAAAACATCAAAAACTTTTGTGTGGGAAAGTGTATGTGCATACTTCAATTTAGAAAATTCAATTTAGCCCCAAATGCAGTCAGAGGGATAAAATATATATTCCACTTTATAACATAAAATGTGAAATTCCCTTTTAAAGAGTCAATGAGCAGACAAACCTGATCACTGAAATGTAAAATTCAACTGACAATATTTTCATCGCTAATATGGGCTTGATGAGAACAGCATGGGTACACAGGTTCACACTCCTGGGACAGACATGGCACTATATCCTAGTTTTAGGAGTTTGTTCTTGCTTTGTGGGTAAATGCTAGACTTTAGACTATTGATCAGATCTGTACTCTTCACGTTGTGCCAGCACATGAACTGTCTGCCTCTTCACATTGGGGCAGCCATCTGGGCTGCTTGGAGTCCAAAAATTGTTTTGTCTAAATTAAACATTAGTCCGACCTTTTTGTTCATTTTTTCAGAAGTACAAAGTAAAACAAAGGTGTCAGTGTTTCAGAATAAATGCACTTTAACCTAGATAGAGTAAATAAAACTATTCAGACTAAACTTGCTACAACAGGAGAATTAAGTCTGTGTACAACTTCACTGAAATTGTAATTTTCAACCCTATAGCTAAAGATTAGCCACCAATATGGCAATTAAGATTTATTGACATAAAAAGTATGCTAAGATTACAGAAGTTATTATTTTTGCTGATACCTGAATAATTAGATTAAAGAAATCCCAGAGGACAATATCATGGCTCTGAATAAATAAAATCTCTTTTAATTGCCTCAAACACATCCACACACATACGTCCAAACACAGCGATTCCTTTAGAGACATCATAAAGAAACTGTAATGAATCTGTCACTATATCAGGATGTGAAACTGCACTAGTATAATTCATCCTTTGGTATAATTTCTAGATGTCTAAATATATCAGACATATGAACAGCACGGGAATGTTCAGCCATCCTGTGCAGGAAGGAGTCGGGTTCTGGTTGAGAGTGTTTGGATGCAAAATGTGTGATTCCAGAACAAAAGCAAAAGATGCTGGTAGAAACAAGTTCTGTATCTACATGGGCTAGAAGGTCATTTGTAGAGGAATAAAACATTGCTTCAAATGAAGCATAAAAACTAAGGTTATTTATTGGAGATGCTTTCAGGAACAGAGACTGCCATTTTTGGAGACAATTCAAGTGTTTTGAGGAAACTACAACTGAATTATTTGACCATAATGACAATTTTTACATTTGGAGAGAAAAAAATAAAGAGACTCTTTTTCAGAGATGGCTCCAGAAAATGTGTGAGAAGAGCAGAAAACGTATGCATGAACCAAGGTGGACTTGTTTATTCCAGTTCTTTCTCTAGGATTTGGCCAAAGTTGTTGTGACCACTACAGTTTAATGGCCAATCCTGGCAAATACCACAGAAATGTGTGTAAGCTGCTGATTTTGAAGAAAAATTCCCCAAAAATGACCTCTCTCATAATTGTTGCATCTAGAAACAGAAATAATTTCTGTTTAATTAAAACTGACCCAAAACCGGAAACATTTAATCTGACTTAATGTCAGACAGTGAGAAACGAAAGAGTTATGTGTTGTTTCAACTGGATCCCCATTTCCACGCAATCTGTGAAGTCTATGCCCCATCACCATCAGAACTAAGTTGAATGTCCATTATGTGTGTGTGTGTAGGGAACAGAGGCATCTCTCTGACCTGTGTGTTGACCCCGTGGAGGTTGATGGGCGTCTGTGCAACACTCATGACCATTGGAGCCATCGGCGCTGCAGTCTGGGCCGTAGGTCAGACTACATTGCTTTCATACGTAATCATATCACACATTTCTCCAAGTATGTGACGACAATAATCAGCTGCTTTTGATATTTCTTAATGCTTTCACTTGATTTCCAATCAGAACGTGCTGACCTGCTGCTGCTTATTGTGTTTCTGTAGTTACATTCTGCACTATGGAGGGGGACACAGGACTGTATGATGGTAAGTTGGATAAGATATGAACATTTATTCAAATTAACCAACTTATTACAGTTTATGTAAGTGTTGTGTTAAATCACAAACATAAATATGCCATTAAATGTTGTACTATTGTTCACAGTGAAGCTATTGCATCTACTGTAGTTATTAATTAATTTATTTAGAAAATACCACAGAATAATAATAAGTATCTCTGAAGTCATATGTTTTCCTGCAGTTCAGGTAAATTCACCTGACCAGCATCTCAGAGTGTTTGACTCTGCTCAGAGGAGGTGGCGCCAGGTGTGTTCCTCGTCAACCAATGAGCTTCTTGCTAGCATCAGTTGTGAGGAAGTTGGATTTGTTAGGTGAGATCATTGTTATCAAGTCATGTTTTTTTATTTATACACTGGTTTTATGAATATAATGGGAATTTAATTTGCTGGCCTTACGAGTGATTGATCACTCTGCTTGCTTTTCAATAAAGGTCGCAAATCCTGCTTAAAAAAAAGTTTCTCCCAATGCAATTAGTTTTAATTAAAAGGACAAGAGTTACTCAGAGTGAAACTTAGCAAACAGGCATTTAGATTGCATTAGATCTCTAGATCGCAAAAATAAGCACAAACGACCAGGACCAAACCAGCATCACTAATCTGTTGCACATCATTCTGTTTGTTTTGAAAATTGTATTTGTAATAAAACATTTCAAAAACAGATTTTCCACAACAGATGAAATTTAGTAAAAGTTTTTTTAGTCAGAAAATAGACAAGGGGCCAACGTGGAATCATCATGTTCTCATGCGGTGGGCCCATGGTTTCATTTTTAAATGTCAGTAATCCAGTCATTTCGAAGACATAACTCATGATCAGTGTTTGTTTCAGCGTGGTGAACTACTCGGTCGTATCGGTGCCTGAAGCCAGTGGTGACGTTGGAGAGTTCTTCTGTGTCAGACAGGAAGAGCTCAGCTATGGAAAGAAAATCAAAGACTCATTGTACCCATGGTAACTCACACCGCTGGTTTATCTCCTAATCCGTCTCCTACAGTGCCCTCTCTGTGGTTCTCTGTGTGTTTTTATGAATTTGGTCTCTTTTAACATTTATGAAAGATGCTTAGAGGTTTTTGAGTATCCTGCGGTCATTAATTCTGGTGGTCTTTGTTTCAGTGCCTGTGAGAGCCGGGAAGTTCTTACACTGTTATGCCAAGGTGAGAGGTCAGGCCTGGACTCATTCTGTGTGGCACACTGGCACAACTCAAGTGCTGCCACCCTACACCGCTACCAGATTACCATGTTTTTGTGGATTCTGGTTCTTTTCGACCTTGTTTTCGACCATTTTCATTCCTAAGGAAACTTTTTCACTCTAAAAGTTGGATTTATTTTCTTCCCTTTTCATCCCTCTTATTTCTCTCCTTTGCAGACTGTGGCAGGCGTAGTTTTGCTGCGGACCGTATAGTTGGGGGTGTGGATGCCAGGCAGGGCAGCTGGCCCTGGCAGGTCAGCTTACAGTACGATGGCATTCACCAGTGTGGAGGATCCATCATCTCTAATCGCTGGGTTGTTTCTGCGGCTCACTGCTTCCCAGAGTAAGTGAGGCAATTATTGCTAAGTTGGACATCTTGTGTTTTACGAACTGGTTAAACAGTGTTTCACAATTTATAAGCTTACAAAATCTACATGTAGATATTTTAAGTGTGCTTAATTAATGTGTCTGTGAAGAGCTTAAAAAAAACTTTTTTTCTTTTTTTCCAAGGCGGAATCGTTTTATTAATCGATGGCGCGTGCTGCTGGGCTCCATCTACAACAAGCCTGTCAATGCTAACGTGGTCGAGGTGAAGACCATTGTTTACCACAGTAGCTACCTGCCCTTTGTAGATGCCAATATTGATGACAACAGCAGAGACATCGCTGTGTTGGCTCTCGCACAGCCTCTTACTTTCAATGGTAAGACATTATAAAAAAACAAGCTATGTTCTTTTGACATGTTGATGTCTGTAATGATTAACACCTTCTTTACCTTGTCAACATTGCGAAGATTGTTGAAACAAACGCTTTTCTGACTAATTAGTTTACTTACATTCAGAGTGCAGTGTGCACTGCTGCAGTACAGGATAGAAAACCAACCCCTTTTCAGTGGGACATGACTGACATCTAGTGTTAACCGTGGATAACTACAAAATCAATATTTGAATCATAAGACAGTGATGGTCTGGATATTTCTCGTAAGCCTTGTTTTGAATTGGTGCCAGATAAACTGGAATGAACTGAAATGTAATATTCCAAAATATGTAATTAAAAAAGATTTATGACAGGTAAAGAGATCTCAATCCATCTTTTTACTCAGTTTGTTCTGTTTGGTTTTTAGTTTCAGTACAAAACTATGGGTAGGATGACATCTAGTGTTGTTAAATATAGACTTGTTGTGAAATTATTTTTAAATTTTAGTAAATGCTCTGAATTAAAGTAAGAAAAACTTTTAAGGGGATGTAACAAAAACAAGAATTAAACACAAAAGTTCAGTTAATCTGCAATAATGCATTATCTGTCCATGTTTGCAGAGTACATCCAGCCTGCCTGTCTGCCAGCGTATGGACAACGGCTAGTAGACGGACAGATGGGAACAGTGACAGGATGGGGAAACGTTGGATACTACGGTGGGTCTAAACCCTTAACATACTTTGAGATTTTTTATTTTTTAGTTAAGGGTTACATTCAAATTTTTTTTTCATTTTCTTGCCATTCTTTTTTTTTCTCTCCCACAGGTCATCTGGCAGACGTTCTCCAGGAAGCAAACGTCCCCATCATCAGTGATGCTGTGTGTAACGCTCCTGATTACTATGACAACCAGATCACCACCAGCATGTTCTGTGCTGGCTATGAGAAAGGAGGCATCGATGCCTGCCAGGTCGGATATCAATGGGTTTATAAACTCAAACGTGTCAACAACTTTGGATTTTTTGTGTGTGATTATTTCACTGTGTTGGCTGTAATTGTTTGTGGCATTAGGGAGACAGCGGAGGTCCTTTTGTGGCTGCTGACTGCCTGTCTAAAAGCAGCCGCTATCGCCTGCTGGGAGTGGTGAGTTGGGGAACAGGCTGCGCCATGGCTAAAAAACCAGGCGTCTACACCAGAGTCTCCAGGTTTCTGCCGTGGATATCCACAGCCATGAGGGTAAGAGTCATGCCTTATCTGTACCCTTCTAGACGCAAATACAGCAGAACCTGGATCTGAAATGCTAATAACTATGTAGTGTTACATGTTTCTTCTTATTTCTAAAAACACTAATCTGTTTAATCCTAATTTTAGTGAAACCAGCAACTGATTCATTTGAGCTTTTTTACACCAGCACACCAGAACGTTCATTTAGCTTGTAAACGAACCTTTCTGCTCTCATCTTTCTGCAGAACTATCACAACTCACCAGGTGTTCACAAACTGGCTCGACCATGACACCCCTGCATCCATCTCTCTATTTTTGGATGACAATACGAACATTTTGTGTCGCTGACACTGTGACCCCGTGACAGGGAAGTGAAAAACTGTGACCGTCCCCTTTTATCATGGCTTCAGACATTTATTATGACGGAAACATTCCCCACTTCCTGAGCCTTATGCTTCACTGAAGGTGTACTGATAGGAAACCAGTTTAACCAGTTGTTATGAAGATATGGAAGCAAAAGACACATAAATATTGTCACTTAACTGAATTTTACTTTTGAGGAACCTGTTGAGTTTATTTTTCTCTCATATCTGTGAAGTAGACTTTGGACTTGAAGTATGGATAACTGGACATATGAACTTCCATGAAGCTCAATCAATCAGAGCTATTCTGGAAGTAAAGTTGATTTTAAAAGAAGATTTGATCAACTCTTTACATGAGTCGCTGTCTTCAGTGCTGGACACACCACTCACAGTGCGTATTGTAGGAATGCTAAATCCACTTCAACACTATATTTAAGCTAACAAATCAATGCATACAACCAAACACCTAAAGATTTAAAAAATGCTTAATTATTTTCTGAGGTTGCCTCACAGTGGAAATGCTAGTTTTCTTTGCTTTCACATTCACTCATGTGATACACATTTTATCTTTTATCTTTTACAACACATTTTATAACATTTCCACATAGCATTCAGTATGTGCCTTATACTTTAAATCCACTTCAATCGCCCCAATCAGTGTTTTGTTGTTGTAAATATTAGTCTGTTCCTGTCTCTTTGTTCAAATTATTGAACTTTCTAACCTTTTGTCATGTTATAAACACAAACTTCAAAGTAATGTAATGGAGCCTTATGTGACTGACATAATAGAGAATAATTGCAAGGTGAAAGGAAAAAGGATACTGACACATCTTGCCATTCAAGTGTGCAATAATAATTAAATTCCCGTTTCATAAAACATTTTTCTACTGATGATTTTTATCTTAGGATTGTGAATGTAATATATTGGCATGTGTTTGTTTGTATGTGTACTGATATTCCCAGAACTGTCATATTAAACTTGAACCACAAAACCATAAACAAAAAAATATTTTTAGTTATATTGTTCCTCTTTGTGTTTCATTTACCAAATAATGCATTAATATAACGTTTTATACCTTTTAGAAATAAAAGTAGCATAACCTAATATTCAAAAAACAGTGGAATTATCAGTGTGTGTGTCCTGAGAGCAAGTTGTAAATATAAATGGTTTTTGATCATAAATAATAAACTGGTCGTTTTCTGAGACTGATGAAGGCAGAATATAGTTTCCTTTTCATTCACTGAAAATTGTTCATTTCTTTAATTCAAATTTGACAAACATATTGCTACATTGAATGTTTTCTGAAAAAAAAAGAGTCAAAATCACAATAAATATGATTTATTTTCAAATACAATATTTACAGGTGTGCAGAATAGACATGATGTGGTTTATGCTGTCCAAAAATGAGATACATTTTTTTTTAATCACAATATAGTTTTAATATAAGCAACAGTTTTTTTAATCTCCAAATTTAATATTAAAATAAATAAATAAAAACTATATTTGACTAAAATTCTGAATTCTTTAGCTTTTAATGCCTCTTTCTCCCGAAACGTGTCGAGTATGTATTTTAAAACAAAGATGTTGTCAGGAGACGAATCATCTGCTGGATTTGACGACCGAGGAGTAGATCACAGAGCTGTCGTCTTCTCTGCCTTTAGACCTGAGCAGAAGATCATGAAGCTCAATCAATCCACCGATTAAGACCTGCTCATATTGCTATTGTTGCAGTACAGATAGAGTTTCCCCATGGGTGTATTTTATTGTGAATTATTTGTTCAATGATGGAAACATACTACTGCACATATAAACCTACCAGGAGTTTTTGTGTTGTGCTGCTCTCCGGTCTCTGGGTTTGATTGTCACTGTGGTGTAGATAATCTCAGCCTCAGAAGATTTAGGAGTCTAAAAATAAAAGAATGGAACGATCTCAGTCAGATTGCTATTGGAGTTGGTCATTTGTAAACGCATGCAAACATATTTACATTTTTCCTGCGTGAAGCTGGAGGGCCGTAGGGGTCAGAGGCGGGTGGAGGAGAAGATGGAGGCATGTGAATGTTGGAATAAGCAGTTTCTGTCGGTTCTTCAGGGTTTGATGCTCTTCCATGGAGTCTGGAGACTAAATGAGTCTGACGGATGGACCAGAGAAAAATCTTTGTTTTTCCTTTTTAAAATTCTAATTCAATTTTTCCCCAAAACGCCACATAAAATTTTATTTGAGAAGAAAGGGCAAGCCACAGCTCACTTCTTTGAATTTGGAAAGCTGGGATGTAATTTCACAGCTTATTGTAGATGCACTCACTTTTTTGTCCGCCTCAGACTTCTGTTTCCTCCTGGAAAAACAACAAGGGAAATTAATGTTTAACCTTACTGAACAGCGTGTTCCTTACTTTTGCTTTATCTTGTGCCATCTTTTTAACCGATATTGCAATATTGGTAAATACATCGACTACTAGTCGACACTCAGATTACATACGAATAATTGTTTTACTGTTTGTAGGAGATATGTGGAAAAAGTACAAGAAATACAGTTTTGTAAAATATTTCTTTATCATTCATCTGAATTATCAGGTTATGTTTTCATAGAGAGTGAAACAGACGGGTTTTTTTTGGTTTTTTTGGGGGGGGGAGTTAAGTTCCGATTTGTGTTTTTCCAGATACAGGAAATGTGTCTAACAGCTTTGCACATCCAGAGACTGAAATGTTGGCCCTTCCTGATTTTTAGAACAACTTATGCTTGGCTGTGGTTTTTACTTCACCACAAATCAAGAAGTTCAAGATGTATCAATACTTTTGCAAGGCACTTTGAGTGACCTCTATGTCGCTCTTTGCCTGCTGTGACTAAAAAGTGCTTGTCAAAAATAGAAATTCAAACGACGCATGCATGCTACCTAGTCACGAAGTGTGTTGAAATTTGTCGGAAGGCAATGTCCCAAGCAGAAAAGGAGATTTCCAGACGATGAAGTCATACAAGCTGTAAGTTGGCCAACAGTAACAACCGCATAACTCAAATTAGTCGCCCAAACTCCTAATTGTTTGATGACTCACCAGAACAAAAGCAGCACAGCAACTAACGCCACTAAAAGAAGTAGTCCAACTCCAGCTAAGATGGGAAGGGACTGGCTGCCTGCGGAGCAAACAAAGTCATTTTAGGTTTTAATAAAGTTAATAGTTAGCAGCAGTGAAAGAGGAATGCCACAAACCATGCTGCCCTGCTGCCATGGCCAGGACCACCTCGGTTGAGTTGCCCTCTCCAAGGCTGTTCCTCACATAGCAGACATAGAGGCCGCTGTGGGACGATTCCATGAAGGGAAGGGACAGCACCTGTCCTGAGCCCACATGGACCCGGGAGTGGGAGCCGGTCGGTTCTGCCCTTTTGTACCAGGTGTAGTTGTCTGCTGCAGGGTTCGCATCGCTGACGCAGGTTAGATTGACGCCGCTGCCCGCAACAATATGCTCTGGATTCACTGAAACTGAAACATTCGTCGGCTGATCTGGAGAGAAAAAGAGTAATTCATTTTTCGTACAGGGCTGGCAGAGCTGGATCCTAGCCTGTACACAATCTGAGTTATTTTAAAATATTATTCACAATGAAAGAGAGACTGTTTTGACTGCAGCAGTTCTTCTGTTTCTGCTACCTCTGTGAGGGACAAAGCTGCAGAAACTCAAATAAAAGTTTATAAAGCAGGACTTTTTCTGTAAGTTTTGCCTGGACATGATGAACTGAAACCACATGTTCTAGTTGAATACCAATGAGAGGAAACATGCTGATGTTTCACTTCGGAAATCCTCTGCATAAAAATATGCATCATAAGAATCAGATGGTTAGCTTATTGAAGACGTTAGCTGAATGTCCTGCTGAAACTTTTATCGGGAGAAACATGTCAATGTCAAGAGAAATGGATATCGCAGCGTTCTGAACGCCAACGGTGAGTGAGTCGATTGTGAGCAAAACCACAAATTTAGACCAAATAATCCTCATCAGGTCGTCCCAAGTAACACAAAGTCTCTGCAAGAAGATGGCCATCAATGAGTCAGTTGTGTTTGTACAAGAAGGCAGTCATGACTCAGGAAGTTAAGGGGAAGCACTGTAACATTTTTTCCACACAAAGAGCAGGAATAAGAGTTATACACTATACTGTGAAGCTGGGTCTGCGAGACATGCTTTCAAGTTGACATATTTAATATTTAACATCCTTCATACACTCACAGTGAACAGTCAGAGCAACAGAGGCCGACCGGACCGTCTCCTCTCCCTGGATGGCGCAGTAGTAGCTCCCAGCATCCTCTCTCCTGGCCTGGAACTGTGGCCTCCAAACAAGTCGCCCATCTTTGAACCATCTGATCTTTTTAGTTTCAGGACAGCCCAACTTGCAGGTCATCTTGACAGCGTCCCCCTCCCTGGCAACGCTCGGCTCCACCATTGTGGTCAGCTCTGCCACAGAGACAGAGAAACACATGAGTCCCTTCAAAGTCTTGGATGTGTGTTTATACGTATGTTCTTGTGTTATTACCTCTCACAGTCAAGGAAGCGTATGTGTCACTTGTCCATTTCCCAAATGTTCCGGCAAATTTGAAATAATATGCTCCTTGATCTGAAGGCTGAACATTATTGATCCTCAGGTCGCAGTTGCCGTGGTAATCGCCAATGTATGTAAAGTGGTTTGGCAATGAAGGGAGTAGTGAGAGGGGAACCTGAACCCATCCGTTAGAGACCTGCTGGGCTTTAGACCAGCTGACCCTGGTGACCAAATTCCCTGAAGTATAGCCGTACTTGCACTTCAAATCTACTGACGTCCCTCTTAAAGCGCACTGGTTTTCATAGGTCACTCCCCATCTTCCACTCCAGACACCTTCGGTAAATACAGTATATATAAAAAAACATTTTCAAAACCAAAAAAGATACAATTAATGTCAACTCATTGGCAAAAACATTCCAGAAAATATTATCTTACCTGGAATTAATCCCAGAATAATGATAATCCACCTTCCCATAGTTTAAATCAGCCAGTAAGTCATGAAATTGTAGAGTACAGTCTGAGGACAGGAGCAAGAACTCACTCTGTACATCCCTGGGGCGTTTTTCTTTTTCTTTTTTTGGTCAGTGGAAAGCAGAAGTGGAACGTCTTCCTTCCCCTGCTTCCTTTTTATCATATTGGGACACTTTGAGTTACAATTACCTTTCAGCTAAACACCTTCATACCACAAAATAGACTGGCAAAAGACACAGAGAGTTAAGATGTGGAGAAGGAAGACTGATTCAGCTGATTTGTTGAACCACAGCATTGAGACAGAGTACAGAATGTTCAGCATCCAGCAGCGTTAACACTGCGGTTATGCAAAGCAAGACATGCACGGTTTACTGGTTTTCACTGTTTTTCTTCTTTTAGAAAATGTCTCAGTGGAGATGTTTATGTAGCATACGTAAAAGACATGTGGCTACTGGACATGTTTTTAGAAGGGTTATAGCTACTCATCTGCTGACAGGCCACAGCTGCCCGCTGCACCGTGGGATGTGTGCTTCAGCACTATTTTACTGCTAGACTTCAAATTCCTTAACACAGAGAAAGAGCCGCTACCAAAAAGATCACAAAGTCCGTTTTACTGTGGAAAATATGAACAACGTGGGCTGTTTGGTATGATTTGTATGATACTTTTTTTGGTACTTCAAATATTTTTCAGGTTTTACAGCGAACTGATCTGGGATGAAGTGCATCTCTCATTCTGACAGGTCAATAAAAATCTCCAGTGTAAAAAAAAAAAGAGTAAAGATTGTGATTTAATAAAGTCACGACCTCACGCGTCTCCCTCCCTGTACTTTTGACCGGCTGGCTGACTAATGCCAGCTTTATCTATTCTGTGTCCACTAGGGGGAGACACTGATCCACACAGCCGCTATTAGAAATCCATTTAGATCCCTAAACACGGCTAAAGGTGAGCTTTACTCTCATTCGTTTGATGAAGTTTTTTCCCCTCCCGTTTTTACTGTATGTAAGTTTATTTAATGTGCTTAAACTCAATGGCTTATTCAGTTTTAACCTTTAATTTATTCAATCCTGTCACATGTAGGAGTATAAGGCATTATTCAAAAATACTATGTCTAATTGACAGTCTGATGTTTACCATTTGTTCATAGTTTTTGGACATATTTGATTCCACATTTTATCCAGTGTTATTTATATATATATATATTATATATATATATATATATATATATATATATATATATATATATATATATATACACAAGAGATACACAAGGGAGAATGAATCCAGAAGGATTAACCGGCTCTTCTCCACTCAACCAGCTAAGGTGTACTCTCAATGGCAGGGTAACAACAACAGAGTAGACCCACCAAGGCTGGAGACTGAACAATACTGGAAAGGCATATGGGAAAGGGAGGCGTCCCACAACAGCAATGCACAGTGGTTGATCTCTCTACGAGAGGACCATAATAACCTCCCTGAGCAAGCCTTGGTAACCATCACTGTGACAGACGTCCAAGAAAGAGTCTCAGGTATGAAAAACTGGACAGCACCAGGGCCTGACATGATCCATGCCTACTGGCTAAAGAAACTCACTGCCCTCCATGAGAGACTGGCAGACCAAATGAACCAGCTGCTACAAAGTGGGACTCACCCTGAATGGTTAACTGAAGGGCGGACAATCCTAATCCAGAAGGATCCATCAAAGGGTCCAGTCCCACCCAACTACCGACCAATAACCTGCCTCTCCACAACATGGAAGCTCATGTCAGGCATCATAGCGGCCAAGATAAGCAAACACATGGATAAATACATGAGCACGGCACAGAAAGGTATCGGTGTAAATAGCAGAGGAGCCAAACACCAACTCCTCGTAGACCGCACAGTTGCCCGAGACTGCAAAACCCGACACACCAACCTGTGCATGGCTTGGATTGATTACAAGAAAGCCTATGACTCAATGCCGCATACTTGGATCATTGAATGCTTAGAGATGTATAACATCAACAGGACTCTGAGAGCCTTCATTGCAAACTCGATGAAGCTGTGGAAAACCACCCTTGAAGCCAACTGCAAACCACTTGCACAAGTGTCCATCAAATGTGGCATATACCAAGGAGATGCTCTGTCCCCGCTACTGTTCTGCATAGGCCTGAACCCCCTCAGCCAAATTATCAACAAGACTGGCTACGGATACCGACTCAAAAATGGGGCCAACATCAGTCACCTTCTCTACATGGATGACATCAAGCTGTATGCCAAGAGTGAGCGAGACATCGACTCACTGATCCACACCACCAGGATCTACAGCACGGACATTGGGATGTCATTCGGACTAGAGAAGTGTGGTCGGCTGATCACAAAGAGGGGGAAGGTCCTCCGCACAGAAGGGGTCTCACTCCCAGAAGGAACAATAGCAGACATAGAGGACAGTTACAAGTACCTAGGTATACCACAAGCAAATGGCAACCTCGATGAGGTCACAAGGAAAGGAGCCACAGCTAAATACCTCCAACGAATAAGGCAAGTCCTGAGAAGCCAGCTCAATGGCAAGAACAAAATCCGCGCAATAAACAGCTATGCCCTGCCAGTAATCAGATACCCTGCTGGAATAATTAGCTGGCCAAAGGAGGAGATAAAAGCCACTGATATTAAGACTAGAAAACTACTAACAATGCATGGAGGATTCCATCCCAAATCCAGCACCCTGAGACTATACACGAGCCGCAAGGAAGGAGGCAGAGGACTAGTGAGTGTGAGAACCACAGTCCAGGACGAAACAACTAAGATCCATAAATACATCAGGGACAAAGCCTCAACAGACAATGTGCTCAGTGAATATTTCAGACAACAGGGAACGGAGGTTGAGGTGCCAGAGATACCATCATGGCAGGACAAGCCCCTACATGGGATGTACCACCAGCAAATAACCCAAGTGGCTGATATCAGTAAATCCTACCAATGGCTGGAAAAAGCTGGACTCAAGGACAGCACAGAGGCCCTCATCCTGGCCGCCCAGGAACAGGCCCTAAACACCAGAGCAATAGAGGCCCAGATATACCACACCAGACAAGACCCAAGGTGTAGGTTGTGCAAGGAGGCCCCTGAGACAGTCCAGCACATAACAGCAGGGTGCAAGATACTGGCAGGGAAAGCGTACATGGAACGACATAACCAAGTTGCAGGCATAGTGTACAGAAACATCTGTGCAGAATATGGACTGGAAACCCCGAGATCAAAGTGGGAAACACCCCCAAAGGTGGCGGAGAACGCCAGAGCTAAGATCCTGTGGGACTTCCAGATCCAGACAGACAAAATGGTAATGGCGAACCAACCAGACATTGTCGTAGTGGATAAACAACAGAGGAAAGCCGTTGTGGTAGATGTAGCAATACCAAGCGACTGCAACATCAGGAAAAAGGAGCACGAGAAACTAGAGAAATACCAGGGCCTCAGGGAGGAACTGGAGAGGGCCTGGAAGGTGAAGACCACAGTGGTGCCTGTGGTCATCGGGGCCCTCGGGGCAGTCACCCCCAAACTGGACCAATGGCTACAACAGATCCCAGGAACAACATCAGACATCTCAGTCCAGAAATGTGCAGTCCTTGGCACAGCCAAGATACTGCGCAGAACCCTCAAGCTCCCAGGCCTCTGGTAGAGGACCCGAGCTCAGAGGATAAGAACCACCCGCGGTGGGTGAGAAGGGAATTTTTTATATATATATATATATATATATATATAACCTGAGTTCTTGTTTAAATCTATTCATATAATCTTGGTGTAATAATAATTAAAAAAAACCCCACTAAATTATATTCATACTCATTCAATGCATACTGTGTTTTTCTTAAAACATTGCAGTTGAATCTCTGCATTATAAAGGAAATGTAAAAATTAAAATGCTTTTTTTTTCTACTTCATGAAATTAATATTCTTTAATTTCTTTTGATGTCGAGCCATATGAAATTTGAATAAAACGATCAGGTCGAGACAAAAATTTGAGGAAACAGAAGTTGAGTAAGCAAGTGATTGCTTTTCATTTCCATTTTTGACCAACCAAAGAACATCATTGCAAAACGCCTGTAATGTAGCTGCCATGTTTAATTTCCCCACATTCTGTAACATCATATCTGTGTTGTAAGACGGACAAAAAGAACAAAACCTCCATGTGGCAACAAATTCTTGAGCGGGTCAGAGTCACAGGAATTTCTCAAATGTGTTGTGAAAAAAGTCAAATTGACAGTTATAATTAGTAATTCAGTCGATAAGCAGATTACGTTTATTTATAGCCAAACTATAATTCACAATCAGTAGTAAACTAGAAAAGAACAAAGTGAGAAGTCACTTCAGTTTAATATTTCCTCACTATCCTTGTTTTCACCTTTTAGGTTACAGTTAGTTAAAATAATCTGCATTCAACAAAGACGCAGAGAGTAAGGAATCAGATCCCAACCACTGCGATGTCAAAATGTACCCCAAAGGTTGACATAATATCAAGCCTTGTTCTTGTGGTTTTCTCCCCTAATATTCCTAATTTCACACCATTAGTCTTATCACAGACAATTATGTCAGAATACAAACATTCAGCAGTCTAAATGATCAGAGAAAGCAAAAAAACAACATACCAAATATACATTTAGTGCCAAAATGTGCAAACCAGGCAGCGTGAAGTTTTTTTTATATATTTGTGTTTTACCCTTTAAGAACTTTAAAGCATTTTCACTTCACTGGACAGCATGCCACTCTGGGATGCACTGAAAGAAAAGAGGAGAAGACATGCAGCAGAGTTCAGGAGCCGGGTTCACCGAGAGGTCCTCTGCTGCCTGAACTGGAATGGTGTAACATGATTCACTGATACAGGAAGCGCTCTGCGCCACCAGGTGATGAAAGCAAAGAGTGCGGTTCACACCAGGCCGGTCCAGGTGTTCTGTGGGACAAAGACAACAGAGCAACATATCAGGAGGAGGAACACTAATCACACATAACATGGCGGGTAAAGTGAATGTTTCCTCGTGGTACCCAGGGCAGACGGTGGACGTTTTGTCCTTAAAGAGTTAGAAGCAGGAAAAACAGATGAGTGTAACAATTTGGGAGTGTGGGGACCAATAACCAATCAGAATTACGAAGGCGCCATGTTTAAATCTCTGGAGTTTCTTTATTCTGGATCAAGACGACATAGTAAAAACAGTTTCAACTTTAGTAAATAACCCGATTTGCACTAACACCAACCTTATAGAGCTGTGTCTACAGTCAGTGTTCACTAAATCCATACACAGCATTTCTAAATCAGTTCTTAAGCACCAGCTTTCTTTTAGTATGAGCAGTGTTTAACTTTTCTAGCGCTGCTGGAACAGATCTTCTTTTGAAGAACCAATAACAAGTGGTGATATGAGGCGTTGACTTGGTCTCCAAGATCTCAATCAAGCATCTGCAGGATGTGCTGCACATACAACTTATGTATGGACGCTCTCTTTCAAAACGTATTGGATTGAAAGCACTTGCTGCTAACATCTTGTTTCTTTAAGGGTCTTGCGAAACCCACGCCTCAATGGTTCAGACCTAGCAAAAGGTGTACCAACACACTGTTAGGAACGTAGTTTTATCCTGATTTGAATACATTTAAACTAAAAAGATGCAAAAATAACTAGATTACAGCCTAACAGCGATATATGAGATTGGAATTTGATTTCTCTTTTCAATGGTCAACTTTAATCGTTCAGGAAACTCGTTCCACTGTTACGTAAATGCTACCATTTCTGCTGCATTTGTGAAATGTTGACGAAACAATCTCAAAGCTAAAAACGTCAGAGAAGAGGGTTTTATCCTCTGCAGTGTGTGCTGTGAGGAGTCGTACCTAACGAGGCGTTTCCTCCTGCTTAGTGCCCAGGCTGGGGCAGTAAAGTGTAAACAACTTTGGAAGAATCCCTCGGTTTCCTCTCTCCTCTCATGTTGTGCACCTGGACCTGATCTGGGCTGCAGGAAACAGATGAGGCACCACCAAATCGGTAAGTTCACAAAAACCCGATCTTCCAGACAAAAAGATGTTAATGATGTTAAGAAAAATCCTCTACAGTGACTGATCAGGAAGCGCAAAATGCCTGAACATGAAATTCTTTCACATCGCAGTGCCATGTTCCCAAATCTAGCAAACTCCAAGCTTTAATGTGACTACGCTCACTTAGTGGGGGAAGAAACATTTTTCACAAACTTGATCGCTGGTGTCACAATTAGTAGTACTCCCAAACATTTCTTTACACTGCAAAAACACAAAAACTTACTAAGTATTTTTGGTCTAGTTTCTTGTGCAAATATCTTAGTACACTTGAAATAAGACAAAACTAACTGGTAACTTGTCAACCAAATATAGGAGCACATTTTCAGTCACAATGTAAAATAATACTTATAAGTGAAATAATCTGTCGGTGTTTCTGGTACTTTTTGGTAAAGAAAAAACCAAAAACATTAAGTACAATAACAGCAGGAGACTTTGGTTAGTGTCTACCTGGACATCCTGGAGTAATGCACAGTGATGAAGTTGGAGGAGGAGCTGCGGCCTGAAACTTCCTTGATTGGCGGAGCGTCCATCAGAGGAACGATGGAGGGATGGGAGGTGTCACTTAAATCCTCCGACTCCTCCTGTGTGCACATGAAAAACATCTAATTCCTCTTCCCTTTCATTGGTGGACGTTCCCCAGGTGACGTTGAGCGCGGCTCACCGGGATGTCGGACATCTTGCCTTTTCTGACAGGGAGGGTTTGTTCGGCTGACTCGCAGCACACGGTGTCGGATGTCGCCGCTGGATGCTGGGGTCAAACGGAAAGACACAAACCTCAGAGGATAAACCAGATAAATAGGATCACAAATCATGAAAAATCATTCCAGACTTTACTGCGGTAACCGGGGTCATTCTTCAAACCCATGTTTTCTCCTACTGTCAGCTTCAGTAAAACACAAAATGCTGGATTATTCTTAAGACTGATTAAAAACAACGACAAAGACAGCTGTACCTTGTTTACATCGTCTACGGACTCTGTGTCTACTCTGTGCATGTTCTTGCTGTGAACGCAGAGAGAGAGAGACGCAGTCAGTGACAAGACTGATGAAGAAAAGTGATGAATAAACAGGGGAAAAAAAACAAAACAGCTGCTGCAGAGGTGAAGGTACTTCCAGTCACCTGATCATGACGGCCACCGTCAGCGTGATGAGACCAGCAGACACGCCCACCGCTGAAGCCAAAGCGATCGCCTTTAAACGACCTGCAGTCGGAGACATCGCAAACGTCATCGGCACGACAGAAACACGCTGTCGCCAAACGCGAAAGCAGGAAGTTCAGCCGGCTACAACTGAACAGAAGTCATAAAAATAGAAAAGGAAAGTGATTGAAGAGCTAAAGATCTGCACATCAGAAAACGCCTGTCTGGACTCGAGTCTTGTATTTCCACTTCTTCTTTCCAAAGCTCCATTTCTTCAGCTGTCTAGACTCGAATAGCAGTTTTCCGCAGCACCTCATCACCTCCTCTCTTAATAGTGAGAGTGGTTTGCATGACTCACGGTGAATCATAGAAAAACAATGAAAGCCAGAGGCCGGACGGACCACTGCGACGGTGACCAGGAGGCTTCATCGCTCATCGCCGCAGACAAACAGAAACCATATCTGAAAACCTTCAATGATATAAATACTGACAAATACTCAAAGGCCGTTTTTTTTTTTCTTTCTTCTTCTTCTGCAACGTCTGAGATGATCAGAAACATGGCTGTAAATATGCAGCAGGTGGGTTTCACTGCAGTGAAACATAGTATTCCCATTCTCACTTAACAGAAATAAACACTTGAATGCTGAATGCTAAGCTGGCTGCACTTTAATAGATTATACTGGTAATTTAAAAGAAAAAGATTGCCCATAATAGTTAGAAAATAAAAAGAGGAATTAAACAAATAAAACAGGACTGATCGTAAGAGTAGAAATGAGATTTTCAAGAAATTGGCAACATTCAAGATGATCCATCAGAGCTGATTTGTACCTCTGACTCTGACTGTCAGGACCGGAGAGCTGTGGGCTCCGATTCGGTTCCTGGCCTCGCAGTAATACTGACCACTCTCCCCAGGACCGACCTCGGAGAAGGTGAAGACGGGCCCAGACTTGGTGACCCATGCTGCGTCATGAAGAACAGAAAAAAAAAAGGTAAGCTTTACAGTTTTAATTTAAGTCAAACGGTGACTGCAAACATTCACCACAAAGAAATTTTTTTTAAAAAAGAGTAAAAAATCAGAGCTAACAGTGTACAGTGCCACCATCCACAGCGAGTCTGTGCCAGGTGAAGTTGTCCACGGCTGGGTAGGCCTGACTGCTGCAGGTCAGGGTCAGGGGTCGGCCCGCGTCCACCACGCTGGAAGGACGCGCCAGAATTGAGGTGTTCTTAGGGGGATCTGCACAAAGGAGGGAAGAAAAGAAGATTAATGTTCTTATAAATCATTTTTTCATAAAGACAAGGCAAACACCAGCTGAAGTTCAACATGCAGTTCTAATCATTTTGGTTTTGTTACTGTTTAAAATCAAAGACAAGCGAAGCCAGAGAGTGAAGCAAAGGCCAGTAGTTATACCGTTACAGTAACTGATCAAATGTCATGCAAATGTATTCGCAGCCCTCGAACTTTGTCACATCTGGTCTTGTTACAACCATAAAATGATGTGTACTTTATGTAAAGCTAATACAAAGTAGCACATAGTCATGGGACTAAAAATGGAAACGATACATTTGAAAATATCTAAAAATCAATATTTAGTTTGTCTCTGCCATGTTGTCCATCTAAAGACTATTTTTTTTTGTTTTACAAAAAAGCTCAAGTTCCTTCTTCAGGTTGATCTGAAATGATCCCAGTCAGAGTTCAGTTTTAGTTCAGTGGGTAAGGACTTAAACATGTTGACTCAGAGAAACTTTACGGACAACCAGCGTAGAGTTCCTGCTGGACGCTCCATGAATTACTGACCCAAAACATCGCAGAGAACCCGAGGAGCCTTCTTCCACATGTCTGATTTTAAGCAGTTCAGGTATGAATACTTTTGCAAGACAATGTTAATTTGTTTGAAAAAAAAAAGGTTTATGAAAAAGAAAAAGGCGGAGGGATGCGTCTTGTACTTACAGAGGACTGTTAGCGAAGAAACAAGAGAGGATTGGGAACCCAGTCGGTTTGTTGCTATGCAGTAGTACTGACCCGCATGTTGAGCCCCCACTGAAGGAAAGGTCAGGTTCTGATTGTGACCTTTAGGCACCACCTGGTCACCTGTGATTCGATACCAAACATACCTGCAGAGGAAATCAGGGAAGTGATGATGATGATGGTGACCATTGGGCCTAGTAATTTCAACAGATTTTTGACATCATCAAATCAACAGAAATGTAATACGGTTGGTCAGGAAGACACGAGGGCCTTATTTAAAATAATAAGGCCACAACAAATGCATGACATGGTGAAGTAGCAAAGTTGTATGGGGCTGATTCAAGGTGATGTTTTACCTGCTGGGAGGAGGGGAGGCGTGGCTGCTGCAGCTCAGGTTTACAGACGAGCCCTCTCTGATGTCCCTCTGAGGACTCGTCCACACGTGTGTGTTTTTGGGAGAGTCTACGCAGGAGGAACAGGAACAGAAAACATAAAGTTAAACAACAAAGACTGATGTTAACCTTCGCAGTCCAGCTGAGCAACTGGTCAGTGGAATACTTAATTATCATAAATATTCCTGCTGTGCCCCTCTGATACATTTGGACCACGCACAGCTGACGTTGAGAAGAAGTGATCCGGAGCGCTCTGTTCCCAGGGAGTTGCGGGCGACGCAGTAGTACTCTCCTCTGTCTGTGTACTTTAGGTAGGACAGGTGGAGCTGAGGACGGAAGCTGTCTGGAATGCTGCCACTCTCCATGTCTGCAAAGAAAGGAGAAAAATGTGTGTTTACATGTGGACGGAAAATATGATAACTATCATTTCAAACCGGGAATTCTGACAATTTGAAAAGTTTTACTATCTCCACCTAATGGGTGTGTGGCTTACAAAGAATCAAGTGCACCCATCCCTATTTATTCACTTTTAAGTAAATAGGTAAAATTGGATGGATGGATGGATGATGGGCTAAGAAGTAAATGTTTTACTTTAGGATTATTGGTGGTACATTTGTTGTCACTCCTATTTATCTATACAAAACACATGCAACTGAAGCACTTTCTTTCTTTATACATTAATTTTTTTACTGAGTTGCTGACGTTTCTGGAAATTCTTAATAAGTCTCCTTGTGGTTATAAATATGATGTGACACAGCGGCCTATTTCTTTCAGCAACTGACCACTAGATCAGATGGAGCCACATCGATCTCGACATCTTGTTGAGTCGGCAGGATAGCATGCAATCGTAGGACAATCTTCAAAGCTTACAACCGACCAACATTCCCCACTGTTTACCTTTAAACCATGCGAAGCTCTCAACAGGTGGGGCTGCATCACTGCTGCAGGTCAGAGTGACTGAACCCCCCTCTGACAACTCTCCGGCAGGAAACACTGCAATGGAAGTGGAGCGAGGACTATCTGTAGTGAGAAACAAGGACACAATTCTGACAAAATATGAATAACTTTTGCAACATATATATATATATATATATATATATATATATATATATATATATATATATATATATATATATATATATATATATATGTTACAGCTTATTATGTGAAATAAAGTGCATGATTATTATTTCCTAAATTCTTTGCTTCATGCTTTCTTCAAATTGTAAGACATTTGTCCTCATCTATGAACAAGAGCATAATAAATATTATCCCCTGTCCATTACTTCCAGATGCATGTGAACAGTGTAAAACTTTAAAAATCCTAAAAGTTTCTGTTCTTCTTGGCTGACATTACTTACACCCCATTGTCAGGGAGACCGACGGTGACTGGACGTTCTGCGGTGGGATTGGTCGGCAGGTGTATGCGCCTGCGTGCTGCGGGTCGAAGCGGTTAATCATCTTCTTCTCATACGAGCCGAGGTTCAATCCGTTCCTAAAACATCACACGATAAGGGAACTGACGGTAAACTGTGATTTCTTTCCATTAGCTAGTAAGAGATGGGGATAGGGGTGGAAAGAAAACCCGACACAATGCCAACTTTGGGCTACTTAGCCAGCTAGCTAGCCAGTTAGCGTTGGGCTAGCTAGGCAGATAGCACAGCTGAAGTGGATGGCCTGCACTAGCCCAATGGTGCCACTTTTTAGTTATGTCAAATAAGTGCCATTTCTCTCATCTCTCACCTTTTTCTCTCTTATTTTTGCATCCAAAGATACACCTAACCAGGGTTTAGTTATTGCTGACATTAACTGTGTGTATTCTCTTTGTTTTTCTCACAGAAAGTACTCCTGGTTCATTGCTTTTGCTCCATCTTCTTTCCTGGATAAATTCACTGATTGACTTATTGCTACCAATTTATATTTGCCTTTTTACTCTACTTTTAAAAAGTAATTCTGACCCAGTGATTATTTAACAGTGTGTTTTGTGCCTCCTTCGTGTCCTGTTGACCCCTGTCTGGTCACAGTAGATGGCTGCTTGTAATAATAAAACAGGCATTATGTAGACTTACCTGTAAAGTACCAAGCTTCTCCCCGGGGCAGCACATCCTCTGGCCTGGCAACCTACAAAGACTGTTTCTCCAAATCCAAACATGTTGCTTGGCCTAGCTGGATGCACCTGAACCTGGAGCTCTGTGACACACAGAGACAAACACACGTCATTAAATACGGAGACTTTTCTGAGATGTCTCAGCAGCTTTAGCTTCTGTTCACCTACCTGTTACATCCAGAGTAATGGTGTCAGGTGAGGTCCATCTCCCCAGCGGTTGGTCTGTCTCAAACCTGAAGTGATACTGACCCGCATCGCCCAGCTGCACACCCCGAATCTGAACCGAGCAGCTGGAGTAGCTTCCCCCGGTGTAGCTAGAATCCAGGCAGCAATTCAGTAACGTAATTTTACTGTAACAATAACAGCACTTGCAGTTCTCACCGCGTGCGCCCGCGGTAGGACGGGCTGATCTGGTTGGGGTCGGTGTGGTGAGCAAACTCCCTGCGACCCTCAGTAGAAACACGGAACCACATAACGCGCCTCACAGTGTGACCTGGGGTAGTTTTACACAATGTTGTTGTTCACTTAAACATATCCTAAAGCCATAAACAACAACATATTTTACTGATACTTAATGAGATACACCAACACAACATCCTATTAGTGTGAAGTGGAAAAAAAAATCTTACTTTTCAGATTTCTTATACTCTGTTACATAAAACCCCAACAAAGTACATTTACTTGTTTTCACAAAAATTTGAACCGTCCATCTAAAGAATTGCAAAATGAACAAATGACCAACTTGAGGGGTAGTCATAACGGCAGGGCAGAGTCACTGTAGTTCCTGCCCACACACAGATCACTCTTCTGGAAAACGACACACTCCACCTGCTCTGAGCACCTAGGAGACAAACGCTTTGAATCTTTCAATTGTCAGGGCTCTAATTTAGGAATCTAAGCACAAAAAATACAAGCAAACATATACATATGTTACAGTATACATATGTTACAGTATACATATGTTACATATATGTTACAGTAAAAATCATGGTTACATAATTGTCCACTTGTGTACCTCTTCCCAAAATGTATGTGCATGCCATTGGTAAAAATGCACAAAAATCAGCACATATTCCACCGCATTTTCTACAATTCTCACCTGAATTGCCATCTCTTGACTGTAAACAGGGTGATGACATGCAACAAGTACATGGCCAATTGTTTTCCTAATATATTTCAAACATGAAATCTCAGAGAGTAGCATTTCAAAGTTAAGCAGGAAGCGTTCTCCTTGATGTGCAGCCGTGGTGTCGTCCTGTGCTGCTGACTGTGGGCCTGGCTGACTACCTTGCACAAAAGACAATCAATACTTATAAATAAGTCGGAGTGTAAAGAGAAGGGCACCTGGCTGCAGGACATTGTCGACATAATGCCTCTTAAAAATCTGCCACTTGATTTTAAAACTTCAAAGTAAACAATATAAATCCTAAATTAAAAACTAATCTGTAACTGAACAGTTTTCCCCCCCAAAAATCTGCGAGCTCAACACGCCTTGATTCTAGTTTTCAAAATGCAAAGAAAAAACAACACTTTAAAAAATAATACCATTCGTCTCATACCTGGTAAAGCTGTGAGGATGGTGCCCAGAACTAGCGCACCTGCCAACATCTCCGCTGACACGAGCTCTGTTATGTCACCATAAACAATTAGATGAGAGCTGAAGAACTCACTGATCACAGCAAATGTCATCAAACTACTTAAATCTCAAGAACTCACCCTCAGAGTATCTGCATCCACCTCAGCCAGTCAGATAAGCACAGACACTTCAGGATGTTTATGTCCCTGACAGTCATGGAGGTGAGGAGGTTTTATAGCGATGAGGGAGGCTCAGTGTTTGGCGTCTGTCAGATGGGAGGAGGAGTGAGGCGGATGGGGTGAGAGGTGGGTGTGAAAGTGATCAGCTCCTCATCCGTCATTGTTTGACCCATTTCCACTGTTGCTTTTTATTCCACTTCTCCATCTGAATCTGTCTCAAAAGATGAGCTAAAAGGAGAAACTGTGACATCCATGTGATCTTATCACTTCTGCATCGGTTTCAGAGACGCGTGTCTGTGCTACAAGTCAAATGTCATTAACCTGTAGTACGTGTTAGATTCATTTGTTATGTAACAGTCCTTTATTCCCTTTTCTTCTGCTCCTTCACTCTTGGGTAGGAAAAACGTACTCATAGTAGGTTTTTTAAAGCTAACTTCACCCAAAAAAGGCTCAATACTACTTTAGTGGATTCACAGGTGGGGGCTACAGACAGCCTGGCATCTTCAAAGCTCCAAAGCTTTTACTTTGGAGCTTTCCAAAGTAAAAGCTCCTAAATGCTGATCGACCTCAAAATAAAGCATAAAAAATGGTTCAGTAATATTCAGTATCATTCAATACTGCATCAGTTATTATGTACAAAGTTACACATGATTCCTAACTTTCTCGAAGTTTTCAGTGTTATTATGCCACTGCAATTTGAGAAATAAAACAATTTTTATGATTGTTTTGGCACTAAAGCTCCCAATAAATGTGTTAAAAATACAAACAGCTATTTTTTTTAGAAGCACATAGAAAAATGCAGGTGCTATGCATCTTTCTATCTGCATAGTACCTGCACATAGGTATTTGCACGACTCAAAGCATGTGCATCTTTTGCACATGCTTCGAGTCATGTGCAAAAGACAGAGCAAGGATTAACAAACAAAATGCAAAGAAAAAACAAAACAGCGGAAAGTTTACTGCATTGCATGTATAAAAGTGTTTCATCATTTCATCATTGCTCACTGTAAATAGACTTTTTGCACATTAGAATTTGTTGGGGTTTTTTTTTTGCTTACATGTTCTAATGGGAATGAAAACCAAGGTTTTAATTCTTGAGTAATTAAGAAAATAATCTCAACCATAAAAAGGCTGAAAAGTTAAGGTTGTAAAAAAATTCATTTAGTACTAACAGATGTTGTGTAAACCTGGGGCCTTTGGATCGTCTGCCTTTCTTTGGCAGGTTTTGTATTTTTGTTTTAGTATATTATGCAAAAGTACTTTGACTTTGTTCATGTAAAGGAGTTAGTGAGGCAAGTTATCATAGTAAAAGTCGGTAGATTCTCCCTCTGCTTGGATATTGTCTCAGCATCAGTCCAAGCTGTAAACAGAGTGACTGACATTTGCAGCTCCATGTAAGGTTTATTTATGAAATGAAACCAGGCCTGTGGGCGGACATTAATATACATAAGTCAAACAGACTTTGACTCCGCCGCCCAGATGTCCTCTTATCCTCTGCTCTAATTGAGAACTGTTGGCAATGAAAGCTACCCGCAGCCAGACGTGTGGAGGTTCGAGACCTTTCAGTCAACTGTGTCCACTTAGCCTGATGAGTCGAAATGACTTTAACATCCTACCCTGCTGCGGCTTGGCCAAAAGATGTCAGTTTTAGCCAATTGGCTACTTAGCCCAGCTCTGACCCAGGAGTAATGATGATGTGCAGTTTAGCTTTTCTGTCAATCTCTACTCACAAGCCGTCCACGGAAATGAAACCGTGGATGCACAGATAAAGCAACCTGGTAGAATTTAGCCAGTCGAAATCTTATTTGGCCAAAACTAACTAAACTTGTGTCAAACATTTGTGCCAATATCATTTTGAAGGGATGACTAAAAGTTTCTCGTAGGTATCAAAAGTCCACCAGCTGCTGCATATTTCCCTAATCAAACAAGATTGGTATAAATAAGACATGCTAAGATGGAAGATCTCAAAAAAAAAAATTAGCTTCTTTTTGTCTATATTTGTTGTTTTTTATAAAAATATGTTGTTCTTTCCCTTTTTTCCAAGACTTGATGTTACTTGCTTCACACGTTGATAGTTAGTGTACCGATCGTTTCACGACAATCTGAGAAAATCTTTCAACCAATTCATGCCAGTCTACAGGAATAATATGTTGGTAAATCATAAATCTCTGTTTACTAACAGCTTTCATAGAGCTTAAGTTTGACAAACAGAAAATTAAAAAGCAAAGCCAACGCTAAATAACATTAATGCTAACTAAGGCCCTTTGTGGGGTTAGATTTGGTGGCGCGCTAATAAAAATAACTAATAAAACTAATAAAAATCAAAGCGATTACGTTAAAGGTCAGTCTTATCAACATGAGGTGTAAGAATTCACTAAGCTTAAGTGTCATTTCATAAGATTACAATGTGACATTTCAGAGTTTACATCGCTGAATGCGAAATTAAAATATTATTTAAATAACTAAATTATTTCTGACCTGATGAAGAGGTGCCCTGCTCTTTACCAACTTTTTTTCTCAACCTCATTTTCAGGAGCTGGCAGTGGGCAAATATTGCTTAATTCCTGCCTGATACATAGACATGCTTTTTTCATATACATATTCTCTATCACTGTCAAACATTATAGTTAATATTGACACACACAATACAATTTACAAACATGTATGTGATTTAACATTAGACATAGTGAAAACTTTCATGTCTAACTACTTTTATATTTTCTTTAAGTCTTTCCTTCAGCTTTAAATGAATAATAATGTGGTCCTGGTTCAACTGAATACATGCTTAGATTCTATTATGACACATATTTCTGCTCTTACCACAAACTGGGACAGGAGCATCTCTGATACTGACAACCAGAGTGAAGCTGGGGACTTAACCCTCCGATCTGTTGAGCCACCAGTCAACTCTCAGTGCTAATTCTGTAAGATGGTAAGCAGAAACCTGGGAAATGTATATATTTTCCAGGCATATATTAATATATATATATTTTTTCCAGTATGAAGCACGGTGTTCTGTGTAGGCGTCAAGGGATGATGTGCTCCATTGGGACCTGGTGGTATGCTTTTCATTGTGTAAATTGTCTTTAAATTCCAGTGAATTTCAGTAAAAATGAAAACTTGAGGGATATGCTTAATTGACTCCAACTTTATTTGATTTGCTTGTCACCAGACATTCCCCAGTCAAGAGCGGGGGATCTTGTGAAGCCTGTCCAAGATGCAACATGACAACAGCAAGAGGTCGCCCAATGAGTCGACTACATAAGGTTGGAGTACCTCATCGGTGTTTTGTTATGCCGGCTGCCATTTCTCCCTTCTAAATCCCTGGTATTTAGAACACACTGAGAAAAATGAATCCAGCTCCAACTTAAAAAGAAAATTGCTTTAATTGATCACAAGTACAAAAAAAAGAAGTTTATTCACATTAATGTATTACGTTTATTAAGCTGTCATTGTAAACCAACGTAAGTGAAGTAACTTCTACAAATTTCATTTAAGTACTTGTGACTAACTAATGCTTTTTTATTTTTAAAATTGGAGATGCATAATCTTTTTTTTCAGTGCATAAAGTGGCTTCCCCCACTGGACGAAAGCTTTGCGTAAAAAGGTGGCTTTCGAGACCACTCCAGACTAGATTAGGGCTACGACGGCGCTGCCGTCACGAGAGGCAAACACTCAGGTCTGTGTACAAGGATTCAGGAAATTGTCATATATGCATTTTATATACTTTGTAGTATTCAGTGCTTGACCCTTGTGATTATTGATTGTAGTGTGTCAGCGTCTGAGGCTGATTGTCTTTTCTCACTTCTGTGGCATATGTGCACATGAAGTGAATCATACGTTCGACATGTGATGGTCAACCTGGTGAAGTCAAGTGAGTCAGCGGGACATACGAATGGATTTGTTCCCGTCACAAAACCCTGAGAATAGTGCTGTTTTAGAGGAGCAAAATATAGGACCATTCAATTTGCTAAGAATTGGACACCAAAGTCATAAAAGCTGATTTTCACAAGGAAATCATTATTTTGTTTGTGAAAATCAGCTTTGATTGATGATCACTACGACACAGATACACACACGCACACACACACCCACCCACACACACACACACACACACATAAAATGCTTATTACTGGGGCGACAATGGTAGGAGTTTGCCCTGCAATGGCCCGCCTCTTTTGTTGTGTCCTTGGTCAAGACACTTCTCCCACCTTTCCTGCTGGTGTTGGTCAGAAGGTCCAATGGCTTGATACAACAACTGTGGCTATAATCCATTAGCTTATCATCATCATTGTCTGAACATGTGCATGAATGGAAATGACTGATTTTATGTAAAGCGTCTTTGAGTGTCCTAGTAAACCTCTACAAGTCTGATGTCATTGCCATGGAAACCAAATTTTGTTTTGTCAGGGCATTTAAAAAAAAAAAAACGGTCAAGAACAAGCTAGTTTTCCCGTTTTGTTTTTTTTCAAACCAGCATAACAATTTTTCTTAAACACTAGTGCTAACATCCCAGACATTTATCCACAAATTTCAATAAGCTAACACATAAGTCACAAAACCATTTAACTCACAAATTTGTTTCATCCCACAAATGCAAAAGAGACCAATTAAAGCTATATATTTCAAAGAAGTCAACAAAATTGTGAAGTATTGGACTACAAAGTCACCAAACCTGATACTCTTAGATTAAATAGCACCGCTTAGCTTTTTCAAATCAATTCACACATGTTAGCATTCCTGGCTATGCTAAAAAAACAAAATAGATCAACACATATCTTGAAAAAATAATAAAACTAAACAATTAAATCATAGTCTGTCATAGGGAATGTACATTTTTAAAAATGCTTTTTAAAGTAATACTAAGTATTTAATGCATTTCATTCAGCGTATCCATGGATACCGAATGTGTATCATGGCATTTAAAAAAAAATAACGGTCATAACGTCAAAAACAAGCTAATTTTCCAACAACTGGACCAAAATGTAACTGGTTTTTTTTCTTCTTTCTTTTCAACTCAGCATAACAGTTATTATCAAACACTAACGTTAACAAAGCATTGGATGCAAAGTCATTAAACCTGATACTCTCAGTATAGCACCTTTGTTTCAATCAATATGTAGGTCTTGCTAAAAAGAACAACAACAAAAAAAAACAGGTCTACATGTTCCTTTCTTAAAAAATACCAAAACTAAACAATTAAATTACAGGCTATCAAAGGAGAAAATACATGTTTTTATTTTTTATTTTTTTTTGTCTCCAGTCCCTATCATCCCCTTTTTCAGACTGGGGGAGGAAGCCAGGCTACCTGGAAAAAAACAACATACATACATCAAGACTTTATGCCAGGATTCAAACCTACAACCTTCTTTATGCTAGGCACCAATTTCAACAACTGTGTGATTGTGCAGCCTGTAATTTAATACACCTCATTTAAATGTAAAAAATTTTAACGCCTCATGTTTAATTCTCTTTCGTAGAGATGAAGTTAGAAGTGAATCATGAGAACGAGCAGGGGACACAACTTAAACATTATTTAATCTGGGAGAACTTCACATCTGCAGGTTTTTATAGGTCTTTGTATCATTAAAATAAAAGTATTAGTGCTTTATTAAAATGACTTATAAGTGGAGGGTTAGCCTAGTAGATAAGCCTCAATATGTTCCTCATTTGGCTCCTAAAGCTATGAAAGCGGTCTGGATTATGTTTAGTGGAAACTGAGTCCAATTTTAAACAGGAACCATAATAGGGAACAGAAAGTCTCAAAAAATCTTCAGGATATGGGGTTAAATGAACAATATATTCCAGTTCACAGCTTGGTTGGTTGGATTATGGGTTAGAGTCCAAAATGGGTCTCTATTGGGTGTCCACATTACCACGACTCTTATACCGTTTAATGATCCCAGATCCCGGAGAGAGAGAGAGAGAAAAAAAAACAATGACTTTGGTCCCAGGCTGAAAACTTTTACAAACCCATGCTCTTTTTTTTTTTCTTTACTTTCCCATTGCTGTCTGTGTTAGACTGAGTATGAAGATTGGTGGGCTTTGAGCTTAACCTGTAACCACAGCATGACTTCAAAAGGATCATGGCACACTAATAGGTCAAAGCCTGATGTAATCTTAATCGAAAGCAGCCCGGACTAAATGAGTGAAGAGAAACAGATGGATGGAGCTAGATTAAGTGTGACTGACCACAAACAGAGAGAGAAAGAGGGTAAGATAGAGAGCGAGAGAGAGAGAAGGGACGTGGGGGGAAGCTTGAGGTGAAAGGTAAAGGGGGGGCACTAAACATGATCAGACGTAGTTGTAAAAGAAGAAAGATGTAGCAGGAGAGGCAGAGGAAGTGATGGAAGGATAAGGTGTAAACTTTGAAAAGCGTGCAAAAAGGGTAAAAGACGAACGCCGGGCAGCGTCTCCAGCCCTGTACAGTAGGGATGATATCCATCCACTGACCGCAGGCCAGATGAAGTGTGACCGTCTGGTGGTCAGACTGGACCTGAAGATTTTCCGCTGTTGCAAAACACTTCCTGCCTGCTGTTTTCATGTAATGTGACCACTCACAGTTTGCTCTCTCCCCCCCTCCCGGGCGGCCATACTTTAAGCTGAACAATATGTTATTTCTGCGTTATTTCTTATGCCCGCGGAATGGACTCAGAGCTCTCCAGGCCCTTCCAGGCTTGGACGAGCTCCACGGCCGCGAATAACGACTCGGCCGTCCAACATGTGTTAGTCCTCATACTGAGCGGCGCGCTCGGTGGGGGCAAGGATGACGATGATCAGAGCTGCAATCATATCTGACAAGGTGATATGTCGTCCCTGCGCTGTCTTTTAAAAAGCTGCGCGTGACGACTCGATGAGAGGACGTTTTGCCAAAAGAATCACGGAGCCGGCAGGGGAATTTAGGAAAGGAAATAAAGAGAAACTGTGAGGTGGAGAGAAAGGCCGAGTTTCCTCTCGGTTAAACTAATATCAACAGCTAAAACACACAGCCTTTAGTCACTTACACACTTGACTTTACAAATAAGCCAAACTAAACATTTGGTGATTTCTTAAAACTCCTAAATCTCTGAAACGTATTGGAGCTCTATTAAATTTAGCCTGGTTTCGCTCATTCCTGTCCCATTCACAAACTCTGCTGTGGGGTCGGATTTCTGCTCCTTGTCTGCCAGAGACCTGTTTGTGGCTGCTGTGGTATTCCACGCTGAATGAGTCATGTCTGGTGGTTATTATGGGGCAGGCGTTTGGCTCACCCCCTCCGACTCTCACCCCGTCTAGTGGCAGCAGACAAAAATTACATGATGTTTTTTGAGCCTCGTCCAGTTAAGCTGACGAAGAGCAGTGCTCATTTAACCGGGCAAGATGAGTTAAGAGCGCATTTTTGCTTTGTGATGTAAGAATACCTGACAGCATCGAAGATGGCAAAGAAAGCTCTAAAAAAGGAAATATTCACAGTGAGCTTCCTGGAAATGAGCAATTTGTAAAACGAAAACACAGAACTTTACTGAATTCGTAACTAATTTAAGCTAAAAATAGAACCTTTTGTCTTTGAAAAACAGCAAGTTTAATGGCTAATGACAAATAGACAAGCATCTTAAGCGTGTCTAATATTTTCCACAATACAGTTTATGTTTTAGATGGTAGGAATCATAATGTCTTACTTACATGTTTGTAAAAGGAGAAAAGGACAAGAAATGCACAGACCCTTATTGTTGTTATTGTGGCACCACAAATTTAAAATGAAAAGGAATCTTGTACCTTAAAATACAGAACAAACTGTACTTATTTGAGTCTCCGGTTCTTACAGATTCATAAGAACTACTCATCTGAGATCTGCAAAACTGAAAACGACAGAAAAGTCTGCCTAATATCAAATCAGACTAAAGCTTTCCTGGTTTATCTTTTTGTTTTAAAGATTTTTTTTGTATTCATTTAAAAAAAAATTAAGTTTTCGATTCACTCTGATTACTTTGCAGTAAACAATTTCAGTAATTTTCAGAGTTGACATAATCCACTTTATGGATTATCCGAATACCTAACACGAGATTCTTCCATAGTCATTTGAAATTTCAATTTTACCGAAGATTGAAAATTGAAAGCACAAATGTTTTGTTCTCGTTGTCACCCTTTCCTATGGGGGTCAAAACTCCCAAATCTGCTAATAATATCTCTTTATTTCTCACAACATTGTGAGAAAAACTAGTAGCAGCCATTTTGAAACTTGGCTTTCTTTCTTGAAGATCTTCTTTACAACCCGTACTATACCTTTAGGGTCCAACGTTAGCAGGAACTTTATTAAAGGGTTTTGCTGTATGAAGTAGAAAACTGCTCGTCTTATCGCTCAACAGCAATTGTTTATTGAAACCCTAAATTATTGTCCAATCATCGGCTTCATGGTAAAGTAAGAAATGTTTGACATGAAAACAAAGAGTAATGTTTTAACATTTTAGTGAATGCTAAGCTGTTGTTTAGTTAAACATTTTTGATATACTCATTGATGTACGTCCTGCGTTCTGAGGCAACGGACGATTACCAACCCCAGGCATCTCCCTAATTAGTTGTTGAAATGATTTTTATGTTATTATATTGGATACATTTCAACTTTCCAAGGTCTTGTCATCAGGTTGATTCATCAGTAGTGCTTGTCCAAGAAATACAAACTAACCCCAGGCTGTTATTTCTTGGTAGCGCGAACAAATCCAAACATAATATTAATTTGTGCAGGACGGCCTTTGTTTCCACAGAGTGCCTCGTAGCAGCAGCGAAAGAAACGGACATTACTTTCGAAGATTTTGAGCTGGTGCTTAAGTTACGTGCAGTTATCATCAAATTCTCAAAATAACCAAATGATTTGATATTAGCTGCGCAAAAAAAAACAAATTAAAAAGGTAATTATGTGAGTCAATTAGATTTTTCTGTTCGGCTTGGGAACTTTTTCAGCAGAGATGGCAATGAATTCCCAGCCACGTGTTTTATTGAGAAGCCTTTCTGCAGCCACAAACAAATTAAGCTGTCTCAGGAAAATCTGGGGTTCAGTGACAAATGATTGTGTGGGGAGAACTCAGCTCACCTTGTTCATATCTACTGTCTGCTTCCTAAATATTCCCAGCTGGGAATCCAGATCCCGGCCTGCAGTGGCACAAATTCTCTGCTGGGAGCCGAATGACTTTCTGTTTCTGAAGCTGTCCGTTTTTATTTCTTCAGTGTTCAAATATAAATGAAAGCCGTTTCCTGGCTGAGACTGAGAGAGAACATGTGTGTCCACTGTATGTGGGAGACAATGTGTGTGTGTGTGTGTGTTCTGTCTGTGATAGTTTTACCATGTGCAGAGTCCCTGCATGAGATTGAGTATAGTCGGATATGACGGAAGCTGTCAGGACCAGGCTACTGTCGGAAATCCGTCCTCTGCTAGCACTACGTCCTCCTTTCCCTCTGCTGGCTCATTCTGGGCTTTATAAATAGGTTTTATACTCATTGCACATTCTGAAACTATCACTAAATAAAAAGATGAGATCACCCTGCTTCAGTACGTTAAATACATTCTGGCCACGTTCCATTCTAAACCACTCTTTTATGGATTTGCTGTTTAGTTTGGATCCTTTCAGAATAAGAAGTTCAGCCGTAGAACTTTATGTATTTTTACCGTTCTACCTTTAAATTTGTATTGGTAAGGAATTGAAGTAGGCCCTAAGTGTTGTTGTTATTCAGTCGTATTTATCGAGGAAGGTCATCCATCCTACCAGTCACTGGTTTTGGTAATTTAATCACTTGGTCCCAACCTTACCAGTTTCAGGCTTTCCATTGCAGGTCGAAAAACTTTAAAAATCTCCCTCAAGAATTGCCACGAGGGGAGAAAATGGTGAGTTGTATAGAAAATTCAAATACAAAAACACTTTATTGATCCCAAAGGGAACTTAAATAATATAATGAAATAGCGTATATATGTTTTTTTTCCCTGTCTACCGTCGACTTTATGTTTTTATTTTCTTGTGTTTCACACAAACTGCACTAACAACATTATCATTGTTAGCACTTTATTAGAGGAAAGTATGACTCAGTAATGATGCGGCTGATTATAGTGTGCTTTAATTACATCATTTAGAGACAGTTGTAAACACTCACTTACTCAGTGGTTCTGAAAGTCCAGATCCGGACCCAGTCCAGACCATAGTTTTAGGGCATCATGATTTCCACCCAGCAAAAACACAGACAGGATCTGGGAATTGAACATATAAAAAGAAATCCACTGTATAAAATTTTTTATTACAGGCTCTTAATCCGCTGGTTTATAAGCTCTCTACTCGGAAGAGGAGAAAAATAAAAGAACGTGTAGAATAAAATGATTTTTCACCAGAATACCAAGGTAGCTTTAGTGTCCTCGCTGTACCTTGAAGGACGAATCATCCACACTGGAAAATAATGTAGTTTAAGTCACACTGGGCTTTGTGGTCGAGCAGACAGCAAAATAAATTGGGAGGTATGAATTAGGCATTAGCATCACCAACCATTTCACAGGAACAAGTGTCAATGGAGGTGGTGACAGTATCAGCAGACATTTTATAGACATCATCTTAAGTTTTACCTTACAAAGTTAGAGCTGCATAGGTCATAAGGTAAGAGTTACAGGCATAAAGCGCTACTTCTTTTGCTTGTATGCTGAAAAAGAGATTTCTCAATTTTAAAGTTTTGATCTCATCTTCAGACATTAATTTTGACAAACTCTCCTCTAGCTGCTTTGGATATTATTGTTGTGATTCAGCAATGTAAATTTTGGACGAAGTTGTGTTTTCTTGGCTTTGAGAACACGAGCATGGCAACAGCCTAACCCCAGCTAAAAGCAGACTTTGAAGTGCCACATAGAGGCAGCTATCAGATTCGTCTGGTGCCTAGTCACTCCCTGGCGGTCCTTCGGCTACACCCCCTGGTTTCATGTCCTCTGGATGGACCAGACTCCTCCAGCCAGGACTTTCCTGCTCTCCCAACCCCAATTCTAACCTTAACCCAAACCCTATAATTAGCTCTTATGGAGGGAAAAAGCGAACCGCACAAGCCATTTTCTGGTAATTGACTGCAAGTAGAGTTTAAATAGTCAGAGACACATGCACACAAGCTCAGCTTGCATGCATGCACGTGCTCTCACATAAACATAGCTCCTCATAGACACACAGAGTGGGTGCAGCTGCAGCATGTGCGATAATGAGGCAATCCTTGAAGGGACTCATCTGGACTGCGTTATATCATCACCCTGGAAACAATCCACCGCTTTAAAATAGGAGTGTTTGCTCGCAGTCAGCTGCGGCATGACCTCATCCAATATAATTTCTACAATCAGGGGAAATAAAAGATATTTAATGGGTGAATTTGCAAAGCACAGCGGTTTACTTAATGTCTTAGATTTTTGTTGTGCTGACTGATTTAGAGCTCTGTCAGCCACTAATATTTGTCTAAACACAGACTTGCTGTAAATTTGCTTTGCACCTGACTTTTGTGTTCTGTGTGGGGTAAACTGCTACAAAAACAAAAGTAGCGTCTTTGTTTTCCTATTGTTATTCAGAATGTCTTAAACACTGTTAATATTTGTCCAAAATTAAAACATATCAAAGGTATTCAGTCTCCAGTGTCCCCCAAAGTGTGGTGCGTATTTGTATTCATCCCCTTTACTCTGATACACCTAAATAAAATCTAGTTCACCCATGCGTTAAAAGAGCACCTAATTAGTGAACACAGCCCACCTGCAGGCCTCAGAAGTTAGTCAGTGAACAAACAGCATCATGGAGACCAAGGACGACATCGTACAGGCCAGGGCAAACGATGTGGAGAAGCATAAAGGAGTTTATAAGGCCACATGTTACTCTTTGAATGACTCATGATGTTTATTTTTCTATCAACATAAAATGGACAGAATGTGGCACAAATTCTAGCCTACCAAAACAAACATGGCCACAGCAGCATCATGTTGCGGGGAAGCTTTTCTCTAGAAAGAAAACTTGTCCAAATTAATGGGCAAAAATATATATATTTTTTAAACCAAAGGAATGTGCGTATGTGTTAGAATGGTCTAGTCCAGGGGTTTGCAACCTGACGCTCCGGAGTCGCAAGTGGCTCTTCAGGCCTTCCACAATGGCTCTTAGTAATGTTGGCTTAAAATGATAAAGAATCAGCTTATGTTTTATATATAAATTTAGTAATAAATGCTAGTTTAAGCAGTTTTTTTAGAATCACACTAAAAAGTACAAGTGGTATCGTGTTGGACTTTTTTTTGTCAATAAGCTGGAAACGACTTTTTAATTTTTAATTTTTATTTTTTTCCAATAAGTCTCAACATCCCACAAAATAAAAAGTATCCATCTTCTTTTCTGCAAATGTTTTATGTTTATTTATTTTAAAACTTAAAAACAAAACTAAAATGGGTTTCTTTAAAAATTTCAAAACATTTCCTGAAATGGACATTTCTCTCTCTTTTTTTTTTTTTGAAGATCCTCTAACATTCGCATCTCTAAAGAAATCTTATCTGAAGGCAAATATGACTCTTAGCGTTGTAAAGGTCTAGTCAAAGTCGAAGCCTGGAGCCAACTGGGAATCAGAATCAGACATAGACGAGAAACCCTGCAGCTGTAATTGCAGCAAAAGGAAGTTCTCCAAGGCGTTGACTCAGACAGGCTGAATGCAAATACACGCCACAATTTTCACACTTTTGTAGAAAATTCTAACAAAACATGTCTCCTCCCTCTTCACGGGTACATGCCACCTTATGTTGGTGTAAGTAAACCAACATTTACTGTGACATTGTAACCACATGTGAAAAAGTACAAGGAGTGTGGATACTTTTGCACTGTAAAACAGTGCAGCGCTCAGCTCAGGTGGTCTGCCAGGTGTTCCCCTTCTCTAAAGACTGTGTGTCCCCTCCTGGTGAGGCTTGTAGCTATAACTCCACATCTGTATGGTGGAGTTTTGCAGTAAATGTACTGTTTTATACACTTAAACCAGGGATAAATTGTTATAATAGCACATACAGTATAAGCTGGAATATAAAAGCATTTTTTTTGTTTATAACTGAAGAATCGTTTGTAACGATAATTCAATAGCAGCCACGTCACTTCTGCCCGTGTCAGGCCTGTTCCCCAAGCAACAACTTTATTAAGGTCTGCGCTTGTGTGTGTGTGTGTGTGGGAGGGGCGCGCGTCTTTGTGAGGTTTACTAGAAGGTTGCGATGGTCCACAGGGTGCAGCCCTCTCCAGCTGCGGGTTTACAAGGGTGTAACATCAAACGCACGCATTCTCGCGCGTTTAGCACGCGGGTCTGACACATCTTTTACTTGATCCCTCAGAGTCCCTTAACAAGTTCATCAAAAGAGCTCATCTTATTTCATCCATTCCTAGCATACCATTTATTCTCCGGAAGCATTTTTAAACACAGCTTTTGTCATGTCCACTGTAGCTTACAGGATTTATTTGTTGTTTTTGTGAGTAAAGAGATGCAGACTGGTTATAGTCAGGGCGATGATCTAAGACAAACCCGTCATTCAGCGTCGGGCTCAGCAGGTGCATGCGTGCAGCTGATAAGGAAAAACGAAACCTCGTCTCTTCAGCCTCCTGCAGTCCGGTGATGTCAGTGACACTTTTAAAGAAGGATTACTTTTCACTCTCGCTGGACGTTTCTGTGAAACTCGCCTGACTGAGGCGCAGCAGTGGAACCGTCATAAAACTCTGTATGAAGTATGAAATGTTTGCACTTGACCTGCCTTAAAACTGCCTTCACACTTTATGATATTTGTAATACATATCCACATTAAGTTTTGTAACATAACGAAAGCTTTCTTTGGTGACTGACATTTACAGTGTCTTTCTTCTCCATCTTGAACGTGTTGATTTTGGCATAAAATGCATCTCCATTAAATAAAACACAATTAAAAAACTACATGCAGACTTCGGCAATCTTAGTAGTCTGCATGTGGCAATTGTTAATGTAGCAATTGTTTATATTTGATGAAATGAATCCTCTGATCAGACAGTGATGCTCAGTTTCACTCTGTACGCCATTCAGACATCAGAATTTTCTTTTATGAGTTGCCAATTTTTTTGTTTTATGTTTTGATTTGCATCCTTACTAAATTAAATATTAAAACATATTAGGGTATTTATTGATAGATTATTTGTCGATTCTATAAAAGTCCAGGTTCAGCCTAATCACTCGCTTTCAATTAAATTAACAATATAGAGTCTGAAAATAAAAATATTTTCAGAAAATATGTATCAAGTGCAGCTTTTGATGCACAATACTCCTTTACACATTATTGGCTGGCGTTTGTGAAGCAGCCAATCCGGGACTTGTGTTTGTTTTTCTTGGCGCTGATTGGCTTATTTCTAGAACGGAAATAAGGAAGACTGTAGATATTAACTTATAATATGTTGCTTATATCTTATCTGTAAATAGCCTGTATATATTGATATCTCACAACTATAAGCCTGGTTTACTTTTTTGATGTCTAGATGTGAATATTTGTCATCCATTTTTTTCCAGAAAGACTGTGACAGTTAGTGCCTCTCTTGTGCCTCGTGTCTTTATTTTCTCCCTCTCTCTCCTTCTCTATCATAAAAACTGCAATTTGGTTTGCAAGTCTCAGTCAGTCAAATCATAATCACTTTGTACCCATGTCTATTTCCATTTCCCTGTAAACTCTCCCTTTTTGTTCCCCCCTGTCTGTTCTCTGGTGATGTGAGCTCCCTGGCATCCGAGGCAGCCAGTCATTACACCATGGAATATATCAGAGCCAACCAAAGCCCTAAAAGTTTGGAAAACTGTGGTGTGCAGGATTTTATTTATTGTTGCCTTTTACAGTAGACAGACCCGGTTAACATAAATCATTTGCCAATGATTAAAGGTTGAAGCAGCCATTAGTTTATCTCTGTCAGCTCCAACAACCCGGCTGATGCATCCAGGGTTGGCTCTGGAAATGAAAGGAGTTGACCAGAAGACCAAGACAGCTGAGCTCATGTAACCACCGAGGGAATGACCCGGGGATGAAACACAAGCGGTAGGCAGAGATGGTTGCACGCAGCAAGGGGAATTAAAAAGTGAGGGAGAGAGGACTTAAAGGGAAAGTTAAAAATACAGGCAGAGGTGAGGAGGACTGAGTCAGGTGGTCAAACGGTTCCCGCCACCTCATTAGAGGCAGTGACATCACAGCTGATTTCTCTTTGAGACCTGCTGCTAGAGCTCCACCGCCGCTCTATAGCGGAGAGCTGGAGCTGCTACTGGCCAGATTAAGCAGCAGAGTCTGGGGAACTGCTTTTATGTTGCCAATAAAGGGAGGCTAATCACAGCAACGTTTCTTTTTTATGTTGTCATTTCAGTAGCCGGGTGAGAAATGAACTACCAGAACTAATTTACTATAAATAAGGTTTTAACAATTTTCTTTTAATGTATACCTGATACTAATCGGTACAGAACTTCCCATTTGGATTACAGAGAAACGAAACAAGTACTGCACAAGTGACGGGTCCATCCACAATGGTTTTTAAAGAAATATGTCTGGGATATTTTAATTAAAGCTTTGGCAACAGGTTTTATCTGGTTAATGCTTGCGGGAAATAACTTTCACTCTATTTCAATTGAGTACAAAACCAGATCAGATGGTCCTGGTGGATGAATGTAGTAGATTGTCTGAGATTGGGCCAGAAAGCGGACTTGCACCATCTTAAAACAAAGTAAATCCGCAAGCCACTGGAGATCTAAATGCTATTTTATATTTCTGGGTGTCAGATGACGTAGTGCCGACGTCACGCAATACAGATGGGGGTCTGGAAGTAAATGCAGCCTGTTTACTTCTGTTCATATGTAAGTCACATTGAGCTGTGACTATTTCCCCTCCTTCTCTGGCCACAAACCATGTTTTTAATGGGGTTTCTGTAGATCGCTGTGAATGGTTGACCTGACTCAACAGTAACATAAAACTCCAGCATGGATTTGGATTTACAGAAGCTAAATAAATTATTTACAAGTAGATCCAAGCACATAGGGCATTAGCATACTCACTGTGATCCATTTTGCTCTGTTTTGAACCAGAGAAATCCACTTTCTGAACACGCATATTCATGTTTATAAATTATACATGCGAATTCACTGAGCACATAGCTGCAATAAGTGGCCCTATCATTTATAAAGACACCTTTCTCTCCTGGACGCAACATGTCACACTTGAGAAAATAATACCGCTACATAATAGAAATGGCAGCAGAAGAGTTAGCAGGAAATAAACGTTTCTGACGGAGAAACAAATGTGATTTATCAAGCTAATATGTGGAGGGCTATAGTCATAATTTATTACAGGATTCAAAGCAATACCAGTGCAGTATTGCTGCCCAACCCCACAAGAATAGACTGTTGTCCATCTTTACTGCTACTTATACAGTACAGACCAAAAGTTTGGACACACCTTCTCATTGAATTCAATGAGAAAGTGTGTCCAAACTTTTGGTCTGTATTGAGTACAGACCAAAAGTTTGGACACACAGTTGTGTCCAAGCTTTTGGTCTGTACTGTATGTGCTACTTGATTACAATACATTGCAGACTCAGATAAAGCAGAGAAATCACTTTAATGTAGTTATTTTTAAATAATAGATGAGATGTCATAAATTACCTATAATAGCTAGCCGCATCTCCACATTTGAATTGCAGTAGATCACCTTTAGAAAAATGAAGATGGGTTTTACTACCAAAGTCACACATATAACAAACAGACCTCTTTTAAATAACATATAGGACTTGGTAACACGCTACGACTATTGGCTCTTTTCCGCTAGCACCTAGCAGCACAGCTAATCTCATCTCAACTCCACGTAGTTTGGATGGCTTTCCATTACAATTGTGTAACAGCTCTAGTGGGTGGGACTATCCCAGGGTCCAAAAAGTACCACAACATGAACTATACGCCATACAAACACAACACTACAATGGAGGACATGGATGATATGAACATTGTGCTCAGTCGGCCACTGGTGTTTAAATCTCCAAATCCACTCAGTCGATCTTCTACTTTTTCAAATGGCGGGTTGGATTATTGTTGTGTATTCATTCTTGTGATGTAACCAGTGACTCCACCTCCCAGCCAATCAGTGACTTGCAGTCTTTCGACATGTTTTTAACCCAATTCCACACATTTTACCACCAGCAAAGTAGGTTCTGAAAAGGGGCTGGTAGCACGTGGCCGTTACTAGTGGAAAACCGCATAGAGCCAAGTCAAGCCATGCTGAGTGCACGCTATTGGAACAGGGCCATAATTTTTAGATTTATACATGTAAAGAGCAGAAGACCCAGACGCTGTCTTCTCAATTATCATTCTGCAGGAGGCGCTTGTATCTTCCCCTTGCCAATGCAGCATGGACTCAGTGTGCAAGAGAATGGTGTAAATCTTTAAATTCCACCTTACTTGGTGGTGCTTGGTTGCAGGAAAACTGAAGAAGTGGCCTGTTTTTCAGTGTTAATTGTAGCACGAATTGGATATGTTAGAGAAAAGCCTTGGCAGTGTGTGTAGCAATAAGGAGGCGGACGAGCAGAAAAGTGCTGGACGGATGGGGTTGGACAGCATCATTGGAGTTTGGAGAGTTTAGGCCCATCACCGTGATGCTCATTTAAATCCTCAACGCTAAAATGAGCGTGTAATGCCTTCCTGACACTCGATATAAACTGGAGGCGGGAGAGCCTTGAGCAATATGCTTCTCCTCCAGTTGCTCCTGTCGAGTCGGTCCTCAGCCAGAAGCTGTCTGAGGAGACACTGAGCACAGGTGTGAATTTGTCTAATTGTGTTTGTCTAAAACAAAGAGCACGTTAGAAATAAAAAAAAACAAAAAAACATTTCAAGGTGAAAAGTCAGCTCAGACAAAATGCAGGAGAAATTAATCTAATTTTAAATGAGCTCCAGATAACAGATTGGAAACAGACGTCCACCCTGCGGAGTTTCTTTTATTGCTCCTCCGTGTTCACAACTGCGACGGGATTCACACAAACTGGATGAGGCACGCTCATACGGCGGGGGCCACATGCATGACGACAACCTTCAGACGCACTCAGACACACGAGATAAAAGTCACACAGACTTTTAATTCCCCAGCATTCGTCTCATTGTTTTACAGCATTCTGAGGGTTGTCGAATCAAACAATAGCTTTTTACTGTGAGCCTGAACTCGCTGCACCGCAAGAGTGTTTGTGAGAAACTCCATCATAAAACGGGATATGAATGGAAAAACCTAAGAGAGCGAGCACGGCTTCAACTGATGTCTTCCAGTTGTGTGACCTCTCTTTCCTTCTGCTTCTTTTTTTTTCTGTCTCTCTGCTTCTCTTGGTTTAATAAGGCCAGCTGTAGAGTCTGGCTCTCTTGGGAAACACAGTAGAGTGTGGCTGGCGCTGAGGCTGCATGAGGCTGAAATTGGGGCTGGGGTGGGGAGCAAGTTATAGGGGGGCGAGCACTTCCGACCGGTTTCCCGATGCAATACACCATGCAGTCTGGAGCGCTGGCAGACGGCCACCATCTCTTTCCCATTCGTCTTTTTAGTTGAAACCTTTCTATTTGACTTGTCTTCCTGTTCTCATTCCTGTCGTCATGCCATGCTCCCTGCTGAGGAAGACCAACAATTACTTTTGGAAAAGTACCACTCCAGACGTCTGCTCAGTGGCATCAAAACAAGGTCAAATCCTCCTTTCTAACCCGTTTCATGTAAAATGAGAACATCTGACAACTATAATAAATAACTCAGTTTCTTGGGGTATCGCTACCCATCTATCTATTTGCCTGCGTTCTGCTCCAGACCTGCATCGGAGTTTTGACAGGCCCCTGACCCATGCCAGAATGGTTCAACTGGGTTGAGACTGTGGGTGTGTGTTGTATATCTGTCTTTGTGTCAGTTGTGCTTTTGTGTGAGTGTATGTCTCTCAGAGAGATTGGACCCAGCTAAGCTGGTGGGTGTTTTTCATCAGACTAATGAATAATATGTCTGAGTTGAGAAAAGAGTATAAAGCAAACGGAGAAGAGGAAGGGAAAGGTTGGGGGAGGAGACGGGTGGGGTAATGACTATCAGATGGTGTTCTACTACTGTGCTGCTGCCACCACTACTGCTGCTGCGTCTTTTAAAGGGAGAAAACCACTCGGTTTTACAATTTATATACAGTATATTGTCATTATACCTCAGAAGTGTGGAACGACCGGCGTGAGAAAGAACAGCTCTGCCTCAAATGAAGAAAGAGTCCAATGACTAGACCGAACAGAGTTGATCCCATACCCATGAACAACTACGTTTTTAGACTACTTGACACAAAGCTGCATTTGCAAGAAAGGAGCTGATATGTTTCTGAATCCAATTTTTCTCAAGCCCAATTTGAATGATCACAATAACATGAAAATGTTTTGTTTTTTTTCTGAGAAGCCTCTTTACTTCCATAACTCTTTCTACAATGCACTTACTTTAAGTACTAAGTGATCTCTTTACTTCTACCTACAGCAGCAAGACATTATCTCTCTGTGAGTAATATCTTACTATGATCTTTTTTTTCTTTCTTGGAACAAGAAAGCTCACAGTACCCATCTCAGCTGCAGACAATGCATTTTACATTATATCATGTATGGTAATACTGTTAGATCTTTAGCAATGTGTGATATTTACTCAAAAAAATGATGGTCCGTTGAACTCGGTTAGACTGGAGACCAAAATTGCAACATTTGTTACGTTTTCAGCTGATGTTGTTCGTGTCCACACTGCACTGTGTCAAATCAATTCAAAACAAAAATACTTTATTGATCCCAAAGGGAAAATAAATAAATAAAAAAAGCCCTCTGAGCAAACTGTTGCCCCTTCATTCTCGGTGGCGCCGCACCAAGAACCACTTTAGGAAACAACATGAATACCTCTGAACAAGACACTGACCACAACTTCCTTTTTCACAAAATATGAACAAAAACAGAATACGTTTTTGTTCATATTTTAACGGTTGTAGGATTTCTCTTTTGTCTTTGGTAAAAGACCACTATCCATTTCTCCGCTAGTGCTAGACTCCCTCATCTGTTTTGGTTGCACTTAACCAATATGCCTTGCGCAATAGTCTGCCTCCTGTGTTTGGAGCGGTCTCTGGTCCCTTTGGCATTCACATAAGCGTTTGAACCACAACAGAGTTCACTTCAAACAAACCAAGCGCTAGGTTTTTAGGCAGAGCAGAGTTGGCTATTGTGTTAAGCATCAGAGTTGAATTGCGCACTCCCACTTTCCCAAATGAACCAAACCGTCTATTCAAGCGAACCAGAGTTTGATCAAAGCAAACTAAACAGGGCTGGTGTAAATGCATCCTATGAAGTACTAAGGTAAAGACATGATTTGGAAAAATCTAAAGTACCATTCACAGACCCACTGGCCAATCAAACATGATTGTGTTGAGCATTATTTCCTTTAGGTTATTTTTATATCTCCAGCTTTTCCAAAAGCTCTAAATCATACGTCTCCGTTTCAAAGTATAATTTCAAAATGTGCAATAAAAACACTGCAACCATTTTTAGTATTTTTCATCTTATCCCTAGAATCTGTCAGTGCAGTCTGATTGACAGCCAATCCTTTCCAACAGAGGTGTGTCCTTCTTCATTGTGACTGTGTTGCGAACTTAAGTCAACAATTTTATGTAAATTACACCATTATTTTTCTGTAATGTAGCTCCTTCCTTCTCATACAGCCTTCCTCGCCCAAATACAGATGTGCTATTCTAAAAAGACTCACAGTCGACATTATTTCGAGTCCAATGTGTTTTAGCCTGGAGGCAGTAATTCAGAGTGAAGTGGATGCTGTGTCAGACCAGCCATACTCTCTAGAGGGATGCAAATATGAGGAAGATCATGCTAATGCATGTAATGATGGACCTCAGTGGATGTAGCTGGACTGGAAAAATATTTCAACAATATATAGGCCGACAGCGATCGTATATACTGAGTTTTCTCCAAATAGTCCATAGATAACACGACTGTTAGGGAAGTTGAGTCACGGTGTGTGGGCGATGGCTACTGGATGGTTTGATATTTTCCCTCTAAATATTTTAGGAGTATCCAAATAAACTGTTTAACATGCTTGTGTTACAGTATGTTGTCTACAAGCCAGAGCTGAAAACTTTCATATTAAATTTCACTTGCCGTATTTTCAAGAAACTCATTGACGCAGTCCATTCTGTGGCGTATCCTGCATCACATTACATCTGCTTTTACTGCCTCTATCAATTTATATCAAACATACCAAGAGAAACGATTATTTGGAAGCAAATCCAACATACATCCTGAACCTAAAGTCAACTGGATTAGTTGCAGATTTGTTTTCCACAATGCAACAGCCGTGGGCCATTAAATTGGAGTGCAGGGTTCCAATACCTTTCGGTCAGCCTGTTTTGATTATTGATTACTTTGCAATGTAATGTAACTTTATCAGAAGAATTCTTGACTGCTTCGTTTGTTGCAAATGGTCAAATGTGCATCTAGCGACCAGATTAGAGCTCGGTAAGAGGCAAATATGTGTCTGGTGTGACAAAAGATTGATGGATGGTTCCAAATGTAATACTTTCTTTTTCTTTAAAAACTAAGCAAATTTGTTACATTTAATTTTTTTGTTTTTTATTCATTTTGACTTCCACATTCTGTTTCCGTTCTCAGTGTCTCAAGCGCTTTGTGTATGTGCTGAAATCAACCGCTGCAACCAACATTGGCTTCTGTTCCTTCACTAAATACCACAGCATAAACAGTACGCCTGAGACACGAAGAAACAGGCGGGGAGGGGGGAGGAAGTGTGGACGCAAGAGGAAAAATCGACAGAGAAATTGAGAGTGATGAATGCTGACTGTAACATTGTGTAACTCGCGTATTATTCATTATGCCATCAGTTTTCAGCAGCACCTTAGTGCTGCCAAGCTACACAGAAGATGCATACCAGCAATAGCTGCTTGGTTTAGAGTTTTCACAAAGGTACCACTGAGGATTCTGGACTCCATAACTAGGTTTTACATTGGCAGCCAGCCTTTAATTACTGTTGATTTAAAGATGGAAAAGCATGTCGAGATTAAGCAGCTACACAATGATAATCAGCAAAATCCCAAGATTTCCTCTCTTGTCTTTTATATGTTTCCATATGCTTCTCTTGAAATTCTCTCTTATTCACTTTTCCAGACAAATTAATTAAGTTGCACTTACTCTGTGTAATGGAAGAAAAAGGATACATGGCTTTCAACAAATGAAAATCTGAAAAGTGTGACACTGCATATGTATTTAGCCCGTAGCATCACTCCTTCATATAGTCTGTTTAGGGAAGTTTGATCTGGGTTCTCGGTCGTGTCTCTACTAACTTGACATGTCCACAGATTGAAATTTTGTTTGGATTCTTTACTGAACCTCAATCAGAATGGATGGACGCATTTCCTTTCTTAACCAGAGAGTCTCGCAATGTAACACATGAATATGGTTTGTTCTGAATCAGTTCGTTACATTTGCATGTTTAGAGTCTTTCGTATATGCCAACTCAGTTTTAGTTAAAAGTGTCTGCTGATTTGCAAATCAGCAGACACTGACTAAAATACTGAACAAAAAGGAGTAGTGGGGTCAGGAGGGGTGCTGGTGCCTATCTCCAGCAAACATTTCGGGCGAGAGGCGGGGTGCACCCTGGACAGGTCACCAGTCTGTCGCAGGGCAACACAGAGACAGACAGGACAAAGGCAACTGCAACTGCGCCACTGTGCAGCCCTGACAAAGACATAAAATAAAACTAACTTATACCATGTCAGAAACCAAAGAGTACCTTTAACAGGTGCTCTTCTAGGATTTACCTGTATTTTGCTCCATGCATTTCCTCATCAATGCTGACCAGCTTCCCCATCTCTGCTGTCAAAAACACATTTCCACAGCATAATGATGCCATCACCATGCTTCACCATTAGGATGGTGTGTTCAGGGAAATGAGAAGTGTTAGTTTTCCTCTACACATAATGTTTTGCATGGCCAAAAAGTTAAACATTGATCTCATATGATCAGAACACCTTAAATAGGACTTGTTATTCTTTTCTTTGGAGGATGTCATACTTCCTGCTTCTCTACCAATAAGGCTCCACTCTATAGAGCGCTGAACTCAAAATTTGTACTGCCTACAGATGATTCCACCTGAGCTGAGGGTTTCTGCAGCTCCTCCAGTGTTTGTATGGTACTCTTGGGACTAACGCTATCCTTGTCTGGCCTGTAAATTTTAAGATAAGGACATTGTTCCATATACTAACCCTGCTTTGAACTGCTCCAAACCTTTATTTGTCTGGCCTTCACAGAACATTTATATATATAATCAGATTAAACTACAGTCTCAGGGTTAATATTGTAAAGGGAACTGAAAAAAATCAATCAACTTTATCATTTTCTTTCCACAGTTATGTTCTTCTCTGTGTAGGTGTATCACAATCTCAATAAAATCCACAGATGTACAGTACAGACCAAAAGTTTGGACACACCTTTTAATTCAATGAGTTTCCTTTATTTTCATGACTATTGACATTGCAGATTCACACTGAAGGCATCAAAACTATGAATAACACATGTGGAAATATGCACTAAACAAAAAAGTGTAAAACAACTGAAAATACCCCTTATATTCTAGTTTCTTCAAAGTAGCAACCTTTTGCTGTGATTACTGCTTTGCACACACTCTGCATTTTCTTGATGAGCTTCAAGAGGTCGTCACCTGAAATGGTTTTCACTTCATAGGTGTGCCCTGTCAGGTTAATAAGTGGGATTTCTTGCCTTATAAATAGTCATGAAAATAAAGAAAACCCATTTTAATTAGAAGGTGTGTCCAAACTTTTGGTCTGTACTGTATGTTGTTGTAAGTTCAATTTCCCCACATGAATCCTTTTGCAAGGCACTAAATGTGTTTACGATTAGAAACTTCGGGCCCTCTAGTGTCAAAAACTGTGAAGTTGAAAAGACTTCAGGCATGGCTCAGTAAAACCATTAGAGGCTTTTATTTATAAGCTCAGTCTGGCCGGCCATCTTCCAGCTCTGTGGCTGCACTGCGTCCAGATTTCCAGACCAGAGGACAAACACAAGAGCGACGGCATTGTGAATAAAAGACACCAATTAGAAAAGCAAGGTTTCACTTGACTTCTTGCAGTCGACAGTTTATCACTGGCAACAATGTGCCAGAGCAAAACACAACATTTTAATCCCATTCCTTGTAACCTGTTCTGTTGTTTTAAGAGTTGAAACGTAGAGCAAAAACTATAAGTTTTTGAACACAAACTAAAAAGGTACTCAAGATTTCTTGAAAAGATTTTGGTAACATGTTGCAGAAAACAATTAACTTAGTACAGAGTTAGGTGATCTCATTGCCCCCTCTAGCTGCCAGCTGATAGTGCTTTGTCACTTCTTCCTATCTGTAAACCTTACTCATGTTGACTGGCTGGAGAGCTGCTGTGGCCCCTGAGGATGATGCAAGCACTGTTTTTGGGTGGATTTCCCCTGGAAAGCATCAGCATGCAGCCAAAACAAACTACTGCTGATGGCTCGCCTCTTGCCTCCGGTCTCTGTGGTCTGCTTTCAGACGGCAGCCGGGGGACTCTGAACGCTCAGAGGAGGAGGAGCACGACAGTCCTCTTGGCCCTCCCTCGGACTATAAGACCAGAGGCAGGCTGAAACACTCAGACCGCACGCACACGTGGAGCAAACAGGCAAAGAGGAAGAAGGACAAGGGGGGGAGACCAGCTGGAAGCAAAAGAGCATGAATCTGCCGGCACAGACCAGTTGACTCTAGTTGGACTTTTGGAAGGGAAGCGGGTAGAAACAAGTGATAAAGTAGGAAGTAAAGACACACAAAGAAAGACAGAGTTTTAATCTGGAGATGCTATTTTGAGCTCTTGCACAGTAACTGAAGATTAAGCAGACTTTGGGAATGTGGAGTTTTTTTCTGATGTTTTTATTTTAGTAGATCAGAAGAGAATAAGACAGAGCTGGAGTCTGAATGCACCTGTGGGTATAGATCAGAAGACCCGACTTTTACTGCCCTTGACCTTAAGCTCAACCTGCTGATGTTTTGCTTTGAGTAAAGGAGGTTATAAACCAAGTCTGCTTTGCCGAACGCCACCAGTCGACACTCATTGGGAGCATCAACACGTTTTTGCTACCCAACCAAACAAGAGAGCAAAGCCTTGCTAGGAAGAGCTCCTGAACGGGACTGATCAAATAGCCATCAAAGATGACTTTTGCCATGCTACGCACTCCACCTCCAGCAGGCCGCTTCTTGTACGGAGACATTGGCCTCCTCTCCGAAGACGACGACGAGAACTGCAGCGAGGGCTCAGGCTCTGAGGACCGCACCAGCAGCTCCTCCCACTCCGCGTCCTTTCGCCTGTCCTCGTCGTCCCAGTCCGCCTTCCACATCAAGGTGAACAGGAAGAGAAAGATGTGCGGGGGCGCCGGGGTGAGCGTCACAAACTTGACGGACAGGCTCGGACCCCCGGGCTCGTCTCCTCACGGCGAAGTCCGCCAGAGGACGGCAGCCAACGCACGGGAAAGAGATCGCACCAATTCTGTCAACACAGCGTTCACGGCGCTTCGCACGCTCATCCCCACCGAGCCGGCCGACAGGTAAGTAGCGAGGTTTTTTATTGACCCGTTCTACCTCAGGTTTCATATTAATTTTGCAACTCACGTTTCATCTGACTGCAGGAAACTGTCAAAGATTGAGACACTACGTCTGGCCAGCAGCTACATAAGCCATCTGGGGAACGTCTTGCTCCTGGGCGAAGGGCTTCACGACGGACAGCCGTGCCACGCCCCCTCGCCTCCATTCTTCCACGTCAGCTCCTCCCCCACCCGAGGATCCGACCAATCGGCTCAGCCCAAGCACATCTGTACCTTCTGCCTCAGCAACCAGCGGAAAATGGTGAGCAGAAAAACAAGAAGTCAGAGAGATATCAGCTGTACGAGGTCAAATCAAGACGCATTAATAGCGACAGGGTGGTCGCAGAGACGGGCTGTTGGGTCGGGTCAGTTTTGTGTTAAATACCTGACCTGAGATCAGCAACTGTGCCTATAAACCTAGCCGGCCCTAAGGGGCTTTAAAAGCGCAACCTCTTTTAGAGTCCACTTTCTGGGGTGAACGACCATGCAATATTGTCCTGCTGGGGGTTGGGTTTTACTGGAGCAGCTGGCTTGAAAGTTCAAGGTGGTTCCTAAAAAAAAAAAATCCTCTGCACTCCATATACATGAGTGTTTCTCTGTCACAGGAGCTCAGCGAGAGCTCGGGGGACCTGAGTCGTTTTTTTTCACTTTCAGAACTCCAGTCGATATGAGCACGAAAAATATGAATTTGAAGTTTATACGTGTTTATACAGTGAGATTTATTACCGGGCGTGCGTGAAATCTGTCCAATAGTGTGTAAATTCTTCAGCCAGGATTTGACGAGGTTTTAATCCAAACTGCTGCAAAATTTAATACAGATATAAAATCTGAAATAAGAAGAAAGAGAAAAACTGCCATTCTTTCAAAGACAAAGCAGAGGTGAACTTTAAAAAGTGTGAGTTTTGGTTTATCTGATCCAGTACAGGAAATTGTCATAATCAAGAACACTCTCCCGCAAGAAACCATCGGTCTGATGAGGAATTACTGGGAATGAGGGATTGCCATCAGCTGAGGGAAATCAAATATTTACGAGCTCGGTTCGGGTTTTGACAAACAGAGCGGAGAATGATAGAGAGTTGACGTCCACTCAGGCCTTCCTCTATAACCGAGCCGGCTGCCCATTTAGCAGGATTTATTGGTAAGGAGCTGACATCTGGCAGACTCCCCAGTTACCCCAGCAGTGTGTGAAAGCTAATACCCTCCTCAGTGTCTAAACCCAGAGACCCTTTAGCTGAGGGATAACCAGAGTCTCAGCGGCACAAATCCCCCCCAACCCCTTCTGCCTCACCCTCTGAACTTGTGCGCCTGAAAGCCTAGACGTCCTGAGTGTCTACACCCAGACGCTCTCAGCTGGGAGATAACTGGCCTGAAACCAGTGTTAGTTTCACCACCAATCGTTTTCCGTCTGTCCCGTCGTTTTAACCCCCACATCCTCTTTTATTCTCATCCACATCTCCTTTCGTTTGAACCTTCCCTCCTTAACTACTTCTTTGCATATCGATCAGGCCTGCACAGGTCGGGGCTATCAGTCAGAAATGTGTAATACTATCCGCGGCCGCCAACCGGCCGCTGCAGATGCATGACCGACCTGTAAATGCATGCTGCGCGGAAAACAGTTTAGAAACTTTCTGATGTCGGAGCACTCAAACGCGGACACTTTGATAAAGTCCCTCATTACCGGGTGTCAGTCACATTACACTGGTTCCCATTACAGCCGGATAAAAAGTCCCAGTGTTCTTTTGTGAGCTAAAACCCTTTCAAATGATGAAGTCAACACACATGAAAGTCATAGCCTATTCTTTTTATTTCTTGGTTATTTTATCAAAGTTTTGAAGAAAAACAAATAAGGGCGATATGAGATTAGTTAGAGACAAAGCTTTTATAAAAACACACCTTGTAATAAATATATTTTATATAGACTGGTGATATTATGGAAATGATATAACAGTAACCTTAAGGCCATTTGGGTGTTTCAAAATAAAGTTTCTGGAAGCAGTGCCAGATTAAAAAAGGCAGAGCCCCCTGGGCAAGGGGTGCTGAAAGAGACCCCTCACCCCATCCCATCACAGCGGGAAGGTCTTTGGGAATATTGTCCACAACACAGAATTTATACCCCATTATTTTAAAACCACATTTCTCAATTGGCTAAAACAGGAGTGTACTAGAAACTGTGGTGTGACTCACTGGTTTATATGTAAACATGTTGCTTCACCTCCATCGGTTCAGATCTACGGTTTAGATTCTTCCACATGTCAATGACAAGTTAAGCACTACTTCATTTAAAGGAGACTGGTTCGGGGTGAGGCAGGCTACTGTAATTGTTCCTGGTCTATTACATTATTCAAGTGAGATTTCTAAAAAAAAAAAGTATGTTAGAAAACCTCAAAACAGTGGAAGGCTAAAAGCTGATCAGCTATACGTTAGCGGACTTTAACCATTTAAGTTCACTCAAACTGCAGATATTTATATTGAGCATTATTAAATATTGACTCTTCTCTCCCACACATTAATTTGACGTTGTTTACTCAAGCAAACATCCTCTGTGTTAGTAGAGAGGTTATGTAGACTGGAGCTGTCTGAAACATTCTGCCTGATCAGCTAATAGGCCCCATTAGCTAAATCCTAAGCAACTGCTTGCTCTGGAAAAGCACAGGAACATAATGACTGTATGTCCCATTGTAAACACAGCAGCTTGTTGCAAAATCCAAAAGCTTACTCCATACTTAGAGACGTCCAAAAAGTTAGTCGATCAGACGGACGAAGGCAGCTAACAGACTCCCTGTTCTCAAGCCCGTTTTAATCAGATTTTAGCATTTGGAAAACAAGTCAAACAGTTTATATTCATATGTGCAAATATTACTTCCTCTCAGTCAAAACACATCCATGTTAGTACTCTACATTTCTGTTTTTCTGAGTCTACTGGCTGCATCAACTCGACTGATCAGTTTATCAGTCTGCAAACTACAGTAACGGAGCATTTTAATGTCACTGCACAAACTATAACTTCAAAACAAAAGGTTTACTGCTGAACTTTGAGATGACTGATGATTTGAAGCTGATGAGGTGAAGAGATACAGGCCCAGCGAGGACAAGTAGCAACGTGACACGGCTGAGAAAAACAACTACAAACTTTGTAAATAATCTTCATATTAGTGTTGTCTCTCATGGATATGAATGTTTTCAGTTTAAGTGGTTTGAAGGGTCTAAAATCAACTTAAGGTCAGGGTCCACTCTCCCTCTAGGAGGATTTATTCCCTTATTTTCTACAAACTTATTGTTATGTTGTTCATCCACTAGAGGTACGGGAGCCATTCCTCATTATAACTGTAGTGTATTTACTTACAAAAAATACCTTATCTACCTTTGTAATTGCAGAATAATCATCTATCAAACTCAATTGAAGAGGCTCATCTTCCAATACAAAATCACAAATTAGTCATAAATTCTTATATTATTACTTTTTATAATACCTGTGGAGTAGCACTGAATGTGTTTTGGGTTTCCTGCATAACATAACACACTCCTTAAAACGGATATTAACTAAGTGTATTATTACAGAATTTAATACCAGATTAGTAATTGTTCAGAGGAGCACACGGTTGTGTTTGTCTCGTATCTGTCTGTGTTTATGCATAAATACCCGTCGGCTCACTTTAGCGTTGTAATAAGCTTAGTGTAACAAAGGGAGGGTTTCTGTGGGATGGAGTCATAATAAAGTACGTTACTCATGTTTACTGCAGAGAGAACGTGTCATTATTCACTGTAAGCTGGAATAATGCAGATTAAGATTTAGTTTCAATCGCTTATATGCTGAATCACTGCTGTTTTTAAAATCATTACAAGCAATCTGCATTCATACACACAGAACGAGACTTCATAATAAGCCTTATGATGGATTGCAAATGTTTAACCGCGTTTCTCTTCGGCTTACATAAGATCTCGTATCTATGTATATTATTAACACTCTCCAGTTCAAATTTATTTGATTACTTTAACAATAATAAAAAATGAGTAGTCCATCTAGTCCTGGAACGTAAACGATTAACTGTGATTAGCGCTAATTGAGAGCGTTTCTTTGCCAAATATCTGGAGTGTGTTGGAGTGGGCTGGAGGGCAGAGTTGGCGCTGGTGATTACAGAGAAAGAGCCAGAAGAGGTAAGAGGGGAGTTTCTGTTCAGAGCTCTTTCTTCGTATGTTTTCATAGTTATTGAGGTTCATCACCGCTGTCAGGTCTGCTTAAACCAGCCGCTTCAGTTACTCCCATTTCCAACGCAGCAGAGGGTGAAAGTGAGAAAAGTGTACAGTCATTTCCTCTTATTATGGGTGACTACGGTGTAAGTGTTTCAAAACAAACAGCCTTGTTACTAATGACTGCTGCGCACACGGCGTCACATGTTGCATATTCAGGCATGTAGTGCGGTGAATACTAATGTGATTTATTCATCTGCTGGACTTGATCCAAGGGTCGAAGAAAGCTGTAAAATAAAGCAAAGATAAATAAAGTGATTATTATCTTTTATATCAATATCATAGGGAGAAAGGAAATTGACTGAATTTGAATTTATCTGTGTTGCTGCACTCGGAAAACAAACATTTTCATTGACATTTATATGGGGCACAGTTACACTAATGTCACACTTTGATGGATGCAGGTCAATGTGATGTGTAGTCTGTCAACTGGGAAGGTTGTAAATTTGATTTCAGTTTTCTTTTTGCCACTTAAACCTCAAAGCTGTTCGCCAGTCTTTGTGAAGCTTTTTGAGTGCAGGTTGGTGAATGTGACTTGGATTCTAGAAACAATTTGGTCACTCATTAAGACTGGGAACCCATTAGATCTTTTTGTTTTTGTTTGTTTGTTGTTGTTTTTTACTTTAGAAATTGCTCCAATTCATATGCGGTTTTGCTAAATACAACTCAGTTGTGTATCATTTGTCATTGTCAGACAAATCCACTTCTTTACAATACAATCTTGTCAGAGGTGGGTAGAAAAATTGTACTCAAGTAAGAGCAGCACTGCTTCACCATGTATTTACTCAAGTAAAATGGCATCTGAATAAAAGGCTACACAAGTACTGAGTAACTGATAAAAACATCTGATTTAAGATTAGAAAATGACCTCACAGACAAAAAAAATAAAGTTATGTGCATATTCTGGTATTTTAAAGACTAAAATGATTGTTATATATAGATTTCATTCATTTTTTCAATATAAAACTTTTTACACTGATACTTATAGTAGGTATTATGGTAGAGCAAGGTGGATTTCCATTAACAGTATGTGGAAAACATCATTAGAAGAACAAAACTTGTGTATGTAAAGACGAAGTCTCACTTTGACATAAACTCTTATTCAGTGACATTTACTCTTAGTGGGTCAAGTATCCAGAAATTTTACTCCAGTAAGAGTAGTGATTCTTAATAATAGTATTGCTGAAGTAAAAGTAAAACTGTGAATAGTCCAAAACGTTCCTGTACTCTAGTAAATGTAGCTAATTACTACCCATATCTGGATCCAACTATATGCAATTCAACCATGATGCAATTATCAAGTTCAATTGATTACAATGCCAGTTGGTAAAAAATACCATTATTGTTCCAAAGTGCAAAATATCAACACTTCTAATTTCTTAGTGGAGTAATTGTACAATTGTTCAGTCTGGATGTTGGAATATTGGAACTATTTTAAGTTGTTTAATCAGACTTTCAGAACAGACAATAAAACAGAGTCAAAAAAACTGGAATGATGAGTAAAATGACGAGAGAGTTTCTGTATTAATGCCTTTGATGGTTGTGTTAACTAAAATGGGGAGGCGGTGAATGAGCAGAACTGGGCCTGCCTCTTGAACCATGACTGATGCACATATCTTGTGAAGGATGTCTCACTCCACCTTCACTCTCAGGTGTCTGCAGTCAACATATAACACAAAGCTGTAGCTTCTTAATAACTAAGGATTTACTGTCAATAACCAGAGAGGTCATCAGAGGTCCCAGCAAAGATTTTTTTTTAATATGTTGGACAAAGGGAAAGAAAAGCTCACACGACATATGTGCGTTTCTACATCATCAATCATTTTCTACCACTAAGGCATTGATTTTATTTATACTTTACTTTTTTTTAAGTTGATCAATGTTTTCAATTGCTCTTTTTTCAAAATGGGTGAGACGCAAAAGTGTAGCACAGAAGTGCGTTGTCCGTCGTTAGCCAGAAAATAATTACAAGAAAATGAGCTGCTAACCCATCAGAATAGTTACTACAGGTTTAAAGGAGCAGGGGCGAACAAAGCAGGAAAGTTTATCTCAAAATGATGAGCATGGCAAAGGAGGTCAGAACTTTTTATTTTTTTTTTTTCTAAACTCACAAGTAATAAAGCTGCAGCAAATTTTTCAGTGTGCGATTATAGTACTGCAGTAAAAGATCTTTATAGATCTTCACAGTGTCAGGTTTAGCAGACCCTTTGGACTCCACGGATGGTGCGTGGGGCCCACATGAATTTGGTTTGCTCCCTTCAGATCTCATCAGATTGATGTGTGGGGAGCGTGGAGGCTGCATAAACATGTAGAAATCTCGGTCGGCACAGCCGTGCTCTAACAGAGCAGATTCTGGAGGCCCATTCGCTTCTGGTTGAGGTGAGCCTGGGGTGATGGCTTGTAGTTAAGATGGTCTTTCCGTACATAACAACTTTAACCATGCTAATTTGTCTACTTCTGTTTTAAGGGCACAGAACTCTGTATATTTTTACAGCTTTTTCCACAAGTGTGGCCTATTTCTATTGGCTCGAACTAGGAAGAGGGTCAGCTCAAATTAATGGCAAAAGAAAATAAAAGTGGTAATTTGTCTGCCAATGACTGCAATTGAGAACTTCTTTCCTTTTAATCCCTGTATTACAAGTCGAGACAATTTGCCCAATATCGGGGGTTTTACAGCTCTTTTTTTATGGCATAAAAGAGCTGTCAGATGTTTGGAAACAACATAAAAACGCTGGAAAAAATCCAATTATCTTGGTACTTATGGTGTGGTTGCTGTAAATAGACCATTGTTCCCTTTGAAATGGGCAATTTTATTGGCATTTTAGGGTGCAGCCCATATTTATTTATGATTTGAGTGAATTTCTCAAAATTAAAAAGAGAGGTTCAAAGTCAGTGGCACAGCAGATGAAACGTGATGCGTGTGCTCCTCTCCTGCTGCTCGGAGCTGCTGATCCGAAGCGCTTTGTACGCACAGTTATCTATGGGTGTAAGAAAAGAAGAGGCCAAATCTTTGCGGCGAATTCAGAAAACAGCTGATTTCCATTTGCCTGTTTTGCTTCACTGCGGGATAAAAGCACAGACTCGCTGCGGCGACTCGTGTATCAAAGCGGATCGTGTCATTTATTGGATGACTCAGTCGAATCGGGTGACTTTTGCAAATTTTTGCCCACACAGTCACCTCACAAACACATCAGACACGTCCTCCCTCGGCTGGCTCTCTGTGTCTGGAAGTCATTGGCAGAAAGGAGCAGAGCAACAAATGAGCTAATTGTTCTGTAAATGATTTATCCTCTGCTGAGGCAGTGCAGCCAGTGTTTAATTCAGCGGCTGCTATTAGAAACACATTGAGGCTGAGCTTTGATGGTGATGGTAAAGGAGCCTGGAAACCGCGCTCTGTGGAACGCCCTCTCTGCTTACACTCACACCTCCACAAATGACACATATACACACACACATATATATATATATACGCGTGAGTGCACAACCTTTCTTGAGAGTTTTTTAATAAAAGCGTTTTATTTCTATTTCCCTTTTCATGTCAGCCAGATGGCAGCTCTTTGCGTCTATCTAGACTGCATAAACAAACCATGTATGATAGCTGAGCAGCTCTGGATGGCTACTGCGCTTTCAACGCTTTCTAAAACTAATGGCGGGCAGGAAGTTTTGGAAACGGAGCTGGAGACGAGGAGGAAGGTGGCCAACGAGTCAGCGGGGATAATCAACGCCGCGATTCATCCTCCAGTTTGGACGTTTGCTTTTAAGCCGCGCTTTGCGTCTTTATGGAGGCCCCAATCAAGCGAGCGCCCAAAGAGAGCTTAAATGCGTGGCTGGGACGCGTTCAGGAGCGCGCTAATGGCTGCGGTCCTCACAGCTCTTTGGAATATTAAGACTGTTTTAGCTGGAAAAAGCGTTGCGTCACTCTCGTGCATGAAGCTGACGTTTCAGTGTCATAGATGAAAGAGCGATGGAGCTGGAGTCGACTGGGAGTTAATGATTTGTGCCTCATAAGCAGCAGCATCGCCTTCGTGCGTTTCGTTTGAACCTGTGCTAATGAGGTGCATCAGGCTAGGGTCATATTCTGCGGCTGTCTTTTTAAAAAACATATATATATATATATTCTCCCCCACGTCCAGCTTGTCATGCAGTCAAACGCAGAGCCGTCTGTACGCTTGCGGCACACATGGAAGCAATTAAGCCCCCTAATTCAACACCAACAGAAGAAGTCGGGTCCGATAACAAAATCTATTAGCAAAACTATCATTCTGTTGTCATTTGGCCTCCAGGGACGGAGCCGCTCGCAGGGCAAATTAAAACACAAATACGGAGCTCCGAGCCTGGCAGAGAGAAACGCAACATGGCGAACAGGAAAGCAGCAGTCGGCGCTTTTAATTAGGCTGCTTCTTAAAACAATATCTGCTGAAGCTAATGACAAATTTGCTGTTGGAGGGCGGACATGTTAGCGCCGGTGATGAAGTAACGCTATCGGCATAATGGGGCAGAACAAAGTGAAAATAAAATCAGGCTTGTTCTGCTCATTGCAGCATTAAAATATGGCGGTAATAAAATACATGTGCAAACGGGGCAATCTAAACTCAATCAGTTGATTGTATCAAGAAGATATAGTAAGGTAACATGAATATGTTCTAATCCGAGGAAAACAGGCTGGCATTGGATTCTCATGACAACCTGTAACCTGTCTAGTTACAGGTTAAGCTACAGTTATCCCTACTGCTGCTAAACAACACAACATATTAAATATTACTCCTACTTTTGAAGCTTTATTTACTTTTTGATGATTAATTTAAGTATGGTTTTTCAAGTGCTCACAGCATGCATATAAAATTATGAGTATATGAACCGTTCAATTTGGAGAATATTGTTCCTTTTTTTTTGCGTTTGTGCCTTTCTTACAGCATCACAAATATAACAAAGTGAAATTAGCTGGTTAATCAGCTGTATTTCTCCAGGTAGAGAAATGCTTGGTAACTATAGCATTAAAACCCGAGTCGTCATGATGTCACATTGTGTGGTGTTGGGAGTGGAGGCCCAAAACCTGGAGGCTGTCGGTCCTTAATGCAGCCATTTTTTGCTGTATAATAAAGGCCTAAAAGGCCACCAGTGCCACAAGGCAGGAAAAAAAAAAAAACACTGCGCTGTCAACTCTAGCAGCTGTGGCGGTCCTACAAGTTGCTTGACGTAGCCAAACCAAATCATCAACTAATTTTTCATGTGCTCTAACCGTAACGGAGGAATAGCATGATAGGAGGCCAACAATGAGTGAAAAATAGGGCGGCATGATATCAGAAAATGATGCAATGGTGATATTATTGTCGAAAACTGCAGTGACATCACTTGTGATGGATCCACATTTTCCTCTTTTCCAGCTGTGCGTCCAACACTCTGTGACCCTAAGCATCTTGGGCGCTGCGATCCGGCCCAGTTGTGGGCATCCGCTGCAAAGACATTTAACCCAACAGGCTGCAGGTCTGTTAGCAAAGTAGAAGCTCATGTTAGTTGGCATTTTAGCAAACAGGCGTGTAATCCAAACTGTCCTACGGATTATTAATTTTTGCGTCCTGTAAAAGTGTGATGATGTTTGCTGTTTTTTGTGTTGCATTAGTCGAATAAAATAACCATAAATATGTTGAGGGCTACATATAAACTTTCTTCTGATTGTTCTTTTAAATATCTTTATTTCAACTTTCCTTTGACTAGGCTTGGAAAAATGTCCCTTTTCCAAGCTGCTGGTTTTTGTTTCATTTTTATAGCATTGTTTTTGTTTATGTTTGGTGTTTGTTTTACTTCATGGACAACTTAGAAGTCAATAATAAGTAAGCTGTTTGGCGGTGAGCAGCAACATGTGGGGTAGGGGCCGCCCTGCATTACTATATCCTTTGTACAGCCGGAGAAAACTCCACTTTTTCTTTGGTATTTCACTGACAGGACTTTAAACGCTACAAAGGAAAGTTTCAGCGGTTTTGAAACTGTAACTTTTTAAAACCTTGATACCGATAATCGGTATGACTCTACGTCCAAGCCACATAATGGCAAATTGGGACATTTTGGCCTGCTAGTTAGCTCACTTTAAAGGTCTGATGTGTGATTTTTTTAATTGATTGTCATTTATGAGGGTAACTACAGCTTATATAAGCCACTGGAGACAGTGACACAGTCTTAAATATTTTCACTTAATAATCTAGAAGGATATAAGCCGCTTTCATTTCATGGTTAAATACCAATGTCCTTATATGAATGCAGGCCCGAGCCCAAGTGGAATTATTTTTTCCAACTAGTCAGTCCTGTCCTCATGCAGCCAGGGACTAAATTAGATGTTTTTATTTGACAGACCGAGCTTAAGACAGGAAAAAAAAAGAAAAGAAAAAAAAGAGTGCATGGAAAATCCAGAATTATAGGTAAAAAATCGGCAGGGTTGAGTTTCGCAAAAAAAAAAAAAAGAAAAAAGAAAAGTTTAAATTTGTGAGTTGATGAGACACTTTAATGAAAGTGCTTAGTGTCTTCACATCCAGACTGCAACAGGCTGCTTTTCACCTTAATAGAACAATAATATTGTTTCAGGGTGGTGATATCTTCATATTGTATCTTGAGCAAACATCATCAGGTAATCATATTAGGGTTGGACAAATCGTCCTCTGGGGAAGCTCCCGGTATGTGTGTGTGGAAAGAGGGAAGAAAGAGCAGAACCGTCATCTGACCGTGACCTATTAGTCTTTAGCAGATTGTTTTGACTACCAGGCCGGCCTGGAGGCGACCCCTCCTCCTGTTGGGATTGAACCAGTTCAGATCCAAGCCTCAGCAGCTACAGCTGCGCTTCCAAGCTGTCACCGATTGCTCACGACGAGACGCGGGACGATTCGTCTAATGACTCCGTACTAATTTGATGTAATTTTGGTAAATTGGCTAATTTCAACGCCCAGGTTTTAAGCGAAATTCTTGGTGTATATCCTCTTTCTCCAACCCCAGAGTACTTTTCCTTCCACTGATAAATGCCTGCAATTTTCCACAGCGCTTTCCAGCAAACACCGGAGAGCGCGGCTGCACTTGTGTCTCGCAGCTGTTGGTTTGATGGTTTGTGTTGGGAAAGCGAGTACGATAACAGGAGTGCTACGGTTTGGCCGCAGTTTCCCAGGCTGTGTTAAATTCATTCTCACAAAAAAAAAAAAAAAATTAACATTTTTGGCTAAAAATCCCATGACGCCCACTGCCTTACTCTTAGTTTTGAAGTGCGCATTGCTGGATTACGCCACAATTCAAGGAGTTTATAAGGTCTGAGAGTTAAAAGCTGAACCACATTTTGCCCTTTAACCCTTTTTTTAGCCCTAGTTTCTATATTTCTATGGGGTAGAGCATCCCCATTTGTTTGTGCCGATTAGGTGGAGGGCTGAGCGACTGAGAGGTGCATGAAGGGCTGTCACTGAACCCAATAAATCCAACTCAGGTTGTTTTTTTTTGATTCAGCTTATTTAATTGTAATATCTATTCTTTAACTTATTTTTAATGGTAGCATATTTGCTGTTTGCTTTACTGGTATTTTTGGTATCACTGTAATTTAGTGTTTAATAAATCAGTACTAAATACTTGTGTCATTTTAAAATATTTTGACGTATTAAGAACTATTGTAGCTTCTTGTGTACTAATGTATTTAATTTGTTATCCATTGAAAAAAAAATGAATTAGTTAATTGATCGCTTCTGATCTGTTACCATGGTGAAAAATAAATGTGTTGTGTAGATTAAATTGTGTTGTACGTATGTGTAGGTGCAGCCAGACTAATATAACTCATGCACGTTTAAAGATTTTTAAATATAGAGTGCTATTTTAGAACAACTACAGAGCCTATTGTTTGCTTCAGCAGTTTTATTTAGTAATACAGTATAAAAATCTTAATTAATTTCGCATACATTAAACTATGTTTATTTTTTATGATACCTTAGGCGATAAATTAGATCACAAATGTTCACATATCAGGAAACAGCGAGAATTGCAGATTTATCAGCTTCTTGAAGGACGGCTCCATCTCTAACCACTACCTAAAGGACCAAGGACAATGTGTTGGGGTAGTCCAGTTATTGCACTTCAGGATGTAACTTAAGTAGCAATGCATCCAAATTCAATGGTAGTGGATAAGTACTAATCTAATCAAATGTATGAAACTCAGATTAAGGCTTCAATTCTGGGCAAAAACTGTTAGGGGTAAAATTGCACATCTGATGCTCTCAAACTGTACGAGTTTTTCAGGTGCAGCAGGTTTATTCGTGCAGAGTCACTAGAATAATAAAGAACAGAGATAATAAAAACCCTAAATAAAGACTAGTAGTAAAAAATGATCTCCCATTAAAAAAAAAAAAAAAAATCACATTCAAGCAAAGCTAACACATGACAGAAATGGACGGATAAAGCGATCTTTGACCTTTACGGCTAAGCTGCAGAAAACTGTAACTTTTTCCATCTGTATTTCAAGAAGCCAAGTGCATTGAAACTAAATGCTGCTTCTTGTGCAACATCCTCAGGTTTGCCTTGACCAAATTATTGTCTAAAGCCGGTTCCCTGGGCTGGACTTTAACGAGACCTGTGTGAGGAATTGACTAGATGAGACAGGATGAAAGTGCAGCATCTGAGCTTTAGGTATTTCCTGAAGATCTCTCAAGTGCAAAATGAAGTTCAGGCACTGAAGTTCAGCAAATCTTTATAAATTGACTTTCTTGTCTGTTTAAGTTAGGAAAATTGGATTGTATTATTCTATTGTATCTAAAAAGAAAATGATCATCGGCATATTGCGAAAGCCTCAGGGTGAAAATGAATTTTTTTTTTTTTTTTTTTAGCGGGGCATTTTGAGCAGCGAACTTGCGTTAAAAAAGCTGTGAATTTAATGTCATGAAAAGGTCACATGAAGTAGCTGCTCCTTTGAAACGTAAATTCCTGCACACAAAGCACCAGCCTCTAAATGTGTGCGCGTTTGCTCACGCTCGCTTTCGCAGCCAACTACAAGTGGTTCAATCACAATCTACTAATGACACTCCTCTCTGTCCAGCTGGAGGACGGATCGTCAATAATGGTTTCGCCGTCTCCGCGCGCTCGCCCCAATCAGTGGGAGGACCGATTCCTGTCCAAATCCTGTGATTTCATCCTCCGATTACCACCTGACGCCCGTCCAAACACCTACCCACCGTTGCTGATGTCAGTCACATGGACTTTTCCAAACACCTACACCTCGTGCTCCGTCTGAAATGAAGGAAATGTGTTGCAGGTGTTGAGAAGGAGGCCAAGCTGGGAGTCGGAGAAGGTTAGCTGAGATGATATGAGAAAGGAAAAAGAGCAAGGAGTAATAAAAAAAAATAATAATAAAAGAAATCTCCCAAACTTTTTTTGGCAGAAAATACAATAAACCCATCCAAGTTCAATTTGAATGAGAACAGATTTTGATTAGGAACCATTTATCAACAGCCAGGGATTAGGTCTTAACAGCATTAGATCAGATATCATTAATTTTTGAAGCACAGCAAAGATTGAATACGTTGCAAATCACTCAGAAAATAACCTCATTAAAAGCCTTTTGAGCTGGGCTCGGCGGCGGATGGCCGGCGCAGCAAGCAGGGGAGAGGTTAGGTGAGGAGGGAAAAAGTGATGTTATTTTCCTGGCCAGATAGAGAAAGGCTCCTCACCAGCCAGGAAATCAGGGCTCCTCTGTTCCGATACCACAGATAAATGAGGAATATATCGTCTTACGCTGCGCTTATAAATCAGCTCATGATGTCATCATTCAGCCTGCGATCGAATTAAGCAAAACACGTGTTGCTCCCTGCCGCCGCAGCAAATGTTGCCCTGCTACTGTGTGGAATGTGTTTGTGACTTTGCTGCAGCCGGTCGGGGCCGATTTGCTTTCTCGGCGACCAGAGGCGAAATGCTCACAAAGCCGCACTGATTGCAGAAAACCAGATCCTGTTGCCGCAGCAGACGGCGAAAGTTGTCTGAAGCGGAAGTTTCGTGACCCCGGTCCCGCCGCCGGAGGTCGACATCAACGCCAGAAATGTGAAAAATCGACACGTTTTCTGGCGTCGCCTTCTCAATGTTGCATCATTAGATCCAAGCTGAACGTTCCTGACGATCTGACACCGTGTTTTCTTTCTATCGCAGAACAAAGACAGAGACAGGAAGACGAGCATCCGAAGCTAACGCCGAGGGCACAAACCACACGGACAAAATGTTCACGACTCTGACGGGGCTTCATGTGATTTTTATTACAACCACTGCAGCTTGAAGACGAACCAGACTTGTGATGCGTTTTAAAGACTTTTGAAGGATTTATGTAGCACTTCCACTTCCTTTTACAAGGAACTTTTTAATGTTTCCTTTTTCTATTACTTTATGCGAACTCTTTGTTTTACAGTGAGGCATCGTGAACAAGACTTTCCGTGGATTTTCACCAGCATATCAAGACTATAGAGAGAAAAAAAAAAACAACACAGTACTTCTAAAAAAAGAAATATGGCACATGACCTCTACAAACCCACAAATTTGTACTCATTAAAAGTTGTCTTATTAAAATGTAAACTGATATAAAAACAAAATGTATATTTATGTAACATAACAATATATAATGAAACTGTGTTATTTAACAGACTTGTGGCATTTCTGATATTGTTTTTAAAGTGCAGACTTTGGTTTCTGACTCAGTTTGTAGCATCACAGAGAACATGCTGGAACTATGGTGGTAATGGCTATTTCGAATATTCATCCCTGAAAGTGGAAAATAACTCGAGCTGACCAATAAAATGTTTGTAAATCTGGGCGTAAATCATATTTTTTTCTGAGCATACTGTATTTTCAAATCTTGTCCCAGTAATTGCCGGTTCCAACCAATAAAGCTTATAAAGTTTCCATTTTGAATTTATGATGGCACGCAGATGTTTTCTAAAACCAAATTGTGGGGGGTTCTTTAGGGGATACTTTCGCTGCTACGGGAGACACAAGAGTCAACGAAAGCTTTTTACAAGAGCAAATTTAAGGCATAATTATCTGAAACAAACAGAATCGATGCTTTTGTTTTTACATTTCAGTTCAGATTTCCCTTTCATTTCAAGCTGCTGGTTTGTTTTTAACATAACAGAGGAAATCCGTTATGTTGGATGTTTTTTTTTGTTGTTTTTTTTTGTGCTGCTCTTTGCCTTGGCCAAAATGATCTTGAAAAAGCAATATTTGCTTCTTTAAAAATAAAGGTTGAAATAAAAATGAATAAGAAAGGCTAAAGAGGAAATAAAAAAAAAAAGCAAGATTAAGAAGCGGAGTAACAGGCGAGCATAAGAGCAGGGGTGGGAGGAAGGGTTGAAGTGGGCTGCAAAATTGCATCTGCAGGTATGGCTACTTGGACATCTGCCTTTGTCCCTTTGCTGTCCTCTTCTTTACCTTTCCACATGCTTGTTCTCTTTTCTCCTCCTCTGCTCTTCCTCTTTTCTCCCTGGAGTGCCACTGGCCAGAATCTGGTTGGTGATGGCTTTCCAGTGTGTGCATCCTGACCGTGCTTGCCTTCCCATAACCTTGCCTGTCCATCTTTCCAGCCTCTTCTCTGACACGAGAAACAGTATTTTTTATTTTCCCATTCTTCTGAATTTGGCTTTGTGAAAATAAACAGGATGCTCTTTACATTTTCTTAATTGTTCTGTTTAGCTGATCTCAGCGAAAGACAAAGCCTTTCATCCGAGCAAACCTTCGTCTGACGGCTGTAGAGAACGTGATGGTGCCTCTCATCTAACTGTGGTTGAAAATTGAAAGGTGAAGAAACGCCCGCATGCAGAGGTCCGCTGACGTTAGGGTCGGGGTTGACCGGACGGGCTAACCGAGGCTCACTTTCAAGCATTTAGCCTGAATTTGTGTCGGACCGATGGAGTGAATAGTCCAAAATGTCAACCTAAATAACTAAAGTAACTAAATAAATACTGTGACTGGCTGATGGACAATACACATTACTGATGTTTGGAGGGTTGAGACTGCATGTTTACATACACTGTTTAATAAAAGATACAAAAATAACAAGCTTTTTTTTCCACTGTCTCACATTAAATTAAACTACATTTCCATGATTTTTAAAAAAATCTTTCTTCGTATTAAGAGGTTTACACACAGTTTCTGTCTGGTTGGACTGCCTAAAGCGGTGTGGGTTGGGTCAAACATGTTGGTTATCCGGCATGTCTTTGGGTGTTGCTTTGACTGTTTTTGTCGTGATGCCATGCGTCGTGTGAAATGTTTCCTTATGCAGCGAATCGCCTCCTTAAGACGACGTTGCCACCACAACTGGGATTGTCTTAAACGCACTTACATACTATAAGGAGGCTTTTCATGCTGCTTTCCAATAATGACTTCTTCCATTCTGAGTGGCCTTCCAGCTCACACCGGTTTGGTCAGCATTTCTACAAGGTTTTTTATTCTATTTAATGGTTGACTCACACATTTTGCAACCAAAGATGTTCTCTCTTTTGCACACAGAGCCTGTCTTTGTACTTGCATGCAATTGTCTGAACAAATGAACGTGGTACTTTGAGGTATCTGGACTTTGTGCTCAAGAACGAAGCAGACTTGTACAGGTCCACATTACTGCCCTGATATCTAGGTCAATTTATTTTTTTATGATTTCGTAATTGGAAACAATATGTTTGAGGTGTTGTCTTTAAAAACTTTTTCAAGAAATATTCTCTCGTCAGCCGGGCATTTAGCAAATGGAAATAGCTCACCAATAATTTGAGTTAGCACAGTGGGTAAAATTTCTTACAAACAAAGAAGCTGTTTGAGTTTGTATTGACTTTTTTCTGCAACGTGGCAAGCGTTGGTGAAAAAGGCCAAATAAAAATAAAACAATAAAACCTGAACCAGAAAGAAAATACTGAAGGAAACGAAACAGATTCATTTTGAGTGCTTTAAACGGTGCTGAAGACTTAATCCACATTTAGTGCCAATGTTTTTCCTGAGGGGACACCGCAGACGTCGTATCAGCCATTACAACATGATTCACAAAGGTAATAGAAGTGAAGGAAAAAAATAGTTATATATTTAAAAAAAAACAAACAACTAATAATATATCATTAATACTAATAGCATTTCTGGCAATATTTAGAGAGTTTTGGAAAAGCAGTTTCAGAGAAAACCCAAGCTAAAGATAGTTGTGAGGTCTGGAGAATCACTTGTATTAAAGACAAAATGTAGTTCTGGCATGTCATGCTTGAACTGCCCTCACACTCAAGTGCCAGAGCTGTTTTCCTTCCCAAAAAGACAGAACATAGGAAAATAAAGGGCCAAATCTCAGGACACTTTGGCCGTTGTTGGCCCATGCTGTGCGTCGGATCCCGGGGAAATGAATTGATTAGTGTTGCGAATTTACTTTAAAATGTTTTTTTCTTATTATTGCCCCCTGATAATTTAAGAGCTAGATATTAAAAAAAAAAAAAGAAGAAAGTATCAGCTTTTAAAAAAAAAAAAGGTGCAGCGTGTCTAGTGTGTCCTAATGGCTTCTGGTCCAGTTAGTCTGAGAGTCTGATCTCTCTAGCAGGCCGTCTGTCTGAACAGTTGTGAGTGGGGGGAAAAAAGGAGCCGGTTCCTCCCACACAGATCAGATCAGGTTCCCCCTACGCCTACACTCGCATAATCTTGAACACACACAGATGACCATTTATGCAACTTGTGAGCCAATGAACTTACGCACAAATAGATGAGCACACTTTATGAATGGACGCGCACACATTTGCATGCGCTCACACTCATCTGCAGCAGGGGAGTCTGTGCTATAGCTTAGCCGTATAATGATCTCTGTATTTTACATCGATGAAGCAGATCAGCTGAGTACGCAGCCTGTTGCGGTGTGTTGAAGTGGGAGGTTTTGGACTAAAAGGTGAAGCGGAGGTTGGAGAATCAACTGGTTCTAATTATCGACATAATGGCCCGACGAGGATGCTGCGTGCGACAGACTGTATGTTAATACAGCCGGCAAAAGTTACAAAAAAGCAGCTTTTGTCAGAGGATTTTCACACCAGCAAGAGAATCAGAAATGGAAGAATAAAAAATAAACCCACTTGGCATGAAATTTTCACTTTTGCAAAACTAGATATTAAGTTTAAAGGAAAGTGTGATTAAAAACAAAAATCATCAACAGCATGGTTTCAAACATGTAACCTAGAGTACAAATAAAAGTAACATGGATTTGATGAAGCCCATTAATTTTGGGCAAAATGTCGACCAAACGTGAGCACAGGAAGTGGAACACATGCTTGCATCAAAAATGAATCGGTTTTTAAAATTTTTCTTTTATCTCAAATCAAAAACTAACGCTAATCAATACTCCAATTTAAGATTATAAGAAGGGTTAGTAATGAAACATTTAAGTTTAAAACTAAGATATTTTCACAAAATGATTAACTTGGCCAATGGAATACAAAAACAGACATCTAAAATAAAAAAAATTACAACTCCGATTCTCTTCTACACCCGGACAATTAAAAAGGTTTTATGTATAATAGTTAGTCTCAACCAATTAAAGATCTAACATTTATCAAGAGTTTATCAGTCTCAGGAGGCTGAGCTGTTAGGACCAGAACCATCACGACAGAACCTGAAAACAGGACCTTACTTTGGTCCAATTTACACCGAACCAACTTGTGTCTCTGGCTTCAGTCCGATTCTGCTCCAACATGCTGGTATCAGAGCGCTCTCTCTGCGACTGGCAGGGCGTCAGCTTTGGCACAGGTTCTAAATCTTTGTAGGTTCCTCCCTTATGGAATCGAGTTGGATGTGAAAGAAGAACACATTTCCCTCGCATCCTGATGGGAAAAACAGTCAATATTTTTTTTTAGATAACATTACTACACTAATCTAAGACTCTTGTCACTTGGAGCGGCGGACCAGTCTGACCGCTGGTTACCAATCGTTAAAAAACCTAACATGACAGATCAGATTTTGTCCCTAAATATAGCAGGAAAGTCGCTGAGTTGGCAACAGTGGGGCGACTGTTGTCAAGTGCAAACATGCAGACATGACCTGGTGGGCGGGGCTTTCAGTCAAGCCTCTCTGACGGCAGAGAGGCTGATTTTTAGATCTTTACCGAGGAGATAAGATCGGTGGATAAGATCAGCTTCACATCTGAGCATCAACCTGTCACCGATTTCCCAAAATTAAGGAAATCGTGGCCGATTTATATCAGTGAACCCCTTCTCACTTGCATTCTGACTTTTGATATTTACTCATTTATACATTGTTTGAGACAAAAAATAGTTAATAATTATTAGATAGGGTAGTTAAATATCTTTTTTCCTTCCAAGTGAAAGTGTCTGATTATTTTTCAGAGGTTTAAGACTTAACTGGCTTGTAGGTAGGTGTAGCTACAAAAATGTGTAATTTTAAAGCGAATATAATTTATGAGTTTATTTTTTATTTTTTTGTCCAAACAGCGATTCTCCATTAGGTTCCGTCTGTTTGACTGCGTATCTTTGGCGCAACGTCGCCGTGAAGACAGACGGACAGACACAGAGCAGCTCAGAGCGCTCTCTGCCTCATCATCTCAAAGAGTTTTCTGTTGTGTTTTTTTTTTTTTTAATTTTTGTCACATCAAGCGAAATCATATGAGTCATTGTTAAATCACTGGGTGTGTGAAAATATTGATGAATGCAGCATTTTATGGGTCACTTCTGAAATAGCTGAAACGTTCACCCCGCCATGCTGCTTGGCTTCACGGGGCATCTACCTCGGTTATCCTTCACACGCTGCAGACCCATAAACCGCCGAGTCGGAAACTGAAAGTAAAGCCTGGAATTTCTCAAACCGCCCTCCACGGCTTTTATAAATAAGCAAATTATTCGGGAATAAGTGGCCAGACGGGCCTTTGGATCACATCTCAAAAACATAAACTAGTTATTTCACCATTTCTCAACTGTCAAAACATGGGAATCAGTGAAGGAGACAGAAGCACTTCCTGCTCTTTTTCCAACTCGTCCATGTTCTTGCTCTCTGATGGCACCCAGCTGAATAAGGCCTATTAATTAAAGATGGATCAGTAGCAGTACTTTTCCTGTAGCATGACCTCCTGTTGACTTTGGAGCAGAAGTTTCCTCTGGTGTCCTCCTCTGCTCTGCGGCCCTGTAGGCCAACTTCCTGCTTCCACCCGAGCTGTCTCTATAAAATATAAAGAAGAAAGATATAAAAAGGTGGAGGAAAGAGCGAAATGCACCTTTAGGAACATTAGTCTTTCCAATCCACCTGAGGCCTGAGCTACACAAACACACACGCGCACACACCCACACACACACTGCAGGAGGCTAACTGCTCCAAGTGGGAGCTCTGCTGCCGAGGTCCGGATGAAAGGAAACACTAAAACTACAACGAGGGAAAGACAGGTGGCCGGCTTGGCAGCTCCACACATGCGCACGCACACACCCCGACACACGGATACACGCAAACGCATGCACGCATAAACTGCGTCCGCCTTAAAAACCCCTGTTGTGCACACCTGTGAAAGTGCCAAATCTCGGACTGTTCAGCATTCGTCCTCCCCCAGGCCCCTTGCCTTTGGTCTCTCTCTCTTTCTCTCCTTGCATTCCCCGACAATAAATCTTCTCTCCCTCTTTCTGCGTCCGAGAGGTCCGCTGCGTAAACATTCTCCTTGCAGGCACGCAGCCTGGCTCATCTTTAATTGGTTGTTAAAAAGACATTTCCCGCTGACAAGGATACAACCTTGCAATCACAGAGTCGTGCTATTGAGGCCTCAGTGATTATTGCATCATGGCTAAGTGTGCACACATCAATTATAATCAGACTCCAAATAATTGCAAAAGTAACAAAAAACTGTAAAAAGTGGCTCTGTTAGGATCACAGTAAAAAACATAAAAGATTTACTGACATGCATTTTGCAAGTCTTTAGAGGGTTTTCTTTAGCCTTCATCAATGCACCGTTTGGGAAAGAATAATGGGCTTGACACGAGAGGCAACGTCGCTCCCTCTCCTTTAACTTCCTGTGAAACTTGTGTGACGAGTCGACAACCTCTTGCCTTCCAACAGCCAAGTGACCGATGAGATTTGTGCGTGGGAAATTTCGAGCTCGTACACGTAGACGTGGCAGACAGTTGAGGCTTGAACTGCTGTCGCTGCTACCGACAGCTTCTCACTGTCTTTTGTCGCTGTGTGTGTGTCGAGACCTTATCGTCCAGTTATTTCGATACACAGTTAAGTATTGCACACCAAGGTGTAAAAATAGATTTGCAATGGCGCAACTTTGAAGTCAAAAGTGAAAATCGGTGCCAAATGTTGACGCTGCGCCTGCTGAGTGATAGTCCGCCGACAATCGCAGGGCAATGTGTGAAATCTTAGCAACAAAAAGAAAACAGAATATCCAATAACTCTTTAGCATGCGGCCGGTGTGCTGTTCCTTCGTTCTGATGGTGCCTTTCAGACCCTGAGACACACTGAGCGACCTGTTCAGTCTTTATAACTGGATCCAGGCTTTGAGAGATTCATAACGGAGATAAGACGGAGACTGAGACACGCCCATATATCCACAGACACACTAATGCAAGGACAGTAAGTGTTTTATCCTTTATAGGCTGTTTGAATCAAGAGGCACTCTGGGTTTTATTAGGCTCTAAGCAGGCACGTATGAAACCGTGCTGTTGTACCGCAGTTCCCAAAGTGATTCTCTGAGCATCAAAGACAGTCATTAGGTCCCTAACTTCAAGGATAAAGTGAAATAAGGATACAGCATATACCTGAAATGTGGGGAATTATTGCGATGGGGTTTGAAACCGAGTGGAGATCTGGCCTTTGAGAAGAGAGATTTGGGTGGGTCAAAGGTTAAGATCAGCTACACCCCACAGCAGTCTGCTCCTAGGCGATAGATAGCAACTATAGTGAGAATGAGATGGTAGGAGAGGAGAATTAGAGAGGACGCCAAGCCTTCAGTCAGCAGCAGCTTGCCAAAGAGTTGCTTTTCTTTGCCAGGTCCCTTTGCTCACCGCTATGTCCTCTCCAATAAGACCCTTGGTTTAATGCTGGAAAATTCTCTCCAAGCTGTCAATCAGCCCCTTTAATAAAAACAAAGTATAACATTGCGGTCCTACTTGTTCTCCCTTCTCCTTTGAGATTCAGAATGCAAGGTTTTGTCTGCGGAACTGTGAAAATCTCCTCCGCTTTTATTAGAGGAATCCTGCTTCGACAGAAACTTTGGAAAAATCTGGCCACTCTCCGCTCCGTGTCTCCCATCTGGACAGCATTAAAGCCAACCACCTGGACCCTGACCAAACCTTAAATGAAACTGGGGGTATTACAGAAAATAACTCCAGGATCTGCCTGCGCACACAGATACACATCTCCCTCCGTCCACTCGTGTGCGAGCGAGCTCCAGACATGGTTTATGTATCTTCCTGTTTCTCTCCATTTCTATTTCATGCTTAATCAGATTTGCTTGAGGGAAACTACTCCTAACGTCCACGATGGGATCTGATTTGACTTGCTGGCTGGTTGGGTGTTTTTTCTTTTGCTCATTTGTTTGGTTAACTGACTAGCTGATGGACCGGTTGGGTGCTGACAAGCTCAGCTAAGACGGCTGACAGAATGAAAGATTGACCGGCTGACCGATGAGTGACGATTACGGACGAGCTGAGTGGCAGCTGGCATCCTACCGCACGTGTAAGATTAATGAACTCTTTCTTCTACCAGCTGAACTAAGAAAACTTCTTCAAATGTTGGTTTCTGGGCCTCAGCAGACTGCAAGTCATTCAACAGCCATGTCTGCTTAATATTTTTACATCAGTGCTCATTGTAGGATATGAACCCTGACGTTAAAGCCATCAATAATACGGTAGGCCTACGCAGCGTGATGCGGACCTGTTTTTGACCTGGCAGATCAGTCCGGTTTTCCTTCTGATACATATTATGAAGACGAAAAAAAAGATCTCTTGGAAAAGAGAACATCTTTTTAGGTTGGCGCCATCCAGTAAGACTGAAACCGAATCCCACGGACCTTTCCCCTCCATCTCCTCATCGAGTTTCACGAACTTGTGCAAGCAAAAAGTTCAAATAAATTACATGGACCTAAAAATAAAGAGTGGGTCAGTAAAAATCCAACATCTGACTATAAATATGTGACTTTCTAATGTCACTCAGGAGATGTCCAAACTATTGGAGCTAATCAGTGGCCGGCTTGCAGGCCACAGCACATAGTGTGATATATGTTCCTTGAGGTTAAATTGGTATTGCAAAGGCTTCACTTCAAGCTGGTTAAATAAATAACTGCATACCTCCGATCAGCGTGAGGCATTTGTCTATTTAATCTGAAAAGTAGGCTTTGCACGAAAAACTGGTAATTGGCTGTGGGAGGTAAACAGTGGTTTCCGTCTTTCGACATTATTATTGGTGAGGAGAGACTTGTGAAACATTGTCAGTCAGAAATGCAGGAAAAGGAGAAAATTGTTCCCTGAAAAATTACGAGGAAAACACTGCGGATTAACGGTCCTGGTCTTCACAGGTTTTGAACAGAGTTGGAGGAACCGCACACTTAATAATTAGACCTGCTGAGGGATTACAGTATCGCAGTATGTTTTTCAACCACTTAAAACCAAATAAAATGAAAAATGGATTGACTGAAGTACTTTAAAGGGTAAGCAAAGACGTGTGAGAATCGAGATTGGCTATAGTTCTTTTTCACTTCCCTATTAAGTTAAAGAAATAAACTCTGATAAACTTAATAGGCAACAGCTGAACTTCTTCAATGAAAAGTTCATTCGGATAGCGTTGATTGTGTTTTTGGTGTTGAGCGTTTGAATCATTTTTAATTTTCCATCTAAGATTGTGTGTTTTTTAACAAGTTTTAATGTTGATTTTATTCTGAAAATGTCTTTGCTATCATGATTGGACTGATAACAGTCCAATCATGACTGCTATCAATCATGATAGCAATACTATTTTTAGTATTGTATTTATTGTATTTATGATTTTTAGTATAGTATTTATGATAAATAAAATAACCTTACCACTTTTGTTAAAAAGTACTTTATTCAGAGCAATTACTTTTTTTTTTTTTTTACTGGGCTCCAATTAAACCACTGAAACCTTTCACATTCAGAGCAATTTTACCATTAATTTTGATATCATATATTTAAAATAATATTGTAAGGATAATAATTCACAATGTACTGTATTTTAGTCTTAAATGTCTTATTTTTGTTTGATGGCCTGCAGCTGAGATCGGGTCGGTTGCCCTCACTCACTTACAGACTCCAGTCTTTGCCTCTTATCTCACTAACAGATTTCATGTGCCAACTCACCAGCAACACTGCAGACTGGCGCAAACCTTCCCCGACTCAGAATCGACTGTAAAACTGGGCAACCAATCCTACTGCGTGTCCCCGGTGTAAGGCTTTCCTTTTGACCTTCACTTACACTTTGATTCAGAACTCCAAACAGAAGCACTAAATATGCTTCAAGAGTTTCTTGCAGCACATATTTCTTGCCTGTTACAAGAAATAAAAAAGCAGAAGGACATTGTAAATCTAGTAAGATTTTCTTTGGTACTGTAGATGAAACTTTGGCAGTCAAATCAGAAAAGCTAGTCCAAGGCCCCCTTAATAAAGCTGTGTGACATAAAAGACTCAGACTAAACAGGGATTTTTTTTTTTTTTTTTTGCCAGGTGTTGGCAAAGTTTCCTGGCCTAGAATAAGAATGTAGTACACTACCCGTCACACTTGACAACATATAAGTGCACAAAACGTCCGTATGTACATATGGCATTAGGTTATCATGGTGGTTGCATGTTCCAGGTGCAAAGCGAGGCAGCACAGTAGCAAAGAACGATGTGTAAGTATGACGAGTGACCTGTGTGAAATTGAATTGATTGGCCAACAAAATATCAGGCATAAAGTTGGCCACACGTGTTACATGCCAAGTACAACAGCCACTTCCCGTCCTGTACTGTTGGCAGAACTTCAACTAAGGTTTTGCAACACTCTATAGGTGCACCAGTCCGATTCCAGTTAATATAGCGCTATTATGAGATAGCGCTATATTGCCAGTGGAAAGTGGTGGGAGCTCAGCTAGAGTAGCACACTGTCACAGCAAGGATTGCACACTCCTCCAAGTTGCCCATAAGCAAGGCTTTGCCGTTTGGTGGAAGACCAAAGAAGGTTTTCAGGCAGTAGTTTAAATATAAAATTCACTTGACCCAAATAGGCGCCAGGTATTTAGTGATTAAGAAGAGGAAAAACCAAAAGCAGCAGCAAATTGGGTATGTTGCATAATTTAGCAATTGTTGCAGAAACGTCCCTTATACAGTATATGCATGAGAAATCTCCTTGTACGAGCCATACATTTTGAGCAAACAGTTCCAATTAAAACATGTCGCTGCTTTGTGAAAAGCCTATTCACTGAAATATTCCAGCCCAGCCTTCCTTTCACACTGAAATTAAATCTTCCAAATTTGCCGCAAACCAGCCGTGTTCGAATGATCGTTAAGGTCTTGCAGCGTCTGGGGCGATCGGAGTGTGAAGGAGGTGTAAATCAGTAGGGAACTGAAAAAAAATGGTCGCCTTTTTGTTATTTTTATGATGAAATTCCAAATGAAACATTTTCATCCCAATTTTTAGGTGTCAGTGTGCCACATCCTGAATCCCACCGGTAAAAAAGATTTAGTCGTACATCAATTAGAAAAAAATATTTAGCATATCCATGACCGATCAAAAAGCTGATAAACTGACGATTTGCCACTAAGTAGCCATAAATTTGTGTTTGAATTGTCACATCAAATTTCTCCATCCATCTGCAAGCAAATGACAGGACACGGGTAGCAATAAATAACACATCTGCGTCCGTGACAAAAATAGAGCAGAATATCACAAGAACTGGATGTGTAAAATATTATATTTCTAATTAAGTCTAGAAGAACCATAAAAAAAAAAGAAACTCTGCTGTTGGTATGAAGGACGAACACACACACACACACCGATCCAGCTGGTGGGATTCCAAAACCACTCGCAACCTTCTTAAATCACCAAGGTAAAGTGTTAGTAGAGGCAGAGCAAAATGAAATGAAAATAAACACGGCAGCGCAACGTTTACAGCCCAGAACCCCGTATCACTCCCCTCGGTGGAAAACACACCATAAATTACTGCAGATCATTTTGTGGAATTTGAAGGGGGGTGGAGAAGTTGCTCTACGCTCCAACCAGAAATTGGGCAGCTGATTTATATCAGCATTAATTGTCCATGGATGTGTGCTGTGCATTTAGATGATTTGTACGTGTTCCTGCACGGTGTCCTTGTGAGCATCCATTTGTTTATGTAAAAGTTCTGGGCTGTGTGTGTGTGTAGGAGACTGAGAGAACGAGAGTAGATTTAAACAGTGCATAGTAACCACTGCGGCTTTTTTTCCCCCCCCCTCTCCTCTGACCAGACGATTGTGTGCCTTTCTCCTGCTCTTGGCAGCTGGACTGCTTCCACTGCTCATAATAACAACAATGTGTTCCATCCGACTCCAGCTCCTGACTACAAATGCGAACCTGGCTGCAGAGGTTTGTAAAATATATAATCTTTGACTAGTACTGATCTTAGAGCCAGCAGAAAAAATGTTTAAATGAAATAAAAGAACAGGAGAAAATGATCAGTGTCAAGGCAAGTCACTGCGGGACGACTGAGGGAAGCGTTCTTCAGGGAGATGATAAAAATGTTGGCCTGCGGCTCCAGAGCTGCACACAAGCTACTGTTTGCTGCAGTGAAGGTTTGTCAAGAAGAATGGAGGGCCGTGATGATTGTGTATCGATAATAACTGATGTCAGCAACACGGCCTGTGTTATTAGATTTTTGTTCTCCATCAAGCTCTGTGTCATCCTGACTCTCTTCATTTTTGTGTTTATGGATGTTTGGTTTTATTGCCTTTAGCTGACTCACAGCTTCCATACAGCTGTCTGAGTTAAACGTCTGACTGTAAAATTTTAAAATCAGTTCAAGGTTATTGATTGGTTCTCTTCTGTCGTGCTGAAAAAGTACAAAAACAATATGTGAAGATACGCTAAAAAAACACTTGTCACCCGTTTTGCAGTTTATTTGTTCTTTGGCCACATTGATAGGTACGTTTAACATCTGATTTTTTTAAGCCTAAGCTTCCTATTCACTTCTTTTTCAGCTTATTTGATCAACCAACAATTTGAGAATGAACAGATATCATTAGATATCTTTATGTTGACGTCTCGTTGCCTTTCAACCACATTTTAGTCTCGTTTCAGTGGAAAGCAGTGTTGTCTTTTCTATATACTTTCACCCACATTTGTTTGGACAACTTTTTAGATTTGTAAATCACTTTTTAGACTAGGTAAAGCAGTAGCACTATGGCCAACAAAATATTCCATCTAAGAATGTGAAAATTGGAAGGACCCCTTGGAACCAATTACTCCCGTGACTCTGAAATGCATAATTTCAGCATTGCACATCTGGATGCTGCACTTTTTTCCAGTCTTTCCTGACTAATTTGCTCCAGTTCTACGCCGTTCAGTTGGGAAAAACAGGCTGAAACATAATTATCAAGGCCTTGACTGAGTTCTCAGCTCAGCTGAGGATTGCTGTTGTCTCCCAGTGGCCTGCATGTTTGGGGTTTCTGGTATGTCAGAAAATGCATTCAGGGTATCAGATTTGTTCTTAAACTCAACATGAAATTGAAGCTAATTTAATGGAGGTTTTGATCCAACATGGTAATGATACAGTTAACTCACCATATACAAGCAAAAACTTGATTTCTGTGATCCAACAAAATGTCTTTCCTTGTGCAAACCAACCCTTAAACTTTGACTTTTTCAGCTCCAAATACTCTTAAGTTCTTATGCTTAATTGGCTGGCCAGCTAATTGTTGTTAGACAAATGAAATATTTTTTTTCCCAAAGCATTACACCAGTTTTTGATATAATAATGTCTTCCTGGCAGTCCTCGCTGTTACTGCAGCATTCTGTCTATATAAAACCACCTGAAGCTGCAATGGACCTTCTTGTGAGGGAAAATGAATAATTATGAATGGTGAACTCTTTATTTTCTTCAACTAGCCTCTGTCTTGTATACATCACATTAATGTTTACTACTGAGTGAGGTTCTGTCCATGTCAACAAAAAATATCGCTGGGCAACAGAGCACAACCCATGTCATAATCAGGATCTTCAAAATCGGTGTTAGTTTATGTGAACACCAAATTAAACAAAAATAATAATAATAATCTTAGTCTGGACATTGAACAGTTAATAATTCTCTTGATGACTATTTTATTTTCCATTCTGTCTTTCAGTCATGCTTTATTATTATATTGCTTTGCTTCTTAGATAATTACGTTTGTGCCTAAAAGGATAGCCATCAGCTGTCAGATAACTGCTATCCTTTTCATGTTTATTATTTGAATCAATATGAGTATAAAGAAATATCTTCGTCTTTTGATTCAATTATTTCATCGATAGACTAAAATTTGATAAACAGAGCGACTGGTGCAGCTGCAGACTTAAAAATATTCTAAAGAATCTGGTTGCTGTTATACAACAACAATTAATCTAATGCCACACTATGAAAATGTTGAGTCCGCACTGATGAAAATTCACTCACCTCTGCATGATGAATGCTTGGATGCTCCAGCTAACAGCTGCTCGACCTACTTCCTAGTTTATCCAGCTAATAAATATCCGAGCGCTTGGGGAAATTAGATATACATAAATGTGAAAACTATAAATCCTAGCACATTACACACTAAATTAGACACCTTTCATCCAAACACACACTAAATGTGTAAGTAGAGGGGGGCAAACACACTTTACTAGATATACTGTTATATAAATTGTGCTTATTTTCCTTATAATTAGAGCACATTTCAAATGAACAGATATGAAAAGATAGGAAGCAGCGCAACATGGAGAAAGCGAAGTTCAGGCCATTTGTAAATAGTCCACTCCATTCCACTGGGACGAAACCAGCTGAAATATCGGTTTCTTTCTTTATTACATAACCACATGAAGTACAGATTTTATTTGCGCATAAAATCGTCTAGATGGACATTTTAAATCTAATCTTTGATATAAAGGCTGAACTAAAATGGACAACCTGTGCTGGCAGGAGCTAAATAAAAAATAGGACTTTTAGCGCATTTATGTGATTAAAAAGCGACTGCACTGTATGTTCTGTAATTTGGCAAACTCCAAACTGTGCAACACTTATAATTTTACAGTACATAAAAATGTAACAAGTTTAATCGTGCTGTTTAAGCTTGGGTATAAATTATTAGCGCTGTTAGCAGAAGCTTGTCGTTCAAAAATAATAAACCTTAGCTGTTTGTCAGTGCCTTTAGTGCTTTCTCCTGCTGTTATAGTGGTATGCTTTTGATTTGAAGCCTCCCCGCCTTTATGCCTATTGTTTAATGGCTCAGTTCTTGTATGCATTTGTATGGCATTCATTTATCCCAGAGAAACTGCAGAGATTTATTTGGCCAACACTGTTGGCCAATTGGGAAAAAAAAGGTTCAGGTTAGTGCAATATCTTATTTCAGATACTTGAATATTGGAATGTGATCCAGCTGAGAGTGGTCTGGCTCTATAAGCACTAGAGCATATCACTTTATCTCTAAATGTTCCAAAGAACCCCTACAAACGCAGCCCTACTGTATGTGACTCCTTTAAAACCTGTTTTCGATTGTCTAAAATAACAGAGAATGTTTCACATTAAAGTCAAACAGCTTGTTTATCTCCTCCTCCAACATGTCTTCCGTAACGCTCTGCGACACGCAAACGTTGCTCAAACTGCGAGAACGTTCAGGTTTTCTTTTATTGCAAAAACAGGAAAAGGTAAATGTGGCGTTTCATCAGTTTGATCAACGAAGAGAACAATAAAGAAAGCAGAACCTCTAAATATGTTCTAAATATTTAAATTTGAACCTTTTAGAAAGTTAAAGCCTGTTAACAAAACCAACACTTGACATCCTAGAAATAATGTTCGTGGATCGAACCAAAGCAAACAGCAGTTCCCCAGCCCCGGTTCTCAGGACGCTCTGTGCTTATTAACATTCTTCTTAGGATTTTGATTTCAAAAACAGATAAAATAAAAGTAAAGAGAAAATACTTCCATCTCGCTGTAGTGTGTCTGTCTTGTGTTTAAGAATATTTGATCTTAAATAGATGACACTTATGTTTTGAAGTGCGTTACAAAGTTTGCTGTACAACAGACAGGTGCCACTGCTAAAAAACTGAATGGAAGTGCTACCATACAATAATAACATCACTTAATGCTCCAGCTATGCAGATGCTTTGTCTGCACTAACGAAAATTTACTCATCTCCCCATACTGTATGCTTTATAAATGACATAGCAAATTACCTGGATTTGTTTCAGATTCACACAGCTTATCCATTTGTATCTCTTGAATACAAATGGATCTCTCAGGTCTTCCGGTTCTGGTCTGCTCTGCATCCCCAGAACCAGAACCTAGCAGCTTTCAGCATCTATGCACCACAAATTTGGAACAAACTTCCAGAAAACTGTAAAACAGCTGAAACACTGACTTCCTTTAATCTCAACTAAAAACCCACCTGTTTAGAATTGTATTTGAAATGTAATCAATTACAAATTTATTGATGGAACTTGACTTGATGTCGTGTTTTGATTGTTGATTCTATAACTTTGTGTTTCTGTGTTTGTAATGATGCAAAGCACTTTGAAATGCCCTGCTGCTGAAATGTGCTATACAAATAAAATCTGATTGATCGATCGATCGATTGATTGATGGGGGGTCAAACTCATTTTCGCTTTGGTCCAAATCAAGATCATGAATGCTCTTAAAGGGCCAGTGGTGCCACAATGTATTGATAAAACCTGTTCACATACTGTTAAAATATCAATGAATTCTTAAAATTAAATCATATTATATGAACATTTCTTCAGTCCCTCGAGGATTTCAGGATACGTATCAGGACTTTTTGCAGTGTTTGTGGTATTAATTTGGAAATATTTGCGCTTATTTATGTCAGTAAATGCAACTTTTTACTACTCGCTGTATAGATCATGGACTATAATCTGACACCGATTAAGGCTGAGGCAGCTGTTTAATATAAGTAAGAAAGCTTTCGACAATTCTTGAGAAAAATCTGAAATGAACTCCCAATTATGTAGCAGCACAAAAAAATGGGGATTTGTTGATTTTACGGGAATTTCCACGATAATTCTGAGGAAACTGGAGGAACTGATTGATATAATGTGGCAGTAAAAAGATACTAAACTGCATTGATTTGATTGCTAACATAATATTTAAGCACATTTAATGTTTAGCCTACAATCTAGAGGGCCGCATAAAAAGCTATGTCAGGCCGTATTTGGCCCACGGGCCTCGAGTTTGACACATGTGGCATAGAGCATGCGATTTTCTTTGCTACACCAACATAATATGTGACAAGATACGAAATATCATAAGCATCATAATCATAAACATGAAGCCAGAGCTTTGTGATTCAAATCAAGGGCCCAGTCAAAATTCAAACCCATTAAATTGAGAATCTGGGACGAGACTGGAAAATCGATGTTCGTAGACACTTCATCTAATCCGATTGAGTTTGATCTTCTTTGCAAGGAAGGATTCTGTGTTTATCACATAAAATTAAAAGTAAATACATTCAGGTTTGGAGTTGTAAGGTCATGAAATTTGAAAAAAAGATCTGAATACTTTTGCAAAGGCCCTGCATCTTTCAAAGCTTCCCGATCCGTCTGGGGCGCTGTGGGTGATCCTGCAGTCAACAAAGTCACTCACAGGTGTGTTCATACACCACAGCAAGGAAGTGATCTGAGCAGGAAGGCTCAGACTGTTGAAAACTCTCCTTCCCAGAAAGCTGGCTTAGTAACAGGAACTAACTCTGCACAGTCTCAAATGACAAAACAGAGAAGACAGGAGGGAAAAAAGAAGGATTATACATAATGAAAAGAAGATGCTTCCACTAAAGCGCACAGAAGGGAAGCGGTCTTCTACTTATTATATGAAACTGATGAATAAAGACACTGACAACCAAGACTGCCCAAAGTCACTTCCACTTTACGTTTAGATGGGTTTTGGCTCTACAGTGGAGATCTAGGCCTCAGTTTATGTTGTTATTACATCGATTGTGATACAAGACGAGCCGATCGGGGTCTTCTTACACAGCAAGCAGACTGAATTTATAGTAAATCAGTCCCAGCAGTGGATATAGAGCGAGCGCACCCTGGCAGGTGGGGAGTGATGGGATTCCAGGTCTCAATAAGTAACGCAATCCGCCTGTGCCACTTGCCTCGCTGTGGACAATAAACCCACGTTCTCCTCAGCAGACAATGGGGCTCCTTGTGAGCGAAGACGGCTCTTCGGGGAGAACGAGACGTCCCCGCCAACAGAAATAAAGATGGATGAGATGGAGATCTTAGTAAAAATGTGGAAGCTTTCAGACGAAAGGGGGAACAAGATCTCCAGTCCTACGTGAGACATCAATCAGCTTAGGAGGATCCCCTTGTCTGTTGGTAAGGAGAGCAAATGCTAATATTTTGATCAGCAAGAATTAAAAGCTTTTCATGAAAGAACATCCTTTTACGTCCCAAAGACAAATCTTGAGCTAAGACATTTAGAGCATCTTTAAAAAACATTTCAAGTGTACTCTTGATATACCATCTGTTATGGGAGTATGGTTAACTCTTAGCTGTCTGAGGCATTCTTGTGTTTAACAGCTTTTTAACTCGCGGGAATAAAAAGTAAATCATTTTACTTTTATGTATGATTTAAGCTGCTTTGTCTGACTTAAGTTACCCTTTTAAATATATACTTATATTTTTTTTGCATTTGGAACGCTGAAGAGAAAAGTAGACAAGTATTAAGCATCAGTAGATTTACTTTTCTAGCCATGTGTGCTGCAGCCCAAGGACTTACTCAGCTGTCCAACTGGAACCAAATTTGATCAAAATAAAAAAAAAAAAAAAAGGAAGAGAACTGCCATATTGCTGTAAGAGTTTTATGGTGAAAATTCACAGGATTATCACTGAGGTTTCACTAAACGCTCTGCTGTAAAATCTGAGCCGAGATCAAGATGAAGATGGAAAATATAAGCGGTAGGAAAGTTTGTTGTGGGACGTATTTGGGAGCACGCTGGCTTCGGGACGGGAATCTTTTTGCTGAATGTTTGAGAGGTAAATGTACTGTTTAGTGGCAGCTGCAGCTGACTCGTGTTACGGAAACAAAGCGAGCAAAGCATGGCTTTTTTTTTTTTTTTTTTTTTTTTACAAAAACAAAATATGACTGAAGCAGCACTATTGCTGCTACAAAATGGCAAGCATAAGCAGGCCTGAGCTGGAGACATACTAACAAATATTTTAGAGAAGATGATCATTTTATGGAAAAATCTGGACTTTAATTCTTTTTTATTTTCCTTACAACCCAATATGAGCCATTTTGTGATGTACTCAGATTTCAAAGCTAACAAATATCCTGCCCTATTTCAACAACAATAAGTACTGAACATTGTCTTCACTGGAGATATTTTCACATTACTATGACTGTCCCATTATCTCTCTTAATACTGCATTGCAAAAAAAAAATAAAATCAGAAAATCTAATATGATGGCAATAATTATGTTTCTCTGCTGTTAATTCTCACCAAATGTAATTTTAGCTGTTGCTTTTTAACCCATTTTACCAGAGCGCCGTCACACATAGCATGTCTTAATTGTTTCTTCAGGATCTGTGGAGCATCATTATAAATCTGTAAGGTCTCTGCGCCGCCACAGTCAGTTTCACTCTTGCTGAGAAAAGCTGCATTTCCATTACAAATGCTCGCAAAACCTTGTCGATATTCCGTTAAATTCAGAAGGACACAATTTCACAGTTGCGGCGTTTCCATTAAACAGGAAGCGCAGCTAAAATCACACTTGCATCAGTGAGTCCTCGTGATAAGTCATTAAAAAACACGCCTCGCCATCCTCCTCCTACCACTTCCTGTCGTCTTCTTCGTCTTTCCCGCCGGCAGTAAGACTTCACCACAGAGGGTCTTGTATTATTACAGCAATATGGCTTTAGCCTTGGCATTAAGCCAGCATGACAACTACTACTTCAAACTACTTAAAGACCAAGCCACACCAATATTCACATCGTGGATAAGAGCAGCCCTGCTGCCACATAGCGCCCAGGACGATGATTTCCTCCCTCCGTCGAACAACCAGGACTTCACCAGTCCAATTTCACATGCTCAAACCAGTCTGGGAACACTCATGCTCTACCACAGTGAAGCACTTTGTGTTCTTGGTGCACCTCAAAAGACCTTTCCAAGACATGAAAAAGACAATCCATGTTCTAGCAGGTTACTAATATCATGGTGTTGTTTTTGTCTAGTTTGAAAAATTGGAATTTCAAGTCTTCACTCTTTCAAGTTTATTATCCTGAAGATTGTTTCGTCTTGACCTCGCAGCTTCCTGAGGTTTCCTCCTCGTCTAAATTACCATCATCAATTTAAAGCGTAATCTTGTTGGTCTGTCATGACTTGAGGTCATTTCAGTGAGGATAAAAACGTCCAACTGGCTCCTCAGAGTTGTGCTTTCCCATTAGTTCTTGTCGGGTCTAATCAAAGTCACCTACGTGAAGGCACTGAATACTGAGCTGCTGACTGCCATGCCTAAAGAGATGTAAATGTGACGTCACGGCTGAATTATCATCCCTTCGTGGCATCTGTTTGGAATAAAGACACTCACCATTGCAAAACGTGCTTTGACCGAGTGAATGTTTTGATTTTTTCCAGCAATTACTTGGCCTCAAAGTTCACAACTGCAGCAATGAGGTAATTTCAAGTAACTTCTTCAGTTACGTCCCATAATTTCTCATGTCATTCACTTTTTTGTTATTTTTTTTTGCTTTCAGCCCTTCACAGGCAGCAGTCATGTACCTATTTCTTCAGTCGCTCCGTCTCCAATTACCCTCCAGCTGTCAATCCTCACATCTTCGCGCTACATTTAACACCAGTGTCTAATAACTTAAACTAACTGCAACGCACTGTCCATTTCTCCACTTTGAGGGCGGCATTCAGACCTGAAATATGAAGTCGGAGCATATTTAGTGATGGAAACCACCAGAAGTGCTAAAAATACCTCTGCGAGCCTGGTAGCCACGAGGCTCCATCACACACTCATTACCACACGACCTGAGGTTGGGAGGGGAGGAGAGAAGAGGGGATGTGGTCAGGAGAGAGAGAGGCACAACACGCGTGTGTGTGTGTGTGTGTGTGTGTTGGGGTGGGTAGGTGTGTGCTCGCAAAAGAGGAGACAGGAGAAAAAGTAAGGGATGTGGTAAAAAGAAGGAAAGAGAAGTGGAAAAGGAAAGAGGGAAGGAAGAGAAATCAAATGTGTGTGTGTACTTGTATATACAGCATATAGAGGAACACTTTCACAATATTTAGCAACAAATTGAGGTATTTGTGGAAAGTGAGGTCTTTCCCCCAGTTCTCACGTTTATGTGGCTCTGCTCTGCTCTACTAGTTAGATTTAGATTTACGGTTTGAGTTAAGTTCTGGTTAGGATTAGGGTTAGGAATAGATTGGTAATGAGTAGGGTTAGGGAAAATGTCTGGCTTAGGCATAAATGCGGTTACTAAAATGAATGGAAGTCAATGCAAAGTCCTCAGTTTGTGTAGAAGTGGAAGAGGATATGTGTGTAGTGTGTGTGTGTGTGGTGTGTGTGTGTGTATCTGTCTGTCTGTGCTGACTCAAGAAAGGTTGTGGTCAGATGCATTAGTATTATACGATATTTCCTTTGGTTTCCTGAAGTTTTTGAATAGTGGCACATTTTGCGTCTGCTGGACTATTTCTGAAACATTACATCACTTCATTTCTGAAAAGAAAAAAAAAAGTGGCAGTTTGTTTGTCTGGATAAATCGCCTTTTTCTCTGATCTCCCTTTTCCTCTCTCCTTTCCAGTCTTCTCTCCATCATGCTCTCTTCCAGCCACCTTCCCCTTTTTTCTTCTCCGCGCCTCTGATTTATTCCCCCGCTTCCGTCCGTCTGTCCGTCCGTCTGTCTTGTGTTCACTGTTCCAGCTGCTTTGTCCCTGCAGTACAATCAATCCTTCTCCTCAGCCCAAACCTGGCCCTCGTTCAGCATCCACACACACACACACACACACACGCACAGCGGCCCCACATGAACAGATACGGCAGCCCAGAGACACAAGTAGTACAAATACTCGTGCACACATACGCACATCAGGAAGTCGGAGGGGCAACCCGATCCTTCAGTCAACCTTGGAGCGAATCACAAAGATGGAAGTTCCAGGTTTGGGTCGGCAGATGAAATCCGGACTAACAAGATGATCTGTGGCTCAATGGGCCAGGCAGCGTGCTGCTGGCAACATGTTGGGTCTTTATCTCAACTGAACATCAGTTACTTCATAAAGCTGCTGAAAATATAAGACTTTTTGTTTTTAGATTAAAGCATTTATAATGTTTTTTCCACCTTAATAATGTATTTCTACATTGTTATTCCCAGGGCAATAATTCTTGTTTGTCTCTCAGATTATGCGACAAAATGTACTTAATTTGTTTTTTAACTAACCAGTTGTTTTAGGGGAAAAAAAACATTAAATTTTTCTATGCTTTCCTGGAAACTGAAGATCACAATTTAGTTCTTCCAGGTGGAGAACTAGCATACAGGCATCCAACCCTGGGGTTTAAAAGCACTTTATGTCAAGTCCAGTCTGTATGTATTGTGTTATGCGGGTGAATAACTCCTTTTGACAAAAGTGTGATTCTAAAAACTGAACTCTGGTGGCATTCAGGTAGGTTTTGAGATTTTTTTTTTCATTCAACAATTTTTTTGAATTAACTCATTGTTGCTCCTGTTCTGGTGAGAAGTATTACTCTGATCCGTGTGCATGTGCCAGCTCTCCCATTTCTCCCAACACGTGCCACCAGAAAAGCCCACTTCATATTTGTGAACCGTGCTGATGTGGCACAAACATTGTGACAGTGAATGGAAGCAGCTAAAAGTCTCACGTTTACCTCCATTAATGTAGCTGTCAGGCGTCACTTTCTGCCAACGTGTCGTTTACACTTAAAATATCACTTAAAACTGTGCATCTGGTATCAGATGCAGCTGCAATCAGATGGTCTCTTGGCCATTTGGCTCACACACTGAGAAAATAATAGTCAATGCTGCAGCAAATTATTGTGGATAAAAGAGACTTTGTTTATGGATTTCATTTTTAAGCAGTTCTCAAGCATCAGCAGAGATTTTGTGCTGAGAGAGAACCGTAAAAGAAAAAACAACAAAAGTGTGTTAAGATATTCGAACATATTCACATCATGGTTCTAAAAACAAGCTCACTGTAATTGAAAAGGCCTCAAATCTCTCAGCCAGGTGGCAGGACTCTCACATGCATCATGTACACCTTTTACCGTGCAGACCTTCAAGAATCGACTAATTACAGAAATGTCCCGTTGACCACAAGGTGGACCAAAGACCAGAGTGTGTTTTGTGGTTCGCTGTCAATTTTACATGAAATTTTACTCTTGTTTGTTATTGCTGGTGATTCAGTGGTAGAAATCCACACAGGTGGTCAAGATCTTGTTTCTGTCTGGCAAAACAGCTCCTACTCCATCAAGCCGACGTGTGTTAAGGGAGAGGTAATGTAAAAATGATGAAGAGGAGGCCCCATGTACCCCCTGCAAATATGATACACCCCAACATTTACCTTTCAGAAATGTTCAGCGTGGATCGACCCCAGGACTGGCTGAGAGGGAGAAAAAAAAATTTCCCCCTGCTATGTTGGAAATGTAACAAAACTAAGCGTTGCCCACGTGAGAAACTGCTGGACACGGCAGAAAGAAATATGCTTCCCATCCACAGAGACTTGGATTGCATTCCAGTTGTGTTGGGAAATCTGAATTTCTGGGTTCGGAGCGTAAAGAAATCAGCTGCGACACTCCCAGGTGTTGAAATTCTTTAAAACCATGAAATTGTTCAGAGGCCCTGACCTCAAAATCCAAAATGAGCATCTCACACAAACAAAGGGGTTTTTTAAAAAAAAAGAAAAGAAAAAAATACATTTCTGGCTCATCAAAATAAAGGCACTTTTACTGAACTGTATCATTTTCACTCATTCTCTCACTTTGCAGCAACTTGATCTTTATTTTGTCACTTAGAATGCACTTTGGGACATTTTCGCTATTCATACTTGATAATAAACATAGTACAAAATTCTGTCACATTTATTGTATCTCAATCTATAGTTTTAAGTGTGTAGCACTTTACAAGACTCAAACTTATGGATATTAAACGGATTTTCACCTAGTCCCTGTTGGCTAAGTATTGTAGCTAAAGGGCCAGATCATGTAAAATTATCTTTTTTGAGCTGTGCGTCACGATATAATCTTACTCTCTCATCAAAAACTTACCTGGAATGTTGCTTTGATTCTTTCACGCATGACTGAGAAATCCTTTAATCTCCCGTGGCAACCGTTTAGCTGTAAAAAACGCGGGGTGGAACCGAACGCCGCCTTCGAAGATGAAATTTCCAAGCTTCAGAGCATCTGCTTCACCGTTAACCCCTCCCCCACGACTCCTCCACTCAGCTCCTTCAGACTAGTCAGCAGCAATTAGCAAACAGCTGGTGGAACTGCAGATCTGCTGAGCTCATTATGCTGCGAGCTACTTCTCTGTGAAGAGTTGGTCAAATGTTGTAGCGATGTTTTTCAGAAACAGCAGGACTTTCTTAAAGAGACACAGGCCCAATTTCAAGGCGTTAAAATACAAAGTCAAATTTTCTTAAAGTCATATTTGATATATATACTGTATATATTTCTCTTGCATATTTGTGACAACTGAAATTAACATAGTTACTTGACTGTGCTATAAAATGAATATGTGCCTGGAAAACACATAACACTGCCCCTTTAAGCAGATACTTCTAGGAGTTTTCTGGCCTATATGTGTCAAAAAGTGCAGAGCTTTCAACGTAAACACATGACATCAGAATACGAAGAGACGGCTACACAGACAAAAGAGATCTGTGATGACAGAAGCAGAGGGATGAGGCATGCAGAGAGGCGGCGAGGTGGAAGTCATTAGGACAAAAATCAATATGAAAACAGAGTTTGGTGGAGACGCGACGCCGAGGAATAATTAGTGTCAATGTTAGCGCACTTTTGTACAAATCTATCTCTTCGCTCGCAGAGCGGATGATGTGTTAAACCTGCTCAGCAGTCTGAGGCAGACATGATAACGACGAGGGGGGAGGGAACAATGAGGAGTGAAGAACAGGGGGCACCCGCATGCAGGACCGGGTGTTGATGTAAGGAGGTGAGAGGAGACAGGAGAGGAGATCAGGACGAGGCCAAACGGCGAAGGTGTTAATACGCGCGATGTGAGAGGGGAGAGCAGCTCAAAGGGCTGCTAGCAGAGGAATGAGGAGAGGACAGGAGTTGTTAATGTAGCTGCGTTTTCTGGAGAAGACCTTGACTCTGCAGCTGTTTAAACATGAATGTGGTTTATTATTGTCCTCTGGTGTTGTTAGAGTGTAATCTTCTGAGCACATTACCAGATATAAATAAGCAAGATGTACTGTAGTCATTTTATAGCTCAGGCCTGAAATTAAATCCAAAATAGTTCAGCGTTATGATGTCGCTGGTCCAAAGTGTCTTTTATTCTGAAAAAATTAAAATAAAATAAAAAATCATAATGCAGCTCATAGTTAAATCAAAGTGAGGGACTGGAAGTACTTTTTTTTCCTAAATATATGCGTTTCTTCACTGCAAGAGAGAGAGAGAGAAAAAAAAAATCTGACCGATTTAAAGAATGTGTGTGAGGTAGTACTTATAATCATGATTTATCCGCTGCAAAAACAGACTATATGCTTTGGCTCAGTATGCAATTTGATTTAAGATCCAGTTTCTGTGAATATTTTATATTATTTTGAAGAAGATTAATCAGATGAAGGTAGCAGTTCTTTAATAGCGTTTTAGAATGTGCCACATCTTTGCTTTAGCTTCAGCATTTAAATCAGGTTTTTGCTATCTGGAAAATATTGAAATAACGAGTTTAATACTAATAAAAAACACCAACTGTTCCAGAAAAAAACAGTTTTTAAAGATTACAGGAACAATGTTTTAAGACCTTTAAAGAGTACCCCTCATGTCCCAAACAGGACCTGAATGTCTCAACAAAACTTTATTAAAGTGTTTACGCTGCTTCAACTTTTGCTACACTGTAACAGGAAACTATCCTGTTTTCTTGTTGATTCGGCTCAATTCAGAAATGCGTTCTTGGTCCAAAAGGGAAAATAATTGTTGTTATAGCTCATACACAATTTTCTTCAAAGAGATGTTGTTCATGGTGATGACGAAGGGTCTCCTCCAGTCTGTACTACAGCGGCTGTGAAGATGCCTCTGACTGAAACAGTTCTGTTGTTGCATGACAGGAGGATGCTCGATGTTTTCTGTAGCGTCCTGTATTTTATAGAGTCCTTCATATTTCTTAATTTAATGAAATTTTACATTATAGACCAAAAAAGAGGCAGCCAGTAATTGTGAAGTGAAAAGAAATGTGGTTATATATATATATATATATATATATATATATATATATATATATATATATATATATATATATATATATATATATATATATATATATATATATATATATATATATATATATATATATATATATGTTACATATATGTTACAGATTTAAATATTAAGTTGATTTAGTGCTTTTTAAAAAAATCTAAATAAAGGAAATATTTACTTAAAACAAGCTATCTTGCTGAAGAGTTAGTTTTGTCTAACTTCAAATGTACTAAGATATTTGCACTAGAAGCTAGTCCAAAAATACTTGGTAAAACTTTGTCTTTTTGCAGTGGTATTTAAAGGTTTCAGAGGTTTGTTCGTGGACATCGGGGAACAAACGGCACCAGGAAAACCAGGGAACGCCACGATGACGAAAACGTCCCTGTTTAAGAAAACCACTTGCAAGCTGCTGATTGTCTGGGTAAAATCTACACCTTGAGGCGATCAAAAACCTAAAGCGCAAACACGGCGGGGATTTGATGTTCCGCTTAAAGAGGAAACATCATCATGTATTCTGGTAAGAGTTTACTCATCATCCGGCTCCTGTTTATTTCCCCTCCGTCTGTCCCTCTCTCCACCTCGCTCTGCTGTGCTCCAAGAAGTTATGCTCATCTCTCCTGAGATCCACCTGATGCTTCTGACAGAAGGTGAGCGAAACAGACGAGACACGTTACGTCTCAAGAATGTCGTCGTCTTTACCCCTGCCATGCCACGTTTCAAACACACACACACACACACACACCCCCACACACACACACACACACCCACACGGAAACTCATCTCATTTCTGGCTTACAGAAGCCCCCACTGCGCCACTTCTTAACCACACAAACACACACAGATTTGTTCTTTAAACATAACCATGACATCAGTTTAAACCACAGCTTAACTGCATTCTTTCTCCGCGCTGGTTCCAACAACCCACAACAAGTGGCAGAACATATTTTACTTGCATGTAAACACACCCGGCAAGCCCCGAAAACATACATGACCAACTCTTTTATTTTTTTATTTTTTTGCTCCAGGTGGAAAACTAGCTACGATTTCAAACACACACATCTGTTAAAAGGCCTCACAGGAGAACACAAGCAGACCGGAGAACGAAACAATCTTACTAAATGACCGACTACTTCAGTGAAGCAACGTCCCAATCGACCAAACATTCTTCACTTCCAACACCTCTAGGAGTTAAAACCAAAACAATGCGCTGAGGTTTGTTTTTCTTTTAAGCTCGATAAAACTGAGCTCAGAAGATGTAGCTGCAAAAAATGTTTCGATATATCTGAACTGACTCAACGTATCAATGCTTAATGAGATCTGGTGAAGATGCCTCTGTTAGAAAGTTGACTTAAAGAGGGACCGAAGACGGTCATTCATTCTCCAAGCACAATGTTTTTAATTTGATTGATTTTCTAATAATATTGATTGGCTCACAGCTGCTGATCACTGATAAAATGGTCAGGAATCTCAGTCTGGATCCGCTTCTAGTTTGGAAATTTGACCTGGTCTTCATCCGACACAGGTTTTAACTTTCTCTGAACAAAGTTTCCTTGTTTTTTTATCGCTGACTTTGTGCCTCTGTCTGCTCATCATCATGACTTCCTGATGCCAACCTGTTAAGATATATGAAATTAATCAGTTGCATAGCATTATGCTAATATCCCATTAAGGATATTTTTGCCCCACTGCTGAGAAGTATACAGTGTGATATTTAACTCATTTGTCAAGAATTATTGTTGGAAAATGTTCTGGCCACATATTTCTGACAGATAAGTTATTTTTTTATATAAACAGCTACCAAACTTTGCCTGTATTTTACATCTCTGTGTTGACATGTTTGTTTGTTTGTTTGTTTGTTTGTTTGTTTGTTTGTTTGTTTGTTTTAAATTCTAATCAGGCTTTTACTCAAGTTTAAATGAATCTTTTATGTCCGGATTTAAATCTGACAGGGAATCTGTAGAGGAGGCCTTCCTACCTCAAACTTGGAGCTTATTATCAAAACATAAGACTGGAATGGCAATAAGGGGTTGAGAAGAGTATGAATAATTTTTGACATTTTAAAAAATATAAATAAAAACAAATTATTATTGTATTATTATTATTATTCTAATCAATGCTGCTTTTCAACCATCGTCTTGCCTTTTGGGATATGTCTGTCTCTTTTCCTATCACAAATGAACTTTTTAGTTTAAACAAATTATTTTAAATGTTAATATGCTGAGGGTGAGATTACTGTCAGTGGACAGTTTATTGTTGTTGCAGTAATATTAATGTTTCCAGTCTCCACGTTCATTTTGGGTTTTGCTTGACTTCTGTTAGTCTGCTTGTGAGTCATATAACCATCATCTAATACTGTTATTCTTGAACCACTGTCACCTTCTGAAATGTTCAACCTAGAGCTGAAGGGTCTCGCCTTGTGCTTTCTGACAAGTGCCCCCTGGTGGCCACAGTTTGCAACAGTCCTGACTGGGTTACAGAATATTAAAAGGAGGCCAAGAGACAGAAAGAAGAACACCTGCATTATTTTTGCAGTGTTAGTGTCAATATCTTTAATTCAGCACATTACAGGTAAAACTGTCACATGTAATAGATTACACCCATCCACTCTGCGTCGCTTTCAGCAGTAAGCAAATATGCTTCATAAACAAAGTAAATGAAGTGAAACCACGAAGAAGACGACGTAAACTACATCTTTGAATGTAACTTTATTTGGCTATTGTTTCCTGATAATCAAGAAATACAACTTGATAATTTTGATCTAAATTACAAGTTAATAGTTTTTGCTTTTAATAAATAACTATTGCAATTATTTATAGTTATTCATATCCAAACCAGATCACAACATCAGTCAAACATACATTCCAGTGTATCCTAGTTATCAAACAGTGCAGTAGGTGGATCTCATTGTTCAAATCAGTTTAAAAGTTTTCTGTCTAAGGAAATCCAGCAGATTGCATCGAGTCGTTGACTTGCATCGTTCACTAAATCTGGACGAGCGTGTTAGGGACCGTCGCCTGGGTTGTGTCACTGATTTTACAGCAATCGCTCATCCTGAGCATGCATGTGGTAACAGTGGAGAGGAAAAGCTCCCCTTCAATGTGAAGAAACCTCCAACAGAACCAGAACCTGAACGTCTGACTCGGGTCTTGAGAAGGTAGAGCAGATTCATAAAAAAAAAAAAAAAAAAAAAACAGAACGTAGGAATACTTTCCAAGTTAAGGAAAAGTACGAAAGCTAACTACATTTCACAATGATAAACTATTAACACATAAAACTTACAAAAAAAATTTAAAAGGTATGAATATTATTAGAGTATTTCTGCTTTAACCGTACATAATTGCACCTGAAACATAAATAAGTCATAATCTCAGTTGTGCAACGTTAACCTAGCCTCTGGTTCAGACTTTTCTATTGTTCTTAGATAAAGAAGGGTTTAGATAGATGGGTCCAATCAGCTACTGTTGTGCAGCTTTGCTCAGGTCTGTACATTCGAGCTCCTGAAACACAATTTAGTTGCACAATACCATGTTTGCTTCCACACAAAGTCAGGAATGGTTGAAGCTGGCACGGCTCCACACGCTACACGCTAATTCCAGAGTTATTGCAGACAGTTTTTCCCTCAGACTGACAACGCCGTACGAAGGACTCGAGAGCTTGACAGGAACCTTTAAAAAGCAGCCGTGTTTGCAAGGGCCTGCCAAATCCGGGTCGAGGATTTCAGATCAGATTAACAGACGTCCTGCTGCATCCTCCAAGCAAAACAAATCCCTGCTATGATGAGGTGACGCTTCCAGTCCCTCAGCGCCAAGCCAGAGAAAGCCAGCCAGAAAAGAAGAGGAGGCGGAGGAAGAAACAGGTAAACTCTGGAGGCAGCGGGGTAGTTCAGCAGGCGGAAATATAAACTGTGAGAAATTATAAATCACTGAAGTTAAACTGCTCACAATACCATTATAGAAAAACCAAACACTGAGTATTCACTGTATGTTTCTATGTAGTTTACTCTCTTTTTTAAAAAAAAAAAACATCAATTATGTGAAACAAACACAGGGGAAACAGTGGAGAGAAACCATTTCAAAAGGGGCTGAGATTTTTAAACTGAGTTCTCTGAATATGTTAAAAAAAACAACAACAACTAAACTATTTACCAAAATGCAGTACATAAGATTCCAAAATAAGCATGAGCAGGCATTAAAAACTGTTAACAATACATTAAATTAGAGCTGCAACCAGAATCATGTGCAGTTATCGTGGGGTGAAGGGGCAGGAAGAGAGCCTTGATGTTACGCTCACAACATGGGGGGTGGAAGAAGAAGAGATACACTTAGGAAGATGTACGGTGAAACCTGTACCGCTTAGGTGCCAAATGAACAGCACAACTTTTAATGCGGAGATGGTTCTGCATAGAAAAGCAAAAATACGAAGAATTGCTGAGCAGCTTCAGTTTCAACAGTCTCCCCCTTTCATCCGCTTTTAATCCGAGCATGCTACTTTTTAATAACAACAAAGTATTGTTTTTCCTTATGCTGTAAATTTAACCGCACTATGCAGTTTCTTTTATTATTTTTTATTTTTGTTTTTACGTTTGTGTGAATATGCTTTTAACTTGCTGCTGTGACCCACTGAGGGACTGTAACATTTCTGTTTGAATTTCTGTTTCCTCTGTAAATGACATCAACTTCTGGTCCAAAAGTGCACGAGATAAATGTTTTAAGAGCAGAAGTCTGCTTCGGTGTTACCTCTCATAGAGTGGTTGTTACCATTCGCCCCTGGGATTAATTAATCTGGATTTATGCTAAATGAAGAGTCCAAGGAGTTCTGCCTTTGGCCTTTTAAAAGAAATTCCCTCAAAATCAAGAACTGTCCCTTTAACATGAAGAAGCCTCCATGAGATTCTCTCCTGACCATGTGCTGAAATGACACATTTTGAGTGACTGTGTTCAGGACACAACTCCATACGCTTCACAGCACACATAATGGGTTTAATTGTGCACAGTTCCAGTTTGCATTGAGAACGAGATAAGTCTTTGGAAATGAGACCCAGGAGGTTAAAGGTAGATGGAAATGATCTGAAATGCTAAGAAAACAAGCGGAACGTCTTTCAAATTTATTAATATCCGCAAAAACGCGCTATCAGTGTTTTCTTTCACTTATCTGGACCGCTATCATTTCAGCGACAGTAAAATGCTGTGTTGGGCTTTTCTTTTAGCAAACATTTTGGGAGGTTTAATGAAAGTTTCACAATCTCTCATTCACATGTGGATAACTGGGCGCCCCGCTTGTGGTGAAACTCCACCCTGAAGATTATTGTCCGTGTTAGCTTTTCAGAAAGACGTCATTCACCTTCCTTATCAGATCTACTCACCCAAAAAGGCCGATGACTTGGTCCGTCCACGGTGCCTTGCAAAGCACCAACATATTCACAACCCTCAACTTGTGCGGCATATCTCTGAAGGTTTCCTTCTGCAAAAGATAAGTTCTCACCGCCATTGTTTCTACATCCTTATTCTGGAGGACAAATTGCTGTAAAAGTCAATTACTCAAAAACATTTCTGATCAGCCACTATTTAAGTTTCCCTCTTGTCTTGTTTGTCAGCTCAATTTGAGCTTGAGCTCCTTGTGTCGCTCCCTGAGTTGAAGTCTGTTGTGTTGCTCTGTTTTAGGCCAAATTTACTGTTTTTTAAAAAACTTTTTATGTAAATAAACCAAGAATCCTTTTTGAAACTTTCAGTCTCTCTCTCACTAGTCTGTGCAGGTGATTCAGTACTAAATTAACATTAGTACTGAATCAGTTCTATATAAATAGACTGAATTTAATTCTAATTGAAGTGAATGTGTTGGAATGGCCCAGTCAAATCCAATACCTAGTCTAGTTGAGAATTTGTGGCAAGACTCGGAAACTGTGCTGTAATGTTGTAAAACAGAAATAATGTGTCAGACGTTTTGCCGAGCAAAAATGATAACATCATGTAAACATACAATTAAAGTTTTTTTCTAGGCACCTATAAACTTCATCTAAATTTGGTTCTTGGTTTTAACAAAATAATTGGAAGAAAAAAAAACACATAAAGGTCAAAAGTTTTGATGCCATATCATATTGTTTTTGAATAATTATTAGTATTATTATTGATTATTGGCAATACTGACCTTGTATTTACTTTGAATCAGATCTATACCAAAATAAGCAGAATGACTTATGACTCACCTTTAAAATTTTATTAAAGAAAAAGTTAAAACCGTGTATCATTTCCCTTTAACTTCATAGCGATGCACATCTCTGTGTTGGTTTGAATCACTAAATCTAAACGCATTAAAGTTTTGCCTGCAATGTGAAAAACGTAAGTGCCATGAGACACTTTTTCATGCATCCATCTCCTTTCCAATACTTTTTTACTCTGTTAGTAAGAGTCAAAAAAAAAAAACCCTGCAGGATCAGTCATTTGATAATGTTGCAGATTTAACTAGGACTAAACATGGCTGTGGAGTACTTCGCCCATGATTCTTCTGACATTCCCTTTTGTTTTATTTTCCATTTCATCCTTTATTAAGAGTAGAAATGTTGTAAAAAAAAAAATAGTAGCCACAATGGATGTTTTAGCCATTGCTGAAAGCTGGCTCAGATAGGCCCTCCTTCCACACTCTGTGGTTTACTGATGCTAAGCAGCTCTTGGCTCGGAGTGTCACCCTGCAATTAGTGCCCTTTTAAACACTTATAATTCACAGCTTATGAAAATATTATCAGAGAGGGCCAGCTCTGTGCCTGCGGGGGTCAGGAGGTTGTTTTCATGGTACCGTGGGCTCATGGTGTCAAACTGCTCAAGCTCCCTGCATTGCAGTTGTCTTAAATCACTTTCAGTGGGTTGATAATGAGAGGAAAAACCATGCGAGATATAATCATATATGCAGTAATGTAAACGTGAAAATTAGGCGTAATGTTCTGGCTATTAAAACCTTGACATAACTGAGGCATGTGGAAATTATTTTAAAATTACAGCATGACAAATGGTTTGTTTTCACAGAGCTGTGTTTGAGGGAACCCTGGAGTCTCTCGTACGTTCATATCCGCACACCCACACGCCTCCTCCGTTCAGGACTAAATTTCCTGGTGGTTCGAAGGTGTATATGAAAGGTTTGTCATGCTGTTGGTGGCTCACGTCAACGGACAGTTTGTGCAAGGGAGCTTAAATATTAACAGATAGCTTGTGGTGCAAAGCAAAGGCTTTTCCTTTATGAAACAGACTCAGTGGTGCTGATGGAGGAAATATATTCTGAGCATTATCTTAGAAAAAAAAAAAAAAAAAAGACTTTTAGACAGTCACTGAGACCACACTAGTGTGATTGATACCTGTAGTGCTAAATTTACTTGTAAAATCTGAACGTTTTGATTGCTAAATTATTTTTCTTCCAGTAAAATGTGAGATTTGCACAAGGATGTGGTGAAAGCTGTTCTTCTCTTCTTTTTTTTTCCATGACATAATCTCGTGTGTTCAAGATCATGCCTTTTAATGTCTGGATGTCTATTCAAAATTACAGCAGAAATAAACACATTTGCAAGAGAGTTCACTGCTTGTGTTTATACAGTCAAAATAAAAAATGTAAAAAAAGAAAAGAAAGATGTGATACTTCTACTTTAATAAACTATTTGGTACAAACTTTTTCAGAATTGTTTAGTTCTTTCTGTTTAGTTGTTTCTTCATAAACGTGTTAGCATGGGTGAAGTGATTTGAGTCTGAGAACTTCAGGTTTGATGACTTTTGTGTCCAATGCTTGGAAATTTTGACTGGTTGTTTGAAATCAATAGTTCACAAAAGTCTACGTTTTTGGGCTGCAGCGTTTGCGAGTTATTCAATTTGTTTTGTGGTTTTATTCTATTGAAATCTGTGGATAAATGTCTGGGACGATAACACAGTTAAATTTGTTGTCTTGGCAAACAAGATGCTCTTGATCATTTTGTCTTTTTCTTTTGAAAAATTCTTTTACAAACATATTTGGTTGCTATGGATACACCGATCTAAATACAATAAATAAGCCTAAAAGAAAATACCCCCACACTAATTTTATATTTGTAGTTTTTTAACGTGTTTAAGGAGACTTGAAAGACAAAATAAAATATTTGCGTTTGTGAAAATCAGCTTCGATTTCTTGCTGTCCTATTTTTTTCTATTGAAATCTGACTTTTGAAAAACAGTTTAGATAGGTCCACGTTGCATTTTTGTGATTTAACATATTTGTGTTGAAATTGTTGTGTGATTTCATCCTATTTTATTTCAAATTTGCTGGGAAAATGTCATTAATGCCGACTGCTGTAGTTCTGGTTTGAAGACACGTTTTGGAACCAGTTTTTAGAAAAATAACAATCGATACGTGGTTTCCATGAATACGCTACTTAAATAAAAACACACAACTTCATTCATTCATTCATTCATTCATTCATTCATTCATTCATTCATTCATCCATTCATTTATGAAGTGCTTTAAAAACCAAAGGCAAAGTGCTGTCCAGGACAAAATAAACAATAAAATCAACAATAAAAACTAAAAAAAAAAGAAACAAAGAACAACTGGCCTAAAGCTCTCAGGGATTAACAGTCAAGTTATAAAGACGAGTCTTTAACAGAGATCTGAATTAATTTAAGGTCCAACAGACCTGAGAGCAACAGGGAGACCGTTCCAGATCCTGGGACCTGTGGCTGAAAAGCCTCTGTCCTCCCTGCTAACAAGCCGGGTTCTGGGAACAAGGATATTCTTATAAAAAACCTTTAAAGGACAATCTGTGCTTATTAAGTTCACTAAATCTCTAAAGTTTAGTTCATTATCATCTTTCAACAGCAAAAGACAGTGTTTTGCTGGTAGCATTTTAAGGGGTATTATTTTCAGAAGTTAATTGAATTCTGCTGGAAATATTAGCAATGTTAACAGTCATTAGAGAAACAATTGTCTTGGTTTGAGGGAATCAGTTTGAGATTCATTTGTTAGTTAACAGTTTTTTTCTTTTTTTTGATGGTCAGGCGGCAGGGTGCGACACTGATTAAGTTGTTTAAGAAGTTATTTTTGGTTTTGAGGAGATTCTTTTTTTAAAAGACATATGAGTGTTAAACAGTGATTGAAACATCTGAAAAAGACGGTTCCTCGACTGACCTCCGCTCACAGTGGTTTGAAAGAGGGCCGTGCTTAACCCTGCGTCACAGCTGCTTGAGATTCTTCCCCCACGTTTCAAATCCATACAGGTCATCGGGGTGGCTCAGAAGCCTCAAGAAGACGCGGCTCCCTGTACTTCACTTGAATTCACATCTGGACTTGACAAACAGGAAGAGCCCATTTTGCGTCCAGAGAAGTCCAGACCTATCGGTACTTTGCAACATCATCACGTGGGTTTGGAAGAGGATGGGGATCATGTGACATCTGTAACTGGCATAACCAGAAGGAGGACAAAAAGGACGGTGATGCTGAAGATCAGCCCCCTACCAAGAGTTTGTCCTTCAAAGCATCGCCGGAAAGGTTGGCATGGGCATTTTGGTAAAGAATGGGAGGACGAGCCCATTCCACCAAGTCCTGTCTTCATTGAAGGACAGACCATGAAGATCCTGTTCTGTCATCCCCTGTCCTCTTTCCTTCACCATCAACACACTTCGAAGATCCAACTTTGTCATCCCCTGACTTCCGTTTCTGCATGGAGACTGAAAGGGACAAAGAAGAGGAAGCAATACCTTCAACATCTGGTGGAATTACAGCAAGAGAGTTCCAGACATGTGTGGTTCAGACCTCGGTACGAGTTGTCAAGTGACTCTGATTAGACTGGGATCCGTAAAAACTGAAGAGCTATTTGGAAAGTCACATTAGGACATCATCATTTCTCAGTTTTTTATTAAAGCTTTCTAGCAGCTCTGTGGAAGCCTTAGGTAGCCACTTGCACCGGGGCTTTTCTTTATCCCGCTGCTAGATGTAGCGTTTTAGATGTTAAGGATTCTGCAGACTTAGACAATCCTGGAGTTTAATCAATAAATAATTAAGCGCTGAAGGAAACAAATTCAAATTTCTGAGGAATGAGACCACACTGCTGGACAAAAAATAAACAATGCTAAAAAAGATATAAAAACAAACACTAAATGAGTGAGACAACTTTGGTGGGTAAAAATTAAAACACTAAAAGTAGTGAAACAATGTGGCTGGTTTAAAAATAAAAATGGAAAAGAATGACTCAGGACACAGTGGAATCATTTAAATAAAAGGACAATGCTGGATATTGTTTCTTTAAGATTGAAACAATGATGCTGACACAAACTCTAATTTCTAAGGCATGAGAAGACACTGATGGGGACACAATGTAACTAGTTTGCAGTGATACACCAGAGTAAAACATCGGTACAGGTGAAAATTTGGCCAACTTGGACATCATAAGATCCACAGGGAGTGAGGGAATTCTGGGTGTTAAATAAGTATCAGGACAGTGACAGTTCAAATGTTCAAGGATGGCAAGAGGAAGAGACAAATGGGGCAGTGCATCAAACATTTGGTGGCTCGACTCCAAAACCTTGAAGTCCAAAACCACATGATCCTGGAACTCATGTGGTAATGGTTTTAAAAGTAGGCAATGCTGGAGAGTGATACGACACAATGCTTCAGGGAACAATGCACAATTCCTTTTGAGGAAAAACTAAAATTTCTAAGGGCTGAGAAGAGACGACGCTTCTGCGAGCAAAGTAAAAACTCCAAGGAGTGAGAAATCGCAGTGGTGGACAATTTAAAATCATTTAGGACTGAGATGACAAATTTAAATGTAGAGGAATTAAAACAACCCAGCTGAGCATAAATGAAAATATTTAAGGATAAAAGCAAAAGAGGGAGATAAATCTTTGCTTGTGTTCTGGATCGTCACAAACATATGCCGTGTCCTCACAATCTATCAGATTCGTGAAGTCACCTCCTCTCCACATTCATCCTCAGGTTTTCTGAAACTTGGCAGAAACGTTACGCGTCTTTGATGCCTCACTGACCACTTTCTGTGTTTCTGTGTTTTTATCAAGGCTTTTAGAAGTGGATAGAATAGTAATAACCTTCACTGTTCCTCAGAGGGGAATGTACCGCCACCAAAGTACTGAAAAATCGAAGCAAGCTTTATTTTTTTATTTTCACTTTCAAAGTCCTTCCTAAAACTGTAGTGTTTTATATCCTACACAGTTACACATAAGTTTAATTTCATGTGAGCCTTCATCCTTTCATTCCTGGTCACTTTGCTGCTGGTGCACCTGAATTTCCCCTCTGACGGGGAGGAAATTTATTTCAGCTCTTTCCTACTGTAAAGGACATCACGCCCCCTCGTGGTCGTGAATAAAATAGCAGGACTAATGCTCGGTTACAGAGTGATGCTGTGAACGCAAATTCAAAGCTCAAACATAAATGATATAACCTCATAAAAACCGTACTTGATCCTCTGTTATGCTGATCAATATTTTCCTATTGCTTTTTTGTTGTTGTTGCTGTTAATCATTAAATGTTTGTTTATAAACAAAAGCTAACATTCAGTTTTCAAAAGATGATTTCATGAATTAATAAAAAAAAAAATCCAAACCAACCTTCTCTTATGTGAGAAGGCGATTGTCCTTAAACTTGCTGGTTTTACTGCCATTGGCAACAATAACCGGCAGTGAATCTGTTACACTCCTCTGGAAGATTGTTAGCCCGCTCTTCTTTACTGAGTAGCTTTATTACAGTCACCTTGGAGGGTTTTTCAAATGAGATCATCCGAGTGGCACTGCATTTGAGTCTAATTAAAGTCTACACTTTGACTAGGCCTCTCCAAAACCCTCAGTATGTTGTTTTTTTTTAGCCATTCAGAGGTAAACTTGCTGGTCTTGCTTTGAAACACTATCTTGTTAAATAACTCCAATGTTCTTGGACTGAAGGTCAGGAACTGATGGCTACATGCTGTACTACTATCTCTTCAATGTGGGGAACATTTTCTCAAACATCTGGGGTATCATCAAGTTATTTTTTGGGGGGGAAAAGTGAGATTTAATTTATTTTTGGCGAGCGGTGGATGTGGCCTTGGAACTCTCTCATAGATGCCATTCTTCCTCAGTCCCTTTCTTCTTATTGAATCATAAACACTTTAACAGTTTTCATGGACCTCGAGCCAGCAGGCAGTTTGCACGCTCCTGCAGCAAGAAGAAATACGCCCGGTGATCAGAGAAACGACACCCCAGCTAAAAATAATGGGCATGCTGTGTTATCACAACATAAAAAGGGTCACTGGGGTCAGTGAGGTCACACGTGGGTTGTTTACCCACTTGGAAATCCAGGCAGATGCTTGCGTGCCGTTAATCACAGAGGAGACCGACATCGGATGTGGCCCTTATTTACTGCTGACCACCTCACAGTGACATAAGCGGTTTCCTTCACACTTTCTATCGACCATATTTCTTTTTTATGTCTTCCTATTTTCAGAGGAGCGTCTAAAATCCAAGTACTACGTTATGAATTATTGGACATCCAGTCTGCAACAACTGCCGACGGAAATGAGTTTTGGCTGTAACTCGATGCATTGACAATTGTGTTGCATAAAAGAAATGAAATGAAAAAATGTCTTAAAATATTTTACTGATAAAAACTGAGAATTGGTTCATGCATTTGTGTACCCCAGTACTGTGAAACCCAGTACAACCAATTAACATCTGAAATTACCTCAGGAGTTAATTAAGTCTAATTGTTGGTAATTTTTTCTTCTCAGTATATATCCACATTTTTTTGGAAGAACTTAGAGGTTTGGTACAGAACATCTGTGGACTAATGTCATTATGAATAATAATAATGTCATTTATTTGCATCAGTGACCTGTGGTCAGGGGAGGCAAGTGAGGCAGAGCCTCACCTGTCATAATGGGAAAATAATGATAAAATTATTTATATTGCTATTTTCACCCTGGGGTTTGTACTGTAAAGTATTCATTTTTATTTAGCTTAACCAATTTTGATTATTTCTTCTTCAAAATTGCTGAATTTTCGCATTTTCCCATTCAAATGCTCGGAGGTGCAGCTCTTTGTGTGGGAAATATTTCAGTGGGGGGGTTTTAGGGGCATTGTTGTCAGTTGCTATGGCAACGAGTCTGCGTACAGCCTGTCCAATGCAGAGAGCAGGCACGTGCAGAGGGGGGTGGGGCGGCGAAGAGGGTTTGAGGCTCTGCCCCTTTTATCCTTGATACCCCTAGTTCCCTTTTTGAGTTTTTTATTTTATTTCTTTTTTTTTTTATCTGTACGTCAGAAGGCCTGCTTGTGCCCCTCAGCAATAATGTTTAGCTAAATATAATAATTTAGTAAAAAATAAACTAGTCTGGCTGCCCTCAGTCTAATAATGACTCTCAGAGCCTCCATGTTGTTCAGAACCGGGTCCAGCACCCAGTACCAGGTGGTACCGGGTGCTGACTGTTCGTTCTGCTTCTCCTTAACGTTTCTACCAGGCGGGTTAAAGCCGCTGCTGATGGGATCTGGGCTGGAGGTTCTGGGCTGTAAATAGAAGTTACTGCAGAACTTCAAGTGTTAAAGGAAGATTCGGCCCATTTAGAGTCACAAAATAAACATCAGAGAAAAAACTGTAGCAATAATTAGAACCGCAGCAAAAAGCCAAACATGCCATAATTAAATGAATCAAAATGTCTCCAAAGCATCGGCGGACTGACAGGGGCCACCGGGGGATTCCAGGTAGATTCCAGGTGGATTCCAGGTGGATTCCAGAGATGCGCGTCGCAGCGGCTGTTCTTCCAGGGCCGGCCCAAGGTAATATGGGGCCTTAGACAGAACCCACCTCCCCCCGGAACCCGTCCTACTAAGAACCTCAGCATCGCTAATATGTTTCAATCTAGATCAGGTGAATCTGTGAGAGGGAGACCAGGTTTATTGGCAGAGTTTAAAATCAATCACTGATTATTGGTTATTTGCTGTGATGTATTTGTGAACAAACCCAATTCAAACACAAAGATTACACCATATTGTAGCCATGGTAACACAACAATCAAACTATCAAGATGATTCTTTAAACTTTCACAAAGTAAACTTCCTAATTAAATCCTAAATGTAGTTTTTTTTCTCAGCTGAATGCATTAAATAAAATGTAATAACATTGTCATTCTCTATAAATGATGCTACAGGTTTAAATCTATGGTCTGTGGTACAATTAAACCATTTCTAGAGGCCCCTGAGTGTCTGGAGGCCCCTGAATGGCCCCTACCAGCAGCTACTGAGTTTTCTTTGTGATATCCCAGGCTTATAATTCTAGGTCTCAGAGGTGCTAATATCAAACTATTATATAGAGTTAACCCCTTTGAGCTTTTTTGATCTATAAATCAGTCTGCAGCCAGTTTGTTGTAGAGGTTAAATAGATATTATTAGGGCTTAATTAGTAAAATAGCAGCAAATTTACTTATTTCATAACTTTATAACCTTTGACCTTCTCTCCTCTGGTCTGTTTAACAGCTACAGTCTCAGATCAGCTCAGACCTCCAGGACTGTCAGCAGCAGAAACAGAAACTTTATACCTGTTGGGGAAAATATACTACATTTGCTTTGCATTGTCCCTACATGATGGCAATGATATGTTAGGATCCAATTAAATTCTTGATTAATATAGGTTGTTGCTATGTTGTTGTACGGTGTATTAGGATCTTGTTCAATGTGTCCCTTTTTAACTTTGAGCCCCTGCCCCTCCAAAGGTCTCTGCACGGCCCTGCAGTTACGTTTTCAGTTCTGATTTAAAGGAGTCAACAATTTCTTCACATCTCAGGTTTTCATGGAGATTGTTGCAGAGCTGAGGGCCACATAAACTAAACACTGCCTGCCCTTGTTTTAGTCCTGGAACAACCAGCTACTGTCCAGTAACTTGCCACCATCGGCATGTGAATGCTTGTGTGAATGGATGAATGACTGGTTGTATTGTGAAGTGCTTTGGGGTCCAAGACATTTACCATTTTTACCATCTTTGCACAATCGTGGTTTCCCCAGGAGATGGCGCCATTGGTAATAGTTTACCCTGAAAGAGGCACTGTAGTAGCTCGCTGGGAGCTACTACAGTGCAACTTTCGGATGCCTCCCTGCTCCAACACCTGAATAAAATGGCTGAATCCTCTCAGCAGCAGTCATGCAGCTCTGCAGAAGTCTGATATTTCGTTCACGTGTGTTGGAGAAGGGATGCAATACATGGTGCGGTTATTAGCGCTACTGCCTTGCAGCAAGAAGGCCCTGACTTTGAATCCCAGCCAGGACCATGGAGCTTGCATGTTCTCTCTGTATATGCTTGGGTTCTCTCCAGGTACTCTAGCTTTTTCCAATAGTCCAAAAATACGCATGTTAGCTTATTTGGTCATGCCTAATTGCCCTTAGGAAAGAAGATGTATATGCATGGTTATTTGCAACGTGTGCAGGATGTACCCCAGCTCTCAGCCACTGAATACTGGAGATAGGCATCTGCCCTTCTGTGACTTTGCATGGTTAAATAGGTACAGGTGGTAGATGGAAATAATATATAGTGAAGAAATAACTTAATCATAACTATCTTGCCCTTCTCTCCCTCTAAATGAATAATTCTCATCTTTTACTAATTCAGATATGTGACATTTTGAGTTCTGGTAGGTGGCAAATCCAAATCTTTGGCAACTTCAGCTTCCTCATCTCCATTATCATATCATTATAATAGACCACGATCCTTCCTTTTCTTTCTTTTAGGGTAGACTGTGCAGATAGCATGATGTACACAGTACTGCAAGAATCAAACAAATATATCTTCCTTTTTTGCATGCACACCATTTTTCAAGCACTTGTACATCCATCTGTACCCATGTAGCCTCGCAGGAGATGCTGGAATGTGTGTGTGATGATGTGTTTGGTCGTAAGCGCGAGGGGGAATTTCACAACAAGATGGCACCCTGGGCGGTTGCCCATGTCGTCCATGTCAGAAACCGCTAATGATGTACGGAATTAAGATTCCTTACATCATTAGCGGTGTAAGGAACCGCTACTGATGTAACGGTTCCTTAAATCAGTAGCAGAACCGTTACTGATGTAAGTAACATCATCCCGAAGGCAGACAACATGCCTCAATGGTGTCTGAACAACATGGAGGCAGAGAAACTCATTATTAGACTGAGGGCAGCCAGACTAGTTTATTTTTGCTAAATTATTACATTTAGCTAAACATTATTGCTGAGGGGCACAAGCAGACCTTCTGACATACAGATTTTAAAAAATGTAAAATTTAAAAAATTTTTTTTGAAAAAACCCCCCCAAAAACTCAAAAAGGGCATTATTGGCATCAAGGATGAAAGGGGCAACAGCTCAAGCCACCTTTGCCTCCCCTCTGCACATGCCTGCACCACTGTACTTAATTTGGAAGATGATTCATAATTTCTCCCAACATTTAAATGTCTTACTTTTAAACTGGCATTATTAACATTTTTTTAAACTTGTGTCCCATACTAAGGAATATTTATCATGTGGTATGCATTGCCTACTAAATGCCAGCCACGTGGGTTTGAGTCATTGTTTAAATGAATTTATTTATGCTGGCTGCCAGTAGGTGGCAGTAATAAGATAGAGAAGTCTGAGTCAAACCCCAAACTTAGAAAAACAAGTAGCTCTCTACTGGTAACATTTATGATTTTTTTATTTATTTATGTATTTATTTTGCCATTGCGTTGAGAGGACGTGTCTCCTTTGTACAACAGGAGAAGGCGAGCCGTGCTACAAAATGTTGGACTCTCCACTAAAGTGATGAAAGCGGGTGTGCAGTGAGTTGCACTGCAGGGATTTCCCATGTTCCACCACAGTACGCGTCCTGCCTCACGTACGCTTTCTCTGAGTCCGACGTGCTGTGACGCTGGGGGTAAAGGAGGAAGAGAATCAAACTTTGACTTCCTCAACGCGAAGAGTGATTTTAATTATTCAGACTGAATAAAAAAAAAAACTTCATCGATCCCAAAGGGAAATTAAATGTTGTAGCTCATTAATTCAAATTCAGAAGAGTTATTATAGTGGAATATAAGTGAAAATCAGTAATCAAATGCTATAGTAATAATATTGTATAAAAGGGAAAAATTACACATTCAAATTTCTTCTAACATTCAGTCCTTTAGGAAACTATAGGCAAAATAGGGTCTGGGTTAAATTGACCGTGTAGTTTAATCCTGAACTGTATGATGCAATGCAGAGGGACTAACCTGCTAACGACCCAACCAATAGTTTTTATTATTATTATTATTATTATTATTCCCACCTGCTGTAGCTCCTTTTCCTAAGTCTGTCTACAGATAGCGATGGTTTCCAGGTTTTATGTGAGCAATATTCGGTCACATTAACTAATTATTACGAGAACGTGAGAAAAGATTACATCATTCTCTACCATTCGGTCTCTGGCATCCTGTCATCGGTGCCTGTCTCTGTCTGCTTTGATCGCCGGCTATTTATTCATTTAATAATCCGTCAACAAAAAAAAAACACGGCTTTCTTTATTAGATGATAAAGTCCTGCGAACATGAGATCAACCATCAGACCACTGGTAACCATCAGTCTGGTCGCCATAGCAGCTGCAGAGAGACCGTGAGGAGTCCCTCGTTCGGAATGGACAGCAGCGGATGAGGTGACGTCACGTCGCTATGGTGACCCAGGCAGTATAAATAGTGAAGCCCGACCCGCGAGCTGCGCACACTGACTCAAGCAGCATCAGCAGTGAGGTAAGACTGAGCTCCGCGGTTTAACATCTTTGTATAATTCAGGTCTCTAAACTATATTTCCATATAATTTCCATTATATCAATATTGTTATCTGAAACGCCTTCAAATATAAATAAACTTTTATCGCCATAGACGTTCTACGTCACTTGCGGAAGCTTGTGGCCACGATGTGTTCGCAACCACTTCCAATGTTAATAAATCAGGTGTTGTGGTGCAGAAAGGACTACATTGGGATGTGAAGGAGTGCTATGTAGCTAAGTTATTTTTCTGACCAGTTCTGTTCGCAGTTTGCTTTTAAACGATGCCTGTAGGAAGACAGACGGGAGAATGGGAGGGGATGCGCAATGGCCTCTTAATCTGGAAGAGAGACTGTCCTTACTCCTTGTAACAAAGTTGGTTTGCTGCATATTGTCACGCTTGCGCTCAAAATGCGCCACGGTGGAAATTGTGCTTAACGGAAAGCGGAATTGTCACAATTTTCGACAAATGTGTTGAAATGTAGAAAACTACTCTGTGCGAGCAACGTGACTTTGTAAGCTCGCAGCGCTGCATCTGCGGAAGTAGGCTGGACTCCATGTTATGTAATCCGCTGCACGAAAACCAAGCTGTATTTCTCCCTTAGCTTAGCAAAAAACGCTAAAACACTGAGGTTTTTAAAGAAAAGTCATGATGGAGAGTCCCACAGAGTGGCTTCTTGGTCATATTGTTTCACGTGTGCATCACGCAGAGTGATAACACTGGTGCTGAGACGAATAAATGAAGCTACGTGCCTGCTCTGCTCTTCACCATGAAGTCTGACGACGTTACACACTCGAGGGATGAATGGGATTCCGTAGTCACGGGATTTAGGGGCCAGAGTGACGAGAAACAAAGTGAATAGGAATGACTTGATATAGGGGGTAAAAAGGCAGGTTAAAACTCGTATTATTGTATTCCTTTGATGCAACCGTGGGGCAGAGAAAAAGTGGCGCAGTGTCGCGTGATTCTGCCGCAGTTTGACACGACGCTTGACGGACCTGTTGACGAGGCTTGTTGACGAGGCCTCGTTTTTATCTGAAAGCATTTAGGCATTTTTTACTGCATTAAAACTGATAAGAGAAGGGACGTTGTGAAAAATTAAACCATGGATAATTTTCTCTCGTGTGGTTTTGGTAGCTTACAGGAAGATGCAGCCATGTCAGACTGGATGAAGGTCATGACTCGAGATGATGAAGGGCACACCAGGCCCAGGGCTGCTTCACTGATGTGAATCGACATTTTGTTTTTAATCTCAGTAACTTCGTATTTTTCTCATTGCAGCTTACCTAACACCATACTGAAGTGAAGGTTGCAGGCAGTAAGCAGCATCTTAGCATTAGCTATGACCTAGCTTGCTTGTAAAGGCCTCAAGCATGTAGTAGTAGAAAATAAAGTCTTATTCGTTCTTTAAGTAAATATTTTCTATTCTCTTGCTTTTTTGGATATTAAAACATATTTACATCAATAACTTATCACTATTTTGTCATTTTTAGTAATATTAACAAGTCATGTTAGCTAATTTGGCTCCTCATGCTAATGATGTCCATACATATAATAACAGTTTGTGTTAGCTCACTTTGCTTATACTTAAGAAAAGGCTACAAACTTACAAATACCTTCTGACTACCACTAATTAGCCTGTTAGCCAATGAGAGAAGTCACAGCTAACCTAAGCTACCATAGCACTGAAGGATGTGAATAGTCCCTGCCAGACATGGCAGGTTGCTGGTACAAAGGTATAGCAGGCTCTTATAAGTGCATGTGTTTTTCTCACATCTGCTTCTGTCGGCTAAAGCCTTGCTGCAAAAAGCATAGGGTAAAGCAATGATGATGGCCCTGAAGTTGCTGCTCTCTGCTGGTCAGCCGGATGAAAGATGGCGATTAGGTTTTTCTCATGCTTACAGAGAAGACCGTTTTTGCTGTTCCTCACCAAGAAAGTGCCTAGCTTTAGCTTTAGCTTCCATCTTTACAAGTTTCAGAACGTGGCTCCCAGATACACCTCCTACTCATGGTCATTTACATACTCGACTCATTCATTCCCTCTGAGCTAGTTCTAGATGAACTGAGTTTTCCCCCCTGAGTGGTGGTTTGGTTAGTATGAGTGTCGCGTTTGATCATGCAGCAGCGCCTACGAACCAGTCATTGACTCGGCTTTGTGCGAGAGGAAGAGAGACTCAGAATGACTCAGCGTTCTTTGCCTAACTGTCACCACTTTTAGGAAATGAGCCATCCCACAGGAAAGAAGGTTCACACATGGCGCCGTAGCTCAATAAAATCCTCTCAGTGGAATATTCCAAATTAGCCTGTAAAGTTGCAAAGAAATGTGAGAAACATCACATTGTTGCTCATATTCTTTCTTTTCCTTTGCTTTGTTGCCACGTATACTTCTTCCTGAATTTCTGCATTTTGTTACACAACACATCTGCAGAGTTTTCTGGATGTTGTAGCATTTTTTTATTTAAAACAAATTTAATTTACAGTATTATGGTGCAATATCTGCTTTTTCTTAGTATTGTGCCAGTTTAACTAATATTTGTAGCAACATTTCGCTACAGCAGGAAACACAGCCCATGTGGGGTCAGTTAGAAGCCAGACGCATCCTTGTAAACTTTGACTGTGTTTGCAAATTTTAGACAAGTGATGTGATGGTGATGAACATTTGAGTGACTCGTTCAAAGCCGCAGAGAGACATCTCTAAGGCGAGAATAAAAAACAAGCAGACATGGTGCTGAAGAGGAGGTGAGAGAAACTGTAAGTAAAGGAAAGTTCTTTTTGTTGCACAGAAAAAGAAAAATCCGACTCCAAAACTCCGAAAGAGGCGGGTCGGAGGAAAAGACATTACCTAATTGGCTATTCTGCAATGTCTCTGTCCAATCGACCCACTGCAGTGGAAAAACACTGAGGAGAAAGAGGGTGTGACAGAGGAATAGGAAGCTGGGGGAAGGTTTGAATAGCCAAGGGCGGACGAAGGAGAAAGGCTGGGGGGTGGGGCGCTCTGGTGTGGGAAAGTGAGGATGCACTCGGGTCAACTTGCTCGCATTCACTCACCCTGGTGAAATCTCCAACCAGTGCATAAACTGAGGCAAAGTTAAGAAAAGAGAAAACTTGATGAACTAGGGAATAGGTAAGGGTTTGCAGGAAATAGGACGAATGAGTGCAGTGAAAATGCTGCATCATGTTTGTCTCTGATCCTCTCGCGCATGCAGTTTTTAAAATCTGCACCACCTGGTGCAGTCTGGGGAATTTAACCTTTTTTGGTCACTGGCTATGAGTCATTCCTCCCCCCAGTGGTCCCTGAAATTCATCCCTCCTGCTGTTTGTGAGCTGAAAATGGGCCAGAGCTTGGGGGAGGGGAGGTTGTGCAAAAACAAGAGAATCAGATTCAGCGGCCGCTGAGGGGTCAAATTTAAGCTATAGGGACTCACTGAATTTTAATGATTGTATCTGGATTTGGGGTCATGAGAGAGGTCATGTCGGAGTAGTTGTGGGTCAGACAGAAGAGGGGAAATGGATCAGAATATTGGGGGTTATCTGGGACAGACTTATGCAGATGAGAGGGAAGATCAGTAAAATGCTGTATAAAGTTGTTGGTTCTTTCGTGTTTGAGTTTGCTGTACTACATTTCCCATAATTCTGTATTCCACATCTTTTCTTTTTCATACCTTAATCATTTAATTGAACCTACTTTCAGTTGGAGCAAATGATACCCTGAAGCTTTGTCTTATTTTCCTGACCTGCCTTCATTGTCAGATCTGAACTGAAGGTTTTTCTTCACCCTCCTTTCCTTCCTTATCGAGGAAACTCCAGAACAAAAAACAATAGTAACAGCTTATATCTTGCGGTGTTTTGCCATTATGTCCTGTTTTTTAATTGCCTCCTCTTCTAACATATTAATGAGTGCCAGCAGACTGGAAGCTGCAGCCATCAGTGTGTTACCTCGCTACTCTCCACCACACAATGGTGTCTCTGTGAGCGGTTCAGAGTGAGTGCAGTCTGAACACCAGACTGCGGCTAACTGTGCCATCTGTTGAAAAGAGGCACAACTTCAGGGTGAAGTTAGTGAATATAACCCTTGGAACGTTTTATATCTGCTTGCTACGTAAAATCTGGGATACATTTGTATTTTAAGTTTACTTAGGTTAAGTTTAATTACCAGATTATTCCCATTTATGCATCGAGACATATACCCCTAACTAGCTGAGTTTAGTAAACTCTTAGAAAGTTAAGCCATCAGGGCAGAAAAAGGTCTGATAATTGCATCTTTAATAGAAAAAAAGCATAAACACTTTACACCACTTGCAAATCTGGTTTACGTTTAGGTTTCATTTGAGGTTTTCAAGCTGATTTTAAAAGTCAAAAATAATTATTGGCGATCAGACAATGCAATAAAGTTGCATTGTTTAATTGCCATTAATTGGCTGCATGCAAACATGATATGAGAAACTTTTCTGCAAAACAGAACTTCCTTAGTACCCTATTAAAGATATTTGCATTTATGCTTCTACTTTTTGCAATTATTGTCTCTTCGATGAAAAATTCTTCCTTTTTTACAAACTATTGCAACTTCCATCCTCCTTCCTCCGTGCCCTTCCATTTACCAATCCCTCAAACGGCCTCCGGGCAGCACTGAAGGACACAAACGGGATTGCTTCGTCAAGTGTGTGCAGGTTTACATGCATGACGTGCCTCGGCGTGTCGCCTCATCAGGGAAGCGGTGAAATTAGGACATTTTCCACATCTGGAGCCACATGTTTGAGATTCAGCTTCTTGTTCAGCAGAAATTTCCACCTGCTTTAAGATGCAGAACGGACCACACACTGTTGGATCGGTTGTCAGCGGAGCGGCCATTTTGTTCTGGGAACCCAGGGCAACTGCTTCTGTGCAGAGAAAAGTGAGACGTTGGTATTCATGCAGGAGGAGAGGAAGCAGATTACAGGAGGAGGAAAGCTTCCCTTGAATTTTGTGAAAACACGAAGTGGAAACAGATCTGTCATGATGTACACACACTCTCCTGTTTGTCACTCCTTTAGTGACCTTGTGTTACGGATGCTGGCTGCAGAACATAAAATGGCTGCTCTACCTTGAAGAAAAAACAGAATAAAGCACAGAAACAAGATCATAAAGAGCCTTTTGGATCAATCAGAGAACATAATAGTTAATAGCAGTTCAATAGTTGACTCCAGGTGTGAAAAAGTACAGTATCGGTGTCATTACGGTCACAGGATACTCCAGATATCATCAGCATCATTGTGTGTGCTGTTCTGTGAGGTAAAATTCATGACTTGTAATCTGGTTACCCCTGCAGTCTATTTAAAGTACTCCCACAATGCATTTCAGCGGATTGACAGCTTGTACCCAATGCCCCAACACACAACAGATTAGGAGATTAGAGTAGCTGAAAATGACAAGCCGGTGCCACCTTACCTGTTCCACACACACACACACCCACACACACCAAGCTGAAGTATTTTGGACACATATTGTTGATATATTAATATGGTTTTCTGTTACAGACGCACTAATCAGGCATTTTTAAGCCGGTTTTCAGTTTTCTAAAATGTCTGACCTGCCCATCATTATTTTAAATGACTTAGTTTTTATTCTGTGGACTAAAACTCAGGTTCTTTGATAGATGAATCTGATCTTTACTAAACTCAAAGTGTGTCAGAAATGATGGGGCTTCTTTGATGCAACTAATAAAAAGAGGGGAGAACAAAAACCCCAAAGATTTTTAATAATTTGATCTGCAGATAAAGGCAAACTGGCTGATTTGCAGGCTCTGGCCAATTTATTAGTGCATTTCATTTTCAGCTGATGCTGCACTGCAGTATTTTGTGTATTTAGCCCTAAATGGGTCACAAACGGTCACATGATTTCCTCAAAGTTTTATCATGTACTATAATATAACCATCATAATCATCTATACTTAACTCATAAGCAGAAATATTAAGGAATACCATGAATACTTAGCAGATTATGTAACAATCTCCATGTTTTAAGCAGATGCAGTCCTGCTTAGAGTTGAATCAAAAGGGACATGAAGGTGGTTGATCCTGCAGATGAATGAACTGTATGAAACGGCGAGGAAAAGCAGAGAGAAGAGGAGGTTGAATAGTTGTGTCACAGCCAGACCTTCCCCTCTGCTGGGCTGGCGGACACGTCTCTTCGCTGCGCTGCATACCAGCCGCTTCCTCCCGGCCTTCGGATCGCTTTGTTTTCTAAACATGCCCCTGCATGGTGCAGCTCCTCCACGCCTCAGCAGAGCAGGCTGGGGAAACGCAGATTTTAATGGCCTGTATTTTTACCTCCTTCGTTGATGTCAACCAGAGCCGCAGAACCTGGTTGTAACGAGGTGTGAGCTGCTGCCGGCCTGTCCTCAGGTCACTTGTAGCACAGAGAAACCTCAGGCGCTGTGTTTTCATCAGAAATTACACACAAGGAAGATTTCTGCATGGCTCAATTCTAATGCACATTCCTGTGCTTGATTGCAGAGAGGATTTTTAGAGATATGATGACAACTGCATATTGCTATTGGCTCTAACTTGAATCTGTGGAGTTTCAGCCTACCTGATCATAGAAAAATACAGATTTCATTTAAACAAATCAAATTTTCTACATTTTCACAAATAGAGCATGTGGCTCAGAATTCACCTTTACCTACACAATCTGTAATTTTTTCACTATTTTCTTTTTATTTTCATATTACTCAGGCTTGTTGTGTAGAAAACAGAGTTTATGGGTTGGTAGCAACACGATTTACCAGTCCGACCTGATTAGCTAAACTCGTTTAAGATAATCGCTTTTGTTAAAGCCCTCACAAATCATCTTGTTTGTTTTTTTTTTGTCACCCCTGATGTCTGTTGTTTAAACTCAATGCTGTTAAAATGTTGACATTTTAGGTTAGTTTACGTCAGTCATTTGGCTTGTGTTGATTCTGACCGGCGTTTGTTTTGTTGTGCAGGTAACTCCACAGCCCCTAAGCAACATCAACCATGTCAGACCTCTGTGTTGGAATCAATGGGTGAGTTTGAACCTCATGTTTTATAAGCAGGATCAGAAATGACTGTCAGGAAAAGGAAAGGGTCAAGTGGTGATGGTCACTTCTCAAAGTTATCTGTGAAATATCACCTTCTGACACCGTCACTTTTGTCCCCAACATCAGGGAAAGTATTTAAATGCGCAGTTGAGTTTACCTTTTAGCATCATTTTTGAGATTCTCACAAAGTACGATGTACATATGTCTCATGACAACTATTATTTAATGTTGATAAAGATTTAAAAATCGGATGTTTGACATCTATCTGTCCATCTCCGCAGCTTCGGTCGCATTGGCCGCCTGGTCCTGAGGGCATGCCTCCAGAAGGGCATCAGAGTCGTAGCCATCAACGACCCCTTCATCGACCTGCAGTACATGGTGAGAGAGCTTTGTGTTTGTTGGGTTGCAGCACAGATGTCAAACTCCAGTCCTCAAGGGCCACTGTCCTGCAACTTTTAGATGTGCCTCTTCTGCACCACACCTGAATAGAATAATTAGGTCACTAGCAAGGCTCTGGAGAACTGATCTACACAAGGAGGAGGCAATTATGCCATTTCATTCCAGTGTTTTGTACCTGTGGCACATCTAAAAACTGCAGGACAGCGGCCCCTGAGGACTGGAGTTTGAGACTCCTGGGTTACAGCATGCTATCACACTTTCACTGTAGAAGTGAAAGTGTGATAAAAGCAGAGATGTGGAAGAGTCACATACTTAGAACCAGGGGTGTCAATTGGCACCGGCCACTGGTCGAATTCAGACAAATGTATGGAATGGTGAGAACAAAGGATAAAAAGTGCCCAGAAAAATATGTCAAACTAACTGATATGTTTACCCTACAACCTTCTACTGCTGGAGTAGCTTCAGGGCCCGAGAAGGAGGGAGAGTTAGCGATTCAGGGGATTCATCGTCTGAGGATGAGGAGAGAGACATGACCGAGGGACAGATTGAGGTCAGAGGTCAGATTAGCTGCTGCCAGCCTGGTAAGAAGGAGTTCAAATGTTCATAAAGAATTAGGGATGTGCGATTTTAATCATTAATCAATTTTTTGGATTTTGAAGATTACATTTTTTTGGAACATCTACAACTTCTATTTATATTTATTTGGACTTTCAATGCAGGTTGTATTAGGGCCAGGCTATGATATTTTTAGTTATAAGAAGGAATCTTATGATAATACATTTGAAATAATGCAAAAAAAGTCATAATTTTATGACAGCTGCAACATGGAAAATGAACGAGGAATGTTGTGCCTGGCCTTAATGCTCATACAAAATCACAGAAGGGATAGTAAGAGCCTCATTTTGAAAATATTTTCTGACTTTTCCTTATTAGAAAAGAAAATGAGCAAAAAAAAAAGATTAAAATCAGATCTGGTGTGAAAAATTCTTTAATTTTATTTTGAGATATATCTTCATGTAGGGAGGGGGAAGGTGTGTGTAGGTGCGTGGGGGTGTGCGTGTGTAGGCTTGTGTGTGAGTGGCAGCTGACTCGCAGTCAAAAGAACATTGTAATAACACAGGAATGATGATGGCCTGTGGAATGAGCAATGACCATGTTTTGGCATGTAATAATAACAATAATTCTGAATTAAACAGAAAAAGTAAAAAAAAAAAAATAGAAGTTAAAATGATTAGAGACACATCTTCACTAATTACCATCTGGGGAAGTTGTGGCCAAAATGTATAAACGCTGAATATAGGAAATAATGTCAAGACTTATTCTATTCAATTAGACTTAAAGCATAAAACCAGAATATCTGAGCAGTAACTTCAGCAATGTGCTGTTGCATTATGTTAGTTAAGCTGGTGGCAGAGAACAAAAACGTTTCTCAAGAGGAGTCGAGGAAAGAACAGAAAGTTAAAAGTCGGTTTCTTAATGAAAGGATTGAGAGGCGATTTAATGTGATGAAGCTTGTTAAAGCGACTGGAGGTCTAGACTTTCAGTAACTACCCACGATTGAGGGTTTTGATGTCACACATGCCATCCAGCTGTGGCACAACAGGAAAGAAAAACACTCAGAATCTGGATCTGAATCCAGAAACTAAAGAAAAGACTGAAAAGTGATTGTTGTGGTTAAAGTTTGATGTTTGTAAATGTTTAAATATAACTTATTGCACTACCCCACTGTTAAGTGGGGTCTGTATAAGTACATATGGATGCTAAGCTTCTTGTCAATAAATTGTTTTTCTTACAGAAAAGAATGAATCATGTGATTTATGTAATTTGATTGTACCGGTGGGAGTTGTAACAAAAATGAAAAACAGTGAAAAATGGCTAGTGAAACGTTTGAGTGGTTGATAAAACATTAAAAAATTAATTTCCACCCATTCATTGAAGTTGCAGATTAGTTTTGTTTCGCCATTAAAAACAGTAGATCTTCCATCTTGTGAGTGGCATTTGCCCTTTGTGAATCAATCCAGTGTTTGAAAAATTAATTTGGTCAACTGTTTTAATGCAAATTATATGGATTCATTTTAATATTTTACAATAACAACAAAATAGAAAAGACAACAACTAAGAGGACAATGATTTAAACTGACATTAATTCACCTCTTGGAGTATTCAAGTATATCAAACCACCGCATTTAGCTTAAATTTAGTGAGAGTAACTAAACTGTATATTTATATGATCTGTTTTTTTATTTTAATTATTTAAAAGGTATATATAAAACTCTCTGAACCCCAGTATTAGATGTTTTTTTTTTTGTTGTTAACGCTGTTGAAAATGTGTAGGTCTTTAGCCCTAATATTGCTAAATGTCAGATATTGTAATAAAATGGCAACAATGACATCCAATCCAGATACTTGTTCTCTGAAATGGCTAAAAGTCACACATGCATATTTTTCTATACCAAGTATTATTGTAGGTTAATATTAGTTTTATATAGAAATATCTTTCACGTTAAATGTTTTAAAGCCAAATCAAAAACTACAGCTTGTGAAACTTTTCTCCGTGACTCATTATTTCTTGCCCTCCCTTTCATAGGTCTACATGTTCAAGTACGACTCCACCCACGGCCGTTACCATGGCGAGGTCTCCCATGATGGTGGCAAGCTCTACGTTGATGGCAAAGCCATCTCTGTTTTCCAGTGGTAAGTGAAGACGCTTGATTATCCTTCAGACTTCCTGGCATCTGCAGATTCCAGGAGGCTGATGTGGTGTTGGACTTAGCATACAGTGTGATTATGAAGATGGTTATTGTTTTAGACAGATTTTTTTGAGCGAATATTGTGTTGTTTTTTTATGTGTGTGAGTGAATTCCTGGCTTTGGAATGAGGCTTTCTGCTTCACTGTCTGCGGCAGCTGTTGGTTTAGCTCATTGTGTTTCAGAGTCTCAGCTCTGGCGATGGGAAAACCGACAGGACGGTTATAGAGGAGACATTCCAGCTTCACGACACATAAACCTTCCTGTCAATTTACATACCAAGGACCTGAATGCTAAATTCAGGATCTACTTTTCTCACTCGGATAGAGCCAACACAGATTCATTTGCCGCCGTCTCCTTTGTTTCCTCCAGTATGAAGCCTGCTGAGATCCCCTGGGGCAACGCTGGCGCCAAATACGTCGTCGAGTCCACTGGAGTCTTCCTCAGCCTGGAGAAGGCCAACGTACGTACACACAAAGAAACGCTCAGCGGATTACCCACGGCAAAGAGGGATGACTCGCTTTCTAACCTCCTTTTTCATCATGTTTCGAACTCAGGCTCACATCCAGGGGGGTGCACAGCGTGTGGTCGTGTCCGCCCCCTCACCTGATGCCCCCATGTTTGTCATGGGAGTTAACGAGGACAAATACGACCCGTCCTCCATGACCATCGTCAGGTAATGATCCCTTTGAATATTATTTCTAACTTGCAGTATTTTACAAGCCTGTGTGAGTAATGATGCGTTTTTATCTGGTTCTGTATAGTAATGCCTCCTGCACCACCAACTGCCTGGCTCCCCTGGCCAAAGTCATCCACGATAACTTTGGCATCGAGGAGGCTCTCATGGTAAGAAACACCTGATAGTCCAGTTAACTCGGTTTGTTTGGGGACCAAAGTTGCAATATTTGTTACATTTTCAGTCGGTGTGTTAGTTTTCACATTGCACACCTCCCCAAACAAACTGGACTTTCTAGCTGAACAGACTAGAGTTTGACTAAACAGGCCTGGTGTTATCCGGATATTTCGCTGCATTTATATATTTTTGGTAGTCTTAAAGGCGTCAGTGCTTCACCCAGTGTAACTCTGCCTCCTGCAGACCACAGTCCACGCATACACAGCCACCCAGAAGACAGTGGACGGCCCCAGCGCCAAGGCCTGGCGTGACGGCCGCGGCGCCCACCAGAACATCATTCCAGCTTCCACCGGCGCTGCCAAGGCTGTGGGCAAAGTCATTCCTGACCTCAACGGGTACACGACTGACTGCTCTGCTGCTAATTCTGTCAGAAAGCATAAAGCAGCAACGGAAAAGGGTCTAATCTTTCTCTCTCTCTCTCTTCTTCTAGCAAGCTGACAGGAATGGCTTTCAGGGTGCCAGTGGCGGACGTGTCCGTCGTGGACCTGACCTGCCGTCTGTCCAAGTCCGCATCCTACGCCGAGATCAAGGAGGCCGTCAAGAAGGCCGCACACGGACCCATGAAGGGAGTACTGGGCTACACTGAAGACCAGGTATTTCCCTGAACCTTTATCTCTTTATTTATATAAAACTGAGATCTGTTTGTAATCTATAACGTTGGTGTTTGCCAGGTTGTGTCCTCTGACTTCGTCGGAGACACCCACTCCTCCATCTTCGATGCTGGCGCCGGCATCTCCCTTAACGACAACTTTGTCAAACTCATTTCCTGGTGAGTTTCTAACATATGCTAAGCCTGTAGAGCAAGAATCCTTCCTAATCTAATGAGATGCACTGAAATAAAATTAAAATTAAGGTCAACTTTTACTTACCTTTGTTTTTCCTTCCAGGTATGACAATGAGTACGGCTACAGCAACCGTGTTGCTGACCTGCTGCTGTACATGCACTCCAAGGAGTAGACACTTCCTGTCCTGAGAGGAAGTGAGCAAAGGGACCACCGCTAACCATCATGAATCCTTCCCTTCTTTTACACAAAAGCTCCACCCATAGCCAAATCATAGCATCTTCGACCCCTTTAGCTCTACTACAGTATATGTAGGCAGCAGCAAATGTGTGTTTGAGTGTTTTGAGTTCATCTGTGTTTTCCTTTAATGACAAGGCGACAATTTGGTGAAAGTATTTGTGTCCGTGTTCCCCGTCTCCAACTCCCACGGCTGATTTAGATGTGTAATTATGACTGAGTACTATGGTAACTTCTGTATCCATCTCACTGTTAGTGTGATTTTAAAAGCTTTGTCACCAGAGAAAGGAGGAACCTGAGCGGCAGACCTACTGTAATTATGACTCAAGAGTTGGAAAAAATAAAGTTTGAAAAAACCCTTAACTCCTCTTTCATGGTCCAGCTTCATTTCTTTAGAATGGATTAAATGTGTAGTTTGATGTCATATGAACTTTCTGAGAATTTAGGTGAGGAAAACAATCTGTCATATTTTAAATTTACGTTTAGTTTGTGTGTAAAATTGACTGAAAGGGCTAAAAGATGCAGATTTTAAAGTAAACTTAGTGGCTGAATGCCTAAATACACCAAACAAATCCAGGAAAGCTTAAAGATGATGTTTACGAGTATTGCTTCAAAATATTAATACTTCAGAACCACAAATCACAGTAGCTGGATTGGCTAGTACCATTTGAAATCCAGCGACAGTGGATGAACTGGGCTTTAATCACAGCTTTGTTCACACATAAAACAAGAGGAGAAACCAGTCCTAGACGAAACGAACAGGATAAAGCAGCAACGATTTGGTCAAAGTGCCAAGTTATTCATTCAGGCGTTCATTTTCTGGCCAGCCAATCAGCTGAGAGAGGATACATTTGATAGAGAATAGCTCATTCTTAAAATACCGTGGGCATATAACATCAGGTAGAAGTAAAAAGCACTCTTTCAAAAGTAATTTACAACTGTAAACCTTTGCAAAAATAACAGTTTGATTGCAACGTATGGCTTACTTTTGTTTTAAAAAAAATTACACACACCCCCCCACACACACACACCAGAAAGATGTTTTAAAAAAAAACAATAGTCTATCTTCTGAAACTCAAAACAGCTGAATATGTTTCATAAGGTAATTATCGTACTTAATTTCTCCACACAGCCTGCACACTCACTTCATTAGGCACTCCTGTCCATACTTAACACTAACCCATCTTCAGCTGGCTACTTCCGGTTATGATTATAGATCATAACGCGGAGCTCAGATTCTCCACACCGCAAAGTACCAAAGCAGTTCTGAAGGAAACAGCGGGTCTAACCCTCTACTTGCTAGTTGTACCTAAATAAGTGTCCGGTGAATGGATTTATTTTGGTCTACATTCTTCACCTTTGATCAAGAGTTTAAAATTGTAATACTAGAGAAACACCAACAGGTGGAGCCAAAATCCTTCTGTGTGTAAACCCACTGACCCAAGAAAAGTTCATCTAACTGCGGTAGTTGATACATACAAACCAGTTGCATCTGTTTTATGCAATACTTGGAAAGTTTTGTTTTGACCTTAAAGATCAAATACCTAGATTTACCTTTATAAACAGTGGACCTTTTCATGAATAAATATATTTTAGGGCCATGTTGTAACTCTCATCATCAAATATAGCATAATCCCCGCCCCCCCAAAAAATTCAATATCTCAATATATGCTTAGAAAATGTTTATATTGACTACAAGACTACAAAAACAAAGGATACTTGCTTTGTTTAATTAATTTTTTCTTTTCTGACTATACTTCCTGGTGAGGACTCCAACCCAATGGAAAGACTCTTTACTTTATTCCTCTTAGATGCTTGTGTTTTGGTCTTAAATCTTAGATTTGTAAGGAAAATGCATTAATGGTTTGAGGGGCAGAGTTGAGAATGTGAATTTTGTCCACGGAAACAAACACAAAGCTGCTTTTGGTGGATGCAGTGATAGTGAGGGCACCGTGTCCTCACTGGAACAAGTATTGCAATGCAGTGCATCCTCTGTCATGTAGGAGGTGGATGTTCGCCCCCAGACAGCAGGCTATATGAGACAAGAAGGTGCCGTTTGTGACCAACAGAACCACCCTCACTGCAGTGCGACACCTGCTGGATGAAGAAGGTATTGCCATCAAACAGCTGACTAAGCTGGTAGCATCAGAAATATGTGCCTGGCCTTTATGTTTCTGTACAGATCACACAAGCTTAAAGGGTAATTATCAATATATATAAACTACTGGTCCTATTTGTACTAATGAGAAGGTACTAGCATTTTATTTTTTACAAAGACTTTAATTAGGTGTATTTTCCCTACTTACAATAAAAAGTAGGGAAAAATGTGTTGTTTTTTTTATCATAGAACTTTGACAGAGATGTCCAAAACGACAAACACCACTATACACACACCATATGAAATTTAAAAGCACAAATTGTTTAATTTATTTATTGCAACAGTTCTTTGGTGAACAGTTCACTTATACTCGTACTTCCTACAGCATTTTAGTGCAATCTAAACTTCCTGATTACACTAAAAGCAAATGAGGCACTCGATTATCCGCGTGTCTTCTGAAAAATTCAAATCCTGTGCTTTACATGTAGCCTGATATTGCCGTCAGATCTCCAAGACTACGTCGAATTCGGTAAATTTGAATCAAATATGGAGGAGACAACCTTTTACCAAATGCTCAAGATTTGATTGGCTTAACTTCTCTTTGCCTATTATAGACGTTGCTGTTTACATGCTAAGCTCTATAATCTCTCTGCCGTGCTACTAATGCACAAGTTGGAATATGATAGATGTACAGTGTCCACCTGCTGTATTGGCAAATACAATATTATTGTATTGAAGTAAAAAACCTCTGATGCTTTTAATTCCAGTGCTGCTGACCATCTTTGTGATCAGAAGGACCAGAGTCTGTCATCACTTTGATTGTTTTAGCCAATTCAAAGAATAAAATCATTGTAAAATATGTCTTTGAATTGTTTTCTGTCAAGATGACATTACGGCTGAGTTAGTTACCCAGACGTCGTTCATGACATACTGTTTATTTACAGTGGCAAGGTTTCAGTGCTGCCGGAGCGTTTTCTTTTCTTTCACATTTTTGTCACATCACACCACAAATTTCACAAATCTCTGGTTTTATTGGGATTTTATCTGACAGGCTCACAAAAGAAACAAATGAAATTTCTATTGAATTTCTATTCAGACCTCTGAATAAAACGGAGTGCGACCAGTTGCCTTGCGAAGACTCCTTTATAGTGAACTCGATACCATGTTAAAAAAGGACTTGAGACTGGGGGGAAAGTTCACCTTCCCACAGGAACATCAGCTGCAATGGCACGGTTCAGACCACATTCATGTGTTTGAAGGGCCCAGTTAAAGTGCTAAGTCCAAATTAGAATCTGATGTCCACAGACAACCCTCCATGCAGACTCACTGATCTTGAGCTAATTGGCAAAAAAAATAAAATAACCCGTATAATTATAAAGCTGTTACAGACATAACCCCCCAAAAAACTACATCTTTGGCTGCATCAAAAAGTTGCCATGTTTCCTTCTCCATCCACCTTACAGGTTTGCACTAATTTGTGTTGCTCAATCTTATGAATGATAATAATAATAAAAAATACATCTCGAGTGGTTTGTGACAAACTCTAATAAAGCTAGTGAAGCTTTTAACAGCACATTTGTACATCATCTCACACAAACGATTTTTAATTAGGACCATTTGAATAAAATGCAATAACATCAGATCTTGTAAGACCACATTACAACTGGATTGAAATAAATTTGTATTTATTTATTTCAAAATCTAAACCAAGTCTGTTTATTCCTGGTTATTTTCCACCAGCACGGTGGCAAAACCAAATCGATCAAAGCGGCTCACGCAGACCATAAACACTGCTGTTCGCTGCCATCTTTATTCATTCATTTAGAAATGCACCGGTGAAATCTGAAGAAGGGTCAAATTTTAATCCGCGCCGTCCTCCTAAAGCCAAAACTCACGTCCATGTAAATGTTGCTTGTGTCTTGATTTCCCTCCAAAAGCAGGCCGGGATGCGGTGCCACTGGTCTGCTGGATGCACTGAGGTGTGTCTAAGTGACACTGACCTGTACGCTGGTATAAAATGACACCGGGCTTCTCTCCAGCACCGACACATCTGACTTGACGTGACAACAGGAGCAAAGATGGGGAGGAAAGGCTGCTCTGCGCTCGTGCTTCTCCTCCTCTTTAACGTTGTGGCCTGGATGGAAGCTGAGGTTCAAAAAACAATTTTCTTTCCGTCTCAGAAGCTGCCATGGGAGAAAGCAAGACTGTACTGCCAGAAGTACTACATAGACATGGTCACCTGGGACACGGTGGACCCAAACGTGCTGACGACGCTGCTGCTGGAAGAGGGCTTCACTAATGTCTGGATTGGTTTACGCCAGGATCCTGAGGAGTCATTGGTCTGGAGGTGGATCAATGTGAAGTGAGTTTCCATTCAATGACATAAAATGTCCACTGTGATGAAATGCTGAAGATAACTCTCGCACCATTTCTGTGGTTTTCTTCAGAACTGGTGAAGGCTTGACTGGTGATGAAGTCTCTGGCAGCAAGAACTGGGTCTTGGGACAGGCACTCGGCGCCAGCTGTGGCTCCTACAACAGCCTCAGCAAAAAGTGGGAAAGCTCCCTCTGCTCTTTAGAGCGGTCCTTCATCTGCTACGCTGACAACCTGGTTGTAGTGACTGAGAACAAAACCTGGGAGGAGGCTCTGAATCGCTGCAGGGAAATGACAAACGCGTCCTTCAAATACGACCTCCTGAGCGTTACCAACTCGTCTGACTACGGCTACGTCAGCGATCGGATCTACAGAGCCACCACCGACGAGGTCTGAGACTTCTTACGCAAAAGTGCAACATTTTCAACCTGAACATGAGTAGCTACACTGGTCTAGATTCAAGGTCAAATATCTTAGTACACTTAAAATAATACAAAACTAACTTAAAAGTAACTTTTCAGTAAGACATAGGAGCCTGTTATAAGTCAATTTAATATTGATGAAAAAAAGAACTGGTTCCACTGGCAGATTCTTTCACTTATAACAAGACATTTTTCCTATATAGTAAGTGAAATTATCTGCCGGTGAAACTAGTACTTTTTTTTCAATATTACAAAATGATCGACTTAAAACAAGCTACTACTTCTTGCTGAGAAATGTAAGTTACTTTTGTCTTATTTCGAGTATACTAAGACATTTGCGCAAGAAGCTAGACCAAAAATACTTGGTCTTACTACTTCATTTTAATATTCTCCAACTCTTGCCTTGTGTCCACCAGGTTTGGACAGGATTGCGTTTCCTGGGAGGGGAGTGGTGGTGGTCCGACGGAGACATGTTGGACCACCGGGAGATGCTGCCGGACTGTCCGAGCCAGTGGCAACACTGCGGGACCGTCTCCAAATATAACACAACTAACTGGACCGGCAGGGACTGCTCAGAAAGAAGAAACTTCATCTGCTCTTATGAAGAAGTTGTAAATGAGGATGATTTGCCCTCTAGAAATGAATAGGTCCATGCTTGCTTTCTGCACACGCAGGCTTTTGTTCTGATAGACGAATCGTATTTATTAGAAAAGTTCAGGAATGTCCAAAATGCCATTTTCTTAACTCGCACGGGGAGATCAGAGAGTTCATGTCACCTGCATGTATTACGGCTGATTTCAGGGCTGAGAAGCATGATTTGGATGAACGTTCATTGGGAGCAAGCTTGACGTATGTCATTAAATTTGACCCGTTGGTTTCTTTCGTGCGGCCGCACAGAGGCACAGTGGTTAAGACTTTATGCAACAATAACTTTTCATGTTCTTCCAGCATGCGTCCTCAAAGGACTCTCTGATATGTGCATGTTGGGTGACTTGGTCTCTCTCGAGTGAGCGTGGCTGTTTCTATTGTGCGCAGATTTCAGTTTTATTAAATGCAACTCAGTTAAGTTTCATTTAGTTTGACTACACTGAATCAAAACCCGTTGAGTTCATCTGAGCTGAACCGAATCAGTCTGATTTGAACTGAACTGAATTAATGAAAGCTAATTTTTTTTTTAATTAATCTAAAGTAAAATGACCTGAAGGGAAATTATTTCAATAGGACTGGACTGAAATCAACAGAGTTTATTTGAATTCAACTAAATCAAATTAAAATTGTATGAATGAACGTTTAGCACTAAACTAAAGTTTGTAACTTGGTCTTGAATCTTCAGTTTACCTATTTTTTATTTTATTTTTTTGCATGCAATGTATTCTTATAATATTAGTGTGATAATTAGATATACGATAGCTGTAATTTTGACTGAATTAAAGAAGAAACCCAACAGTGTGTCCTATGTTGCTTGTGTATCTTGAGAACAATCAGACATCAAAATGAGATCAAGCAGACAAATTTGAACTGGGAGGCAGGAAGATGAAACCCAGAAAAGCGGAATAATTAGGACGTATTTGGAATATGATAGTTTTGGACATCTAAGTCTACAATTTTTAGCTCAATTTATCAACATTTGTGAGGCACTAATAGTGGTGACATGTTTGAAGAATTGCCTTTAAACCCATCCACAGGTGTAGCTCCTCAGTGTGCTAACCTAATCAGAGCTTACAAAGCCACTACAAAGATATTATAGCCACACTGAAAAACTAAGAATCATCTGGAGAAAGTTTTCAAATGTGCATTTCTCCATCAGCATAAGCCCATAAGTCATGAAAGCCAGATCCATCTCTGCCAATCCATTTATTAAAACAAGCCGTACTAATTCAGGTCAAATTTCTGCTATAACTTTCTTTACTGTTACAGTAGGCATGCTGTTGACGATGATCTACCTTGTAAGGGACACGCAACCAAATATTAATGGGGGTGTACATACATTTTTAAGGCTGTATTATTCGGCTCATGAGGATTTCAGAAATGTTGAAACAATAAACAATCCCAGCAGTGAGAAGAAGCGTTCAGCGCGTCTCTTTAAATGATCTGCCTTTGACAAATTTTGTTAACTACACTTACATTTATGTCCAGTAACGTTTATTTTGGATTGATTTTGAGGATTCAGACCAACGTTGACATTTTAATCGATTTTTGTTTGGTTTGTTTAAGACACATTAATTTAACATTTTTACAAGCAAATGAGAATTACTTTCTCATTTCCTCATCGGCATGTCTTTCAAAGTGTCATGGTGCGATCAATTCTCTGAACCCACATGTGCAGAACACACTCCGGAGGCAGATCAGGTAGGGAAATTTATTAGAAAAAACAACGTGCAGATATGTAAAGGTGAAGGTGAGGTGTCTCTCTCTTATTCTCTCTGGCAAGGGCTGGATCTCTGGGATCTAGTGAGGACAGAATAGGGTGAGTACAGGGGCGTGGGAGCCCTCAGTCCCTAACCCGGCTTTGGTCTTACTTGAGGATTTACAGGGGAAAGCTCGGCTGGAGCTCTGGGACTAGTGGGTCCGCGAGGCCGGGGCTCAGGGAAGGGAGGTGGGCTGGTAGCGGAAGAACAGGAATCCAGGGTGGAAGAACCCTCCAGCCAGTAACTCGGGTCAGGCGGCCAAGGCGTCACGGAGGGGCAACCTGGGAAGAGGTTACACGAAATTAGTTACTTCAAGAAACAGGTTGGTCAGAGGATGGCTAGTAACAACAGATACCATAACTGGCTAACACTCTGGCACTGGAGTGTCGGCAGCTCCATCCAGATATACTCCTCCAAATGAGTCAGATATGAGTCAGGTGTGCAGCCGCGAAACCACGCCCCTCCAGGAACCTCCAGGAAGCCCCCTGGTGGAAAAGAACCCCAGCCAGCCCTCCCCAGATCCCAACACAAAGAGTCAAATGAAGTGTTTTACATGTAGCCCGATCTCTGCCGCACGAGCCCGAAGACTATTTTGAATGTAGAAAATTTGAATTAAATACTGCGCAAAAAATGACTTCGACTGTCAGACAGAACATGGCATATGGCTGGGATCTGGATTTTTTGTATTTAGTTAGATATTTTAAGTGTCTCTGTCATGCTGTTGTTGCACGGCATGACAGAAAATCATGGACTGGATTTCATTATAGTTACAATTACTGCTTTTCTGCCTGTGATAGTTCTGGGAGCTTCTCTGTGATTTTAACCGGTCCCATATGAGCCAATCAAAGAGCATTTTTCTGTCTTTACAGATTGAGAAACATAGTCAGATTAATTTTTTTCAGCATTTGATCTGCTGTCAATCAGGGCCTGTCAAAGAAAATTGGCCGATTGACTAGTGCATCAGTGATGGTTTCATCTGAACAATATTTTGGTTGCAATCAGAAGTTACCACAGTCTCACCTGCAACTTTAAATCGACAAACCATCCAAATAAATAAACAACTTAAATATCCAAATTATATATTATATAATGGCTGAAATCCTTCTGAAAATAATCATTTCATTTAAGGGTACAAAACCTTAAATGATGTTGCTTTGTGCATGGGTGTGTGGGGGTGGGTGTGTGTGTGTGTGTGTGTACTTCTCTAGCTATCATATTTAGGATCACTTCTGGCACTTTTACTAACCTTCTGGAGACCGATGGGCCTTATGGCCGACCAAAGCCTGGCCCTAATATGGTAGCCCCTCCTTGTTTAGGGTTAAAGGTTAAAGGTTAAAGGTTAGGGGCTTAGAGATATGGTGTAAATTAGGTTTTGGTGAAGGTTAGGGTCAGGAAAAGACTACAATCAACAATCAAACAATCAACTATTGGGCTTAGGGAAGAAGTCAGGTTAAGCACAAATGCAGCTGCTACAAAGAATGAAAGTCAATGCAAAGTTCTACTATGGATAAAAGTACAAACGTATGTGTATTGTTTTATATACAGTATATATATATTCTACCTGTTTTTATTATATCAAATAAGGCTGAGCTAATTAGCATGTCAAATTGGATCATTTACCTGGAGGCAGATTTTCCTACCAGCCATGCTTTGTAAATGAGGACAATTTGAATAAGTCACCAAACCAATGAAATGAACAGCTACTGAAACATGCATGACTGCATTTGGATCTGTTTTATTTGTTTATTTGACATTATTTTCACATATAAAAACTAAATTATTAATAGGATTGATTATGTATAATCCCTCCATTAGTGTTTCTCACAAATCAACTCGTGTTGATGTGGTTTCTGCTCCTGAGTGACTGAAACGGATTTGAATACGAACCGAAACAATTTGCTGAAAATGTGTGACGTTACAGAGAATGAAGACGAATAAAGACAGCTGAAAAGGCAACGGGCTTAATAAAACGTCAAACTGAAATATTTGTCCAGTTTGAAAAGATCTTTTCTTAATTTGTAAATTGTACTTCTTGAAACTCTACCAGATTAATTAAGCAAATTATAAATGAATATATTAAGAATGTCATGTTTGGTGCACAGCACAGGAAAGTATGACCCAAGTATTAGTTAAATTTCTCCAACAGCAGGTAGGGAAATGTTTCTGCTGGTCAGCTGGATTCACTGAGGCGTGTCTGAGTGACGCTGACCTCTACACTGGTATAAATTGACATTTTTCTCTCCGGCTGTTGACACATCGGACTTGATGCGACAACGGGACAGGAAATGGGGAGGAACGGCCGTCCTGAGTTGATGCTGCTGCTCCTTTTTAACGCTGCGCTTCTGATGGAAACCACGCTCCTAAAAACCATTTACTTGATTTCTCAGGAGCTGACATGGACCGATGCAAGACAGTTCTGCCAGAAGAACCACATAGACATGATTACTTGGGACATAGTAGACCCAAACCTGCTGACTAAGTGGCTGCAGGAAGATCAACTGACTGCAGTCTGGATTGGTTTGCATGAGGATCCTGAGCAACAGTCAGTCTGGAGGTGGATCAATGTAAAGTGAGTTTCCTTTTTGGTGCAATCCCTATGTTTATAACAGAAACTAATTTTACATCTTTTCGTTTTGTTTTTTTCAGAACTGGTGAAGGTTTGACAGGAGAGGATGTTTCAGAGAGCAGTTATTGGTCCAATCAAACAAAAAACAGCTACAGCTGTGGCTCTTATAACAGTTCAAGAAAAAAGTGGTTCAGCAGTGTTTGCTCCGACACTCTTCCATTTGTCTGCTATGACGACAATCTGGTGCTGTCGACTGAGAACAAGACATGGGAGGAAGCCCTGGATCACTGCAGGGAAATGTCATCCGCCTCCTATAAGTACGACCTCCTGAGCGTTACAAGACCTGACTTTAGCTACGTCAGAGACCGGATCTACAGAGCCACCAGTGAAGAGGTTTGGTTGATTTTGTCACTTGCTGTTTCTGCAATAACCAGACCATAAATATGTTGAGGATTTATTTTGATATTGCTGCTGAAATCTTGGCCCACGTCCACCAGGTTTGGACAGGATTGCGGTTCCTGGGAGGGGAGTGGTGGTGGTCCGACGGAGTGACGTTGGACCAACAGGAGACGCTACCGGACTGTCCGAGCCAGTGGCAACACTGTGGCACGCTGTCCAAGTACAACACAGCCAACTGGACCAGCAGCGACTGCTCAGAAAGAAGGAACTTCATCTGCAATTATGTAAAACTACCGAAATAAATTACCAAAGAGCAAGACAAAATCTAGCTCTTTGTCTCTCTATATACTTTAGGTCAGTTAGAGATGCCAAAGTTATTTCTAGTTGCTAGCTAAGTGCCATAATAACGACAGACAATATGAACACTTGTTCTAGTTTGTTGGATATGACTATACTTCTGCTAAATATATTGAATCTCAGTTATTGCAAAGGGCTTCTTGTCCACAATATATTGTGAGGATATTTGGGAAACGGTAATAATCATCATATTCTTCCTATGAATATTTTTGGCTAGTTGAATGGACTCTGTTGGTGTTATTACTCCCAACAGAGTAACAGAGAGTCTGAATCTCAAATCACTAAATATGGAGAAATTGAATCTAAATGTACTGTATGTTTTGGATTTGATTTGGACCACTCTACTTCTTCTTCTGGATTTGTGACGTAGGATTTAGAAGAATCACCCTTTTAAATTTGTATTTTGCTTTGTTGTGTTTTATCACGTAGAATTATTTTATTTCAAATTAAATTAGTTCGTTTGTACTGACTCTGAATTGATTTGAGGCATGTTGCATTTTGCTCCTGAGAATAAAGTGATTTGAAATAATTTGCTTTATTTACCACGTAACCCGTTTCTTGACTTTATTAACTGTTTGCAATTTAGTGAAAACATCTTGTCAACATGAGAAAGTCCAGCAAGAACTCGAAATCAAAACAGCAAGACTGAGCAGTTCATTACATTTCCTATCCTGAATGTCTTCTCCACTTTTTGGTATAACTATTACTCGCCATACTTTAAACTTTTGTTGAACATGCTGAGAGGATATTAAATGTGTATTTAACTGGTTTTAGGTGCTGGTTTTCTGATGAAATGTCTTTATCCCCTTAAGTCTAATCTTGATCTGTTTTGAACTGTGGGTGAGGAGGATCCTGTTAAGGCTGGCAAACATAACATCATGTCTTGCCTTAATTGATTGATCCATTCATAAGGAAAACATTTAACAACATCTAATAATTAAGACATCCAACATCTAGTTATTAGTTTTTGTTCTTGAGTTTGCTTCTTCGATTGATTTACAAGACCAGATAATGTTCTTCTTTCAGTTTAGTTGTGTTTTGTCGCCCTCTCCTGGTCATTCTTGAGTAAATGAGTTTTTTCCCCCTATTGTGTCATTAAGCATGTTGCAATAAAAAAAAAACATAATAAAAGTAGCAGCATATAATAACTGAACAGCTTGCCAGTAATTTGTGCCACTTTATTTTGGTTTTTGGTCTCTTGAACAGAACTTTTTTTTTAACCCTCCTACCATAAAACTAGGGTTTGATTTTCTTTCACGCCTGGACTCAGTGAAAGAATGTCATGTCAATTTCACCTATAAAAGATATTTATTTTGAAAATTGGTGACATGTTAAATTCTTGTTAAGGCTACACGGATAATATTCTGTAAATTCATTTATTTCAGGAACTTTATCACTAATTGAACACATTATGTAGATTAATTACACATATGGATGTTTGATGTCCTTTATTTCTATTAAATAAAGGACATTATTTAATAGAAATATTAAATAATATTTAATATTTCTATTAAATAAAGATAACAGACCTTGTTATCTGTTTTTTCCAAAAACAGATAACAAGGTCTAAGGGGAAAACATTTCACAGGTCAGTAAAAAAGCTTTAATTAAAAAACTATAAAGAAAATGCCGTGGAGAGTATAGGTTAGTCATGCTAGCTTAACTTTTATCACCTCAATTTGTACTCTTGCTGCGCAGTTCGGAGTATTTCAGTCCAATTAACACAAAAACAAGGCGACCCACATAGATTTTCTGACAGATAATTTTACCAACAAGAGACATTGTGGTTGGCTCACAATCCTATAGCACCATGATTCAAATTCAGTCGTTTACATGTAACCTGCCCTGCCCATAAGAACAGAGACTAGTTTGAATGCAGAACATTTGAATCAAACATGAAGGAACCCGGACTTCTACAGACAGGCACAGGAGTGAATTTGGTTGAGTTTGTTTGTTTTAGGACTTGTTGTTCACAGTGTTCCCATAAACCCAACGTGTTTGATGTCAGTCCCAGCGACGACGTCAAATGATCTCCTCAGCTCTCACAGAGTTCTGTAAGACCCTGAAAATGACCAGTTAAAGTGATCCAGGTGTGTTCAAGCACGGAAGCATAACAAACATGCAGGGCAGAGCAGTTTTCCTCTGTCCTTGTCACGCCCCCAGCATCAGTCAATCTGCAGTCACAGTCCAGGATCCTATCCCAGTCATCACCTCTCTCCCAGTACGTCTCCTAGCATCCTGCTACCTTTCCAGTTATCCACTAGATTCGTGCTTCTTGATTTGTCATGTTTTCCTGTGTTTATCACATAAAGCCTGCATTGTACTTTTTCCTGGTCATTAGACTTCTAGTTTCTCATCGCATTTTACTTTGCTGCATCTGCTCTACCTGCCTTCCTCGTACTCGAGTTGTGATGTTTGCATTAAATCGGAGGAGAAGGAGACTCAGCAGGAGAAATTAACTTGTTGTTACCTGTTGTGTTTCCGCCGCCCCCAGGCCTGCTGACCCAGTTGTTTGTTCTCCATCCAACCATTGTTAATTCTTCCCCATTTGTTCATTTATTTCACGGATTGCTTGTCAAATTCCTCTTTCACAAATTCCTGTAGCTCTACCTAAAATCAGATTCTGACTTAAACAATAGGATCAGTTTGCTCTGTTTTTTCTTAGTTGATGAACTTTTTGATTCTTGTTCAGACTCTTATTTTGCTGCATCCACACTCCCGCCTACCTCCTCCATGCTTTTGGGTAATCAACAATCAAACTTAAATTTAATTGTTTGTTTGTGGCGCCCAGTTTGGGAGCCACAAAGTTCAACTGAACTAGTCCATGTTGAGGTTTTGACAGTTGCCCTGCCTGCTTTTAATAGTTCAAATATCCTTTCAAAACTACAGCAGAGAGTTAAATCAGTGGTAATTAGCATTTTCAAATGACCTGAAGTCAGGTTTTCCTCTCACTAACTCAGAGCCTGTTTCAAACAAGACAATTTGAATTAAATACAAATCAAATTTGATTCAACCATAGAAGTTGAACCATAGAAGTATGCTGCGCTTAGTCGGGATTTCCATTTTTTATTATTTTGGGAAAAAACAAAAGTGTAGAGTTATACAAAGCTGGTAAAAAACAAAAAAAACTGTAGTGATCAAACTGATGAAACCTGTTTCTAATTTACAGTAAAATACCGACAGCTGTTGTTGCCTGAACTTTACTGCATAAATATGGTAAAAAATTCTTGCAACAGCTGCCAGTATTTTACTGTAAATTAGAGATGTTAATTTTTTTAAAAATTAAAAGGACAAAGGATAAACAATGTGGTATTAGCAAAATTGATTAAAACTAGGTAACTAAAATAAGTAATTATATTAGTAGTTTGAAGGAGATTCTTCATTTAAAACAGATGAAGGACAAATTGGATAAAAAGCAAATGTTGACACAAACTTAGAAAGCCTGTGCGGCACATACTGTATAACTGAGTTACTAGGGTGATCGTTTCCCTCCATCAGAAAGCAGGGAGTGGTGCTACTGGTATGTGGTGGTGGTGAGGTGTGTCCTGTTGGCAGCACTCTGTATGCTGCTATAAATTGAGAGTGGCAGCTTCTTCCCAGCCACTGACACATCTGACTTTATGTACCAGCAGAACTGAAAATGGGGATTAGTGGCCTTCCTGAGCTTACACTACTCCTCCTTTGTACGATTGTGTTTTGTTTGGAAGCTAGGCTGATCATATTCTTTACTATTCAATCTCAGGTACTTCCATGGGACGAAGCACGGCAGTACTGCCAGAGGAACCACATAGACATGGTTACCTGGCACATAGTAGACCAGAATCTGCTGACTACGTGGCTAGAGAAAAACGGCTACGCCAATGTATGGATTGGTTTACACAAGGATCCTGAGCAAGGGTCAGTCTGGAGGTGGATCAATGTGAAGTGAGTGAGCTGGTGTCATATATAAACATAACAATTAATTCAGTTCAGACATTTAAGCTGCTGGTGTGTATGCTTCAGAACTGGTGAAGGCTTGACGGGAGATGACGTCTCACAGAGCAAGAACTGGGCCTCTGGTCAGCAATTTGACGACAGCTGTTGCAATTATCACATCTCAAGTAGAAAGTGGTACAGCACAGCTTGCTCCCATCCGCTTCCTTTCAACTGCTATGAAGACAATCTGGTGCTGGTGGCTGAGAACGAGACATGGGAGGATGCTCTGAACCACTGCAGGAAAATGACAAATGCAACCTATAAGTATGACCTCTTGAGCGTTAGATATTCATCTGACCTGAGCTACGTGAGAGACCGGATCTACAGAGCCACCACCGAGGAGGTCTGGGAATCACTCGAGAGATTTATTCTTGTTCTACAAGGATAGAATTGTAAACTTTGTTTCATTTGCCTTGTGTCCACCAGGTTTGGACAGGATTGCGTTTTCTGGGAGGGGAGTGGTGGTGGTCGGACGGAGAGACGTTGGACCAACAGGAGATGATGCCGGACTGTCCGAGCCAGTGGCAACACTGTGGCACGCTGTCCAAGTACAACACAACTAACTGGACCAGCAGGGACTGCTCAGAAAGAAGAAACTTCATCTGCTATTATGAAAAAGTATACATATAGGAAGAAGTAACAGAATAGCCAGATGATGACTAGCGCTCTCTTTGTGTTCATGTATATATGTACTGTACACCTAGAGATGTAAGCAGTCATATCCAAAAAGTCTGAATATTTTTGATAAGTTCTTGTATTTCAATACCTCAGTTTGCTTAGTAGAATGCATTACGTAGTCTGACTACACATGTTCTAAAGTTTTCATACCTTTATCAATTTTGATTTACGGCTGATGAAAACTTGAAGTTTAAGACTTAAAGATTTCATTGGACCAATGAGAAAAGTTATGCTGCTTAAGCCAGTGGAAACACTGTGTTGCTAAAATATAACACAGCTGACTGGACCAGCAGGGACTGTTCAGAAAGAGGAAACCTTATCTGCTATTACAAATACATAAGAAGAAAACGGGAAGCTTTCTTCCCCTTAGCACTGTAGAGTTTTGAACTTGCATTTTAAATATTGTATTTAAAAATACATATTTTTAAAAATATTTCCTTGTTTGGGAGTAGCATGATTTATTTCCTTTGAGATGTACTAATGTTTTATGATGTACTGTAGGATCTTTGAAATGTAATTGTTGTATTTTAACTGTTTCTAGCAATATATTTAACGGCTGTCTACAATGTGTTAATTTATCCATTCATACATGACAAGAAAAGCTTCTGACAGTTATAATTTATTTAAAAAGTCAACATTCAACTCAGAAGCTAAATCAATGAGGAGGATAGAAAAAAAAAGCTGGTGTGAGGGGAAAAAATGAAACAAAAGAAAGAAAGATAAAAATTAAATAAACCCTTCCAAAAGTGTTGCATAGGGTAATACTTGTGAATGAGCTGGGATATGTGAAGGTTCCTTCTGATGGGCGAGTCTGGTGACAATTTAATAATCAATTTTCTTTAAAGTATTTTGGAGTTACACAGTTTTAACAGAACATTTATGTAATAAATACCGGCAAATCCAATGTATTAAAGAAAAAAAAAACAACAGGGAACAGAGAAAATTTTACATTAGGCATATTACTAAATCAAAAACATCACATACAGAATAAAAACATAAATAAATAGCAATAAATATGAAATTCCTGTTGATGTGATTCAGTCACAGAGGTACAAAAAAGAGATTATTACGTGTTGGTCATAACATAGCCCATTTCAGCTTTTCTGTTCTGCATTTGACAAATGAAAATAAATTTTGACCAGTCGACCAACGTTGTATAAATTCTTTAAAAAATATTTAGTTGCAATTTGTTGCCCAAAAAATTGATGCACAGAGAATTTAACTACAGTATCTTTGAATATTACTTTTGCAAGTTTATAAGGTTGAAAATGTGTTTCCTCTTTATACACATTTTTGATAGTGTGTGGTGTAATGTGGTGCCATAACTCAGCCTTAGTTAACTCCAAAAGTTGACAATAGTGAAAACATAAAATCTTGGAAGAAATAAAGGCTCCATGCGGAACCTTACGTTCGGTCGACAGTTTATTGTCGGAGGTAGTTTGGGGTGACATCAACTGACTTCCGCTTGTCATTCAGCTGCTCGACGTTGTGCATTTACTCAGCTATTAAATCTCAGTAAGTTAAAATATTAAATATTTTGTAGTTTTTGTGTGTAGGTGGCATATCCACCTGTTTAGTGAATGAAAGAAACTTTGTGTTTATCTGAGAAAAAGGAATGGCAGATTGAAAGAGCTTCCTGTTCCCCTGTTCGCCTAGCTTACCTAGCGGAAAGCTACATTTTATTTACTTTACTTTGGAGACATTTCAACGCATTTTCTGTGTTTTTTCTTTCCCCAGCTTTGAAAGACATTTTAGTTGTTTTCACGTCCGGTGTAGAAACTGCGGCCTTCGTGTTGCAGCCTTTTTTAAATCAACTGTCATGTATTTTCAGAAGTAATCGACTGGGCATTAAAATATAATGAATATGTCAATTAATGATAAAAGCCTGTCTTTCACTCTGCTCAGTATATAAACCAATTTCTCGACCAGACTCAGTGTTTCAACCATCTGATCATTTGCGAATATAATAAGGTAACAGTGAGTCTTTACTGTACCTTAGAGTTTTAAGTCGAAAGGTGGCCTGTGATAAGCTGTGATGGGTGTTTGTAATTTTCTTACGTTTATTTTTGTCTCTGTACAGGAAGCTGATTTTCACCGACAGACGCGATGACACTTTTTCACTTTGGAAACTGCTTTGCCCTGGCTTATTTCCCTTACTTCATCACATACAAATGCAGTGGCCTGTGAGTAGCTCGTTTATTATTCTCTATGCTTTCAACTGCTTGATTAAAGTCACAAAAATAAGAATTGTATTGCTTTGTGTACTCATTAGTAGACTCCTGGTTCATGCCCCCCTCAGCTGCAGCACTAACATATGTTCTCTTACGGTCTCTTATAAGCTTCTTAGTAACGTCAGGTTTTGGGAGAGGGGCCCTGTAATCCTTTTATGTGCTGTGCTCTCAAATTATCCACAGTTAACAGCATGTATGTTGTAAAGCAGTGCGTCATAAAGTGAAAATGTTTTTCTCTGTCTTACTAATTAATTCGCCTAACTCTGTTTGTGTTTCCCATGCGTAGCTCGGAGTATAATGCTTTCTGGAGATGCGTCCAGGCAGGAGCAACGTACCTGTTTGTCCAACTTTGCAAAGTAAAGAAGCTTTCCTTATCTGCTTTCATTTACAGAGGGGCCAATCGATTTTTATTTTTATTTTTTTGGCCAATTGCTGATACTTGGGGTTGAAAATATAACAAAACAGAGCAACTTGGCTGTCCTGTTCAGCATCTCTGTTTGTGAGCTGAAAGTCTCTTGCATCATGAAGACCTGCAGACACATCTAGAGATGTCATAGACAATCCATCTTACATTTAAAACAGCCTCTCTCTGTTCTTACTCTATAATTTCTGTTTCACACACCTCACAAATCCTGAAAATAGTTTATTCTCGCAGTAACAGCAAGAGGTGGTAGCCATTTTGAATGTTGTGTTCACTGATTCAGATAACAGGGTCTGGTTTTTGAGTTCCTGGCTGGTTGCTCAGTATATCTTTACTTTTCAACATTACTCTTTTGCCATCATTATCCTTCTGTCTTTTTAGATGCTTTTTCTCGCTACATTTTTCCCAACCTGGGAAGGAGGAGCCGGCGCTTATGACTTTGTAGGGGTGAGTAGCAAAAGCTATTATTGCAGAAGAGAAACTCAAAATGATATACGCCCCGCTTGGTAATTTTGGTTTGTCCTTTAATCCCAAAATTGTAAAGTGGTGCAGATCCGAAAGAGGTTTTTGTCTAGGTATAGAGCCGTGTTTATTTGTTTCTCAGGAGTTCATGAAGTCCACAGTGGACCTGGCTGACCTGCTGGGTCTCCATCTGGTGATGTCTCGTAATGCTGGGAAGGGAGAGTATAAGATCATGGTCGCTGCCATGGGCTGGGCGACGGCAGAGCTTGTGATGTCGAGGTTAGCAGTGACTTTTCCTGTGAAGAAAACTTTTCTGTGAAATTACCCCAGCTGTGTTAAAACTGCGTGTTTGTTGTTTGTTCAGGTTTCTTCCCCTGTGGGTCGGTGCCAGAGGAATCGAGTTTGATTGGAAGTACATCCAGATGAGCTTTGACTCAAACATTAGTTTGGTGAGTAGCTTTACAATTACACGCTGTGTCTTATTTCTTTTTATTTAAACAGTTTAACTCTTCCTTGCCTTTTTATAATTCTAATTCCTTTGGTTTTTATAACGATGGAGTGATTTTTCCCCACACATTTTTAATGGGTTTGTTTGTTTAGGCATTATATACCTGAATAATGGTGTGTTTGTGTGGATAGGTCCATTACATCGCCATGGCGGCTGTTGTGTGGATGTTCACTCGATACGACCTCCCTAAGACCTTCAGGCTGCCTGTTACTGTGCTGCTGGCTCTGTGTGTGTACAAAGCCTTTTTAATAGAGTAAGTCTCACATGGAAAATGTCAGCATTTCAGATGGTTGGGAAGCAGCTACATCATCCTTAAAACTATTAGGTTTAACGTTTAGAATAGAATATACTTAGGAAAACTGAAAAAGGATTAAAATCAGAAAGATTAATATACTGCATGTCTTTAGTGTTTTTCTTTTTGTTCCATAACTCAGCGTGGTTATTCTCTTCAAAGCTTGTAGATAGATAGACATGTTACTAGAATGAAGACCTAAACGTCTGAAAAGAAACAGACATACAGTGTACTGAGTAGATGTTTTAGTGGAACTTTGATTCAGTTTAAAATAGGGATGTCAGAACACCACAATATGTTCTTGTTGACATAAAGTTTGTGATGTGAAGTCTGTCAAAATGAACCTTGCTCGATAAAGTGTAAGAGTCCTATGTAGGAAGGAGTTTTTAAAAAAATTTTTTAGGTTGAAACTCTGTCATGTATGTTTGGGACTCTTATTTTGAAACTAAAAAGAAAAACTTCCTACTTTGATGTGTTTTATTTACACATTCTGCTCACATTGCACATAAATCTGGCTGATAGCCCTTGTTACAACAGCATGGATGAAGCCCCGTCTTTTAGGCATTAGCCCTGCTGGGGAATTAGAAAAACCTAGTTACAGTGGACCTTAGTGGAACCTACCTGTGGATTTTTCTGTGGAACGTAACTCAAAATTATTAGCAGAACATTGATCGAGTCAAGGTTTCCACTGTACATATTCATGCATCTTAGGGTATGTGTTGGGTTAAGACTACTAAAATTGGCAGCTATACATGCTTTTTGAAGTGCTTTCAAGTATTTACAGATTTCAGCTAATCATTGGTCCCTAACTCTTGTGAATACTGAGAGTCCACCGTCTTCAAACCTGGACTGAGTCATGGTTTGATTACAAATTCTTTGATTTGGGAAACCTTAATTCTATTAATGTGAGCAGAAAAGTGGGGATTTTAAATTTTCTCCAAATTTAACTAATTACCTGCCTTGTTCTTACAAAACCACGATCATGTCTCATGAGAGGAATGTATTTTCACATCCTTAGATTGAAAGAATCCACATAAAATACATAACAATGCAATGACTCAAGGGTTTGTAGCTTCTGTCTTGGTTGTTTGTTGACCACCGTGTAGCATTATCATTTTATGGTTGTTTTGTTTTTCTCTCTCTTTTTTTTTTTTCCATATTTCTCAATTATTTCAAAAATGTTTCAGCCAAACTCTTATTGTAATAAATTATTTTGTCAGTAATGTCCCTCCCTCTCGTGTCCCCAGGTTGTTTGTCCATGTCTTCGTGCTGGGCAGCTGGACGGTGTTGCTGGTGAAAGCCGTCCTGACTGGCGCCGTTTCTCTCTGCTCACTTTTCCTGTTTGTCACTCTGGTTCACAGCAACTGAAGAAGAAGCAGCAGGCCGTAAAACAAACCCCCCTCGACAGTCTCGGCTCAAACTGGAGGAAAGGTTTTCAAGTCAGTCTGAGCTGTGAAGCTTTAAAGGAGGGCTTAAAAACGATTGGTGTTGACTGACATGATCCACCAACTGGTTCAGCTTCCAGTTTGATTCATTGGTTATGAGTCCATGACGAAAAAGAGCGTTCTCTGGGTAACATTTCTACCTAACTTTTCAGTTAATTATTTGAAGCAAAGGACGAACATTAACATCAGGATACTTCTTCAGTGACTGGCTTTTTTTTAAAAAAAAAAAAGATGTGAATTTTGTATTGCTGTAACTACAAATGAATTAACACTTAATAATAAAAAAATATTTTAATCCTGTTCTCCAGTTTGTGCTTTGATCAGCTATTAACTTATTGTCTTTTAGTACCACAGAGTCTAAAAGAACAGATCAAGCCGATCTAAGCAGACTTTGTCTTGGGAGGGACTAAAAGGATGAATGAATAAAAGAAATAAAGGACAAAGCACATGGGAAATATGGGTGTGAAAAGAATAGTGAACAAACAAATGAGTGAACACTGGCCAGAAATAAAAGACTAAGAATCAAATTTACAAAAAGAAAATAATAATAAATCAAGAATTAAAATGCCTAAGACACATTTAGCCTTTAACAAAAATGCATTGATTGAGTCATGTTTGTGATCTCTGACACATTGACTGGAGAAGTATTGTGGGTCCTAATCAGACCTTTCGCTGTCACTGGCATTTTGCCTTGAACCAAAAAGCTAAATCGATTTGCTGAAGTAACAGGAGAACTTGAGCAAATCATCTTTCTAAACAGGATGAACACATCATAGGTCCAATCCTTAAATTGGAGAAGCCAATGACCACAGGGCCGCCATTCAGAACGCTAGAGAAGAAAAAATAGAGGCTCTGCCCTCCCTCTGCAGATCATGAGTACAGACCAGGAGAGAGACCAGAGACAAAAACTACCTCCAGACGGAGCGGGTACCTGCAGCCTGTAAGCCATCGGCTCCCTGGGATCAGTCCTCATGTCATCGTCCATGTATGTTGAGTACCGAGGCCTTTTCCTGCCTCCTGGGGCCCACACTGCTGAGAGCCTGGAGTTTGCCCAAAACTTTTCAGTGGAAGACTCTGATGTGTTTGGGGTGACATATCCCAAGTCAGGTAAAGTAAACCAGTTCTTGTATCTTCCCATATATGCTTAAATCTTAGGTGTAGTCAGTGCTCCATTGCATTATATATAAATAAATATAATTTATGAGGTAAGATGCCATGTCAGAGTTAGAGTAGCTTTTATGTTTGTTGTTCCTAACACGTTAATTCTCAGAAAACATGATTCCATTCTTCCTATGAAGTTTCAGGTTCCAAGGTTACAAGTGAAACTTTTAAAACACCATTTTGTGGCTTGTTGAGTTCAGACAACAGAAGATTGAATTGCCTTTTTTCCTGCTGTTTTAACAAAGATCTTTTTTTCTTTCTACGCCTGAAATGCAAGACAATATTTACATCTGCAACATATAAATGCATCGAGGATTCTGGACAAACCCGATGTTGACTAGTGACAAAGGAGTACACTTTGGTTTATTAATTATTTTCACCAATGACAAAATAGACTCCATGCCCATTTTAAGGAATTGTATTAGATTTCTTGTGTTTGAGCTCCTAATGCAACCTGACACCTTTGCTTCATGGATGAATGTACAGTTTTATCAGCCACAGTTAAAAGCCTTTTATGCTTAAACACATTGGGTTTTCATTAAAGCATGAATTGTAATCTTATTTTTGCATTCTCCCAAGTCTTTTTTTTCAAAGCTGCATTTTTGAGTTTAGCTGCTGTTGCCTTTTTGGGAAACCATAAAACTCTGCTTGACTGAAGAGTCTGGGACAATCAGAAGATGCTGGCTTAGTGTTTGTGTGTTTGTATTTGAATGCGTTTGTTTTTTTTTTTTAGCAGATACCGGTTATACCTGTTTCCATAACAGTTTGTCTGTTTTGGAAAATCAGTCACTCCATCACTCCCCTCATTCATCGCAGTTTCGCCTTTCAGATTGTCATCATACCAGCTGTTGGGATCAGACACAAACTATATATTCTGTAAAAATAAATTCAGTGTTTCTATTCCCAGATGTCTCCTTAATGGCGGTGATCCAGTCGCAGTGTTTCCTATTTTGCAACATGTTATCATATTCATTTTATGTCATTCACATCTAAACGTGAGGAAATGAAGTTGATTGAAACATTAATCTCCTTTAACTCGTTGAAATATGTGTCCCTCTGCTGATGCGCTCTCCGTTTGAATAGCTACTAAAACTGTCAATTGTTATATGTTGAGATTCACATTCCAACAAATCTTCACCAGTTAGAGTAATTAGGATTATTAGATTATGAGACTGGAGGCTGGCTGGAATGCAGCAATTTTGAATAATTGCTAAAAAAAAAAAAAAAAAAGTCACATTGGAGTCATGTGGAGTGAATAAAACTATTGCATTCTGGAAACCCAGCTTCAAGCAGGAATACTGAATAAAGGCTAATCACAGAAGAAGACCATGAAGAAACGATAAGTTAATTTTTAGTCAAGGTCAACAAGTTCAACATGCAACGTTCAAAGTAGCTGACTTTTAAAAAATCGTATAAAAGCTCAACTAAGTGAAAATCATTCAGTGAGGTCTCAATTGCATTTTTGCTCTGCCTCTCCTAATTATTGATTCTGCAACCTCTTTTATTTTTTTACTGCGACTTTAAAACATTTGAATGTGATTTTTTTGCAGATGCAGCAAACATAAATTGCCGGAAATCCTCAAAGTTTCATTATGTCCGAAACAACATTTCAACAACTTTATTGTTCCCGCGCTATTATTTTTCAGGACAAAAACGTTTAATACGTCGAAAATAAATATTTGAGAAATGTGTAACAGCGAAGTAAATGGTAAAAACACAACTTTTTAAATAGAAAATTGAAGCGGGCCAGGTTGCCTTCGCGGAGCTTCACGTTCCCGCGAGAGGTGCTGGAAGTCTCGGCAGGACGGGCGAGCGCTTCTCGGTCAGTTCACTGCTCTGTACCAACAGTGGTCTGGCAGTAACTCCGGTTCTGCAGCAGAATGCCTTCTTCCGAGGAGCTTTCCCTGGAGTACCAGGGACTTCTGCTTCCCAGAGAGACTCACTCTGCAGAGAGCTTGAAGTTTGCGCAGGAATTCGCTCTGAAAGATGATGATGTTCTCGCGGTTACGTACCCGAAGTCAGGTCAGTTTAGTTAAAGATGACACTTTTTTTCCCCCCTCACGGGTGGATCCATTACTGAAACTAACGCGAAAACACACCGAGATAACCTGTTTCAAATATCATTAGTAACTACGCATGCTCCAACAGCACCGAGAATGCATTAATGACCAAGTCTGGTCTCATATTAAGCCCGAATAAAAATGGACTTTGCTTCTTTGGACGACACAAATTTTGCATTGTAAGTTTGCAACAGCGACAGTGTTGCAATAGACCTACTTTTACAATACGACTTGTCATTCCCAGTAAAGAGACGAATTGTACACATTTTTTCCAAGTTATCTACACAAACTTAAGTATTTTATTGGGATCCTTTATGCGATAAACCAACACATAGCAGGTCATGTGAAGTGGAAGTGAAACTGATGTACGGCTTTAATCGTTTTGTGTAAATAATAAGCTGAAAAGTATATTATTTGTCGAATATCCCTAAATTTACGGTGGCCGACAGGTGCAAATGCGCAGCAAAAGAGAAAACATGCAAACAAAAAAGAAGACACCCCCGAATGAAATGCAGCAAACAAAAAGAGAGACGCAAACACCCCCGAATGAAATGCAGCAAATAAAAAGAGAGACGCAAACACCCCCGAATGAAATGCAGCAAACAAAAAGAGAGACGCAAACACCCCCGAATGAAATGCAGCAAATAAAAAGAGAGACGCAAACACCCCCGAATGAAATGCAGCAAACAAAAAGTGTTGAAAACGGAAGTGCTCCAGACCACTAGGGGGAGTCAAAGAAAATAGTATTCATTTCTATGGGACCAGATGCAAGATTCAGAGAAAGAAATTTGAAAGAAAGTAAAGGTATCTCTCTGAATCTTGCATCTGGAAAGTGTGATTATTGTGAGAAGTCTGAAACAATACAGCATGTTATTTTAGAGTGTTGTAAGTATGAAGAAGAGAGAAGATGCATGCTGAGAGAGTGTGTAGGTATTAAAGAAAGGTTTAATTTAATAGAATTTTTGAGGAGAGATTTCGGGAGTAGACATATTCAAATAATTATTCGGTATCTTAAAAAAACAAAGCTATTTCATAGGATATGAGTAGAGCAAGTTGGGTGTGAATGTGTAAAGAATATCAAAGAGGGGTATATAAAGCTATAAGCAAGTTGGATAATATAAGCAGGTGTGTATGTGTGGGGGTATGTTTAATCAGGAGTTAATGGAGGGAAAAGGTAGAAAGTGAAAGTTTATAGACCATCTCGAACCACACTCCATACTGGTAAGTGGCGGTAATGCTACTGTAAGTTTGTTGCCAACCGCCAATAAATACCAAGAAGAAGAAGAAGAAGAAGAATCTTGCATCTGGTCCCATAGAAATGAATACTATTTTCTTTGACTCCCCCTAGTGGTCTGGAGCACTTCCGTTTTCAACACTTTTTGTTTGCTGCATTTCATTCGGGGGTGTTTGCGTCTCTCTTTTTATTTGCTGCATTTCATTCGGGGGTGTTTGCGTCTCTCTTTTTGTTTGCTGCATTTCATTCGGGGGTGTTTGCGTCTCTCTTTTTGTTTGCTGCATTTCATTCGGGGGTGTCTTCTTTTTTGTTTGCATGTTTTCTCTTTTGCTGCGCATTTGCACCTGTCGGCCACCGTACTAAATAAAATCAAATTAAACCAATCGCCGTTAGACGTCACCTAAGTTGCTTTAAGTGTTTTTATACGGATATGCTTTTTGCTGTTGATGTTCAGGTTAAGATATTGTAACTCTGGAAGAGATTGCTGAGATCCCCATCTCAGGTGGGAGAATCTGACATTGTGTTCTGTACAAATCTGGACTAAGTGGGGAAAAAAACCTGGCAGCAAGTTATCTAAAAAGGGAAAAGGATTCTTTGAGTCCTGCCAGCTGGTGTCTGACAGGACACCAGCTGGCAGGACTCCCAGAATCTGGGCTGAAATGATGACTGCACATCGCCCTGTAACATCCTGGTGGCGGTGCCATGCTGCTGGGATCCTTTTCAAGAGCGCTGACTGGACAGCGGGTTTGAATAGATGCAATAATGGATAAATACCGGGTAATACTGGAACAAGAACCAGCATCTCAAAGTAACTTAAAGCGAAGCAAGTTGTTGCTTCACAACGGCAATAAAATCCTGTCACTGCATGCTGGAATAAAACGAGGTGCTTGAACAGTATGAAGTTATATGGCAATTAATGAAGTACGGAAGCAAAAATATGCTTGCCTTGAGGATGTATTTATTTTTAAATCAACTCATTTGAGTCATTTCAGGAATCCCTAAAGGGAGCAACGTGAAACTTTGAAAGATAGGGACTCATAAGGATCCTTCCATAATTCCTATGCTGTCCTTTTTGCAGCAGTTCTACTTGTCATTATGATATAAACCTCAGGCCTGTGCTTCACCTAACACCTCTGATGTGAGCCCTTATTGCATGTAAACTGAGAAATATATTATGAGATGTTTATTGGAATATGTCGGGGAAGTGTAACCTGATAATCCCCCCTCATACTACATGGATTCAGGATTTCCCTTGTGCATCCTCTCTGACACATGGTTGTTATCTATAGATGGGAAACAAAAACAAGTTTCAGATTTCCACTTAGAGGATCTATAAGACATTTAAGCACCCACAGAGCGGCATCCAGGCTAAGGAATACATTTCTACTTTGATGGAAATCACACGACTACAATTATTAGTTAATACTAAGAGTTTGTTAAAGAACAAACAAATTAAAAAGGGAGCACTTGTGCAGCTTCTTTTTTACCATTGTGTGTTCACATTAGTATGATGTTTGACCCCAAACTGATGCAGAAAGTATAAAAAAAATGTGGGAAGTGGTTTTGTAAAAAAAAACAACGCTCATTTCCGAGTCAACGCTCAGTTAAAAACAATCCAACAACAGCAAAAACAACAAAAAAGGAAATCCTGACTTCCAGCAGCGCTGAAGTGTCTCTTTCGTCTTTGTAGGGACGATCTGGATGCAGGAGATCCTCCCGCTGGTGCTTAGTGGCGGAGATCTGACTCCCGTCCAAACGGTCGTGAACTGGGACCGGGTCCCGTGGCTGGAGGAAAAGAGGCTGGCGCAGGTTGTGGATAAGCTGGCGTCGCCACGTGCACTCGTCACACATTTTCAATACAGCTTCATGCCGCCTTCCTTCCGCACCTCCAAAGCCAAAGTAAGTGGGTGGAGACTCGGTCAGACATTCCCAGGCTCTACTCGAGAATACAGACAGCACTGCATGTGTTCTGCGCTTGCAGGTAGTCTATGTCATGAGGAACCCAAAAGACGTCCTGGTGTCTTCATATTACTTCCACCAGATGGCCGCCTTCCTGGAGGATCCGGGGACTTTTGATGAGTTCATGGAAATATTCCTGGATGGTAGAGGTCAGAGAATCCAAACATAATTCATATTCCTGAAAGAGTTTGGGGTTTTCTTTCCCATGTAGTCTGTGTTGGTATTTCAACCTATCAATGTTAAGAAACTAGTTGCTCAGTTTAAGCGTCAAGGTAGTTTTGCTCTCGTGATCCTAATGGTGTGATCTGCTTTACTACATCAAGATTTCATCTGGCATCAATAAAATAGGAAACTGTATTTATATGACCTTCAGCTGTTTAGATTATATGTGTGGGTGTATAAATATGGCTATAAATGACGTTTGACATGACATGTTTATAATAAAATTTTAACAAAAGCAAAAGGATGAATGGTGCATTTCTAGAGTGTCTTCCAGACGGTTTTCAGAGTGTTTTTGTCATGCTGCATCTGTTTTAAGCTGCACAAAAAATAATATATTTATATTCTGTGATCCTGTATTTATTTCTGCAGTTGTCTTTGGGAAATGGACAGACCATGTAAAGAGTTGGAAAAATGCAGAGCTAGGAGACAGGATACTTTTCATCACTTATGAGGAAATGGTTCAGGTAATTTTAAGAGTTTTTTGTAATCTTTGACTAGTTTAGACTTCCTGTTTTAAACTATGTTGTGCCGCATGTGTTATCTTTAGCCTTCCTGTTAGTTGTTTTGCCCCTTCACTTTTACGGAAAAACTATTTTTGTTCACAAATATCAACTAAGGTCTGAAAAAACACTTATAGGTTTCCCATAAACCATTTATAGTTGCACTGACTTGTGGCAACTCTCTTCCATCTATATAAGTTTCAGTAGCTTTTTTTTTAATCCCTTCACAATAAAAGTCAGGTACGTTGTGTGTTTGAGGCACATAAGTGTCTCATGGGAAGACGCTTATGTGCCTTCCCAACGTGTTTCCGAGTTCCTAGTCGGAAACACGTTGCATGTTATTTGTGTAAATTAAAATATATCCTGATGAAACCGGCTCTCTTCCTTTTTTGTTGTTCACACACACCAAACAGAGGCGGCTGGGCTTCATGTTGTGTGTGATTATGAACCTAATGCACCTTACAAAACAAGATGTTTACAAATCTTTTAAACTGTTCCACATGTCGCTTTAAAGCCACAATTTTCAATGCATTTTATTGGGGTTACATGTGCTGGGCCAACATAAAGTTGTGCCTAAATGTGAAGCAAAAAAATGTAAAAAGAAAGCAAAATGTAAAAAAAGATTTAAAAAAAGATTACAAGAGGAAAGAGTTTGTACCTATATTTTATCATAAGCGTGTTCGTGATCAAGTATCGTCTCTCGTTCAGGACCTGCCCGCTTCCATCAGGCGCATTTCTGACTTCTTGCGCAGGAACCTGAGTGAAGACGTCATTCAGAAGATAGCGGAGCATTGCTCTTTCCAGAGCATGAAGGCCAACGCCATGTCCAACTTCAGCCTCTGCCCAAAGGAGTACATGGACAGCGACAAGTCTCCTTTCCTGAGGAAAGGCGAGTTTTTTACATGTCTGACTACTGATGACATGAGATTTGCTGTTCTGTCAACGAGTTGGTGTTTGTTTCACTATTTCACCGATGTGTTGTTTTGCGGCAGGGATCGCAGGAGACTGGAAAAACCACTTCAACTCAGAGCAGCTGGCCCGATTTAAGTCTGTGATCACTAAAGAGTTGGAGGGAGAGAACTTCTCTCTGCCGTGGAGCTTGGACTGATCCGCAAATTCAAAATTCAAGTAAGAAGAAACAAAATCAAGGCATCTACTGATAGTTTTTTTTTTTCAAATAGGACATTTGTGCTTTTTGTACAATTCAAAATTATTTAGATTTAATGTGAAAGATTCAGACATTTCATTAACTTGTGCCATTACATGTATTTAATTATTGATCGGTTGTTGGAAGAGTTTTATAACTTTAGAACGGTTACTAAATGAAATTATTTTTTTTAAAAGTCTGAATAATTAGCAGACATCTCTATGAGAAAATGTCTTGTTGTGTAGATCGCCTACTTTTGAACTAACTGCAGATTTACATCATTTTGAGTGCAAATTTTTATCTGTGACGACAAGAGTGTGACTAAGATTTAACAATGTGCAAATAATATATATATGAAAGAAAAAAATGTAAGGGAAACACAATGTATTCAAGTCAGCAAAAACTGAAAACATTTCTCATTTCAAGCCCAAAGTTTTTATATACTGTACATCCTCTTAAGGAAATATTTGTCTCATCATTTTGGCCTCGACGAAATAGAAAGAAAGTTGTTCATACCTACTAACATAAAAAAAAGGAAAAGTGTAGTCTCATACAAAGTCAGGCTGAAATAAAATTATTACATGTTTTTAATGGTGTTCAAATTCCTTTATTGACAATGTTAAGGTTCACTTCAAATAAATTAATGTCGACATTTACAGTTTTTGTCAACTTTCACGTCAGCTGTTTCTGTTTGATGTGAAAACAGAAACAGCTGAAAACTTAATGTGTTTATTTTTTTTTCTCTCTTTTGTCTGTTTTATCAGAATAACATAATAAAGTATTTTACACATACATTGTGCTTTGCCCTATGGAGTGTATTTAAGTCAGTAAGGCTAGACACAATTACTACTACAGGATTTAATCACCTGATGTATGTAGAATCTGAATATTTATATTACTGTAGATTCTTTCCTATTTGCAATGTTTCCATAAATAATATTTAGGGATAAGACAGTGCGTGTCTTTCTAACCGTATTCTACATACGAGCATCTCCTAAGAGTGAAGGATCCCTGTCGTTTGGTCGTTTGGTTGTTTTCTATGCAATAATGAGTATATAATGATCCGGATGAAGGAGATGCTGCACAATTTGATAGAATTACAAAGGTTGTTGCAATTTCCCATTCAGTGCAAAGACATAAATAATGTTGGTTTCTGCAGAATGAAGGTTGGAAAAACGTATGACTCTTTTTCCAAACCAAGCAGATCAGGTTATTAGCAAACAGGGAGAGCAGAGCTTAACTCAGGCTTCTGCACGAAGCCAAATGCACGATTGTGTTTGCATCTGATAGAAGAGCACCGCAACATGCAGATCAGCAGTGAATACGGCGATTGTTCACCACGTACATTTGTTTCCTTCTTCACTGATGCAAGTGAGGTGAATTTAACCTGAGCCACGAGGTTTCTTGATTAAAGATTTGGAATCCATTATTGGTCTGATTAGTTGGTAAATGGCTAAAAATATCTGTCTGGTCTTGTATACATATTTTAATTCATCGCAAAATCTCAAACATTGAAATAAAATGTGTCGGAAAGATTCCTGGTTTTGTTGTAAATATCTGCCCAGCGCACAACAGTACACAAATAAATACATGCTGTTCACGCAGAATTTAACTTGAGAGTGATACGGAAAAAGCAAAAACTGATCAAACAAACAAACATGGTTTTTAAAGTGTTCATCTGGAACTTCAAAGGAGTGCTGCAGAAACACACAGAACATAAATCTGCAAAAGAAAAAGCATCTCAGACTTCAAGCTTCACTGATAAATATTACAAGCCATCTGCAGCTGACAGAGCTTTTGATGGGAATATGCTCAACATGTTGTCACACCAGGATGAACCCTGAGGAAAGTTGAACCTGCATTTTATGCAAAGTGTACATTCAGTTTACAAATACAGCTCCAAAATTTCAAACAGCATGAAAAAGTTGAATGTTTTTGTCCCCATTTATAGAATATGAAACTCACAAATATGTTCTTTGCACAAACAGTAAAATACTTCGATATTTTAGTTCTTTTATTTGGCATATGGAAAGTAACAAGTTTTCTTTTTTTAGGGGTAAACCTCTACATGTTTGTGACGAGGCAAGTCAAGTAAAATGCCCGATAAGGTAATCTGTCAGCAAAACAATTTTTTTTTCTTTATTTTCGTAACATTTAATAACGTTTAATGTCGGTTCTGCCGAGCAAAAAGCAACTAAACTAGACAAGCAGAGAGGAGAGGATAGATCAATCACAAATTGAGAAGAACCGAATAAATAATCAGCATTTAACATTTAAATTGTTGTGATAATCGATAATGAAAACCAGGCCAATCCAGATGCCGTGCAAGTTATCTCCCATTTACCCACAGCAGCCAGATTTACTAGGTGAGTCCTCAGCTTTTGTACCAATTAAATTGACAAAGGAGTCAAATACTTTTGTACGCTTATTCAGAGGCTATTTCTTTAGGACTGTTTAGGAGATAAATGTGTAGCTAAGACTATATCACCCTGTGGGAAAGTTGATATTCCCAAACATTTTTATCATTTAATCTACAAGAACTTGTTTGTTTACATGTAGGAATCCTGATCTGATTGCATTCTGGGTTACAGAAACAAGTTATATAAAAATGTAAAAAAAATGCCTGCACCTTGGCGTCTTTACATTTCCAAAGTATTATTTGTCATATTTGTATACATAAGCTTGAAGAATTTTTTTTTTTTAAATGGAAAAATTTAAAATCATTTTGTTTAAATTGGGTTTAAATTTAAACAAAATAAAAAAATTTTTTCTTCTCTACAATCACTGGATGACAAAATAACTGCAACTCAATAAATATTACTAATTAAGAGTTAGAGTATATTTTTTCTCTGTAAATAAAGTAATGCTTCCATTCTGGATAGACGAAATACTAAATTAGTCTGACGAATCGAAGTTCTGCCTACATTTTTCCAGTAGAAATGAAAATTACAGCATAACGGCAAAATCAGAAAGATGCTTTTATAATATTCCTCACATTACAGGGCTTAATTTATGTAACGTGAGAGATTAGGTGAATATATGTAGACGTTAATTTGAACTTCATGCTTCTCCTTATTAGTGTGTTGGTTAATTCAAGCTGTGCAGCAGAGAGAAGTTCACTCCCTTCAACTCTGTGTGAATCACTCATGTCAAATTGCCCAGTTGCTTAGAGCTGCAATGGTTTTCCCAGTCTACAACCACGCCTGTCACAAAAAAAAAATAAATAAAAAATAGTGATGCAAAGATCAACTTTGGTGCAAAAGCAGATCTCCTGCTTGCCGTCGTCCAAAAATGCAATTAAGGAAACTGTAGAGCAGGAAGGGCCTGTAACGTCTCTGCAACACTGAAACTGAAACATTGGGGTGAAAATAGAGAATTTAGTTTTTTTTTTAATCGCTGCAGAAATGTAAAAGCCAATGGGCGCGCTACAGCCCTCATACGCTGTGTCATTGAGTCATGATGTTTCCTCCACTGCTCACTTGTCTCACAGTTGCTCTCGTCAGTTTGTCCAGACAAGCTCAGACAAGCAGATGTGCATTCTTCATCCTGGCCATCAAATAACAAATATGTGAGAATGACAGGTGGAAAAAAACTCAGAGTGTAATTCTGTCGCTTGGAAATATGCTGGAAATTAGCTCAAAGGTTGCTCTTATATTTAAGTATTTTATGCCAGATTTGTATTGGAGGATGTTTACCAGAATATTCATCAGTATTGAAGATTAAGTAACAAGTAACAACACACCGTGCTGTTACTTGTCATATTGCTGTGGTCTTCAAAAAACAAAAACAAACAAACAAACAAAAAAAAAACAATAAAAAGAAAACATGCCCCAGAAACTAAAGCCAAACAGATTCAAACAAAAACAATAAAAAGAAAACATGCCCCAGAAACTAAAGCCAAACAAACATGCCTCTGCATACACGTCGGTGACTAATGGAGGCCGGCGGGGGGAGATTTTCCCTCTGCAGGAAACTGACAGCGTTCAGAAACACGCAAAACAATTACTGAACTTAACGAAACCAATCTACGCCATTCTCTCAGTGCAGCAACCTGACAGTCGCCTGTTTCTGTGTGCCACGTTTCTGACCTTTGAATGCATCTAATGCGGCCAGTAGAGGGCAGCAAAGCGACATTGGTGATTTTCCAAATCAGATCCTTTCAGGTTACAGAAACAGACGAGGTCAAAGACAAAAGCTGCACTTTTTACAGTTTTCTAAAATTTCAAAAAGCGTATTTGTGGAAGTGTTAATTTGGGAAGTTGGAAGAGTCCCAGCGAACAGCTTCTCCTAACACACTTCTGATTGTTTCCCATGTTTGTTGCATGATGGCGTAAAACAAATCGTATGCCAGCAGTCTTTAGGTTTAATGTGCAGGATTGTTTCACCTAACTTCTATCTATGTGTTCAACTCATGAGCAGAAGAAACATTTACTTTCATATTTTGTCATGAAATCCACCGGAAATGAGTAAATAAATAATTTTTATTTAAGCTTTTAATTTTTTTTTTTAAAACAAAATTGCTTCCAAAACACATATTTTCAAGAAACACTTCATTCATCAAAACCAATAAACAAAGCATATGTTTAGTTTTTTTAATTTGTTTTGTTTTTATTTTTATTTATTTATTTTTTACATTAAATCAATTTGATTTGGTGTGAGTATGGAAAAAACTAAAGATTAATCCTAAGAACATAAAATGAAATCTGCTGATTTCAAAAGACGCAATGAATTTCATTTTTTGAGTTTATACAACCTAATATTGTAAATAATATTTATTTCACTGGGTATTTTTTGTGTACTTTTGTAGTGAGTCCAATTCAGTGGATTCATATATTCATCCAACATATTGTCTAATCTTGTACAGTCTGTGTTAACCTTATTTTTTTACCCTTTTGATTAAAGCTTTTATTAATTTTTAAAAAAAATGGTGCAGTTTAAACCAAAGATGTCCTGATCCCTGGCATCTGATCAACTATATACTGTATATATATATTTATTTATTTCTTTTTTTCCAAATAATATGTGTCCTTGAGTAAACTAGCCTCTCAATATTTGTTGTTGGTCCACCGTGAGTCTTCACATCAGTGTCCAGCATTAAGTTTATGGAGCTGAAGGACGACTTTTTTCCACTAGTTTTGTATACTGAAGATTAAATGGGAACCGCATACAAATATATTGCAAATCATTAAAGTGGCCGAGTCACGTAAACATGCAAACTGCATGAAAACATTGTGAGCAGCAGCAAGAATAGATTTCATTGCAAAGTGAAGAACAGGAGCCGATGCTTAACTCATTGACACAACAATGAGTTAAGAGTGTGACAGAATGTGACGTTCCCTGTCACAGTCGCATCATATTTATCAAAATAGCTCAACTTTTAAGATAGGCGCCAACAAGATGAATTTATTTTTTCATTTTCTAAGTCATATTCATTATTATGACTTTACGTAGAGTATTAAATGCATTTTTCATATCCTTTCTGTCCTGTTTCTGCTTTTTTTATACTGAGGTTTCTTGTTTCCATTGTGTTTGTTTTTATGTATATTATCGATTTATGCTTTTTGTATGTGGTTTGTTGGGTATCTGGCCGACATCATTGATTTCACTATTGCTATGAAGCCTAGGTTAGTATTTTGTGTTATTGCTAAATAAATTCAGTTTAGTTTAATATAAATACCGGTTATGATAAAAAAAAATGTGGCGTTCAAACATTTTATTTTCTTGTTCTGTAAAGATTTTCTGAGCTCAGAAGATTTCTTTTAAAAATATTATGTTTTAATTTCGGCACCACTGAACTCCAGCGTCCTGTGAGCACTAGCCTACTGCTGAGTGACCCAAATGCAGAGAAATCAACTAAGTGTTGGACTCCTTATGGCCACATGCTTATTCCTAAACAGTTGGATCGTAGTTTAGAAAGGCAATAAAATAAATCTTGTGATAGATCCATTGATAAATGTGTTCAGTATCCTGCATATGACTTGTGTGCAGTGACCTGGAGCAGTTTTGGTGCCGTACACACAATACAGAAAAGTTCTTTTACAAATGCAAATTACAGTAAGTTAATACTTACTCAGCGAGCCTGATTTGATGCATGGTGGGTTTAATACGTCTCCTGGCCAGCAGTTCCATGTTGTTCCCAAAATAATCTCCTAAAACATCATGATTTTCAAATTTCCCAAGTATTAATGCAACTCACTTGATAACACCTTGTGAGTGTTACATGAGGCACAATATTTGCAAAACCAATTTGCTAAAAAAGGGACAATATTTAGGGCCCTCCCAAAAGATGGGGCCTTGGGCTCCTGCCCCTGTGAGCGCTTTCTAATGTCTGGCCCAGACAGGGTTTAGAGTCATTTTATGCTTGAGTGCCAGTAGTCCTAAACACTGCATTTAAACAAAAAAGAAGAAGAAAATATTAAAAAAAATTATACAGCTGCACGTATTATAATGGTTGATGAAACCGACATCTAAAGTAGAAATACAAAAATAAAGCATGGCAGTGGGTGGGTTTACCTAAGGAGGTGGTGGTGGTGGAGGGGTGGAGGCCCCCAGAGTTCTGACACCACTTCAATTACATGTTGGCCTTTTGTACTGAAAGGAGGGTGTGTGTGTGGGTGTGTGTGTGTGTGTGGGTGTATTTGTGAGGCCAGACGACGCTCTTCAGGACACCCACCTCGCTACCGCCTGGCACCCAGTGTTCCTGCCCTGGGCTGCCCACAGGATGCCCGCTTGCTTTGATTTCCTCATCATCACACACACACACACGCACACACACCCACACACACCCCCCCACACACACACACACACACTATAGAAGATAGTCTGAAATCCCTCAGAAGATCTTGTAATCTTTTTCTTATTTCTTTAGATTCTGGCAATCAGCAAGCAAAACCTTCTCAAGTCTGCTGACTTCCACCGCCCAAAGCAATTCTCACGTTTACAGAATCTGGCTTCAATAAGGGCAGGAACAGTTTTTTTTGTTTGTTTTTTCATCTGCTGCAGTGTGTGGAATTGGCTGATAAGTTATCAAAACTGCTGTCCAAATCTCTGACGTTATGTGCCACATTTCTGTTTCATTGTGTGTCTGCGTTGCTGTTCACTGTCACCCTGTCCGCTGGCTTTATATGTTGCATGGGCAGGCTTCCTGCCAAAAAGAAATAGGCTGCTTTGTGTCAGATCTTTGACACAAAATAATGCATTCTTCAAAACTAAAGAGGCATTTCATTTCAATTTTATTCCAAACTTTAATCAAGATTTATTTGCCAAACTTTACCTTATAGATTTGTCAGCCGTCAGCTCTTATCTCCAAATTGTCCTGACTCCCAACCTACTTTAATATAGTTATTTGTATCAGGATGTTGAAGTTTGGTCAATATTTGTACAAAAAAGTAAAAAAAACACATATGTAGTTGGGTGGATTGCAAAAAGAAAACCTCACCAAAGAAACTAGTCGAGCTTTTGCTGACTTTTATCTTTGCATTATGAAAAGCAGTTCTAATAGAACAAAAACAAAATGTGTTCTAGTTTTTGCTGTTCTGTCTAAATTGGTAACTTACATGAAATGTTTCTGAAAAATCCTACCTGGAGCGAGTTACACCCGTATGTGTTAGCTGTGATGCTAATGTATTTCATGAATAATGTTAGCGTGATTTTAATGCAGACTTTGCAAAATGGGATGTATCATGTTAGATGGAGTTCAAGTCTGCTTAAAAACGACTTAATGCTATTTTTAATCTAATCTCACAGATTACTTTGCATCTGTTTTTATACCCTTATTATGGATTCTGACAAAATCCATTGAATGGATTTTATCCACAACTCAATTGAGCGCAGAGTTGTTTTCACTCTACCTGCATCTTTTTGAGCCTTTAGATTATGTAAACACTGCTGTACTTGTTAAATATTTTGAGCTTGCCTGTGTTTCTTAAATGCTAAATGAATAATACTTCTGTAGCTATTATTTAGTAGCTATTAGTAGCTATTTATTGCTTTCACCTATAAGCTACATGATATGTGTTTTTAAAGAATTACACATGTACTTCCAATAAGGAAGTACACCAGGAAAAGGTGTTCTATCACAAAAGATGCACAATCTTTCAGAACCAAATTGCTGCCATTGTGCTCTCTTCCACACCTTTCATTCCTTGTTCATTCATCATTCGAATCTTATAGGTAGGGTCAACTTTGTCCTAATTATTTGAATTTCTCCGAGGCACACAGAGATTCATGCCACTCAGTCACGCCCCACCCAGGGTGTCTGCACAGTTCCGGGCCGTGGGGCAATTAGCCGTAATAGCAGGAAGCTAGTTAGCGTTATCTGCTGCCGTGGCGGCCTCCACTGGCACTGCCGGACCCTGGACCGGTCACGTAGAGGCATAGACAGGGAGCCTGGAAGGGGAGGAAGAGGAGGAGGTGGACCAGTCCTGACGCCCTCGGGCAAATGGCCCAAGAGGACATCTGTATTGCACATCTGGCCGTCTCCATGTCACATTTACAAGTCAGATCTCAGGAAACAAAGAAGTGTAGCGTTTGTCTTTAAATCCAAGCTAAACCAGCCTGACATTGAGCTGACGTCTCGTCTGAGTCTCCTGTTGCTGTCTTGTGTGATAGACAGCCGGACAGCCGCCCCCCTTCCCTCCCACGGCTGCAGCTCCGATGGATTCTCATTGTTCCTGCAGCACGTTTCTCTTCCTGTGCGTACGACAATCGAGCACATCCTCGGGAGTAAGCTGGGTGTGTGTGTCAGAGAGCACAGGAGTGACGGCAGGAGTAATGCTGAAAAGTGTAAGAGGATGTGGTCAGGGAAGCCCAAAAGAACAAGACAAAACACAATAAACAACAGAAATCCCTGAATGCCTCTCAGACACAACAGCAGTCACGTAGGTTTCACCAGCTCCAGGTCACATCAGCCGACTGGCGGGCGCTCAGAGTGGGCAGGACTCAGGGAGATTGTATTTCTGCCATGTTTATGTCCGTCATGGTGCCTGTTTTTGTACCGCTTGTAAGCCTAAGATCAAAGACACAATACTAATTAAACAAAAATATACAAAAAATGCGCAGAATCTCTGAATGCTCTTTAACCAATGTATTTAGTGTTTATAAAAGTGCGCACATTTGATTTATTTTAAACAATTAACTGATTTGGTTTAGTTAAAATCAAACAGTCAAGGTTTGCATAACACAACATTTCTGTATACATCGTAACCTGATGGATCAACTGGTTTGTTGCTCTAAAACTCCAGAGCTGAAAATGAGTCAGACACCAAAATCCAGTCATCTGTCCTTCACAATCAACCTGGAACAAACTAACAGAGTAAAACCCTCTGCCATCTTAGCGCCTGTGCACATGGATAACAAATGTTTTAGATTATGAGGTGGATGGCTTTTACACATCAAAATCAGAATAGTATGATGTGTCTTTATTCTCAGCTCTTTTTGGACGACTAAATACAACCAGTCGCTATTAAAAGTAATCTCATTAGCAAAAAGAGTTCACCTGTGCATAATTCAATTACAGTATAAATACTCACAATTAAAAAACTGTCACATTAAGTTCTGTTTGCAGTTTGCCGTAAAATGTTGAGGACACAGAAAACGTGAAAAAAGTTGCTCTATAGTCAGATGAGGGTTTTACTACTGAGCTACATGCAATACACTGTGCATGACTGAGAACATGAACAGAACTGAGAACAGCACATCTCCGTGACGACACCGTCACCACGGTGAAACATGGCACCGCTGGTCGTCCCGTTGACAGATTCTCCCACCTGAGCAGTGGACCTTTGAAGCTCCTTCAAAGTTACCTTTCGTGTCTTGGCTGTTTCTCTGACGATTGCTTTTCATTTCGCTTCCATGCCAACCGATGTCTGCAGAATCTGCGATGGCTCTTTTGTTTCTTTACTCATTGGACATTCCGATCGTGGGGAGAAAAATACAGACTTTTGGGTCAACGGGAATTGTCCTGTGAGAGTTTTACTCGTGAATAATCTTCCTCACTGTACAATGATCAAGTAAAATTGTTTGGAAATGGGCAATTCACTGCTGATGCATTTTTTCCTTTGAGCCGTTCCCGTCGCAGGAATGGTTTACGGTTTTGTCCTCGACTGCATTGCCTCCATTGGAAGCTTTTTCTTGCTTATCCTAATCACAGCAGAAAAATCGACTGACTGAAGCCAAAAGTTAAGTAACTGGTGAAGCTATTGTGCGAGTGTTATAATATCCTCTTAACTCACTTCTTTTAATTTGTGCTGCAGGGATGCACTTGAAACCTGCATTAGGTCAGATATCACTTCACTCAGAGACAGAGTGAAGTCTCCTGACTTCCACCCTCTTTCTCAAATGTAGTTAGTCGGTTTCAAACTGGACACTATTTGTCAGCTGCGGGTCAGTCAGGTATGTAAACCCACAACATAAATATAGACCATCGACAATGATGGCTTTGGAAAACCGCTTGGTTATTTTCTTATAGTGCCAGATACAACCAGTGCACTTTAAGCACCTTTTTTAACACCTTGAAAGGACATATTATAATAGTTCATGAGCCTCATCATTAAAAAACAACTAAAAATAGTTGAAGTACATTTTTGTGTGTCGTTGTGTGTAAAGATCTGTGTCACACAGTGAGAGAAGCTGCTGCATTGATCTGTTGTAGCAGGAAAACCGACGTGTGAAATGGACTATGACTACTATCTGGACTGATCTGGTAAGTTTAGTGTGTGTGCGTGTGTGTGTGCTTGATAAAGTAGATGAGTTACCGTATGTGTTTATGTATTAAATCTCCCCCCACCCCCCATCAACAGCAGCATCAGTCTACAAAGGAGGCTGAGATAAGCCCCACTAACAGCTTACAGTAAAACCGCATGGATACGTGCCAGCTTCCCATCGTTTCAATAAGGCTCGACACTAAACACCTTTCCCAGCAGTATCTAACAATTCCATGGAAAATAGCATTTTGCTTTTTCAGCAAGATAAGTTCTGTATTTTCCAACTAGAAGCTCTGAGGTATCTGAGTTAACCTCCCGCATTGTCACTCACTGTTGCTTCCTCAGGCTAAATGTCAGACGTTTAAACGAATCATTGTTATCCTCGACTCTTTTTGTGTCAGAGATCATTGAGAGGTTGCTGGAAGTGCTTGGAGGACAACATCCTCTGCGGAAATTTGAGTAAAAATATAAACTTCTGCCAAAGAGCTTGCAGCCCATTGCCGTGTTTGGACTTTCATTCACTCATGTGATGGCACGCAAAATGAACTACGGGATAAATAAACAAAGCTCCGTTCTGGTAAGTTATTAAAAGAACCGGGTCGGGGTCAACAACCTCCCGTGTCGTCCGGTGAATGCTGCGACCAAAATGCACTATTGTTAAAAAATATATATATAAAAAATTCAGCCACGTGGAAAGGAGAGAAGATTTCTCAAATATCTTGATTTTATATTGATCCCAGAAGTACAGACAACCCCAGTGTACAAGGACAGACTTTTGTGGCATGAAAATGTAAGACCAGGACAAAAATGCAAGTATACAACCCAGTTACATAAGTATGTACACCTGTAGTCTAACACTCTTAATTTAGTTTCAGCATTCAGCTGTTCTGGATTTAAACTTTTCCCAGTAAGTCTAACTCTGGGGTTTGTCTGACATTTGCTCATCTGAATCATTTAGCTAAAGCCAGAGGCGGCTTCTGATGCAGGACGTGTGTGCAGTTGCCCTGGGTGACACTAGAAAGAGAAGGGTTTATAACGTGACTGATAATATCATTTATTCATCACTGTGCACAAATTTTCTTCAGCTTTCGTTTGCAATTAATGAGGAGTTGGCACACATTTTGCTGCTGGCTATGGGGGAGATTATTTCACTTCCTCTGAATGGGGCTGCACTGCATTTTATCCCACGTCAAGATTTTGCGGCATTTTGCTGGAGGGCTTCACCCAGAGCACCATCCGTGCAGGAACTGTTCAAAGTCATGGAGCATGGTGTCAGTCAAGAAGAGTTCAAAAATCACAGAGCATTGCTTTTATGTGGCAGCAAGAACATCATCATCAACGGGAGAGCTTTATTTGTAAGGAGCTGGGGGTTTTGTCACCTGAAAGGGGTTTGAACAAGAGATGAAAATCTCACAATCTGATGAATCTGGAAAACAGATTTCGAGGAATGGTGTGCACAACGTTGCCGATCGACTTGTGTGATCCTTACAAATTTTAACAAAGAAGACTAAATTAACTCAGAAGGTACTTCAGCAGTTTGGCCACACATTCGCCATGCCACCTGTAAATGCTTTATTTTTCTAACATGATTTCTTTTATTTCAGTTAAATTGTACAAAATACACAGAATGCCACTTTTAAAGAGGAAACAAATTTAGTTATTTAAGATCATCTCTTTTTAGTTGTGATAAATATCTGTAAGTTTTGCAGATCCACTGAGTGTAATAATGGTCTAGGCTTCAGGGAAGAGAAGCTCTTTCACTACGTTGCCCTGCTTGTCTGCAAGCATTTTTTGCTTAGTCTACAGACATACTTTATTGAGAGATACTTAAATTTAGATGCACTGACTACAGTGCAGCCCACCATCTGTCTTCCTCCAATTGTTGCTGCTGATTGTATTTTGAATTTCAGTGGCGTACAGTAACGGGGACAGTTCCAGCCACAGTCTGACAAAATTACACAGTGTGGCTGCTGATGACAGACTGATAAAAAAAAATAAAACTAAAAGAAGAACATCACCATTAAGCTAGGTATTAATGTAAAATAAACCAGATTTGCATAAAGATGGCTGGGATGATTTTCTAACCCAGTGGTTCCCAAAGATTTTCTGGGACCCCCTATGGATTATAGGGGGTTTTATTGTACCACCTGCCCCACCAGGCGGTACAATACCAAAAAAAGCTGTGCCAAGTTGAAAAAAAAAACAACTGGTTACACACATCGTTCAACCAGACATAAACCTGTACACATATTTTGTTTTTAAACTCCACTGAAGTTTATTTCACACTTCAGGTTGCAACAAAACAAACTACAAACCATCTTTACAGTGAAACACTTTTGTGTAACTGTTTTTTTTTTTCATTAATCCATACCGCTTCCCGCATCCCCCACACACCCTCCTGCAATGACACTGCGGCCCCCCTAGGGGGCGCGCCCCACACTGATTTGACCCAAATGTTTGGCTTATAGTTGGGACAGAGGTTGAGCAGTTTTAGCTAAACATTTGGTCAAAGATTTAGACTTGGTCTGTTGGGTTAACAAAACTTGTAGTCTCTAACTGGTATGCTACAACATACTTGCATAGAGTATGTTTCTAGTGTGCTAACTAGCATAGAGACTGCAAGTTAGCACTAGTCAGAGGCCATTTTGAACCAGATTTCACAGAACCACTTCCACAGGATAAAATAACAATTTCTAATATTGTAACATGATTTGTGTTTAAGTGTGTTAATGACGTTAGTTCAGATTAAAGTTTTAATCTACATTAACACTTCAACACATAAAATGTGTTTGTTTACTTAAGTAAATGTTGACCTTTCACTTTCTAAGTAGTTAGCGCAAGCTAGTGTTAGCTGTTTCACACTTTGACCAAAGAATTAGTCATAAAGTCTAAAAAAATATAAAATAGATAATATTTTACACAGTGTGTAATACAATTGGCTGTCAAACATCTTATTAGACATTTAGGGTCCAGTTATACCAGTCCAGTTACATCAAACACTAGCTTGTTGGGAACGTCTGATTGGTACAGATAGGAGGTTCTCTCTGAGCTGGTAGAAAACATGGAGCATTTAGTCTCTGTCTTTCCTATTGTTCTATTTTCTACTCGAGTCTTGAGATTGTCTGAGCGGCATATTAAATGGATTATATTTTTAGACTCCATGCATGACATTTGGTTGCAAAATAGCTCTTTTTAAAAAACTGTTTATATTTTCACAAATCACCAAGATTCGTTGCAATGAGCGGGGCCAGCTTGTTCCCACATTGCTGTCAAATTATGTCATTCTTTCAGAATGTTCTGCTGTCCTTTGTTCCCATCGGCAGCCGAATCTTCCAGATTGGGTTTGGATTCTCAGATGAAAGATCTAGTGAGAGACTTGGTGGCGACATTAGGATTGTTTAGACTGTGCAGCTGTTTGAAGAGGGACGTGGCTCTGAAACCCACTCTCATCATCTCACTGCTCTTTGTTTACACTTCCCCAGTTTTCTAACAGAGCATTTCCACCTGTTGTGGCCGTAAGTAAAATGAGAAAAATGATATTGGTGTATAAATGTAAGATTAAATGAAAAGTGTCTGTGGGTTTTGGAAACACTAAGAGCACATTTTCCCTGAGTAAAATATCATAACCACAAAGAGTTTATGAATAACAATGCTTTTCTGATTATACTGTTGTGAAATGGGTCCAAGAAAGAAAAGTCTTTTTCTAACCCCTTTCATTTCTTATTTCTTTATCTGTCGTATTACATTCATGATTTTCTAGTTATTTCTTGTTGTGAAAATGTTTATTCATTTAACGGTATGCTGGTTTAAATTAATTTTTAAGTGTTAGATTGTTTTATGTGTAGATCTCTGTGTTTTATTGTATTGATTACGGTCTTTCCTTCACTGCACTGCATCCTGTTGATTAACTCACCTGGTTTGTAAGTCGCTAATCACCTCTCTAGCCATTATAAGCCAGTTAGTTTTCTTCGTTAAAGCCTTCATCTGCTCTTCTGTTTGATATTCTGGTTTCTGAAATAATCTTTTTGTGTCTTCTGCAGAGTTTTTGGACTTGTGTTATTTCACCTTCCTGACTCAGATCTGCAGTTTGTTCCACACATGCAACACCAAATAAGGCATTTTTTGGGGGGATATTTAAGTTTGCCACACTTCTATTGTGGAGTACTTGAATTTGATTATATATGTTTTATTTTATATGTATGCCTTGGTGCTACTCAGAATATAAGATTAGGTGTGTTTTAATCTGATCTACATGCTGTTTTCTTTATTCTGCATGTTTTCACTGCACATTTTGAGTCGACTTATATCAAAAATGAATTAAAGCTGTCTTCTTGACTTCCGATTCAGCTACTAAAACCTAAAGAGCTACTGGAAAGCAGAGGGACGTGTCCTTTCACACAGGAAGAGAGGAGCAGCAGGCAGGAAATTCCCCCAGGTGATATTTACTGAAGATGTGTGGGTCAGGGGTCAGGCAAAATGCTGACCACAATGGCCACACGCAACAACCGTGACGTGATGCGCAGAGGCCGAACAATCTGCAGAGTCTGTTTATTGGTTATTTATGTGACAACAATGGTTGGCGTAAACAGGTCTTGACGACCTTGGGCCATCTCTCTTACAACGTCTTGTCTGTGAGTAAATATCGGCAGGATAAATATAGCGCAAGCAGCCATACGCTACCGCATTTACAGAATAGACAGGACAGGAAATGTCCCTTTTGTTGAGAGCTGGACAGTTATTTTTGTAACAGTGATTATACAGACCGACGGCTCAAAACACACGACTACGTGTGACAAACAGCAAATCGTACCATACAAGTACAGATTGCTCCTGTGTTGCTGGGTCATTCAAATAGATATGACCCTCAATAAAGAGTAATGCTGGATATTCCATGTAGAAAAACTCAACTTTAGTGTGTGGTGGGGAATATATGTTGTACATTACCTGATAGAAGTGAGGAGAAAAATTGCCATGCTTCCTTTAAGTAGGTGAGCTACCTCACAACGCTCAGATGTAACAAGAATGTTACTAAGAATTGGAAAATGGGCCAGTAATCTAACATAACCTGGAATGCTAAGCAATTAATACAACATTTAGGATGAAATGTATGATTTTTGTCTTTTAATACTGTGAAACCTCCGAATACAAATTTGATTGGTTCCAAAAGATGCATTTGTGACCAGCAGGAGGAGCGGATGGGGAGGGGGGGTCTTTTTAAACAAGACGCACCAGAACACGGAATAGTCCACAATATTTTATTTAAACAATTTCATTAAAACATTTCTTTTTAAAAAACATGGCTTCAGGCCTACTACTCTGTCCCTGGAAAGGAAAAGGGATCATGTGAAATAAAAGGGGCAATTTGAATTATTCCAAAAAAAATAAATGAACAAAACATGCAATGCAAAAGAAAACAAATTAGTAAATCAAAACAAAAGAAAGCAAACTCATTAGTAAGTTCAATAATAAGCAAACAAACTGCGAAAGGAAAAAACACAAACACTTCAAACGGTGGAACAAATCGTGGTTGTCCAATTTCAATGCCTTTTCAAATGGGACCAGAGGAGTCGTGTCCCGCTCGCTCAGCCTGTCCAATCAGCAACAGGTTGCCTTCAGAGCGGCCCAAACAAACACCGGCAAGACAGCAGAGCGTCCAAGCGCTGCAACTCCAAAACAATCCTAAACCAAAAAAACTCATTAGAAAACCTGTGGATTCAGGTAAAGTAAATTAAAATCTAAACAGGTAGCTTATCCAGGAGTGGTACCACAGCCGACCCAGGGAGAGAGCGGATCAGCAGGCGAGGGCTAGATGGAAGCCGCACGCCGCAACAACCTCCAGCTGCAGCCGCTAACGCCAGCAGAGCAACGCTGCAGAAACGCACGGCAGGTATAGCACCAAAACCTAACCACAATCCCAGCCACAGATGATGCAAATGGCACTTACTATTCAGATGAGCGGATCAAGCACACCAGCCACTTGGGCAGCCGTCATGTAGTAGGGGAAACAAAGACACACACACCTCGCAGCGGCCTGCTCACCCATAAAGCTATTTGCCCCGCCCACCAATCAACTGCACGCTACTTGATACACCTGGTGCACATAGTTGGGAGGGTGGAACACCATCCCACCACACATTGAATCTTGAAGAACAGAATCTATTACTGATTCAGTGACAAAACATCTCACAGGTAGGTCCTGCAGTCAGATGATTTTCATGAAGCTATTTACATAATTTACAATATTTTCACTTATGCAGTCAAGATAACCCTTGAGCTTTTCCCCCTGGCTCCGAGGAACCCAGCGTAAATCGCTCTGAGCATAAAACAGGAAAAAAGACAATACAGACATTTTATATTTTGCTTTTTCGTTTCAACACACCTCACAGAAATGTTGTTCAATAACTCTTCCGATTTGTTTCAGCTAAATGAACCTCAAGCTGCACTTATCAGTGTAGTGAGACACTTGTGGAAACACACACGCACACAGGACTGTTTTGGTCACTCTGTATAGAGACTGAGGGTGTGTCTCATCCAGTCACCAGAGTCTCTCTGTCTCTCACTCCTTCCTGTCTGTCTCGTCCTCATGTCTTCAACTGACACATCATTGTTTCTGTCAATCTGTGTGTATAGTATGTTCTCATACACAAAGTATATGAAGAATGTGTATTATGTGCCTATATTCTATACTCTCTGCCTGTTATTGTTTCTTAAACAAATGTTTCTGTTCATTTTATCTGTATGTCCCTAAATAGCAGCAAGTCTTCTAAACTATGTTTCCTTACAGGAAGGGAATGTATAATTCATTTTATGAGTTATGTAGTAGTTAAATCAGTTTAGGTAGATAAAATCAATGTGAGAAGACACACTGAACCAAAGATGTTGAGATAAGCGCCTTTTTTCTAACAACAGAACTTGGGACCTCTAAACATTGACTTTTCTCTTTTTGAAGTGCTGCATAGGCATGAAGAGCAAAAAAGCTGCGAAGGCCAGTGGTATCTATAGGATTTCTTGTTATTCTTTTCTGCCTTAAAACACAAATTTGGGGGCCTAAACATGTTCAAAAACTCACCAAACTTCACCCAAAATTATCCCCTGTGTGAAATTAAACGTGGAATCAAAAATGGGTGGGGCCAAACGGCTCTACAGCACCTCCTAATGACAGACAGGACAAACTGCACTCTGTAGAGATTAGAAACTTGCTATGTAGATACACACGCCCCTCCCCAAACCAAGAGGTATGTCCTGAAGTGTACAGGGACGCTGCAACTTTGGGTCAAAGGGCAAATTTTGACCATTTTTGCTGTTTACACACATTGAACCTTAACAAACTCCTCCTAGGGATTTTCAGCTATCGGCTTCATCTTCGGTCAGCATGTAGGTAAGGGATGAGGGATTAAAAGTTATCAAAATCTTGAGTTTTTGAGTGTGTTTAGGTGGCCAAGTAGCAAACTTATCATACTCGCCAAAGCCAGCAAAACAATATAATTTTTACTGAGCTTGAAAAATCTTTCGAATCATCACTTCACAGTCACGCATTGGTCTGTCACATTAAATCCCAATTAAATAAATTGAAATTACTGGATGCATTGTGATAAATTTGGAAAAATAAAAAACCGAGTGTGAATAATTTCTCCAGACTCGGTGTGTGTGTGTGTGTGTGTGTACTCTTTGTAGGGCTTCTGATCCGATTGGAAAAGGAAATCCTACGAATATAGAGCTTCTGTCAGAGTGTGCCCACCCTCGTTAATCGTCCTCATTATGAGCACACTCCAATCTAATGAGCCATAATAACACCCCCTGATAACACCATGATAGGTGGCCTCTTTGGACTCGCCAACCTTTGATTGGCTGCCTGAACGGTGGTGTGCAGAGACTGATAGGCCATCAGAGGGAGGGTGGGCTGGGCAGGCTGGCCGCTGGCCAATGGAAGTGGTACGACCCAGAGGAATGAAACGGACTGACAGCGGGCATTTTTCTGCCACAGAGATGAAAGACTAATGACGTACACTGTGTGAGTAAGGGTGTGTTCGGGTGTATAAACATTGTCAGAGCAACTGATTGATCTTTTTATAAGACGTATATCTTTAGCATTAAAGGTCAACATAATTCTGTGTCAGCAACCTTAACACTGGACCTCTGAGGAGCATAGTGATGGGACCATAAGGTGGAGATTGTTTTTGTTGTTGTTGTTGGCTAGAAAGGAAGGAGCCATTCTAGCCGATGGAAAACTGGTGAAAGTGTCCAATAAAAAATGAGAACAGGTGGAGATTTGTCTTAGAAACAAACAACAAACCTAAACAAAAACAGCAGGAGCTGCGATGGAGTGGTTTAGACCAAAACGTCTTTATGTTTTAGCATGGACCGTTCAAGGCTGATATAGATATAAATCATCCTGTTTAGGATGAGACAGCTGAAACAATTAATAACAAAATGCTTTATTTTATTATTTTATTCAAAAGGCCAGGACAGCATTTTGAAGACTCTCAGGAACTGAGAGTGAGCTTAAGCAGAGAAAACAGACTCTTTATGTCTTCCAGCATAAGGAGAAGTTTTACTTTCTCATCAGCATTACACAAATAATGTCTTGTCCACTTGTACTTTAAGTTACCAAACTTCAGACTGCTCAGAGCTCCCCTTTCTAAATGAGTCCACAGCTCTCAAAGCACAAAAGCTTAAAGTTCATGATTCTCCATCCAACACAAGACTTAGACCAAAACCCAACTGAGCACGATAAATTTATAGATGCTCTTTATGACCTATTTTGAAAGGAAGAATGGGGGAAAAAATAAATTTCTACATGTATAAAGCTGGCTGATAAACCCCAGGAGACTGGCAGCTGACTCAGTGGAGACTTTGTCTTGGTCTGTCACATAAAATCCCTATAAAATACACTCCATTCAGAAGAAGTATCATCAAACTGTTTAAATAAATACTTAACTGGATTGAACGCATTTGCAAGGCACTACACTGTTTGTTAGATGTGTGTAAAATTTTTTAGATGCTGCAACATGAAAGAAACTCTATATTTATTTTTGTACAGCAGTGGTGCTGAGACACATCCCAGAGTCATAACGGTGTCATATATTACAGCTAGGTCAGAGGTCATAGCTAAGTACATCAGGTTATGCACTGCTAAAAGATTTTGTACCATAAGAATAAAAGACGAAAAAAAACATAAAACAGATTAAACCTTCTTTAGTACTGATAAAAGGGGGACAACCTCTGAGAACGTCACAGAGCAGTAAGCTTTGTTTGCAGAGGAAAAATCTTGAGTTATGGCACCATTATTTGTTTGGGGTGAGAAAAATGCATTTGCTGAATTAAGCTCTGCTGCCGATTTTGTTCAGTATAAAGTATAAAACAAAGGCATTTTTTTCTGTACGATGTGAATTCAAACCAGAAAAAAAGTGCAATATTCAGATTTTGTTTTCCTAAATTTAAAACTTCAACTAAAAGGCGATCTCAATTCTGACTCCTGCTTTGATTTGATTTCAGTTTCACGGTTACAGCTGTTTGAAATTGTCTCCTGCATTTCTTAGGGGGAAATCATTGAAGTTTCCCAGCAGATTGCCAACATTTGGGAGCAACGTGGCAGTTTTGGCATACTCTCTGCGAGCTCAGCTACACGTGTTCAAGTGGATTTTCTATCTTTTAAATGAAACAGGAAAAAAAAAAAACATCTTTCGTCATCTCTCCTCTCCCTTGAGGGCTGCCTGCCCCTGCTTTCATCCGGAAGCCTGGGGGTAAGAAACTCAGGAAGGGACAAAGAGGAAGAAAGGAAGGGATGAAGATGATGCCAAAAAAAAGGTGAAAGTAGCAAAGACGGATTTGGAAGCATATAGTGAATAGGAAGACATAAAGACAAAAAAAGATGTAGGAATGAAACGAGTAAGAGATGACGCCGTGCTTCATGAATGAGCATCAGAACTTTGGGTTGTAAGATAGGATGAGAGACAAGAGCATGCTTTCTACTTGCCCCCTCCCTTTCCCATTTCCTCCCTTTTCATCTGCCCCAGTGCCCCTATATAACCTCTGACACAGACCATGCCTCAGTCAAAGTTGTGTGCAGCAGCACAGGAAACTGCAGCTATCTCTCTGCCTTTGCGGCACCAATATTTGAGCTTCACTTGTTTGAGTTAGTTTTCATATCCAGTTGGAGTTCTGGCCTGAGGAGCTTCCACCAGGAGAAGATGCTGAACCAATTAGCCATCATCTTGCTGTTCTTGCCGCTGGTGCACAGCGCAGGTAAGAACCATAGGCATCACTGGCTGTGACTTTAGTACCGCTTTTTCTGTTATTAATGTGTTTTGGCATGAAACAGACCTCTAAAAGACTGAACCAGCTGCAGTAACGTTTAGATGGATGAGGAGGTCATACATGTTAGCAGGAAATAATTCAGGAAACATCCAATATGTAATTACACAGCGGTGAATGATAAGACTGCTAAACGCACCAGACGGATGCTACTCTTGATGAGCTAAACAGTCTCACTCATTGAGTCAGGATATTACTCGTTTTGAGTGAATTTGTGTGATGGAAAAATTTTTTTTTTATTAAGTTCAGTTTATTTAAACTTTTACACCCAATCTACAAAACAATGCTTTTCTTGTGTTCAGGTCAAGCTACAAAACTGGAAATCATTTTAAGTAAGCAAGACTTCCAGGTAGGAGAAGAGATGTTGCTGGTATGTAAAGGTAAGCGAAACTTTATTAGACTTCCGTCCGTCCGTCCAGCCGTAAAGCTCCTGATCCATTCTTAAAATAGATGTTCACCCGCTCTTTTCTGTCGTCCCATCCTGTCTCCTGCAGCCACAAAAGAGGGAGACATGACATGGCATAAGGGAGGAGAGGAGATTGATGATGAAGACATCGTCTCAAAGCTGGACTACACCACCTCCAAGCTGCTCATCAAGAAAGCCAGCCTGTCTGATGGGGGCACGTACACCTGCATGTTTGAGTCTGAAGATGGGCACAAGGTGGATGCTCAGTCAGTTATCTATGTCTACGGTAAGTCGCTGCACACACACGACAAGCTTGACCTTGTGGCATTTTCAGCGTTTAATTTCATTCAGATTGAGTATTTTTCTTTACCTGTGACGTGTTTTCTCAGAGGGTCCGTCATTTCATGGCACCACCACCTATCATGAGTTTCTGGAGGGAGCAAACGGGGTGGTGCCGTGTCTGGTGACCGGGCAGCCAGCGGTGGACATTGCGTGGCTTAAAGATGGAGAACTAATCCCTTCTACACGTAAGAGCTATAGGACCATCACCTAGAAAACGTTTTACACCGAAAAAAATGCTTTGTGGTTAGTAATTTACAACCAACTCAGAATTCAAAATATCCTCTTATTGTTGTATTTCTTTAATCAAAAACTGCCATGCTGCTGTTTTTGCAACATATCCTGAAAATCTCTTCAGTCAAGTAATCTAGAGCATCAAGCATGTTTGTTAAACAGGGGCTCCAACTCATGGAGGGAAATGAGTTTTCGCGATGAAACTCATTGTTCTTCTTAAAAATAAAAATGACACTTTCCTCATAACTTCAGCATGACATATGTACCACTGTTTAGGTAGAAAAATAAAATAAAATCAATGCCACTCACCAGTAGAGGGTGCTATGACAGACATTAGTGCGCTCTGAATTCTGAAAGCACTTTTGAACAATAAATCAAGCTATCGGCACATTTATGCCTAAAGGTTGGATTTTTTTTGTTTGTTTTTTGTTTTTTTTGCATCACAACACAGCATAAACCTTTAAATGAAGCACCCGTGCTCTAGAAAATGTGCACATTTTACTTAGAGACGCAGTTGAAGAGAATAAAAACGGATCATTTTTGATCTTATGAAAAATTTGAATGTTTTTCCAGTTTAGTTTCAAACTTTTAAGAAACTTTAAGCTAAAGACACCTAGCATAAAAAACTGGAGTTTCTGTCAGACACAGACCGGCTCATCTGAGAATATTTAAAGAGATTTTGTTTGTTTTTTAGAGAATATTGGAAAATGTTATTATGGCCTTAGTCGAATTATAATAATAGATGTTTTTGTGGATATTATTATCAATGAGGAGTGCAATTAGTTTGAAACTGTTTACATTATGTTGGAAGTAAAATGCGAGGGCAGTTGCAGGTTTAGCACTGGGGGTAAAGTAAAACTTGCTGCCATTGTTCAGTACTTCCTTTTCCTTTTGCATCAGTCACCATTGAATGTTTCTGAATATACAATGTTGTGTCTAAAAACCTTCCCATCTCTCATATTATCTTAAAAATGACGTGTGCTACATTAAGACTCATAAGTCATACTGTAGTATGAAGTTTTGTTTTGCTTACTAGAGGAAGAGTCTGATCAACTTTGACCAGCTGCAGTAACGTGATTAAAAATAGGATGTGAATAAGCTGTTAATGTGATCTTGTCTGGCTCCTTTTCTTCAGCTGGAGTTCGTGTTCGTAAGATGTCCGACAACACGCTTCATATTGAGAAAGTGAAAAGGAGCGATGCCGGGACGTACATCTGTCAGGCCCAGATCAGAGGGAGAGCAATCTACAAGCAGCTTCCTGTTTCTGTTGTCGCCAACGGTTAGTCACTTCTTTATGGTATCCAAAGGCATACAGGACCATTACAAGTAACTCAGTCCTATTTCATTTTGTAACTTCATTTAACAATATGTCTCCCACTGCAGCTCCTCCGACTGTGCATATCAGAGAAGAAGTGAAGAAAGTGATTGCTGGGCCTGAAACCAATGTGTCATTGCTGTGTTTGGTTGATGGTCTGCCGAAACCCAACATCACTTGGACTCTGTAAGCCACCATTTTCTTATATTACTATATATACATATAAAAATTACTTTGAATACTTGAAATTCACATGAATTCTTTAAAAGCCTAAGGCTTTGATTACAAGATTGGATTTTTAAATGTCTAGTTAATATATTTCTACTAACAATTTGCTTTTATTTGTAAGGTGAAACCTTTTTTTTTTTTTTTTTTTCAAAAATCAGCATCTTAAATGTACAATACTAGAAGCCTTGAACATTTACTTTTAGTTGTTTCATTATAACTTCAAAAAAGAGACAAAAATATCTTTGGCACTCTGTTGCCAGTTGAGGAATACTGAACATTTCTGTATTTTTTATGCCTTTTTATAAACTTCTTTCATGTGTCCTCCCTTTGCCCCCAGTTGACTGCTGAGTGTTAAACTATTAATCCCTGAAAAAAGACTTTCACTGATGGTCAGCGGAAACTGTCAGTCTGGCGTCTCTCGGCCGACTCTAATGTGTCTCAAAGAATCATCGTTGCATATGGGCTGCAGTGTATTTAGCATATTTACTCAGAAGTTTTAACTTACAAATGTAAATATTTGTAAGACAAGCCGCCCAAAGGTTGCAATTCAGACAAGGAAAGAGTATGTTTTCTGATCAACGCTGACATCAAAATCCAATGTGGCCGCCCTGTACGTACAACTTAATGATTGCAATAGAAACAGTTTTAGACCGTTTGTACAAATTTCTGCATTAGTTTCACTCACATTATCAAGTTAGGCTTAATTACTTATTTTAAGTTAGAATAATTTAAATTCTTGAGTCAGATTCTTGTTTGTACAATTCGTCAAATCGTACGAACAAAATATGTGAAAATGCATTTTATCAAACATCGCACTGATTTCTGCTCACAAGATATGTTTGGAAGAGACATTTTTCCTCAACCATTGCAAACTATCAGTTGCACTGAAATCACCATTTGCTTTAAAAACATACAAAAGGCAGGTCAATGTAAGAAACTTCCATCTCAGCCACAACACAAGATACAAAAAGCATAAGTTAAGATGGGCCGAGTAAAGAAAAGGCAGTTTTTCTGTGTTAATATTCTGCGTCATTATTTACTTTTTTCTCAAATTTTCTGCCTCCGTCTGCTGGTTTTCTTGTCGCCTACAGTCACTGACTCCACACAAACAGGACATGAAACCATTTTTTTATTTTTCATCCTAAGGCCTTTCGAGTTCGATCCGTCCCGCCACCTCTTCAACTCCGACCGCAGCCAGCTCACCATCCAGTCCGTCGTCAGGGCCGACTTCGGGGAGTACGTCTGCACGGCCAAAAACAAGATCGCTGAGAGCAGCGCTACGTTCATGCTGCATGTCTTTGGTTGGTTTTCACATTCCGTCAATTAGTTTCTCCCATTCTTATAGAGTGTACTGAAGCAAGATGATGATTCTTGTTTTACGTACAGAGTCTCCAGAGGTGTTTCTCTCAGAAGATCAGCACAGTGTGAATGTGGGTGAGCGTGTCTCTGTGTCCTGTAACGTGACTGGTCACCCGCAGCCTGAGCTGCACTGGATCAACAAGCAAAACGGAGAAGAACTGGTAATGATGCTCAAACAGTGACTCTTAAATTGCGTACACAATACAATACAAAGTTTTGAGATGCAAAGATTAGACATGTGTAAATAATTTTTGATTTTTTTTCTGCATAAACATAGTTCAGGTGAAAAACAAGCAGGAAAGAAGATGTCCTTAAAAACCCTCGATGCACAAACTTGAGCAAATATTTTGTTGACGCAGCTGTTAAATTTAATTTCAGTCTTCTTCAGTTCATATCGACCATCATTATAGTTAATCAAATTAACCTGAGCGAAAGTTCAGCTGTCCATTTTTCTGATATTTGCTCATTTGCAACCCTTATCATAAGCCGTAGTTTGCAAAGAGGTTCCAAAGAATAAAAACTGAATCTAAACTGCTGTAACAAAGTTTTAGTTTAAGGTTATGTCCATAACCTGCCACGCTATTCCACGTTTAACTTTCCCCCCTGCTTCAAACAGATGTGTTTGTTTTTCATTTAAAATGTACGGGATAATTGTCCTGTACAATTATGCCGTAAGAAACAATTTGTTAAAGCATTTGCCATGGCCTCACTATTTTACATCTCAGAAACTTTTCCACTGAGTGTCTATCCCTTCCAGGGTCTTTGTTACTTTTCAATTTGACCGTCATGCAAAAACTGAAAAAGGTTTTTGCCTTTTATTGTAATTCCTCACCTTTAAGTACCTGTATTTTTAATGTTTGAACCCTCTCCGCCAGGATACCACTGGTCGTATCCAGGCAGTGGGTGGCATGCTGGAGATTGAGGAAGTGATTCCCTCCGATGGCGGACGCTACTCCTGCATGGCTGTCGGTATTTCTGGAAATGCTTCGAGAGATGTCGTAATTGAGAGTAAGGTTTCCACTTCACTCGGGCACGTTTCCCTCTCGGTGATCAACGTGTTTCTAGTTGACATTATTTCTGTGTTGTCTTGTCCTCCTGCTTGCCCTCCAGCCCAGCCCGGGCCGCCACATTACCTGACGGTCACCCCGGGTCCAACCTCTGTGCTCTTCACACTCAAATCCTTCCCCATCAACGGAGGAGCACCGATCAAAAGTTTTGTTCTGCAGTGGAAGAAAAGTGAAACGGATAAGTGGGAGGAGTCCATTGTTGCAGCTTCAGGTGAAAATTTGTGCTTTTATTAAGGTTTTGTGGTTGTAATTCATGTTTCACCTGTAGTGATCCAGCTGTCTAGATAATCCGGAACCTTCTATGTGCTTTTTGTAGATGTTTTGGCTATCACCAACCTCAAGCCGTACACCAAGTATATAGTTCGTATGGCAGCCATAAATGATGTGGGACAGGGGCAGTTCTCAGTGGACAACACGGTTCGCACTGAGGGAAAACGTAAGTTTAATCTACTGCAACCAGCCATCAACTTCAATGTACTTTTATTGGATTTTATGGGATTGCCACCAGAAATCCTCTTGACTCTGATAACCCTGAATGCAAGTTGTTGTTATCGGAAATCGCCTAATTAGTAAATAGAGAAAAAAACATGTTAAAAAGTTGGTAGCTTGCTGGCTAGTGTTTGGACATAAAAAAATAATAATAATAAAAAAATCGATGTTACTAACAGCAATGTTTCATCTTCGTTTTCATCTGCCATCCCTGGTTCTTCATGTCCATCTTTCATTGAAATCATCATCCTAACATCTTCATGTCGTCATTCTCTGCCGCCCGCTGATTCCGCTCACATCACCTCCTAATCTGCTGTCCTCCCTTTGCAGAAGGTAAAGTTCCCATGCTCTTTAACAAAAATAAAAACCTGCAAATGAAATATATTCTAATCATATAGTAAATCCCAACGTTTTGAGTTAATTGTTATAAGCTACAGCTAAATGGTTTCCCCTCCTGATTTTAGGTGAACCAGACAGTCCAGCTTTATCCACAAGTCAGGCAGTTGTGGAGGGAAACTCCTTCTCTGTTCCTCTTCAACAAATTGAAAACGGTGGCTCTCCTCTGCTGCACTTCAACGTCCAATACAAACAGGTGAGAGACCACGTGAGCTCAAGTCTACCTGTGTTATTTCCTTCCGTCCTTGTCATTAATTCGCTTGTTGCTCCCCTTTTTATCCAGGAAACAGAAGAGAGTGAGTGGGAAACACTGCAGCTTCCCTCTGATGTTAATTCTGTCAACCTGAAAAACCTCGCCTTCGGCTCAGACTATCACCTGGAAGTCAGAGCCATCAACTCTAATGGCTCCTCCGTCCCTGCAATGCTCAACTTCACAATTGCAGAACAGCCTGGTGTGTTGCCTCTCTTTTTCTACGTTACATGACACACGTTTTGAGTTAAAGATAATAATTAAATTTATCTTTGTAATGTTTTTCCTCTGTCCCCGCAGTGAGCAGCAAGATGACCAAAGGCACTGTGGTTGGCATCGTGATATTGATCTTCCTGCTGGTGTTCCTGGCAGTGGATGCCACCTGCTGCTACAGAAACCGCTGTGGTCTGCTTATGGCCGTCGCAGGGAAACTGACCAGGTGGAAAGACCCAAGCCTCAAAAAGGTCGAGGAAGGAGAGGGGACAACTAACGGGTGAGCAGCAGTCTGGACGACAACCATCTCACAGATTCTCTTTTGCGAAGAACCTTCTTCTAAATATTCCTGCATATTGTGCGTGCAGAGATGTAACACTGAAGGGTCTCTCCAAACCCAGAGACAGTATTCAGCAGTCAGAGGTTCAGACGGTCAGCAAAGAAGCCGGTCAACTCTCAGAGGTCACCTGCGACAAAGTTCCACTCACCAAAAATGAGTAAGTTTGTTCTCCCAAACGCCAACAAGTTGCATAAATACAGTATGAACGTTATGAAAGGTATTCATAGTCTTTTAACGTTTTGGTATTTTTAAATTTTGTTATTGAGTGTGATTCCATTACAAAGGAAAGTGCTTCCAAACTAAATTAGTGGCATTGAATTTTAAAAATGGGTTTTTTTTCTGTCTCTACTTAACAACCAATCATTTTAAATCCATCACAGTGAATTCCAACAAAAATACTTAGAAGTTTGTGATTGTAATGTGCTTAAATGTGAACAAGTTAAAGGTATAAATATCTTGGCACTGCAGGCTACAAAGCAGAAAAGAAAATTGGAATCATTTTGCAATTTCAAATTGTGTTTTGTTTTTATCTTTAAACGCTATTGTTTTTTGTTTATCCACAGGAGATTACACCCCACAGCTAACCTGTGAGGCTTTCTAAACTAAAGAAGAGAAAAACAAAAGTTTGCTACATGTTGTACAGAGATCCAGAGCAGAAGTCAGTGGATCCCAGCTGCTGTGGGAGAAGTCAAGCACTCAGGAGGAAATGGACGGATTTGAACTGATGGTGATAAAACTGAGCTCATCCTGCACTACGTGCCGTTAGCCTGGCTGTTAGGCTCAGTTTTTACACTTGTTTGTTCTTTAACAGGGTAATAATGACGTCTGTGTTTTACAGGGTAATAGTTTTGTTACTGTCTAATCGCTGTAACTGCGTTTGTGAAAGAAAAACAGTAGCATTTACTTGGCACAACATATGTTCATTAGTTTCACAGACGGAACTATCGTTTTGTCGTTGATAACTTCTTTATTGCTAACATCGTGTCGGTGAGTCCAGCAGGAGTCAGCAGAATGGATTAAATACCGTATTATTTAACTGTATGCTACTGAAAATGAATGTAAACAAACTCCTGATAATATTTATTATTTTCTAACGTTACATTTATAGAAGTTAATTTGTCTTATTTGGGTTTAGAGACGTCCAACACCATCTTTAACTTTCTTGCCTCGATGTGCTGCTGAGCACTTTTCTATAAAAACGTCTTGGAAAGTCAGAAAGTTTGACACTTGTAGTTAAAGAGAACTTCAAAAGTTTTAATTAGCCACTTACAAAATGTATTTTGTTTTCTATCAATGCTGCAATATTACCAACAGTAGATCAGCAAATCAACAGAACAGTGTTTAGCTTTTCTTCTTGTTAATTATTCTAACAGTGTTTTTATTTTTTTTTTACCACTGTACATTGTGTATACATTTTTTGTGTTTCATAGACAGCTTGGTGTCTCATTATATGAATGTTTTCTGCATGTTTATTCAAATAATATCAAAAGTGAAGAAAATCTTTTCCTTTTTCTTCTTTCATTTTTTAAATCAGTATTTTATCCCTACAAACAAAGTGTGTTGAGTGAAACATGGCAGTGGCAGCACTATAATGTGGGGATAATTTTTATTCTACTGGCCAGGAAAAGTTAGTGAGACTGAGGAGAGCAAGGCAGACGTAACCTGCAGCCGTGATCGCAGACACAGGCAGCTCAAGCATCGTCTCAGGGGGGCTGAATAGTTTGTTTTTAGATTTTTGCTTGTAAAATGTTTGCAAACCCTGAGTTAGTTTTCCTTCATTTTCACAGTTGTGCACAGCTTTATGCAAGAGTGGCATTTAAAATAAATACACTGAAGTTACAACAGTTTCCTGCAAGGCAGTGCATGGCTCATTGTGCTGACCAGAAACGAAAGTAAGCAATCATTTCTACAATTAGCAAAATGTTGCAGTATACGTATAATATACATAGTTGGATTGTAGCGCCGAAGGTGGTGTGGATGAGACACAATTTTACATAAACTACAAACACTTAAAATCCTCTTTCCAAACACGCTGAGCTCATGTTGGTCTTTTGAAGCAACAGCCTTGAATGTCCTGAGGAAAAAACTGATGCTTAACTTTTTTTGTCCTAAAACTAAACTTTGTCCTTGTTTACAAACTGGGATAAACAATGAATTAAGTTTGTTTCTTTGAGTTTGGACTCTTTGAAATAGATAAAATCAGTTAAATAAATGATTACTAAGCTCTAACCAGATGTGGATCTGAACAAGCCGTGTCCTACTTCCCAACCTCAAAAAGAAATCCAAATGTGAAAACAAGAAATGAAGATGTGGTAACAACCGCAGCACAGGAATAATAACATCAGTTCAGCTACAGACATGACCAACCCCAGCATTAGGATGGTTTTATCTTGATGACTGATAATCCAAACTAGTGCATTAATGAATGGTTGACATTTTCTCGTGTAAAAATACAACATTTAGTTATAACAGCCTATCGTTACACAGACACCTCACTCAGCATTTCATAAAAGCATTTTAAGTTATCATTGTTTATGTTCCTATGTTGCGTTTATGTTCCTGAAAATATATTCTCAAAATCACCCAGTTTTCGTCGGTCTGCTCAGCCATTTTCAAAACACAGATGCGACAATCATACTCAGTGATTAAGAATGTCTTGATGAGTTTTGTCAGATTAAAAGTACCTTTTGAAAATAATAACCTTTAAGTAGCTGTTTGGCATACATTTCTGCTTTTTTAAATGTAAAATCTTTCATTGGTCTGAGGCAATGATCTAATTTTAAATGTCATGTTTTCATGAACTGTTAGAGGAAAATCATCACACTTAATAGAAATAAAGGATATCAAACATCCATATGTGTAATTAATCTACATAATGTGTTCAATTAGTGATAAAGTTCCTGAAATAAATGAACTTCAATAATATTAAAATTTACTGGATATTATCCGTATAGCCTAAAGTATTTAACATTAATTTAACACGTCACTAACTTTCAAAGTAAATATCTTTTGAAGATGAAATTGACATGACATAAAAGGCATAAAAGGAAATTAAACCCTATGATAAGAAAATGAAAAATATTTTTCTGTTCAAGGGACCAAAAACTGATCTGGTCTTAATTTAAATTGAGCCTAAACTCAAGTGCCACAAATTACTGGCAAGCTGTTCAGTTATTATATGCTGCTACTTTGATTATGTTTTATTATTATTATTATTATTATTATTATTACAACATGCTTAATAACACAACACGGAAGAAAAAAACTCATTTACTCAACAATGACCAGGAGAGGGCGACAAAACGCAGCTATCCTGGAAGAACCACATTAACTGGTCTTGCAATGCAACCAAAGAACTAAACTCAAGAATAAAATCTAAATTGCAAATGTTTTGGGTAGGGTGTCACTTTATGCTGCAGTGGTAAGAGTAAACAGAAGATCTCTGAAAGGGGCGATTCATAAAAACACAGTGAAGAGGCTGAGATGGGGGTGTTAGAAAATGAGAAAAAATTAAAAAATAAATAAATAAGGTGAGATTAGACATAAAATTCTTTGGCTGATGATCTGTTTGGTGAATCATCCTTTTCACTGAGTTCAAATGTAAAAAAATAATGTAATTATTAGATGTCGTTAAATGTTTTCCTTATGAACAGAGCAAGTAATTAAGGCAAGACATGATAAGTTGAAGAGGATCCTCCTCACTCCCAGTTCAAAATAGATCAAGCAGATGGTTTAGAGCCAGTTTCTAAATGTGACTGATGTGTGTCTAACTTCTAGAAAAATACTTACTCTCTATAAAACCTATCAAAAACACTTGTATTAATTTATTTGTTTACGAGTATTCTCATAGGTAAAATTACACGTACGTATGAGTTGAAAAACAGGACAAACACAAAACTTACATTTATGCACATTTATTGACTTAAATTCACAAATTTAGATGTCTACGCATGCATTTTTAATTGACAGTAGTCTTATCTCATACATAACTCCTGGTGTTTCCATAGCAACTAAAACAAACAAGAACCTGACAGGTCGTTTGACATCATCATATCATCTATGTTCTCATCGATGATGTCATAAAGGTTCAAATGATTATTATTATCATTTGGAATACAAGAATTCTCAGTTTGCTTTTCAACGCCGTTGGAGGTACAACACTTTGATAGAGAGACGATTTCGGACAGTGATTTTAGAAACCATTTCAACTGCATTCAAAATGATTTTAACTATCGGTTGGGGCCTTGGGTTTCTTGTCACGAAGGGAGTAGAGAAGTTGCTGGGATATCGCATAAAAGATGAAGACATTTCAGCAGAGAGCTCAACTGACGAAAGTACAAAACACCTTGATTTAGACATTGTCGCCGAAGACAATGTAAGAAAAAGTGATGTTTCAGCAGAGAGCTCATCTGAAGATGAACGACATAAGTACTTTGGATTCGAAGATTTCTTTGAAGACTGTGTAAAACACCGTGTTGTTTCAGCAGAGAGCTCATCGGAAGATGAAGGATTTGAGTACTCTGGATTTGACATTATTGCCGAAGACAATGTAAAACACAGTGATGCCTCAGCAGAGAGCTCATCGGAAGATGAAGGATTTAAATACTCTGGATTTCAAGTTTTTGCCGAAGACAATGTGAAACACAGTGATGCCTCAGCAGAGAGCTCATCGGAAGATGAAGGATTTAAGTACTCTGGTTTTGACATTGTCGCAGAAGACAATGTAAAAGTCGATAGAATTTCAGGAGAATTCAAAGAGGATAAGACAGGAAAGTACTTGGGTTTTGACATTTTTCCTGAAGGTCAGAAGGACATTGATGCTTCCTCTAAAGTTGAGGAAGTTGCCATCAATACACATTTGTCAGTCAAAACATCTGGAGACATTGCTGCTTTGGAAAACGTCTGTCTTCCTGACAACAAAATGGAGCTGGAATTTGAAATCTACTCTGAGGACACAGAAATGAACATTGATGACACCCCAGAATACTTTGACGATTTTGTTGAACAAATGGCTGTGAAAGAAAGCTGTGACAGCAAGAAAAATCTGATGAATTTTGAAAAAGTCTTTGAAAAGCCATCAACAGAAGAAGCCGCTTCAGTTGATGTAAACTCAATGGGTGAAATTAAAAATTACACAGACCACTTTGAAAACCTGGACACTAAAGATATGGATGATTCACCTAAGGAAGCTGACTCTGAAAGCAGAAATGCTGCAAAGGTTGTGTCACATTTTGATGAAGTGTCTGAGTATTCTTCATCAGAAGAATGGTCTTCAGATGAAGAAAGCTCTATAGATGACAATGAAAATGACCCTGACCATTACGATAGCATTTACGCTAAGGACGTTGATGCTTCCAGCACTAAGGATGAGGAAGTTTGTTCTGGAAGCCCAAATGCAGAGGATATGTGGACAGAGTTTGGAGAAGTGTATAAGTTTTCTTCTTCAGAGGAATCGTCTTCTGAAGAAGAAAACTCAGAAGATGGAAATCAGAACGACACCGATGATTTAGACGTCATGGATGTAAATATTTACCCAGGAATGTACTTTTGCAAATTCTCCAACTCCTTTTTTAACAGCTGGATGAATGCCACAACACAAAGTACCATGAACTTGACTATTGTCAGAAGGTTTGTGGCTCAGTATCCTGAGGAGATTTCGGAGCTTTTTGCAGAGACACCATTGTTTGCGAGGTGTTTCTTTACAGCAATGTACCATCCAGGAAGAGACTTTCCTCCACATGAGATCTTTGCTGTTCAGAATGAACTCGTTGAAACTCTGAAGATTAAGGATGTAAAACATCAGGACAAGCCAGGAGTCCTTTTGTTTTATATGTTGCACTATCTGGCCCAGTGTGACATCTACACAAACTCTAAGCTGTATACAACTGACTACTGTGAACAATGTCAGACGTGTTCACGAATTATTCGCAACCTTGGTCCTGTCATTCCTCTGCCAAAGGAACAACAAAATGACACCACATCAACTCTTCTGGAGAATTATTGGAGTGGAATGTCAGAAAGTTGCGACACCTGCAAGTCCAACAAAAAGAGGGATTGCTTTTTTAATGAAACTGATGTGATGACCCTGATTCTGCCATGGCCAGACAGTCCAGACGATATCAGAAATCCTGTGATACCTGACCCAGTCCTTGACGTTCCTGTAAAAAATGGAACTCAATTATATCATCTGTCCTCCGTCATTTGCCGGAGACAGGAAACTACTTCTGACACCAGCAGCTTTTATACATATCTGGTGTGTGGAGAACTGGTGTTTAAGGCGGAGGATGAGCGGGTATCACTGGAGAATATCGACTGTGGAGCTGACGTTTGCAGGAACGGGTATATCTACATCTACGAAAAAGCCACAGAAGGACGGGACGAGTACAGTGTAGGGCTCAAAGTGACAACTGACCAGCAACAAAGATAGTGCTTTAGACACATTTTGGAGGAAGTGGGTGGAACATGGCTCACACAGAGTGGGACATGTCCCTGCCTCCATTATCAAGGAGTCTGGGACATGTCCAAGGATTATTATGGGCAACGCTAGATCAGCTCGACATTTAGGAGGAATTATAATGGGACATTTTTGAGGAATTATAATGGGACATTTGGGAGGAATTAATACGGGACATTTGGGAGGAATTATAATGGGACATTTGGGAGGATTTAATGTGGGACATTTGGGAGGATTTAATACGGGACATTTGGGAGGATTTAATACGGGACATTTGGGAGGAATCAATACAGGACATTTGGGAGGAATTATAATGGGACATTTGGGAGGAATTAATGTGGGACATTTGGGAGGATTTAATACGGGACATTTGGGAGGATTTAATACGGGACATTTGGGAGGAATTATAATGGGACATTTCGGAGGATTTAATTTGGGACATTTGGGAGGAATTATAATGCAACATTTGGGAGAAATTAATATGGGACATTTGGGAAGAAATAATATGCGACATTTCGGAGGAATTATAATGGGACATATGGGAGGATTTTCCCCAAATTCCCCATTATAATTCCTTCCAAATGTCCCATATTAATTCCTTTCGGAGGATTTAATTTGGGACATTTGGGAGGAATTATAATGAGACATTTTTGAGGAATTATAATGGGACATTTGGGAGGATTTAATACGGGACATTTGGGAAGAAATAATAAGCGACATTTCTGAGAAATTAATATGGGACATTTGGGAGGAATTTTCCCAAATGTCCCATTATATTTTCTCCCAAATGTCCCATATTAATTCCTTTGGGAAGATTTAATATGGGACATTTTTGAGGAATTAATACGGGACATTTGGGAGGAATTATAATGGGACATATGGGAGGATTTTCCCCAAATTTCCCATTATAGTTCCTTCCTAATGTCCCATATTAATTCCTTTGGGAGTAATTATAATGGGACATTTGGGAAGAAATAATATGCAACATTTGGGAGGAATTAATATTGGACATTTGGGAGGATTTGTCCCATATTTCCCATTGTAATTCCTCCCAAATGTCCCATATTAATTCCTTTCGGAGGATTTAATATGGGACATATGGGAGGAATTACAATGGGATAATTGGGAGGTATTATAATGGGTCATTTGGGAGGAATTATAATGGGACATTTGGGAGGATTTTTCCCAAATTTCCCATTATAAGTACTTCCAAATGTCCCATATTAATTCCTTTCGGAGGATTTAATATGGGACATATGGGAGGAATTACAATGGGATAATTGGGAGGTATTATAATGGGTCATTTGGGAGGAATTTCCCAAATGTCCCATATTAATTCCTTTGGGAGGATTTAATATGGGAGGAATTATATTTTGACATTTGTGAGGAATTATCATGGGACATTTGGGAGGAATTAATATGGGACATTTGGGAGGAATTTGAAGGGGACATTTGGGAGGAATTAATTTGGGAGGAATTATATTTTGACATTTGTGAGGAATTATCATGGGACATTTGGGAGGAATTAAAATGGGACATTTGGGAGGAATTTGAAGGGGACATTTGGGAGGAATTAATATGGGACATTTGGGAGGAATTTGAAGGGGACATTTGGGAGGAATTAATTTGGGAGGAATTATATTTTGACATTTGTGAGGAATTATCATGGGACATTTGGGAGGAATTAAAATGGGACATTTGGGAGGAATTTGAAGGGGACATTTGGGAGGAATTAATATGGGACATTTGGGAGGAATTTGAAGGGGACATTTGGGAGGGATTATAATGGGACTAATGTGGTGGAACGCGAGTTTTGCATCATGGATGTGCAGCCAACAGAGCTGCAGCAACAGCGTGATGCTATCATGTCCACAAGGTCCAGGCTCTGTGAGGAATGTTTCCAGGACCTTGTTGGATCTACACCACAAAGGATTAAGGCAAAATCCTTCGTGGAAGGAAAAAGGGGGTTCAACCCAGTACTGGCAAGGTGTACCTAATAAAGTGGCCGGTGGTTGTACATACTAGTTTTTTGTTGTTGTTGTTTTTGACAGGAAGCAGAGAAGAAATGGGCAAAGATAGAGGGAGAGGACATGCAGCAGCGATCTTAACATCAGAAATCAGAGCCCAGACGGTTGCATCAAGGATCCCAATCTGTTTGTCTCACTTACAGGTTTCAGCTCATGAAAATATCATAAGGTCATACTATTAGGTTTCAAAAATCTTTCCTCCAGATAGGCTCGCCTCTTAAGGAGAGGCGGGTCTGCTACTTCCTCTGCATCAATACAGGTGGTACATTTCAAGCAAGAACCTGATTAACCCAAAGTGAGGCTGGAATAAGCTCACAGTGAAACTAAAGCTGCTGGGTTGTTTTACTGGAATATTTAAATATTGTATATGAACAGTGCCCGCTTAGATGTGAATGATGTGAGCCGCTTACCAAATAAAAGACTTCACACTGTTTTCAGTTAGGAAAAATTTTAAGGGTTAGAATATTTGCTCTTAACACAGGTGACTGTCGCTGGTTCCTGCATCCTCCTTCATCAAAACAAAAAATAACTCAGTTTATGTAATACACACTCTAAACTCAGCAGATGGTCCTTGCTGCAAGCTGATGCTTATGACATATTCCCTGATAGAAATACTTTTAGATGCATCAGTCAAATACAAACCTTTGCATCTTATTTCCATCAGCTCCCAGAAAAGAATAAGACATGTGGCACTGTGTCTTATTTTTTTTTGTGTGTGTTATTGTGTCAAGAGATGCAAATACTTTGTGTTTTGCAGAAGGGGTTGCATGAATAAAGGCTGTCATTCACTCCTCTGTTCTTCCTGTTTCAGAGTTATTACTTTTTGCTCACATTTTAACATCCATCCTTCGATGATCTTACATGTTTATCCCTGTTGGGGTCATGAGGGGTGCTGGTCCCTATCTCCCGCGGTCAGTGGGTGAGAGGTGGGGTTCACCGTGGACAGGTCACCAGTCTGTCTCAGGGCAACACAGAGACAGACAGGATAAACAACCATGTACACACACACTCACACCTAGGGAGAACTTAGAGAGACAAGTCAGCCTGACAGGCAACCAAGCAGCTGCTAACTGCTCAACACATTTAAATATATTGACTTTATAGACAGACTGAACTTCAACGATTTAGTTATTAAAATAATAAACTGCATCTCTAACTACATCACTGTCAACAGTGTTCAGAATTTAATGTGAAAAGAAACAATTAATTTCAACACATAAAACAGTGGCTGAATAAAAACAGTTTTACCAGTCATTGGAAGTGGAAATATTCATTTCATAGGCGTGGAAGTGGCACAGGCTATGATGCAGCGTGTTGCAACACTGAATGATGCACCAGCTTCTGGTCAGCAGCTTTGAATCAATGACAAAATATAATAGCTGCTGAAGAAAAACAGCTTCTGCCTTTGTGTTTTGTTAATGTTTGTGTGATGTGGCCAGCTCATCTTCTCTTGATCCTTAAGAAGGTGTTTTCTCCTCCCTTTAGTCTCTTACACTGAGCTGCTTCCTCTTCCTGATGCTGAGCTGCAGATTGTGCAACACCAAGCATCTTGTCTGTAGAACTTGATACTTTGTGCTTTTCCTCCAGTTGTGTGAAACACTTTATCTGGACATACATACAGGTGGACTACAAATTGAATAAGTCCATGGAAATGAGCATATTTATGAGTAACTTTTTTGGACAACACAGATTTAATTGAGATTTCCCTAGTGGGGTCATGAGGGGTGCTGGTGCCTATCTCCAGCTAACTTTTAAGGTGAGAGGCGAGAGAAAACCCTTTCCAGGGGTTCACCCTGGAGGTCGTCAGTCTGTCGCAGGGCAACACAGAGACAGACAGGACAAACACCTTGTGAATTTAAGTCAATAAATACAAAACTTACATTTATGCACATTTATTGACTTAAATTCACAAATTTAGATGTCTACACATGCATTTTTAATTGACAGTAGTCTTATCTCATACATAACTCCTGGTGTTTCCATAGCAACTAAAACAAACAAGAACCTGACAGGTCATTTGACATCATCATGTCATCGATGTTCTCATCGATGATGTCATAAAGGTTCAAATGATTATTATTATCATTTGGAATACAAGAATTCTCAGTTTGCTTTTCAACGCCGTTGGAGGTACAACACTTTGATAGAGAGACGATTTCGGACAGTGATTTTAGAAACCATTTCAACTGCATTCAAAATGATTTTAACTATCGGTTGGGGCCTTGGGTTTCTTGTGACGAAGGGAGTAGAGAAGTTGCTGGGATATCGCATAAAAGATGTAGACATTTCAGCAGAGAGCTCAACTGACGAAAGTACAAAACACCTTGATTTAGACATTGTCGCCAAAGACAATGTAAGAAAAAGTGATGTTTCAGCAGAGAGCTCAACTGAAGATGAACGACATAAGTACTTTGGATTCGAAGATTTCTTTGAAGACTGTGTAAAACACCGTGTTGTTTCAGCAGAGAGCTCATCGGAAGATGAAGGATTTAAGTACTCTGGATTTGAAGTTTTTGCCGAAGACAATGTGAAACACAGTGATGCCTCAGCAGAGAGCTCATCTGAAGATGAAGGATTTAAGTACTCTGGATTTGACATTGTCGCAGAAGACAATGTAAAAGTCGATAGAATTTCAGGAGAATTCAAAGAGGAAACGACAGGAAAGTACTTGGGTTTTGACATTTTTCCTGAAGATCAGAAGGACATCGATGCTTCCTCTAAAGTTGAGGAAGTTGCCATCAATACACATTTGTCAGTCAAAACATCTGGAGACATTGCTGCTTTGGAAAACGTCTGTCTTCCTGACAACAAAATGGAGCTGGAATTTGAAATCTACTCTGAGGACACAGAAATGAACATTGATGACACCCCAGAATACTTTGATGATTGTGTTGAACAAATGGCTGTGAAAGAAAGCTGTGACAGCAAGAAAAATCTGATGAATTTTGAAAAAGTCTTTGAAAAGCCATCAACAGAAGAAGCCGCTTCAGTTGATGTAAACTCAATGGGTGAAATTAAAAATTACACAGACCACTTTGAGAACCTGGACACTAAATATATGGATGATTCACCTAAGGAAGCTGACTCTGGAAGCAGAAATGCTGCAAAGGTTGTGTCACATTTTGATGAAGTGTCTGAGTATTCTTCATCAGAAGAATGGTCTTCAGATGAAGAAAGCTCTATAGATGACATTGAAAATGACCCTGACCATTACGATAGCATTTACGCTAAGGACGTTGATGCTTCCAGCACTAAGGATGAGGAAGTTTGTTCTGGAAGCCCAAATGCAGAGGATATGTGGACAGAGTTTGGAGAAGTGTATAAGTTTTCTTCTTCAGAGGAATCGTCTTCTGAAGAAGAAAACTCAGAAGATGGAAATCAGAACGACACCGATGATTTAGACGTCATGGATGTAAATATTTACCCAGGAATGTACTTTTGCAAATTCTCCAACTCCTTTTTTAACAGCTGGATGAATGCCACAACACAAAGCACCATGAACTTGACTATTGTCAGAAGGTTTGTGGCTCAGTATCCTGAGGAGATTTCGGAGCTTTTTGCAGAGACACCATTGTTTGCGAGGTGTTTCTTTACAGCAATGTACCATCCAGGAAGAGACTTTCCTCCACATGAGATCTTTGCTGTTCAGAATGAACTCGTTGAAACTCTGAAGATTAAGGATGTAAAACATCAGGACAAGCCAGGAGTACTTTTGTTTTATATGTTGCACTATCTGGCCCAGTGTGACATCTACACAAACTCTAAGCTGTATACAACTGACTACTGTGAACAATGTCAGACGTGTTCACGAATTATTCGCAACCTTGGTCCTGTCATTCCTCTGCCAAAGGAACAACAAAATGACACCACATCAACTCTTCTGGAGAATTATTGGAGTGGAATGTCAGAAAGTTGCGACACCTGCAAGTCCAACAAAAAGAGGGATTGCTTTTTTAATGAAACTGATGTGATGACCCTGATTCTGCCATGGCCAGACAGTCCAGACGATATCAGAAATCCTGTGATACCTGACCCAGTCCTTGACGTTCCTGTAAAAAATGGAACTCAATTATATCATCTGTCCTCCGTCATTTGCCGGAGACAGGAAACTACTTCTGACACCAGCAGCTTTTATACATATCTGGTGTGTGGAGAACTGGTGTTTAAGGCGGAGGATGAGCGGGTATCACTGGAGAATATCGACTGTGGAGCTGACGTTTGCAGCAATGGGTATATCTACATCTATGAAAAAGCCACAGAAGGACGGGACGAATACAGTGTAGGGCTCAAAGTGACAACTGACCAGCAACAAAGATAGTGCTTTAGACACATTTTGGAGGAAGTGGGTGGAACATGGCTCACACAGAGTGGGACATGTCCCTGCCTCCATTATCAAGGAGTCTGGGACATGTCCAAGGATTATTATGGGCAACGCTAGATCAGCTCGACATTTAGGAGGAATTATAATGGGACATTTTTGAGGAATTATAATGGGACATTTTTGAGGAATTATAATGGGACATTTCGGAGGATTTAATTTGGGACATTTGGGAGGAATTATAATGCAACATTTGGGAGAAATTAATATGGGACATTTGGGAGGAATTATATTGGGACATTTGGGAGGAATTATAATGGGACATATGGGAGGATTTTCCCCAAATTTCCCATTATAATTCCTCCCAAATGTCCCATATTAATTCTTTTCGGAGGATTTACTATGGGACATTTTTGAGGAATTAATATGGGACAGTAGGAAGGAATTATAATGGGACATTTTTGAGGAATTATAACGAGACATTTGGGAAGAAATAATATGCGACATTTCGGAGGAATTAATATGGGACATTTGGGAGGAATTATAATGGGACATATGGGAGGATTTTCCCCAAATTTCCCATTATAATTCCTTCCAAATGTCCCATATTAATTCCTTTCGGAGGATTTAATTTGGGACATTTGGGAGGAATTATAATGAGACATTTTTGAGGAATTATAATGGGACATTTGGGAGGATTTAATACGGGACATTTGGGAAGAAATAATAAGCGACATTTCTGAGAAATTAATATGGGACATTTGGGAGGAATTTTCCCAAATGTCCCATTATAATTCCTCCCAAATGTCCCATATTAATTCCTTTGGGAAGATTTAATATGGGACATTTTTGAGGAATTATAATGGGACATATGGGAGGAATTAATATTGGACATTTGGGAGGAATTAATATTGGACATTTGGGAGGATTTTTCCCATATTTCCCATTGTAATTCCTCCCAAATGTCCCATATTAATTCCTTTGGGAGGATTTAATATGGGACACTTTTGAGGAATTAATACGCGACATTTGGGAGGAATTATAATGGGACATTTTTGAGTAATTATAATGGGACATTTCGGAGGATTTTTCCCAAATTTCCCATTATAAGTACTTCCAAATGTCCCATATTAATTCCTTTCGGAGGATTTAATATGGGACATATGGGAGGAATTACAATGGGATAATTGGGAGGTATTATAATGGGTCATTTGGGAGGAATTTCCCAAATGTCCCATATTAATTCCTTTGGGAGGATTTAATATGGGAGGAATTATATTTTGACATTTGTGAGGAATTATCATGGGACATTTGGGAGGAATTAAAATGGGACATTTGGGAGGAATTATAATGGGACATTTTTGAGGAATTATAATGGGACATTTGGGAAGAAATAATAAGCGACATTTGGGAGAAATTAATATGCGACATTTGGGAGGATTTTTCCCAAATTTCCCATTATAATTCCTCGACTGTGGAGCTGACGTTTGCAGCAATGGGTATATCTACATTTACAAAAAAGCCACAGAAGGACGGGACGAATACAGTGTAGGGCTCAAAGAAGTCAAGAAGGCAGGGAGATGTCCAAAGATCTTGCAAAAGATCCTTGTTCTTAGGCACACTGGAGAACAGTGTGGTCACAACATTTTCAGTTCATTTATTATGGGCAAAGCAACGCCAAAATCAACTCGAGGGCACCAGAAGGGAGGGATGCTGTCAAGCTGAAGATAAAGGCCTATCGGGTGGTTTTGGACTGTGGATCCCTGGAAGAACCTGATGGGTCCAGGCAGTCCAAGCAGCATGATGTCAAGAATTGGTGGTGAGAGGTGGTGAGGCAGACGCTGTAGACCCAGGTAAGATGAATAAATGATTTTAATAACGAAAACACAGTCCAACCAACGGGCAGCACGGCCGAGCAGAAGCCAGGGCTCGACGCTGGTAGCAACCGTTAAAATGAATGGCGAACATGAAGGACTCGGAACACATTAGATGAGGACCCGACAGAGACACAGGTGACACTAAATACACACGGGGTAATTAGGGAACGAGAAACACCTGGGAGTAATCGAGGGGAGAACAGGACAACCCCTGAGACACAGAGACACCGAAAATTCAAAATTAACACACAGAAAACACAGAACATGGTCTGGTGTTTTCTGTGAACATGGTCGCGTCTGGTAGCCGCCCTCAACAGCGGCTACCAGACGCCCAAAAAACCAAAAAACACAAGGGTGGGTGGAGGGGCGCTAGATGGGGGGCCAGAGTCCAAAACAACAACAAAAAAACCGACCCAACGGAGTTGGCGGAGGCACAGGAAGGGCCAAGAGTCCAAAAACAACAAAAAACTACCCACAGGGTGGGCGGAGGCAAAGGAGGTTGGAACCACGGAGGTGGTCCGGCGATCGCCCGCGGCGCTGGAGGCGGGAACCACGGAGGTGGTCCGGCGGCCGTCCGCAGCACTGGAGGTGGCGACGAAGAGTCTCTGGGGCCGCCCTGAGGCGGCGACGACAACAACGACAAGGAGTCCCGGGGGCCGCCCAGAGGCGGCGACGACGAGCACTAAGAGGCAGGGTCTCGGGAGGAGCACTAAAGGGAGGAGACTCAGGAACACTGAGGGGCAGAGACTCAAGAACACTGATTGGCGGGGTCTCAGGAGGAACACTGAGGGGCGGGGTCTCAGGAGGAACACTGAGGGGCGGGGTCTCGGGAGGAACACTGAGAGTCGGGGTCTCGGGAGGAACACTGAGAGTCGGTGTCTCGGGGGGGAACACTGAGGGGCTCTGGAGGAACACTGGGGGGCTCTGGAGGAACACTGGGAAAGTCTGATGGATCAGAGAACCCACTAAATGGGGCAGGAGACCCTCTTTTAAATGCATAGGATTAATAAATCTAAAACCAGTTTATTAACAAGGTAGATGTTCAGGTTAATGACTAGTAAGAACTAGTCATTAACCTGAACTATATTTGAAAATCATACTTAGAAATTGCATTACCCTTATTTTTGTCTGACCGTTATGCGGATGTTGGCCTTTTTTCTTTAAACAAGAATGAATGTCCATCTATGGCAGGGGTCTCAAACTCCAGTCCTCGAGGGCCGCAGTCCTGCAACCTTTAGATGTGCCTCTGCTGCACCACACCTGAATAAAATAATTAGGTCATTAGCAAGGCTGGGAAAACTGATCTACACAAGGAGGAGGTAATTAAGCCATTTCATTCCAGTGTTTTGTACCTGTGGCACATCTAAAAACTGCAGGACAGAGGCCCTCGAGGACTGGAGTTTGAGACCCCTGATCTATGGAAAAGTAGACATGATGAGGGTTTTACTATTTCAGCTCACAGTTCATGAAGTGGGTCTGTCATAGTTTCAGGACAAAACACCTTTTTCTTCTCAAAGAAACAGCCTAACTCCAACATTCTGTGCTGTTCTTTAGTTTAACCTTATTTAAGTGACTCCAGAGATATTTGGGAAATTACTTACAAAACAAAAAACAAAACACTTACTTATTAGTGATGCAACAGTCACTAATAAGAGTTAATTACCAATAAGAGTAATTAACAAGGCTAAGGACTGGGATCAGACTAACCCCTTATTTATCCAAATATTTTGCACATATACATTTTGTACAGAACTACAAAATACTCTCCAAATAAATAAAGCCAATGCTGTACACAATTTCATTCATAAATATAAAAATAATTCTAAATTAATTAAGTACTGCATTGCCCATTGCAAAAAATCACTAAGCATAATATTTTGCATTGCAAATTGTCATCTGAATAAAGGTGCTGATGATACAAGTCTGGCCCCTTATAGCTGGTTAGAATATATATATATATATATATATATATATATATATATATATATATATATATATATATATATATATATATATATATATAATAGTCTTTACTGTTTTCTTTAGAGGCTGGTTCTAGACCAAATTTACGACAGGGGCCCGTGCAGAGAGTGTTTTTCTGGAGACACTTAAAAAAAGAATTAAACAAAAACACAGCAATATTTCATCATTTAATAATGTGAACAAAGAGCCACTTTTGTCTCCAGAGATTCAGGTTGCAGATCTCTGATTTAGTAGATGGAAAGTCTGATCCTATCGCCATACAGCAGTTAAAAGAGCAGTACTATAATTTTTAATTCATTAAATTAATTTTTATTAAAAATAATTTAATGTATTTTTAATAATACCTTAAAAACAAAATTGTGAAGAAAAAATATCTACCACTGAATACTGAAAAAGACATTTATTTAGTATAATTTCTTTAGAACCCCTCTGAGCCCCCGTCTAGAACCGGCCCTGGCCTGCAGGTCTGGTGTGTTTTTGCTTAGCATGTTTTTTCTTCATTGATAGGAAGTCAGATTATCCAAACTGGTAAACCACATTAATGAAATATTAGTGAAATAATACATTAAATGACCTCTGGACAATTATTCATAAAATATATCAACATTTTTTAATAAAACACACAGACAGTAATATAATGTAGGACATATTTGTGCATTTACTGTTAATCTAGTTGTATGATTTGTTCTTTAAATGGCCACTTATTTTGGCTATTGCTATTATTTATTAAATATCATCCAAACTCAACATCCTAAGCAAAGAATCAAATCACAATAGTCAGCTAAAATCACATTAAGAAACTTAATCAACCATAACTGAATGTTCTGTACCATGTCAACCTCAGGAGATGATTGAAGATGAAAAGACGTAGATTTCTGGTTCTGATGGGTCTGCGGTTCCTCTCCTGATCCTTTCTGTCTGATAAACAGCAGCACACTGCGCCACGACGGACACTTTTGTTTTGTCTTTCGATGTACACAGTATCCATCCTCTCTGAAATTGTTCAGCTTATAATGCACGTCTTTTCACTCACGTCTGTATTTTTAAAAGCGTTTTTGCTTCTAAGGACACTGAATCGGGTCGACCATGTTCAAGCATAAGGGTGTCCATATGTGCTCTTAGCACCAGGACACCCTGGTCACAGTTCTATGGTAGACTTTGTTGTCTTTTGTCTAATCTGTGGCGGCATGTGTTGGACTCTTGGGTGAAGACAGGGGCAGAGCTGCCCACTGACCACTCCCTTGTGGTGAGTTGACTTCAGTGATGGAGGAGGATTACTGGGAAGACCTGGCGGAGTCACCTGTGAGAAGGAGCTTCAAATTTCCAACTCTGGAAGAACTTCAAACACATTTCGGAGGAAGTGGGTGGAACATGGCCCGCACAGAGTAGGCCACTTTCCTCACCTCCATTATCGGAGTTGTGGCCACAAGGTTTTCAGCGCCTGTTTTGGGGACAGCCCTAGAATCAGATCATGGGCACCAGAAGAGAGGGATGCTGTCAAGCTGAAAATACAGACCTATCGGCTCTTTTTGGACTGTGACACCCTGGAAGCAGTTGATGGGTACTGGCAGTCCAAGTGGCATGCAGCTCTGGTGGTCGCTGAGGCACAAACTCGGGCGTGGGAGAAGTTCACAGAGGCCATGGAGAATGACTTGGGCAGAGTACTTCGATGACCTCCTCAATCCCACCATCGCTTCTTCCACTGAGGAAGTGGAGCCTGGATCAGGCTCTGCTGAGTTGACCACGGTGAGAGGCGCAGAGAAGGAGTGGGCATACTTTCTGCCTCCCATCTTGATGCCTGTATGTTGGGATTCACTCCAGTGAAGAGGGTCGCTTCGTTCCATCTACTTTTGGGGGGACGGGTTCTGACTGTTGTTTGTACTTATGTGACAAACAGCTGTTTGTTTTGAGCATTTTCAACTTTTCTTTAAACTGAATATTAGTGACTGAAAATTAAAAGGGAAATGAGAGCTTATCTAGGCTGATCCACATTTCCTGTCATGCTGTAGTTTGCATGTGATGTTGCACAATTGTCAAATGATTTCAAGTTGCTGCACCGGCATTCAGCAGACATTGAGGATGACACAATCTTTAAAGCTCTTTGTCCAGTGTTTGTTTTAAGATCTTGGGAGTGTTTGCCTTGGAGGGAGTGGATTTTGTTCAGCTGAGTCAAACAGTTAAGCGACTCATTGAAAAATGATGTAGCAATCACTGTTTCTGGTTTAAATAGGGTTCCATCCAGCTTTTGTCTTGCATGACTTTTAGGAAAAGTCATTCACCTTTGCTCTGTCAGAATATTTTTTATTTCCAATAAGTTAAAGTTTGAGTTGAAGGGAAAAACATGAGAACAGTTGTTTTGAATATTTTCAAGTGTATTTTTCATTATTGTTCTATTTATTTCCCAATATTATATGCCAGTGGTGCCCAAAGTCGCTCCTGGAGGGCCTGCATCCTGCATGTTTTAGTTCTCTTAATGGTGGTAGCAACGACCTTTTCAGCATGTCAATGTTCTTCTTAGGCCTTCTAATGAGCCATCATTTGATCCAGGTGTTTTAAACCAGGGAGAGAACCAAAACATGCAGGATGCTGGCCCTCGAGGACCAACTTTGGGCGCCCCTGTTATATGCAGTTGCCCTGCGACAGACTGGCGACCTGTCCAGGGTGAACCCAGCCTCTCGCCCGGAACGTCAGCTGGAGATAGACACCAGAACCCATCCCGACCCCACTAGGGACAAGGGCGTAAGAAAATGGATGGATATTATGTATATGCAGTCACAAAAAATAAATAAATAAAAAATAATTAGAACAGCTAATCTTTATTCATAACAGCAGATGGTTTTAACGTAGTGCTGTTAATGCATCTGGACTATTCTCTGATAAAAGACAAATGTAGTAACCTGCTATATTACACAAGAGTGATTAATTTAATCACAGAAAGCAGGCAGCAGCAGCAGCAGCTCTATGTTTCTAGTGCTGGGTGGAGGCAACGCCCCCGGTCAGCCTCCTGCCTTCCTGCTGACAAGAAGCACATGACCAGGCGTGTTTACACCTGCAGACGCGTACTTAGTACGCACACCGTGACGGTCCCGCTGCCTGTCTGTCAAGCCAAGACAAAGATTTGACCTTGTGTCAGGACGTGATTTGCTTTGGGGACGCTGTCTCGGTGAGTGGGTTATGTGTAAATTAGCCTCATTGTCTCTGGTTGTCCTCCTTGAGGAGGCGGCTAGCTTCTCTTCCGTAGCAGCAGCTGCTAGGCTAATGTGCTAACCTGTCAGTGGGTTAGGTCACTGCAGCACCTTTACTGTCCTACTAATTTAAAACTACCTCCTTAAAAAATGTTTTTTACCCCAAAATACTATATTTCTGACATAGGAGTTCACAGTATTTTTGTCCTTTAATGTCACATAGTGTTTGAGCTCCAGCAACTATATCGGAGCTGCTTGTCTTAATTTATAGGGATTTTGAATGGATTTTGGGAGAAAACTTGTGTGACAGCTGCGACGTTTTGTTTTTTTAGATAAATGTAGTCAAACTGTAATACCCGTTTCCACTCAATTGTTCAGTATTTAAAGTGTGTGTAAGCTGTCACGCAGGTAGCATTACCTGCTGAGTGAGCTCTAATCATTAGCAGCTGCACAGTTTGCCTTCAGCCTGGCCGCTGCAGTAATAACTTGGTTTACATGCATCTTAGCGCAATTAATAAGACGTTACTTGCTGCTGTCTTCTCTAGTTTTGCAAACTAATAAAAAAAAATAACTATGTGCACAAGCTTTACTAAATCTATTATTTATATAAAACTTTAGAAAGCTAAAGACCCATTTTTAATGTGAAAAGGGATGTTTGGTGCATGTTTATGAGGTTTGTAACCACCTGTTTATAAACCAGAGATCAGAATTGGTTAGTTTTCCCTTGTTCGGCTCTGATTGGTGACATGAACTTCCTCCACTCAAAGTCAGTAAAAGCATCAACCTACTGAATATATTTGGAAGCACTGTTTGCATTTAGTAGAAGCAAGGTTAGAGAAGCGGTCCGATGCATGTACGGGGATGATCTTTTGGTTTCTTTAATTTCCGTTTGATTCAGAACAACTCTCATTATGAAAAAAGGTATAGCAGATTTGTTTTTCTCTTTTGTGCTGTAAAACATTGGAGGAAAAAATAGAATGAACAAAGAAAACCAGAAATCTGGTAGCCTGGAATAGACTGATTGATGCAGCTGTAATTCTTGCCAACAATCTCTCCCTGTATTAATGGTAGTTTGCATTTTGTTTCTCAACTCCAGGGAGCCTCTGCTCATCTGTCCCCAGCAGAAAGTGTCCAGCTTCGGTCACTGGTTTGAGGAAGCCCGTCTTCTTGACGGCTACCATGAACGACACAGATGTAGAACGTACGTTTTCATGCTAAAGTCTTTCTTTGTCACAACTTTTTAAATTGAAATGTTCTGACTTAAGTTTTCTGTTCTCATTTAGTAACTACATGTAGTTACATGTACAAGTAACTGCATTTATTTGTAGTTACATGTAACTACATGTAGTTACTACAAGTAACTAAATAATAAACTAAGACTATAGTAACATGTAGTTACTACAAGTAACATGTAGTTACTACATGAAGTAACATGAAGAAAAAAAACTATGTTTGTTTCTTCTTATGTATGAAGAAACAAACATATGAAGCTGTTTTTTAATCTGCAGAGGTGACTCTGGCTCTGCTAGATGCAGCCAATGATAAGGACTCTGAGGTCCAGGATCAGGTCAGAAAGTCTATGTTGACTCTGGGAAAACAGCAGCCAGACCGAGTGCTGGCCATGTGCCAGGACTACCTTGTGAAGAATCCCAAGGTAAAACTTCAGGATATTCAGTTATTGTCTTTAAATTTTGTTACAATCATTAGGCCTAAATTAAATGAGATGGAGCTGGACTAATTCTAAAACTTTCTTTTGGAAAATGTTAATTTTTAATTCTTTTTTTTTTCATCTAAACTTCTGCAAATTGGTTGATGCCGATGTTTGCTTTGAGACACCTGGTGACCTACAAATAAGGAAATGAAACTGTGTCAAAGCTACTTCAGAAGCACCAGAGGTTTCACTATGTAATCTTGAAAACGGCATCAAAAGATAAACTAAGACTATAGAGTGAAGAATAGACGTGATTTGATTTAACATGGTGTCATTTTATTGGTACGTAGGTTTTAATTCAGCCTTTTGTTTCTAACACAACTGAACAAATCAAGTTTAACAGTAATGTTTGAGGTTTAAATATGAAACATCAATAGATTTAGCTTTGACTTAGTTTACTTTTACATTAGTTCTGTGATCTGACTCAGCTCATGACTGTACACCGTGTTCCAAATTATTATGCAAATTGGATTTAAGTCTCCATAAAGATTAAATTTTTTGTTGTGCTTTTAAATTTATAGATGCTATTGTGTGTCAGGGCTCTCTGAATCACTATAATTAATTTCAGAGAGTTCACAAGTTCAATGGATCAAGAATTGTGCAGGTGATATCAAAGAAGGGGTTCTATGTTAACATGTAACTCGGTCTGTTAAGATGATTTTGATTGAAATAGCTTTTGATTTTACTACATGTGACCACTTAATGCTGCACATTCAAAGAATGACCATTTGCAGTTCTTTATAATCCATAAAATGTTTAGAAAATCTGCTGTCCATAATGATTTGGAACAGTGAATTTTGAGTTTTTATTTTTGAAAAAAGTACTGTTCTCATGGAGAGCTTTGTTCAGTAAAATTTGATTTATACTCTAATAGTTCATGACTTGAAAATTATACTGACCATCATTTGCTTTGACCATTTAAGAAAACCTGAGAAAATATCACTTGCATAATAATTTGGAACACGGTGTATAATACTGATCCATCTTATCACACCACCACAGCCGTTGATCTCTCCATCTTTGGTTCACTGTGACATTGCAATCAGGTAGTTTTAACCGACATGCGCGATGCAACACACAAAGCAGAGGAGGGCATTTTACCCGACACACTCTGTATTGCAAATGTATTTCTGGGAATCTTCACATATTTTTATGCCTTCTTCATAATCTACTCTTCCTCGGTTTTCCTCTTGCAGCTGGTAGTGAGTCACAGAGTTGTGATTCTTCAGACCATTGAGCTGATTGTTGGCTGCAGGATAGAGGAGGTCAGTGCTCCCAGAATAAAAAGCATCATCTCCCTGGCTTCAGAGGAAATGACCAGATCCAAGGTGAAATGGCTGCTCCTTTATTTTTTATTTAAAATAACACAAAGTAAATAACATCCACAGACTGATAATAATGTTTTGTTCTTATCGTGCCCTCTTGTCTAAGGATGTCGTTCCTGACTGGCAGCAGGCGGCCAGTAACATCTTGGTTGCCGTGGGAAACAAACACATCAATGACATCATGGAGGAGATACTGAGCAAGTTCCAGCCAGGGGTTCTACCTCACTTCTTCGTGGTTCAAACGCTGGCCAACCTCTCTGACTCAAACGGTGAGACACAGAAAGGGGGAAGAAACATTTCAATCTCTAGTGAGGTAACCACCACAGAGTGGCTCACGTGAACCAACTCGCCAGCCACTGACCGGGAAGTCACAACTCTGGCAGGAAAGCATTGAGTGACTGCCGGGAGAAGAACAGGAACCTGTTTAACCTGCTCAGAAATGTTCCCACTATTTAGTGTTTTACTAGAACGAACCGGTTCCACTGACATTAAGACTCGCTCAAACATTCCTACACCTTTGAGAGGTTATCCTGCCATGGAAAAGAAAATATGTTATAATATGTTGAATTCTATTAAACATATTATAAAAGATTGTTTCATCTTTCTTAACACGTACATAAGTTATAACTATAAACAAAGGTTTGGTAAATATTGCAGTTCACGCTGACAGACTGGTTTTAGCAGATTTTTGCCTCATGACTAAAAGACTAAGGGCCACACACTTACTGGACTTTCTGGGGATGTATCAAAAAAACTAAGGACAGCTGAAAACATCAAACTCTCTAACTATTATTTTGTGCCGACTCTTCCTGACGACTGTCACCGACGTGTGCAGACTGATGGAATTATGGGTAAAGTTGTATTGAGAGAATTGTGTAGCAAGTCCTCAGTTTGTTGTTCATGTATGTCAAATTATGTTCCATGTATTTATTGAACAGTTTTATCAATTGGAGTCAATATATGCTCCCCTAGAAAAGAGACTTTATTTCTAATCCTCTAACATTTCACAAGAACTATTGTGAGGAACTCGTAGGAAGTCCTCACTGTTTCCTCCAAAAGCTTTCTTGCAAAGTTCCAAAAGGACTCATTCCAGTGCTGTAAAAAAGATTATTTTCAGTGGTTTTGTTATAATATAATTTCTCAATATTTTTATTTTCTAGTTTATGGGATGGTGCCATTCCTGAATGCCATCTTGGGAACCATGTTGCCAATGCTGGGCATGGCCAAACAGGACAACATGAAGTGGGTATTTTCATCCGGTAAGAACCTCCCACCGTTCCGCTCACGTTTTATCTTACAGAACTAAGAATTTCAAACACTTGTTCTCGGATGTTCTGTATAATAACGATGGAACACAAAGTGACACCTTCAGGATAAGTAAACTCCCCATTTCCTTCTCCTCCTCCTCTGTTTCGTGCTTGTCGCTCTCTCTCCTGCTGTTTTCCCTGTCCTCCTCATGCTGTCCTTGCAGCGCTGTGTCATTTCAGTGACAGCATCCTGGAGTACCTGGCCAACCTGGACAAAGCTCCAGATCCCACAGTCAGAAAAGACACATTCTCCAGTGAAATCTTTGCAGCTTTTGACATTCTCTTCAATAACTGGTTACAAAGCAGGGAGCCCAAGGTAAAGGATCCTCCAGATCAATACAGACAGTTGAACAAGATGACATGAAAAATATCAGCCTACAAACACAACCTATAGGTAGCATAACGTCGTATGTTTGGGGTGTAATTGGGAAGATTTTTATCCTGTGGAGAAGTAAAAGTCCCAAAGAAACACAAGAATCCTCTGTTTGTAATGAGTCTGCGTTAAAGAGTGCTACCGAGTAACAACTCCTCCACTGTTCTCCTTAATTGAAGTCGATGTTGGATCCATTTAGAGACTTCCTGACAGACGACCAGATGCTCCTAGAGTGACATACGTTTTCTCTTTTCTTTATAACTTGTTAGGTTTTTTTCGGTCGGTAGTTTTTTATTAACTGGTGACTTGAAGACGTGTCCCAGTAGTATCATGATTTTTTTTCATTTACTTTATTTAACTTGTAAATAAAGTTAGCTGTTGTCCTGGTACTCTCTTCTGATTTCCTCCCTTGCGGAGCGGTGAATGTGCAGTCTGTCTCATCCGTCACCTCGTATCCTGTGTCCTCCAGCTGAGGCTGACAGTGGGTGAGGCAGTGGGCTCTATGTGTCACCTGATGGCCAGTGATAAACTGGAGGAGCAGCTCCCCAGAATCTTCCCCGCCATCGTGTCCCTGTACAAGAAAAACACCGAGCACTACGTCATCAGTAAGGTGGGCACAAACAGTCCAAAACAGTCAGTTTTGTTGACTACAACAGCACACTCTTTGAGTTAGCTTGAGGCTAAGAGTTTTCTGTTTGGTCCGAACAGAGCTTGTGCCACGTCCTCGAAGCGTCGGTCAACATGGGCAGCAGAGTCCTGGAGACGCAGCTGGACGGTCTCCTCTTGGCTCTGCATCAGCAGGTAAAGCCACGTCAACGCCTGGTTAGAGGCCGCAGCACCAGTTTGAGTGACCCTGATTGTTCTCTTTAGTGGTGTCACATGTCTTGTAATTGCAGTCATAGTCATGTGGTTCCATGGACTTTGACAGCACTTGAATAATGCTTGTTATTGCAGAAATTTACCACAAATGACTGAATGGATGCGCAAAAAATCTGTAAACATTGTAAAAGGGCCTTTTTTTTGTTTTGTTTTTTGTCAGCAAAGCAAAGTTGTTTGACCAGAAGTTTTTAAAAAATGGATAAAGCACAGAGAAGTGTGATTGGTTTGTCATTGCTTCTTGTTCACATTATTATCGAAGAGAGAAATTTGCTGCCATTATCAGTCATTGAATTTTTAGCTTTATTGACTGGTATTGTAACTCAATAATCAAATCTTTGTCAGATCAGTTCCTGAACCGTATATAAGCCCTGGGTTACGATGACATTACTTTACAATATGTAGGTTATTAATAAGCGACACAGACTTGAAGGTTGCTGAATTCATTTTAGGTGTGCTTAAAGATGAAGTTAAATTAAGCGTTGAAATATAACAAGATATTTAAAAGGACTTTTCTGAAACACGTCAATAAATACACAACTTAGTTCATTGAGGCTATAACAGAGAGTAAGACTTAAAACAGAAAAAAAGTATAATCTGTTTTCTTATTTAATGTAATAGACAGTCATTACTGCCTCAGCAAAGCCTGCTTGCTAATTTAAAGAACTAGTGAACTTTCACAGCTTGACAGCAGGAATAAAAGCACATGTTGTTCAAATTTCTTCTTGTATTATAATTCTTAAAGAAAAATCTGAATGGGTTGTGATTGGTTTAGGCACTTTGATGCAATGCAAAACAATTAAATGGAAAATTAGTACATCTTTTAAGTTCACACGTGCAAATCAAGTTACAGACACTGTTTGGATCCGAATGAGTTGCATTAAATTAGATATGATCAGATCAGAAATCAGTGCAACGTTTCCTTCGTCTCCTGCAGGTTTCTGCTCCTGTTGATTACAGCGACCCTCCTACTGTCAAGAACCACAACGAAGTCTTGCGTTGCTTCAGCTTGCTCGGTACTGGTTCTGTTTTTATTTCTACATATGTATTAAAATGGGAAGGGTGACCACAATGTCTATGTGGCAATGTTTAAACCCCATCCAACCTGCTGATCTATCGGATGTAGCTCTATGGAGTCACAAGTGCAGTAATGAGATCATGCATTAGCGTGTTGGCTCTGTCTCCTCCACATAATCTCGTTAACTGTGAAAGTTGCTCCACAACTTCTCCCCCTTCACTTGCTTGCTTGTTTTTTTTCTGGCTTTAGCTTTTTCTATTTAGTTATTTATTTTATTAATATGTTTACTTTTTTGTCAACTTTGTCCGTCTCAGTTTTTTTATTCCTTTGCTTGTTCCTGCTCTCCTCTCCCACTAGCCAACTCTTTTCCAGACCGGCTGGTCATGTACGTTCTGCAGCGGTTGGAGAATAGCAACGAGCGCAGCAGGACGGGCTCCCTGGCTGTGCTTCGTCACCTCATAAACTCCTCCTGTAAGGAAAATGCTGCAACCACACGCCACAAATTAAATTTTTTAACATAGCTTCTATGAATACTTTCACCTTTTATGTGCATGCCGTGTTGCAGCTTCTACAATGGAGAGCAAAAAGCTTCTGATTCTGACCAGTATTAGACAGCCGATGGCAGACCACAGCAACAAGGTAACATTATAACGGTGCAAAGAGAGATTCATTTTATTCTGGGGGACAGCCTGTCCTTTTTTCTTCTGGTCACTTTTCTTATGCAAGATGGAAAAATATGGAGTTTGAAGTGTTTTCCATGCGTGCATAAGTATGGAAAAATATTTTGTAGACTGTGTTTCCGTGTTCATAGTTGGCACAACAAACATCTAAGATTTAACCTGCGCCAATCACACTGCTTTTAAACTTTTCTTAATATGGAAGATAAACTCTCAGATATGGATGGATAGAGATCAATCTATCAACTGATGATTGTAGAAATATTCAGTTCAGAATGAACTTTTGTTCTTATGTTTTTCAAAAAGGGCAGAAGGTGGGAAAAGTTTGACATTTTGACAATGATTTAGATAATAGTTAAAAACAGTATTTCCATTGCTGCATGTTGCCTTGTGTCTGACTATCTGGACACGTCTGTTTCGCAGGTGAAGAAGCGTGTGGTCCAGGTGATCAGCGCCATGGCACATCATGGTTACCTGGAATTAGAGGGAGGGGAATTACTGGTCCGATTCATAGTTCAAAACTGTGCTCTGCACGACACATACCAGGTAAAAAAACAACAACTTGAAACATCTGTTCCAGCTTCCCACTTTTGTGGAATTTAATGGGTCCGACTTAGTAATTCATCAAAAAAAATTGTGTGGTGGATCATGTTCTACCAAAGCTGATTTGGCACAAAAAAATAAGACGGCAGATGATTTACAAGCAGACAGGTGCAATAAAATAAAGCAACAAATTCATTAGTGAAGCATATATGAGATCTGCAGATGGTAGGAGATAAAAATGTACCTAATCAGCTTAATGGTCCAGCTAAGATTAAAGTTATTTAATGACTCCTGAAGCTAACTAATTAACAGTGTCTAGACAAAAGTTGCTTCTTTTATATTTTTTGCACTTTTTATGAAAGTAAAATGTATTCCTATGAATATTTGCTCCTCCATGTCTCAAAGTCCCACCAAAGAGCAACGAGCGATCCAGAGGAGGTGACCAATGAGGCACTAAGGACGATGTGTGACAGCACCCTCCATCTCCTCACCACCACCGTTGGCCGCCTCGCTGACGTAAATGTCTAAATGTCTCTGTCTGATGTGTTCATGGATAATGAATGCTGATATTCTTACCTTGAATTTACCTTTATGTTTTGGTTTGAAGGTGCTTTGGCCCAAGTTGCTGTACTATCTGACGCCTTCACAGTTCAGCAATGCCACGACTCCTCTCTGCAAGAGTCTCATCGTGTTGGGGAACAAGAAAAAAAGCAACCAGGAGCCCAGCTTCAAGATTGATTTTACACAGGAGGGTTAGTACACTGTTTTTACTGATCAGTAAAAAAAATAATTACACTAAATAATTACAAACTGAAAAAAAGTGTTTCTTACAGTTTGTCTTGTTCTTATGATGAATTTCACGTTCACACATTCTTCTCTTTCTATCCTCACCACCAGTTAATCTCCCATCTCCTCAAACTCTAATGATCAGACTGCTGGTAAGTCAATTTGCACATTACAAATGAGCCATAAGCTCATATGCTAAAAGAAGGATTTGCATATGTTTCTTCTCGGCATCTAGAGTGTAAAATAGGGGCTGTAGAAAACTAATTATTAAGTGGTGGAAGAGACAGGGAGGAACAGATTGTGATTGAATGGGGGGAAAATTAATTGCAATACATATTTGTCTTTCTGACTAAGTCTTGGTTACACCCTGCTGTATATTATGACTTACTTCTCTGTGATGTCAGATTTTTTTTCCCCTCCTAGCCTGTTTAGTACTCCAGCTGTAGATTTTTTTTGAAACCATTTTTACAGAACGGTGTCGCTGTGTTCTAGGTCAACGCAGCGTTTCCTTTTAATAGCAGAGGCCATGGACCGCCGTCGCTCTCACTCCTACAGATCCTCAGCATCAACATTCACCCCAAAACAGAAACGGTCTGGGAGAAGGAAATCCCTCCTCTGCTTTCACTGCTAGAGGGTGTGGAAACTGTTTCTTTATTAATTTGATTAGATTGTAGTAAAGTGTGCAGGTTTTCTTTTTGTATGATCACACTTTACCTGCTTGGTGTTATTATTATTATTTTCAGAGTCAACAGCAGAGAGTCTGGATAAGAAGAAGTGGGATGAGAAACTACTAGAGGTGGGTTTTTGTTGTCAATAATAATAGAAGAATGTGAACTTTTGCCAGTAATTATTAGCCTTTTGCGTACGACTAGATGTTAATAGAATCGATATTTAGCTGTCTGAAATATCGCTGTTTGAAATTGCCCCCAGCTCTTGTCTCAAACCCTGACGTCGATTGAAGATGACAAGTGGGTCTGTCAGTTTGCTGCTGAAGCAACAAGATACCTCTCGACATACAACAACGCCCTGGAGGAGAAGGTATTGTGTGTGTAATAAGTTTTATTTTTGTATGTCTAAAATTAAGGCCTTGAAATATAAGTTGGTGTTAAATATGTTAAATTTTGTTGTGGCAGGACAATTTTATGTCTTTTTTTTTTTTTCTCACGCAACTTTTCTGTCAGACAAGAAAGTTTGAGTCGCACACAAACATCTTCATTGCGTTCTGTGACTCAAGGGTAACTACCTGCTAATATACCCTTGCTAGCTAGCCAGTTAGCTTTGTCATCTTTATTGTTGGCCCAACACCGGGTTCACAGTTTTTGCTACTCTTGATTGTAATGCAGCAAGCTCTCCTGACTGTCCACTCTTTTTTTTCTTTTTCTGTCTTAAATATAATTCATTAAACATTAAAATGTCTTTAAAAGCCTTAAAGTTGACTTGCTGTAATCTACAAATACCCTGTTTGAGTTTGGGGTTTTATTAACTTCCCATTTTGGAGAAGCTACTGACATGCCACACGGTAAACGTGTTATTCAAGTCAAAAGTTGCGGCTTATAAGATTTCCAATAAAGTCTCTGAACTCACTACGTTATTAGTAAAAGGATATTAAAGGGTCACTAGACAAAGTATTGAAGTTCAGGTTCTATAACCTAAATGTATATGAAAGATTTGTTAAGATTACATATTTCTATTGTACAGGGCAAGATGTGGTGCAAAATATGTTAACGTCTATGATTGTGCAAACTTATCAGTGTCAAGGGTTCAACATTTAACAACATTTAAAACTGTCTAATAAAGAGTAGAAAACAAATCCCTTTCTTCTCTTTTAGAGCTTCCTGTACCGATGTATTGGAGTGACTCTCCAGCAGTGTTTCAATAAGGAGGTTGTGAAGAAGCAGCTACAGGAAGTCCTCCTCGCAGCGCGACACAATGATGCAATTGAAAGAGAGGTAATTGAAACATAAAACAAAACAAGTTATGTCCATCATTAATTTCTGCTTTACATCAGTCTAACTTTTAACTTTTCTCCTCAGGGAGTGGCGATGGGTGTCGGTCTGTGTGCCAACAGCCATTTAGAGGGAGCGTTAGCCAAGCTCGATGAGTTTGGCAAATCGGACGCGTTCAAAAAGTCGCCGAGCATCTTCAACCTGCTCAAAGTACAAACTGTGAAACCCTCTCAAATGGGAAATGTTTTGTCCGGGTTCCTGCAAAGAGTTTTACTGTCCGCTTTCTTGCCACAGGAGCGCAATGAAGTTGAGGTGGAGAAGGTGAAGAGCACATTAATCCTGTGCTATGGCCACGTGGCGCTGAACGCACCTCCAGAGAAGATTCTCAACCGCATCGATCAGGACATTTTACGCTGCATCAGTAAACACTTCAACACCAAGGTACGGAGCATGCTGGTAGAAAGAGGCATCGATTACGAAACCAACCGCCTATGCAGATAATTCGGACAACTTCCTCACTGTGATGACAGTAATATTTATTATCAGTGAACAGTGCCTTTGTCTAAGCTCCTCTTTATTGTGGGAAGTTCTGCAGGTTCACTTCTGTGCTGCTGAACTGAAGTGACAGTTGATGGCAAGCTGTTGGTTGTTTAGATAAAGATTTATATTTAGAAATAATCTTGTAGCATGCTTGTAATAAATGCAGGACACATTTAGTGACTAGTTTTGCATTAATATATTTGCAATCATTGCAAAAAACAAGGGAAACAATCTTGAAGCTGGTCTGTAACATCTGACCAGCATCATAATGTGATTCAGATCAACGTTTAGTTTCTGATTAGACGGATATTTAAAGTCCCTTTTTTCTTCCCACCACAACCAGGCATGCCATCATTCATATAATCCTTCTCTTGTTGTGTTTATTCAGCATAAGATGTCATGATCAGTTTATAAATGTAGTAACGGTTTGTTTTTTGTGCTGTTTATCATTTATCCCATCACACTTTGGGTTATTTCTGATCATATCACCTTTCAGCCTAAAATGCATAGAAATTGAGAATTTTTATATGAGCTCATTACGTTGTCACCTCTTTTTATACAGGTTCTTGGGATTAAAGTAGAGACAAAGGTATTGTTACAGGGTTAAAGGGTTTGGTTTTGTTTCTTCTGTTTGTTTCATCTTGCTCCTCTTAGTTTTCCTCTCTGGGTAATTTTGCTACATACTTGCCTGACGGCTCTAAAGTCAGTACAACGCAGCTTGATCTTAATGAAACAAACGCATTTCCTTTAAGCTTTTGCTGACCTTGCTTAAAATTTGTGAAAGGTCCACAGTAACAAATTATTGCTTAACTAAATCATGTGTGGTTGTAGACCTGATGATAATTAGAGGCATGCATTCACATCATGTGAACTTTATGTACATCTGTTTATTTTGTTTTGACACCAGGTGTCAATAGAGTGATGAAGGTCTTCATTGTTATTAAAATCTAACTAAATTCAATTTAGAAGATACTGTCTCTCCACTTTAGATCATGTACAAAAGAAATAGCCAGTTATTGTATCATTTATCATCACTTTGAGCATTTTATTTTTTTAAATCATGATAGTAATTGTGATTTGTTGTGACAATAAGCTCTAATAAGATGATGTTTACAAACCCTAAAGCTAACAATAAGCTTACGATTGGAGTTAAATGCAGTCAAAGCCATATTGACAAATCAAACTGCAATGCATTTTTAAAATATGTATTCTTTTACATTTATTATTGCTTCGATAGAAACCTACATTCCTCAAATCTCTTATCACATCTCATGCCATTCTCAACCTTATTTCATAAATGTCTACATTTCTTCCTTGATTCTACTCTTTCTTTTTTTCTTGGTAGTTGCTTAAAGGTGGACTGCTCTTAAATTACTCATCAGCGACTCACCCTCGGTGTGAATTGCTCTTGTAATTTCCTAACTCTTAATTTCTCCGAGGCTTTAGGCTCATCCGATGCTTTTTAGACGGGGAGCCTGCTATTGATCTGCTGTTTTTCCAATCACTTCTAAATCTGCAACTAGGATTTCAGATTTCTCTCCATCTTTGGGCATGGAGGATCAATCTTCAACAGCATTTTGGATTGATTAAAATGATTGCTTTGCTGGGTGCTTTGCTCTTATGGTTGCATTCACTATCAATAAAAATCAGTCTGCTGGAGTAGTTCTTGCATTTCATTCCTGTGCTTGTTTTTGTCGGTCTTTGCCTTGATTCAGGACCTGACTATGAAGCTCAGTTTGATCCAGAGCGTTGGGCTCATAGCTAAAGCCATCAGTAGATGTGTGAAGAAACAAGGCTACATCTTCTCCCGCAAGCAGGAGCTCATCACTGTTATGCTGGCCAGTATTATTACTATTTACCAGCTAACTTGTAGTTTCATCGAAATTACTGTAATATTTACCTTAATTTTTTTTTTTTTTAATTCCTGTCTTCTGATTTCACGGATCAGGATTTCATCAAGTCGGAGCCGTCTGACTCATTAAAGACTCCGGTACGCCCCCTGGTGATGACAACCTGTGCCAACCTCGTGTATCCTTTATTTCTCTAAAGCCGCTGGGTTTTCTGCGTCGTGTTGCAGAAATACGATTGAATGATGATCCAAATTTTCTAAAATGTTAAACAGCAAAAGGCTGGCATTAACACATTCACATTTACTACTTTTGTTTAAATTCACTTGATGAGTATAAAATGTAATAAAAAACTCTTGGTAGGTAATAAATAAAGCTTTTCCATGCTTGACATAAAACCAGTCATCACTGGTCTACTACATGAACGTTCAGGTAGCTGTTGTGGTTTGCCACATGCCAAAAAAATTATTCTTTTTTTTTTTTTTTGTAAAATCATGATTTTATTACTATAATTCTGCATAAAAAAAAAACTAAACAAAGGGCATTCCCAATGCTGGTCACATCTGCACAGCTGACACAATGTGTCGCACGATGCGGCTTTCATGATAATGTTGTTCTGGAACATTAATAGTAACTGTATTATGTTAATAATATATTATTGCCATGTTGTTTATTAAAACCAGTAATCATTTCCTCCCTTCTGTATGAGCCAAAGGAGGAAAATAAAACTGAAATGTCTGAGGTGGAGAATAAAACTAAATTCATAGATTTTGTCTCCCAGATGATCCCACAGTCTCTCTTCATTGTCAGCAATTTCAGATCCTTCATGATCTAATATTGCCATATCACCCACAGGTGTTTGCCCTCGCTTTCTTCCAGAGTTTAATCTTTAACTTCAAGTGCTTCAGGTCCCTGGACCCTCCGCTAAGTGAGAATGAGAGCTTTGACTTGCTCAAGGTGTGTGTAAACGGCGTGTTCTCCCTGCCACCTGACACACACACGCCAGAGAAAACTAAAGACGAGGAGATCCTCGACCCCAAGCAGAGAAAGGTGACTCACGGATGAAATGTCCAGACAGACGCACACTGTTTAGGTTGATATTGGTCTGAATCCGTCACTTTATGTTTTATTTTCATGGCAGTAGTCGAATAAAAACGCTCTCGTCTCGTCCCTCTAGGTTTTGTACAAAGACACACTGGCTGCTTTGCAGGAGCTTCTGAGGAGCATACTGGCCAGGGATCCCAGTCCGGACGGCTTGCAGGGTATCTTTAAGGTGGAGCCTCATGTCTATTCTTATGAGATCATCAGTGCAGCTTAATCTTTATGTATTCATGCTGGTGGTGTGTGTCTATTCAATTTTGAACTTGATTGGCTGAATCTGTGGTGGTTATCCTTGTTTAGACAATACAGTTACAAAAAACCCCAGAAAATATCTCTTTATTATAGTCAGTCAGTCAAGTAAATGATATATCAACCTTCTTTTGTGTTTACACATATGTTTAAAGTTTGTGTTGTATTGTTTTTGTGTGTTAATTTTACCTTCAGAGCCAAACGTTTTGTTTTCATCCTTTGCAGCACATTGAGTCATGGCTGGGCTCTGTACATGACCATGAGAGGGAGAGGGCCATTACAGCCACCTCTAACCTGCTGGCCTACTATCTGGAGAACCTGACTGTCAAGGTAAACATTAACACATCACACAGAGGGCCAAATGCATCTTTAAACCTCACAATGATCAAGACTTACGTGATCTGCCATTTCTTTAGACTTCTTTTTATTGCACAGCCCACATGTTTTTGTGATTAAAAATTTGACTCTAATATTGTTTCTCTTTGGTTGAACTAATAATTGTTCCAACTGTTTCATTTTGCTTGTTTATGCCTCCCCATGTCTGCAGTGTATGGTGTCTTTCCACAACCTGGGAGCCCTGCTGGGCCGGCTGTCTCCCCGCTGCTCTGACCCTCTGCCTGCTGTACGCGCCGCGGCTGTCAACTGCATTTACACGCTGCTTTCTATACAGCTACGATACGAAGGTACTCACACTCACCCTTATGATATATGACAGTTTTACAGAGGCTTAAGGGATTTGCACTGTAATATTTTTGTTTTGTGTTTCCCAGGATTCTCCTTGGACTACAGAGATGAAGGTGTTGAAGGTCTGTTGACTCTAAAGGAAGCTCTGGAGAACCCGGACCATTCAGTGCTTTACAAGACCTGTTCAGATCTCACAAAGGTGAATGTGGATGTTTTTCAAGAGCAGTGTTGTTGTGCCATGCAGTCAGCCATTCAGTTAATTAAAAACAGGAATAATAAATAGTTCTTGTTGTCTCTTTTGTCATTATCTCAAAATATGTTACAACTTTAAGTCTATAACCACCCCTACTGTGTTACTATTATTTATTTGAAATGTAGCTTAGAGCAGTTGGTTGCACCAGGTTTTATTTACAGGGATGAATGCAAATGCGTGATGTACTTTCTCCTGCATTTTTTTGGTCCTCTTAATTATGCCAAACACATACATTGAATTTTGGGATGTTAATGAACTAAAGTGTTGACATTTTCCTACAGTAATAAACATATCAGCAAGTTTTCATCACAATGTCAGTTTAAGATTCCTACCAAGTGTTTTATGAACCTGAAAAGCTCAGCGGTGTGTAACTGCATGCTCTCCTGCGTGTGTCAGGTGATGAGTAAGCGTCTGCCGCAGCAGCAGCTGACGACGCTGGTCTTCATGTTGTTTGAAGGGCTGGTCGACAGTCAGGCCAACTGCTGCAGAGCTTCGTCCGTCGTCTTAAACACTCTGCTGAAAAACAGGGGAGCCGGATTACAAGATCTGGTAAACACACGGGACACACACACGCTCAGCCACATTAGGGCTGCTGACGTCTAACATCGCGAGGTGACGTAACTCGTGGCGTGTGTGCTGGCTCTGCAGGTCCCAGAAATGTTGGAGGTTCTGCATGTGCGTCTCCAAAGCATTACAGAGGAGCAGGTACTAACTTGTGTTACATTTTTGTTTTTGTGCACTTGCTTTGTGTGTTTCCAAATATGGCTTGCCATAACATTAGAGCCTTCAAGAAAACAGTTGTGTGCTTAAATGTCATTTTATCAATGAATTTTAAGCTGTTTTATCTGTAATTTGCCAAATTGCATTAATGTGTACAAAAAAGTCTGATTGTTTTACTTTAAGAAGATCTCACCGAATGCAGACGGCCATTTATTTATAACAGTTTAATTTTGTAGTTATATTGATATATTTTTGGCACAATTGGCTCTTTGAGTACATTCATAATCAGATCCACCTGCTTGGATTTGCTATTGAACCATAATAAATGAAACACTAACCAACATTTTGATGTGTAATGACGGCACTTGGCAAAATGCAATATTTTAGTTGTTGATGACTTTGTACTTTTTGTGTTTTCATGGTGTAAGGGTAAGTTAATTTTATTTCTACAGCACATTTTCAGCAGCAAGGCAATTCAAAGTGCTTTACCTGAATTAAAATGAAATACAAACACAATAACAAACCAAAGGATAGAGCAAAGGAAGAAAAATAATCTAATAATGTTGATCCAAAGTGTATAAACTAGATACTCCTGTTCAGGGTTGGTAGATAAATATAAATAAGTCTAATTTCTTTTCTGGGTTGGAAGAATATGAGTCTAAAAAGTAGTTGCTAAGGTAGTCTTTCTTTATTCTAAGTTTGTTATAATCTCTGTTCTGGGTTGCAACAGTAGGTAATCTAAAAAGGATAATGTAGCACGTTGAACTGCCTTGTTCCAGAAAAGTGCAATTGATTGATTGATAATCTTAATGTGGCCTGAAGTAAAAATGAGTTTGGCACCTCTGATCTGAAATCATGATGAAATATTTGCATTGTGCTTGTGTTTTTATATTTAAAGGTGAGAGTAGCAGTGGGACAGACTGTACTGATCCTGGCTTCTCAGCATCTGCAGACTGTCATCAACACTCTAGTTAACCAACCACTTCCATATGACAGGTACACAAAACCACCTGCAGTAAAATGCTTCATCAAACTTCTTCATTCCTCTAAATACTCATGTTTTATTTGTATTTGTTTCACCCTTTTATTTTTTGAATTAATCTGCTAGTGCTAAATGTTTCTGCTTCCTCAGCTGGACCAGTGAGATGTGGATGGCGATGGGAGCGGATCCCATTGTAGCCAATCAGATCATGGAGATGGTGATGGAGAAGCTCGTCATCACAGCACCCTATGTTGACAAGAAGGAGTCGATGATGAGGGGAGGCATGACAAAAGTGGCCACCAATCAGCCACTGGCAGTAAGTGGGACATTCAAGCGCCTTCAGTTTGAAAATATCTCAGTGCTGATTGATATAAAGTCTAAAGCAGATTATGTGGTGTGAAATTAAATCTAGTCTAGAGAAAAATAGAGTCAACTTTATGTGTAGGAGACAAAGGTAATGTTATCGATGCATGTTTGTGTCCAGATGACGTGCGGCCTAAAGGAGCTGCTGTTGAACGGTCAGTCTCAGGAGCCAGCACTCAGCCTGTTCCCTCAGCTCTTCGCCTGTCTCACCGTCAGACTGGGAGCGAGCGTCGGAGTCATGCTACCCAAAGACAACAACCATAAACACTCTAGTTCCCTGCATGTAGCAGGGTACGTAGCTTTGGATTGTTTTTATTGGTGTATTTCAGGGATCGGCTGCCTTTAAAAATCCAAAGAGCAATTTTACTTGTCTAGAGATGGAGGTAAACCAGCCTTCCTTGTGTTTTTTTTTATGTCTATACACCTATTTAATCTTTTGGTTTTATACATATTTACTATAGTACATTTTTAAATTGTGAAATTTTTTTTTTCCTCTATCACTTTTTTTTTGCAATATAACAACAACAAAAAAAAATTAAATTAAAATTTCTTACTCACCTCTCCACCTACTCTTTCCAATTTATTCACATGGTAAGTTGGAAATTCACTGTATAATTTTAGTTTCAATTCATTCATTCATTTTCCTCTAATAACATTATCAATGGCACTTCCAACGTAAAAAATAAGTCACTCTCTTTCATATGAAATTCTTTCACATTTGGTAGAATTTAATACAGAACGTTTTACTGGGTTTTAATTAGGTTTTGGTTTTAAAATAAAAGAAAAGCTACACTTTTTTTTTTTACAAAAAAAGGAATAAAATGCACTTTTCTCTAGAAAAACAAGGCTAATTGAACCCTCTTGATGAAATAAAGCATATTTTCGAGCAAGGTCTCTTGTAATATTATCATACTGCTGTGAATAGCCTTTTGCAGTTGCCTCATATTTATCAATAATCTTAATTTATTTCTGTATATTGTTTGGTCAAAGTTTTTAAGCGCCGCCGTTGGGGCTGAATTGCAACACGGTGCTGCAGACTAGTTGTTTTACTTTAGTTAAAGATATATTTTGTGTTGCAGGGTTGCAGCCGAGGCTCTGAGAATCCTGTTGGCCCGAGCTCAGCTGGATGAGGTGATGAAACGGCTCGATGAAGACGATGCCTGGGATGCAATGAAGGAGCTAAATACACACGTTACCGGGGTAACGCTACTAGCAAGGTAAACGCACAGAAACAAAAGCTGGCTGGACAATATAAAAATAAAAAGAAATCTAAGCTACACAGAAGTACAGTAATGTTTAGATGTAGACCTTTTATTACATACAGAGGATGCAGATGTGAAATTAGGTCATTTTTCCACTCTATATTCTGTACTGGCTTGTACTTTTGGTTATGCTTGTCTTGTTTATAGAGCAATGGCGAAGCATGCTGGTCCCAGACTGCCTGCGATCGTAGAGTGTCTCTGTCCGTCCCTGAACAACATCTACGAATGCCAGAGGATTACCGTCACTGCTTTCTTTTCTGAGGTGAGAAACTGTTTGTAGCAAGCGTGCTTGCTAACAAGCATGCTAACTTAAAACGCCGACGCTTTCTGCTGCTGTAGCTTTGATGACTTGGCCAATAGAAAAACAATTTAACTAAAGACGGAGAATCGCGTCGCAGGAAGCTCTGATCCCTTTTGTTCAGTAACAGACGAAGTTTGCATTCGTTATTTTCCTCCGGCTCATTTTCTTCGCCCAGCTGCTGAACCATCATGTGGCGACTGAGCTGATGCTGATAGACGTCCTGATGAACAACATGATGGAGAGGATATCGGATCCCTGCTGCACCGTTCGCATGCTGGCTGTGCGAGGACTCGGCAACTTAGCAGTGGGATCGCCAGGAAAGGTGCGCCAACATATGAAAGGTCAACCAGGCCACCGTTCGCACGCTGAGGTGGCTGTAGACTAACTCGTCGCTCTCTCCTGTTAGGTGAATAAATACGCCAAGGAGCTGCTTGCAGCCATGAGCTCAGGAATGGAGGAGAAAGACGATCCAGGTGAGCAAACAACAACAGTTTGGTGTCAGAAATGTTTTGTTTTACTTTTGATTGGAAACTGACTGGTTATTTATGGTTTTCTCAGGTAAACTGATTACCCTGGAGGCCATGTCCGGTCTGTCTAAAGTTCTTCTTCACCTGGACAAGAACAATGTCCACTTACTGGTGGTCTACATCTTCATGAAGATTAGACCCTTCTTAGAAAGTGTAAGTTAATAAAATCCTTTATGAAATAGTTTGTTTTTTAAAAAATGTTTCCTTTAGCTGTGTGATTTTTTTCTTTTCTTTTCCCTTTTTGAAAGATAATAAAAAATGTGGTCATTCTCCCCCATATGCAGGATTTTCTCCTGTCCCAGTCAGTTTAGGTTTATATTCTCCTTAATCCATATCAGACATGAATTAAAGGACAAACATTATTATCCCTAAAAATAAAAATTCCCTTAGCTTCCCTTTCTTACTTTATTAAAATTGCTCATTAATTTTGGACATTTGTCTCATTCTTTAATATTTTACAGATTTTTCAAACAATCCTTTTTAACATAATTGTCAACATTTATTTCTGTTATTACCAGTGCTGTAGCCGTATTATTATTTTGCTTCTTTATACTGAACAGCATAATTTTTATGAAACATGTCACTTAGAGCTGCACAGTGATAGAAAAATGTATAATAATGATACTATTTCCTAAATATATTATTGCTATGCAGAAAGTGAAACAGTTGCAGTTCAATGCATTGTGCTGTTGTAATCTTTTACACTAAACATGGCTCATACTTTAGATCTTGGTTTTAAGATATCTTTTCATTCTCCAGTCCCAACGATGTGTATTTTCTCCTGAATGATCACCTGTGTAAGCTGAAGTTTTTCAGACCTCAGCAGGTTTCTGCTCTACACCGAGGCCCATGATCTAACGGATCCATCTGCCCGCGTGTTTGTGCAGGACAATGACGATATCCGTTGCGCTTCCATCCTCCTAATGGGCAACCTGTCCAAGTTTGGCTCGGGAGAGCAGGTTTTCAAAGACCAGATCCACAACGTCCTGGTCAGCTTACTGTTGCACCTGGTGGACCCAAACGCTCAAGTGGTGAAGGTACAGGAGGACCAGGAACAATTTAAGCTGCTGCTTTAACTTTTTCATTCACGAATCTCCTCTGCTGTCAATCGATGTTGAATTTTTCAGGCGTGTAAATATGCGATGCGAGTGTGTGCTCCTGTCGTTGGGTCGGAGCAGATCACAGCCATGTTTCAGAACCACCTCCACGAGGACAAAAGTTTGCACTACGGAGAGTTCATCAACGATCTCACAAAGTACCTGGTGAGACAGATTTCAGCCGCTTTTATTTAGAAATATTTGTTTCTCTGTTTGGAAAACCCCCCCCCAAAAACATCAAAGCGTTAAAGTCTTTTTGCAGAACATTCTCTTGAGTTGCTCTAAAGGAGTTGTTATGACGTTGTTGTACCAGCAGACAGTATGTTTGTTGTTGTTGTTGGTTATTGATCAGTGCTGATTTTGTTGCTTGTAGATTCAGGACTTTCCCGGCATGCTGAACTTCTACCACATCTCCGTCGTCCAGTTCTTCAAGAGCAACTGGCCTGAAGTCAGAGCTGCAGCGGCCATGTTTATAGGTACAGCAGCTTTCTGCAATACCACTTTCACTGTAAACATTAGTTCCTAACAGTGAAACAAAACTAATTCAGTTTTTGTTCATGAGGGAAATGCCTGTGCATCTCAGTTAAACAGAGTATCATTGAGAAGGTAAATTATTTCTGTTTTCAAATGTTGATGATTGTGGCTTGCAGCAGATGAAAACCCCAAACCTGGCTTCAGAAAATTAGGATATTGCATAGATTACATTCCCTCTGGGTTTTAGGTGAGTAGAGTTTGCAGGCCAGTCCAGCACAGTGATTTCATGTTTCTGTTGCCAGATGATATGGCCGAAAAACGTATCACAATTGAAGTGTCTTAAATCAGCCTTTTGATAATTATTGATTAGTTTTTGTTTTAAATATTTGAAATACTGCAAAATGGATGACGTGACCATTCCTGTTTCATTTCAGTTTCCTCTCAAGCTCTTGTACTGATTTTCTCCTTCGATTTCATGCCGCCATTTTGTATTTTTAAGCACTTATGGAGCATGCTGGTGAAACAACACGTCTGTCTGCAGGTTTCCTGTGAAAGTCTCAACCAAAGTTTCAGGAGATTCAGTATAAAGAAACACTTATCAGTGGAACCTATGCTAGATAATGTCATGAGATTAAAAACTCTACCACACTTTTTCCTTCCACTCAACTTTCCATTCAAGTGCTTGTACACAGAACAACCAGCTGGCGTTCGGCGTGTTAGACCTCCTTAGATTAGTTCTGCCTATTCAATAAACCGGTGATGGCTAAAGGCTATGACAAACATCAGCTGATGTGTGTTAGTGTAATTAAAACCATTATTCCGGTCAATCTTGCTTGGATTTGCTTTTGACATGTTGCAATGACGATGTCCACCATTAGGGTTCCTCCTGGGGAATATTCAGCAGGAGCACCTCTCTCACCTCAACATGGGCACCATCTCCAAAGGTAAGTTCAGCAGTTGCCTTTAAATCAACGGGGTTGATTTAAGGGTTGTGAACCCTCACAGGTTAATTGTGTCTCTGCGCACAGGTTTAGTGGTGCTGCTGCAGGATCCAGATCCTGTGGTGAGGATAAAGGCGGCCGAAGCTATGGGACACTTCCACTGACACCTGGACAATCAGCTGTGGAAAAGACTGAGAGGTTTTTCTTAAAAAAAAAAAAAAAAAGAAAGAAAAAAAGAGTGCAGTGGTCAACTAGATCTGAGTAAATACATTCAATACAATTTTTTTTTTTTTAAAAAGCAGGAAATAAAAAATTTTTAGTTTACAAAACAACCTGTACGCCGTAAATGTGTAGCCTTTATATAAAGCGATCCTTATAACTTGATCTCAACATCTATGAAAACCAAACTGGAACAAGATAGAAGAGAACAAATAACCAGTCTTATTTATATGATCATATCAACCGATGAAGAGAGAAAATTCTCTGTCATAAAAAACAAAAATGCACATTCAGTTAAGAATCAGCAGCTTCTTTTGTTTCATTATGATACTTGAGAGACATGATATATATAAATGTATTTTAGCGACCAACAACTGTGTCTATAGTGTTTACTGTTCAGTGTGGCAATACCAGAAATACGTTGTGTTCCTAACACTGAAATATACAATATGAAGTTATTCCAAAGGTGAATGTGTTCAAAAATGAATATTTTATGTAGTATCTTTCAATATTACATCGTCATGCAAGTGGTATTTGTTTGCAGATGATACTTTAATATCAGTTTGGCTTGTAGCTTATTGTTATCACATCGTGACTCTGCAGAAGTAAAACAGATGCATGATTCAGAATTTAATTGGTTTATTAAAGTTCTGCTCTGTGGTCCATTTTCAGTAGGTATTACATTATCCAGCAATAACTAAACAGCAGCTAACCAACGGCTGCTTTTTTGATAACTAGCATGCTTTTGCTAGTTATACATTATGGGTTTGTTTAGAACAGACATGTTAATAAGCTAGTTGCTTTTAAAACGCTACATCTGAAAGTCCTGTGGAACGTCTTGATGCCCAGGTTTGTTTCCTAGAATCAGCCTTATCAGTTTGGATAAAGTCTGTTATTCTGTTTCAATCCACACTGCCACTTTCTGCGTACATTTTCCAACGATCTGCATAACTCGTAAGCACACTCGGTCATATTTTTAGATCATTACATCTGAGCCAGATAAAACGAATCATTAGCAACTCTTAGCTAACCGCTTCGTGAGACAGAATATCCCAGCGTAGCCATACTCTCACCTGTGCCAAATGTCTGTTTTTTTCTTATTACATTAAAACTGTAGAAATAATCAAAATAACTTCCGATCTGATCCGGGTAGTTTTCTCTCATTTAAGACACTTTTTCCTTCCCGGTAGTAAATTAATTAAAGTGTTAGAATGGAGAGAAGTACATTGTTTGTTGTAAAGTATACCTCTGAATGATCTGTTGCACTTTGACCTCTGGCATGCAGTTCCTGATCTGAGAGCTTCCTGGCAAGCTGCCATGAAATCCCATTAGTTACAAAGTAAATGAGCAGCTGCTGCTTTCATCGTTTCTACGTCCTCCTGAACAGAAGAACCTGTTCTTGGTATCTGTGGTAAAACCTGAAGGACCTTTTAGTCATCCGTTTGTTTGTTTGTTTGTTTGTTTGCTTGCCACACCACTAACTTGTCATAATGACAGCAAGCCAAATGTTGATTGGAATGTTACATCTCAAATTTTCTTCAAACCGGGACTCGTGTCTTAGTACTTTTAACACTAGGGTTTAAGATCAATTGTATTTTTTCGTTTTGTCGTGTTTTTTTTTTTTTTTTAACATGTGATGGTATGATGTAATGATGGTACTATTTCAAATAAATAAATACGCTGATGTGTGGATGTCTTATGTGCTACAGAAGAGCGAGACGACAATGTCGTTTATTGTGTTAAATATAAAGGGGCTAAAAGATTCGAGTGTGTTACTGAGTTTATGTTTTTTGCCATTTTTTGTTGAAATTTTCACTGAAATAACGTGAATTTCTGCAGCAGCAGAGATCAACGCACTATTTTAAATGTCACCATGAATTATAGGGAACAACCATGAATGAATTACAATGTAAAATTGTTAAATTGTCCTTTTTCTTTCATGTATTTGCTACAGTTATTGGCACCACTGGGACAGCTGTGCAAAACCTTATAAACATGAGTGTTATGAAACCTTGGTGGACTCATGATCCCACTCTGAAGCTTTCCAAGACTCTGAAAATTATTTTCCGATAAACATCAAGTGATGTCCTTTTTAGTTGAATGATGTGTTCTTGTCTCTTTCCCATATTGCACATGAAAATAGGAATACCGTATTGCAATGTTCTTTCCTCATGACGCCATCTAATTTATTAAGTAAGTGCACCAGTCCCTCTTGCAGCAAAACTCAAAATGATGCTGCCACCACCGTGCGTAACAGAGTACGGTCTTCTCAGGCTTGTAGGAAACAAATGTTTTTTCTCCCTAAACTTGACAATGATCTTTATGACAAAAACATTTTAGCTTTTGTTTTATCAGATCACAAAACATCTTTCCAAAAAATTAAGATCTCGGTTCCTGAACCGATTTCCAAATCACAGTCAGGATTTTTATGTTGCTTCTGGAGTTATGGCGTTTTCCTCTTTGAGTTGTTTTACGGTTATGATGCTTTCCTACCAGCTCCGGCCACCATCTTCCTTTGGGCTCTTACTTTTCTTCTGCGGCTCGCTTGTACGTTTAGAACCGAAACGCGTCCATCATTGGGACAAAAATTCATCCCCTTTCTGAACATGCATGGAGATTTCCATGTGTTTATACCTTTGACGTTGTTGCCAAATAGCGATGCAAACACTCAATTATTAATGTATTTATTTTGTGACCCTACTGCCAATTACGGTGACACCATTACTGAATAGCGTGAAGCTTTTGCTAAATGGTGAGAGGCTGTTGCTAATCCTGATGCTATCGGTGATTATTTTTTCATATTGTGACGCTTTGCAGAATACTGCGATGCTGTTACTGAATAGTGTGATGCTATTCAGTCGGACGTTGTAAGACGCTGTTGCCAAATAATGAGGTGTTGTTGCCACAAACACATTGTTGGCAAATGTATTGATTATTTATTTAAATTGCAACGCTACTGCCAATTATCATGACGTCCTTGCCAAATAGTGACACTCTGTCAGCAAACGCATCATTTATTCATTTATATTGTGGCGCTATTGCCAATTAATGTGACTATTACTGAATAGTGTGATGCTTTTCCGAATAGCTAGACATTCCTTTACGCCTTTTAATATTTTTAATATTTATTCAGCACTAGTGACCTTTATCAGCCTCTGATGAAGACAGATGGTGTTAAAATGTTCATCTCCATGAAGTTTGTAGAGTAAAGCTGGTCGGTAAGTACGAGTCCTACATGCTTTTGCAAGTTTTTTAAAAGATTTTTTTCGTCGCTATGGACTTTAATCTGCTGAATATTGCAACGCTATTGCCAAATAGTGACATGCTGCTGTTGGTGTAGTGGCATCTACCGTCCAATGAGACCCCAGTAGATCCGCCTCTGGATATCAGCCTTGATACAAAGCGATGCATTTGCATTTATTTCTGAGGTCACAGGAGGATGAACTTTATTTAGATTTGCATTGAATCAAAAAAGATTCTGGACATCTGTGTGAAGTTAAAGCAAACCGAGGTTATGAACTGCTGAAAGCGTTACGACTCCAAACAAAACGCCCAGGCTCCTTTTTTTCACACCAAAGACGGTGAGAGATTCAGACATTCAATAAAATGCTAAAGAAAAATTCCAACTTTTAAGGTGAAGGAGATATTATATTTTCAGCAGTTTGATGCAATTGTTCTTTATTCTGTGTGGAAATCATACAAACCATCCGCTGTCCTAAGTAGTAGCACTTAATCTGTATTTGACTAGATGACTCCACAAAGAACTCAGCTGATTTCAGACATGATGGAGAGTCTGCCTTTAATGAAATGATTTATTTTGAGGAAAAATACTGCATTCAATCTTTCATATCTATCATTATCTGATTTATTCAGCAAGTTGTCGATTGATGCCAAACTCAATACAGTGTTCTAAATCAAGCGTGTTGTAAAACTGGAAATCACAATGTGGCGCTGTGGTCGGTGACTGGGTCGCGGGAGAAAGCCAGCTGGTCCATCACGAGAAGAGTTCATCCTTCTCTGCATAACTTTCTCCATCCAGCCATCTAAGTCTTTTTCTTGCGGGGGAATTGCTGAGGCATGCCCCAGAACAACAAGGGAGGAGGGACTGGAAGAGATCAAACACATTGAGTGATGAGGACTCATCCTATATCTTCTACTTTGCTGATAATGATGGTAATGACTTGTTCTGTTTCCATTTCTGTCCTTAAACGTTCTGCAAGGGCAGTGAGCTCAGCAGACCTAAAGAGGGAAGCGGAGACAGGGAGACAAGGGAGGAAGTGATGGAGGGAGGAGGTTTGGTTAAAAAGAAGTGGAAGAGACGGAGAGGAGGCGGGAAGGAGGTGGGACACGGCAGATGGTGGGATACGGGCTCAGCGTGAATGACGGTGGACTGCAGACGGACGGATGCAGGGAAGAAAAAGAATAACCGGAAGATGAGAGAAAGATAAATGATTGAAGGGAAGGACATTAATAACCCCAGCTTATCGTTGTCGCCTTCATTCCTCAGAGAACTCACTTTGCCTGCGGACGATTCTGTCCAGGAACGAGGGTGGGTTGTTTGCATGTTGCGGAGCATAGAAATGGTTGTGATGGCTGAGGGGGTAGATGGAGTCATGGTAGCGGTGCAGGACTGACGGTGGCCCTGGAGCCAAGCGGACCTGGCACCTCCGGTTGGGCGACGGAGCATGGAGGCTGTTTGAGTGAGACGAACTCTCAGCTGTCTGGGAGAAGAAAGAAAGACGTACGGAAATTTCTTTGGAATTTAATTCAACTTGATGCTGATTTTCTTTATGTGTGCCACCATGGAAGTAACCAGGGCCCAAATAGATGTTTTTCTTATGTCATTCTTTCATGTTGGCCTGTCTAGTCACAGTGTGTTGAAGTACTCTGATAAAAAAAAAAAAAAGTCCCTCTTTTATGTGACTTATGGTGTCAAGGCGTGTGTGCGTGTGTGGGCGTGTGTGGGGGGGTGTATGTGTGTGTGTCATACCACCAACTGTGGAGGCAGACTCAGGGAGCCACTGGACAAAGCAGCCAGGATAACACACACATAGATACCTACATTCATGACTGGATACAAAGAAAACAGAACATGAACACCACACAGTTACATTTGCTTCTATTAGGAAGAAACGGATGATTTGAGTTGAGTTAAAAAGTTAAAAATAGCAATAAATACTTTTATAATTTCTAAAGAACAATACGGGGAGAAGAGATTAATGTTTGATGAAAATACGGCAAACATCATCTTGTCTGTTTTATACACTCTGGTTGAGTGATGGAACATTTTACTGTTCAACACACGCACGCACACGCACACACACTGAGTGTGGCAGTGTCAGCGATGAATAAATCTCAAAGGAAATATGATAATTATCTCCACATCTTAATTTGGTTCTGCGTTTTGCTTTTTGGGTCCAGATTATATTAAAATGAACTCACTGAGGGACTAAATCATATTTGTTTTTCCTCGTCTATAATTACCTCTTTTAAGAAAATTTCCTCTAACAAATGATGTCAATGAAATATTTCCTCACACTCAGAATATCACTGCTAGATTATTATTCTGGAATGCAATATTACATCTGGGAGGCTGATTTTGCTAATTTTTCACCCTGGTGAGTAATCTTCATTAGATGTGATGAACGGTGCTTGGTATTAGAAAAGTCTTCCAGAAGAAAAGTCCAATTAGATCAAAACAACACCAGTTGCTTAGAGGCTTTCAATCTGCAGTAATTATGAAATCCCACTGTCTCTGTTTGCATCTGGGCTGGTATTACAGCTCAGCGCTCTGCAGACTTCTGTTATTGTTACTGAACATGTAACAGTAAACAGAAGTCAAATGTCCATTTCAATAATTTTATAGAAAGTGGCCCAGTGGTTCTGTAAGTAGTCATTCTTTCAATGCTAATATAATTCCTGATAGCAGCTGGTCGTCTTTCATTCATTATTCATCGGGCTGATAATGATGTGTTGCTGTGCGTGAGAACCTTTTCCACAACTTGATCACACACATTTTTTATTTTTAATTTTTAGCAGATTGTAAAAGAGCTGATATTTTATTTTAATCATGTTTTCTAGTCTTAAGTCATTACTGAAATGCAGAAAACAAAAAACAAATACAAAATTGGATTCAGGTTAAGAATAATGTTTTTTTTCTCCACTGAAATTGTTCACATATTCAAAAACAAAAATCCCTTGAGATCAAAACTTGGTTCACAAGGTTGACCTGGCCAGGAAAAGCAGCAGCACACGTCATGATAGACTAAAACAGAAATAACAAAAACAGATATTAGAAATATATAAATGCCAAGAATTTGACAATGAAGCGTAGTAATTCACAACACTAATTTAAAAACTGTCAGTTTGAGATTTAAAACACAGGTGTTGTTGTCATTTCCACCACAAATCTACAACTTCTGAGTTCTTAAAGGTGAAGCATTTTGTAAAATCGACTTCTTTGAGCTTCATATCATATTGTAATGTCATTCCTTCATTAGAAACAAGCCTGGAATGTCGCCTTGATTCCTTCATGCATGTTTCAGAAATCCTTTAATTTCCCGTGGCAACCATTCAGCTGTGCAAAACGCCTGCGTGGACCTAGCTCCGCCTACAAGGCACAACCCCTCCTTGGAGTTTCTTCTTTCAAGCTTCTAAGCTCACAGAGCAGCTCCTTCAGACTAGCCAGAAGCAATTAGCAAACACCTGGTGGAACGAGCTACTTCTCAGTTCAATGCTGGTTAAAAACATTGTTAAAGGTTAATAGAGGAGCCATGTTGTGATGGCTTTCTGAAAATTTCAATTGTTTTAACTGAGGTTATGACAGTTTCTTGTAGTGCTATAAAATGGCACTATGTGCCGGGAAAGAATATAATATTTTCCCTTTAATCATTTAATAAAAACTTTAAAACCTTGGGGGGGACAAACTAACTTTATGCGTCTTTTTCAGAATTTTACACTATTTAAGGAGTTTGTAAGCTTAAGTAGCTCTGTTTTTACAAAATACATAGTTAAATGACTAACTGCATGAATGATGTGTATTTCTTACCTGCAAACCAGAAGAAGAGGATCAGAAGATGAAGAGTTTTCCTTCAATGCTGAGGTGGAGAGAATGCGAGGGACAGGACGCCATATGTTATATAGGCTCAGAGGGAGGAGCCTGTGCTTGTGGGAGGAGCCTGTGGAAAGCACAGAAACTGACTTACTGAGAGCTGAGCAATACATTAAAAAATATTTTGTGCAAGTGGTGTTTGTTTGCAGATGATACTTTAATATCAGTTTGGCTTGTAGCTTATTGTTGTCACCACGAGTAAAACAGATGCACGATTCAGAATTTAATTGGTTTATTAAAGTTCTGCTCTGTGGTCCATTTTCAGTAGGTATTACATTATCCAGCAATAACTAAACAACAGCTAACCAATGGCTGCTTTTTTGATAACTAGCATGCTTTTGCTAGTTATACATTATGGGTTTGTTTAGAACAGACATGTTGGGCCAGCAAGATGTTGAACACTTTTAGTTTCAGACCCTCTGGTTTATTAATGCCCCATCGCATTAATAAGCTAGTTGCTTTTAAAACGCTACACCTGAAAGTCCTGTGGAACGTCTTGATGCCCAGGTTTGTTTCCTAGAATCAGCCTGGATACAGTCTGTTATTCTGTTTCAATCCACACTGCCACTTTCTGCGTACATTTCTTGGAATCCGCTCACAAACAATTCCCAGCAATCTGCGTAACTCGTAAGCACACCCGGACGGGCGCTGGGTGGTCCATCTTCTTTAGCAGTGTTTCCCAACCCTGGTCCTCAAGGCTCACTGCCCTGCATGTTTTAGGTATTTCCTTGCTTCAGTCCAGCTGATTTCAATTGATGACTGATTAACAGGTGTTGGAATAATTTGATGTGTTTTAAGGTTTATCATCATCCATTTGTTTCACCTTTGTATTTACATTTTAATGGTGTGCTTTGACTGTTTGAAAGTGTTTGCAGAACAGGAAACTGTGAGAAGCGAAGAGGAGGGTACCATGAACGAGGCGTTCCAGCCGTCATGACCTAGAGGAACTGCAATCTGACATTCTTATCTTATGAAATATGCTTTTGAAGATTGTATAATTAAGTTGTGTGCATTTGAGTGTTTTGAGTGCTTTGCTCCCCCTCCCTTCCGGGCCGCATACTGTCGTGTTTCTAATTCTAATAAAAGCAGGGCAAGACTCAGTTGAAGCTTCAGAGCATAGGCCGAAATCTGTAACTGGGTTTCAACTGTGTTCTCCCTGCAGGTAAAACCAAGTTCTGACTCTTGCCTCTTCTTTGTGTCTGTATTCAGGTAATTTAGACCTAACAACAGGCGTTTGTTGAACTGCAATCAGTTGAATCAGGCACATTAAAGCAGGGAAACTTCTAAACCTCTAAAGTGCAACTAGAAAAAAATAGAAGTTAACAGCAGGTATCATTAGGGATGTACAGAAGTGCACTGCAGTCACCATAAAAAAAAAAAAAAACATGGGCACCTTATCTCATAATTACAAGATGCCTGGAAAGTTGCCGTTTAATGCCACTGCCTGGTATTCTGTGTCGCTCTCGTGGCCAGGGTCTTCAACAGAGAGCCAGTGTGTTTATTAAGTGATTGATTTTCATTTTCTGACTGTATGTACATTAACCAACGATGCAATATAATAAACCAACTGTTTGTGGAAGACTAATGGCCCCACTTTAATTTTCAGAGTCCATGAGAGAGGCGAGTGTGATCTGAATCTTGGCCAAAAGTCATCTTAAACTCCTTAATAAGTTCCTGAAATGAGCAGGCAAAATGTGGGTATTTGTGAAAGCGGGATTCAGCCCACATTAAAGTCTTACCCGCCAAAAGACCGAGTAAATAAGAAATATTTACTCGTACAGTAGGAACCCCCCACTACGACCTACGTCATCACCAAACCTCTCAGTTGACCTCACAGCAGGGAGATGGAGCATTGGGGACATCTGCTGGACGAGGAGGAATTTTGAATCCGGGCGTTGGATGGATGTATTTTGTTTTATCGATGAGGTTTCTGAGATCAGCGTCATGGGTTTGAGTGAAAGATTGTTGCTCTGAAAGAGCCAAGGTGTCTGGGTCTTCCGGGCCTGAGTGTTCTGTCATGATGGTGTTCAGCTCTCTGACCCGCATGCACAGACGCTCTCAGGAGACGAGAGGAAATGAAAGACGAACAGGGACCTGAAACTCTGAGACGAGACAGAGTTGAATTGGTCCTTGTGTCCTTCAGATGTGCGTTCATGATGAAGGCTTTGACTGCGTCCCAATTCTCCACATCCGTCTTAAGCCCCGCCCTTTTTGGGTCCCATTTCAGCACTTCTGCTAAGCCCGCATCCAGGTGGACTTCAGCAAGTACGTTACCCACAATTCATTGCTGCATGTGATATTTTCAATTAAAAGATAGAACTATGGCAATGTTCACAGAGGAAGCTGTATCGGTCCCAAAAAAAAAAATCAGTTTTCAAATATAAGGTATTAAAATAATTGTCATTTTACTCTACATTATATTTACAAATACTATTTTGCTCTGTATTGAACAAGTCATAACAAAACACATTTGTACACCCAAATAGCTCCTGCAATGATTTTGGAAAGCAACAATACATCTATTGTAAATTTAAAAACGATTTCTTGTTGCAGTTGTGCTTTTTAGAAGTACAAATGCATACATAGCGACTGGTCCGCCATTTTTGATGTCGACGTTGTGGCTCAGAGGCCTACTGTCCCAATTCTCACATTTTTGCATCGTAACCTGCACACTCGAACCCTTAAGTCCATTTCGATTGAGTACGCACTTCATGTAGGGGCGTAGGGTCCAGTCCAAGTACTGGGACCGGCCGGACTAACACTCAGGCATCCGAGGTCGTTCAGCCAGCTTTTCTTATCCCGCCTGCTGATGAGCGTGAGGGGATGCAGGTATTTCTGAGGACACCTGCTGGTGTCCGCCCAGGCGCTCCCTGGCGCCCTCAAGTGGTTCCTGAGAAAGCAACACCACTGAAGGAACACGCAGAGACACAATAAACCACATTCCTGAGAGTTTTAAAGTTCACATTTTGAAGCTTGGTACATTGTTTTATAATGACAGAATGAAATTGTTGAATGATGTGGCGGCATTTTCTAATTTCACACCACAGAAGAAATCCAATGTGTGGCTCTCTTATTTTATCTTTGAACAGAACCATCAGCTGCATCGACTCTTTTCAACAGTGCAGTAATGAACAGTGAATAACCAGGGAACGTTAGCCACAAGCCTAAAGATGGGTCGACAGCTCAGTTTTTGTTCACACTAATTCATAATTTAGCTCTTATGTTACAAAGTCCTGGTGAAAACCATTTAATGCTCACAGACAAACTGTATGCTTGTGTTTCTGGGCTGACGCTGGATGCATGCAGTCTTTGATATCACAAAACGATGCATCTGCATTTTTTGCTGACGTCAGAGGATGGATGAGCTTTATTTAGACTTACATTGAATGAAAAAGAAAGTAGAGACTGAGATGGAGGAATGCCTCTTCCCTTCCAAATCATAGCCACTGTTATTGGACAACTAATATGTGATGTCTGTCGTTCTGGGCATATTATTACTCTGATAAAAGAGGACCTATTAGGTTGGTGCCTCTCAATTTCTATTGTCAGTAATAAGAGCATCAATACCTTTTTCCCTAAACTAGACAATTACTAATAACTCCATTTGAATTTTCTCACAATTTAGGAGATACTTTGACCTTTTTGGAGTTGTTTCTGAGGGGTGGAGCTACCTGCTGGAGGACACAAAGTTATGGCTTCTTGAACTTTGCTGGTGCAACATTTGATCCTTTTGAGGTGGAAGGATGCTGCCACACCCACATCCCAGCAACACACTTGATTAAGGTCCAGTTTAAAACTGGAGAATCTTAGATGTGTAATGAGAGGCTCAAAAAATACATTTTTATCAAAGTTGGCAATCTTTTCTTCTTTTCTTTAATCAACCGTCTAGAATAGCTGGTTTCTGGTAATACTGGTTGATCTGGTATCGTATAGCTACATATATTGTTTTGCGCTCTTTGCACAGTACTTAGATGACAGTGAGGGCCGTGCTTGTTTGTTATTATGGGGTGGGTTTTTTAGTAGTATTTTTTTTTCTCATTAGTAACTTTGGTACGTTTGTATATTTGTAATGAAAACCCTTCAACAAATAGATTTGACACTAATAAGTTAGCAGAAACATGCTTGTTACAGAAACTCTCCAAAGAGAAACACTTTCATCATCAGCTGCAGAGACAATATGCAGAGTTGGGTGTGACGATGGGATGACGAAGAGCCGATATCCTAAAAACCTTTGAAACAAGCTCTGGTCTTTTCACTCTGTTCTCCCAGATTCAGCCTCCGGCAGGGCGGACCGGAGATGTTCCCCTTTCAGCCGCTCTGCGTCATTCAGAGTGACGCCATGCTCCGGATGCAGATGGTGGGGCATAAAAAGATGTTCTCTCTGGACATCTGTGTGAAGTTAAAGCAAACCGAGGCTGCGTGCCGGGTGAACCGCTAAAAGAGTTACACTCCTTTCTTTTTTTTTTGGACACCAAAGACGGTGAGAGAGTCAGACGCTCAATAAAATGCTCCAGGAATATTCCAACACTTCAGCTGAGTTGAGATATTTTAATATTACTTTGACGTAACAGTTGAAATGAACACCTTTTCACAAAAGTGTTAAGCAAAATTAAACTGACATTAAAATAACTTCATCAGTAAATACTCATACTCCTGTGCGACACAGCGCCGTTTTCAGCAGGTTGATGCAATTGTGCTTTTATTCTGTGTGGAACTCATATAAACTCTCCACTGTCCTAAATACCAGAGCACTTAATCTGTATTTGGTAAACGTTGAAATGAATCCACAGGGAAAAAAACAACAACAAAAAAAAAAACCCCAGCAGAACTGATTTAAGACATGATGGAGCTTCTCTCTCTTTAATGAGATGATTTATTTTAAAGAGCAAATGAAGTCATTAGATGGAAAAAATACTGCTTTCAAGCTTCTTGATGTCTCTTATCGGAATTCAAATATATATTACTTTCCCATTTATTAAGTACGTTTTGTCGTTTTTATGCTAAACTCAATACAGGATTCTTATTTAAGTGTGTTGTAAAAGTAAAAAAAAAATTGTAAAGTGATTCTGCTGGTTTAACTGGGGGGTGATGGGGGCCGTGACAGGGGCCGGGCGGTGAAAGCCAGCTGTGGCTTCACGGGGAGTATTCATACTCTTCTGCACTGCGTCTTCCAAAGTCCATCCAGCCGAGGTAATCTCTGTCCTCTATCCTGTGGCTGGGGGCCAGGGCTCTGCTGCTGAGGGAGGATCTGATCTGGAAGGCAGAACCTGCAAGAAATCAAACACACTGAGTGAGGAAAACTGAGGTTTTTTTTTTTTTTTACATCCTTTATTTTCTACTTTGCTGTTAATGATGGTATGAACCGCTGAGAAGGAGCAATTTAACCTATTTTGACTTGTTCTGTTTCTATTTCTGTCCTTTTGCGTTCTGCAAGAGCAGTGAGCTCAGCAGACCTAAAGAGGGAAGCGGAGGGAGGAAGTGATAGAGGGAGGAGGTTTGGTTAAAAAGAAGCGGAAGAGACGGGGAGGAGGTGGGACACGGCAGATGGTGGGATACGGGCTCAGCGTGAATGACGGTGGACTGCAGACGGACGGACGCAGGGAAGAAAAAGAATCACCGGACGATGAGAGAAAGATAAACAATTGAAGGGAAGGACGTTAATAACCCCAGCTTCTCGTTGTTGCCTCCGTACCCCAGAGCCCTCACCTTTCCTGGGGATCAGTCTGGCCAGGAGCTGGTTCAGGCTGTTTGGAGCCTCTGCGTGCTCACGGAGCTGGCTGTAGTGGGCGAACCGGTCTGATGGTGGCGCTGGAGCCGAGCGGACCTGGCGTGTTCGGCTGGACGACGGAGCATGGAGGCTGTTTGTTAAGTGAGCCGTACTCTCAGCTCTCTGGGAGAAGAAAGGAAGATGTATGGAAATTCCTTTTGAATTTAATTTAACTAGGAAAAAGTGTAGATGATGATTTTCTTTATATGTGCCACTTTTAAAGCACGGAAGTAAACATATGTAATGTCTCTCATATTAACTGCTTTAACTTTTTTGTGACTTATGGTGTCAAGGCATGTGTGTGTGTGGGGGGGGTGTGTGTGTGTGTCTTACCACTGACTGTGCAGGCAGACTCAGGGAGCCACTGGACAAAGCAGCCAGGATAACACACACATAGATACCTACATTCATGACTGGATACAGAATAAATGGAAAAGAGAACATGAACGCCACACAGTTAAATGATCAAAATCTTTTGCTTCAATTAGAAAGAAATCAATTAGCTTTACAGACAATTTAAGTTAAAAATCTCAAACAGTTTTATAGTTTCTAAAGAACTATGAGGGGAGAAGAGATTAGTGTTTGATGAAAATACGGCAAATATCATCTTGTCTGTTTTATACACTCTGGTTGAGTGATGGAACATTTTACTGTTCAACACACGCACGCACACGCACACACACACTCTGAGTGTGGCAGTGTCAGCGATGAATAAATCTCAAAGGAAATATGATAATTATCTCCACATCTTAATTTGGTTCTGCGTTTTGCTTTTTGGGTCCAGATTATATTAAAATGAACTCACTGAGGGATTAAATCATATTTGTTTTTCCTCGTCTATAATTACCTCTTTTAAGAAAATTTCCTCTAACAAATGATGTCAATGAAATATTTCCTCACACTCAGAATATCACTGATAGATTATTATTCTGGAATGCAATATTACATCTGGGAGGCTGATTTTGCTCATTTTTCACCCAGGTGAGTAATCTTCATTAGATGTGATGAACGGTGCTTGGTATTAGAAAAGTCTTCCAGAAGAAAAGTCCAATTAGATCAAAACAACACCAGTTGCTTAGAGGCTTTCAATCTGCAGTAATTATGAAATCCCACTGTCTCCGTTTGCATCTGGGCTGGTATTACAGCTCAACGCTCTGCAGACTTCTGTTTACCGTTACTGAACATGTTTACTCAGAATAATGTTTGAGACTTTTCCAGCTTTAGGTTCTTTGTAAAATAATCCTGGTAAGGTATGATGGGGGGTTTTGTAGCCATTCCCTGGTTGTTCACTGATTATCTCATATAATCTCCTAACACCAGGAGTTGCAGATGAGACGTGCAGCTCTAGTTTTAATCTCAATTACATCAAGAATTGATCTGTAATTTCATCACTGGCGCAGAAAACAAATGTCCATTTCAATAATTTTATAGAAAGTGGCCCAGTGGTGCTGTAAGCAGTCATTCTTTCAATGCTAATATAATTCCTGATAGCAGCTGGTCGTCTTTCATTCATTATTCATCGGGCTGATAATGATGTGCTGCTGTGCGTGAGAACCTTTTCCACAACTCTGCATCACACATTTTACAATTTGCGTAGCTTTTAAATAATAGTTCTGGTTTTTATTTTTGTTTATGTGCCCTAGCATTTACTGAAATGCAAAAATAAAGAATAAAAAATTCAAGCTAAAAGCAAAATTTTCTCCACTGAAATTTAAAAAAAAATTCAAAAAGTATAATATATTTGACTGGTAACCAACTTTCAAATTATGTTTTGTAAGTGGCAAATTTATATTTACCATTATTTTTTTAGCAATAAACAACTGACTATTAATAGTCATCCTCACTTCCTGTAATTCAGATATTTCTGATCATTTATGATCTACCACGTTGAATTCCTCATATAATCATTTAAAATAACATTTTAAAAAATTGTGGGGAGGAGAGAAGCAAAATAACTCTAGCTCTCTTTTTAAAATTCTACATCATTTAAAGGGTTTGTAACTTTAGGTACTTATCTTTTTGCAAAATTCACAAAGTTGAATGACAAAAAATGATGTGTATTTCTTACCTCCAGTTGTCGGCAAACCAGGGGAGACGAGGATCTGAAGAAGCAGAGTTTTGCTCCAGTGCTCAGGCTGAGAGAATATGGGAGAGAGGGAGGGGATGCTACCCTTTATACAGACTCAGAGGAAGTGGGAGGAGCCTGTACCGGTGGGAGGAGCCTGTGGATGGCGCAGAAACTGGCAGCACTGACGCCACTGAGCACGCAAACGTGCACACATACCGCAGAACACACACCAACACGAAGACAGATAGTTTCAGCTGTGGCAGCTTTGATAGTGATGGCTACGCCTGACTCACCTGGGTTACAGAGAACAACACGCGTACGAAGAATGAGTTTATTGACACAATCAGAGGACTCAAGTGGAGACAAGCTAAAAGGCTCTATTTAGCCTGAACTACAATAGACTGCAATTGAAGCGATTCATCGTGCAGCTCAAAGGGAAATCACTCTTTGCTTTTAAGAGCGGAAGGTATTGTTCAGGTACGACAGGCTTCGTAGCTCCATAAAAAGGCCAAATTTCAATCCGCAGCTTTGTTTGCATGCACCTACCAATAATCTCCACAGGAGTTCTGATAAAGCCATTGTGGGGATTGTCAAAGAGTAATTCAGAGAAACTTTTAGTGCAACTTTCATTTTTGCAGCGGTGAAACAGTGGAAACAGAGAAGGTGTGTGTGATCCTGTTGGTCACACCGATGGTATTTAACACTGAAACAAGTAGGAACTGATCAATGCCTCAAATTTCAAGCAAACACCCAGATCCATGAGCTGATAGTGTCATTATTAAATCATAACGTCCTGCAATTCTTGAGGTAATTCGGTGTTCAGATGATCACAATTTTTGCATTTTTTGAGAATAGATTTCTTCATTCGCTATGGAAATAGTGTTTGACCTAATCCCGACTTTCTTGAAATCTTCAATTATGCCATTTGTTCACATTCATGTTTCCGCACAATGCCACAAATCTGCATTTCTCTCCTTCCAAACACAGTAATTGCATTGAAGACAGGTTTGTACGATCGCTTTTTTGCTGCGGCATTCTTTGCTACCTGTCCAGGTTTTGGTGAATGTGCTGCCGCCTTCCTGAAGATTGGCACCAAACTCTCCCTGCGTTCTTGTGGGCTGATCACTTCCTTTCCATATGATCCAGAAAAATTATAATTCCTGTTTATCCAAAAGCTAGCTTTAGCACCGCAGCACTGCGGGCCTTAGCAGAAATTTAGGAAAGTTTAAGTCCTTTATTAGCTTTGGCCATCACTAAGAAAACAATGATCATTTCTCCAGCAACAGCAAATATTCCATAATTCAAGATGTGTCTGACTTTCAAGAGCTCTCTTACTGTCAAAACTATTTTTCTAGAACACGCCGAGATTTTCTGAGCGAGAAATATTGTTAAATTTTGTTTCCTATGTTGCATTTTGCCAGAATATCTATAGAATATTTAGAAAATTTAGAGGAGAATTGAGGAAACATGCTTTTTTAAAAGAAAGAGAGATAGAGGGGGAAAACATGCAGCAAAGGTTTTGGTGGGGAATCAAATAATGGCCGTAATATATGGGAGGCTGATTTACCTCTACACTTCACACATTGCCACAGGGAACTTATGTTTAATTGGCTCTTTTGTCGTTTTTTTAAAAGGAACTGAAGAAACTTTGAGTTCTTTCTTGGTTTGACAAAAAATCTTTTGAAACTCTGTTGGAAGGAAAAAGTCGCTTCATGAGCTTCTTTTATCAAAAAAAAAAAAAAGAAAAGAAAGAAAAACAGGCTGAATAAATTTCACACATTTTATTAAACCGCAACCCAGAACATCAAGAAAAAGCCGTCATCCAGCAACTTGCTTGTAAAAAGTTGAATCATCAAGTTTTATACTTGCGACAAAACCCACCGTCTTGACTTTGTCAAGTTAAGTTGTTGATTCAACTCTTGCTGTAAATCGGATTTGTTTGTTGGGGGAAGTCATTAAAAACTTCCCAGCCGTCTACCTGCTGTGAAGGTCACTCCAAGGTCTGAAAGCGTCTTTATTTATTTCATTCTTGAGTCTTTTGGGCCTGAAACTTTAAATCCCCCGGAGAGATTCTGACCCTGAGGCTAAGATGAATAAAACTTTGTTATGCAGGTCTTGGTTATGTCTGAATTTTATCAGCTCATATGTACGTGCAGCTCTGGACTCTTTAACAACACATTTGAAGTGATATATAAACTTCTGACATATGCACCTCACTTTGTACAATGCATATGTACAAAGTGAGGTGTTTCATAACTTTGTCCCTGGAGAACCAGAAGGTTTCGACATTAGGAGAATGATTGGATGTATGTTGGTCACAGGTGACTTGGACTTTAAACCATAGCAAAAAAATAAAAAAATATAATATAAGGGAACTTAGTAATGAAATAATCAATATTCTGTACTTAACAGTGAAATCTTTATTGAGGCTGGAACCCAATTCACCGACCTCCTGACTAAATATGTTCAAATTTGTAACATGGATTGCATTTTCACAGATTTTACTTATTAAGAAACACATTTTTTTAGTTATTATTTTACTACACAGGTCCGCATTTCATTCGTACACGCCGTTCTCTCAGCATCAAAGACTGCGGTCTTCATGTCTCTGCGTCTAATTTGTCGTGTCTAAATCCTCTGGTCTTTCGCTCAGACAGACATCTGACTTGAAACAAAATAATCCGCCCTCCTCCCCCAGGGTTTCATTAGACAAGCAAAGCTGTCACCTCGTTAGTCAAGTCCTGTCCGTTATTTTTGGGTGAAGGAGGAAGACGGATGTTAAAGTAGAAAAATAGCAAGTTAAATGAATGAAGGCCGTCCACAGGCAAAGAATGTCAATCGCAGAATCATTTTCTCAAATTAAATTCTCCAGGAAATTGCAAACAGATTTCTGCTCTGAAATCCTGGCCAACTCTTACAGTCTGCGGTAAATTCACAGCTTTTGCTCACGATGTTTTGTGTGGAGCAGCTTTTTGTCGTGCCTCATTATCATAAAATAGTTCAGCTCACTTTTCAACAAAACCTCACTTCAAAAACATCTCAGCTTTCTCTTTCATATTAGTCATACCGATGTGAGATCAACATTTACATTTAAAAGCTTTTACAAAGCGTTTGAGCTGCTATTTTTCTACTGCATTTTTTATTTCATTTTATTTGGGAAAAATGAAAATGGCTTCAGCCAATCAGAAGCACTAACACATCCTAATGTGATAGTTTGCGTCACATGTATAAATTAGCATGAACAAGTTACACTCTTTTTTCCAATAATAATAATAATAGAGCCTTGCAGATCTTAGTGCATTGTTCTTTGAATTTATTCCCCTGAAGCCTTTGTGAGTCTTTAAATAAGTTTGTTTGCTTTTACTGTGAAGGATGACCTAGTGGAGCTTGCACTGTGTTCCAAATTATTATGCAAATTGGATTAAAGTGTCATAAAGATTACATTTTTTGTTGTGCTATTAAATTTATAGATGTTATTGTGGGTCAGGGCTCTTTGAATCACTTTAATTAATTTCAGAGAGCTGGTTGATTAGTTTGTCTGGTGAGCTCAATTAAAGGAAATCTACATAAGAAGGATGTTCCACATTATTAAACAGGCCACAGGTTTCAAGCAATATGGGAAAGAGAAAGGATCTCTGCTGATGAAAATCATCAGATAGTGTAGTGCCGTATGACAAGATATGAAAACATTAGATATTTAATGAAACTGAAGCATTATCATTGTACTGCGAAGAGATTTGTGGCTGATTCAGAACAAAGATGGGTTTGTACAGATAAAGGCAGAATGAGGAAAGTTTCTGTTAGACAAATTCATCGGATAAAGAGAGCAGCTGTTAAAATGCCCTTAAAAAGCATCAAACAGTTATTTGAAGCTGCTGGAGTCTCTGGAACCTCAAGGTGGAGGATCCTCCAGAGGCTTGCGGTGCATCAACCTACTATTGGGCCGAAATAATGGGGAGAGTGTCATGTTCCGTGTTTTTCTGTGTTTATTTAGAGTTTTCTGTGTCCTTGAGTCTCTTCGTTGTCCTGTCCTCCCCTTGATTGTTCCCAGGTGTGTCTTGTTCTGTGATTACCCGCTGTGTATTTAACTCCACCTGTGTTCCTTGTTCCTCGTCGGGTCCTTGTCAATGTTTTGTCAATTCAGTGTCGCGTCTAATGTGCGTTCCTGCCTGTTGTTTGGACTGTGTTTCGCCATTAAATCGCCATAATCATCTTACCTGGGTCCGCTGCGTCTGCCTCACCATCACCTACACCGCACCGTTTCATGACAGAGAGAATCATTGGTCGGCCCCTTCAGAGTCCCTGAAGGTGTGAAAATGACCTCAGCAAAGTATATGGACTTTCTGACTGATCACTTTCTTTCATGGTTCAAAAAGAAGAGCCGTACCTTCAGTAGCAAAATCATCTTCATGCATGACAATGCACCATCTCGTGCTGCAAGGAATACCACTGTGTCATTGGCTGCTATGGGCATGAAAGGGGAGAAACTCATGGTGTGGTCACCATCCTCCTCTGACCTCTGACCTATTGAGAACCTTTGGAGTTTCCTCAAGCAGAAGATCTGAGGGTGAAATGCAGTTCATATCAAAACAGCAGCTCTGGGAAGGTTTTCTGACATCCTGCAAAGAAATTCAAGCAGAAACTTTCCATAAACTCACAAGTTCAATGGATGCAAGAATTGTGCTGTGATATCAAAGAAGGGATCCTATGTTAACATGTAACTCTGTCTGTTAAGATGTTTTTCATTGAAATAGCTTTTGATTTTAGTACATGTGACCACTTAATGCTGCACATTCAAAGAATGACCGTTTGCAGTTCTTTATAATCCATAAAATGTTTAGAAAATCTGCTGTGCATGATAATTTGGAACAGTGAATTTTGAGTTTTTTATTTTTAAAAAAAATACTGTTCTCATGGGGAGCTTTGTTCAGTAAAATTTGACTTAAACTGTAGTAGTTAATGAGACTTGAAAATTATACTGACCATCATTTGCATTGACCATTTAAGAAAACCTGAGAAAATATCACTTGCATAATAATTTGGAACACGGTGTATAAAACAAGATTCAACATTTCCCCAGTCGCTGCCTCTGCAGGTGGAGAGGATGTTCCGCTGTGCATCAGTCCTCCCTACAGCTAAGACATTCAGGAAATGGGGGATTTTTTTTTTCTTTGATCATGCCAGAGCTTTAAATCTTACTTAAGCTTTACTTTAACATGCATTTGCTGTTTCTTGTTTTGTTTTTTTATTAGTCTTTTATGACTCTCCACTCTTGTTTGCCCATACATGCTGACTAAACTGCCCGCTGTTAGATAGATGTAGCTATTTTTCCTGATGCTAGGTTGGTTCTTAATGCGTACTTATGCAGTGACATAAGTCGGGTTTCACTGCTGGACTCAAATGGTTCCCCTGACACTGTTGCCTATTTCGTTTTGCATCTCTTGTTTGTCTCCGGTTCTCACTATCATGTCGGGACGTTTTTCATGTTGTCTTCACCTGCTGGCTTTGCTCTTGTAATCGTGGGCTGTTTTGAATTACCAACGTATTTATGTGTAAAATAATTTTTTAGGAAACCTGATTCACGTTTTTCCCCAACAACAAATAGACCCATGGGTCGGTGCTTCTGATTTTTAAGACATTACCACAGCTACTTGCAGCTGCTTGCTTTATCAACCTGATAGGTTTATTTTATGTCCTAACCTGCAAAGAATCAACCAGAGACAAAGATTTAATTTTCTGCAGAAGAGGAGAGTTGAAAACAGACGCGAAAAATCGCTGTCAAACACTGTCTGGGATCAACTCTGCCCGATCTTTCTCTGCCTTTGGCTTTATTAGAAAATACAAGGAGGGAGGTTGGGCTTTTTCACATAGTCACACAAAGAATCTGACCAATGACCTTTTTCTACAGGGTGTTCTGGAACCTTCTGTGGACATGCCCTTACAAGGGCATGGGGCTGACCGCAACCAATCAGCCCCACAGAAAGCTGATACCACGGGAATGTGCAACCGTCTCTAGCCTCCAGGCAAACATCCTAAAAGTGGTTAATAGTGTTTCACAGAAGGAAAGGAGTCAAGTAAACAACACACAAAATAATAATATGAAAACATAACCTTTCAAATAAACTCACAAGTAAATGAACTTAGATAATTTTTCTAACACTGATTTTGTTTAGTCAGCATTAAAAAAAACAAAAAACATTTGCAGCATAAATTTCATGCTCCTGATTTCTTGCCTCTACTTTTCAGATCGTCTGTATAGCTTTAAATTTGGAACCTTATTGTTTGCTTGAAGCATCTATTGCAGATACGTTGACAACTCAATTGTATGTATGTATGCTACGGTAGCTGTGAGGGCTAATTAATACGCTAATCCTAACACACAGTGCAAATAATGACATTGTTTACTTATGTGTCATGAATTTCTTGATGAACATATCCCCCCGCTCCCAAACAAGCTTACTAAAACAAGAATAAATAAATAAACCTTACGCACAAGACTATCCATCTGCTGGAATGAAACGCTCAGTGTGTGTGAGAAAAACCCAAACAAGGTCACGCACACAGATCTACCGCCTGTGATGACGCGACTGCTGTCCCAGAAAACGTCGTACGTGACATGAAGACAGCTTCTTACTGAATACATTCGTGTTTATTGTCTCCGTTTCTCCTCCAAGTGATGAGTCATGGTGCTTGAGTTAATTGCAGTGTTGTTTTGTGTGGGTCAGAGGCCTCTTCAGTAGATGGGGGCCTCTGCTCTGGTCCAATCAGCCATCATGTTCCCTATTGTTGCGCTGAGCTGAAACTGGTGGCTGAGTGAACACACTGAGTGTGTTGGAGGGGAGGAGGGGGGGCCGTACAGAACAGTCAGACCAATCCATATTTATGCTCATCACTTATTCACAGCTAAAATGCAGCTGAGACTAGAAAAAATATTAAAAGGCAGACAAACTTTTTTTTTGCAAATTTTCTGACTCTTTAGAAAAGGATGTGTAAATTTGCAGGTGTGGTTTTTATCATTAGTATGGAGATCGATATGCATGTAGAGATTATTTTTTAAAGAGGGGCTTAAAAGGGAGCAAAAGGTGGATTTTTAAAAAATATTATAATACAAATAGTGTGTTTTGGGGGGATTTTATGTGATGGACCTACACAAAGTGAGGCATAATTTAAATCTAGGAGAAATTGATGAGGCAGTAGAATATAAAACCAAATCAAACCAAGGTAGTTAAAATGAATCATAGAAGAAAAAGCAAAGGACCAATTGGTAAAACAAACAAACAAATAAATAAATAAATAAAGTTGATAATGTCTTTTATGTGACAGGGAACTTTAGAAAAGAGCTGCGAATATCGAACCTGTTAAAGGACATGTTGGAACGAAACGAGACCGCCAACCTCTCTGTAGCTCACAGATGGAAAAGTCTCTTTATGTACTCTATTCTGCTACTTCAGAAAGTCAGGGGGTGATATCAAGAATATCCTGGGAAATCAGAGCAAAAGAAACATCCTTCTTCCTTGTGGCCTGTCCTCTGCTGGCTGTTCGCTGAGCTGAAGCTGGGGGCCGAGTCAATACTGCTGGGGGTCTGTCTGCTAAACACCCAGGTAACTTCAGACATTAAAGTCTGCTAGTCATAGCAGGGGCTTGTATTTTTATTGTGGACTAAATGAAGGTTTGTCTCCGTTGGGCTGATGAACCTTGAGAGTTGAATCACTTCCAACTTCATTTTGTTCCTATTAAGGAAGAGGACTAATTATCCAGACTGAGCTTGTATATGTTCTCGGTGTGCTATCATGTGCATGTGGCTTCTGACGGTTTTTTAATAATCACGGCATCGTTTCATGTGCAAAATTGTGCTTTTGGCCATGTACATTGTTTTGTTGGTGTAATTATTGCACTGAGACTTTGCATTTCAGCTCTCTGTAAGGGGGGGGAGCTGAACAGAAAGCAGTTTAAACACCGAGCCCCGAAATTTATGACATTCAATGCCACGATGGTGAAGCAGGAGGATGACATTTTTCCTCGACTCAAATCCTTCACTGGCCCTGCATTGAAATCTGCTTCATAACAATATGTCCGTTCATCATTTTTACCAAAGCATGCCAGTGTTAGTTTAGCACTCCAGCAAACTGATTCTGAACATTGTAAGCAGGAGCAGGAGGTGAATGTGTTGGAGCCTGCAGCCCGAAGCGTTGAACGGTGTGTTGGGTGGCTTACTTTACAAATTGAGCTGGTTACAATTATAAGATCATTATTTTATTAGTTATTTCAAATGCTTTTATAATGTAACTAATTGCTGTAAGTTAATTATTTTTAGAGTATTTGAGGTGGTGTTAATTGAAGTTGCCGTGTGATGTGTGGAGTGGCAGAGTTTTCTTTGGTTTAAACTTGTTAATTTAAGTAAAAAAATTTTATCCCACGCTGTTCTAAGCCCTATCGTAACCTTTTAAAGAAAACATTCCTGCCATGTGGCTTTACATTCACAAGTTATAATTCTCTCTCAGTGACATATTCTCACTCACATCTCGTACTGCAGGAGAGCAATCTACAAGTTTCCTTTCATATAAGTACATGTGCATAAGTAATATCATCTCTGCTGGCGTGTGGCCCTCGTCTATACCTCATATTACACCGTTTAAATCTGCTTGTGACAAAACAAATCCTTGATACAATCAATTAAAAATTAAAAATACCACAGCTGCCTGTTGTTAACCCATGTTGCGTTACCATGTCACAACTGACCCGGTGAAACTCCCGCTGGCATCGAAAATCAAATATGCTGTAGTGAGTGAGAGCAGTACTGATGAAATATAGTGGATTTACACTTTAAATCTACTGTATTTAATACGTATGTGTTGATGTTATTAACTTTAATGCCGGGAACTGGGAAATGGGATCGCCGCATACCTTGAACTAACTTGCTCGAGTAAACACGGGAACTCTGAGGGATTTTTTGAAATGTATTTTTAACTAATGAGGGCTCCGCTGGCGGCCCAGTTGCCTTGTTGGAAGAGAAGAAGGTCCTGGGTGAGGCTTGTCGTGAGTTTCTGGGCCATCTCAGCAGTCTGGAGCTAAAGCGATGAAGTGGGAAGCTGTGAGAGCAACAGGCCATCTCAATCTGAAGGCAAATGTCATGTAAAAGTTGCAAAACGAAAAAAACAACAAAAAAAGTGATCGCATGAGATGCTTTCCACACTACTCGTGTTATTCAGCTGTGGGGAATTTGTGCCGTGGTCATAATGGACCACCTCTGAGTTACTGTGCTCTGGTGTTATTGCTGCTTGAACTCTCCTTTCTTCTCCAAGGAAATAATCTCGCTGAATTTTGCCGCTTCCCGTCTTCCTGCACTTCGCTCTGAATCCCCCCCCTGTGTGATCTGTAATTCTGACATGCAGATTTATATAGATCCAAACTCGATCTCAGGACGTATCAGTTTCCTGTAATTCGAAACATTTAATAAGACGGAAGCCGCTCGGATTCCAATCGGCAAAGCCTGAGTTTAGACCTGGTTTGCTCAACGCTGAGGTCTTACTGAGAAACGAGTTTCTCAGGGGAAATAACAATAACTAACTTCTGCTGCTTTTTTCTAATGCGCTCCTTTCATCAGTACTAATGTTTCTTTATGGGCTATAAAAACACCGTGTGGTAATACACGTGTCTCTGTGTTTTTCGTGTGTGTCGGGGCGGCGACGGAAAAGTTCACAGACAAAACATAAAACTGAGTTTTTAGGGGAAATGATCGTTACGTGATGTTATTAGACATCTCTAAATATGGGAAATAACCCAGTTTGACTGCCGTTTTTTTTTTCCCTGTGAGGAAGAGCATAAATATGTGTATAAGACAGCAGAGATAGCTGGATCTGGCGATGGATCCCCAGATGGATAAGGATGCATTCTGTGTGTGTGGGTCTGTGGGTGTGTGTGTGTGTGTTTTTAATAGCTCTATTTAGCCTGGCCTAGTTTCCATTAAAGCAGCACTGAAAAATATGGCAGGCTACAAACCCATCACTCACTCCCCCTACTTTATATTAAATCTCTTCCACATCTAGGACGGATTTCGAATCTCTCGAAAGCGACATTACGTAGTCTTTGAACTACAAAAGGTAGTATTTTGTCTGGCCTAGCAGTTGTTTTCACCTGTTTCCTCCCTCTCCTCTCATCTCTTCTCTCTGACAGGTTTATTGCCAGCCCAAGGCAGTCTGCCACTCACAGGAAATAGAGGAGTTTTGCTGCCTGAATGAAGTAAGTTGTGATGGAAACAGCACGGTAGGTTTCACACACACCCACACCACACACACACACACACAAGCAGAGATGATGTTACGTATGCACATGTACTTATATGAAAGGAAACTTGTAGATAAGACAGTAAGTAAAGGTTTGCTAGAGTTTGTTCACATGCCACTGTTGCATGGAAGAGGTACACAACACTGAGATGACAAATAGATCCAATTAAATGCGTGCTCACACAGTAGCACACATCTCGCCCAGACTTGCTTTAGGGTTCAGAGTTTTCAGTATAAACCCAGAAACACTCACACATTGTCCTTTCCACAAGGAAACTTTCTTCTCCAAACATGATTTCCAAACCAAAGTTCTGGGAGCTCAACGTTTAGCTGCTCTTTAATACTTCTGCACAGATATCTCACTCTGCTGGTTTGGGGATCACATGCCCCAAACTAGCCTGGTCCCACTGACCTCTTTAAAAACTTGTTCAGTTTCCATTGCCCCTTTTACTTAAAGTTGCCGTCATGCAATTGTGTCATGTCTACCACTTTTGTCCACCATCAAAATGTCTGATTAGTTCATTATTGTCCATTTGTCAGACCTTCCAGCCCTACAGGCGTTCCTGGATACCAGGGGTTATTCAGGAACTCCTGTCTTTAAGGGCTGGTGTCCTGCATGCTTTAGTTTTGACCTCGCTCTAATATGACTGAATCAAACTTCCTGGATTTCCTCCTCAACATATCATCTAGCGCTACTTAATCCTGCTAATTAAGCCCTAAATCTATGCAGGTGTGTTGAATCAAGGCGACATCTAAAACCACCTGTTCCTGAAAACTGACTTTTGACTCCAGCTGTGCACCTTTCTTGAAACTTGTTTTCTTTTTTTTTCCTTTTTACATTTTGACTGCCTGCATGTTACACCCTGCACATGATATCCTGTGGGACGTTTTATTTTATGTGAGTGGATCTTGGAACTTATATAAAGTGGCAGATCATAGCTTAGTCCACATAAATCCTTATTCTATTTGCTAAATCACAAAAAGGAGTGTTTCAATTATTTGTAGAAATTATTAATTGGTACAACTGGATTTGATTATTTAAAGCAGGGGACCCCAGAGTTTTATCAAGGGCAAAATGAGAAAAAAAATGACCAGAAAAAGTGACTGAGGACGTTTAGCTAACGTCATAAATCCTATGCCACAGACAAACTGGATAGATTTTTAGTACGTAAAATTACTGACTAATGAGAAAAGAGTCTGGACCGATTAAAATTATATATATATATATATATAAAAGAAGGACATGATTATTTAAAGTTGGCAAATTTCACAACCTCCGTGAAACATAGGAATGAAATATCAAGTACAGCAGCAGCAAAAGGTTTGCAGAAATAAATCTTTAGGGGTTTTGAGGGGAGTGAAGGTCGTTGATTTGTTCTCTGAGGGGAGGATAGATCCCCTCAGAGATCTCCCACACTTTGAAATTTCCTGTTTTAAAGCACTTATGCTTTAAATCTCACCCATCATCTAGGTTTTTTTCCCTGTGCGCCACCTGGTAACACTTGAATTACAACATTTGGGAAGTGGATTTTCCCAAATGTTAGCAGGTGATAGGCTGTAATCATTCTGAGATGAAAATATGAAAGTTTTTTTTTGTTCTGATCTCTTCTGTTCATACAGTTTTTGCAAAGAAATTCTTGGTCAGAAATTTGTAATTTTATCAGGTTACTGGTGGCTTCATGTTTCTCCCAGGAGTCAAGAAAAAAATGCTCCTTCAGTCACATAGCAAACCACTTTTACCTTGACGTGAAAAACGTGTTCAAATATAAAGGAAGGACCTGTAGAAAGTGCGAGGTAGAAATGTACTTCTTAAGCTGACAACGACAAACACTTGAGTTATGGAAAGCTATTTATTACAAGCGTTTTAGCTTCTATGACGACATCAGTTTACTGTTGTTTGCCACCTACCATTGCTGTGGTAGACTGGTGTTGAACTCTTCATTGTCCCACAACAAAAAAAAAATAAAAGTCTGTTAGCAAACAGCAGAAATGTGAGTTGATTCAAAACCTCTATTGCTTCACGGAGCTGGTGGCGACACTAAAAAGACCAATTGCTCCCGGCGGGAGGCTTTAGTGTATGATCCGTCATCACACTGATAATGAAACGACACCAACGACACAACTCTAACTCACACCCACGCTCCCTGTTGCTTACCTCCATTTGTCCCTTTAGCTCACCTTGTGGTGCAAAATGAATTCTCAAAAGTTGCCGATGAGTAGAGGAGAGAACCAGTCCGCAGGGAAAACGCAACCCGTGGTCAACCTGCGGGGGTCTTGCTTTATTATTCGTCTTCATGTGATTTATATTTGTGAAAGGATTTAGATTTATAGGGGATCACTATAAAAAAAAACCCCGACAACATTCAAAAGCAGAGCAGGGAAGAGAAAATATGGCAACATTTTAGCACTAAATATTGCAGGTTTTGTATCAGTTCTGCTCATTTTAGCTCTTTCTGTGCAGGTAAAGTTTGAAGTCTGTCTTCCTGGTGAGGAATATGAAATCACTGAGGTGACGTGGCACATTGTTAGGCCTGGTGCTTTGCAACATGTTATTAAAGACCCAGCACTTACTTTGCATGAATTATGATGGACATTGACTCACTTCCTCATTGGCTTCTTTTGTGGCAGTGTAAGAAACCGAGGTGGTGGTTTGCAGTTCATTGTCGACATTTACTCCTGGATCTTTCTTCAGCTTGTAATTCATGCATGCCTGCGTTAAAATTCCCCCAATCGAACCATAACGTGCCATGTTTCCTCTGCCATATTGTCACTGATTATAGACTTTTTCCACCCACCCTTACAAAACGTCACACATTTAACAGGAGAAACTGAAAGAGCATTACTTTGTTTCTTTGATTTCAGAATGTTATATTTCAGAAATCATGACTTTGTTCTTCAAAGTGGTACAATCATTACCATGCAGATTTTATGTCACCCCGTACTTGAATAGAGTGCATTTGTCAGTAAAATTAGAGACGTGTGGATGAATCTTTAAAGGCCTACTTGATGGAAGACAGCAGGTTATTTATTTCAGAACAAAGTAAAAATGTGAAAGAGATTTTCAAGCAAGAAACAAAACGATGCTATCAGTGGCGCCGCCGCCGCTGCATTTACATGCTGCCATTCTTCTCCTCTAAGTCTCATGATTAGCAAATTTACACTGTCGTTATTTAGTTATTGTCTATTCTGTTAGCTTGTTTTTATGCTATTGTTTGTTTTGTTATAGGAAGCCAGCCTGAATTTCATTGTGCAATGTAAAAGTAATTTAAAATCACTCATTCAAGCTAGACCATTTAAATATTTTCACACAAGACGTCAGGAACAAGAGAAAAATCAAGTCACACCAGTCTGGATTTCATCTTCAGCGTAATGGATAATCTAAAGATCTCATTTTCCAATAGAGGTTCGGATATGAGAGACAGGATGAACGTATTGACTGTGAGCTAAAGATGGAGCTCCCTGTTAAATTCTCTGCTGACCAAAAGACTGATTCTGTCCAAATGGTTAGATTTTCTCTTTCCACCAGCAGAATAATTTAACTCTGTTAGATTGTTGAATACTTTCTGCTGTTCAAACTGGTTTTATTATGAAAAGAAGGCTTCAGAGCAACCAGCACTGCTGTGTTTTATACAAACATGTGTGATAAATCTACATTATCATAACACATTTGTGGATTTCTATTAGAACGCTGAAACATATCGACGTCCTTAAATGAAACGCAACAGAGCACGCTCCGCTACACTTAAGCTCCCCCCACATCCATCTATTGTAAGCTGATACTGTTGAAAGCGTAGATTGCTCTTGGTATTACTTTTAGAATAATGCACATACGTGTGCGCTCACTCAAACACTTGATGACCTTTCTGTTTACCGTGCCGGATGAGCTACGGTCATGTGAGCCGCTTAGACACGATGCACTTAGTCATACCTTGATTTTGCATAGAAACACACAGAGGGACCGAAACAGAGCTGTCACCAGAGTAGCTTTAATGATCACTCACTATAAAGTAAAAGGCCATTGCGTGTGAATCACTGAATAAACAATGTATTGTTCCTCGGTTCTCTGCGTAATTTGATGGAGAGCAGCTGGATGAGTGGCAGGAATATTCCTCAACACGATTGTTGATTACATTTTTCTTAACGGGTTTACGGGTCATTTGACATTCACCTTCTAGTTTTTTCTCTCAATGGAAGTGTTACTTATCACACCACTGTTTTATTTGTTCATGAGCCTAAACTGTGGGTTAAGGTAGCGAACGTTGTAGTTGTTGTTGATACGGTGGCTGTTTTCAAAGACACTTGCCGCTATTGTCCACTGACTCAGCTTAGAAGATGGGAATCTGGACCTAATAATGCTGCGTTGTGAGGCACATCCGCTCACAGACGTTCCTTAACTAACTGGATAGACGTCGCACATGGGAGGATGACCTTGGGGTAAGCTTTGAATTTTGCATCTGTAATTACTTTTTCGTTTAACAAATTGTGTCAAAATATATTTTTTAAACACTTCTTTGCCTGGAAGAAAGCAGAACCTTTTGTCCTTGCTTCAAAACACTTTAAGGTAGAATCAAGGAACCGCTTTGGAGTCTGCGGCGATTTTGAGAAATGACTTATGGAATGCATTGTACAAAAAAATGTTTTATAATGTTTTCCTATTTACATACATAATGCTTTTAAATTATTGTTTTAGTAGTTGATGTCCAACTCCAGCTATTATCTCACCAAGTGCTCCAACAAAAGGAAACTGGACTTCCAAATCTGGTTTTTGAAGACGTTTCATCATCCATCCAAAGGGTTTCTTTACTTCATATCAATGGCTGGGCATTCTGGGTTTGTAAAAATCATCCATCCATCTAATAAGCTTATTCTTGTGGGGTCATGAGATGTGCTGGTGCCCATCTTCAGCGGTTAACGGGCAAGAAACACCCTGGACAGGTGACCAGGGCAACACGGAGACAGAGTCCTCACAAGACCAAAATATTACATGAAGTCACAGCCTTAACAGTCAATCTCACACAACATGTTTATGTTGTTTTATTAAAAAATATATATTTGAATAAAACATACGAGCTGAAAATACCTAACCACATTTTATCACACCTTTAACTCAAACTTGGGAAATTTCTCTCAAGGCTTCTTTTAAACGATTCACCTGTCAATTCAAAGAAAATAAAAAGCTGAAACACTCAAAGAAGAAGACAAATGTTTCCATCTAAACTGACGGATACAAACAGATTTACATATTTCTGACACAAATGAGAACGTTTGATCCTCGGGCACGACTGGACTTTGCGTATTTGTCCTCGGCATCAACTGACAAATACTCTTACAGAAAGCAAACACTGACACAAGCGTCATACCAATGCAAGTTTTTAGAAGTTGGAAATGCTGCTCCATTTCCGCACTGAGCAAAGAGAATCGGCACTCATCGGCCTCTGGTTGCGACTGGAGAGACGGGTGATTGGTGGGACCGAATCAGGGAAAGCACAGTCTGAGGAGGTGATCTTTAATTGGATCTCAGTCGCTCCAGAGGGCCATTTGTGTTGCGCCGACAACAAAAGAAACGCTGATTCTAAGCACACGCTGACAGCGATACTCATTTAAAAGACAAACACGCTGCGGTGTAATCGCCGTGCCGCCTTGATAAGTCAGAGTCTTGTGTGTCAACCTTCTCTGTCTCGCAGTTTCCCTAACAATCTTCCTGAGCGCTTAAGTGGTTTGTCAGACAATTACCCTTGTGGGAAAACAGGTCTAAAGGTCTGGCGTTTTACAAACGTTTCGCAGTGGACTCTTGTATCATTTATGTAGACAAGAGTCCAATTAACTCAGAGCGGCTTCTGGAGACAAATAGTTGTTTTTGTTCTGTGAATGCTATTTAAATTCTGTCAAATGTTTTACATGAGCGTCAATTTGTTCACAACCATCAGTATTCCAATAAAAAAATATATTTTTACCGGAACAGGATGGAAAAACCCAAGACAAAGTAAAACAACAACACAATAATAGACCATATTTATGCATCTACAGTGTCTGTATACTGTTTCAGACATTGCACATGAGATTAAAGGTCAGGATTTATTTAGCGCAACAACTGCCTTTGGGTGGAAAGGGTTTTTAAAACGGACCATGCGTCCTTTGAGTGTCCGGTACCTCCGTCCTGAGGGTGAAAGCTGAAACAAAGTGTGTTGCATCTTTAATAATGTTCCTGTGAAGCAACAGGATTCTTCCTGCGTGCTGAGAGAACAGCCAGTCAGTTTCTCCGCTGACCTGATGAGCCTCCGGAGAGTCTTTCTATTTGAAGCTGTGCAGCTGCTGTACCTCACACAAGAGCAGTAAGTCAGTCACGGCCACGACGGAGCTGAGAATTCAGGGCTCAGAGGGGTTTTTCTCAGAGAGAGTTGTTTTTTTTCCTGAAGAACCCCAAAACACAAAGCTTCTGCTCCTGGATTGGCTGCTTTGCGAAAGTCAGCCAATAGCTCGTCGGGTAGCATCGATCTGTCTCAGGTTCTCAAGCTGGGCTCTCTTTATGCTCTACAAAAAAAATTTTGATTGTAGTCTGATTTTGTCTCATAAACTGTCAGATAGATCAAAAATTATTTGAATAAAGATATTAATGAAGCAGCGGCGACTCAAACGTCGTCTTAGTGTGTCTTTGATTTGTGTTTCCTGTTGAAAAAACTTCTGGGGAAAAGATCTGTACAAGTCTTTGAGTTATGATTCTCTTCCACCCGGTTGCTGCAGAATTGAGACAGAATATTTATTACCCTTGAATAAATATTTCAGTGTTTCTTTTTGTTGGAAATTTTGCTCCATGTGAAACTAATCCTCAGAGTAAAATTCCTCATCACTCTTCCATCCACACATTTTCATGTTTCTCTCATATCAACGATAATCCATGAGTCGAGATGGAAGCAGTGGCCCTCGCAGGGCGGGTCCAAAGTGTTTTCTCACTGATTTAGACTCTCAAACTCCTCTTACTGCATGTCACTGAATATTTGCGTTTGTTATTTGCTACTTTATCTGCGAGACGTGAAACTGAAAATTAGGAATAAACTTGTGTGTTTGAAGTTTCTCATAAAAAAGTTTCATGTCAAACTACTGAGAAACATTTTCTCACCACCACTTTGAAAGATTTGAAAGATTACAAGAAAGGCAAAAACATGAAGAAATGCACTTCAGCAGTGACGGACTAAACTGATCTTGGTCATTTGTTTCCAGCAGAAACTGGCATCTTTTCAATAACTGCAGAACGTTTTCACCCGGTGACCACAGCAGACTGTCCAGGCATGTATATGTTTTTCACCTTGTCTATTTCCATCGGGTTTCTTTTCTTTGACTTTGGATGCTATAAATAGCAGCAGTCCTGAGTAAGGAGAGGCTGGCGGATCACACTCTCCGCCTGCGCTTTCAACCTGACGAAGACCTGAGCTCCTTACTGCGTTTTACATCGTCTTGTATTTGAAATAGTTCTTCAAATAAAGACTCGAAAGGTAAGAAATAAATGGACAAAGTTTCAACATGTGACCATAACCAGCAGTGGAAAATGTTGTTGTGTACTTTGCTTTTTAAGCCGACTCATGCCGCTTTAAAATTGCTCGTGTTCAGTTTCGTTCCAGCCTAAACCTTTACCATGCAGTATTTTACTTTTTATTTGTAAGTCATAGTTGTGTAGTACTTTGTGTTGATGTCGTCACATAAAATCTTAACAACTTAGAGTGAGGTTTGTGAACCAGATCTAGAGGTTTAATGCAGGGCACTGAATATGCCCAAGGTTTCACTGTATAGACCTGTCTGTGGCACATCCATAACATTTTTACATTAGCAAAATAAAATTATTATTATTTTTTTAATCAAAAAGCTTAATTTGGTGATAATTTGGATTTGGCTGGCCTTGTGTCAGGTTCAGACATGAGCTTTCTAAACAACACATCCTCCCATTAAAACTAAAATAAAGATTAGTGAGTGACAAATACCAAATTATGCTTGGTATTGAATACGGATTAAAAAGAAAACCAAGTATCTTCTGTATTTGCAAGATGTCTCTCCCCAAACGGCAGTGAGCTTATGTGTGTGTAGAAAGAAACTAATTAATGATCATTATTTGCCAGAGTTACGGGTTTCTTTCATAGTTTTAGTTTCATGACGCATGACTAATCTGCTCATTATGAGGATTATTTCAATGCTTGGAGCAGCCAAAATCTCATCGTACAATTACTGACACAAATCTTTTTTTTGTTTGTTTGTTTTGATGTTTTATCTATTTTATTGCTTTTATAAATCAATCATGACAACAAAATCTGACTTTTCTGACCAAAACAAATACACAACAGAGACCTTTAACATAAAAATAAAGCTACACAGAGATGATTTGAATACAACAAGGTGGATGTCCTGAAGTGGCCTAGTCAAAGCCCAGACCTGTTTACAGCTTATAACCCCAGCAACCTGACAGAGCTGGAAGAGTTTAGCAGGAAAACTGTGCAAAACACGACATTAACTAAGCACACCAAAATCAGTTTAAAGTTGACCAATTTCACAGAATGAAGTTTCTTCTCCTCACAATCAGCTCAGTCCAACTTCCAGGCATCTAAGTGTTGCTTTGAGGTGAGTGAAATACTACAGAGGTCATCATTATTCTTCGTTTTTTTCCCAATGCATCAGTACCAGAGAGAAAAGCAGGCCCACATCATAATGCAACCGCCACTATGCTTGACACTCGGTCTGATGTTCTTAGGCTTGAAAGCCTCACCGTTGCTTCTTTAAACCCAATCATTGCCCCATCTGAAAAATAAAAGAAGAAAGACTTCTTCATGGGAAATCTAAAAAATATAGTAGTCCCTGTGTATGTTAAGTTTTTTCAGCCTGTAAGTGTAATTTTCACTCTTTGTAGATAACTGAAAATATAAAATCAAATGTGTGGACCCACTTGCTGATTTGACATTTATTTGAAAGTTGTTTGTTATGTTGTTCAAATAAAAAATTAAAAAGTAATAAGTAATGACATGCTGGCCTTAGATGAGTGAGCGGAAACTTTTGAAAACCTCTGAAACTGTAAATCTGAAACTCTGCTTCAAAATGGAGGGGCAAAAGAAAAACCAGAGGCATCCTGGGAAATCTGACACTAATATGTGTCAAACAGAAATTCATTCTCTCCATCATCACAAATGGCTTTTTTTTTTTTTGCACCCAGAGAGATTTTTGCCCTTAACCTCATTTCCACTTACCGTCAGTAAGAGTATGACTCAACAGGGCTTTAATTTAGCCGCCACTCCAATATTCAGTCTTCAACATTTGCATGTTTTAGTCCATTTTACTGAAAAAGAAAATCTTACAGCTTTTTGACTCGGAAAGTCATGAAATTCCTCTGTGAATACAAACTTCAATTAGGAAGAAAAAGTAAATTGTTTGAGTTTTTGTGCATCCTAATAATTTTTGATGAGATTATAATTATATAATGTCATCTATTACTCATGTATTTGCCTATTTTTCCAACTGAAAAAGTTTTGATTTATTAGGTTTATTACAATTGTGTATCCTTTAAAAAAAACAAACATGTATTTTGAGTTGAAATGTTAGGATTTTACCCAACAGAAATCCCACGTTTGCTATTCACCGAATGTCTATAAACCGTCTGGAGGCTGCTGCAAAATTATTAAAAGTTACAGCTTTCTCAAGCTCTACACCGATGACTCTCAGTAATAATAGTAATAATAATAATAATAATAGCTCTGAGGAAAAATTGTGGCACTTAATTAGAGCTCGAGGTTGGCAGCGTTGATGACTTTTGGGGAATGTCAGAGAATCTCAGGCACTCGTAATGCGGCCAGAGTATTTAAATTCAGCCATTTTTAATGCCAGAAAGCGAGGACTGACACAATGACTCACACAAAGCAAAACCGCGGGGAGCCCAGAATTCGCATAACAAGAGCGACAGTAATGTAGGCAGTGTTTTTGACCCAGTCCTGCTTTCCACTGACAGATGGAGAGACAGAGAGTGCACTCATGGCGGGAGCGGTCCTGATGAGCAAAGCAGCGTGTCTGTGCATGTTAACAACTGTCATGACCTTAAAGTCAAGTGGCCAAACCAAACATAAAAAAACCCCCAAAAAACAGCAGAAGTATTTGCTCTGAGTTTAGTTTTTCTAGCATCGTTATAAATTCAAGCACTGGTGTTTGGGGGACTTGCAGAAGGAACTTGAGTTGAACAGAATCTTATCGGTTTTTTTCCAGCATGACGCACTCTCTCACACTGAGAGTGCATCTGTTTTACTCTTCTGTTTTATTTTAAAGTCTTCTGGTAAAATTTAGGTGGATATTGAGTGTTTAAATATTAAAATCAATGCATATAAATACCACACTTTTTGTCGTCATAGTTTGGTGCCTTTAAATCTACACAAAGAGTGAATAATTCAGTCAGCCTTTGCCCAGGATGGTTGAGTAATCTAAGGAAGTACTTTACTCTCACAATGAGAGCAGCTGAAGTCAGGTGCTCACAACATGTAGTGAGCACGATCATGCTAATAAGGAAATGTGAGATTCATAGAAATAAATGGGTACAAAGGCCTCTCCTCACCAACCAAAATCAATCTGCAAGAACCAAGATAAAAAAAAATGTTTGTGCATCCAACTTGGCTTCAAAGAAAACAGAAGACTGTGGAACTGTGCATAGGTAAGAACACAGTTCATCCCACAGAACAAGAAATAATTCAAACAAGCAGCCAGATCACAAGTATGAAGTTCCCCAGGTTACAAAAAAAAAAAAAGGGATTTCTTTGTCCTTGTTTTTATTTGTTTTGACAACTATGGAATATTCTATAAAACTTTTCCCCCTTCATAGGATGAGTAGCTGCACAAACTCAAGTCTGAGTCACAGGCTTTGCAACGTGTTTGGCTGCAGCTGCTGTTCATACCAATATTTTAAGTGCAATCCCATTTACCATGTGTGGCGTTAGCTTTAAGACCCCAGAATGACATGCTGCAAAAAAAAAAAAGTTATAGACGGGATAAAACTTAAACGGCTTATCTGTAGAAGAATTAGACTTTTTCGCTGCTTCCTTTCACTGTCACTATGCTTTGTACCACCATTTTCGTGGCTCGCTATTAAAAAAGCGCTGTACTCACAGAGTTGTTTGGAGAAACAGTCTGTGATTTCCCCATGTTACTGACCCTCACACTTTTATTATCTTTTGTTTTCTTTTTGTTGTAGAAATCACCAACTAGACCTTCCTTTCATGAGCTAACATTTTACTTCACAGTCGCTGCTTTCATACTGGCTGACCTTTTTGTTGTGCACGGATACCAGTCGTCCACACTTAACGCCGCGCTCACTGGAGCACAGATTCTTTCGCACTTGTGTAGTTTTTTTCAGTTTTTTTACTTCAGACATAAAAATGAAAATAACATTCAATACTTACAAGCTCAAAAACAATTGAAAATGAGAAGGTGTAAAATGATTTTTTTAAAAGGATCAAATATTTTAATATTGTCTTACTGAAATATTTCCTTTTTCTGTAAACAGAAGTAGATTTTTGGCTCAACGCTCTTCGATACTTTGTCTTTTATTAAAATGTCACTTAAAGTTTGAGTCAAACAACATGTCAAAAATAATAAGATAAACTGAGTAACTGAAGAATTATCCAAGAAACATTCATATGTTGGAAGCATTCAACATTATATCATAGCAAAATATGAGAAAAGGTTTGTGCATTTTCAGCTATTCTGATTTTATTTTTTATTTTTATGAGTGTATTTAATATGACAGCGCTGATCCGACTCACTTTGGAAAAAGAGGAGTTAAAAGGTCAGATTTTAAAATTCATTGGATAATACATCAGAATTCCTGGTGTGTTTTTATGTTATCCAGCATATTTTTAGATCCATACATTCTTCACATTAACACAAAAGTAAATAAAAACTGCACAGACCTCATTTTATACGTCTGTAGTGAACACTCTGGTAGAATAACAATATTCTGCTGTAATATTATCTATAACATATTTTCTCTTCTGTGGTAAGGCAGAAGAGAAAATATGTGGTTTTTTTGTTTATTTTAGCTAAGTAAGACCTCAGCTGTTCACAAATAACATGCTCCTGGTTAATTTGGGCGTCTCTGCTGCAGACGGCTCTACTCTCTACTTCTCCGGACACTCAACAACAAATTTAGGTCTGTCCAAAGTCTCTCCAACTCATTAGCAGTTTTAGTTCATTATCTTTCTAAGAACGAGTCTCACTTTATGTCTGTGGGCCTGTTTTGGCCCTGCAGCCTGGCTCGTCTGTGAAGTGTAGGTGCGTCGCTTCGGCTCATGTTGAAGTAGACGAGTCTAAAACGCGTCACGCTGAGGACAGTGGATTAGAAATGACACAGGCTGAAGGTCTGTGACTCCGTGTCCTTCTAATTCTTTTCTTTTTTCCTCCTGCTGTTGACCATTATGGGCAGCAATAAAACATCAGGACGGGTCCACAGGAGGTGGGAGCCATAAAACAGGCCCGTCCTGCACAGAGAAGTGTGGCTAATGAGTGTAAAGCACACAGAGCTGAGCGGCCATGAAATGCAACGACCAAATAAAAACAGCAGATATCAAAACCAAAAAGCTTCAGGTATAGGCTTTAAATACACTTTATAGATATGGTCATGTTCATGTTGGTAATGCAAACATATAATAAAGCTATTATAATGTCATTATTATTCAATTACTGGGCATGTGTTTACTGTTATTCTGGTCTCTATGCAACGGTAGTTACCGCAAAGAAAACCTTGACAAATATTATATATAAAGAGCCTCTTTTCCTCTGCACATTATGATCACGGTGTAAAATATTAGAGTTTTGATATGAGTATTGTTGTGTGGATGGTAGTGAAGATGATCTTTGAACTATGTCAGCCTGACTGCTTAGTCAGTATCTTTGGTACTTCATGAGCTTTTTATTTTGCTCTTAAAACAATACTTTTCTCATAACTGAGCCTGTTAAGCTGATTACATTTTAGCATATTACAAAAATGACATTTTTACAAATGTATTGTGGTTTAATAATCTTGTGGTTGTTTATTAAAGTTTGACATATTAATGTTTTATAGTAGGTACCTTATGCAGAATTTATTTTGAAACTGCAGTTTCAAACAGACTCAGTTTGCGAGTCTGATTGTGTCTCTGTTCCTTTGCTTTTCACTTTGGTTATTTCAATAAATCCCAAAAATCTTGTTTCTGCCTGTTTCTAGCTACTACATCTCACCATGATATGACATAAAGTGCATGTTAAATCATATTCTGATGTGAGAAAGCCTTAAAATCTTGTCTGTATAAACAAAAATAAATCCCAACCTCATTTGAATGAAAGCCTTTAAAGCCTTTTGATTCAAACAAATCTGCTCTACTGTACATGGAGCTGCACTCTGTTGAAGTTTGTTACTGCAGAACTTATTTTCAGCTTTTTTAAAGATCTCTTGACTTCAGAGAATTAATATCACTGGAAGCTACAAGCCAGAAATTTTATGCTGTTGACAACAAGGAAGGTGAGGAAATGGATTGAGCTAAATGCTACAGGCGTCCACAAGGAAAAACCTGTTAGAGGATGTGAAATATATACAGCTCTGGAAAAAATTAAGAGGACACTTAAAATGATCAGTTTCTCTTATAATGTTCATTTTACAGTAAAATGAACATTATTCTTTTATTCCATGAACTACTGACAACATGTCTGTGAAGTTCCAAGCAGAAATTTAGTATTTGTTTGCAGAAAATGAGAAATGGTCAGAATAATGAAAAAGATGCAGTGCTTTCAGGCTATAATAATGCAAAGAAGTTCATCTTCATTAAGAAACAACAATAATGTTTTAACTCAGGAAGAGTTCAGAAATCAATATTTGGTGGAATAACCAGCAGGTTTTCACTGGGGTTCAGTGCAGTGGAGTCTCTTAATGTTCTCCAGAGCTGCATGTACATACAAACCCTCTGAACTAAACCAGGCTGATGCTACACTGACTCATGAAAACCTCTTCCGTTGTGCAGCCTCTGCTCTTGTTCCCAATCCTTAGCTTCCTGTTGCCATTTCACACTTGTGAGTTGGCTGTCAAGGGCCATCAGTGCGCCCTGGCAGCCCTGCTGTCACTCTGCCAGACGTGTCTACATCGCCGTCCAACAGCCTACTCTGGGACATTTGCATAAGCATTTCCGCAAACTTTGAAAACTTGCGGCTGTTTATTAAAGCCGCGTCTTCGGGAGACAAATTTCTTTCTTGCTGTGTTTCGTCAAATGCTAAACGTCAAGCAAATGAAATCTAGAACTATCTAAAACCTTTAAAGCAACATTTGTATTAAATATGCATGCAATGTTGCGAGTACTTCAACTCACAGACACACCTATACACCATAATTAATCCTGGCAATGCTTTTACAGTAATGACACTTTTCTGTTCTGCCTGGTTCTCTCAACTTTTGCTCCAAACTGAATAATGCACACATGTCCAACTTTGTATCTCCTGCTATAGCAACGTGCGATAGCGATAAAGGTTGTATGTTTGACTGCACCAGTCGTTCTGTGCGATAATGTCCGAGCGCCTTATTCGTATAATCTGCCTCTCTAAGACAGACGCAGACAGATAAATAAACACGACATCTTCATGTCATTTTCCTGTCATGTCATCTTGTTCTACATCCCCCCCGATGACTCAGGTGATGCAAGCGGAGGCGGCTAAATATAGCTTTGTGCTGGAAATGTCATCACTGTCACATTCCCAATCAAAGGCCTTGGTGTGTTTGCTAACCTGAGCTGGTTCTGTCCCAGAGGTCTGAAGCAAACTTCCGAGTCCGAATCCGACTCACACGCATGCTGGCGCTGGTTGTCTTTGCTTTTACTAAGCAGTTTCCTAAAAACTCATATTTTTGAGTAAAAGGTTTTAAATCCGCTTTATTGTGAAAAAGCGTTCTTATGGAATTTAGCTTTTTTCTTTTTCTTTTGCTAAATCTTGGCGTCAGATATTTGTCGTCCAGAATGACCAGAGAGCATCCTGCTGCTTCGTCCAAATATTTCAGAAGCTCTAAAAGTACAGAAAATGTACTAAATAAAAACTAAAAATTACTTACAAATATGTAGAGTTAAAATCAGAAGTTTCCATGCACTCATTCTGAGCTTTTATTTCTAAACTTTTCCAAAAGTTTGAATGCAGTTTGTGTTAAATATTAAACATTTAAGACAAACTGCCATGCTCAAATGAAAGGGAAAAGGTGAGAAGGTTCAGGAACAACCCGTCACGTCAATCCAGTGACATGAGCTCCAAAGAACCGTCGACGTTGAATTTAGTTGAACTTAAACACGGTTGAGGCTCTGAAGTCACCAGCTAAGGCTGAACCTCTGAGAGGAAGATGATAACGGTGCTTAAGATGACGGTGCAGGAGATGAAGGCTGCCCTGGGGTTGATGGCGAAGGTACTGGTTTAGAAGAGGACCTTGCCGATGAAGCATCGAGAGACTCTGAAGTCGGACGTGATAAAGACTTCCCAGATGGTGTATGGCTGCACGTCGGCTCTGAAGCCTTAAGAAGACAACTTAAGGCGGGATAGTCGATCTAAAGACGATGCTGGAGACTGAACTGATGACTAATCTTTGGAAGAGACGAGAATCCCGAAAAAGGTGGGGTTTCTCAGAAAAGATTTGGAACGACTGATGGGAAAGACAAAGATGCTGCACACAGTGAAGTCGAAGACATCAAGACACAAACCCAAAGTGGGCAAACTAAACGAAAACAAATCTAAGCCAGACATCTGCACAAAGTGTAAAACAACTAAATGTGATCGGAGTCACTGGCTTGGAGACTGTAGTCGTACAAGCCGATCCGACTGTTTGGCTCCCACATTGTTAAAAAGTTTTCCAGCTTATCGCACCATGGAGGAGCAACTAATCATTCCCAGCGTCATTCAGCAGCTCACGATGATGAGCCGGAGTCATAAACAGCTGTCCTCAGCCACAATAACAAGCAGACCTGGAGCAGAAGGCCTCTGATCACAGCATCACGGAGTCGGGCTGGGAGCAGTTCAAGAGACACGGAGGCTGATTAAACTCAAACAACAGTCACAAGTTCTCCAGGATGGTGTGGAACAAACGGGAAGAACTTTGACAAACTTTTCTGTTTTGTTAGATGGTGTGCCGAAGCTTCGTAACGGTGGCAGTTCTCTACCTGTTAGGTAAAGCTTTAACCATTAAAAGTAATTACTCTGGCCCACTTCAATGGGTGGAGTAAAATATGTTTGTGGGGTGTTTGGGCTTCAGAAAGCCCCCATATCTCTCACCCAAAATGTCAGAGGTTGTCAGGAGAAAAGGTCAGCCGATGTTTCACGAGCTCACCGAGAGCAAATGCAATCCCACCTCATTTGATCTGATTAAATTTGCTGTCTGCTGGCAGGTTCTGATAATTTGATGTACGTATTGTTAAAAGCTAAAAATGTCACAACGACGGTGTGATGATTAAAGCCGAGGAGGAGGACGTTCCTCACACCGTCTACAATTAAGGCCCCCTCCCCAGAAGTGAAAGACATTAACTTTCAATTTGTTGTCCCTTCTGGAAGCGCTGACGATCACATGAAGGATTGTTGGTGCTGGATTGAATTGAAGACCGTTTCCGGATCACGCTCAGACAATCAGAGCGGTGAAGGTAGGAAACCTTACTTTACTGGTTATGATTATGTCTCTCTCGTCATTTAGGAGGTTTGAATTTCTAATTTCTATTTATTAAATGACGTTCACTGAACAGGTGGAAAAGAATTAGTACGTTCAGAAAACGATGTGACAAGATAAAACAAAGACGTCTGTTAAAAATGTTTGTTTGCAAAGATTTGTCTGAAATGTAAAACGATGCTTTACGTATAATGTGTCGAATGTATCAAACAAAACAAAAAGACAAATGCAGATTTGACCAGAAACAAGTTCTTGACAAGAATCAGACAACTAGAAGTTTGACTGTGGACCGAAATCCTTTAGCTGAGATCTTTTACAAAAAAGTGAATTGCTGCCACGTCATGCTGACAACAACACTCTTGACTGACTATTGGCTGCAAGAGAGTGAGCGAGAGCAAGGCTTTCCTCCTTTCTTTTTTCGTCTCTGTGTGCGTCACGTTTGAAATAAACCCGAAGCAATTTCAAATAAAGTTCGGAGTTCATGGCAAAAGCCGTAATGCCCCACAATAAAGATTCAAATAATTTAAATTCAAAATAAACAAGTGATGGTACTTTATAACCTTGATTACTTACACTCTGATGCTGTTTCTGTAGATTTTATAGTTCAACATTTATTCATGAATTAAATCGACCTATAAAACAAATTTTCAAAGAATTCAATAGGAGTTATTTTGCTGCAGCTCTTCTATTACTAGTATTATTTCATTTTTAAAACATTTGCATTCAGTGTTAAATGGAAGCTATATTTTAAAATTGTACAAATACTCACAAAAATAGCTTTTTATCAAACTGAATCCCTCTCCATTAACTATATTCAGTGGCTTTTGAGCTATGAAATCATGAAATGTGCGTCTGTGTGAGTTGTTTTTACTCCTGGCAGCACTCGAGTGAAGGCATTTTAAAACTCTTAAAGCCAGAAAATATCTAACCCATTTTTTTCATCTTGTTGAAATTTCTCCCACTTTTCTAAATGCGCCCCACATCCATTATTCAAAAGGTATTGCTTTTAAAAGAAAATTCCACTTCGTTTTTAGAACTAAAACTGATATTTATTTTCCTTTTAAATGGTAATATTGAATATATTCAGCCTAAAAGGTGATATGAAAAACCTCCATAATGTGTTTCCTCATTATTGCACTGTTTACTGGTTTTAAAATCGTGCAGCGTCTATAAATAAACAGGACAACTCATGTTGCAGATGGGTGGTCTGGAGCTGCCTGGAGGGCAGTTCAAGGCAAACAAAACTCAGAGGAGTTGGCAATTGGGTCTAACAATATACTTCCAACACAACAATAATCACAGACATTGCAAAGTTAGTTTTTAGGTCTTACACCTGCCTCTGAGAATGGGCAACAGTTTAAGTTTAAAATATTTATGCTGGATTACAAACATGAAGGGTTTAATAAACCAGGATCATCCCTGTTTTGCCTGATTTGGACTCTGTCGGGATCTTTCTTTGACGATCCGTTTTAAAACGTTAAAATAAATCAAACTGTTGTCCTGTACGTGAGCAGGTTCAAAAACGCAAACACGTGCCACAGCATGACGCTGCCACCACCATGTTTCACAGTTTCAAATCTGATTTCAACTTCCCACAACTTTCTGTCTGCTGGGTTTCTTGTTTGTTCCTTTCGCTAATGCAACAAACCTCTGCGGCCTTCACCGAACAGCTGGATCTATACTCTGATTAAATTAAGCACAATATTTGTTTGCCGTAAACATAACTTAATTTAGTAATTCAGAATAGCTGAATTTCACAATAAAAACATTTTTATTTAATAAAAACCTACGTTTGTGTTGAAAAAAAAATATAAAAATGCTTGTGTTTTCTATTTAATGTATGTTGACATATTTGTGAGAAAATCAAATGGAATCAAAATGTACAGAGCCTCGTTTTTCTTTCTTGTCTCAAAAGGTTTTTTCTCTTTTATTAACTTTTTTCCATGATGGTAGCAACAGTTTGTGATGCTCAAATTTTGTATGTGAGAAACTTTAAGACAGCAAGCAGAAATCACACATATGCAAGTCTTAGTCTGTCATGATTTGACTACCCTGGGTCTGATATGAAGGAGTTTATTGTTGAACTTTTAAAAAAAAAAATAAAATGCTTTATTGGTAACTATAATTTCTTTAACAGAGAGTGTAAGTGACAGAAATTGACCAGGTAACCCAGTAAATCATCCAGCACCTAAAGAGACGTTCAAGGCTGCATCTTAGTTTTCTGGCAGCCCTCAGGCCAATTATTCAAGTGCCAACAATCTTCTTTATGTGAAGGGCTGACCGCAGAGGGATGCAGCTGGTCACCCTCTGAGATTATAATCACACATCCCGTCTCTGAAGTGACCTTCTTTTCCAAGCAGCTGGTAATTGCTCTGTGCCAAAGAGTCCTGGCCTCTACGCATTCACATCAGCTGATGGGGGACATGGAAATCCTGCCTGCACAAAATTTAAGCAGATAACACAAAAGTACTTTAGATGTTTTCTCTATGATTTCTGGACTTTGTTTTCTTGTTGTTAATTTCTTTACATGTACATTGGGTTTCAAAGCAGCTATCTCAGAAACAAGATGCACCGAATAACCACACTTGAGGAACCCAAGAAAAAAAAAAAAAAAGGTTGTCTTATTTTCCATCTGACTCAGCTCTGCAGAATGTTCTCATTTTCCCCATGTAGGAGACACACCTGCCCGTTTTCCTCCAAGCACCGAAAACAAATTTTAAATCATTCTGCCCTGCTTACCCATCTGTCTTGATCCTGTCTCCATCATTCAGAGAGGAAGAGTTGTCAAGCTTTCCGTTGAACGCCTTTCGTTCTTCTCCTCTAATCTCTATTATGATTTTCAAGAATGAAATAAGTATTGTTCATGATGTATATTTATTTAATTTTACTTAAATGTGTTTGCAAAAACCCATAAAATACATCAAACGTATCTTAAATTAGGTCTACCTCCGCTTCCAGGCTTTGGATTGCATGTGGTTTGGACACAGTGCCCCCCTGTGGAAAACAGCTGTCAGTACAACAGACATAACAAGAAAGCATTTCGCAAAAATGACTTTTACAGATATAAAATCTCATAAATCAACAGTTACCTTGAAACTATCTTCATATTTGGTATATATATATATATATATATATATATATATATATATATATATATATATATATATATATATATATATATATATTCTAACATTTATCATATAAATGTAGCAGGTCTCTGCAATAATTACTGCAGAGATCTGAAATAGCTGTTGAGATCCACATGTGAATTTAAGAAACTGTAGTAGTCTAAAATGTTTTTTCATTTAATACTACGATTTAAATTTGACTTCAAGTTTTTGTTATGTTAAAATAAAGAGTATAATCTTTTGAAATATGTACAACCGCAGCCCCTTAAAGAGACAGAATTATATAAAATCTACTTTTTAAGTCATTTTATAATGTCATTCCGTCATAAGAAACATGCCTGGAGTGTTGCTTTGATTATTTTATGCATATTTGAGAAATACTTTAATCTTTCATGGCAACCACTCAACTGTGCAAAACACCTGGTCGGACCTAGCCCCGCCTTCGAGATGCAGCTCATCTTCGGAGCTAAATTTTCCAGAACTTTTGTGCTTTCGCCTCACAGAGCAGGCCTTCCCTGCTCAGCTCCTTCAGACTAGCCAGTAGTAATTAGCAAACGCCTGGTGGAACTGCACATTTGCTAAGCTCATTATACAAGCTACTTCTCAGTGCAGTGCAGGTAAAAACGTTGTTAAATGGTTGATAGAGGAACGCTGTTATGAAGGTGGAGTCTCAGAAAGAGCAGGAGGTTTCAAAGAGGCACAGGCCCAATTTTAAGGCTTTAAATTACTAGTTAACACAGTAACTAATGTAGTTACTGTGTTAGTTATGCTTAGTTAACACAGTTACTTGACTGTGCTATAAAATGGAACAATATACCTGGAAACAACATAATACTGCCCCTTTATAGCTGAGAGGAGCAGAACATCATCGGATGTACAGAATAAAGTCAAAGTATAAAGACAACAATTAAATCTTTATTTCATATTTTATTGACAGTTGGACATGTTTTATAAAATAGAGCCCACCAGTCTCTGACTAGAACATATTTCCCTACAATCCTACATAAACTACTCACCTTTATTACTTTTTTTAACCATACTATATATATATATATATATTTATATTTCAAAATTATACATGTTTGTGTTGCATACAGTTACAATGAATTGATGAAATCAGACAGAAATCTGTACAATGGCCCTACAAGCTGAATAACAACTTACATTCGGATGACGTGGCACAAAAATTACATTAAGACACCCGCTGTCGTACCAACATTACTGCTCCATTCTTCTCCTCTGAAATACTGAGTTCTTTTATTTTTCTTAAACTGTGCTGCTGCTTAAGGCAGAAACGGGCTTGTAGACAGCGAACAACCAATGCCCCTGCTGGCAAGAGAAATTATTCTAAAAGGCTCGGCAGTATGAAGAATTTAATCCGTACAGTAAAGGTGATTCCACATGACACTAAAATAAACAACCTGAAACATCCTTCACTTTGAAGATGTGCAATTATCACTTGTGTGACTTATGAAACGAAACAGCTCAATTTCCCATTCATTCAAGCTACAACGTCTTGGTCCAGGTACAAAGTCCAAACCCAGATTACGCATTGAAACTCCTAATGAAAACAACAACCTGAATGTTGATCTGTGTAAAAGCCTGAAACGCTGCGTGTTGGGATCACAGTTTAGTTTACCGAGTCATTTTACAAACGCGAGTTCCAGTCGCCCCCCTCATTCAGGTGCAATCGAGCCAGAAAGATTAAAGACTGAACTGATCAACTCTGCAGAGACGGGAGCTGGAGATCAGCAGGATTCAGATTTCACTGCTGTCTGCTGTTTGACCCAAACTCAGTAAATTATGTACATGCTTAGAGATGCAAGGTGGACAGTATTGAAAAAAACAAAACAAAACAACTGATAAATGCTTTGAAAAAATAAAAATACGCAGCAAACTGACATCAGCTTCGAGGATTAAATGCGAGATCCGTTTTCAGCTGTGCTGAAGGGGCTGATGTTGCAGTATTTTGCTAAACCGCCGTGTCTGTGGCCATTTTGTCTGTCAAACTCCCGACACCTACATTCATCAATGTTATCCTTTACTGCCTGGATGCAAACGGACAGATCAAGCAAAATAAATAAAGGGGGGGGGGGGGAGGAAAATATTCTGGGACTCCTTCAGATTGAACAACAGCTTTACTCTATTCCCGTAGAATCCAACATTTTATGAGGACTTAAACAAAACAAAAAAATTAAATAAAAATGTACATCTGAAATGAGAAGAACGCACAGAATCTCACGCAAACCGTTGAATTGCACAAATAAAGTCATGTCTATTGCACATAGCAAAACAAAAGGCAAACAAAAACATTTACAAACCAACAAAGGACGACAAATGCAATAAAGTTTCTAATGAAATACAGTGTGTTTGTTTTTAGGCACATAAGAACATTCAGTCACAGCAACAAGATATCTTAAAGCCCCAATCTGGATTTTTTTTTTTTTTTTAAACAACAAAAGAAAGGAAAAGAGGAAAAGACATTGTAGACAAAAACTGTGACGCTTTTTCAGCTCCAGCGCAGAAAAATAGAAATACAAGCAGTTAGGATCTTATAAAAATGCCTAAATTGCTTCATGAAACAATGACAACTTTTTAAAGGAAAACATTTGATGATATTTATTGGCTGGTCGGAAATGCGACTGTCCAACCGTTCCTCCGATTAACAAACACAACCAGCACAAACATGACCGTGTCGTGCTGGCAGCGACGCGAGAAGAGGAATCAAAGTTGGCTGCTTTCTGCATCAGCTTATGTGTTAAAAAATGAAACCAGAGAAAGTACAAAGATGTAAGAAGCTATTTAAAAGGAAACTATATTTTATGACACAAAGAGGCTGAAGGGAATTCAGCAAAATGTCTCCTTTTCTTTTTAATCCAGTTTAGCTTTCATGAAGCCTGTTGAAATTGGAGACGCTGGTAGTCTCAGAGTTCATCTAAAGGTCTCGGTCTGGTCAGCTGGGCAGAGGTAATGAGCTATTGGCTTGATTCAAGTACGTTGGACCAGTTCAAGGACGTTGGCTCTTGAGGACTGGAGCTGAAGACTGGAAACCGGCCACGGAAACCGGTGCATCTCTAGACATAGCACATGAATTCAGCCACATCGTAAAAGTACTCCAGACTGGGGCTTTAATAATATGCTATATGCCACAGTATATTGCATATACAGTACATTGTACAATAATGACACAAAGGAAGGCAGCATACTCCGTCGTTAATCTGGCCAGACAGTATTTAAATATAACACAGTGTAACAGTTTCAGCCACTACTGCTCTCAGTCGTCACTCCAACATTTTGTTCAGGTTCACAGACTACTGGCTGTAAGGGGAAATGGGGGCGGATTGAACCGGTCTGCTTTTGCAGACAAAGTGTGCGCTACATATACTTTTTGGCTTTGTATTTGTACATGTGTAATGATAACATGAAAAGTGTATTAAAACGCTGTGATTTTGGCCTAATGTACTGAGTGCTTCCTACCATGTCCTGGTTTGACCCTCACTGTGTCGGCCTTGTGTTGCTGAGTTGTCTGAATCCCAGTTTGGCCTGGCGTGTCTCTGTATTATCGTCTGTGGTGTGACTGGTTCCAGTGCGTGTAAAGTCTGCGGTATGTGAATGGCTTTCCTGACGACGGAGGGATGTGTTTGCACTTTGCCCGTTTCGTCTGTCAGCGCTGGATCCTGTGGGTGTGATGTTTGCGTTGTCTGTGGGATGAGAGCGCAGGGCGGCCCACCGGGGTCTTTCATAGCCATGCTGGCCCCCACCAGGGCCGGATAGCTTCTGTTCCTCCTGAGTCCTGCATTTAAACCCGGGAGCCCGCCACCCAGTCCGCTGGAGCTGAAGGGCGCCAACAGACCGCTCCCGGAGGAAACCGAGGCGGAAACAGGGGAGAGCGTTCGGAAGCGTTTCAGTTTGTCCACCAGTCCTAGGTTCGCCACCTCGTTCTGGCCGTCTTCGTCCGCCTCGCCGTCGTACTCTCTCTCTAGATCCATCAGCACTTCCCTCAGAATGGTGCGAGCCGGCTTGGAGGCGAGGAAGGCGTCGTAATACGGCGGATCCTCCTTCGAAGGGCTAAACTGAAACGCGGGCCGCACCGTGGCAGCTGAGGCGGATTCCTGGGGCGGGGAGGTCGGAGGGGAGCAGGGCTGAAGGAGGAGTGTGTCCGGTCGCCTCACCAGCTGTCTGACTTCATTCTCCCCTGACTTGGCTGCGCTGCTCTGCACCTGCACTCTCCCTGTGGGCGTTGAAGTGCCGCTGGCACCCAGCCCTCGGTCCCAGCTGCAAGGATCGTACACCGAGGCAGAAATGCCATGCTCCAGCAGGAGGCGCACAAGGCCTAGAGAGGTGCTGGTGGTCTTGGTGGAGTCTCTCAGGTTGGTGGAGGACTCGCCGAGGGAGAGCGAAAGGGAGAGGCGGCGCGGGGTGCAGCAGGGGGTGTAGGAGGGCGTGTGCGGGGCTGAGAAGGGTACGGGAGAGGAGGTGTGGGTCGGAGTGCCGATGGCAGAGCTGCTTTGACAAAACGCTACGGCAGGGCTGGAGACATAAAGAGGAGGGCAAAGTAGAAAAGAAGACAGAAATGACAGTCATTAGGTGAAAAATGCTTGAGTTCAGAAACAGATGAACTTGATTTATCAATAATCACCATAACACATCTGCTTAACAACTGAGGAACAGCGAGAGCACTGTGAATTTTTCTTCTTCTGAAAGGCTTTTCTGCAAATCCTACAATGAATTGTAGTGGAAATTATGCCGAAATTTACAGGAGACCATGCATGGATTAAACTTTGAGAAGTAGCTGATATAATGCAATCCAAGCTAAACATGTAACCACTCTCGTAAGACGCTAAGAAGAGTCTCAATCCTTATGTTTCTGTTATAAGGAGGTAAAAGACGGTGTTCTTGTGCAAGTGTCATGATGTGGCCTCTGCTATCATCTATAGCACGTTATGGCAGAAACATTTTTCAATATGGTCCTTCTACCTTCTTATGATATAGTAGAGAAAAACAAAATGGAGAAGACTGACAACAGCAAGTCAAAGCCTAAGAAAAACTGTGGGGCACAAATTGATCAAAACATTTTGATCGGGGCATCTCTACTACCAGCTGGTAAAGGCTGGTAAAGGTTGAAAAAAAAAAAAAACAAGCAAACAAACTTCAATGTCTTCGAACTGCACAAAACCACAGACAGTCTTTCTATGGCTCAAGACAGTGGCTCATCTACCTGCATCTCATCCAGTTCCTGCAACCTCCATGTTCACACCACATCTCTCCTCCTCTAGACTAATTCATTTTCTGTCCTTCCTGCCAGTTTAGATATTCATATTAGATTATTATCCAATGTATACAGTATTGTGTCACGCCACATATCAAGACTGGTCAAGCTACAAAAATTAATCAAAAAGCAAGAGATTAACTTCTACTACTTGCAAAGTAATATGGTTTAAGAGTCTACCAACAGAATGACACTCCACAAAAACTTTACACTAGAGAATATAAAATATAACATTTCACCGGCCAATAAGTGAGAAGTCACTTTTGTTCAAAAAGACCACGGATGTCTGGCAGCTTTTAGTTAAAATTGCATCAACGTGTCAAAACATGCATGATTCATGTTAGTTTAAACAAGGTAGGTTTAGAGAAACTTACATGCAAGCCCACTAATATTTACTCTGCTAGAAACCTCGACAGCGGCGCAGCGATTGTGTCGAGCTTTGTTCAGACTCCGTAATCATTAGGTTTCAAGCATGTCATCCAGAAAATGCATGACTAAGACAGTGGATATTTTGAGCTGTCTTTGACGTAGGCGTCATCACCGTCCTCTTGCATTGTTTTGCAGGAATTTCCAAACCTCAGTAGTCAAATACCTTGTTACAAAATAAAACATAAGTCAATTTAAAAACATTCAGTGGAAAGTCAGAGGGTAAGGCAAATGGTTTCTCAAACTGGATTTGAGCTTTCTGCACCCAGACAAAATGCAGGACAGTTAGATTTAGTCACTGTAATCATTTCGTCCTAAAAGCTCTTAACAGGCCTGAACACTGTTTTTAGAATTATTATTTCCTTATGATGAGAATCCACCTCAAAAAGAAGCTTGCGCACACTGGATTAAAGAACACATTTAGAGGCAAACCCTGATGTTACTTAGGTTCAAACACACCCACACAAGGTCTTTAAACATGCACGTTCTCACCCATCTGCACACTGAACGGTGCTTTCAATGGGTCTGCTCTAATTCTGCCAGAAGAGCTATTTGATACACCTCCGGCTCGTCTTCCTCATCACATGACCTGTCAAGCCAATCACACAGCAGGGACACAAACACTTGAGCGACCTCCCGTGACACCAAAAGAAAACAAAAAGAGAGAAGCGTCCAGCTCCATTTAATTAGCGCCTGTATGTTTGTATAAATTAACAGCGATTTGAAGTGAATATTAAAGGAACCCAAAACAGAAAAAATAAATAGATAAAAAAATCAAGCTGAGAAAGTGTGTGTTGATGAATATTTAGGTGCTATGTTACCTGGGGGACACCGAGGTCAGCTGATCAGACGGGTGGAGAATCCTGCAGGTGGTGAAGGTGTAGGTGGAGCTGGTGTGGGACAGACATTTCCCTGGGAAATGGACTGAGGCAAATTTCAGAAGGAGGAGAACAAAATAAATTCTGTCAGTCACGATGAAAAATGCACCAGAAATCATACACTGTAAAACAACTGCATGTTGTAAAGAAAGGGGAAATAGGTCGCAGTCACAGTTTAGACCCCAAGCGAAAGCACCCGTTTTAATTAGCCCCGCTTTTGTATTTTTCAAGAGATTTTAACACCCAATGATCTACTTAGTTGTTGAAACCGACCTGCTACGTTCAAGTTAAATGCAAATAAATCGAAAGCAATTTATGTATTGAAAAAAATCCCCCCTCTGAATCAAGATTAGAGTGAAGCAAGGATAGGAAATGAAGGGATGAACAAGAAACAGATGAAAATTATATTCTTTAAATAAATCTCAAATGATCGCAACTACATGCAAATATTGTCAAAGACCAAACGTGCTCAGATCAAGACTAGTGTGTGTGTGCTGATAGAGGTGACCCTCTGACAGAGCCACTGAATTAGCTCTGAGCAGCTCTGAGCGTCATGCATTCACGTGACTTGGAACAACTGCAGTCGCAACACCTGATGCAGCCTCCACGCACGCACACAAGCAAGGAAGCTGGATCCAAATATGATGATACTTCTGTATCTCTGCACTGCGCCAGTCATTTTCAAACTCTATTTTTTTTGTTGTTGTTGTTCAGTTTTTAGAACTTTGCAGGTTTTGGTTTGAGAAACTTGCCAGGCACTGAGGAAGTGTGAGCAAAGCAAAGGCGGCGTATGAAAAGGAGAAACTGAGAAGAAGAAAAGAAAAAAAAAAAAGTAAAAACAACAATCAAAAAGTACTCTGTCTGGACGGAGGCGGACGGCTGCGTGGGTAAGGCGCGGCTCCTGGCTTGAGCGAAGGTGAGTGTGATCATGCAGGAAGCGTTGCCACGTTACAGCTGTGAAATGTCCAGTGAAAGCCTTCCCTTCACTCCTTCCACCCTCCCACCCATCTTCCTCTGCCCACTCCTTCTAGCCTTCCCATGCTCCAGATTTATTTTTATTTAAATCTGCATTTTGAGGTGGGTTTTTCTTTTCCTGCTAAAACGCTCCCTCACCAGGCATGCGGTCCACAGTGGCGGGTTGCAGGGATTGGAGCTCCTTGAGGTCCGTGTGCCTGCTGCCCTCCAAACAAGAGGGAACGGGAGAGGACGGGGGAGGGCGGGAAAGGGGAAGGAGAGTGCCGGCGACAAGTCCATCTTTTCCTTCCACTGACTCTTTCGGACCACAAATTCCTCCATTCAGTCCTTCTAGCTGGTTGCTGCCCTTGATGTTACAGCAGGCGGAGCCGGCGGAGGTAGAGTGAAGCGAACTTGTCGGCGCAGGGCTCTCCCCTGACAAGCCAGTGAACGAATCACACGACGCCTCATCCTCCTCTGGCTGGTCCAGCTGCCAGCTGTCCACCCGCTCCTGCTCCTGCTCCCGGTCCTGCTCTAAATTGCGAAAGCCCTTTGTGACCACGCCCGGCCGATGATCCAGCAGAGCCCCCATGTGTGGTTGAGCCAGCTGCTGCCATGCGTGCAGGGTAGCAGAACCTGCACAAGTAAAAAAGGAAAGCCTTATGTTACTGGAGAATATGCTAAAGATACTCTAGATGAACAGTAATTCACAATGAGACCATTTCAGCTGTGCTTCTACCTGAACACACGACATAATGAGCTGTAGATTTATAAACGTATTGAGATATAGATCTGAGAATTGAAACATTGGTGTTATTCCTTAGCAAAACTAACATTTAGGTCTGAAATGTGGAGTGAATGAACAGGCATGCCAACAACACAGGAAGTAAAAACCCACCACACAACCTGAATCAGGTTAGCTTGTGAGAGTTAGCTCTGTTAAGCTGCAGCACTATGTTTCACTGAACAAAATATTTGACAAGCATAAAGATAATAATATCAGAAAAGATTGTGTCCATGTTTTAACTGTCTAAAAGTCTCACACGATGACAGACAGCAAAGTGGGCAAAATGTCTATGTTCAGTTTCAGCACTTTGTGGTCCTGTTATTTCATTATTCTTGGTGCTTTTTATGTGAAATGTGGGAACATGTGAGCAAATTAACTGGGAAAAAAGAGACAAGAATATAATGAATGGAAGATGAGGAAATGATATTTTATTAGGGAAGTTGTTTACAAAGAAAACAGAAGTTAAATGGAAGAAGAAAGAATCAAATATAGAAAAGAAAGCTCAAAAAGAGACAGAAATGGAGGTAAAAGAAAAGCAGCTACAGATAAAAGATGCCGTGTAACTGGGAGAACAAATGTGTAAATGTCACGTTTCAGAAGACAGATGTCATGCTAATAGTTTTGCTTACAATGATAGAAGAAACAACAGAGAGAGCAGTAACAAACCTACAGGGTGATGGAACTGTAACAATAATCTATAAACTTGTCCTGTTTTGTTACGTTACAGTCACACACTTCAAGGCACTTTATCACAAAAAAATCCCAAAAGACACAAACATGAAGAGCAGAGCTAAAAATGAACAAAAAAAATATACATGATAATTTATATATTTTTGTGTGAACGTACATCTCTGTCACTTTGTTGCTTTTACACCTGAATTCCCCTCACTGTGGAACGGTAAAGGATATTTCTAATTACATACTATCTGTTTTGTTTATTCTATTTGACCCAACTATAAAAAATGTTGAACTACAAAATAACATTTTCTATACAAAAAAAAAAAACACATTGTTTTCCATTTTTCCATCCTATTGTTTATGCTACCATGTAGTTTTTTTCTCCCATTTTATTTAATTTTCCACATAAGACAGCAAATAGTGTAATGTATACGTTTGTGATTGTAATTTTAGTTCTGAACACTAGGTGGAGGAAAAACACTGCAAATGGTGTATTTAGCAGTTTAATCATTAAAAAGTTCCAACTACCAGGAGTGAAATCTAACTCTGTCAGGTGTTAAATACGGCTGTTAAATATGGATATGGAGGTAAATCTTAGTGAAAACATAAGTTTATGCCTAACGAATAAGGCATAATTTGGATAATATATTGATTAAATGCATACAAGCACAAAGTATGTTTGCTTTAAAAAGTATACAGACCACGTACTCGCTTTTTAAGATCTGTAACATTCCTGCGCTGTCAGTGGCCTGTGTGGTTTCTACACTTCGAACCAGCAGCGTGGCTGTGTGTGTCTGAAATAAAAGGAGTGCTGAAGGTTCAAAGTGCCTTCCTCTTGTCTTAAGGCCGTCAGCAGACCGCTGCCCAGAGCCAGAGGAGCTCTGAGGGGAGGCTGTAAACCCGACAGGCTGCGAATCTCCAACAGACTGGAGCTTCTGCGCAGCTTCACATTCGGTGAGGCACTCGGGAGGATCTGTGACTCGCTCTGGTTATGAAAGATTAAATACCGGTTCGGGTGTTTGCCGTCATTGCCTTGTGTTGGACTAATCTGTGTCTCACTGTTTGAGCTACTTAGAAAGACATAGTTGTAGTCCTGTCTCTGCTTCTGGTTGTGATTCTCTTTTCTATTTGAGTTTTCGTTTGAATTCAGGAAGACGTTTTGAAAGCTACGATTTTTCTTTTCCTTATTCGTGTCAAGAGGATCATTAGACCAATAATCACCTTCCAGCGGCTTTACAATCTGCAGCTTCTCCGGCAGGTAGGACCTGGCTGTGATGGAGTATCCCGACCAGATGCTTCCAAAGGAGGGATGCGAGCAGAACGACAGCAGGCTCTCCGTTGGGGACCCCGGGCCTCCGCTGCCTTCAGCCTCTCCCTTTTCGTCCTCTTTCCCCAGGTAGGCTAGCTTTCTCTCCCTCTCTTCTTCGAAGAAGCGTTTCTCTGAGAGGTAGTTGTCACGGCGCAGCGACAGGCGTCGCAGGGCTGCCTCCAGGTCCCTGCTGCCCGGGGTCCCCGGCGTACCAGGGGGCCGCTTGTTGGAGTCTTCCGACCTGAGGAGAGAAAGAGAGATAAGAAGAAGAGCAATCTCTATTTTTTCCCCCTTTCTGTTTGCTAAAGATTCAAAATGTTCCTCACCCGTCATCCGGACCCTCCAGGATACTGCTGGTCCTGTTGTCCAAGATGATCCCACTTCCTGTGTCACTCCCGTGGATGGAGTTGGAGCGAGGCGTGCCCACCCTGCTGGAGCGGCCCGAGGTGAAGCACGAGTTCTGATTGGACCCTGGGATGTTCAGAGGGGAGGGAGCCGCGGAGGAACGCTGCTGACGCATCAAGTTGAGGTTTTTCACTGTCTGGAAAACTCGCTTTGGGTGCAGTCTGGAGAAACGAGCGACACAATCGCATTACTACGGAGATCGAGGGATACGCTCAAAGTATCATGCAGGAACAACGTTAGAGCGTAAAACTAAAGGCACCTCTGCTCTTCTACGTCCGGATCATCCATCTGAAGCTCTTTTCTCATAGTTCCCTCTATTTCTGCTGCAAGCGAGTCCTGGGAGAAGAAAATGAATCCATTCATTCTGCTGGAGCTGACAGTCTAATATACTAAACTGCATAAAGCTGTGACGGCTCATGTGCTGACCATTGGGAATAAGCCCAGTGTATGGAAACGCCTCGGGGTGTTGAGAGGTAGAGTTTTATTCCTCAGGTTCTTCAACTCCTCCTGAGCCTCATGGAGGATCTCCATACACTCTGCATACTTATCCTGCAGCTCCCGCAACTGAGCAAGGAGAGAGGAAAGGCGGAACGACAGAAAAAAGTGAAAAAATGTAGCAGGTTTGGCTAGACTTAGGCTTTTGACTTAAAACATAAATATATATTTTAAAAATTCATTGCAGAGATAATCACTGCAAAAACATAAAATATTCCATAGCATTTTTTGTGTAATTTCTAGTGCAGATATCTTACTGCACTTGAAATAAGACAAAACTAACTTACAAATCAAATCAAAATCAAATCAAATTTTATTTGTATAGCACATTTCAGCAGCAAGGCATTTCAAAGTAACTTTTCATCAAGATGTAGCAGCTTGCTTAAAGTCAATAAATCCTTAATACTGATGAAAAAGTTCCAGTTTCATTTGCAGGTTATTTCATTTGCTGCAAGACATTTTTCCCATGTTATAAATAAAATAATCCGCCAGTGGAACAAGCATTTTCTTATTCAAAATTAAGGAATTTTTGACTCTAAATAAGATCCTATTTCTTGCAGAAAATTTACTTTTTAGCTACTTTTGTCTCATCTGGTATCTCATACTATCTGCAAAGATATTTGCAGTAGAAACTAAACCAAAAATACTTTTTGTGTTTCTGCAGAATTAAAAAAAAAACAGTTAACATTTAAACTAAATATCTACCAAATTTAGTCTTGATGTACCTGAGCCATTAAGACATTACTTTGGACATAAATAAGACATGACATATTTTAATAGATGCATGTCTTAATTCCTATCAGGAAACAAACTTTTTGGTTGAATAAAAATAGCTTTAAATTTTGATCTGAAAGGGAGATAAACTCAAATTATTCCGTCCAAAAACCTCCATCCAAGTTTAACCTTGACCTAAACCTAATTAACATCCAGTCTCTAATCACTGCAAAAACTGGAATCTAAGATTAAATATCTTGGATTAAGGATATTTATGCTTGTTTCCTTTCTGACAAAATAAGTATTCTCACAAAGAGGCTTTTATGTTGGAATATTTTTCTCATTTTAAGTGTTTTTGTAACTAAAGCTTGGTGAAAATATTACTTACTATGAGTAAATATATAGTAGAAAACTTCCATATCAATAGTTACAACTTCAAGTCTACAACTTATTTTTCTAAGTAAAAATTAAATACTTAAGAGTTCGTTGCATTAAGAGAATGCTTTGGTCCTCAAAAATTGTCACTTTTCACATAAATAAAAACACAGATAAAATAGCTTAATAATAATAATACTGATAATCCTTTACAGTCATGTGGTCACAGCCTGCAGCTTACCTCAGCAGTGAGCTGTCTCTGGGCGTCCTTGGCTGCACCCAGGTGCTGAGTCAGCTCTTCGTTCTCCACTGCATACTGTGAACACCGAGGACAACACATTGCATGCAGTAGCAATTCTTTATCTAATGTATCCAAAAGTCCTTGTTTGCATTAGCGGCTTTTTTTTTTTATTTATTTTTTGAGGCTTTCGTACGAGCTTCGCCTTCTTCTGCAGGTCGACGATCTGAGAGAGGAGGTGTGTGATCTCCTCCTGCTGTCTGGAAGCATCCTCGCTCTTCCTGGCCAGGTCTTCTGCCAGAGAGGAAATCTGGAGGTTAGCAGCTCCTGGGAGGATAGAAGGGGAAAAAAGATTTATAGCCACTGAAATTTTAATGATAGATAAGAAAAAAAAAAAGATATAAAACTCACGTAGTTCTTTGACACAGTCGTTGACAAGCTGCTGCTCTTTCTCCTCGTACGAGATCGTTTCAGTCTCCAAATGATTCGCCTGTGAGGACAAATAGATAAAACGGTGATCAATCTTTGCAATCTGAAAAGATTCCACAATGCATTTATTTAACATGGAAAACGGATACAGGTTTTATTATTATAGCATATTGGTTATGTATTGCTGAAGCTATGTCACTAAATTATGGCAAAAATGTAAAATTGGATACATGATGGAGCCTCTGGAGTGGCCCCGACTTCAACTCAATTAAAATTTTTACAAATTGCTGAAGCGCTGGATCTGCTGCAAAAAGCCAACATATTTAAATAAACTGAAGTGGTCAGATATTCAGCTAGGAACAAACTGAGGGCTAGAAATAGTGTGCCGTTTATTTTTAGCCACATATGCAGCAGGGCTGTTTAATCAAATGTTAGTGGGCTTGTATTAGAACTTATATGTGTATCTACTTCCTGTTATCTGAAATGTAGACTGTCATCTACATTACAGTGAAAGCTCATGCTTCTACGTACCGCAGATCGCAGCGATTTGTTTTCTTCTTCCAAATCTTTGAGTTTCTTCTGCAGGGAGTCCAATGGAAACAGGGCCGGGGTGGACACGTTGGGTTCACTCAAACGCACCCTGTAAACACACCAATATTTCACCTGCATTACATTTCTTTTATTTACAAACCCCAAAATAAATAAATTATTCTTAGATATTCAACCAAAACTTCTCAATGTCAATTCAACACCACAGCTGCATGCTGATGTGACCGGAGCAGATGAAGTGAGCATTAGGATGCTTACGGCGTGGAGGTGTTTGACTCCCCGTCACTTTCCTCAGCGGCGTTGGTGTAGAACTGCAGCAGCTCGTCTTTCATGGAGAGGTCGTGACGCAGCTGAGACACCTGGATGTGAACATATGTGGAAATGATGAACACTGGACAGGGGAAGAAAAACAAAAGAGCTGATTTGGAGAATTTTGTTCACAACATGTCCAAGCATCTGCAAGGCTCAATAAAAATAAAAAAAAACCCACATGTGTGGCAGTTAATTATTATCACCTTTGAATCTGAGAGATTACAGAAGCCCTTTAATATTGCTGGTATGTACCTCCTCTCGGATGTGCTCCACCTGCTCCTCCAGCAGCTCGTTCCTGTCACTCAGAGCTTTGTTCTTCTTCAGCAGCGACTGTCCGATGCGGGCTGCCAGCTCCAGGTCCCGCTCTTTCTGCTCCAAACACAAACTTTTGATTTAGAGCAATTAAAAAAAAAAAAAAAAACGAAAAAATTATTTTTACTCAACCTTTATTTTAAACAGTATTAAATCCCATTGAGATTAAAATCTCTTTTTCCCCAAAAGGAGTCCTTGACAAGAGGCATCAAAAAATACAAAACTATAACACCACAAAAAGTGACACTGTTAAAGAAAGTGTGCAAGATGTGTAAAACAACAACAAGTGAGTTGGTATACCATTTCTGACTTTATTTCACAGTTAAATGCTCAAACTAGTGTTTTTTCTCTTTTGCTTCTCAGAAGGTGGGAAGACAAGTGGAGAAAGTCCCAAGTTCAGGAACTGAACCCTGGACCGCTACGTCTATGACTATTAGCCTCCACATCATTACGTCACGCACCACCCAAGCTACATCAGGTGTGTGTTTATTGCTCAAGAAAAAGACATTTATTCAATCAGTTTTGAATAATTAAAGTGTATTTAAGTAGAATATCAGTCTTCTTAGAAATATATTAATCTTAAAGAGGAGGAAACATCAACAAAAACAAAATAAAACAAAAGATGAACTGTTCAAGCTTTTATTGCAGGCAAATTTATCAGCGTCCCTTCATCAGAGCTCCGCAATACATCATGACCAAATTTTTCAGAATTGCAATACCACTGTTCTCCAGATCAGTATTGCAAAGAAGTAATAAATATTAGCCAGTTATACAAGTATCAAGAAATCTGGCTGTCTGTGCCAGTAATATAGTTGGTTTTGCTTATTAGGGCAGAAAATGTTTTAGGAGGATGTTAAAAAACAAAGATTTACTGGATAGACTACTCTGTGTTTCCAACAAATCCAAAGAAGAAAGACATTAACACCGCTTCGTCAAGTGTTTGTTTATACCGTCACATAGTCATCAAAGACTATGAGTAAATAAAAAACCTTAAAATAGATTGATTTCTTGTCGCAGTAACATAAGTGCACGTTCAAATCTTTTTGGAAAAATCCAACATTTATAATTTAATGTCCTTTACTCAGTGGGGAAAAAAGTCACCTTAGAAAAAAACAGGTTTTAACAGAAGTCAATGGTGTCACAATCACTGGTCCCCCAAACACTTCCATTCAAAGAATATCAAAAAGGCTTTTTTTATTTTTACTTTGCCTTAATAAAAGTCTAATTTTCCATCCATGATTCTCTTTTTTTCCTGTGTTATTGCTATGCCATTTCGTTCAGGTACTGGTCAGTATGAAACTCATATTTGTTTTGTCAGCACACAGTAAGCAGGCAGGTCTGGGAGGTAAAGAAATCTCTCAAGCTCACTGCAGGGAAACTGCAGCAAAGAGTATGATGGGGTCAGGGAGTTCTATGACCTTACATACCGTCTACATCCCAACCATCACAATAAAATCAAAAATGTTTCCAACCTAAGCAGGTGGAGATTGCTAAACTCTACTGGGACTTCAACTGGAAACAAGTGCTCTGGTCAGACTAAGATTGAGTTTTTCAGCAACAAACACTCCAAGTGTGTCTGACGTGAAGTGATAAATAGGTGGGAAAAGACTTTGTGCCCAAATCTAATAGAAGATCTATAATGCTGTGGAGCTGCTTTCCTACTTCAAAAAAACAAAAAAAACATCAGCAGACTCAAAATCAACCTTCTTTCATGGCTTTCTCTATCCTCCAATGGGAACACCCACAGTGTGAGCTGAAGAAAAGACGAAATCAGGAGGAGGATTTCACACTAGAGGACTGAATACTGTCCTGTTTGCAAAATGTGGTCGTCTAAAGGGTGACTAATACAGTAACTATGCCGTTAGCCATTTTCTTAAAACAATTATTTCTTACAATGTTTTTCCCCCTGTTAAATACACATAATTAAAATTTTGATTTTTAAAAAATTAGAATTGTCCGATTATTCTATTGCAAATATAAATCCTTTCATTTGAAGGTTATTCATTAATCTTCCGAAGGACTGGCAATAAATGAAGCAATGGAAGAAATCATGAGCTAAACATACAGAAAAGGCTGCTGTTAGTCATACCTGAACAATCATTAAGGGCTTATTCACCTGAGGCTGAGTCTGCTGCCTCACAAACATTTTGTTTCCTGGCAGTAAAAATAGCCTGACACACAAAGGCAGCAACGCTAAGTTGTGTTTCATGTGCAACTGAAGAACACAAAGCAACTGGCATGGTCACAACCAGAGCTTTGTTCAGAGAAAACCTGCATGCCCATCTGAGTGTTACATCTCAAGTTTTATTTGACAGCAACACCATTCAGTTTTCAGACACTTTTGTCTCTTGATGTCCTACTTTATGCTCCTTTTTTTTGGTCACTGACGGGGAGAGGTGATGCATTAAAATATCAGCTTTAGGAAACGAGTTCAACGATGGTGTTCTTTTGACCCTCAGAGAGAATCCCAAGTTTTAAATCGTCACTTAGTACATCCCCAAAGTAAGTGCTTTAAAATCCCTCTAAAAATGTCGCCTTCTGTTTGATCTGCTTCGACAGATTTTACTTTTCCGTACTGACCTCTTCCAGCAGTCGGGTGACAGCATCAATGTCGCTGTAGGTCTTTGTCATCTGGCCCACTCTGTCTGCACACAACACTGCAGGAGGGAGACACGGAGGGAATGGTAAGTTTCAGAGACAAATATCCAAAAGAAGATTAACAAACGACAACAATTGCACTTAAAGGAGGCATTACAAATGTGATCTTGAGGATTTTTGCCTTAAATTAAAAAAAAAAAAAAGACAAACGGTCACATTTACAGAACATTGCAAAAATTGTTTACACCTCAATGATTTTTGCACATTTTATCATGTTACAACCAGAAATGTTAATGCATTTTACTGGAGTTTTATGTAGCAGAAAAAGACTTTTAAAAAAAAAGAGGATTAGGCAAGGAGAGTATAAATCAAAGGAGCGCATAGTAACTCTGGAGGAGCTGCAGACATCCACAGCTCTGGATCTGGAGAATCTGTTGACCACAAAACTATTAGTCATACACTCCAAAATTTCACATTTTGAATGTTGCACTGCACATCTTCCTGAACACAGCATCTTCATGGCAGCATCATGCTGTGGTAAAAGCTTTCTTCAGCAAAAAAAACAATGAAATCCTGGAAGAAAACCAGGATGAATACTTTTGCGAGACACTGAAAGCTTTTAGAGATCAAATAGTGCAGAAAAAAAAGTGCATATGTATTACACTACCAATTTGAAATTCAAAATAGAATCACCATTATGTCTTTGAATTGCTGATTCAATTACATGGACCCTTGGACCTGCATAGCGTGATTAGTAAAGGTGTCTCCAGTATTGACCCTGACAGATAGAAGAGGGAGGCGGACCTCCGCTTGTATCAGACTTCAAATTATATAACTTTGATTAATAAACAGCTCATTACCTCCTGGATTTTAACTTGCAACCATCACAGCCGACATGTAACCAGAGTTTAGCTGCTCCCTCTGCAGTCTTCTTTTCGCTTCCAGTTAGAAGCACATGCATGATCAAAATTCAAAGAACAACCTTTATTACCCACATAAACAACGCGCTCGTCTTTAACCTAACTAATGAGTCAGAAACGATAAGCTACTGAGAACAGTTTCAGAGCTCAGAGTGTAAAACCACAACCCTGTTCATCTGTATGATTATCCATCTCCTTCATTTGCAGATTCAGTTATTATTTCCTAGTGGAAGGTACATGTCTCATCATGGCTGACTTTTCCACATGCCACCTTTGAAGCCCTAAAAAAAGCCAAAGAAATTTGATCACATCTGACGCTTTCAACGTTTATCTTTAGCAAAAAGGGAATGTGATGCAAGGAATATGCAAAACAATAATGCAAAAAGAGTCGGCCCATGCAAAGCACACATTTTATTATCAACACTTGGAGCAACAGCGTGGCTGTCAGAAACAAGATATACAGTATGTTGTAAAAGTATTTATACCCCTACAGGGTTTTTTTTCTTCTTCATATTTTACAATGTTGGGACCACAGCCTTAAATTTTATGCAATGGAGGGATGTTTAGATATGATCCTTCAAGTTCAACTATAAAAGTAGGTGTTAGAATGGCCCAGTCAAAACCTAGACATAAATACAGCACCTTACAATACAGTATAACTGCTCTGTGTTATCATATTGTGCTTTCAACCTTCGTCTGTTATGGAGCATGCTTGATTTGGAAATGTTGGCAGTTTTTTTGGGAATCTCATAGTTAAGGTTAAAGATCAAGACCATTTTAGGGACACACACACAGAGAGTGCTGCTTTAGTAATTCTATCTACTTACCGCAAATGCGAATATAAACTGCTAGAGACAGCTCGAAGAATCAACTACAGAATCACTTTGTGAAGGTTTTAAAATATTAGTAAGACACTGTTTTACAGCATTTACAGGTGTGCGTCACCTGTCTTAACATAAAAAAATAACTACTGCTCAGGCCATAGAGACCAACCCCTATAAAGAATTTGTGCTAGCATCAATGACGACAAACCTGAGGTTAATAAATAATCAGAAAAATAAACTTAGATCAAAACTGTAATCTGAACTGTAGCATCAGCAACAAATAGGCCTAAGGATGAAACACACAAATGTACTGTAACACATTTGTGTGTTTCGAAAGCCTCAGATCCACCCATATGCTTGCCAAACCACAACAACTGTCTTCATCTGCTATCTGCCTTGGAAGCGTGGAAGGACAGGGTGCAGCCTGTTTACCTGTCATACTTTATATTTGTGTACGTGCAGCTAATCAAAGAGCATGCTGGCTTATTTCCACCATAATACTCCTGCCAGGTGAAATGACTAAACGAAAACACACGACGATGAATTAAGGCACAAAGGCTTCGGTGCCAAGAGGAAGTATTCATACGTTACTCATTAATATTTTAGTAACAATTTACCCCTTAAGACAAAAGGGGGAGAAACATGTTGATGAGGGCAAGTCTAACATAACAGAGAAGGTAATTTAAAAAAGATATGTTCACTCTACCCACTACTTCTTTAATGTGAAGGACATAAGAGAGAAGACGCATTATGTCTTGTTCAGCCATGGCAGTAATAAAAGGTTTATTAGTCCAGAGAGTTATATTAATATTATAATGGGTGTTATTAACCAATCAGCTGAACGTATTAGCGTGTTTTTTATTTGTAATTTTCAAGACGACTGACTGAGTCACAGACACATTTAGCCCACTAGTGAGCAACACAGTGGGCTAAGACTTTGCCCACTGTGTTGTCTTAGGACAACACTTAGTCTTAGAAGACTAAGACAATACATAGAAAGGAGCTCTTGTTATCTTAATCAATGCCCTGAACACAGTCTGCTCGGACTGGTGACATGTAACACAATGGGATTTCACTAAAATAATCATTTCCTTATTGGACCTGGGTTAATATGGCTTAACTATTTATAAAAATTAACTAGCACAGCATAGCGTCTTTTGTCAACAGAAAACTTAAAATGCAGCTACACGTAAAATGCTAACTCATGCTTTTATATTAACAATGCAACAATCGATTTTTCCCCGGGGTGATTTCCAGTGGTCTGATTTGCCAAGTTTGATTTTGTGCGATTAAAAATGATTTTCAAATCGAACAAAAACAAAAATGCGCGACAGCATATGTCAAAAGCAGTGCACTGTTTTTTTATTCCACACAGAAAAAAATTAATTAAAAGTACGTTATTGATTAATGCATTAATAAGCTAAAAATGATTAGATTTTTCACTTCTGATGCATTTAAAAAAGAGGAAAAACACCCTCATATTTGACCCGCCGATTACCTGTTACAAAAATGGTCTAATTCCGATCACGGGCCAATCAATCAGGGAACCTCTAATTATAGAGATAGTTTTACATTTAAACATCTTACGATGTTTTCTGGCAGTGTAATTTGTAAGACGGCTGATTAAATCTGCAGTGTGGAGTTCAGACGAGGCTGAGGGGAAACACTCAGGCACAGGGAAACAAACTCTAAGGCAACACACAGGAAGGAGCTGTTGTTGTTTTAACCAATCAATCCCCCAAAGCACAGTCTGCTAGCAATGTTGATGAGCAACACACAATGGGGAATCATAAGACATTATTTCCTGATTCCATCTGGGTTACAATTCATCTTAACCGTGATTATAATATGAATTACAACAACATTAGAGTTCATTATGTCATTCAGGGGGGATGAGCTATACTGTCCAGTGTGAGACAGAATCACAAAGGAGGGACTGCACCTGCAGGACAAATGCATGATTCCATAGAAAAACAGCAACGTGCAAATTTTTCGTCTATATGCTTTTGAACAAGCAATGAAGACTGTTGATCACACAGTCTCTACTAACCAGTAGCTACCTTCATAAAGTATCTGCTGCTCTTCATTCATGTCTTCATTCTGCTCATCCTGTTTGTATCTTCCATGCCTGGAGAAGCCAGGTTCCGCCTCTTCATCATCCTCCTGCTGCTTTGTGCTTTCATGAATGGGCAAACAAACATATTCCTCGTCCTGATCTTGGTCGGAGAAGTCCACTGCGTCCTCATGGCCGGACATGCAGAGAGCCATCCTCCCCTTCTGATGCTACAGCCAACCGGTAAACCCCAAAGTCCTCAGAGGCAAAGCCATGTGTCCTACCTGGGGCCAGTACATTGCTGTAGGTCTGATGTTTGACAGACAAATGATTGCATTTCCCTCTCGCAGTGCCTGCCTCTCTGACAGGGAAGATCCAGTGTTTGTATGTGTTGGATACCAGCCTGATGAATATGTAGGAGTGTATCAGCTGTCCCTTATCGCAAGTCAGTAAGAGACTACCAGACAGCTCAACTCCTCCTCCTCTCTTCTCTGACTGGTCAGTCTGCGGCCTGCTCTACTTCAACACAGACACGGGGAAGAGAGGTACATCCCCACTTGTCTCATATTTAAAGTTAGAAAACTGGGTTGGAGCAGATTAATTCAACAGATGAAGGGATTTAAAGAACATAATTCCTAACTCTGTAATCCGCAACTGTTTAACGGAGATTTTTATTTCGACGGTGGAGAGACACTGGCAACTTAAAGGCGGAAAAGTTAAAGCTGTTGAGTGCTGGTTCTTACTCAGGTTAAAAGGAAGATAAGTCATTTTACAACCCCTCTCAGGTGACGACACCTTGGTACAGCCCAGCCCAGCCTCCATGGTGACACTGAAACTGGGCAAACAGAGACAGCCACTTGTTTCCAGGGTGTGGCGAGATAAACAAACCCCCGCAGGTGAAAGGTTTTACATGGATCCAGCACGCAGTACCATCAAGCAGAAAAATATTTCCCTGTCTGTCCTTGTCCTGATAATATGCTGTATTTCTACCTTTCAAAACATGCATTCCTTTCAAATTGTGTCATAATGGCTTTTTTCAAACCACCGAACAGGTTCGGGCAGACAGTAGCCACCGTCCCTCAGCCTGGTTTTTCCAGTTTGATTCCTGTTGAAAAGGACAGCTTCTGCCCTCCCACAGTGCTCACTCAGGAGGCAACCAGTCATCTGAAAAACGTGTTTAATTCAAACACAATGAAAGTCGTTCATTCAGGTTGTTGTCTGATGTGCTGGACCTCTTGGTCAGAGGAGGGCATAATCTGATTCTGACAGAACATTTTACACACAAACCAGCGTGCCAAAGCGTCAAGATACTTTAGCCGAGTTCCACACAAACCAAAGGATCTATAACAGACTTCCAAGTTGCAAAACATTAAAACAATAACAGCAAACTTCCAACTCGAGTCCCTGGGAAGCAGCCTGCGTACTCACAAACTTTGTCCGGCCTGCGTTTTATTTTATTATTCATATTGTCTTGCAGAAGAAACAATATGGTCTTACATCTTGACACGTTACATCCACAAAGCACTTTAGTGAGACTTTATATCTCTTGCTCTACTTTATATATGTTGCTCTACTTTATGTGACAGAAAGGAAGTGTAAGGAATGAATAAATTTTGATCATAGTTCGTTGCCCCGCTGGAAGGTGAACTCTTCAATGAGTCTTAAACCCCTTCAGAAAGTCGACAGCTTTTCCTTCGGTACTGCCCTTTATGCTGTCTAAGTTTGGAACTGGTGGTGCAAGTGGTTCTGCAAAAAACTCGGGTTGCTTTTCCAACACCCGAGAGTCAAGTCTGAGCCACGACTGTGTCATTAAATCATAATAAACATCTCATCCAGTTCATGTTTGAACCTCCCCCTGTTTTATTCTGAGATTCTGTGAAGGGCAATAATACTTGGATATAGTTGGACTACACAAGTGACATTGATTATGCTAATATCCCTGTAAACAGATGCCCTAACATCACTGAGTATTACTCAACTGAGCTGAATTATGATCTTAAGGAGGTTCACTTTAATTTTTGAAAACAGTTGAAATTAGGAAAAAGCTTTTGACTGAAACATTAAATATTCTCTTCTGCTCAACAAAATGAAACCTGTGAGCCTCAAACGTTTAGAAGTGATCATGAGCTTTAGTCCAAAATCCCAGTTCTTTGCACAACCCTCACGCTTTTCATTGTAATTAGTTTAGAAAAGTGATTCCAGCTCTGGACGACCTTGCATGCTTGAGTAGCTCCACTCAATAGTCCCACAGAACAGCTCTGTTGTTCTGCGGACAATAAAGGGCTTCTCCACAAACAAGATTCATTGCTTTCCTGGTCACATTCACTCTTCTCAGCCCGTGTGTTTTCTTTCATTCTTGCTTTTGCGCTTAATTTAAATAACTTGGATCAGTTTCTCTCGACAGACGAATTTATAAAGTTACCAAACATTTCTAATATAAACAGTGGCTTTATTTCCAAAAAGCAAAAGTGAAAATAAATTTGCTGAATGAGTATCTGAAGGTAGTCAACTTTTAATGACTTTTTTCTACTCTGGCAGGTTAAAAAGTCTGAATAATTAAATCAAAAACAATTTAAAAAGACATCCCCTATTCCCAGCCGGCCCCCACATTCCCATTGAAACAATAGATCGGGGTTTTTCCCACGCCCTTGTTCTGATTGGACTCAGCTCATTCGGCCCAGTTCTTTTGAAGGCTTCTAAAAGCGACAAGCAGTGTTGCAATCTGCCGTTAACAAAGAAAGAACTTGGAGCCACATGCAAATCACTGAGCTAAATATAAGCCAACCTACTTCCCCCTCCCTCCTCATGGCGAGCTCAGAATAAAATCAGCTGCTTGCTATTCCTGCCTCCATGAGGAGATTTGTCAAAAATAATCCCCTCGATCTGGTTGCCAAGAAAGCCAAAACACCAAACATTAGAAATCAAAGCTTGGCTGGCAGCCACGGTTGAATAACACAGCTGGAGATGAAGTCTTATAGGAAAGGTGCTTAGCTGCACCACATTGTTTGTTACGTAAGAAAATCTACAGCATCCCTGAAGCACATGGCTATTACAACACACTGACATGAAATAAATTATTTTCCTCCTCCATCCGAACGATATTCACAGGAAATGTGGAATTAGATTACAATTAAAATAAAATAAAAAATACAAGAAATTCACATAAATGCAGCGGTGTACATAACATACCTAATCTTAGGTCTCAGAAATAAACAGCGTGAAATAAACAACATGAGCAGCAGGTAAGCTGACACATTTTACTGAAAGCTGCAGCGAAGCCAGATCAAAGCAGGCGACCGCAGACATATCACAGACACAGGCAGAGCCACAGCCTGGTGAAACGCTACTGACTGCTCCAGCCTGCTGCCATTAGCCCCACCTGTCACATGACCAGGTACCATCACCCCGGGCATCCTCAACAAGTCACATGCACCAGGACCAATCTGTGAGATCATTACCCACTGTATCTGGTTACACACTGGCGCTCCTGAAATGTAACCCTACATGATGCTGTAACTGACCTTGGCGCATTACATAAATACTTCTCACTGCACCAACACCTACAGAGATTCTACTGCTTGGTTATTCCTTTACATAATTACCCCTCCTGATGCTAGTTATGCTTTTGTTTCATTCATTCATTTGAATGCACTGTTGTTTCTAGTAAAGCACGTTGAACAGCTTAAAAAAAGTTAAATATCTATTTGTCAAGGCACTGAAGCGCTGTGATTATGTTGGAGAAAATCGACTGCTAAGATCGCACATCCAAATAAGTGCAGTTAGGTAACGTCACTAAACACAAAGAGAATCATTAAGATGCTGTTCAATTACATGCTATGTGGTTTATTTCAACAAGATATTTCCTTTGTGGCCACCTAAGAGCTAAATGATAGCTCTTTTGCAACAATAAACTGCTCTTTAATCAGCCAGTCAGTCGGGATTACAGCATTTTGTATAAACTCTGTTTACTGAAGGTACGCCTCAACATGTACTGCCAGCAAATCTATATCCAGACACAAAAAACCTGAATAAAACGTACGTTTTCTTTATCTTCTGTCACCACTAAGTTTAAGTTTCATCTGGTTGCTTTAACCCTGGATGCACCAGCTAACTTGTATGTTTTTCGCAAAACCACAAGGTTGCATTCGGAATGTCCCCGAATACGAAGCCAACATTTTCTTCCTCTTCAAGTTTTATAAATTTTATCCACCATAAATTACACGAGAAGCCTGGTTGTTAGAGCTCTTGTCCTGGACAGGTTTCTCTTTTGTTGCTAATGGAAATTTATTTTAGGATATTACAGTTTTACCATGTGTAAATTCTACATAATGCCTTATATTATGCTAGAGTCAGAGAAAATTGCATATTTCCAGCTTGAACAGCTAGCAACAAACATATTTTAGTGAGAAATTTTGTGATGAAAGCAGAAAGGTGATAACACTTGTGAGGCATTTAGATTTTTAATGTCAAGTTATGTTATCTTGATTTTCATTAACATTATTGTGTGTTTTTCTAATATTGTGCAGCCATAAAATGCATCATATCTAAGTACTAAGACATTGCACTGACAACAACACTGTTCATTGTGAAAGTCTGTAACTAAGGGAAGAAGATTCAACATTAACTATTTTTTCAATATTAGTGGATTTCAGCTTACAGGAGTAATGCCACTGTTTTGTCTTAAATTTTCAACCTTTTCCTGTTATGGAACTTGTTGGATTTGGAAATGTTGCTGTCAGATTAAAAGTTAAAATTTATATTTTCTTGTAAAACAAACAAAAAACACGTTGCAAGCGATTACAACACTGTCACTACGTGCTTGTCCAGGAGGAGAGAATGCTGAAAGTCAATGACTTGATGTAGTCTGCTGGGCTTCCTTTAATAGAAAATGTTTGACTAACCAATTTCACTATTAAATTGAACTTGAATGCATTGTTGGATAGCTAAAATCAATTGGATTGGATTTAATTGAGTTTTTTGTAAAGCGGTGACTTTTATTTGTTGTGAATTGACACAATATGATATATACAAACTGAAATGAGTTGAAAATGTTGTATTTTGAACACTGTTCTAATATTTTAGCTTTTATAGAGATTGGCAAAAATAAATGTCAGCCAGTTAAAAGCTTCCTAGAACTGGACACTGTAGATCTGAGACAAATGTTAAACTGTGCATGTCTTGATATAACAAAAACTTTATGAGCAGTCCATGACTCAACAAATCCTAACTTCTTAACGATATGAACAGTCTTCTTCACAGCATAGTGTGACTGCAGAACCTGATTATATATTTCTTCATACAACTGATCTGTTTTTCTTGTTAGCCGCCTTGAGATGATATTTGTTGTGAATTAGTGTTGTATAAATATACTGAACTCAACTTTAACAACTCTTACTAAAGTATATTGTCCCTTACCGTCCGTACACTCTTCATAGTACCAGTCCAGTTCATAGTAGTCAGCTTTGACAAACCTCTGGCCTCTGGTGTGGCCTCGTCTCTTCATCCTCACTGCTCTGTTAGAAAGACGCACCAGTGTTCCAGCATGTTTGGCCCTAGCGTCTTTGGTATGTCCAGCATCCTGGCATGGCTAAAGGAGTTCAGCTACCACTTAAATGTGTAATTCCAGATAGCGTCTGGGGATCAGTCAGTCATTTCTGCTTTGCCCATGCTTGGTGGTCAGCAGAGGCCACACAAGTTAGAACAGGTACTCTTATTCTCATGACATATCCTTTCAGCTTGTCTGTGTATTAGCTCTATTCATTGGATATCTGGTGCCATTTTAGCAGGTCACTCCACAGAGATGTTGCCTGCGTCATCAGCTGGAAGAAGAAAGAAAAAAAAAATCACTGTTGTGTTTATGTCCATCAGCAGAGGGTCTTCTGTGAGTCTCCCCGTGTCCTCTAGTGTGTTGTCTCCTTTTTTCTTTTTTCCTCAGTCACTCCGAAGTTTCAGAGCAAAAGATGTAAATCCCATCGTCTTCAGATCCATTTAAAGCTTCATGTTGGTTTGTCTTCTTCTTTTGGCCGATTCCTTGGTGATTCAGTTCCCTTAAGGTCCAGTTCTGTCCTTTGTCTTCCCTGTTACAATACTACTCACTAACACTGACCCACACATGGAGCTCTGCATCTCTTACAATGACTCAATGAATACACTGACAAGCAGCAGCAGCAGTCACGGGTTTTGCAGCAGAAATGATGCTAACCATGACAACACTACAAGGGAGGGCTTTGAGGAAGCTTCTGGCCAATAAAAAGGAAGATTATTTCCCAGCATGCTCCCGCCTACTGCTGCATGTCAGCATTTGTTCCCTCCTCTCCTCTACTTTGTCCTTCTGAGGGGTTGCTATAGTAACAGGCTCTGACTCCAAGGCCTTTCAGCATGGGGAAGCTGTTAGCAGGAAAAGCCGTGTAGCGTTGGCAGTGGTGACGTGGCTGGCCCAAAATGAATGAACATTTTTGTCTTTAAAGGGAATCAGTCACCACCTTGAGAGTGATGAAACAAGTTCACCAGACGGAGGCAGGGAACATAATTCTAACCTACGGTGCATAAAATATACATATAAACCACATTATTTTAACTGAGAAACACAAACATGGTGTAAGGTTATATATAGTTTACAGATTTTAATGCACTTTAAAGTACACTGCTTAAATGTCTGAACTGTGCGTGATTTCAATAGTGTGAAAAACTACAACAGTTATTAAAACTAGTTTATTACTAATGAGCTTAAAGAAATATTAGTTACTAGCCTGCTAGAGCACTGCTGAAGGATAGTAAAAGATTCCTTAAATTGTGTTAAAAATGCCCACTTTGTATTTGTTTAGTTAATTTATAGGTTTTAACATACAAATATAAACGTAACTGTTTAAAACATAAACTTGTGATTCAATTATTTTTGACTCTTCTGAAATATTACCAAAAACATCTGATCCAACCCCTGGATCTATTTCATTGGAAGAAATCAGAATTAAAATTATTTTTTAAAACCTTGATTTTTTTCAGTATACTGTGCTTCGAAAATGTCAAGATTTGTAGTAAATGTCAGCTGATAAGCCACAATGCTTTCCAATGCAAATCAGAACAAAAACAAAAGAAATCCAATGGAATTAATTCTACCAATCAGACAAAATATCAATATAATCTGTGTTTGGTTAAACGTGTGGGTGGCATGTCATCACAACAGAGCTGATCAGCTGCCTCCATGTCACCATCTCCTCAGACATGACCTTCTCATGTAGCAGGGCATGTCAGCACATGTAGCTGCCAATGCAAAGTTTTGGAAAAAATGTTGTAAAAGAGTGCTGAACATGTGATTTAAGATTGGGCCGCTAACTGGATAACTAAATGCTTACATGATGAGGTATACCACTCTTTATGATATCTGGTTTGATGCTTCATGCAAGCTGCGTAAAGCCTCATGGCCTGACAGACACCCATATGTCCCAACAGAGCTTATTTATAATGTGCCCTCAGGGTGCCGATACCCAGACCATCTGTCAGAGCAACTTTCATTCACGGCAGATCCTGACAGCCAGGAAATGTAAAACCTGGAAAATACAGACAAACAAGGGGCGGGGGGGGAAGCATGGCAGACATCCCAAAGAAACCTTGACCTTGTTGTTGTCTGTGTCTGCACAGGCCACAGTGACCCAGTAGTCACTGAACACAGAGGTGAAGTCTAAGTTTTCAACTGAGAATATAAATAGAACGTGTAATCTAATTTAAGTAACATTACTTTTACTCTAACCGAGTCACTATTCAAGCAGACAGCAGTTAGAACTGAATAATTAATGGTGAGAAAAAAACAAAACAAACTTCTGTTCTCTGGATTTGCTGCGTGCACCAACGGCACGTTTTTCAGTGAGCCTACTTGTGTTTATTGGATTCTTGGGTAGCTATGTGGGTGGGTGGGTGTTTTCCAGCTGAAACGGTGGCAACGCTAAGGCAGTTTGATAAGACAAAAGCAGACACATGCACAAAACACAAGTTCAGAGCACAACACAAAGCTGAACATTAACCCGAGTGTTGGAGATGCAGCCGGTGTTTGTTTTGGTAACCATGTCCACGCTGTAATGGAAAGATGACCATCAGAGAAGAATGTCACTAACCTCTCTGACTTAAATAATTAAGAATTTTCTAAATATAGTTATTATTATTACACTGTTCGTTTTTAATTTGATAGAACTGCAAATTAGAGTTGAACTTACAGAAGTATTTGAAGGTCTCTTCTATCTGTTCATTGGTAAGGTCAAGGGAAGAGTCGGGGTCCACCAATGGCGTGTGCAGCCAATCATCCTGATCATAACCGAAGATGGTGTCGGCCCTCAGCTTGTAGACAGGCAGTTGTTCCTCCAATAGGCTGACAATCTCGAGCTCTGGCAAGTCAGCACTGTTACACACATCTGTAAAAAAGAGAAGGACAAGATAGTGTTCAATGACTGGTCCTTTCTTTGGCAGTATGTTTTGAAAAACATACTGCCAAAGTATGTTTTGATTCATTAACTTCTGTCAAATGGTGGATAAGATTAACAAAAAAAAACACATCTGACAAGTGAACTTCAAACTCCTGGCTGTTACATCCTAGAAAGCCTTTTTCGTTAATACTAAAATAAATTGTCAACTTTTTTCTGAGGAAACATTTGTTCCCTTAAAGAAGTGCAGGCTGTTCGTTACACGTAGTTGAAAAATTAATAACACAGACATGGAGTCAGCTAGAACTGAAGGTGCATGTTGCCCTCTAGTGGGCGATCAAGGAAAAAGTTGGGCTATATAAAACAATGACGACTGAAAACTTATAGACTTGGTTTAGAAAAGATATTCAACATAAAACTCAAATGGAACCTGTTTATGTAACTCCTCAAAACTACATTAGCAAGACAAGATGTGTTGAAATAATTTAGTAATGCATAAAATGAAAAGATATCTGATAACTCATGCATTACCTTACAAAAGCACCAACATCATTTGAATTTTTACAATTTTTAATAACATTACTACAACCACAAGTTTTCAGTTCGTTTACTGGGATTTCACTCTATTGACCAACACAAAGTGAACAGGAAAAAAAAAGATACATAGCTTTAAAATTTGATGACAAGTAAAAATTTGAAAAGTGTGGCCTGCACTTGAATTCAGACAATTTACATAGATATTTCTAAATAAAAACCAGTGCTAGCAATTGCTGTCAAAAGTCAGACTCCGCCTGTGGGTAATTTTAATCTCAGTATAAATCCAGCTGTGCTGTGAAGGCTGAAAATACTTGTTAGAGAACATCAGTGAACAAACAGCATCTTGAAGACCGGGTAGAGGGCGGACAGGAAAGGGAGAAAGTTGTGGAGAAGTTTGAAGTGTCGTTAAATTCTAAAATAATATTTTAAATCATTACAATTTTATGGAATACTGTTCATCATCTGAAAATTATACCGTGAAACTTTAAAACTGAGTCAAAGAGGGTTAGAGGTTTATGAGCTGCAGAGATTAATATTTCAGCTGACAGGATCCTTTGTCATCCATTCTACAACTCTGGTAGGAAGCCATAGTTGAAATATTTTCCCACAAGCAGTGTAAGAGTCGGAGCAAACATCTGGAAGAAGGTGCTCTGATCAGATGAAACCAAAACTGAGAGCTTCGCCCAACACGCAAGACACCACTTCTGACAGAAATCTAACATTGCAAACAACCCTAAATATCTGATGCCCATAAAGTCTCTGCACAAAACAAAATTCATGTTGTAGTTATGTTTTCCTCAAGAAATGTGAAACAGCAAAGCTTGAACTGACCACATTAGTAAAAACACTGAATGAGAATCAACACGGAGGGAAAAAAAGCTCTTTGTGTTGCTGTTCTGTCGCTCCACTGTCTATGACTCCTTGACAATGCCGTCTGTTACAGTTTGCTAATCCAGACTGAATGACTGACTGTGCTGAAAAATGCACACACACACACACACACACGCATGCACACACACGCGCAACAGCTGGTGAATCATTCGGCAAGCAGACTCAGTAGTTTTCCTGTGTGTTTTAGTACACAGGAACATGACCCATATTCATAAAAAAATGAAAATATTTATCTGTATTTTCAATTGACTAATTTATGTCTCCTATAGAATGTAAATATTCTTTTCAATGTCTGAAAAATAGTTTGGCTTTTATATTTTCTGTATGTAACCTTTTTACATTATAACATTGAATGGTTTGATAGAATCTGAACTTTACTATCCATCAAATCTATGGATTTTGATGTGTAGGTACTTGAAAACAATTGCAGCAATTTGGTTGATTTCTATTTAAATCTAAATGTTTTTTCCAAACAAAATTTTTAACATTAAGTCCACTGATTATAGGAATAATTTTTTTTAAAATCAATTAACTGGACTCTGCTTATGTATATTTTGCGTTCTTGCTGAAAACTGTAGAAAAGACATCCTATAAATGAGAATAGAGACTTCTTATTGTTGGGAAACCTGCACCAGTCAAGCAGTTAGAGAAGGATCTTAATGTAACGCAGAGGTAGAAACTTCAAAATAAACTCAGCACAAACATCTGGCGATGTTCAGTCTATCACAATCAATAAATGCTTGGATAGGATCACGAGGATTTCAAGTTCCAGGTCACTCCTCAAATGTAAATATAGACCAGATGAAAAGAAAAAAAAAGCACCAGGAACAGGTTGACATTGGTTGGATCAGATGCTGGAATACTCTGCTGTCACACCGTTAGTCAAAGCAATAAACACATCAGGATGAGTGCAGCTGACAGACTCATGGTGAAGTCTGGGGGAAAAACCCCCCAGAAAACTTTTGAAATTCAAGATCAACTACAGCAGTAGTGTCCTGCTACTATACTACGATACGAAGCACCCAGCTACCAACACAGCACATTCAGTAATGTGGAAGCCTGAGTTAGGTAACAGAAGAGCAGCAAACCCACACATTACAGGCAAGTGAACTGGTGTCCAACTGACCACATGGTACTGGTGTCACATTGCTGAACCACCTGGATGAGAGCGCTGAAGAGTTGCTTAATATAAAGACGACATTCTGACTGTGAAGTTCAACATGGCCGCCTCCTGTTGACCACCAGAGTGGAGTAATGCAACTTGTGGAAAATCTTCAATCATGCACTCAAACAACATTACATCATTCTGTGCTTTAAATTACAAAGACTGCACAACTACAAGCGAGCAAGACACAATTTCCATGACAACTGAAACGGACAGACAAACACAGGGGTGATATGTACCGAGTAAAACTCGGCCTGTAAAGTTTAAAATAAAACCAGCAGAAAGACCACTGTACTCACTCATGGTGTCTGGAGCCCGACAACCACCTACTCTCCTGTCCTTCAGTCACATTTTCCACTGGTCCAGGAGAGGGACAGAGGGGACAGAGAGAGAGAGACGGAGCTGGGAGGGTGAGGCACAGGAAGAGCTAGTGAGCGGCTGCTAAAAGTTTTCGGACAGCTCTGTGTGTGTGCGAGACAAAAAGAGAGGAAAGAGGGGAGGGACGAGTGGAGCGGAGAGGAGAGAGACCCGAGCCAAACTGGTCTGTCATGCCTGACATGCCGATGACGATAACCCCACGGACCGCCCTGCCCCTTGCTCTCTAGCGTTCTCCCTCACCCTTAAAGCCGACAAACCTGGTGGGGCACTTCCTATGCCCCGGCCACCGCCCACACCCCCATACGAGCGGAGCGTATCACAAACTTTCTACAAGCCCCTGATCCTTTGCAAACAGAGTGAGGTAACGGCATGCCCGACCCTGTTCACGACCGTCTGCCTGCATCAGCCTCTGGGTTGGGAACCAGATGCTTGAAATGTGTGGGAGGCAGTGAAATTTAACACTTTAAATACTGTATGTCTTTCTTTTTTTTTTTTGTAATCCTCCGTGTGTCGAGAATCGGTCTGAGCCAGCATTTGAGCGGCAGAGCAACAAGTCAGTGGAAAAGATTACAGCAATAATCATCAACCTGGCTAACATGGGCAAAGCCACACCAGAAACTCTGCCAAATCACAGCCTTTTTCTTCATAGAATCCCATAAACACCAGGATTTGGCAGAGAAAAAAAACTCGATTTGAGTTCTAATGCTCTAAAGCTTATGTAGGAGAACCTCAGAGGGCACAGAAATAACTACAGTCATCAGAAAGGCAAGATTAATGATAATTTTATGTTTTACATACAAATAATTATCTACGTCACTTTATATTTACTAATATCATAATTCTTTATAAATATAGCTAAAAAATGTCTAAGTTATCGCAGATTCATTGTGTGCAACATGCCTTTCCCACAGAACTGCTTGGACTACAATAATGAGTTGGTCTATTGATGCACCATGGTTTTAATGCAGCATCAAATATTTTTAACAGGTAAAGAGATGGTAAGATATTAAAGTTATTAAGAAACTGCAACTAAATTGCCAAAACGGCAGACGATAGCCAGAAACCGCTTTTTCAATGAGATCCTGTAGTTGAGATATCTGGGGGTCTATGTTTCATACGGACCCAAAGGAGACAGAAAGAATCACTTTTTAATTATTTTGATATTTATTGCACATTACCTTGCATCCGCCAACAATCACCAATTTTCTTACAGGTACCATGTTTTCCTAATAACTTGCAACCCTAAGTCACACTCAGGTAGGCTCTAAATAAATTTAATCCTGAATTAGAAGTTTGTGAAAATAAATCAGGACAATTTGAGAGTATTTCTGCCTGCCTAGATGCAATAATCACAGTTCATAAAACAATCACTTCCAAAGTGTGAGCCTGTGTTTTGGATAAAAACAGATAATGCCAACTATTGGCCAAGCTAAAACACTGATGCGTGATTAAGGTTTTGCCAATGAAACTGTTTTAATTCCACAGAGATTGGATTCTTGCATAACTCTGTCGGTGTTTCAATCAAGTCCTCTGTCTCCTTTCTTTCTAAGGGTTCTCCTCTCCTGGCCGTGTCCCATAATTTCACTGCGACTCCCCTCATGCCTTACATCACTGCTGGCTGCTAACCACAGACAAATAACCTCATACCCAGGAAGTGCACCATGGCAACAGGCCGTCCTATTCATCACATTGTGTTCATTCATCTTCTGGATTTACTGACTGGGGAGATTTAAAGGCGACAGGAAATCAAGTGAGAGGGAAAATAAATAAATAACGTGATGGAGCGTTAGGAGGCATCTCAACATTTCATTCATGAGCTGAACTATAAATTGTAAAACTATTTGGATTGCTTTTTATGCTGTTATCACAACAAACCAGCAGAGGGCAGCACATATCTGGTCTCTAGAGGTTTTGCCTTTGTGAAGGATGATGGGAAAGGCACATGATCCCAGTAAAAGTTTCCACAGCATGTCCCTTATTTCAGCATGTGATTTTGTACAGCAGACAAGTACATTTTGCAAACTGGCTTGTGCAAACGATGTTGGCAAGACTTTAAAAGGAACCGTGGAAAAATATCGGAGCGTCTCCCTCCAGGGCCTACAAAGACGTGTGTATGCTTTTTTCATGTTTCAAGGTCAATCAAAAACTACACTGTTTTACTCAGGACTAACTATCGTAAGATCAAGGCCTGAAATCAACTGCAAATCTTTAGCGTAGTTGAAGTTTTCTGCAAGAAAGCTATTAGTGGAAAGTGAGAATGTAAATATTTTAAAGGACCTTCAGGCTAGATATACAAAACCACAATTTAGAATAGCAACATTAAGAGAACTACAAAAACTCATAACTGATTTGCATATATATGTTTATAGTGACCAGAGTTCAAATCTGAAACCTATAAAAAAGAATGCATGGATGGTTGTCCCTTTCATGGGAAAATGTATTTTACGAATTGTAACGTTTTCCAGGACCTTGAAAAATACGTACTTACATGATGGATGCTTGAAATCAGAGCAACATCTCTGCCATGTTTACTAATGGCATTCTTTGTGAAAGTTTGTGAGTGTAGGATAGAGAGACATTGCTGTTCAAATAATAAAAGGAACTGAGGTCATGAACATATTTAGAAGGGAGGGACTTTTCCTGCTTTTATGAACAAGAAAGAAGAAAGCGCTCAATCACTGCAACGCTAAACAAAAACCCTGCTGATGGAAATGAGGCAACTTTTATCTGGAGTGTGTTCAGCTCCTAAGAATCTCAGACATTACAAGTGGCTTTTGGAATTTGCTTACTTCAGAAACAATGTCAAATGTAAGAAGACAACAGCGCAGGAGTAGTTAAAGCTGCTAATTAAAATAAAAATAAGTTATACTGTCTCCACTGAGATCAAATTGTCTCTTTCTGAGTGTAATAGCTGAGGTTTGAAAACAAGTAGTGGAAATGGGTAAAAAAAAACCTGATAAACTACTGGGAGCTCCTCTCTCTTTCACATGCTCATTTCTACACAGAGCTGAGGCCCCCTGAGGCTCCGCTGACAGGATGTGACATTAAAACAGGGTCAGAAACAAACAAACTCTTCCCACTACATATCGCCTTCAACATGTTCTTTCGCCTGCAGTATTCATCCAACCGTCTGAGATTGAGAGCTTGTAACTCTGCAACTTTTAAAGGGAGATATGTTCTGGTGCACACCTTCTAAAACATGTCAACACAGCCAAATGGACTTTTAAAGCTGTGCATATTTGAGAGATGAATTATATATACCTAGCCACAAAGTGCTGCTTCAGCAAAGCCAAATGGACTCATGTAAGCTACTGACTGCAACTTTGGGTGATGATATATGCGTCAACATTACCAGTAATGGTCTCGGCATCTTTGCAGGTGGCCTTGATCTCCTCAAGTGCAGCAGGCACACTGACGTACTCCTCCTCCTTCTCCTCCCACTCTTCCGCACTGGCTAATAGCAGCTCTGGTCCGTGGAGCTCAGGTATGCCTCTGTGATCCGAGGAGTGTTCAGGGGCCGGGGCGGTGGAACAGGAATGGGTGTCGGGAGGCTGAGTCCTCGGGTCCAGCTTGGCGCTGAATGGTCACCGATTTAAAACAGGACTAGCCATGGAGTAAGCTCAGATCCACAAAAAGTCACACTTGATTTGTCTTGTGCGCATCTTTAAACCAGAGAGGTAAACGTGATTTCGCACTGACTCAGCAGCACAGGTCAGATGACGCAGCCGATGAACCTGGAGTGCTCACTCACTTTGGAGTTAAGAGGAGTCACTTCATACCTGGAAGAAAAAGAAGGGCGGAAACACAGAGGATAGGAAGAGTTTTTAAAATTTCACATCATTTATGAAGCCTGATTTATACAGAAAAAAATGGAGCGAGAATTTATGCCCAAACTCAGAATTTCAGTTCATCTCAGCCAGAAAACATCTGTTATTACTAAAAGCTATAAAGCTGCCAGATCAATCCACGTCATCTGCTGAATATGAGTCTGACAGGATAATTTTCTAAACACTTAAACAAAGAAAAGCACATGAATTAACTATTTCAATGCTGTCATCCAAGTTACAGCCTGTTATACACCCGACATCCTCAAACAATGTTAGCTTAGCATGTAGCACAAACATTATTCAGCTGTGTTAAGAGCAACAAACCAAAAAGTCTTTGTGAAAATGTAGACATTTAACATTTGTTAAAGTTTTGCGTCACATGGTAGAAACATTTTCAGTTTCAGTTGTTTAAAGTTCCTAAAATGAACTAAAATTGTGCATGTCTGACTAGCTGTTAGCATTCCAACACTGAGGATTTCTTCCCTTCCAACAAACTCACTGCACTATATGATTGTTCTTCTACACCTTAAAGGAATTGTTGCAGAAACGTTTCACATCACTTGGAACAAACTATCCATTTACATATGCCAGCTGTAAATGTATTTACTATGGAGAAGCAAGAAAGACTCCCTGTGTTTTTTTTCCCCATCAAAGCCTTCTTAGACAATGGACAGTAATTATTGGCGATGCTGATATGTAGACATGGACAAAGTTTTTATAGACACACTAATCTGCAACTGTCACATACACTGAACACATGGTCAAAGGGCAAATAATTATAGACAAGGTTTCACGTTCTAAAAATGTTGACAATTAACTTAATCATTTATAAAATAATCACAGCCACGACAGAAATAAAATATTTCAGTTTCTTTGTTGGGAGCAGTACAACATACGACATGTCTACTGATGAGACAAAAACATCATCACCTCACCTGAAACTGGTAATGTAAGTAGATGTGAAAAAAAATATTGTAAACATCAGCATCACTGGTGACAAATGTTATTTTTTTGCATTTTGAACTGAAAACATTTGTTACACACCATGCTCATTAATACAGATAGGGTGATCATTGATCCCCACTTTTACTTCTGATGTACATAATGTCCTGACTTGTTGCTGATTAACCTTTCGAAATCATTGTTCTCTAAAAGGAAACTTGGCGACCAAGTTAAAAGACAAATTTAAAGTAAAACAGAAATCAAATACCGTGCAGTAAGCTGTCATCCTATGCCAAAGAGAAACTGTTTTTATTCATACCAACCAATCAGTAAACACACTAACCACCCTTAAAGTCTCACAATATCATTATTATTCCCTGCAAGTATTAATCTACAACTATGCTTGTACGTCTGACAGGTTTTCCTGTTCCACTCTAGTTTCCTCTGAGACATATTGAGTTAGAACATATGGATCATAGTGGAAAGCAGAATTAGGCCACAGTTTCCATTATTTAGGCGCAAACAATATCCAAAAGCCCAAACACTGTTGCTAATGGCAACATACATAAAACACAAGGAAAATACTAGCTTCTTTAGGTCAGGACCCAAAACAGGTTTGTAAGACAGTGTTTTTATAAATCTACTGTTTTCTTTCAGAGTTACTGAACTGTTAAAAGGTAAAGCAAATGAAGGGTGTGCCACTGTTATACAGCCCATTTGTGACTGATATTCTGGCCAAACAACCATCCATTCAACAATACCAGGATCTTAAATGCTGTGACCATAATATCTCTACAGAATAACATGGTCGGGTGGAGTTTTAAAGGAAACTCCACATTACAGTGTGCCAGTGGAGCTAGAGAATACAATACTAAGTGCAGGACAAGGTGTTATTTTTATGTGTAAGAATACAACTTTTTTATTAACTTGTTCTTAGGATATGTTCATAACTGACAAGGTAAAGTTGTTTTTTTTTTCCGTTTTACAAAAATCTCTGTTTACAAAGCTAAGTCTATAACCTTTACTTTCTATCAGGCATTTCTACCTTTGAATCAAACAGCAATGAAAAAAAAGAAAAATGTCAACATAAAATATGATTGAAAACTTTAGTAAGGTAAAGTAGTGAGTAGTATTACTTTATCCGGTTCTAGCTCTAGTCATTAAATTTCTGATTTTAGCTGAAGACTCTCGACAAGATATTTAATCCAAGTCGTCTAGAAATGAACACACGTGATTAGTAATGCTTTCTGTTGCTCAGCCACTCCTTACTGTAGCTAAAGCCCTAACAATTCGCACAGTCTGACAAACCACAAATATTCATTTTCAGTTCCTCAAAAAAAAAAGAAAAAGAAAACTAGAAACGCACCACCCAAACTTTAGCTGGTAACTCTGTTAAACTTATTGTACTCCCTTCTGAACTTATCAGGTTCACCTCTGTGCTCTTTAAGTTTCACAACTTGCACTCTGTCAGACCTTGAGTTCTTCAGCAGCACAGAAACCGCAAACACGCCGAAAACAAACCTATTTTCACAACATAAGATCCCATACCCTGCAAAGAAAAATCTGACGAGGCCCACAGGAAGCGCTGTCATGTTGTGTCACATACAGAAACCTAAGTGAGTTACAGCACACAAATCCTTTTCAATGTGAACTCTGAGCTGCAAGGTCAGCACAACATGCTAGATGAATATCGTCAAACAGAGCAAACGCACAGTGGTACAGGATGTGTGGAGTGGTGCGATCTGTTCTTGTGTATTATCAGTGTCCCAATGATCAAAGCCTTTAAATGAGATCCCTAAGTTAATGATATGATATGTACAGTAGGGCAAATAATGTGAAAAGCACACAACATGAAGTGCCAATAAAAACATGGACAACACAATGGTCCAAATTTCTTATCCGATAATCAGGACGTTCTGGTTGAGCAGCCTTCCATCGTTTTAACATTAAAATACCAATTAACTTAACTATGCAGCTGACCGGGGTCTGTATGAGAACAGGTTCTTATCGGTCAAACAATCAGCCTGGCTAAAAGGTTTATACCATTAGCCTGTGTGCTGCTAAGCACACACCCCCAACAGTCAATACAACAGGCTGCAGCAGCACTCTTTACAACCCCAGAGATCAGATGTGTCCTTGCTCCAGGAGATCTCCAAACTTTCAAAAGCAGATCATGCAACACTCATTAAAGTCCTGAGTGTTCATAACAGCTGAAATATGAGCTGGTATGAAAAACTTGATCAAGTGGTGTGATGACAGAATTGTGTCGACATACTACAACTGATAAAGTGTCACAGAAGTGAAGTCTAAAAGCAGGAAACACAGAGCTACCCTATACAAAGGCAACTTCCGGTTGTATTTGTTGTAAGCTGAGAAAAACAGCAGATGTCCTTCTTATGCATCTTTTTTTTCTTTTTTTTTTCTCCGAAGAGTTTTTGCGGCGCTAGTGGCTCGTATTTTTTTTTTAGACAGTAGGCAGACAGGAAGAAGGGTGAGGAGAGGGGGGAAGACATGCGGCAAAGGTCGTCGGGACCGGGAGTCGAACCCGCGACATCCGCGTCGAGGACTAAGGCCTCCATCCCTGGGGCGTGCTAACCCCCTGCGCCACCACAGCATGCCCCTCTTATGCATCTTTGAGACAGGGATAATAAAATTTTGCCTCATGGGGCATTTGCAGCCCTATGAATGGTGGAATCCTAAAATGGGCCAAATCTGGTCTCTACGCTGAAGTGATTGATGGAGACTACTTTGTCTTCTAGGGAGAAATTTTCAGGCATCTTCTTTAAATAAATTTTAAAAAAATGATAGGTACAACAAAAGGCGCTTCTCTTATCATCTAGGTTTCTGCATTCATCTTAATTTTGTATTAAACAGAACCACAAATATCTGGCAATGTTTGACTTGACTTTCTGTCAGGTTCCTCAAGAGATTTCAGGCATTCGATTCTGGTACACTCTGAGAAAAATACAGTTATTTTACACAATGTGAACCTGTGATATGAAGGTCAACTCAGGAAGCTCCATATTCACCATTATCCACTTTGTGATCAATGGGTCCAATCGATATCCCATTGTGTCGTCTGTGACACATGGAGAGCTGATAATGGCACAGGGGTGAGTGCTACTACATTTAAATTTTATCTTATGAATATCAGTGGGTTGGCTGTACAGTTGGACCAGAAGTTTACATACACCAAATAAAAATGCCCAGACACCTCTTCTCCTCACTGTCTAAAACGAAAGACCAAATTTCTCTTGTTTTAGGTCAGTTGGAATGACCAAAATTATTTAGACGATCAAAATGCCACAATAATGAAAGAAGTAATATGCAAGAATACATCTTCATAATCTGAAGTTTACAAACAGTATGATTTTCTGCCTTTTTAAGGAATGAAAGGTAGCCCAGAAGATGATGTCATGGCTTTGGAAACTTCTAAGAGGTCAACTGACGCATTTGAGCTAATTGGAGGCACACCTGCATTTATGGTCCACTTTAAGGCCACACCTGGAACACACTGCTTTCCTGTTTGACACGACGGGAAAGTCAAAAGTAATCTGAGGAGAATTGTGGAGCTGCACAAGTCTGGCCCATCCTTGGGAACAATTTCAGGATGCTTGAAGGAGCGGCTTTCATCTGTTGAAACAATTACAAGCATGTCTACACATGATGGAAATGTCCAAACATTGTGTGTTTTGGTCTTGTTTTATACCCCAGAACACAAGCCAAAGACCTTACATGAAGATGTAAGAGTGTCATTATTCGCAGTGAATGGGCAGAAAGGCCACTATAGCCAGGATGAAGCCTTTACTCCAAAAGAAACAAGCCAAATCACAGTGTGCAAATGCATACTGGGTCAAAGACCTACATTTTTATTTGGTGTAAAATTCTAAGTTCGACTTATATTGTAGTTCATATCAGAGTCAAAAACTCAAGCAATGAAGGCAGCGAAGACCATCACCACACATAAGCAAGTACAGCAATTGGTTGTCATGGACACTGAATAGAGACTGGACATGAGATATTGTTGACAGATTTATTAGGCAAATCCAACTGCTGCTCAGGAGACTTAGTCAAGCATTTCTGATATCCATGAAGGCCACCAGTTCATGCTGCACAAAGTTCTTTGCGAACTGAAATGTAGCTAATAAAATGTAGGACAATAACTAGTTTAACTTGACCAACGCTGATACTGTCCTGTCCTCAAACAGAGTAGTCATCAGATGTGGGAGTATTGCTGAGAAACTCCCAAGAGACAAACCATGTCATTGATAAAAGCTTTGTGTAGTCTGTTTTTGAGAAGTATGTATCATAGCTACTGTAAGTTTTTCATATAAATTGTAATCGGAATGAGTTGTAGGCTCATGCTTTGCATTGGCTATGCAGTTAAAGATTTTGAGGTATCTTCGTTTCACGAGAGCGAAAATCCTTCCAGTTCTGGTTCCTTATTATTTACATCGCAGTGCAAAAGGTCTGTGAACATCCCTATTCTCCTGACCTTCAGGAGATAAATAGTAATTTGCTTCATCCTCAATTTGAACTGAACAAGAGGCAACATGTTCAGACAAGACAACATGGATTGTGTAACTAGAAAGGTACACATTAGTAGGAGTGGAGCAAAGTCTCTGTTGTTCATGTGACAGCTGTCTTTCAGAGCTGCCACAGAGTCTCAGCACCTTATCAGTGGTTTGAGTATTATACGTTTCCAGGTGTGAACAGCGGTAGGTTTACAAAGAGTAAACACGACTGGATTCTGTGTAACAAGACAGCCAGAACTGAATATCTCATTCTGTTTAATGCATACCACATCACAGTAGTTTTCATGTCTATGAGTTACTTCTCCATCAAGCAGAAATGGTTTTCAGGCAGTTTTCCTCCTCCGAACAAGATAAAAAGAAAGAAAGAAAATCTTTTTTTTTTTTTTAAATCATGGCTTTCATATCCGTCCTGCTTCATTTTAATTCTTCACAATACTCTGTGTAGTTAACACTTTGCAAGGCCTCATTTATTCATCAATATCCAGCTTCCAATGACAGCCTCTAACATGCATTTAAGCTATTCTGAAGTGATGTTATATTTACCCTGTAGAAGTCTTAGGAGTCCTTTAACAGCTCATGTAAACAACAAATACACACCCTCATACACTATCACTGTCTACACCACTGCAGTGACAGAATGTGTAAAACAAAAATGTAAATGGGACCCACACAAAAGGCTGCAATTATATACGAGCATTGTGTCATTATCTAGGACTGCACAATATCAGGATGACATAATTGCTCTATAATGGTTTAACTTTATTGCAATGACAACATTGGATGTGGTTAACAAACATTTTCCGCAATCCTCCCTCTTTTTGTCATCAAGATGTTGCCACCATAAATATGAATTTATGGCATCTCAGCACTTTATATCACAAGGTTCTTCAACATCAGTCCTTGAGAGACCATGTATTACAATTTTGAAGTACATTCCTGCTCGAAATGGCCGAGCTACTTCCTTAGCATGCCGCTACGTTCTGCAGAGGTCTGGTAATGAAGCATCCATGTGATTCTGGTGTGCTTTATCACCAACACATGTAATAGTTGCAAGACAGTAGCTCTCCAAGACTGGAGTTGGGGACACCAAATGTATCAAGTATAAGTATGAAGGCTATAATAACAACAATAACCTTTATTTAACCAGATACAAAAACCTCCTTGAGATCTAAAATCTCTTTTTTTTTAAGATAGCAGCACTGTTTACAAATATCAATACTCACAAAAGTCAATTTATCAGAAAACATACTCTATTAGCATTCAGAGTGTGAATACTAATAGTTATTCATATGAAAGCCAACCAAATATTATACAAAAGCTTCCTGAGACTCGCCACAGTAGGATGCAACAGTTTACGCTGACATCAATGTCTTAAGAAAGGGCGGTGATTATTATATTAATGATAGCAATAAACTAACATATAATTAAGAAAAAAATTTAAAAATCAGCTCGTTTTCAGCAGCAGCTGGTGGTTATGAGCTCATAATTCAGAGCTCATAGGGAGTGCTTTGGACAACTATGCATGTATCGGTGTTCGTGTTATCAAGGATCCTCTCAACTTCAGGTGACCCGTGCATAGAAAAAACAGCAGGAAAAAAAAAAACATGGCACACAAAGCACTGCGCCCATGTTACAAACTACATAAATGTCTCTCTGCTAAGCTCCGTTTCCTAACACCACGTTGGGAAATGTTACCAAACAGACCTGCGCTGTGTTAACAAGCCGATTACGTCAGCGGAGAATGTATGAATCTTTGTGTGCACGGTGATGCAAATTACAGACAGAGAGTGGTTGGAGATAAAAGGAACATGAACAAAAAGGAGAAAATCTCGTCTGCCCTTCGTGTCCATTTAGTGTCTCTGATGTGTTTCGTTCAGCTGCGCTCACAGAGACCTCACAAAAGGTGCATGGCAACAAGCCTTTTGTTTTCCCCTTACACGCTCAAATTTGGCTAGCTTGTCTTGCCAGACAAAACATATCTGCCACCATTACTCATAGGGAAACACAGCCTTTACAGGAAGAAAACACAAGAGAAGTAGGGAAGCTGGTTGATGGATTTTAAAATTCACCAAATCACGTGATAAAAGGGGGTCAAAATATCCTTTTTCTCAAACTCCGCCACTCATTTCTTGATGGAGTATAACACTTTTAGGCCATGGCACTATTGAAAAATGAAAGTGAGGTGTTTTGGAAATGACAATGTTCAACTATTTTAATAGCAACCTGCTTATTAGCTCCAGTAAACGGACCTGTACTTCAGAAAGGAAGAAGTGATGTTATAAATAAAGAACTGAACGGAAACAGTGAGGTACTGAGAGATGTTGTGCCTGTGCAAAATGTACTCACACAAATGAGACCAAACTTCAACTTTTGGGTCTACTTACAACAGCCCACATTTTCCCAGCGGTTGCTGATTTAGTTCAGGTCATGAACTGCAACACAAGTAATTTAGCAGCTTCTAGTTTCACCGTAAAAGTATAAATCCAATTCTTCATCCATGTTATTTTTAAGTGGCATGACACAGTTCTGGCAGGTTTCCATGAAGGAGATGGGGCCTGTCCCTGGGTCCCTCTGTGACAGACCGTGTACAACTCAAGCATTTGCAATGGCACGGAGTGAGAGGGTCAGCTGCGCATGCGCTACGATTGATCTCTTCAGAAAAACAAGACCAAACAGATAAAGTAGAAGAATCAACATGGTCCCTCACTACTATCCACACAATCTACAACGCTTCAGTGAGTGAGCAGAACAGCAGCAGAGCAATTACAAGCCAATACATGTGAAATGCTGGAATACTGAACCAAATGTGCTGTATTGAAAGGTAGATTAGCTGGTCTTCCTCTAAAGTCATTTAAATTTGACTAACTAATCCTCTTCTTACTTTCTGTTACATTTGCTGTATACATGTACATGTTTTAGAGCTTTTCGCAGCAGCATTCCCCCCGGTTGTGGGTGAAAAGTTGCATATTTTTGATATCACACAAATAACCAAAACTTACCGAGCCACATGTCTTTGAATACACGAGGCTTGGCTGTGTGAATGTTTACAATACGTTGGTGACGGTGTCCAATATTAACACCCGACCAGTCTGTGTTTTATCTGACCTTCAGGTTACGTGTTTGGAGTCCAGTCCAGGTCGTGTGAACACTCTCTGCAGACACAGAGGAGACTGTGAGCCCTGCTGTGTGTCAGAGTACGGCTGACAGCATGTGAAGCGTCCACAGATCATGTGCCGTTAGTTGGCAAACTAGCTGGAACCTTATTTAGCTTCTTAGAATTGGCTGAGAGAGAGCCACCGCTTCAGCTGTGCAGCCAATAAGTGCAAAAAAACAAAAACAACAACAAAAAAACCCCCAAAAAACGGACAAAGTTAATCATTTTCAAGGGTTGGTTGTAAATCAACTATACCAAATATACATACATTTAGGGTTGTTTTTAAGGTCTGACTTGTTGATATTTAATTGTCAGAACTATAACACACCAGAAAAAAGTGCAATGGATATTTTGACAAAGATATTTACTTTAGATTTAACATTAAAAAAGAGAAATCACAACATATTCCTCGATTTATGCCTCAAAATATAAAACAATATGCAATCACAATACCTTTGGTGAACATTGCCATGTCACTACTTGCGATGGACATTTGTCCTCTCAGGTTCCTTTTGTTCATGATTGGCTTGCAAATTTAAATTTGAATAAATATCTACCTTTGTTCGTTTTCATTTGCATAGTAAAGACAGATTTAGGTCAGATTTGTGCCACGATCGTTTCAAGTCACTTGAGCCAACATAGTCCAAATGTACTAATAAAATATGTCCAGAACTTTACTGAAACCCCTACACTTCGATAACGCCTGACAACTTGATCACTTATAATCTCAGTGAAATCGTCAGAATGTCTTCTAAGAGTGAACGGAAGAAGCCGATACCATCCTTGGAATAACACTTTTTACGGGTTTTCTGGACATCAACATGATTTTCCTTGGCAAAGATCGGAGAAAGAGACAGAATAACATCCTGATTAGAGGTTCGCCGATGAGTTCCTACTTCCTAAACTTTGCATCAAAGTACTCATCCTTTGGTTCAACACATAAAACTTTCACATTTACTTTTACAATCTAAAATGAGTAATCAAACAATGAAATACTTCTTACTGCTTTGTGGCGTAAAAGCTCCCAGAAGAGAGAAAGCAGCTCCGTTTTATCTTCACCGGTGGGGGACTCTGCTTACTGAGCCGTGATGCTCGAGTCTGAACGATCACCATCAACTAACTGGAACTAAAGTATCACCACTAACAACCATAAATATTAAAAAACGGATGCAAATTCTATCCCTAAGTAAGAAAGATACATATTCTATACACTTAGCAGCTTGTTTTCAGTTTATATATATATATATATCAATGACTTATTTAGCAGAAGTAAGGAGCCGCTTGTTGAACACGCTGTTTAGAGCCGCGTCAACCGCAAGAAACGAAGAGTTAGTTCCTGTTTGAGAATTTTCAAAATAAACTGCATCCTAAACCATCCAACTTGAATTTTATTTTCTAGTCTAATTTGAAAAACAGTTTATCTTGGTTTAACAGTAACACAGGTAGACAGACAGTTAGACAGACAACTATAAACTTTGCCTTTGAGCCAATTAAAGATGGGCATCATAAGAACAGTGTTCAAAGACTTTTGTATATTTTGCAGTCTGACAGTTTTGTCTAAAACAGACTTTTAGAAACAATTTGAATGATCCTACAGTGAGGTCACGTAATCAAAGAGTTTGGTCCAAATTGTTTCCTTTTATTTTAATTACTGCTACTGTTTCTTCAAATATAAAACTCCTTCTACAGTAGGACATGAAAGGTTTTTTTGTTTTTTTTTACATAAACCAACTCAAAATCAGGGGAATGTGAGGTCAGGTGGCCGGGATGAACAAAACATTTACTCAGTAAGTTCTGCATAGAGCTGCCACGAGTTTGATTCTCAATAACTGCCCCATAACAGGGCTCTAGTGCCACAAAATCCTTAAAAAACAAACAAACAAAAAAACTAAGTTGTGATTACAAGTTGTAAAAATGACAAAGATTTATTAAGTAGAATTTTAATTTCTTGGACATTTGAGTAAGCACTTTCATTTTGTGTGTTGTTTGTCCAAAAAACAAAACAAAAAAAACAAAAAAAACAAAGTCTTGTAATTATGGAAATATTTCAACCACAATCTGCAACCATATTATATTACCTCATTATATTAAAGCGCCAATGCATTTTGTTTCCGATTTTAGCCTGTGAGAGTTATCTCTGTCTATTATCTCTGACGGCCACATCAAGGCCTAGATACTTTGAAAATCACTATTGATTTATTTTATTCTATTTAGTAAAATAAGTCATACTTCAATTAGATAGATCAGACAACGTTTTTGGCTTTACAGAGGCAAAACACAGCGGCTACTTTTATTTTGTTGAATAAAATATGCCTACAGGAAGCTGTTCCGTCTAGTGCCATTGTGTAGCCTTACTGGTCGGTACATTTGAATTCTGGAGAGTATCAGGAAGAAGTCTGGTGCCCCCTAGCGGAGGTTGGTAACTACCTTGAGCAAACTTGCTGTAACTACAAGCACACGGTGTTTGTTTCCCTACTAAAGCATAACTTCCCCATGTGTCTTCATACGTGTATGAATATACTCAAGCACTGATTGCTCCCATAACTTGGTTGTTAGCCAAAATAATCGCCGCTGTTTTACGATACATGTCGCCAAAATAAATAAATAAATAAATGAATAAATAAATAAAATTGTGGACCCCCCCCCCACCCCCCCCTCGCCAAACATTTTCTATATTTTTTTATTCTTCCCCATGCTTCGTCTGTTGTCTGCAGTCTGGTATCCTAGCAACGCAGGAATATTCCAGTTACGCAGGGGGTGTGGAACAAAACCATTAAAGCGCTTTTAATAAAACAGAAGTTTATCCTGAATATTATGCCAAAAAAAATGTCCAGCCCACGTAAACACGCTTCTTAATACACATTTCATAACCACAACAAGCAAAGTGAATCCTAATATTCAGATAAATAATTACAAACCTCCCTCTTCCAGCCGGAAATACGTGGTCCATGAGGCTTCCGCTGACCAACAGCGGGTTGTTGAAGAGGTAAGTTTGAAGGTAGTTGAAAACAATAGACTGCTCAACACCATAGTCTGAAATACTATAGTCACCATTAAATTAGCACAGGGTTAATGCTAATATATTAGTTTTTTAGTGTTTACCAGGGTTTTTGTCGAGTTCGGTTACCTGCGAATTCGGTGTCATAGTAGCTCACCGTTGGTGTTTCACGCAAACAGTTAACGCCTGACAAGAAAACGTCACATAATATTCACCGCATACACGTTAGCTGTTTTAGTAAACTAAAACGACACAGTTTTAGTTTAATAATATATGTGTCAGCATGTGTTACTGCTGACTGTGTGGAGAAAGTCCACTTTCAAACTTTTGCATCCTATTGTTTCTATATTTGTTTGTCAAATAATAATATCAGTTGATACAAATGTAACATTAAAAGTTGAAAATTGATTGAATTTTATGCTAATAAGGAGTGTTTGTAAACTTTTAATCATTCTGAGAACTGGTAGACCTGATGTCAATTGCTTTCTGCTAATGCCTCGGCTTTTAAGAATAGCACCTTGTATTTTGTTCTTTTTTTCCAGAGGAAATGGAGAACTTCATCCTTTATGAGGAGCTTGGCAAAGATGGCAGCTTTGTCGTCTATAAAGGGAGACAAAAGAGCAATCTCTGCTACGTTGCCATTATCTGCACAGACAAAACCAAGAGACCCGAGATCACAAACCATGTATTTTAACTATGCCTAGTCATGTTTCATTTGTAATTTTTTTCTAATGCTAATTTTATTGTAAAGTTTAAATGACATAAAGTAATGCATTAGTTAATTATGAATCCCTAAAAAAATATCAGTGCACAAAATGTTTAAGGTTTTGTTGATGCAAGTTGTATTTCTCTCCTGTAAGGTACGACTGAGCCAGGATCTGGATCATCCAAATATTGCACGCTTCTACGAATGGTTTGAGACAAGTAAGCACCTCTGGGTGATAGTGGAGCTCTGTACAGGTCTGTAATTTCTCATTTATTCCCAAATAAATATTGGATTTTTTAAATATTGGAGATGGAATGGAACGAAAGTACTTACCCTTCTGTTATACTTACTTTTGCTTTTTAAACGTTAATGTCTATGCTATTACCTTCTAGGCGGTTCCCTGGAGTCTGTAGTCGCTCATGATGGAAATCTGTCAGAAGATATTGTGAGAAGGTTTGGATGGGACTTGGTCAAAGGATTAAGATACATCCATGAATTGGGAATCATCCTGTCAGACTTCACCCCTGCAAAGGTTTGCATGTGCAATTATTTTGATCCAAAACCAACATTATAACATGATACGTATTTAAATCGATGATACATGTTTTTTTTTTCTTTAGGTTCTTCTAGATGGTAGCGGCATTTTGAAGTTTAGTAACTTCTGTCTGGCCAAGGCCGAAGGAGAGACTCTGGAGGACATTTTTACAACACTTTCTGCATCTGAGGAACCAGAGGAAGGAGACAACAAGAACATGAGACCAAGAGTGCAAGGTCAGAGCTTAACATTGATGTATGATTAATGAAGGACATGTGGTAATATAGACCTTTTTAAGATTTTTTCAGATCAAGTTGGACTGTACAAACTATGCAGGAACAAAATAATTTGATTCCTGGAAAACAACAGTATTTACAGTACTGTGCGACATTCTCGAATCACCTCTGTTTTATGTTTTGTGACAAAATACATAGTTGTTTTTTGACAATAATGATCTTTTGTAGATATTTTTTTGTAAAGCTGAAAGACGCCCTATCTAGAGCAGTTGATCTCTTTTTGTAACGTGTTTCAAAAACGTCACGTTGGTCTTATTGAGCAAGAAGAATAACAAAAATCATGGAAAACATTACATTTCGCATGTACTGGGTTCTCACTTTTGAGGACATTTTATACTGTGGATTTTGCATACAGCAAGCAACATGATTTCAGTTATTTTTCTAACTGTGTCTGCATGATTCTGTTGCATATTTCTAGGTTCTTCAACCTACAGTGCTCCAGAGGTTGTGCAGGGATCAGAAACCAGTAGGAGATCTGATCTCTGGGCTCTCGGTTGTGTGCTCTACTATATGTACACTGGTACCCACTCACACATGTTTACAAAGTAACACATTCACATATTGAAAAGTAAAAATGAATGAATATGTATGATGAATTTTCTCTTGCGCTGATTTGCTTTGTCTTTTTATATTATAGCTTGAAACTGAACTGAATTTCTGATTCTAATATTTGCCAAAAGAAATGGGAACATTTTCACACTTTGTAAGCTTATATTTTATTCACAATGGATTGCAGTAAACGTATAACATTTTTAAATTAAGAAATTGTACCATTTTCAGAACAGGTGAGGAGCTGAAGCTGAAGAGATCCTAAAATAGTAAGGGCAGGGGAGATTTAAAGCTGTTACAGTAAGTGGTACAAATTACTAACAGGTGGATGAGCATTTCAGCAAATAATTAGGTTGATTGGGAGCAGATTAGCATGAGGTTTGGGTGTAAAATTAGCAACTTAGGCAAAATTCTTCACATGTGAAGATGGGGAGAGGTTCACAAGTCTATGAAAATATCTGAATAATATTCGCAAAGTCACTTTGGGACAAAAGTGAGCATTGGTCTTAAACTGGCACTGCCTAAGAAAACACCCAGTCCTTTTTCTGTTACAAACATCACTTGGACTGCTTGGACTCAGGGACCCTTCAACAAATCGTCATCTGTAAAAACATTTCCCCATGCCATCCACCAGTAAAGCTTAATCAGTCAAATAAGCCATAAACAATCTGTCAGAAACGCTGCCATTTTTAATGGACTGTGGCAAAGTGGGAATTTTACACTTAATCCATAGTGTTGTAGTTTCTGAGTGCAGAACCTCTTAACAATAAAAACATTTGGTGCATCGTGACATGAAGGATCTGAGACAGAAGATACAGGACTGTTGAACAGCTACAGCAACTGGTCTCCTTGGTTTCTAGATGTTTGTGGACTGTTGTTTAAAGAAGACATGCTTCTCTGTGGCTAACATGCCCTTGTTCTGCCTTTTGGAGATGTGCTGCTACCATCAGTCTCAGAAGTACCTTTTATTTTCTAAAAATCTTGCAGTTTCTTAAATTATATACTTATGATTACCAAAACATGTTACTTGGAAATAATATTTGGTTTTATGGAATTTGAAAACCTTTGCACTTGTATTTTTTGTATGTTTTACATAATCCTTTTTGTATTTGGGGGTTGTTACTGACTACTTGTTTTCCAGGTAAACCTCCTTTCTGTTCTGATGACCACACTGAACTGACAGAGATGATTTTGCATCAGGAACCGCCACCTCTAAGACAGAAAGGTAATATGCTATGTATCAAACACAAGCTAGCACATGAACCTACAGTTAAGCTTCAAAGTTAAGGCTAATGTTAATTATGTCCCTTGGCATTATTTAGAAATGTCTTATTCAACCAAGAAATTTATTTCTGATATGAATTGGGAAAGATGTATAACTCTTTAAAGTGACTATCAGTTTTGGAAATAACACATTTTTATTTTCTTTATTTTTCATTTACATTTTAACAAATGTAAAGGCAGGTCACAAAGTACTCTCAATATTGAGGGGATACATTTTTATTTCCATCACACCAGTCATATCCTTAAAGTTGTTTTTTTTGTTGTTGATTTATTTTTGGTGGGGAACTCTTTCTGGTTGGAAGGCCTCCATGCTGTCACCATAAGCTTTAGCTCCCTCCAGCAGATCAGAATCTGGACTCTAACTGGGCCTCTCAAAATTCTTACTTTTAGTCAGAAGTTAGCAAAATTAAAAATATTACTTTAAACCTAAATCTGTCAGGGGTAGGACTAATTTAGGGTCTTACTGTATATAAAGTGTTACATTAACTTATTTAATCTTTTCCAGTGTTTCTCCCAAATCCTCCCAGTCAGGAATTCCAGAGCCTCCTGAAAGGTTTATTAAATAAAAACCCAACCAAGAGGTCAGACCCATTGATTTTTCATTGAAGTAATAGGTTTGAAATATTAATTATATGTATTTATATAATTTTAGCAATCAGATATTTTGTTTTGGATTTTTGCACACAGCAGACAAGCGCTCATTTCTCAAAATTATTTAAACTTTTTTTAAATCTAAACATACATATTTTTTGGTCACAAATCTAACATTTTTTGTCCTTCAGAAGATGATGGCTATAATTTTGTATTAAAATTTTCCAATTGTTCAGTGGATTCTGACTGTGGCTACTTCCGTTGAAGTCATTTTTGGTTTGCCAGTGTTGAGTTGTGTGAACTATTTTTCTTCCTCAGGATCAGCTGTTCGGAGTTGGTGGATCATCCTTTCTGGACTCAAGTAAAAATGGAAGAACATGATGCAAAATATGAGGAAGCTGAAGATGTCAATGGGTACGAAAAACAATTCTGTGATGAAGTTGACTCTATTATCATGGGATGTGTAGATATATTTCACCCCCTGTAACAATTGTCTAATATTTTAATTTTTTTTGCAACATTTTTGTAAAAATGGTGAGGCTGTCATTTGTTTGAGAGGCTTTGATTAAATTATTTGATGCATTTTTATTTTTTTACAGACACAAAAGGACACACAGCCCTTTTCTTGCTGAAAACTCAGTCAGTCAACCCAGTAGCCACTCAGCGATTAGCCAGACAGGTTTTAATGTCTCAAAGAAATCAACATCTTCTCATACGACAAATGTAGCCGACAGGCCGTATGACACAGAATATGAAAGCCAACAATCTGTTACACATGTGTCTGGTGGAAGGTTAAATTACAAAAACTCAAATAAGGAAGTGAGATGTGGAAAAACAATGGCGGACCAAGTTGAGACAAGAGATCTGTCTCAACCAAAGCAGGGAGATCCACAGCCCACTAAACCATATATGACAGGTAACAGATTGTGTTTGGTTTCAACAGTTTAATGGCGTGGCAGTTCCTTACTTGGACCCGAGAAGCTTTGTTCTCTTACAGTATACAAATTTAGCATGACATCATTTGCCTTTTACACTAAGCAGTTTGAGTTATTTCTAAATCAAGATGGTATTTCTGAAAAAAAAAAATAAATCTAAAATTAGGTTATATGCAATTCTTTCTTTAACTCTCAACTTTTTTTTGACTAATTTATTTTGCATATATGTGTGATGATAAAAATACAAATTTGCCCTTTTTCCAGGTAATGTTCTAGGGCTGAAACCAAAGAACGGGGTGGATCAAGACAACACTGATACAATCTTTCTACTTAGGTATTTTTGTTTAAAACATGTATAGAAATATTTTTCAAAAGTATTCTGCAGTTAAACTTCATCAAAACTATTTGGGGACATTGATCTGGAAGTAATTTGATTAATTAATTTCTGAAAGCATAACTGTAGCCCATGTGTTACCAGTGGAGTTTCAATATCTATGAACAGTTCAGCTACAAAAAGTTTCATTCTTATTTGTCCATTGTTGCTTATTGTTTATTGTTTGTGGTTTTTCATAGCAACTCAAGAAACCAATGCAGTCTCTCTGACCCATCAAACCAGAACTCTGAGCTTGAGGTAAACGTTACTTTACATACTGGATTCACAGTTAACTTTACTAGGGCCATCTGTGAAACCTCTTCCTAACACAAATGGCAAATTGTCAGTTACGTGGTGTCATTTTAATACATTTAGATATGCAGGTATGCAGATGTCTGCTTGACAAAGTTCTAATCAGGCATCAGAATGGGGGAGAAAAAGGATCTAAGTGAATCTTGATTCACTTAAACTAATTCGGTTCAATAGAGTACCCTTGGGATGGAACAGGAGACTCCCTGCATGGATATTCAGCAGACATTTGTCACAATATGAACCAAAATGTCTGAATGTTTCTTAACACCTTGCTGATTCTATACATTAAAGAGTCAAGCAAGAGCTGTAGGTGTAAGGGGTCAACACAGTAAAGAGTCAGTTATCTGATTTTCTCCCCACTGTTTTCTATTTTAGATTGTCACCGATACCGGCGTTGCAAGCTGTGTGAAGCACCTTCTACACGCCGAGTTTGACCTGAGTGTCACCCGAATCATTGACAATCCAAAGGTATGGAGATGGAGATGCTGTACAGGGTGTACAGGCTAAATCCTTTAGGATCAAGTATCACTATAATTAGCCTTTCCGTTGTTTTGTCGTAAATGAGTGTTTCAATTGAAAAACGCTTTATGTTAATCCCAGAAGAAATTCACTGAAGACAATTGAAGGTTTTCTTCTGGAATCGTTTTTGCTTTGTGAATGTGAATATTGATAGCACAGTCGCAAGGAAAAAGTGAACAAAACAAAGCAACAAAAAGTAAGATGGTCGCAAACTGAAGTTGGTGTTTTTGTTTTTTTATCCCAATAATGACTTTAACAGATACTTAAGAGTACTCCTGTACGATTTGATCCCAAAAACCTCTGTGTACCAGCATATTCAGGTATGTTGTCTTAATTTGCATCAATAAAGTTGAATATATAGCACAAGATTATCTCAAAGTTAAATCTTTTCCCTCTTGTGTAGTGGAGAAGCTGCTTTCTCTGAGTGATGACGAGTGGACTGGTTTTCTGCTACAACTTCATTCATGCTTTGAAGAAAAGAAACCGTCCATGCCACTCGCCTCCTCTTCTGCTCTTCCTCAGTCTACAGCTGTTCGTTGTAGACTCAACCTGCTGTGCTACCTCTGCTGTATAGTTGGCCACACAGTTATTGCTGATAGGCTGATTAACTCAACACTGGTAGGAAAACATTTACTTCAGCTCCCTTTTTGGAATGTAGCTTGAGTGGGTTTATTGACCATAACTGTGTATTTTGAAATAATATTTAGTGTCTCAGCATACAGTAGCATGACAGTGTTAGGAACTTTGCGGTCACCAGTGCTATGTTTTCTATTCTATGTTTTAGGATATCATCAGGGGAATTTCAGAACTTCAAATTCTAAAAGGGAAGAGTCGTATATCACATATTTTTCAAACACAGAAGTAGGCCTGTCGCTATAAACGATAAATCGATTAATCGTACGATAAATTAAAACTATCGACGTCATTTTAATTATCGGCATTATCGTCTCTGCCGACCTTTTTCTCTTTCTGTTGATGACACCGAATGAAAAAAGGCTTAACTCCGGTGCTCTCCACTGACTCCTCCCTTCCTCATTTCCTTACTGTAAAGCCCAGCGCACACTACACGATCTTAGAGCTGTCGGCCGATTGTCGGCCCATTTTCAAAACCTGACAGATCACACATGAGCCGACAGAAATCCTAGGTATAACGGTTCGATCGGGTTCGTTCCTGCCGTGTGGTGTCCAACAATGGGCACAAAATAATGGCTACAAGTTCAGTTAACTAATTTTAAAACCAGGCATTAATCAGTGCTTTACTACAATCTACCTGCAATGCATGTGGCTAGTGTCAGCGTAAAGTCCTGACTGAATGAAAATCATTAGAACCTATTTACGTCACCTTAACGAAGAACAGCTGAAAAGTTACCGGGTTTATCAACTGCGGTAGCAATTTCGCTCCAACTCCTCCTCTTGTCATTTCTATATTCTTTGCATGTTGAATAAACATTAATGTTGTTTCCAAGTCGGCTGGACTTCGGGTTGCGCCGTGTCAGCTGTTTGGGATTCACCGACGTAATTTCCCCTCAGAAAACACGGAGGAGAATCCGAGCTTTCTGATTGGCTACCTGTCACATTCAACAGGCTGCGTTAAAGATCCCAGTCGGGAAAAACCCTGATTTAGATCGGAGCGGCAACGAGGATCTACCGTAACACACCACACAATCTTAGAAAGACCAAAGGTCTAAGATTGTTGTAAGGGGAAAAATAGGAGCAAAAATCATATAGTGTGAACTATTGCATCAGGTAGTCGATGTGCCCATCTTCTCTATTTAAATCTAATTATTACTGAAGGGCAACATAATATACAGACTTCATAATCTGCACTCTTTGGGTTGAATGCAGTATTTATTTCCACTTTGGCTTTATGTTGTTTAGTTTTTATCAAGTACATTTTTTGTTAATGGAGACTGAGAATCCATTTTGTTTTTGGTTGTTTTGTTTATTTTGTTTATCAGCTCCAGTGTTAAATATTCTTTTGAAAATAAAGTGTATCTATCTTTGGCAGGAAATCACATGCATTATTAAGTCATTTCCATTAAATCAGTGTAAAAAGGTCTTCAAACAATATTATCGTTTATCGCAATAATTTTTTGAGACAATTAATCGCTCAGCAAAATTTGCTATCGTGACAGGCCTACACAGAAGGTTATATTTCACAGATTGAATTCTGTAAATTTAGTTGATTATAGCTCACAGATAATAAAAACAAGAATTCAGTGTTTCATAAAACTAGAGTGCTATAAAAAACAAAAAAAAAAAATATTTTAACTTTTTGACTTTCTTCAAAGACTTCTTGCAACAAAGGCTGGATTTACACAAATAACACTTCTGTGTTAAACTTTATTCATATGAGTTTTTCCAGCCTGTTAGTTACTTCTCCACAGCTTTATCTTTGACCTGTCTGCTGTGCTCTTTGGGCTTCATGGTGCTATTTGCTCATTAATGTTCTCTAACCTCTGAGACCTTCACAGAAACTCTGCAGTAATTCTGAGATCAAATTGCACAGAGGTGGACTCTATTAGCCGATTTTATGACTTCTAAATGAATTTGATTATTTTGGATTTTATGGATAAGAATAAAGAGACCTGAATACAAAAACAAGCCACAATTTACATTTTTATTCTCAGAAATTTAAAATACTATATAGCATTTCTCTTGATGGTTCACATGTGCTACTTTAATTTACCTTTTCACATGGAATAAGTTTAAAGATAGATCTTGCCTTAACGTTAAAGACATTTTTAACAGAAATTTTTTTATTTTGTGTTTGAATTAGAATATGGAGTACCTGGAACCATGTTTTGTGCATTTATTGAGATAAGAACTTTTACCAAAATCCAGTAAAAGTGCATGAAACCCGCATGCCACACCTGGTCTGCAGGATGGGCTTTCATTGTCCTCAATGCTCACACTTGATGTATTTTTGGAGTGGATTTAATGCTAAATCATATAACAATTGTAGGATCATTGTGGTAAAGAAAAAAAATTCAGAAAAAAGCAAAAATAATATTGATTTTTTTAAATATTAATATTAATATCAATACAATATATTGTGGCTAATGTATAGTAACAATTGAGTGTTGAAGGAATTAGTAGGAGCTTTGAAGAAGTAACAATCCATCTACATCCCATGTTTTCACATAATTTAATCGTCATCTCTTAATTTAGTTTCCTAAATCGGTTTGTTTTTCTTTTTCCTTATCACTTCTGTACTCTCCTTATGTTTATTTTTTTGTTGTTGTCTTTTTGCAGCTTTCTGTATTGACCCAGCAGTTACGGCAAGCTCCAAACTGGGATTTGTAAGTACACCCCAAGTGCAAAAAAAAAAATGTTTTTTTTTTTCCATGAACAGAAAACATGATAGCTTACAATTAAGGGCCAGTGGAGTAATACAAAAGTTTATAGTTTCACGTATATTTTACAGTAAATTCAGAATTTCCTGTGCAGTGAAAAGGCTCTGAATTAAAGCATTAGACAAGCCAGACAGGCATGATTAATAAAAGTATGATTTGTGTTTTCCACTTGTCTATCTTTTTCTCATACCATCTCTTCAGTTACAGCTTTACTTTAGGCGTTATCATTGGTTAGCCAGATTTATTATTAATTCAGAAATAATTAAGCTTACCTCTTTCAAGGTGATTTAAGTGAATTAAATAAACCATTGTTCTGGTTTTGATTGCAAGCTTCAGATGTTCTGTTACTTTTAGGAAAGCCAATTCAGGAAGTTTACTAACTTAAATTGTGTTACCATATTCTCTGTTCTGATATGCAAACACAATACCTAAAATTAATTAATCACATATTTATTTTTGAACAATATTTTACAGACGAAGCAAGATCCTCCGAACGATGGGTCTTCTGGCTCTGTACTGTAGTCGTCTTGAAGAAGACTGCCACGTCTCTGAGGTCTGAAGGACTTACAAACATATTACTGTATTTGGGAATAAAAACAGCTGAGTGCAGAACTTAAAACATTTAAAAAAAATTATTTTTACTGTAGTATTATTTCAGACTTAATTTAACCTAATTCTTTAACAAGTTTACTTAAATATTAATGACTTTTATCAAGAGACTTCTTAGTAAATAGTCATAGACAGGTCGGTTACTACAAAGTGACCAGGTAAACATTTTCATGTTTGGGTAATATGAATTAATTACATTCTCACATACTCAAAGATCTTAACAGTAACATCAAAGACACCAGGAAAATGACAAATGTAATACCATTTTGGACCATTATGTGGCAGTAAATGCCAGAGGGAAATGTGTTCATGCTGTTCATGCAATATTGAAAATATCTAAAATTGTACTAAAATTCTCCTTCCTGTCTTTGGGCTAACAGAAATCAAAACTTTTAACACAGTTGAGAGAAGATTTACCCTGAATGAACATGTGAACAGCCACACTTGCTCATGCCATACTCACTTTTATATCCAGCTTGGACCAGCTGGGGGCATTACAGCTCTTTGAGACAACTTTCTTCCACATGCAGAAACAAATACCAAACTCCTCGACTTTCCATCTCCCTGTTTGTCTCTCATGCATATTTAAACATAAATAGAAGACACAACTTGCTTTTAAGTTAATGAAAAACCTTAATATTCTTTACTGTTGCTTGCACCAGGGCATATCTCCTACAAATGCATTTTATTTTGCTTAGTTGAGATTGTACCAATTTGAAACTACTTGCTTATAATGGAAAATTGCACTAAAAAAAAAGATATGTTTTTAGAAACAAAATACAAGTGTATGTTCCGATAATGCCTTTGGTGTGATTTTCATTAAAAGCCAGTAAAATATGATGACTTTTTAGATTTTTCTGTTGTAGCTTTTATGACTTTAGAAGTTCTTAAATTATTTGATAAGCTATTTTGCACAGTGACACACTCTTGCTAAGATAATATTTATTAAATGTACGGCACATACAGTTTTAGCCATATGATAAAACACACGTGTTTTATTGTGCATGTATCTAGTCCTGGAGAGCTACTGTCCTTCAACTTTTAGAAGCAGCCCTTCTCCAACCCACCGGAATCAAATGAACGACTCCTGTCCAAGATGACAGGCTGATGAGGGAATTTGGAGCAGGGATGCATCTAAAAGTTGCAGGATATTAGCTCTCAAGGGTTGGTCTTGGGCACTCCTGGTGTAAATTGATCACATGCTTTCAAGCGCTCTGATCTGTTGGGGAATGGATGCAAGATCTCAGCTGGCTTTTCTGTATCCCTCTGGAACGCTTTGAGGGCGTTATAGATTATTTGGGTGCACTATACCGCTGGTGAATACTACTGCGCTTAGACGCTGCAGCACCTTGAACGTTTTTACAGTCTCCAGTAATATTTAAATCTGTCTGAAAGAAGTACACAACTTGATTGCTCAGGGCAAAGGTTTTACAAAGAAACCTTACATTGATTTTAGATCATCAATGTTATTATCCTCATCTGCAAAGTGATTTTAATGTGGCGGCTAATGTATGCTGGAGCGCTTCTTTAGTTGTTTCTTCTTTAGCTTTGAGCAACTCTTATTGTTGTAACCATCAGAAATGCAGATGAATTGCAGTTGAAAGACCACAACCTTAATACTGCTGAATGCTTTTGTGGTTAAATCAACAAGTTTCCAATGTGGACTGAAACAACATCTGAGCATAATTACCATCATAAACGAAACGATATTCACAAGCTTCATCAGCTTTATTAATTCACATGGGCAATTTAGTCAGTTTATGTGGGTTCTCTAAAAACAAAAGGTTCATACAGAGCTAGCTAAGTAAAAAGCTAATTTTGTGTGACCATTAGTCCTAATGATCTTTATAATTATAAACCAATTTTCCCTCCTCTTTGTGGTCTTTTTTTTGGTTTGTTTCCCTATATAATTTATGTCTGCGTGATTCCTGATGTCCTCATTATAGCATTCATACTGTTGCTGCTTATTTGTCTTTGGGATTTAGAAAAGGGCCAGCCTTGGCATATATACGTTCAATGCCCTTGGTGTTTAGGACAAATGGTGGAATGTTTTTGTTTTTTGTCTCCGTTACCCGCTTTACCTTCCTGCAGCTACTGTGGATGTAACTGAGCGTTGTGCCTGCCTATCTTCCTCTGTCTGTTCGTGACTATGGCCATGCCTGACCATCTATGGGCTCAGCAGGGGTTCTGTGTGTGTGAGTGTCTTTTATGTGTGTGCACAGGCTGTTTTGAACACTGCCTGTGCGAGCTCTCAGCAGGGGTTTTGTGTATGTAGTTCTGTCTGTTCTTATTGGTGTGTGTTTGTGCCTGCAGATACTGTATTGTTGTGTTTCCTTATATTGCAGGGAACAGATGACCAATCAAACAGAACACACACTTGCATTTTTCTCTTTGAGTGTGTGTCGTCTCAGCAGGGGTTCTCCTGCTGCAATCCTGCTGATTGGTGTGTTGGGGCTGGGCTTAGTTACCATAGTAACTTCAATATACTTTATTCAACCCCTCTATTTCCACCTACACCCGCACACAAGTATATCCTTTAAACACATATACAAACAAAGTACACCTGTATTTTTTCACTGTCCCCTTTCTGTCTTGTTCTTTCTATGCTGACAATGTTGTTGTTGTTTTTTTTCTTTAAAATGATTAAATTGCTTTGGAAAAAAATACTGACAAGTATTCAGCTGTTAATGTGATGCTGTGTCTTTGAAACCTCACACATTTCCCCCTCACTAAACATCACTCAAAAATTTCTCCCGTTTTTTTTAGCCTACCTGCAGATTAAGAAGTACATCCTTTACTGTGCAGGGTGTTTTACACGATAAGGAGACTAAATGCTCCAAAAAATCTCCCAGAAATCCTTGAGGACACAGATTCAGAGGGTACTTGCTGCACAAAAACACAAAAAGTTGCAGTATTCGTAATACCCCATCAAGAAAAGGGCAACAATTTAAACACATTTTTAAAAATTCAATTACAGTAGCGCTAATGGGTTTGGTATTTCATAATGTAGAACATTTGTTTTCCACTTTGCATCAGATATTACCCCATATAGTCATGCATAAGATATAAAAGCAGGTCTCATGTTACCAGTAGAGCTCTTGTCAAGACATTCTCAGAATCTGGGCTAATCTTTGTGTATCATCTTTTTGATGGATACTGTGCTTTATATAGATTTTAACCAGACATCACCTGCTTGTTCTTCCATTTGATATGCATTATGTTTTATCTGCCAAAAAACCTTTTAAAACAATGCTCTGTTGTGCAAGCATCATTATTAGGTTATCAGAGCACAGAAAATGGGATGAAAATGTTGCAAATTAGGCACGTTGGTGGAGAGCTGAGTACGTGAAGATAAGGTTGACTGCACTGCAGCTTTGTTAACCAGTCTCTTGGTTCACCTCAATAACTTATTGTTCCTGGAAGTGATGCTGCAGTTTTCTTTTTAAAAGATAAATAATTTACTAGTCTGAACCTCTTATAATGTGTTGGCAAATCTTTCTCAGATATATAAAATAACTACTTAAGAAGATTGTCTGGACAGAAAAATAGGCTATATTGAGAAATCTGCTTACAAGAAGGGCAAAGGGTGAAAAGGGACTCAGCCTTAGTCAATAGACGAACAGCAGACACGGGTTGAGAAACCGGCACAGATCTGGCAAATTCAAACAAATAGAGAAGGAAAGATGAATGTTAAGAAGTTGAGAGGAGGGCAGTTTGACAAAGGGGTCAGGCAGGTCTTGCATCAGATCACAGAATTACCCATTAATGTTAATGTCAGAGAGCTACCAGCTGTCTCACCATATACTTTAATATCAGGCTGTAAAGATAAGCCACCAGTAATTGTTTTGAGTGATCCAGTCACAAGTCGTTGTGCTAAAAACTGATTTATGTTTCGTAACACACTCTTGGTACCTCGGCTCACATTCAGAGGTCGTCTGGAACACCTGTGCCCACAATCTTTTTACAGTCTGAATACAGATTTGTCTCAAGCCTTGCTCAATCTGTTACATTTCCTCTTGATGTTTTTTTTTCTTGCGTTGGACTTGTCTTATTGGTCCTTCTCACCTTTTTAATGAACATTTTCTTAAAATTTTGGAGCTTGAAGACTGCGTTTTTGCCCGTTTCTTCTCTGGGCTATACAAAACATGTTCATTACAATTAATACACAAAATCATTCTGAGGTATTGAGATTTCACCCGATCAATTCTGTTTTGAGCACATGTGAGAATGTGCTGTTTTAGAGCTAAGTCACGATTATGCAAATAAGCTGCTGCTGACCAAGACCTCCAAACTCAGTGTTTACATTGGCACCTCAGACACGTAAAAACGTCTACAAACAAATGCACAGCGGTACAACTATACATCTTTGACCCAGAAGCAGCCGACATCAGCATAACTCCGCTCTAAAACTGTTTTCCGCAAATTCAATCTTTTTTTTTTAATATATATATTTGCAAGGTCAGAGGAGAAGCACCTCTCTCAACATGTGCAAAAAATAAAATCAAATCAATGTCTGTAGTGTCCAACTAACCGACATGTTTTCACAAACACTTCATCTTCTCAATGGTAGACTCACTTTCAGTTTACTACAGTTCTGACCGTAAATGCACAGATATTGTGTGGAGCGTAACATGAGACATAGCAGAGTCTATTGCTCAGCATTAGCTTGTGCTAAATGAAAAATCATGTTCATACCGAACAACAACACAAAACATACAAGACATTATTAAGTACTTGCATCACCATCATCTACAGATTTGTGACAAACAGTAGGGACAGAATCTTCCTTCAGTCTTAAGTATTTTGGCAAGTCCTGCTTTGTGCTGTTGGTAGTTTTTAAAGTATTCCTTTCTAAACTAATTGCATAATCTACAAATTTCTTTAGGAATATCACAGGGACATTGCAAACAAAAATAAAATGAAGCCACTTAGCTCTGTTCTCCTTGACTGGGAGGAAATACATGGACACACGATATGTATTGTAGTTGACAACAAAACATTTTCATTTTCCAGCAGCCATTGCAGTGGTAATCCAGAACAAATTTAGCATTGTCTTGTAATGGAGTGGGTAGATCTCCACTTGGGTTGCCAGGTGAGGGGCTGGGCTTACCTTGGGGTTGCTAGGTAACAAAATTGTGACCTAACAATTTAGAGGTTTTCGAAAGAGGTTGTTTTGCAGACACCAGGAGAACATTTACGTATTCCCAAAAACAGCTGAGTGCTTTTTTTTTTTCCACTTTGATTGTTTCTAGAGGAGTTACCCAAACGAAAATATAGAAACATGCAAGAAGTGAATTTTGCATAATATTGGAACTTTAAGACTGGTATCTGATGTAGAGACATGCTAAGAAAGTTAAATGTATCATTTTTATTTGCAGGACTGACTTCTGAATCTCAATTTTTGTTGAATCGATTTAATCTCTGATTATTTTGTAAGTAGTAGAAGTTGAATAATATAGATCGGGTCCATGTGTAATTTACAGAACAAATGAGACTTTTAAACAAAATGAGTAACAAAGAGGTCCAGACGATGACCGTCTGTTATGTTATTTTGGGAAAATATATACAGCCTCCTTGTGTTGGCATCACCAAGGTTTCTTGATAATATCAGGTTGGAACATTGTTTACCACTATGTATTTGTGCTGTTGTTAGTGTGAGGAACATTTCCTACTGGTGCTTGGGTCTTATAAAATTCTGCACCTTTTCTAATGACTGTAATTTATCTTATTGTATTTATTGACCTATTGTGATAACACTGCATGCAAACATTTGTTTCTTGTTGCTGTATTAGTTCAGTCACTGTTTCTAGTCCTTCGTATATATCCAGACTTCCTTCATTCTTGTTTTCAAAAGCATAAAAAGCCACTTCATGATACATAAATTATAAATGTGGTTGTCAGTTTGCATAGATTGGTTTGAGCTTTTCGCTGTATCATAACCTTGAGTATAATACAAACATTTTAAATAATTAATGCCATGATCTGATTGCTTATTACTGCTAGTACTGCTACTACCTGCGGCTGCTCAAATAGCTACATATTACAGTCATCTTTAACATTTATTTATTTATATTTTGATCCACAGTACTAAATTAGTATTGATGTTCCAGAGTCTATTGTGTATAATATTAGACATTTTCTGCATTCTAGTCCATCCAACGTTACAGAAGTATAACAAGCTGATACTATCTTAGCTTAATTAGTCAGCCTGTATGCTTGACAGGGTGACTAATTAGCCTGTCAAGCTGGCTACAAATGCCATCTGTAGTCAATGGCCTTTTTTCAGCCAGCTGACTGCCAGCATTCAACAGGTGGGGGAGAGGCATCACTGTGTTATTCTATGTGGAGGTATCTCTAGTCGCTCCAGTGCTGTTTTCCCCAGAACATCAATAAGTTAACTTTAAACTATTGGAGCCAAATAATAAACATTTTGGAAATTTGGTTTACCTGCCTATAAGTGTCCGCACAAAAAGGCACCTTAAAAAAATTAATTAATTAAAAAAATACATCTGATAGACACACCGGTAGACCCTCATGGAGGAAAGTCTAGATTTTTTTTTGGTATTTTGGATTAAAATCAATTCTGTATCTAAACCACATCTCACTCTGTTTTTCAGGCTGTGTCAACTCTAACAGACCTGTTGCGGGACAATCTCAGGAATAATAAACTGAAACAGTTCCTGCTGCCACCACTAGGGGAGTTTCTCTACATGATGTCTTCTGAGGTATACCTTGCATGTCACCTCTTCCTATGACTCTCATGTCACTGCTGGTGAAATAGAAATATTCATTTCAGGAGGTTGGATTTGACAAATAAAATGCACTTGTTTGACAAATGCAACCATTACAATTTTAATGGAATTTTTCTTTTCCATTAAATGAAAATTTTTCATTTTATTTAATGGAAAAATTACCATTAAATAACAATTTTTAACGCCCTGAGTGGGACTTATTGACTGTCACTCAATACGTGGATACATGCAAGGCTGCAGATGTGAAAGAATACTGGGTCAATTGTCCCAGGCCCTAGAGGAGGGGCACAACTGGGCCCTTTAAGCATTAAATTATGACTAAGAATATTGTTTACTGGAGGATGAAAGCTTTTTTGAAAAGTATATATATATATATATATATATATATATATATATATATATATATATATATATAGAGAGAGAGAGAGAGAGAGAGAGAGAGATAGAGAGATAGATAGATAGATAGATAGATAGATAGATAGATAGATAGATAGATAGATAGATAGATAGGGAAATCATTATTTATTTGAACATCTTCATTTATTAGTAATTATTTTAACATCATTTATGGCCAGTCCATTCTGATTTTTATGATTACAAAAAATCATTATGATGTCAGTACAACCTTGTAATGACATCACAACAAATCTTCAAAGGTCAGGTTATAATGGTTCAAAAAGTGAAAGTTCTAGGGATATAAGCACTTTTCTTTTGCAAGACACTGTAAAAGACAAAAAAAATCATTTTGAAAAAAGGTTTTTGAGATGAAAATAAAATGAATTACTTTGAGTTAATAAGTTTAAATGAATCATTCACTGCATTCCCTGCATATAAGATAGATCAAAATGCATTCTCATTACCTCAGAGAAAAAGACCAATCTAGAGTAAAATGGATTTAACTGTGAACTCTATCATGAGGTAATGGAGTTTAATTTTGTATGCTGACTAAACTCAATTGAAAAGGAATTGACCCCTTACAAGAAAGAGTGAAGAAGGCCTCCTTTATTAGGAAAGGTGATGCCAATTTATTTCTGCTTAACCTCAATCTCACCAGGCGAGTCAATTAAGTAACATTTCTATTTACATGACTGACTGATAACCTTCAAAAATCAATCAGCCTACTTGATTACTATGAATACTCTTCCAAAGCTGAAAAAAGAAATTTTAGAGGCTCCCTCTGGATCACTTTTAACATCTTCTTTAGTAGTTGTTTTTTTTTTTTTTTATTTCCTTTCAGTGTGTTGCTCTGATCAACTGTCCATCACCTTAAAATGTTTCGAATTTAGGTTCAGTCCCAAAAGAAAAAAAAAAATCAGAGTACCCTTCATAATCCTTTCCAGCACCGTAGGAATGGAGAATTAAATGTTGCTAATGTTTCAGGGTGATGGAGTACTTGGTTTGAATCTTCAACATCTTTTAGTGGATTTAAATAAATTAGACTTCAGCTTAGTAGTGATGGAGGAACCTTTTCAGTTTATCAAAGAAACTGAAAAAGTTGTACCATGAGATGGATTACTATGAAAAAAATATTTCCCCCCTTACAAATTTTGTTGTATTTTTGCTTTTTTGTGTCGTAATTAAGGGTTATAAATTTATAAATTTCTAGTATTATAAAACGAAAATCTGAGTTTGTACAAATGCAGTTTTCAGACAATTATTTCATCCATTAAAATAATTATTTTAATGAATGAAATATCCAAGCTGTCTTGACCCTCTGGGAAAGAGTAGTTGCCCCCCCAGATGAATTAAATTAACTGTATTTTAATCTACTTTTTTTTTTTTTTTACTCAATTTCATTAACCAAACCCATGCCTGATCATTAGTCTTCAGATGCAATGCACATGATTTAATAATATAAGATTTATAAATAAAATGTAAAAAGTAGAAACACAAAGTCACCGCTATCTGTCTGGAAAGGATTAAAAAGTGATGTCTAAGACTTTGGTACGTCATCAAACCAAAACGAGAACCATATTTGGGGAAAACATGCAGCAGTGGTGAGCCTTTCCAGGAGAGACTGGTCAACCAAAATTTCTCCAGGAACACATAAACAGTTTAACCAGGAGGTCATGAAACAACCCTGAATGATATCGAAAGCTCTGCAGATCTCAGTTTCCTCAGTTGGGGTCAGAGGTTAAGATTTAACAATAAGAAAGAGAGGCTGGCCTCCATGGGAAATTTCCAAGGTCAAACAACTGCTGACCCAAAAGAACATAAAGGCCCCTCTCATATTTGCCAAAAACATCTAGATGATCCTCAAGACCTTTGGGAAAATATTTTAGAGGCTAAAGTGAGTTCAAATGATTAATGCAAGTGATCAACTCTACAAGCCACAGGTGAATTTCTGTTACATATGTTGCCTGGAAAACCAATGTTTAACTTATGCAAAATGTTCCTTTTAATATTAACTAAATAAAGTTGTGTGTTTTTCAGTTCTGCCGTTGTCAATGACATCAATTACCCAGCGCCCACAGGTCTGTCTTTTTCCTCAAGGTTAGATGTAGCCTAAAGCGAAGCACAGCAGCAAGGGAACAGAGCACCATTTCAAATAAGTTAGAAACTATATGATAAATGATTAGAAATCTGTGGGCTATGAGACAGTGCTTCTATAAAAGTGAAATATATATATATATATATATGTAGGTCTTTCAGAAAGACCTACATATACTTTTCATGTACATATTTGCAATAAAAACCAAGTGTAATCCAATAATAAACAACTATAATAACCTATAAATTACTTCTAAATAGGTAATTGTGAAAGTTTGGCCTTGTAAAATTATGCCTACAAATTCCATAGAAAAGCTTATCTGGGGGAAAAAATTGCAGTATTTTTTTTATAAACAATAATTTATTAAATAATCGTCTGGGTTTTATTAAGAAGTTTGGGAAAGTGAGAATGAGTATAAAAAGTGCTCAGATTTATTTCACAAAAACCCAATTTGACTTTGTTCAATTTGTTGATTACTTTATCTTTTGACTTGTTGAAAGAAATAAATCTACAGACAAATGCAAATTTGAAAAAGAGGGTAATTTTTTGTTAAATAAGTGTGTTAAAACAGTCCTCTGGTATGCAAATTAGTGTTGGTTTAGAGGCAAAGCTCAATATTGTTAGCCACTCCTGTTCTAAGTCTAAGTATTATTGTTTTTTTTTAATAGAGCAGATCTAGGTTAGTCCAGATGACATAAAATTATTTCACTATTAACAAATTTGAAGCCAATTTTAGCATTGTGTTGTTTCATTTATGAAAGATCCAGTTAACAAAACCAAAGTATGAAAGTACCTTGAACAAAAATGTTCAGAATGTTACAAAAACCACAACAAAAATCTGGAAAAGTATAAAATTTTAAAATGTAAAATTTAGTATGGGACCCTACTGTATATCTCAATATCCCAAGCAAATAATTTACACAATTATTTTTAAAAAATTAAAGCAAACATTTTGAGTAACCAACATTTGACTAGCCATCTGAATAAGCTGAAGCTATGAAGCATGTTGCTCACAGGGATTATAAACCATGTAATCAAGATGTCTTGACTCCTCGCGCTCCTTTCCCTTCCCTGCCTTGGCCTTTTCTTGCCCTTTTCCTCACTCCTCTCTACTTGTATCTCCTTCACTTCATCTATGTGCCTCTCTCTCATTTCCACTCTGCTCCTTCGCTGCCCCCCCCACCCCGAACTGTACACCCTCCCCTCTCACCCATCCTCCCTGTCTTTTCTATGACTCTCTATCAGGAGGAGAAGAGAGGCTCCCCAGAGGGACTGTGGTTCGTTCCTGCTGCCGCCTACACTGGCTTAATGAGGAGCCTGCGGGAAGGGGTGAGTGTCTCTGTGTATGTCTGCGTGTGCCTGTTTGTGTCTGTGCCTGTGTAGCTGTGACTAAGTCTCACTCTGCGTGAGCCTGTGCGTGTTTGTGTGTGGCAGGGGATCCCTGTGAACAGTAATGATGAGGCAGCTGTGGGGGCCTAAAGCGTTGTTTGCCAGCTGCAAGTCAAGGGCATGCAGAGCAGTCACACACATTCATGCATGCATGCACACTCTTACCTGCATCAAACACAACCCTTTACTGCTCTGCAGCCTGACCTCAGCAGCAATTAGGACCCTCCAGACACACACCTACAGTAGATGGAGCAGCAGCACAAATGGAGGAGCCGATATCTGTTTGCTTTCTGCCTCTTTTCAATTTCATCCCTTTTTTTTATTTACTTCTGCTTTATTGTTTGCTTTAGCCTCTCCCAGCATGGTAAAATAACATGACATTATTTGGTTTTACCGTTAAAAAAAAAAAAATATATATATATATATATATTGCAAATTTCTCCATCGTCTAATAAAAATGGTTAAATACTTTAACAAACCGGTGGACTGAGTGAGAGACTGGTAATATTAAACCATGCACCCGTTATTCAGTTTCATCTTTAAATTTTTCAGGTCATTGAACAAAAAGTCAGGCAATGATGACCGAAGTTAAGAATGAAGTTTTCTAATAAGAATTTTATTTATTTGCGAAAATAAACTGACAAACCTGATCCAATGACAAAACATTCTTGCCCCCCTTTGCTAAATTATGAACCAAACGTATTCCTCACATATTTTTTTTGTTGTTTAACTTCTCTATCCACACCATGGCCTGATTAATGCTAAACCTGTCAGAAATGGCTTAATTAGAACCTGTTTGACAGCATGAAGTAGACTAAGGCTACGTTCACACAGCAGGTCTTAAGGCTCAATTCAGATTTCTTTCTGAAATCTGATTATTTTTCTGTGGTCACTCATGATTCTAGTTATATGAAACCGCAGTCAGACTTCTATGTGAACAGTTCATGACCCCAAAGCGACCCCGCAAGAACAGAAGAACAACAATGCTCATCATTGGTGAATGCACACAAGCCAAAGTACTTACAAGTGTGGATTATTGATATTAATTTGTTCTGCTGATGACTTCTAGTTATAGTTACTGAACTTCCTTCAAAGGGTTAGTTGGCATTAACGTTAAATACTAATCTTATTGTCTAAATTTACAACATAATATTTAAACATATGCCAGATCTGAACGTAGCATTGTTAAGATCAACGTAGATGAAAAGAGTATAATACGTTGGACTTTGAAGCAAATACAGGAGCAAAAAGCCACACCAGGTCTCATTCCTGCCATTGTGAAACACAAAACTGGTGCTAAAATTCACACACTCACCAAAATGGGAAAATAGCAAATTAGAAAATTACCTGGTGTGATGGGCCTTTGATTTCAAATGCTACATTCAGATGGACCACAATTCTTGCTTAAACAAAATGCAATTTATACCAAAGTCTCTTGAATGCAAGTAAATGGTTCATTTATAAAGCACCTTTCCCATGCAAAGGCATGGATCGGCAATCCTTGTATTAGGAGAGCACACCATTACACTCAACTCAACATCACTCACTATGTTGAGTTGAGTGTAATGGTGTGGAGAGACTTTCAAGAGCATTGTTAAACTCCACACCCTACCTGAGTTTTGTTGCTGATCATGTTTACCCCATTAAGATTACAGTGTTCACATATTCTAATGTCTTGTCGTCACAAGGCTTAAATCTTCTCTACTCTATTGAACCTGACAATTAGTTCACTGGACTCCGTCTTCCACAGTTGCAGGATCTTGATCCAACAGAGTACCTTTGGGACGTGTTAGAAAATAAGAGAGTATTATACATGTGCAGCTGCCAATTTAGACCAAAATCTCTTGGGGAATGTTTTTATCACCTTGTTGATTCAATTGGCATTGATAATTTAAGACAGTTCTGAGGGTAAAAGTTGTTCTAACCTAATGCTAGCAGAGTGTGTCTAATAAATGGACCAGTGAGTGTATATTGTGCATAAAAATGATGTGTTGTAAGCGGTCAGCTTTTACTTATTTTATTAACATTGGGATTTTATGTTGGAGGCAAGATAAGCAGAGGAGTGGTATGTGCTAGCAGCAAGGAGAGCATTTGGGGAGAGAGGCAGTTAACTTATTTATCATTATTGAACAGTAAGATACGCTGATGGCCACATGTAGCCACAGGGACCCCTCATCACCAGACTCAACCTTCCTCGATCTGTTTTCATCATTTACCCGCAATCTACCTGTGTTTATGCTGTTTCTCTCTCCGCATCTCTAAATGAAATCTTTCATTGATGTCAGAAAACTTTGAATGATTCTTGGACAAGATAGGCAAAGTTTTCTGTGTCACCAGTAATTACAAAAACAAGTTGCATTACTATTTATTTCTAAGATGTGTCTCCAATTTTAAACAAGTTTTAAATCCAGGTTTGATTTGAAGTTTCAGAGAAACCTTCACTTTCTTTCATTTACTTGGTGTGTGTATATATAGTATATACTGTATATATACAGTATATATGTATATAATCTACGGTTATTTTTGGGTAACCGTAGATTATAGTGCATAGAGATGACTATTTCTGTTTTATTATCTGCATATTGTCTGTTTTTATTTGCCAGAGTTAGTCTGGGCATATTTGTTTCCATCACAGAGCATTTTGTATGAAGAACATAGTTTTTTGACTGTCTAAAAACATAACACATACAGATATGCAGATTCCCATGTCTTTGACTTCAAGAAACATTTTTAAAAAGTGGTGGCACTTTGAAATCAGCTTTTATTTTGAAGAAAAACTTGCAGGAGTAGTATAGATTTTCTTAGTCACAAGGAGTCCATTATGGAGATTGACAGGTGAACTGTGAGGCACCCCAATCAGATGATAGCACTAAACCAGAGGTAAACACAATAGATCAATATTCGTCTTGTTCATGTTGCACTTAGCCTCATAAGAATGTCCAGGTTTTGAAATTGCTGGTCAGCAGTGAGATTTTATATGTTGTGTTTGGCAGGATCTTCTTTTTTTCTGTTTTCCTCCAGTATTCGTTTTCCCCCAAGCGAACTAGCTTTAACCTGTGGTTCACACTCACGCAGAGAGCTTTTAGGGTTACTAGCTATGACTGAGATTGATTGATAAGTGTTCCGGGTTATACTCTATCTCAAGCCCACTGTCAGTGGGAGCTGCTTCCTGTGTCCTGTAAGTCTCTGAAACTGATAGTTAGAGGATGATGGGTATTGAATGTACTAAATCTCTGTTGATCTGACTGACATAAAGAGGTGAACTTTCAAGCTGTCAAAACAAATCTACTGAATATCAGAACAACTGAAGAGAAAGAGAGGATGAAAACTGCAGGGTTTTTTTTTTTGCCCGCTGTTTATTTTGTGCATGGTCAAAAATTTGTCACAAGTAATAGCAGCATATTATGTTACTAATGCATTAGAGTTAACCCAAGACCTAGTTCCCCTTCTCAAACTCTATGGATAAATGCCAATGTTGCCTTGCTTTATCTAATGAAGCATACATTTCTTTGGCAAATTTAACCTTATTACTGATTGATTAAAACTCTCAAAAGATTCACGCTACTCTGGGAATGATTTAACGGGTTCACAATATTTCCAATTTCCGATGAAGGTGACTGAAACAGTGTACCTTATTCTGGACTTAAACCAATATTTTTTTCTGGAAAAATCAATGCCATCAAAGTTGGAGGCTAATCTCATTAAGTTTAGGACTTTATCGAAAGCTTGCAGCTTGTCAGCAGTGTAACGGCGAGTATCTTTAGTTGCTTATGGTTTATAATGATGATATTGTTTTGTTGCACCCAGTCCAGTGTTGAAGGAAGTGTAAACTACCAGATACTTATCCACCAACTTAACAAATTGTCTTGGTAAAATTCTTCCTGAACAGAGAAGATGAGCTGTTTTTGCACTTCTTACACTGACTTTTATTATACATTTCAATGGATTTAGGCCGAATTTCACTGCTGATTTTAACTTCTGTTATATTTCAATTATTGTCCTAAAAGTTAAAATTGAATTGTTAAAATTCATCAGTATTTACACAGTGGCTGTTGTGACTGATTGGTGTAGTTTGTTAAATGAATAAAAAAGTTCTTGATTTCTATTCAATTTTAGTTACCTTTCATTTATGAACCGTGAATGATGAACATTTAAAAAGAAATAAAGTATTCAAACATGGTCAGTTTGCTTTTCACTGTAAATTAAATTAAAAGTTTGCATTTATTTTCAGTTTGGTGAACTTCTTACTTTTAAATTTGTCATAACACATTAAAAGTTCCACCAGATTTATTATTCACGAACAAATCTGGTGCAACTTTAGATATCTCTCTATCAGTTGTGAAAAATGTCTTAGCTGCTTGAAATTACAACTGTGAGAATAGATTTGAGTGAATTAAATAATATTCCTCAAACACAAGACGAAAAAGTTCTGCTGTCGTATAGTCAAATTAGAATAGCATATTTGTAATCAAATATAGAATACGATATGCTTTCCATCTTCAATCATTAGATATAATGTTTGTACTGCATTTAAATGAGTCTTTGTTGGATTTCAGATTTTAAAGTTTAAATCTATTTGTTGTATACGTTTCAGTTGGTAAAGCTGGTTACGGTTGCAGCTGTGCTCTATTCTAAAGTAGCGTCATAAATGTCACTCGTGAAAATTTCTCAGAATTTTTACATAGCCTGAGAAAGTTTTTTTTTTCTTAATTTCTCTCCTATTGTTTGACTCGCCTATAATATTTTCTGATGCATTTCTTATGCAATTTTTGCCAGAGAAGAAAATTGTCTACCGATGTTCTAAATGCAAATTCAGTGCCACACTCTGTTAATTGCATGACAGCATTGAGACACCGTGCCAAGAACCTGTCAAATATGCTCCAGGCAGTGTGTTTTTGCTGCATTCTTTTGACCCAGTGGATAACCCCAGCCCCTTCTGCTGCTGTTGAGACTTTATTATTTGTATTTTTTATTTTTTGCTGATTTCCAAGCAAAGCACTGCAGAGATGGATACAGATTGTTGTACTAGAGGACGGGTTTGACTGGGGAAGGAAGTAGCGGGGGCCTGGAGCCACAGGGAGCATGGTGGTTTTGCCAATGGAGAGGGGATACTGAAGAGTGACAGAAAGGAAGAAAGGAAGCCAGATCAGTGTAGTTGGAGAGGGGGATGATATGGCAGGCAGACAGAGTGTGAAAGGGAGAGAGTTGTACTTAGAGGGGGAGTTGATGGCATGGAGTGAAAGGCAGGTTTCCAGGCCAGACTTGAGCTGCAGGAAATTATTTATGAGCCTGAACAAGATGATGCTTCAGCTGCCTATGATGAATAATCTGTGTGTGCGTGTATGTGTGCATGCGCTTGCAACAGAAAAGGTGTGTGAACAGTATTGCAGTGATAGAAGCCAGAGGGCACTAGGCAGAAATCCCCCTCAGACACACACACGCCCACACACCCCCACACATGGACATTCGCATACATACACACCCAGCTATGGTGAGCCCATTAATCATTTATCACTATCTTCCACAAAAGAGAGGAGAAAGGGTGACTCCTAAAACAGTCATGGGCCCTACCCTTGCGTCTCTAACATGAGATAGCCACCTCATGCTCCTGATCTATCAAAAGCTCACACACGCATTCTGAATAGAAACTATCCTGTGATATGTAGAGGGCCCCTGTCTAATCTCACCTATATGTCAAGTTATTCAAAACCATACCTAAGTAACTGCATGTTTTCTTTTGTTTTATTGTTTTTTAATTTAAACTGATATAAAAACTAACAACTAAGCCTATGCTTTTACTATATTCAGTATACAGGCCCCATAGTAGGAGCTCGGCACACTAAATGTCAAAAAGTGTTCACTGCTGAGATGGAACTCGTATAATTTATTTTCAACTTTGTTGGTCCACCCAATGTCCACAAATATCTGGGGAGATTTCTTAAGAATTTGCTCCTTAGCTGGAGGGGCTATGTTGCTTTGCTTGCCTCTTTATAACAACCTAAAGGTGTTCTAATACATTCAAGCTAAGCTACACACTTGGTCAGATTCTAGTTTCTAGTTTTTATTAGCTAGTATGTTTGTATATCCAGAGTTACCATGATTACTACAAATGCGTGATCACCTAACATTTATCAAAGTGTGGTCCCACAGACACTTAGACTTCTGTCTTTTATTGTTGTTGGCATTATACAATCAGTTTCTTCTTCTGGATACATTCATCCAACACATCAGGAAAATGTAAAGTTTAAAAAAAAAAATTGAAATATGGGACTTTTACATGTAGGAGTGATGTTGTTTGTGTGTGTGGTTTTTATACTTAAATGCACTCAGAAACCGCCCACAACTCGCAGAGCAAAGTGCCGTTCAAAATTGATTATTGTAAAATCATGATGCACTCAATTACCGAGCAGTACTAAGGTTAACTAAATTGCCTTAGCAAACACAGGGTACAATTTACATATATATAATTTTTATTTTTTATTTTAACTTGATCTATCAGGGTTATAACATTATTACATTTGTTTTAAGTAATTTAGTAGACTTCTAATAGAACACCATCATCAAGGAGTGACAGAAAGGAAGGGTTTAATTCAGAGTCAGACAGGAAATAAAGCATATTTAGTGTTTGAATGTCATTTAGATCATTTTTAAATTATTCATTCAGTTTTTTGTGGCAATAGTCATGGCAAATTACTGTTTAATAATCATAACAAACCTTGTAAATACATTTCCTATTACCTGTAAGTAATACGTAACACAAAATAAGGTTTCTAAAACTGATCTAAATTTTTTAGTTAGCAAATATAAATTTTGCGATCCTAACAGGCCTAAGGCAGGCAAAGTTTAGCTTGGTGGGAGGTGGAAAAATAAGCTTCTGTGTCTTTTTAACCAGCACATGTAAACAGTTTCAATTGTCTCTTTTTTTTTTCTTTTTCTTTTACATTTATTCCTACAGGAGCACTCTATATCTCAGTTTCTATTAGCCTTTTAACAAATATGAGCTTTTGATGGTGGCTGTCCGTGGCGTTAGATGTTCTTGTTAGTGAATGATACGCTTAATGTTCAGAATGCGTTTGAGTCTCTGTCAAAAGTGGTTGTTGAAAACCAGGTGCACAATCTTCTGAAGGCCCGTAATTACAGAGAGAAACCACATCAGACATCTGAACTGTGCAAGCACAGACACTGGGGCTGGAGTAGTTTTACCATCTATGTCTTTGAGACTCAAAAGAGCTGGTACAAACTTGTTTCTATATAAAAGTGGTCCACTAAAGGCCATTTGAAGTAGTTTGTTTCCTCGGTTTATATCTTCCTGCCTTTTAGGTTTTCGATTTGAAAGCAACTTTTAGCCAGGGGTTCAGAGTGTGTAAATATCATCTGTCAGCTTTGAGCTGCAGATTAGGAACAGTTTTAGTTGAACCCATTTGAAATGAAGAAGGCTCTCCTGTTGAAACATGATGAAGAGCACGGAACTCTTGTTTAAGCCTCCAGAAAAGCCAGGAATAAACGTATTTTAACTGAATCTTCTGGAAAGAATATTAGATTAAAACACATGTATGCATGTCATTAGTAACTAATAGACCAGGTATCATTATGCAGGCAGTTTGTCAGCAAAAACTTTTAAATAGCAATTTTGCTGTTTCTTATTTTTTCTTTCAGTTTGGTGATGTTGCAGGGTATATTCATAGGAAAATATTTGTTTTCTTTTATTTTTAATAAAGCACACAGTCAGATTTACATCAACAGATTTCTCCCTCATTGGCTGAAAATGACACTGAATCTACAGTCATCAGTAAAGGAAGTTTCCCTGACAGTCACCCCATATGTTTTACAGTATGTTTGTTTTTTCACATAAGATCATGAACCAATATTACTGCACAGTCATATTAATCATAATCTTATTTAGTCCCTTAGGCTTATCCAAAGCAGAAATTATGTTTTTTGGGGTTTTTTTTGAGTTCATCTAAATGTTGTCCTAGCTCATATTCAGTATTAGGCTTTGCATCCAGCACTGTTGAGATCTCCTCATGTTTCCAGTGTATATGACCACAAATGTGCAAATAAATGTGTGTGTGCTTTTTAAAATCGTTTAATAAAAGGAAACTTTAACTTGACGAAATTGAATAATATGCCCAATGTTTTAATAAAAAGTGTGACTTGGTTCCAATAAATTTCTCTGCCATTTACATGAGCCGTACAAGCTATACAGCAAATGCAAAATAAAATAATTAAAATGAAATTGTGAGAAATCCAGGTGATTTGTGCTGTCTTCTTGTCTTCACCTTACCAGCATATGCTCTTAGTGATAATGTATTTATGTTTGCTTCTATGTGTGATGGCGTGTGTGTGCGTGGGTGTATCGGCGTGTGTATCGGTGTGCATTTTGAGTTTCTGCTTTTGCTCCTGCTGGACAGGGTTTCAATACTGTTACATTTTTAAGTATCTACACCCATGTGCTTCCACATTCCTTCTCTGTTTACCCGCCTTCTGCCAAGAGCTATTTTGCATTTTTTTTTTTTTCATATTCTCTCAAAAATGCAACTTTGGGCAATGCAGAAGAGAAAGCTTCGCTTTTGAGTTTTAGATGTAAGACTTCTTATTGCAGTCGGAAGTGCTTTGCAAAAGTATTCATACCCTCTGAATTCGTTCACATTTTGTCACCAAGTAGCCCATAATTATGGAATAAAAGGAAGCAAAAGCATGACTTTCAAAGTGTTTTGCACTTAAAAGGTTAGAATAAATTCAATTGCAATCATTTGCTTTCAGAGCAGTAATTAGTATAAAAAAAATCCACTTATGTGTAATTTAATTCCATCGTGATTATAGCTCCTTTGTACGCGTTTGTGAACATTAGTAGACAAACAGTGTCACAAAGATGAAGGGACAAAGATCAGGAATAGGAGTGTTGGGAGGTTTAAGGCAGAATTAGGAAAGAAAATAATTACCACTTAGAAAAGGAGTGAGTTTAGAACAACTGCAAATCTACCAAGATAGAGTCACTAACCTAAACATATGGAAGAATGTCATTGTTGAAAGAAAAGCCATAAGAAGTCCTATCTGCAGTCCATTAAGGGATATTTGGCAAACATGTCTAAAAAGCTGCTCTGGTATGATTATACCACAGTTGAACTTTTAACGATTACGTGCAGAATGCCGTGTGGTGGAAAAATAGAGCTGTGCATCACCCTAAATACACCAGCCTTACCATGAAACAAGGTGGTGGTAATATAATGATTAAGGGATTCATTTTGTTAGAAACGACAGGAAAGCTGGTCGGTTGGGAAGATGGATAAAGTTAAACAAAAGCAGGGGTGGTGGTTAAGCTTTTAGAAAGCTGGTGGCTTAAAAATACAGCTGAGGCATCATTGTAGTTTTTTAGATCGAATCCTGTTCATGTGTTCATGTGTTGGGATGGCACAGTCTAAGTGCACACCTAAACCAATTTACAATCGGTGGCAAGACTGAAAATTGTGATTAAATGATGCTGTCCATAAAATGGGACTGATCTTGACCACGACTGCCATCAACTATCACCATCTTCAATAACTCTTTGAAGAACCTGAATCAGTGAGCCACAACAGCGTTTAATTTCCTTTTGGGATTAGTGAAGTATTTTTGAATTTGAATAGAGCCAACTTGAAGTAAGAATGGGCAAAAATTTATTTAGTTTAACTTTCAAGGCACTTAAAAATAAATTAGTCTTTACAACATATAATTTAACTCATATTTAATGTTATGAGAACAACTTCAAAACTGTTGACAGATTTGCGAACCAGAAGTTGTGTAAATATGTTTTTCTTCTAGGGCTTGCATAAATTGCAGAGCTTCACCTTTTGTAGATAAAACAGCATCAATGTCTGTCCGTGTATCAATATTAATGAGCTCAGTTTTGCTAAAACTAAATTACTCGTTCAGTTATTACAACTAGAAACTGCTGACCAGATCCGACATGTGGGCGTAGTGATGGACTCGGACCTGAATCTTCAGAGAAACATAAAGACAATTACAAACTCATTCGCTCAGGTCTTCTGGTTCTGCTCTGCTCTGCATCCACAGAACCAGAACCAAATATGGAGAAGCTTCTATGCTCCACTAATCTGGAACAAACTCACATAAAACTGAAAAAACAAAACGACCCCCCCACCACCCTCCGAAACACAGTTTCTTTAAATCCAGGCTGAAACCCCATTTGTTTAGAGTTGCTGTTGATTAATAACAACTACACATATTCTCTTTATTTTGCCACTGTAATATGCTTACAAGTGAATCATGTGTTAATGATAAAATCTGTTGAAGTTTTTGTTATATAGTAACGGATATCCGTACATCTCTCATTGTGTCAAATGCTCTTTGCATTTTATTTTTTGGACAATATCACAAACAGAATTTAAGTTATTTCACAAAAAAATTTATCCATGACTAGTTTTCCTTGTGTTATGTTCCACAACTAATAATCCAGTGGTATTATTCTTAACCATGACAGCAAGTATAATAAATGTCCTTCTGTTTTTCATGGTCATATTACATTGAGGATAACTTCATCGCCTTTTCCCTGCTCCCTTCTTCATGCGTTTCCTGATTCTGAATTATAATGATGAAATTTCTGCTTGTTTCTCACCACTTGTAAGAATATCTTTCTCACTCTCTCTCTTCATGTAACACCCTCCCACCCTCCACCCCCAAAACCATCACCACCCTCACTACCACCTCCACCCTCTCCCTGTGTAGTGCCTGGCAAGGCTACAGTCTATTAAACACACAGACAGTGGGGGCTCCCCCGTGGGCTCATTAGTGAGCTGCTCCGCACAGCCTGGGGAACGCTGGAACAGACCATTCCGCTGGTTCCCAAAGGGGTGCCAGAGGATTCATTATGCTGTCGCTCCGCGTAGTCCCCTGGTGTTGGGAACATGCTGTGATGTCGTATATTGAATTAATAGGTTGGTGATTTAGGCTGTCAGTTGTCATTAGAGTCCTTGTGTTGGTTGAATATGATGTATCTTTTTAATGCGCAACATGGATGTGACAATGGATCACAGCTCGGCCACCGCTGCGTGCCACAGGTAGCTCTTTAGGTTTTGCGGTCCTGAAAAGACCTGCTTTCTGTTCATTAGGTCAGAAAGCTGGACAGTGGACCTAGTTTTGTTAATGTGTTGAGTGGGTGGCAAATTTAATCCCTCAAAATATGTTAAAAATAGACCTGAACGTCCCAACATCTGAAGTGGGAAAGTGGTTTTTGTGCTGAAAGCAGCTGTTTTGGTAATGTCTCTGTCACAAATACTTGCGGATGCATTATATTTGTGTTTTAATGTATTTTTAAGTAATTTATTCAGTTTCATCTTTATTTTCTCTTTTTACTAATTTATGTTCATTACTTTGGTCAATGTTTGCTTGTATTAATGTTTTATTAATAAAGGTGGTTTGAAAATGGTGGTCCTGTAAGAGTAACTTTATTAGTGCTAATTTTCTTTAGATATCACTTAAAGAATTAATTTAAAAAATAAAACATTCTCATAGCATAATTAAAGATCATCTTTAATTAGTCGTTAATCAGTGATCATCTTTAATTATAATTAAATATTAAAGATGACCTGTTGCAGATCTCTGATGTCCATTTTGGTTTTTTTGCTAAGCTTTGACCTGCTGATATTTTGATTTTCTGTTAAGACTTATAAACAAGAACAGCATTACATTTTAAGTTTTTTAGCTTTAGTTCCAAGAGCATTCAATTTTTTTTTGCAAAAAAAGAGGAAGTAACACCTTCTATGTGGAAGAGGAGACGCTGTAAAATAGTGGATTTACCTTTTAGCTCTGGTGGCCTTTATTTGAAAGTGCTATGACAGGAAAGTAGGTAATGAAGAGAGAGGGAAGACATGCAGCAAAGGTCCCAAGGCTGGGAATTGAACCTGCGACGGCCACGTTGAGGACTAAGGCCTCCTTATGTGGGTTGTGCTTAACTCTTGCGTCACCACAGCACCCCGTGAAGTAGCTGTTTTAAAAATATACAATCTGATGATATTGTTGGCATTTTAAACTTGAGTTTAATGTGAATTAAGTAAGGATTTGAACTTCAGAATCACAACCAGACGGACATACAGTACAGACCAAAAGTTTGGACACACCTTTTAATTCAATGAGTTTCATTTATTTTCATGACTATTGACATTGTAGATTCACACTGAAGGCATCAAAACTATGAATAACACATGTGGAAATATGCACTAAACAAAAAAAGTGTAAAACAACTGAAAATACCCCTTATATTCTAGTTTCTTCAAAGTAGCAACCTTTTGCTGTGATTACTGCTTTGCACACACTCTGCATTTTCTTGATGAGCTTCAAGAGGTCGTCACCTGAAATGGTTTTCACTTCATAGGTGTGCCCTGTCAGGTTAATAAGTGGGATTTCTTGCCTTATAAATAGTCATGAAAATAAAGAAAACCCATTGAATTAGAAAGGTGTGTCCAAACTTCTGGTCTGTACTGTACATTACCTCTTTTACCAGACTTTAAGAATTTAAAACAACTTAAAATGAAAATCTTCATAGCAGTGGGATACAACAATATGTTAGCAAATATCAGCAAATTATAATTTCTCAACTGACCATTGTTGCGCTTCGTTCAGCCAAACAACTTCTATTATTTCTATGGCAGGTTTCTCTGGTTCAGCCTGTCAGCTGCATCATTCCGTCCAATCAGCTGTGACTTGCCTGGGCGCTTTAGCTCTGCCAAGAACAGAGTCTATTTGAGGATTTTGCATCCGTTGTACAGCTTCATTAAACATGGTATGTTGTTGTGCTTTCCAGATTTTGTAATTGTTTGAAAATTATCCTGACTCATGGTCAGCTTATTCAACAAATTAGTTGAGGTAGAGAATTAACGCATTAGCTTGTTAACATCTTTCTACTACAGTTAAGGGACCTACTCCACAGAACTTTTTTTTTTAAGTCCAGCCCTTTAACTCTGAGATTTCCAAAAGGTGTCGGAATGTCCAAAACCAGTATGTTTTATAAAAGAAAAAGGTTGACAGTGTAAAAAAAAACAAAAAAAAACTGAACTCCGCTTGACCTTAATGTTGTCTGCTGAAAGTCGAACAACCATCTCTTTGGCTTGCAACCTGAATGAACCACAAAAATGTCTGGATATGTTTTTGAAAGACTTCTTACTTTAAAATAGCTTTCCAAATCTTTTACTTATTTATTTTAAAACACCTTAGTGTAACAAAAATATATAACTTACATTTTTCTTTTCCATACTAAAAAGTTTTGCTGTTACAGTGAACTGTTTTTGCTTGGTTATGGTGCATTCACTGACTGAGAAACAAAAAAGGATTTATGTACAAATGTGATCACTGGTCTGGGCTGTGAAATTTCCCCACATTGCTTTGTGCTGGGCATGAATTCAGCTACAACTGGTAAAGGCACAAATCCAAAACTGGTAAAGGCACAAATCCAAAACTCTGCACAGTTTCAAAGGTTGCACTGTTTAAATTGAAAAATATTTGTTTTTGCTAGAGTTGTTTCCTGTATCTCCTCACTAGTTATATTTCCTGTATCTCCTCACTATTTATATGGTACTCTGCAAACTAATTGTACACTAGAGGGTGAAATGCGAAAAGGGGTTTAGTTGAAGTGTCATCAGTGACACCTGCTCTACTTTTACAGGATGACCATGATAAATTGACCTGGTGGAATTAATGTCGCTGCTATTAATGTAAGCCATTTTTCCTGAAAATGTAGCAAGAATTATTTTGGAAGACGTTCCATTGCATCTCACACCTTGGAGAGAGTAGCGTCAAAGTGATGTAACACGGTGAAATGAAATAACAACCTGACAGAGGCAATCACATCTGTTGTACTTCCTGTCTTTCTCCACAATGCCTCTTGTGGGAAAAACTAATTTCCTCAGCCACAGAAATTTCATTAGCCTGTCCCCTTTGTCTGAAAAGAAGAAGCTATTTTCTGCTCAGGCAAAGGTGTGCGGTTGCATACTATACATATGTATCACACAAGCACAAATACAATACTTTGTGTATTTACTGAGATTATGTTGTGTTAATTTAATTTAGTATTTGTAAATTGCTGCAGTATTCAAAACACAGTTTGAATGACTGCAATGGTTGCAGGATGTGTGATGATTTAGTCTCAAGATTTATTCTTATTAATGGAAAAATTAATAAGAAGAGGCATACTGATGCCAGGATATGGCATCAGTATGTCTTTGTAAAAATGGTTAGTAATAAGTGAAACTTAAAGTTCCATGAAAATTTTGTTTCCTTACATACACTGCACTGTCAAATTATTAAAATAACTCCAAAGAGATTTAAGCATGTTTTATTTTCAAATACTAGCACAGTCTTATTCAAAATTTTCTAAATATCAGCATTGACTTTATCATAGTATATGATATGTCATTGGGTATGGGTCAAAACATCACTACCAACTTTTCACTTTTTGAAATGTTGGCACATAATGAAAAAATTATTTCAGAAATTGAAAAGAGAAAATTATTTGTTTAATGCTGACTGAAGTGAAAAAACTAATATTTTCATTTATGTTTCTTCATTGAAGTATACTGAAATCAGACAGAGTGATTTTGGTTAAACCGTTAAACCCTTACTAAAAATTGGAGCTGAGTTTGTGTATTTCTCTTGCAGGATGATGCCGTGGTTCATCATATGGCTGCAAAAGCCGTAGAAAACGTCTCTTCAACCGTCTCTGGTCTCTCTCGTCACATGGCTACCACAGAGATGGGCTCCGCTTTGTGGTACCTGTTCAGTCACTCGACGGTGGAGGCCGTCAGAGTCACTGCCATCTCTGTAAGCTCACTTGGCGACATTCACTCAACACAAACGCATGTCATGTACCTTCTGTAAAGTGGAGAAAATATGCTTTGAGTAAAAATGTTCTTATCTAGTGCAGCTTCAAGGTAAAACTAAAGAAAAAAAGGTTCCCTGTTTACATTTTTACTCTTGGTTTTTAAAGTGTATTTTAAAACTCAAAACCTTGCAGCCTAAAAGAAAAGTTGGTTATGATGTTACCACGGACTTTAATGCATCTTATTGAGATTCTATATAAAAGACAAACACTGATTGTTGCATAATAAAATACAAATGCTTTTCAGATTTTTATTTGTTTAAATATTTTAGTTACATTTGCCTATTCTTTTTAATATTAACTTCAGCCATATTACATAGAAAGCATGAACATCAGTTTTCCAGTTCTGCCACAGATTCTCTATTAAAATTAGGCCTGGGCTTTGGCTAAGCCATACAAACATTAAACATGATTTGATTTAAACCGTTCCGCTGAAACTCTGGCTGTACGTCCAACAGGATAGTGAGCCTCCATCTCAGTCTCAAGTCTGGGGTTGAGGTTTAACTATGTTTTTCCAGAATTGTCAAGTGTCCATACTCTTTCCCCATCATACATTTTCCTCAGCGGAAAAAAAAATCCCCACAGCATAATTATGCCATTATGATGTGTTACCATAGGGATGGGTCTTCAGTGTCATGTCCTTAACAGCTCTTAGAAAATTACAAATAAGACTTCCTATAGCTTTCCATTTGTTAATTTGGCCCAGCCTGCCATTTTAAGGTGATGGTTTGTAGGTGTGCAACGCATGAATATCTATTTATTCTAAGATGAAGTCAGAAGCAGGTGGATGCTTTTATTAATTAGAAGACTTCTGCAGGCAGTTGTCTTGGATTTTATTTTGGAGTAGTTAATTAAAAGGGACTGAATGCAAATGTGTGTTACGTTTTGCAGATTTTTATTGGTAGTAAAACGGCACAGTTTATTATTTTCATAATATTTGTGCTTAATTATCTTCATTATTATGCACTTATTTTATTTGTAGGTCCAATTAAATCCCAGTAAATATCCTGAAGGCTTTAACATGACAAAATGTGTAGAATGTAGAAGGTCTGGAAGTATAATCACTGTTGATTATTACACCATGCCATATTTTCAATCACCCACCAATGCACTCCAATATGTTAATTATTTTGTTATTGTGTGGGGCAAATTTTACAAGTTAGTTGTTGTTACAGGATACCTACTCATGTATTTTCTTTAACCTCTAACACTCGAGACCCCAAGCGCAACATACTGTAGCTTTACAAAGACGTAGACCCATAATTCATGAACGACATGCAGTAAAATAGCTCATGACGAGCGCGTGTTTTCATTCGCCTTTTTCCCCAGTCTCTTTCAAGGCTATCCCGGCTGGACCCAGCAGTCTTCTTGTCGGTGATTGACAGCTGCGGCCCCGCAGCCGTCTTGGAGGGCATAGGTGGAGCAGGGTCCAGGGTGCAGCAGCACCTGCTCACTGCCGTGGCCTCTGCCCTCCTCGCCTCACACATCCACAAACATCGGATCACACAGAGCCGGGTATGTGCACTCTCTGAAGCACATGTGCAAGATATTACAAGAAGTTCAAATGTCAAACTTAAAACTATTCGGGCTGCATATTATCAAGCAGCAACGCTGTTTTAATACGGACTTGGGCAGGATATGTTGTGGTTATTCAGGTTCTTGCTGATGAGCACAAGAGATTTAGTGAGAAATGTTCTTAATGTCGTCAATACATTGAAAACACCCATCAATAAACGCACAATATAAAAACCACAGTTTGTAAAATCCTTACATTTCATCCTCTCTCTGTCTTCGCTGGTTTACCTCCTCTCCTCTTTTTTTTTCTACATAGTTCATGAACTAAATCTGAACTGTGCATGGACTAATTTGTCAGGAGTTGCTTATTTAATTTTTCATGAGAAAACCCATCTAGTGTGTATGTGATGTGTTAATGTTGGGGAAGCAGAGGGGCTGAAATTGATTTGAAGGTTTTTAACTTGCAGTCTAGAATTGGTAATTGACTCTGAACTGAATTTATTTGCATTGAACACTTCCAATTTAACACCAGAATACAAACTTAGTACTTCAACTCTGCTCTAATTATAAACTGATATGCATTCACCCCCCACCCTTTTTCTCTCCCCTGGCACAAAGACAGACAGTCCAGGAGTTTGTTTACACAGAACTCTGTCTGTTTGCGTGTGCGTACGCGCACGTGTGGGGGTGTACATGCATGTGTGAGAGGGACTGTGACTGTGTGCTCAGAAGCACAAACACTAATTTGTTGAGTGTGTCAGTATCTGGGCTAATTGGCTGAATGAATACGCTGCAGTCTTCTACTTCTGCAAAGCATTATGGGTAGTGGGGAGGGACTTATCAGCTAAGAGCACACGGCTGGGCTTTGAAATTAATTAACTTGGTGTGTTGCACCACACAGACTAGAACATGCTTTCACATTTGCTCCTAAACACACACACACCCCGTTGTGTATGGTGTTGATGATAATGGTGCTGTTAATGAATGTTGGTCAGTCCAATTTTTTTTTTCCTAAGGAGTTAGCCCTACTTCTGCTAAAGGAATGGCTGTTGAAACGTTTGTATGTCATAAAGTGCAGCCTAACAGGATTATGTGGGTTTTTTTTTTAATCATTTACAGTTTTAAGCATAGCCCTTATTTATGTTTCCTTACTTCCCAAAAATCACTTGTAGCACAATTGTTTGTACCCCTAAAATGTTAAAATGCGTTAAAGAAAGCATTTCTATAATTTATGTTTCACTCTTTTCAGTTGGTGAGAGCCTAGTAACGTCTCATTAGTAATCTGTGATTTCTGTTTCACTAAGGTATAAATATATGACACAGAGGTCCATTTGTTTCAGCCATTTTGTCAAGTTTAAACTTCTCACCATACCCAGAGAGCAGGACTGTAAAGGCAGAAGAAAATCTCCAAAACTCACTGTTTGAGAAGTGCAGCAAAGAATGGCATGTAGGGGCCACTGAGTCTCAAAACAGCAAACTTTGATGTCGTCTGCATGCTAATTGGTGGTTTAGGATGCTAGAAAAAGCCTCTATTGTTCTACCATCACAAACATAAACATGTGGAGGTTTTTAAGCTTTCCTTTAACTGGAACTGTGTGGTTTGCCAGTTGTTGTTTTTCAACAATCATCAGCCTGCAGACTTAAGATTCAATGGTGATTCTGTTTTGTAGGATCTGGTTCTGAAAGTGCTTCGTTGCTTGGAGAGCCCATCTGCTGTAACAAGAGCCAAAGCATTACTGCTGTTACTGCTGCTAACACAGGACAACACACACATGCTGCTTTACTGCTGTCAGCACAGGTAAACACTGTACACCACTATAGTTCACACACAGTTGAGTAGTGAACTTACTCTCTGTTATACATCATTTGATTATTTATCCATCTTAATCTAGAGTATTTGGCACAAGGTAGATCTACGTATTTGAAGAACTCAACAACAAACTGACATTATGATAACTATTTTTAACTGAGTTGTTACAAGTTCTAGGTGTTCAAAAACAGTACTAAGAGGCTAGAGAACTTCTATTTGGCTAATTAAAGACATTTTGCTTTTTAAATTGTACTTTATTCCTTGTTTCTAAAATGTGACGCCTGCCTGCTGCGCTTTTCTCAACTCACCACATTTCATTGCACAGCCTCCTGTCTGACTGCACCGAGGCTTAGAGTGGAGAAGCGTCCTCTTAGCTGCAGTCAGTCTGGCAAACCATTGGCTAATTAGCTTCTCTGGAATGTAGCGGTATACATACACACACAGCCTGAACTGTCGGAGAACAAACACGTTGCATTTTTGAATTCCATTTCAGGGTGAGATTTCCCTTTAATTATTTAACTGTAGCTTTCAGTACAGCTATGTTTTCTTATCCAACAACACCGCTATATAAATGACCTCCTCAGTGTACTCTCTGGTAAGACAAATGGATATCTGTTCTCTATGGCCGAAGAAGTATTTTTAGATTAAATGTTTGAAAACATTTTTCGATTAAAAACCAAAACCGGGTCAAAACAGAAAATTCTGATGCTGTAAATCACACAGGTCTGCGGAAACATTTACAGAGGAGATTCTTTCATCAAAATTCTGCCTGCAGATTTTGGCAAAGTAGTTATAGTTTTTATAACCTTTTGTGTTAAACTAATGCAGAAGCTATGGGAATATAAATATATTTCCCCAAGACATTTAATTTTGCCACATACAGTTTAGTCTTTTTCAAACTTCAAACAGTTTATTAACAGCTTGTCCTGTGGTTCATCCCACTGCATTGCAGCATTAAATGTGTCACCAGCATATGATGAAATGTATATGCATGATTCTTGCATCCATATAACCCTGTTCCCACTTGGCTTTTCAATTTAACTATATGTTCAAATTACTGACACATGAATCATTATAATTCTCTTTTATTGGTGTCTCATCTGTTCTTTCCCCCTGGCTCCTCACAGTGTTTGCTCAGCTTTTTCTTGAACTGGCCCTCTTTAGAAATATATTAGGATGGGAACTTGGAGAAGGATTTTATACACCAGGGAAGAGATGCACTAAATAAAATGTTATGGCCAATTTACAAAGCCCTTTTTTTAAAAAAAAAAACTATGACCTGCTCAAACTAGTTTTAGCCAAGTGCAATTTATTGTTGAGAACTACAGTATCAAAAAATAGAAAATGGTATTGAAAATAATTGTTTATAGCCTTCCTGCCGTGAGTAGTCAGTGCTCTTATTTTGAGCAGAAGCAAGGTCACGTTGTGTTGTATAAGACATGACTTACCCATGCTTTAAAAAAAATAATAAATACAGTTTAAATTGTCTTTGGCCTCTTAAATTGGTGATTATGTGGCTATTGTTGCTAAAACAGCTGCTTGTGTGTGCATTCTAGATGCACACAGATTTTCAACAAAATCGAGCACATATCATGAGAAACAGAGGATTAAAAAAGACGAAACATAGGATCTATCCTACAGTCAGTTCACCTTCTTGTTGTCTGCTGAAAGTTGTGTTCTCAACTGGAGCCTGAATGAACTGCAAAAAATGTTTTACAAGTGTTATAAAAATTACACTTTTCATTTATGTATCCATCTAACTTCACTTAACTGATGCTTCAGGTTGTTTCCTGAGTCCTTCTCATTCATAACAGCATCCAAACCAAAAAATTATTATATCTGTGCTGCATGGCAGTGATTAGGTATGATGTGTTAAGTGTGCGTAAAAAGATCTGGTTTCTGAGTGTACAACTGGCTGGTTAACTGTCAGGAGGGCCCAAGCTGAAAATCTGCCAATTTAGTCACCAGTTGATTTGTCTGTGTGTTACTAGAAAAGAAGTTGTAAACTACTCATTGACTATGACTCACTTGAAATTGTCATATTAGGTGGAAAATAAATTCCTTACTCATTCTTCTGGGATTTAAGTATCTCAGGAAACAAGTTTTTAACCTTAAATAGGCAGCAGCTTTGCAAACTTACAGTTGTTTAACTTTCATTTGTCACATCTTTTTATAAATAACTTGCAGGGGAATGTGATCCATTATGCCTCTCACCTACACACTGAACATGTCTCGAAAAAATTATTTCATACAAATTTCACAGTTTACTACAGAAATAAACTGTGAAAGAAAATGGAAATGCAACACAGTTTGTGATCTTTTTGATCCCACCATTTTCCACAATCCACTGCCATCTCTGAAACACTGTATGTCGATTCCCTTACCATACCGCATGTAAACATATCTTCTTTTATTACATTAGAGCAGGATTATAGAAATTCAATGTTTTTGTTTTTCATTTCCTCTGGCTGTTTTTATTTCTGCCTGTTTCTTCACACGCCTCACTTGTTCTCCTTCTGTAAGCAGAGTTGGATCATTTAGATTTGGTTTGCCTGTCTCTCTCCCACTGAGAACGCCACATGACTCAGCCACACAGAGACACATATTTGCCTTAGTCTCACTCTCTCACAGCCTTGCGTTGTGTTTAATTAGCACCTCGATAACATGAAAATATGCGTGCCTGTCTCTGTGAGATAAACTTGCTCGAATCTCACCAAGAGGTGTCAAGATTGGCAGCGAGGGTGGAATGTGATGGCTTTCAGCATATCCAGTCACACCCACTCAGCCGCACAGCGAGCAACTTGTGGGTCAGTTTATGTGAGTAGCTTCTGAGTCTCTGGCCGACAGTGACAAAATGGTGGTAAACTGGCGGTGCCTCTCTGTTCAGCGGGCTGGCTGGCTTGTTCACAACTTTTGATGGCATCTTGTAAAAGAGCGGTCCTCAAACAGTAATATCATTATGCTATGGAAAATGTGCTTGGGCTGTTTCCTTTATAGATCATAGTTTTTCTTTCTATAATCTTGACCAAAGGTCCAACTTTACTATATGAGTGTTTTTATGATTATTCTAATCTGTCTTTATATTGGCTATACACCGCTGCATTTAAAGGTTTGGCGATCTGGGATGTTAATCTATGAGATGAGTTGTAAGCCAAAGTTAAAGAGGTTATTAAAAGTTTGGTTAACTGATTGCTAATGCATATAAACAGGTACATATAAGAAAATATTATATTTTGAAAGAGAAACTTGTGCGAAATGAAAGCGAAAATTTCTTTCTCAGAAATTAGAATGTTACATAATATTAATAATAAAATACATTTTAATCTGAAATGCCAGCCATTTGAAATATATGTTCATTTCTATGCACTTCATGCTTGGTTGAGGCTCCTTTTGCATGAATGCTGTATTAATTCAGCATAGCATGGAGGCAATCATCAGTCTGTGATTCTGCTGAGGCGTGATGGAAGCCCAGGTGGTTTTGATACCAGACTTTATTTGACCAATTTTGATGTGGGAATCATTCTTCTCTTGGAACTCGTGCTCCTGAACAACCTAACTCATGTTCTTTAATCTAATTGTTACATGTTTTTGTTAAATGGTTGAAACATGTTCAGATAAGTTCCCCCCAAACACACCTCAAAATAGTTTTTTGTAGTGTTCTTTGAGTCGTTCCAGAACTCTGACCTAGACTGACAAAAAATCGTGTACCAGATTTACTTTTTTTTTTTCTCAATTTCAACTGCAGTGATTAGGTGACAGAGTCAGTATTTGGTTTACACTGTTCCCTCTTCTTGCTTTGAAAAGTCTGTGAAGTACATCACCCCCACCCCTCCTCCTCTGGGACAGTAAAGGCTCAACTGCACCATAAGGGGCTCCCAAAATTAAAATAGTTATTAAACCACGATGAGTCTATGTATACATCCGACTGGAACAGGACAATCCTGCATTGTCTGTCTGCACAGACTTGTGATGTACCTGGAGAGAGACCTGCGGAAAGCTACTCCTGTCAGAGACAACCCCAGCCAATCAGGATACCTCTGTCAGTGTCTGGATTTACTGCTGCTGCATTTTAGTCGAACTGCACCGGTGATAATGGGTAGGCTTGGAAAACTCTCACTCAAGCAAATAAACACACACACACACACATACTAGATAAAATAGGATTTGTAAAAGTTTTTTCATTTGATTTTTTTTTCTTCACTCAAATGAAGTTATCTCAGTTTAAAAACCTACGTTTAAGATAGTTGTATTTCTAAGGGCTCTAAAGTATATTGAAAATTACACTCTTTCCTTAATATCTTCATCACCAAAAACAACTTTGACTTTAGTAAATGTATGGCCTTTTTATTGACAGGTAAGAGGTGCTCACACTTTAATAGCTAGTCATACTTTTGGCCAATTATATTAATTTTTACCACGTGCAAAATAAAGGAATGATAGAAGCAAGGAAAACATAATATTTGTAGGATATCATCATCGTCACTGGCAGCTTTTCTGCCTAATGTCATTCATCTCTATCATTACTTGTTCATTCTCTTCCATTTTTATGTCTTCATGTCTTCATCTTTTCTCTTAAAGAGGATGTCTTGTCTGCATTGAGAGATGTGATTGGGAGGAAACACCCATCTGCAGCTCAGAGTAGACAGCTGAAACAGACTTTGCCAACATTGTCTGTAGTTCTGGAGCTCCTTTCATCTCAGGTAACTTAATGGTTGATTTAATATTTTAGCAATGTTTTTAGTTGATGTTTTTAAGAAGTACCTATTTGGTTAAAACATGGAGTGTGAGTCAGTTTACCTCTTGACTGTTTTACTTAGCTGACCTTTGAACCACTCTGTTTTTGTACTTGTTGGTCTGTTCGTCTCTCTCCAGGTCTTCAGACCTCGAATTGTAACCCAGGAGTTTCTGGTTCAAATTGGATTGCTGCTTGTAAGTGCTTCGTAAGCCACCTTTACTAACTGTCCATTTAGATTTTATTACAAACTAAAGTCAAAAACCAAAAGAGAAGTTGAAATTACAATTTGTATTGGATTTGAGTTATTTCCATCTTTTAGAGTGATTTTTATACTTAGCGATAGACTGGTTAAAGAAAAATAAATCTCTAAACACTAGAGGTTTTTGTAGTTCTACACATTATTTAGGTGATTTAGACTACAGTTGACAAAATGACTAACTCATATAACACATAGTCATGGAAAAAAAATACTTATTATATTTGCAGAACATTACAGTCGGTCTGATTTCTTTGATTTTTTGTTCACTTTTCCCTGTAGCCACCTTCATACAAACACTACTTACAATTGTATAGAATTGTCTGATCTAATTACTGTGATATTTTTCCGTCAAAATGTTTCAAGGTTTACTGTAAACTATATCAGAGTCCTCCACATGTTGTTACTGTTTTATATTTTATTTCACACTAAATATTTACTGTCTGAACCGTAGCATCACAGTGGAATTAGTAGCCCAGGATAAAATCCAACCTCTTACTCTATACACAAACAAACCCCACTGCAGCATTGCAAGTATAACATAAGATTTCTGTGGTCTTACTATTTTCTTCTTTCAGAACTACATTATTTCTGTGGAGTCCAATGAAACTAACCTGTCCAGTGGTGTGGGTCAGTTCTTTTCCATTGATTATTTTGTAGATGCCAAATGAGAAGCTACAGCTTTATCTGTAGTCATATGTCGATATGAAGTCACTTAGCATTAGTGTTTAGTATATATATTTCTTTACTTTAATACCCATTGGATCTTACACAGTTCCTAATTTTTAAAGTTACATTGACTGTTAATGTTATGACAGAGGCTAAACCTTGTATACTTTAAACATTTTAAATAAGAAACAATAATAATACTCCTGTGTGATTAAGAAAACGGACACAGTTCTAAAAGGAAATGTGTGAATTGTGAATTCCTGTACGTATTTAAACTGCACCAGCATTCAACCATCTTAAGCAATTAGGGAGTTTAATCCCTCAATCCTGATTCTGTGCTGCTGATAAATTTCATTCCTCATTAGGTGTTGCAATATGCGAAGAGCTGATTAGAACATCTCTGTCCATTGTGGAGGTCCTGAGTCAGCACCATACTCTAGTCACTCAGTATCATTGTGCTGTAAGTATATGCATATGTACCTTCCTATTTGTTTTCTGATGTTGCCCTGATTGAATGTTTGAGTTAGTGTGTGTCTATCTACATATGTGTGTGTTTGTCTGGCTGTTTAACAGGCTTATATTTCCAGCAGTAAAGCAGCATACAGTAAATCATGTGTCTTGTTATATTCTTTAGATAATACAGTCAGATGGGACTGACTGCAACTTTTACTCATTATGAAATGTCATTATATTTTTTAAGTTGCTAAGTTTTTTGCATAAGTTTTTCACACTAAAATATATATATGTACTTCAAGCTCTCCTGATTGAGGCCGCTCCCTACAATATCTCTAAGGCTGAGCAAGGCCACTCTACTGATGAAGCTCATTTTAGCTGATTGTTTCCAGTATTTCGTTCTTAAGATCATAATCCATATATAATGACTATATATATATATGTACAAATGTAGAGATCTTTGCTTGTCTGTTTCTCCTGATCCATCTTTCCATCACTGATGAACAAAACCACTAGGTACTTCAACTTCTCCTCTTGAGGCAAAGACTGACCTCTGACCCCCTGGGTAAAAAAACCCCAACTTCTATTGAGTAGATTAAACAGGGCTATAATGATAAAATATACTGTATAAAAAGCAATCTATTATTTGCATTTATTTGTACTCACTGTGTTTAGTATCTTCTCTGTTTGTAGCATGCGTTTACAATTATAATCTTAATTTACTCTAATTTCAAGTGTAGCAAGAATTTTAAGACCCTATACGTATTGATTTGTATAGGGTGACGCCAGTGGGGTCCTGAACCTTTATTTAGAAACCACTGTGTGAGGGTATTTGATATTTATATAGAGCTTTATGGACTAAAGATACACAAAGTTTAAGTGGTCTCTAAGGACACTTCTCTCTTCTTGGACCACAAAACAAGCTTAACTCTATTTCACACTTTACTTTATCCCAGCTGCACTTTAAATACATTGAGAGCTAAAATATATGACTTTGTTTCTTTCTTTTGTAAGTGTTAGTTGCTACTCATCACTTAAATACCTGCATTAAATTATGCTGCGTAATCGGCCTACTTTGTCAATTTCATATTGTAACTCCTGGTATTATAGAGTATGTGCCCTTCACTCTTTCTAACCGGCCGGCTGATATCAGAGAGCAGAGGGTCAACATGTGAGCTATTGGCAAGAAATTAATCAAATATTGAACCAAGCGAACCCCATCAGATTTGTGAGTGTACTGTGCAAGCGTGCAATTTGTGGATGTGCATGGAATGGAACAATGAGATTGTATTTAATGACTATTGACATATGGGAATGGAGCGCTGCAGGAAGCAGACAGGATGAAAAGGGAGAAAAGAAAGAGATGAGGAACAGACAATGGAGCAAAGAGGAGACTTGCAGCTACTGATTGTCAATAACACAGGAAGACACTTTAATTACCCACAAGCCAGCTCAGATTAGCTTTTATTGCTTCTGGACAAGGACATGGACTCCTTCCTGAGAGATCTCTAACTTCTCAGCTGTAGTTGTGTAACAAGAAAAGTTTTCTGTTAGTTTGGTCTGTTTCAAAACCTTTTTTAATAATACCTTTTTACATTAATTCTTTTGTCATCAAAGCACATAAACAAGACTGAAAAACGTGTATCAGTAAACCAAGAATACAGGAAAGCACATTGCAGACAATCAGATCCATAAATTGTATCTGCTGTATTTGAATTGAGAAGACTTAGACAAATGTAATAAAGGAAAAAAACAGCAAAACATATAAAAAAAACAGTTAAAGAGGAGTGAAAACTTTTAATCAATACAAAATCCAACACAAAGACTATTAGAAATTGGTGCAGAACACTGCTTTCAAAGCTAAACTGTAAAGGTTGCAGCAGTTTATAAGGTAAAATGAGGTATAACGCTAAAGCTAGCTAATAAAACTAGCATGCTATCATTGGATATGCCAATGATAGCATGTAGGTTGTCCCTCGCAAGTTGACCTACAGTAAAATACATGCAGTGTGAAAAAACCCCACGTAAAAGCTAAAATTAGCTAAAAACGTAAAGCTACCTAAAATACTAATGATAGCATATAGGCTAGCAACCTATTGTAACATATTCCTATCAGTCTGAAAAACACCTGTAAAGGCAAAAATTTGCTAAAACACTAAGCTTAGCTAAAGTCCTATTGAAAGCAACTAGGCAAGCACTATCATGTTGACGTGCATTCACATACTCCAGGCAGTGTGAAAAAAAACACCCACTTAAAAGCTAAAATTAGCTAAAAAGGTAAAGCTAGCTAAAATGCCATTGATAGCATTAGAGCGTTGGAAGGAAAGTTGAAAGTTGGGTTGGAAATGGGGTTTGAAGGAGAGTTTTAATGAGGGTTGGAATTAGGGTTCAAATTCAATTCAAATTCAAAAATACTTTATTGACAACAAGGGGAAATGAAATGAATGTTAGAAATTAATTTAAATGTTGGAAGGAGGGTTGGAAGGATTTTTGCGTTTAGATTTAGATTAGGAACCCTAAATCAAAATACGATCAAAAACTTGTAGAGGGATATTATGAAATATGTAAAATTTATGAAAAAGTTGAAATAAACAAAAGTAGTTAGATGTTAAAGAGCGACAAAGTTTTAGCAGAATTTCTCAGAAATTATGGGATGGTCCATTCATTTCAATGGGGAATAAGATGATCACAAAAAGTTGAATATTTCCTCTACCATAGAAGATGCCGATACCAAAAAACATAGCCGTAGTGTCCTGAATGAGCAAAATATAGTAAAAGTTGACTGGTTAAAATTACACAAGAATTCAGAAGTAGTTCAGTAGTAAAAAGTGTATGGAAAAAAACTGGAGGAACTCATTTCAGTCCCGGTTATAATTGAGCACAGTCCAAAAAGTTTTGTTTATCGTACCGACAGGGGCTCCATAAATACATGTAATTAATGTACTATATGCAATGCTGCATCTATCTTCTAATGAAACAAGCTACTATTGATTTTGGGGGGGATTTTTTGCACCACTGGACAGTAGACAGCATGCTAACAAGGTAAAAGGGTCAAAACCACAATCTCAAACAAATACACACATTCATGTGCACACAGGCTCCACCTAGCCTTTTGATGGCTCTGCTATTAATTTGCAGGCCATTAGGTAGTGGGCAACTTCCTTTGTAGTTTTCCTTCTTGTGCTTTTAATGTAATGACCTCACACACTGTGTCTGTGCTAGTCTTGTTTCTATGGTAATATTAGTAATCATGCAAATTTGTGGTATACAGTTCTTGCCTAAATAAGGGTTTGACAGTTCTGGAACATGCGTCTGTTTGATCCTAAAATAAATAAATAAATGAAAAGAATCACTCAGCAGTGAATTTCCATAGTAATTTGACCCTCTGTGACAGTGGTCTGCTTGGTTGATGCCTTCAGAATTAATGCAATGCAGAGTTCCCTTTTCAACAAAATCTAAACATGCAGCCAGTTTATTACCCGGTTTACTTTAGAGGGTATGTTTCCTTCTTTCCCCCCTCCCACATAAAACAACAAGGATGCAAAAGACTTAGCTGTTAAACAGATAATAAAGGTTTAGTTCAGGATATTTGAAGAAAGGTTCTGTAAAAAGATTAGAAGTGGTTCATATTTTATTTCTCATAGATTCTCTGGGTAAAAATCCTCAAAAGATGGAACTAATGGCTTTTTAGATTGTTAGATTGGGGGCTAATTCCAAAGCATTTCTTTCCGTGAATGCTAACCTGTGGACATTTAAACCATCACCGCTGTCACTTCAGGTAATAAAGGATTATTATTAATAAAGAAGCAGATTGTTTTTTATAACATCACCAATGTTCTACCTTTTTTTTAAACATAATACTTGTATGTAGAGCATTTTCAGGTAATTTAGCTGCCTGATATAAAAGTAAGAAGTATTGTAACAGCTTAAAATAAAAAGTGCTTTATTATTTTGTTCAGCGGTTTCTCTGACCTGAAACTCTCACTACATGTTTCATACAGTTGTTTCATACAGTTCCTATGCAGACATGACTGCATAGGTTCGTAAAATTATGTTTCTGAGGTTGAACTTATGTGGTCTTCATTTAGCTTTATTCTAAATGAAGACCACATGAGAGTCATCTGCTGCACATATGATTGTAACTGCTTTTTACCTTTTAACAGAACCTTACTGCAGAAAATCATGAACTATCCCTTTAATGCTGTATATAGGACAGTTCAATTTTCCTTTTACATACTACTTGATACTATCTCCCTTCTGTTACTGCTTGATGTGATTTGTTTCACGTTCTCATATGATCTCCTGCTGGACTTGCGTATCGCCAGACTGTAAATGATTCTGCCACATTCTGTCTTCTTCTGTTCTTGAAGGTTGTGGATGCTGTCCTACCTCCTCTGACAACTCTGGCTTTCAGCAGAAATGGTATGAGTGGTGTGTCACTTTTAATAAAGTGAATTAGACAGAATAGCAATAGAAAGAGAGGCTAGTATCAGAGTGCTGGGAGTGGGAAGGAACTGAAAAAGCTGAATAGCAAGTTTTCAGGGATAGGATCATTTTAATAGGAGAAACAGACTCTCTTTTTTTCCATTCCCTGTCACTTGAAATATATCTGTTATAAAACAAAAGAAAGAGTTTGTAATGTATTGATGGTTATGGGCATACAGAAAGATGGTTAGCGGGGGAGTTATGTAATGAGTCAGGGTGCATAGTTGGACATCAACTGCTAACAAGAAGCAAGAATATAAACCAGAACAGATAACCTTGAATTTTTAAGGTGGAGAATCAGTAGCTTGTGTAAATCACTGTTAACAGTAATTTAAAACATTGTTTTTGTTTTAGACCCTCTGTGAGTCATTAATGTGTAGTCGCTGTGGGTGCCCACTGCCCACACAGCAGAGCTGGTTGTGAGGGTAAAGGGGGGTTTTGTTTGCCTTTAACATCTTGTTTCTTTGTTACTTGTCATTCCATTTTAGTCTAAAATGTTTTGTAACCTTGAGCCTTTGGCTGTTTTTGTTAGCATGGATTTTTTTCATTCTCTTTATACATTTTTATAATTTCTTTTTTTATATTGTAATGATGTAATGAGGCTACTTCTTTAGCTATATTAGTTGTGCTGTTTTAGCTTATGTTTGCACTGTAACACCATTTTGTTAGTATCAGTTTTTCCTTTAAAAAACTGACATGGCGAGCGATGCTTGTGATCGAAACATACAGCTGCACCTTTACACCTTCGCTACAAGCTGTCTTTTAGTTGATTCATTGGTTTCTCTGTAGATGAGGGGATTTTAGGTAAAAAATCAGAAAGTGATGTACATAAAACATGACATGCTGTATTCCAGCCAAATAACACCAATAGCACATGCTGGTCTAAAGTCTTCTGTTTATTACAGATGCATGAATGCCAAACTGTAAACACTTGATTTATATTCGGTTTCTCTTTCTCCCTGTTACAGTGGAGTGGTCGGTGTTTGTTTTGAAGGTGCTGTCTGAACTCAGCCTGGTTATGCTCATCCAAAAAGATGATGAAAATGCTGATGAAAATGAGGACAAAATAGAGGGAAAGAGAGACAGGAGAGAGACAGAATTAGGAGCAGCTGAAAGAAGTGGAGATGGAAGATCCTGCAGCCAAGTCTTATCTGTCTTCACCAAATCTCTACTTTCAAGGTTGGTTAGTCTCCCAAATCCTTTCCTGACAGACTTGCTGTATTTTTAATTATGTTTTTTTGTGTTTGTTTGTTTAAGAAACAAAGAAAATGTTTTGGCTCTGAATAGCATTATATTTTGTGGGGAAAAAAAGTTTAATACCTTTATTGTCTTTATATCTCTATCAGAAATATTATTTTTATGACTATTAAGAACCTATTAGTCTCATGAAGTTGCTGTTTTGGTAAAAAAAAAAAAAAAAATGGCATTGATGTGCTACATACCGGCACTAACATCGGTTTTGGCCTATAATAGTCATTTTTAACACATTGGTATCAGTCCAGTAAATCAAACTGAACTGATATTAACAATCGATACTTATATCAGATATCAATATCAACCAAATCCCTAAAAAAGAACATTATGCTATGATTTTACATGACTGTACATGTGTTGATTTACCAATGACCTTTGTTACTTTTCACAGCCCAGTTTTAAAAGGTTGAAGCTACTGAATTTTTTCTGCCCTTTAGCTCCCTTTTTGTATTATTATAGCTTTAGTCACCTCACCTTCCTCTGGTGAAGCATCATGCGCTAAATATTAAACTTGTTTCTGCCCAGGTTCGAAGTTCTTCTTTGTGCAGCAGAACCTATCCCGCTCTACGCTCTCAAGTTGCTGGTATCAATGACTGAGCACAGCACTCAGATCTGCAGGTACCGCACAGGCAAACCATGACTCACATTTAATCACTCAAATATCTAAAGAAATACGCAACAAAATGCAATTAATTGACCTATGTGGTTTGTATAATTAAATAGACCTGCAGAAAAACTTTAACGCTAATTATTCTGAAGTAACAGAAATGTTATGTTTAGTGGAGACACCTTCTAATTCACGTTGCACATTTGTTCTGATTTAAATGCTTTGCAGTCCTTGCAGGTACTGATACAAACACCACAGTGTGTAACATTTTAATTCCAAGGCCAGTGATTTCTAGTTCAGCTCTGTGAATCACTATCCAGGCGCACACATGCATAAATGCACGAACACACACACTCACTTGTATTAGGAGCAGTGATTTATCTGCTCTTTGCAGGATACAAAAACACCCGACTGATTATTCAGTGCAAATGATGCAGATTCACAACTAAAAGTAAGAGCAACTTTCCAGCTGAAGCAGTGCTGGTGATCTGCATTCAAGTGGACCTGTTTTACCTTTCTTAAAGCCAGACTTCCCTGCATTAGTAATCATTTTAGTGACAGGTAGTGCTACATAAGCTTAAGTGCGTACTGAATTGACACGTTGTGCTGAAAATTCTCTGCGAACTAGCTACTCCTGAAGAGATGTGCTTAAAAATGTAATGCATCCTCTTTAAATATACAACACTAGGACAAAATTATCTCTGCATAATGTAGAAGGGATTCACTATCCAGGAATTTAAAAACAGCTCTTGTGAAGGAAGTCATCTGGCACCAAAATAACAAGAGATAATGATGTGTTGCTCTTGCAGAGAAAATCTGCTGATTCCTTGTCTAACCATGTGATGCCTTACCAGGGTGTGTGAGTCTGCGTGTGTGTATGTGCTTGTGTTTAATGTGTTCATTGGTTACATTAACATGGTTGCACTGTGGCTTTTGGCTGACTGAGCTTTACTTAGTTCACTTAGCTCCCAGTGAGTGAAAATGGTTATCGTAGAGTTATGACAGCATTCCTGGAGATCTATTGAGCAAACACAAGGAGTGTTGATTCTACTACATAAACTATCGCAATATTTATTCATATTTTAGTTCATGTTTGTTGGGTTAATTTCACAAGCTAATTTGGCTTCCTGTTGTTTTGGTTTATGTGGAGGATAAATCTGCTTTACTTCATGGTAAAGCATTTCCCAACTTTGCTCTTTATGACACATAATCACACTTTGTAATTAAGTTATGGTTTCTGTTTTGTTTCTAAACCTGTAGTGTGAGTTATTTGTGTGGGTTCTTATGTTTTGATTGTTTCCTTTATGTTGTTATATAACATTCACAATTTAAAATGGCATACCTTTTTTTCTCAGTTATTCTCTCTAGGCAGTTTTTCTACTGTTGTTATCCACTTTAGTTTAACTTTAGTATAACGCCTTACAAATGATCCTGCCTACCTCCTGCGTGTGCATCGGCCCTTTTCCTCCCACCTCAATTGATGATGGATGTGTACTTCTTTACAATATCTCCCTGTTTTTTTTTTACTTGTTTGTTTTTTTACATAAAGAACTCTGCTTTTTATCACTAAGCATCACACATCAACTGCACTTTTAATCATATTTACACATTTATTGATAAATATGTTGATGCTCTCAAGGAACCAACAGTGGAGAAAGAAGTAAATGTAATCATGACAATGCGATTAGATTATGATGTTTTCAAACATCAGTACTCAGAATTTATTGTTGTGAAAATAAATCCAAAATCTTATCATGATAAGAAATGTATAACAATAAATGCCCACCCCTGGTTGTAATAAACTTTTTAACAAAGTAGGTTCATAGTCACCCATGATTTGGTGGTGATGTATACATCAGTTTAATGTGAATGGATTTTTATTCCATGGCCATCAATCTCGTCACTTGTGTAGTTATCAGAGATGCACACTGAGAAAGAAGTGATCAGGTACTGGGTTAGCCAGGTAAATGAAAGGTTGAAACAGAAAGATAAATACATCACAACACTGAAATCTGTATGTGTTGTTGTCAAAGACTTTGTGTAGCTAACTATTAGCAATGATGAGGTCAAAGGTGGTTTCTTATTTTCTCTTAATATGGATTTGAGCAAGACAACATTTATGCCCAAGTTCTGTGTCCTATCCTGACTAGTAGATTCACTCATTAACCTTTTAAATATTGCAACATTTAATTTAAACCATATTTTTTTTTTATTCCTATTGCTTTTTCTGCTTGTTTTATCTGCTGTGGAAATAAAGCAATAATCTCTATTAACCTGCTCTCCATACATTCCCAACCACCGATTCTTAGAGTTAAAAGTTCATCTGCATAACTAAATACGTCCCCACTTCTCTTATCTGTAATTTTCCCCACTCTTGTCTTCATACCTCTCTTCCTCCACCTCTCCTCATCCCCTTCTTTCCTTGACACAAGTAGAGTGACGTGAACTTTTCAAATTGGTGTCAGCCCACTCTCCTCTTTACATCTGTTTTTCTCGTTGAGTTTTTTCATTCCCTCTGTTTGACATTATTAACAACATTTAACATTTTTTTCCAATCTCCGTCGCTCTCTTTCTCTCTCCATCTCTAATTTATTAACATCATTCCACATTTCACTCTTTCCCTTTGCCCTCACTCCACAACTTTCCCTCCATCGCTTCGGTTTTACAATCAGAAATTAAATTGCCTGGGTCTTGGTTAGATAAGTGTGGCTATGAAGCCAGCCGAGTGGTAATTAGATGGTAAATTGGAGACATTAACGTTGGGAAGGGAGCCTGCTGTCTCTCTCTTCATTATCACAGTCCAGACACCTTCAAACAACTACATTTACTATGACCTTTAGCCAAAGACCTCTTCCTGTGGGGTTGCAACACAGTAGGTTTTCCCATCAATGTTTAATGTCCTTAAATGTCTGCCTCTGTGGGAAATGTGTGTTTATGTGTTGTAGCTAGCTTTCCAGACATCACATTTTCTTATGGGACTGCGTATAGATATATTATGCACACACAATTATAACAATTAAAATGATTCCAATCCCCAATGCAAATATTTATTGGCAAAACTTTTACTTGTTTGTGCAAATTATACACAAGAAAAGTTTAAATAAAGAAAATAAATTTTACAAGGGATTTTATATAAATCAAAAACTAAATGTTACTTTCAATCAGAATGCTTCAATCTCAAAATTATTCCACCCCGCTAAAAAAGCATACATATGCAAATGAGGTGTGTGTTCAGGTACACCCAATGCAGCCGAACAGAGCCAAGATTACTGAGCCTTTCATAGAAATCCTTTAATACCGGGGCTATTAATAGACGCAAGAAATATGGCTATAACAAGGCAATTGTCCCAGAGATCACTGCCTTGGACAAACAATCAAATGATACAAAAAAAGACAGCAAAGGCCTAAATTGTTGTTAAAGATTCAGTTGGAGTTGACTTGATTACAGCTAGATCAACATGTATTATAGCAGCTGGACCTGGCAGAAAGATGGCCTGCCACCAGATTCCTGAGGAGGCAAGTTGACAGAACCCCTCAACCTAAAAAGACCTATAGGAAAACCTGGTGGTAGCAGCCAAGGAAGTTTCAGCTTCCACAGAAAAGTTCATACTATGTCCAACCTCAACTGAGCTGAAAAATAGGGGAAAAAAAATTAGGAAAGTGGAAACATAACTTTGTACCTCCACACCAAGAGGAGGAGCTACTCCATCAGAAGAAGAGCTGAAAGATACAGCAGTATTGTAGCCATCCCAATCACGTGGCTTGAATTTTACTAAAATTCTCTGCTGGGATTTTAAAAAAATATGGTTGCAACCTGTAAACCCAAGGATACAAATGATTTGTGGGCCTTTTGGTCATGAGGAGTGGGTTAAGATTCCAAAAGAATGCTGCAAGAAGATGGTGTCTTTGCAGCATGTTTGTCGCAGATTGTAACGACACAAAGGTGCCCTTCTAAGTAATTATATATTTATCATTATTAGAAGTATTTTGTGTTTAGTTTGGAGAAGGAAAATGTTAGTTATTTAGAGCTATTTGTGTAATCTTGCCCTTGTTAGTGTGTATATTTTGCCAGTAAACTCAATTTTGCTGCTGTATACATAGCAATAGAAAGTATTTCTCTTGGGTGGTGGTCATTTCACCATTACCTTTGTACCTTACATTGTTTCAGTGTCAGCCTAGTTGCTTTCTGTCTCCCATGAGTTGTTCTGTACAATCTGGGCCTAATTTTTTGTTTACACAAAATTAAGAAATAGAACTTAAGTTTCAGTTAATAGGGTTTGATCAGGGGTCATAATTTGGGTTGTTTTAGAGTCATATGATCAATAATGGAAAACATAGCACGAATAAATAGAATTAGGTTATAATTCTACAGAAAATGGTATAAAGTTATCCTTAGCTATGCGTAAGATTTAAGCAAGTTACTAAATTACACAGTTGTTTTGGTAAATATATAATAAAATGGTTTGTTGAAAGTAGGTTGGGACAAAATGGGGGTACGAATTGGCCAAGAGGTGATCATTTTCTCCCACGTGTGAGTAAATACATAAAAAACATTTTGAAATATTAATTTCCCCATATTTCTTTTCATTACAATACAAATCACTGTAAAAACTGTTTGATAAATGTAATTTATGGCTTACATAATGAGGATTGATTAATCAGTTTTTACTCTATTATAGGTCATCTGTTGTGCTCTGGTTCGTTCGGTGTTGTGCACTTTGTCAATTGATGTATGGCTGGTAGTATAAAGGTGGCCCAGTTTATCATGTTGTGCTGGCCTGGTCTGTCCTCTCATCTTTCAGCCTGTCAGTTCCATAATGGGGGGTCATCCATCACATGTACAAGCAAACACAATCACACACACGCCGAAACTTGCACACACAAAGTAACTCAACGCTCGGCTTTGAGGAAAACAGCTGAATACAATGAACTTAAGCAACAGCAATTACAGATGTTTAATAAGCGTTATAAGCTCGATTTATCTACCAATAGAGTCACAGATGTAGGCAATGAATTTCATCACAATAAAGGATGAAAATTTTTGTTTTTAACAAGTGGGAAAAGGAGCAGTTGGAGAATAAATGTTTCCTTCAGTGATGCTAAATCCAACATCTCTTAAACTTTCTCCATGCTGTGTAAAATATCAGCACATTCAGAAGTAGCAGATGCGAACCAAAGTATGAGCTAACTTTTTCCCCTCGAGAGTTTCTAGTATTGAAACACCCTGAAGTTAAAAATTTAGGCCATAACAGTAAAACAAGTGCTTGATTCAATAAACCTCAGTTTGTTTTGCACATGACTGAGAATTTGGGGTAATGGTGTGGAGAATACGCTCTCAGTAAACATGAAAATTTTATTGATCCTGAAAAAAAAAAGAAAATAGGTCATAGGACTGCAGCAGCGTTGGGCAGGTGGAAGAACAGCAAAACGAATGTAAAAAGTAAAAAAAAAAAAGTATATATATATCGCGAGGAATTAATTTAAAAAAGAACAATTTGAGATGAGACTTTTGAAATGTTTGTTTTTAGATCCATCGCACTTAAATCTTGTGTTTATCATTTTCAGCTGGAACATCTTTACCAGTGGCAGTGTGTTTACACACTTTATTAAGTTAACTTGTTTGAATGGAAGCTCCTAAAGGTTGTCTGATTGTTTGCTCGACAAGCGATGAATCATAATTAGATTGATGATAAATGACTGGGCAACGTATTAACACCCGTCTGATTCGATTTAACTTGGTTCCCATTACGACATGAATGGTTTAATGCTTCAAAATGCACATATATGTAAATAAGACATCTATTTAAACCACTTTAGATGCTTTGTCCAGATGGTAATTAAATGTAAATCAAAGAACCTTAATAAATTAGAGAAGAGATTGTAAAGCCATTTCTTTTCTGCCCTTTTCTCCATTCCATCTATATTCCTCTTGTCTTTCAAAGGGGGTTGATCCACTTTCTTTCTTCTGCTTCTCTTAAATCCTCCTTTTCTTTTTTTTTTCCCGCCATCCCTTTGTCTTCTCTGTTAAAATCTGCTCTTTTATAATCCCGCACTTCTTTCTCCTTAAAGAATATAATTGTCCTCATCTTCTCTTCCACTCTCGTTCCATGTCTTTCCATCCCCCTGTCGCACCTTTCCTTATTTCATTTATTCTCGTCACCTCTGCTCTTTAAGAAACTGAAGAGAGATCTTCTCTTTTCAGTTTCACCGGTGCCAGAAAGGTGTCGGTGGAGTTAATGAAGATTAAACAGTCCAATCCACACTTATATGTCTGCAAGTCTGTGTTTGTGTGCAGCTCATGCATGTGTGAGTCGTGTAGAAAATCCATAAAATGAATTTTGACCTTGGTTTGTCTACAGCTCTTTCAGTATCTGTATTATCTCTCTTTTTCAGGTTGATCAAACAGGGCAAAATCCTCCCAGTTGTCTTTCAGCTCATTATGGTAAGAAACAAACAGTTTAATAATGTTTGTCAATCAACTATTCTTAAATATCGCCATTTGTATCATATATAATATATAAGTTTCTGTGGTCTCTATTTTTTACCCCATGATCAATACTTACCCAAACAACCTATTGTATACAATTTGAGACTTGTGTTCTGCCACCTACTGGATTAGGTGGCAGAACAGAGAAACAGCGTTTTTTTCTTTTCAAAACATCGTCTCACATGAGATTGGTCATACACGTTTTCCAGGAAAGTCTTTACCAATTTTAGACAACTTACAGTGAAAATAATATATACATTGTTATTCACTTTTTCAAAGTAATGTTTTGAAATAATGCACAATTAGAAATGTTTTTGTTATATTACAGTTAAGTCGTGTTAAAATGTGTGTATCATATTTGATACTGCAGGTATTTAAGGTGCTTTATCACTGAACAGTAATGTCATATTTTTTTTTTTTTTTTTGTAATTCAAATTTTTTATTGATTTTCTGAAAATTCTCACATAAAACACAAATACAAAACAAAAAAACAAAAAAGGCTGGTGCACCACCCCCCGCCCCCCAATACCCAGGGTACAGTCATATATTATATGTATATTACAGTGTCAATTTAAAAACATTCAGTAGTTGAGAGAAAGGTAATTGTCTGGGAAAATCAGACTTCATCCAGATACATTACTCGAAGCCATAGTTCTTTTCAATGAGTCCCAAAAGCTATCCCATTCCATGTCCCTGTTCCCATCCATGTTGTTGAGCATGACTTCATAAGAAGCTGTATCTGTCATTGATTTAATCCACTCATTTAGCTCGGGACACTTTGTGGTCTTCCAATGTCTTAAGAGTAATGTCATATTTTTATAAAGTAATCAATGTCATACCAGCCACAAACTTTTGTTTACTCAATAATTAGCATTAAATGTCATTTCAAAATAAATTTTGGGTTTCTTTCACAATAGTAGTTATTCTAAAATCATAGTTACGGTGTATCGACTAGTTATGTATATTTTAGATTTTAAAAAAAGAGTAGCGGTAGAAGAAAGATAAAGGAAATACTTTGAATAGTCATCAACATGATAATGTTTTACAATTCAAGCTACATAGAGCAGTCAGGAGAAGATGATGAGGATTATGGTGAGGACTGCACTCCCCCGGCCATGCATGATGGAGGATAGTCAGATACCAACTATGATGAAGATTATGACGATCAAAGTGTAGCCCAGACTAATATGGCAATTGAGGTCCGAACAACTACCCTGGACACAGTCAGAAATGAATCAGTGAAGACCAATGTGAAAAGCAAATAATACAAATGGAGAAAATACTGTTAAGTCCCATAATTGATGTCACTGCCAGGGTTGAAGGTTGCCATAAAGCACAACTGTTACATGTCTCTCTACATATACTCAAGCACTTTGTCACTGATGAAATGCTCCAGGGGATTGCAGAACATTTTCCACTGGTTCAATGCCAATAAATGAAGAAATAGGTTCACTACCTGTCATACTAGATCACAATTAGGTTGTTTTCCTGGTTCACTCTGAAGTCCATTCACCCTCCTCCACTCTTCAATTCATTTCCATGCCTCATGAAGCAGTTTTCCATCCACTCCAAAACTCATAAAATGGTTCTCAAGCCAGCCATTGTTGAAGCACATGAGTTCATGGGAGGTGTTTCTCTTCTTGATATATTATCAGCATTTTTGAATTTTGGCTTTAGATCCCAAAGATGGTGCATGTACATCCAGTGGCACACTGTTACAGTAACCATCATCAATGCTTGAAACCTCTACACAAGAGATTAGCTGAAGCTACAACCTAAAATGCTTCAGTTGGCACTTCTCCTACAAGTGCAGGCAAGGTCAAAATCAAGTATGGTAGACCACTTTCCTCTCCTGAAGCGACTTCAATGGCACCCTGTAGAAGACCAAGCTGCAGTGTGCCTCTTGATGTGAGAAAGAATGGCATTGATCATTTTCCAACATGGAAAGCCCAACAGAGATGCAAGTACTGTTCTGGAAATCACTTTTCACACATCTACTATAAAAAGTTTAAAGTAAAACTTTGCTTGAATAAGGACAGAAACTCTTTTGGTGCCTACCACGATGTGAAATAAATTGCTGTAAAAATGTGTTGGTGGAAATAAAAAACTAAGAGAAAAACTTCCTAAGGTGTTCCATACTTTCTAAATATTATAGGCAACATTTGTTTTTGCATCTAAAACTCACATTGTTGTGAGCCAAAAGTTCTAAGAAAAGCCTGGCGTATCAAATGCGATACAAAAAATATATCATAAAATAAAGGGCATGGCAAAAAAATTTTTTGTTTTTGCTTCAAGGCTTCATGAAGATCCTAGTTCTAAAAAATTTGCATTTTCTGAGTATTTTTTGATGAGTCGGGCTTTAAAGGGTTCAGCTGAGAAAACAACAGATAAGACAAACTTGTGTGTATATATCATATAGAAATGCACCAATCAGTCAACCAGGGATTTTAATCATTTTCCCTCTTTTTAGTTCTGATCAGTGATTGGTAGGTCAAAACCTAAGTAAACATGTTGTGTTGTTTGCTTAAAGCAAGCAACATGACCAACACGTTGGCCAGTATTTTGATTTTCATGTAAAATTTATGCATTTTCAATATTTTTTTCACCTATTCTTACTTTGATAATGTTTGTAACTTTTTCCTTTTTCAGTGAAATCAAGATTCCTCTTGTATGAACTAAAGTAGCTAGGACAGCATAAACAGCACCAACAATATGTGAGGCTGTAGCAAGGACCCTGAAGCGCTTCCAGTTTCCTCGTCTTCAGACTTAACTCATTAAATGCATCTAAACTAGGAGCTCCCGCCATTTTCAGTCTATAAACGGTTCAACCAACAGCATGCACTTTGAAGCACTTTTTTGAGTTTAATGAAAAATCTGATAAAGGTTTGGGACATGTGCTTTGACACACATATGGGGATTATCCTCTTAATTTATTCATTTTCTCTTGGATCCACAACTACTAGCTTTATCAAAAAACCTGCAGGGCATTTTTTCCTCTTTAATGTGTTATAGTGCCTAAAAGAAAAATCTGAATCAGTTAAAATCGAACCTGTCGAATTAGACTTCAGTGGAAAACCGGAAAGCCTTATCAGTGCATCTCTTTATTTATTTTTTTATTCCTCTCTCAGTCTTTCTCTGCGCTTTCTCTCACTCGCTCCATCCAGCCGCTATGCAAATGAGTTGGAGTGGCGTTGACCTATTAGAGGGCTTGTGTAATTGACTGGCAGGTCAGCACGAGGGAGGAGGGATGCTTAACAGACTTGGAATATGAACTCCACTGTTCACACCCAATGCAAGACCTCATTCACAAACACACAGCACTTGTCTGTTATCACTGGAGCATAGTAGGGCTCCCAGTAAACAATTTATTTCTCCTGACCCTTTTTTGCTAAGACACATTCTAATACACCCACCCAACATAGGGCAATCTGTTTACAGCTAACCAAAATACTTGTGCTGCAAGAAACAATTTCTCCCTCCTCTCCTCAGACACGCACACACACACCCATCCACATCCATCCTAAATAATGAGCGTTCAACATGGCTGCTTTCACAACCGTGACTAGCTGATGCAGAATTTTTAAACACTCTTATCCAACAGCCTGATTAACTCGTCTCCTGATTGTTTACTGCTGTCTGAACCACTCATGTCTGGGTCCATTAGAGCTGTCTGTGTTGCTCACCTATGGATTGATTTATGTTGCCTGAAATCCTCTGATCAAGACAGAGCACACCTGTCACTCCTGATCACACTTCTCACAGAGAAACTCTCTTAATTGTATTTGTCTACATGATGAAGTAGTTCTGCTTCAAACATAAAAGGACCTCAGGATGGCGCCTAAAACGGACTTGTTAACTGTGAGCTTGCTGAGCCTTTGCTTAGATTCATTTGCTTACAATAGACTCTTGTTAGTTACATTGTTGTAGCATGAGTTTCTAGTGGGTCTTATAGGAAAATCCAAATTAAAATAACCTCTGCTTTTGCTCATTGTTATTGTTCAGTTTAGGCTTTTTTGTATTGACTATAAAGTATTTTTGTGACCGTCTTAGTTCATAAAAATCAAATAGGTTTAGCATCGTCACGGAAAGGCAGTTTGTCCAAGGTGTGAACGGATGCCGTTGTCTTCAGCCTCAGGCAACTGCACCTGATGAGTACCAGCCTGACTTAGCAGCCCGTACACAGACCACACTGATGTACGCAGACCCTGGAGGCAAAGCTGGCATATCTTTAAAAGGATCAAATGCTGAAATGGGGGCAGGAGGAAGAAGGAGAAATGGCAAAAAGCTGTAAAAGTAAGGACTGCAGATCCTAATAGTAGCTGAAAGTGTTAGCTGGAAGGAGTGAGGGTAGAAGTTAAGGAAAAGGAAGCATTCAGGAGATGGCAGTAGGAGGAATGTAAAAGCTGCAGTCTGAAACATTGTTTCTTCTTAAAATAAACAATTATCTTATGTTAAATCCCTACTATTCTCCAGTACTTCTAAAAGAAATGCATAATTGAACCTTTTAGTTCTAGTTTTGCCCACCAAGGATCAGTTTGTGCAAAATATGACATCTGGTATTCTTCCCAGAGAGAACATAGCTGCTTTTCATTTCCCATGCTTCTATCAATAGAAGTGTCACAGCAGATCCGCCTGAGTGTACGAGCACACAGTCTATAATGAGAACAAAAAGATCATTAGGATGGGACTATTTTCTGGGAAGGCGCTGACAGCTGTGTCTGCATAAGGCAGCGCTTGAATTAAAGCCGAGCTCCACTGATGCGTCAGACTGTCAAGAAGCTAAAACTCAAACCTATGTCTAAAAAAAGTCATCGCAAATCACCCCAGCCCATTGAGGGAAATTTGTTAATCACTTTTAAAGCAGTGTTGGGTTATGTTAGGCTCATGGCAGAAAAAAGAAATTTAAAGTGGAGATTCAAGGTTTTTGGCCGGCAGCGGCAAAAACATTGTCAGATTATAGTGCATTTGATTTGGTGTCAAATCAAATGCAAAGTGAATCACTATCACCCTGCAGAAGGTATTTTTTCTGTGTTTTCATAAACGGTGCTTATACAGAGAAGGCATAAATGAAGTTTACCTCCTTCCTTTTTTCCATTTCTTACTTCTTTACAGTTATTGTTAGATATTTTCTGGTTAAAAGTAGAGATGTAAAACTTTAACTTTTGGTTGAATACATGAGTAAAACTGAAAGCTGACCTTGCATCCAACTTTTTTTAAAGGCCAACAGTGTCACCAGTGGAACAGTCCAGAGCGCAGTCGTCCTGTTGTGTAATCTTAGCGGAGACACAGTGAAGAATCCCCAACAGCAACATCAGCAAGGTACAGTGAGTGTACACTCTGCACCCATTTCCTCTTCTGTTTGTGCCATTTTAATGTTTTATTTGGTCAGTGGAGGAAGCGAATTAGAGAGGACAAGTTGAAAAATCGTACTTAAAATATCAGCATTTTGTGATGTAAAAAGTGAGACCATTTAAAAACATTGTCCACCGGCATTGTCACACATATCCTGTAAAGTTCAACTGAAAATCAAACAAATTCATTTTGAAAAATTAAATCATAAAAGCAGTAACAATAACCTGGTTGTCTAAATGTGTATATCAAGCTAACACTGATAAAGTAGCTTCATTTTAGTTTCTTTTTTGATGACAACAAAAATTAAGAGCATCTTGACTTAAATCTGCCAATTCCACCTGGCAAAACTTCTCAAAATTTTGAAGACTTTTCTTATCCACAACCCTTTTCAGGACATTTTCACACTTCATTAATTACCTCAAATGCTGCATTTTCTTCTGGTGAAGCCGTTCTACTGTTGATGTGTGCTTGGACTCGCTGTGATACTGAAAAAATAAACTCCCTTTTCGCAAACACCTGAAGGTTTCAGGTCACAACTGCCTGGTATTTAGAACTGCTCATATCTTAATCCAACAAGTATTAGTTTAAGCACATGTAACCAGGTTATTGTGTATTTTTATGTTCTAAATTTTTAGAGAGAATCTTTAGAGATTTTTTTTTATTATAAAAAAAAAAAAAGTGGCAGTTTTGTCATCCACTGTATCCACTGTGGTAAAGGTAATAAAAAACATTTTTGTTACGGTCAGTTACAGGTTAGTACTCTCTTTAACATTGGGTCACTCTTGCACCATCTCATACAATTGCAATTACCGGTACATGTTTAACTGTAGATTCAAAAAAATAATAAATATTTATATGCAAAGCTTGAACATGCATAGATGCATGCAAAAATCCAAACTAGGAGAAATAACAGTAAAAACAGAAGTTTACAGAATACAACTGTACTGTTCAGTGGTCATAAAATACAATTCTGTAATGCTTCCCTGGAAACTCGTGCTAATTTGTCTCCATGTCCCTTTCACTGACTCTGTGTGCATCTCTCCATCTTTTCCTCGGTGAGCTCATAGCCAGCATCTCTTCTTCTATTTCCATTGGGTCAGCAGTGCAGCAGTTCACTAGTCAGCATCATTATCATCCAATCAGCCCCCCTACCAACAGGAAACTGTCAACCCAGCACTAACACTGGCCTGGCAATTAACACCATCTCCACTTCTTTACTGCTTCTTCATTCCTCTCATGTCCTTTCTGTTTTGTTTTTGACTGTCCCGCACTTTCCCAAACTAATCAACGCCTGTTTTTACCCCCTCACTCCCCACCCTCCCCTCCCATCATCTCATCGTCTTCTGTTTTGTCTGTTTTCAGTTTTACACATCCCTCATCACCTATTTTTGGCCCTTCTTCTCCTCTCTCCGTTGTTTTGGGAGTCGCTCACTGCAGATCGGTGTAGTGATGGGAGAGATCAGGGGAAAGGGGAGAGGAGAGGAAAGCAAAAAGGAAAGAAGCATGAATAATTGGCTTTTTAAGGTGTGACAGAGAGAGAGAGGAGGGTAGCTGTGGTTTGCGAGTTTGGGTGTGTATGTGCTGTTAGACAATGAAATAGACAGTGAAGAAGAGCAAAACAAGGTAGTTGGTTTTTTGTGTGCTTGTGCAAACGTGTCTATGTCTATTCCTCCGTGGACGTGTGAGGCTGAGAGAAGATGTGTGTGTGTGTGGGTGTGGGTGTGCGGGTGTGTGTGTGTGTGTGGGTGTGTGTGTGGAGCAGAGGATTCAGAAGAACCCAGCATCTGTGTGTGTGTGTAACAGAGAGAGAGGAGATGAGGTTTATAATTGGGCAGATTTGCCTCTGACTGAGATAATACCCCCTGGGGAATGAAGACAGAGATAGGACAGAAGAAGGGAACAAGAAAAAGAAAAAAAAAGATGGCAAAAAAGAACAGGAGGGAGGGAATATACAAGGGAGCCAAAACACCAATAGGGGAAGTAAAAATGGTTGCAGAAGGTTTGATGGGAGGAAGAATGGGATAAACAGGCCTACATTTGGGTCAGAGACACTTGGGAAGGGGATGGGATTATAGAGGAGAAAATTGGGAGGTTAAAAATGAGTGACAGGGATGAAGAGAACCAGCAGGAGAGAGATAACCTGATTCCACAGTGAAATGTGATTTCAAAATAAAGTTTGCTTTAATGTGCATGCTCGTAGATTGCTTGGTTTTAATTTGGGCGCATGCAGCAGACTGACGGAAACTGTCTAGGCTGTAATCTGATTAAATAAAGATACGAAGCCTAGGGCTTATCCACTGAGAGGGAATATGAAACCTGTTTTGTAGGCACACTGACGAGCAAACTGACGGATTTATTAAGGAAATGGACACATTGGGAGCATCAGAAATTCAGTCTAACAGTTCAGAAGTGCTTAATGTGTCGAGATATCTTTGAGCTTGGTCCAGGGTTGAGGTTTGGACAAAAAATGAGACAGCTTCATCTTTGATTATAGAAAAACACTTCACAAACTATTCCTCTGTGCTTATATGGATGGTATATAATTTTTTTCTTCTCTCTTGCATTTTATTTTATTTTTTGGCATCTTGGCAAACCGCTTCAGTGCATGTGCTGCTTAATGTCGATGCGATTTGCATCAATGAGTCATCATTCAAAATTTGTTTCAGGTCATTTCCCAAATGGTGTCTCAGCAAACTCCCACATATATGTGAAATCGATCATTTTGCTTTTTAGCATAACTTATACACCAAGATCTGTCTTCCATATTAATGTTTTCCTAATAGCAAAGCTTACAGAGATGAACTGGATTGACATTTCTTCATAGTGGAAATCAATGGTGTGGTTGTTCACCAAGTTGAAGACACAATGACACTTTTTTTTTCTCTCTCGGTATTCAATGAAACTAAACGTGTTTTTTTTTTTTCTGTTTTAACTCAATTAGGTTTACCAAAGTCATTAAATGTGCTAAATGCCAGAATAATCAGACATAGAAGTTTGTTTATCTGAGTCAGATTGTGCTGAGCTCAGGAGTTACCCATTTACTCCCAAGCTTTAACTAAAAATACTAAGAATTTATATATTTTATATGGAAGGGACGTTAATTAATAATTAAACATTAAACTTATTTTAATAATTAATTTATATGCGACGTGTTTTTATTATTTTAATTACAAATACCATGAACTACGTGAAATATTTTTATTGGCCATTCGTGAGTCAGATGAGTTTTCCTCTTCTTTCCTCTGGTGCTTACAGTTGTGCTCTGAGCATTTCAGTGTGTTGTTTCCCAACAGAACTGATTTAAATACGGTTTATAAATAGATAACTCTGCTAAGCTTTTGCACGTCTATTTTTAACTTAGATGGTGACAAAATACTAAAATAGATCACTGCAAGGTAACTGCTTACTGTTATCATCATCATCATTTATTTATTTATTTATTTATACATTTTTTAAACAATACCCTTTAAAATGACCAAGTGTCTTAATGAGATAAATACTAAATGTTGTATTACACACACATTGATAGAGCTAATAGGTTTTCTGCTATGACACTTCTAAATTGCTGTATATTCATGATGTGAGTTTGTTGTGCTAGCCTGTACTCGAGTCATAATTACCCTAATGATATTAAGTACCATTATTAGGCAGTAGCAATATTATTGTTGTTGTTAGCAAGTCTTGAGCAGAAATACCAAAACTATTTTATTGTTTTAAATTAGATATCTATTTTATTTAAAGTGCTGCTCATGCCACTACTGAAATATTCCATATTACTTTGCTTTTCATTGTTTTTGTAGTGCAGCTGATTGCCTTCAGATTAGGTACTTGCACATCCATAACATTCTGAAAAACATGAAAAAAATTAATGAATGATAAAGACAAACCCCTAGTTATAAAATCGAAGTGAAATTCTATGGCTATTTGGTTTATTTGCTTTGTTGCTCTCCCTCCCTCATATGCCCAAACTTGGCAGCTTGCTCCATTGCAACCCCAAATCTCCCAAAAACAACTATTTGAGAGATTTTCTGTTCACTTTGTTTTTCTTTTAATCTACAGGAAAAGTATTTGACAAACCTCGTTTTCGGGCTGCCCAGTCTCTAGTTTCAAAACTTTACTCGCAGTTTTTCCCACTTCATTGGATATATTTCAAACATAGCAGCAGACTTTTTGTATTTGATTTGAACAGCCCAGTGCCGTCCAACGAAATAATTTGGCAATTTGGCAGAGTAACAATACATCTGACTGATCTTTCTAGAGCCTGCGATGTTAGTTACACTAACCAAAATTGAGCACTCATCTGCTTTTTAACTAAAGATCTACTTGAACTAAAAAAGAAAACTGGATTTGAAAAGATGGATTTAATATATTAATATATTAATTGGTTTAAGGGCATCTGTTTGCTTTCTTTTTCCTGAGAAACAGAAAAGAAGATCCAGAAGTGTGGACTTACTATATAACTGCATTCATTGGGATCCATGACTCGTGTTCAGCTTGTATTTACAGACATTTCTGTTTAGGCGTTCTCGGTTGTGGTTGCCTGCAACATCTCTGGAGGCTCATAACAGCTTGTTAAACTTACTTCAAAAGGGGAGGTACGTTCTGTCAAATATAATGAGCAATGGAAGGTGAGTCTGTGTGTGGTGAAAGTAATTAAGGTTAGCTGAATCATATTATATATACTGGTCAGTCTCTGTGCCCTGAGCTATTTAAAAGGGAGAAAGAGAAGTAGATTGCGTTATTCTTTCTTAATAATCCCATTAATTAAGTTTGTTTTAGTCATGGTTCATGTCTAAACAGTAAATGGACTGTTTTACCAGATGGTGATACCTTTTTGTTAGTGCAACATAAAGTTGTTGGATTGAATTTATGTCTAATATTAAATTCACCCTCTTGAGGAGAATGTTGCAACTGAAAGCACGTTTTCTTTTTATTCCTTGAACTTTATTTACTCATAACCATTACAAAATGATGTGAAGGCAAAGTATAAAAACCAATCGAACCTGGCAGCTGACGTGACGGTCCCAGTACACCCAAGACAGTCCGGTACCTTTTCTCATTAGTTCAGGTAAGACGCCTCTGATGTTGTCTCTGGTTCAGGAGAGGCTTGATATGCCGAATGTGACATCTGTAGCCCGTGTCTGGTATTTGTCTGTCTATGGTGGCTCTTCTGGAATAGATTTCACTAAACCTGCGGTTCTCCCTGTTCCTTTTGCTATCATATTTCTTCCTTCCACTCAATTTTCAATATGAACCGTTGTCACAATATTCTAATTTTCTGAGACATGATGTGTAAGCTACAATTATCAAATTTATAACAAAGGGCCTGGATTATACCAATCTTGCGTGTGATGATTTTCTTTATAGGAGTTTCACTTTCTGAGATGACTGGCAAAAAATATTGCACTTTTTTTTAGACAAACTAGTACATGCACATACTGTATATATACATATAAATACACATATATATATATAAAATGTGGCTATCTCAATAGCAAAATGCCATTCATTTTGACTGTGTAGATTTAACCTGAGTAGTAGCTTTATGTGAGTTTGAAATATTTAGAAGTTTTCTGGTCCAACAAATATGAAAGTCAGATTCAGTCCTGACTTGGAAGCATTTTGTGCTCCACAGAGCTGGTGGAGGTGTTGGTGAGCACTCTCTCGGAAGCTGCGCAGGTTTACCTTGATGGAGAAAAGCATGCTGGAAGGAAGATCAGCCTGGTTGTCCTGCAAGCTCTTTTGGAACTGCTACACAACATCCTAAAGCAAACATCAGGTGTTGTGCGAACTGCACTGCAGGTACGACTGCTCAAATTAACAAAACCCTGTTGATCTTTACTATAGAATTATATGAAGGATGCAATATATAAATATGTATATGTATATTTGTTTTTTTTTCTTATGTGAGATAATTTCATGTGACTTGTTACATGTCTGCTTATAGGGTGTACATTACCTTGCAAAAATATTCTCATGTTTTGTTACATTTTAACCAGAAACTTCAATGTATTTATACAATTTATATAATAGACGAGCACAAAGAAGTACAATTTTGAAGTAGATAGAAAATAATATATGGTTTTAATTTTTTCTTTCTAGTAAAATTTTTAATCCCCTTTACACTAACACCCATAAATAAAATTCAATAGAGCAAATTTTCTTCAGATGTCAAAACAATAGTCAAGAAGTCATGCAAGCAGTTTGCCACAAACCATGTAGAGGACACACCACATACATTGAAGAAGGTGTTCTGCTCTGATGAGGCAAAAATGTTCAGTTTTGGTCATGTAAAACACTGTGTGGTGGAAAACTACACTGCTTCAGGTATGTGATGGTTAATTGCCAAACATTTGTGGGAAAAAGAGTCTCTAAAAGGCTTGACAGTAGTGCTGAAGATCCCTTTCCAGTGGGGAAGTGACCCTACATATTTTGCGGTTTGTTCAATCAAAGCGTTTTTATGCGTAAGAATGGCCCAGTCAAAGTCCTGACTTGAATTGAAATGAGAAACTGTGGCAAGAAAAGAAAATTGATGTGCACAGTTGTTGTCCATCCAGTCTGATGGGGCTTGCAGAGACTTGTAAAAATCCAAAGTTTGTAGATATGAAAAGCTGAAAGGGACCTAACTGAAATGACTTGTAGCTGTAAAAGCTGTGAAAAGTGGTTCTACACTCAGGAGGGATGAATTCAAATGGATGCGTAGACTTTTATTTGTAAAAAAAAAGAAAATTCTGTCCACTTCACAATTAATATTAGTCTAAAATAAAAATTTGGTAACACATTTAAGTTTGTAAAAAAAAAAGTCAAAGAGTTGTGAATTCTTTTGCAAGATACTTCATTTTCAACACTTTCAACACATTTTTTTTACTGATACTTGGCCGGTGAAAATTTTTTTTACCGATACATCTCCGGTGAGCCCACATCGGCCGACAAAAATCACAAAGTCATCTACCTCAAAATGTTGTCCTTCTATCTTTTCCCCCCAAAGGCGAGCATGTGTGTGTTCGAGTGTGTGTCCATTGATGTACGAGGTAGAAGCCAGCAGGTTTAAGCAACTGCAATATTGAAGTTGTAGACTCAGGAGAAAGTGCATGAGGTCCCTGGGACACGTACAGACACACACGCATACACACACACAGGCATATACTGAGGGGCCTGTCTGGCTATGTCCCTGCGGCCTCATTATCACCGCTGGCTTTGTCCTCAGCTTGCCTCACTATATAGACAGACACACGCATACACACAAACCAGCCCCCATCTCCCCATACTGTGCACCCCAGCCCAGTGCATACATATTAATGCCTGGACAAGGGGGTGGAGGGGACTAAAGTGGAAGGAGGGTAAAAGACTGGGTGAAAGAGAGGACAGAGAGGAAAGAGGGGAGAAGAGGAAGCATGGAAAGAGAGATGGAGATGGAGGGGAAAAAGGAACAAAGAGAATGTGCAGCAGGAATCGATTCCACCATAAATGCAAAGCTCATTAAAAAAGAAAAATTCTTCCTAAACCAAATTCTTTTGGGTAATAAGGTCCGATAAGGGAAGCGGACGTGACTCGGCCGCCCTTCCTAAACTGTTTCGCAGTTTGTCAAGAGAGAGTATGTCAGATATTTCAGCACAGGGATGGAAGAAAAAAAAAAAAAAACAGATCAGAAGTGACTTTGGTAGAGGAAGAGGATGTACGCCAGTATTAATCATCTTATTCCACTACTAATTGGCCTGAAGTTTCACTGCAGGCACAGACTGAGCTAAAATAAGCCAAACTGTATTACCGGGACGCTAATGATAAAGGAAAAAAAAAAAAAAAACACAGAATACGAGAAGGTTAATTCTTTGTGGCACGCTAAAAATACTTGGTGTAGCAAAGAAATGTTCAGTCTATGTTGTCCTGAGCGTCTCGTTAAGGATCGGCGGCAATAACGACACGCAGGGAAACTATTTCCTATCTTAGTCTATCACATCGTCTTTCTGTCAGTCTGTCAGAATAAGTCTTGACAAGTCTCTGGATAAATCATTATTGACTGTCAAATCTCTATAAATGATTTAATGTGCGTGTGTGTGTGTGTGTGCGTGTGTATAGAGCCAGAGGCTATCTTGTTCAGCAGCAGAAACGGAGGCAGCAGAGAAACTGCTCATAGCCAACAGACCCTTGAGCCAACTCAGCACTCACCTCATTCACTTGGTGAGACCTTACACTCGCAGCCTTTTTGTGTTTGTGCTGATACTTTTTCCAAGCGTGTTTGTGTACGTCTCTGGATTATTCTCACTGCATGGCGAAAGTTTTCACGACCGAAGAACTTTACCAGCCACAAACTATGTTTCATTGGTGTTTTGTGTGATGGACTCGCACAAAGCAGCGCAGGATTCCAAAGTGAAACGAAAGTGATGGTTTTCAACGTTTTGGAAAAATACATATATATATATATATATATATATATATATATATGGAAAGTGTGTTGTGCTTTTGTATTCGGCATCATGTAGTCAGTACTTTACAGGACCAATTTAACTTATAAACTCAGTATCACGTTTCTTTTTGTGCTATGTTTCCACCAGTTTAACACATCTACACTGAACATTTCCCATTATTCTTTTCAAAATGGCTCCACCTCAGATTGTCTGTGAACTTTGAAATTGGATTCTCGTTCAGTTTCTGATCTGAACTTTAACTGCACCATTCTGATATATCCATATTCTTTGATCCAAACCGTTCCACCACTAATACTTGTTCAGTCAAGAGAATCTCCCACCTTAGCATTGAGTCTCTGCAGCTCCTCCCAAGTTAACATGTCCCACTTTTCTTCTTCTCTGGTTAATACTCTTCTTGCACAGCCTGTTATTTTGGGTTAGCTGTGTTTTTTGCTGTTGTGAAATACTTTTTCCATGTTCAGATGATGACTTGAGCAGATCTGAAAAGCTTCAAATAGTTTCATAACAGCCCTCTCTCCAACTTTATCCCTGACCTTTGTGTCGTGTTTCTTGGTCTTCCTGATGTCGAGAAAGCCCCTGCACACATTAACATGGAGCTTAAAGAGCTGCAGTGTAACAGCCACCCTCAAAACAAATTACATCTCCACAGTTCCCCCCGTCATCTGTGAGATGGTGCCTTGACTCCGCCTCCATGACTCTGGATGAGTAAACGCCCTATCTCTGAAGATCAATGAGAGATTGCAAAATTCAACTCACTGATGCAGGGTGTCCCCGCATCCTTAAAAAGTCTTATTTATATATGTAAAATGAATGCCTTAAAATGTCTTAAATTAATTGAAAAATATGTAAATCGGCCTTAAGTTATTCACAGATCTTACATTTTGCCCTGGCAGGTGTATTGATTATTATATATGTAGTTTATTTTTCTTGTGGGTCTTTTCTGCCAGACATCTTGATTACATTCTGCGACGTGAAGCAGAGGAGGCTACCGCTAACCAGCTGTCAATAAGCCCTTGCTAGCTAGCTAGCTTTTTTACGCCCATCATTGGAAAGTGTAAATTTATCGCCAGCTCATCTTTGCCACTGTCTCACTTCTCTTGCCAACCAGAACGATTCTACGTGTATTCTGTGAATCAAGCTTGGCTCTTCTGTATAAAGTATGCAATTTTCTTTAGTACATTTTGGCCATGATACTTGTCTTAAATTTCCTTCATGATGATTTTAAAAAGGAGGAGCCTCTTAAACATTCTTACATTCTGTCACTATTTTCTCTGCTGGCCATCAAATGTGATGTAGATAACTCTCCCATCCCTTCATGTGGCCTCAAAATCTCAGTTCAAACTGTTAACAGAGTTCAGATTAAATTTAGTATCACAAAATCTAAAATAAACTACCAAAATTCAAATTCTTTAAATGTAAATGTAACCTGTTCTTATCACCTTTGACATTTATATTTAAGTAGCCCTCAAAGCTGGGCAGAGTTTGGCGAAGACAGGTTGCCTCATAAGAAGAAAGAACTGTCCTCTTTACTTTTATGAAATGTAAATGGTTCAGAGAGTAACCACAAGCACTGAATACACACTTAAACAAACTTAACAAAATGAAATATTGATATGTTTCCCATCTTCTTCTAAGAGCGGTCACTGAATTAAATATTCTCTGGAATGATAGTGCAGTGGATCATGTAACAGATGATGAAAACAAGACGAGTCAACAATGCACTGTGAAATGTTGCCATGAAATAAACTGCCTGTGAGACAGAAGAAAGAACGGAGGATGCTGTAAGTCATCCTGGAAAGTCGATGGCATTGTGGAGAGAGCAGCAAGAAAGGAACTTGGGGGCCAAAAAAGAGGGGCGTCTCCAGGGACACAATGAACACATTAGAGGGTTGATGGAGCAGCCAACACACTCTCGACCTCTGCTCAGCCCCTTTGCCCTTTGAAAGATTAGTGAGTGAGTGAAACACTGTCAATAGCAATGAAATATCATTAAAACTGCCAAAACGGGTAGACACCGGTAAACCTTTTATTAATGTAGAAAGTTTAATCGTTTAATTTTGGCTAAATTTAGGTTACAAATTGTTACCCTAACCATTCTTCTTCAGGACTTTCTGGCGAGAAAGGAGAAGTCATGGTTCCAGCAGTTACGATCTTCCAAGTCCTGAAGCAGCAAAATGTCTCTATAATTCCACCGCAAACCTCAGTGTATTTTATTTAGAGTTTCTGTATTTTTTGTTTTATAATTCTCTTAATAATGCAGAGTCAATGTAAATACAGTTTGTCACACTTTCACAAAGCTCTGTAGTTGGTCTATTTAACAGGAAAAATCTGTTTTACCTGCTCCATGCTAAACAACTTTTAGGAACCAAATTAACATAATGCCCTGTTAACTCCAAGTTTAAGCTCATAAAGTTTCTCTGCACACAACACAGTGTGTTGCAAACATTGGTAGCTAAAAAAGTAAATAATCTTTGAAATTCAGCTAATTTTAGCATTAACATGAATTGGACTGTGGTTTGTCGTATGTTTCAATCATCTCTCCAGCTGTCCACTGAATACCAGGAAGTGTGGGAGGAATCCATTCAGTGTCTGTCCTTACTGGTACAGCTGTACGGCGGAGAGGGTCAGGACTGCTTATCGCCTTCGTGTTTACAGAGCTTCTCCCATCTCCTGCGCACTCACATGAACTCCGAGAACCCCCGAATCCAACGCACGGCTCTGAGGATCATTAAACGGCTGGTGAGTCGCTCACACAGAAGCATCTGATGCAATATATCTAAATTTGTGCTCTGGCAGGAGAGAATCTTGGGGCCATTGAGAGATAATAAAATAATAACTAGACACAGACTTGCACACACTCTAACTCTCACAGACTCTTACTGGGCTCCTACTTTCCCGAATAATGTGCAGTTTCTCCGGGATGAGACTGACAGAAGGTGCAAGACGGATTGAGGGGGGGAAAAAATGCTGGGTTGTTTCTTCCTGTCAGTATCTGGTCAAGAGTCTGTCCAATTTTGTGGGATAGTCAGTATGATTTGTTGCTCTGATGAAAGCCAACCTGGAAGAGAGTGCAGTGGAGCACAGCTGCTGCTCCTCAAACACAATCAATACGAGTTTGTTAGTTTTCTCACACCGAGTAGAAAACTGACATTTACTAAACTTTATTTTAACAAGGTGACAGTTTCTATTTCTCTGCATTTACACAACAGTAAAGCAGTGCCGCCCCTTTAATTGAACCGTTAAATCAATAACTCCGCTGTGTTGGAAATATTGATTAGCTGCATTATTTGCAAATACAGCCTTGAAACACTGGAGGGATATCTATTTTCATTCCGCCAGAGGTGCGCAATATATTGAATCGCAGTGTCGATATCTGTAATAATGGGATCGCATAGGACTGCTCGGATTCAACATTTGGTTGGATACTTTATTTAACATTCCTTGAATGCAAATTCTGTTTCCCATTAATATATATTGGCCTACTGGATGGTGTTTCATTGATCTCAATGCTCTACTGACATGATGTATATTTTACAGTCACTGAGATGCTGAAGCCCATAAAGAATAGTAAAGACATTGTAATAAAGAAAAGACAGGCAAGAGTTTCGAAACAGTATGTTAACCGTAATAAATGTCATCTTGCAATATTACATAGTACCACAACTCCCTGTTATGATACTGCAATAAAATAGTAAAAGATGTTCCAAAGTACAAGACGCACATTTCACTCTGTGATGCTGAGCCTGATACGCTGTTTTACGTTGAATGGTAACCCGCTTACTCTATGATAAACGTCAAGGTTTGCATCCTTTCCTAATACATATATCGTTGCATACTTTCTTAGTTTACCATGTTTTTTTATTCTGGTTGTAATGAGTTGTTAATTGTTATTCCATTTTTGATTTGCACCAGGACTTTATTTTTGGGCTGAGTTGACGAGGGAGTCCGACGAAAACACATTTTAAGTCGTCAACAGACGGCCAAAAAAAAAAAAAAAACATGTCTAATTTTTCCGTACACCTCTATGAATTATGCAAAATGCATCCCTAATGTTTTGGCTTGGCCGCAGGGTCATGAAAAAGTTTCTGCACGTGGGACACAAGGTCAGCTGCCACCTTTGTATTGCATGAACTGACCCAAGGCTGTGCCTGGAAGCTACTCTACTTTGTAGTTGTGCGTGAAAGAGGAAGGAGAGGACATTTGCATGTGTAGATATATTTGTAATTCTCCTCACTAATTAGTTTTGGCCATCTGAACCACCCACTCGCTCTCTCTCTCCGTGTCACAGACCCTTTTTTCTCTTTCCCCTTTATTTGTCTGACAAATTTGTCATTTTGTGGAAGCTCCCTCATTACCCCAGTGCTGTGCTGCCTCAGTGTGCCGTCTCTCTCTGACTCTCCACCCTGAGCAACACACGGTGCTATATTTCAGCTATTTCCTTGTAGCTAGGGGATGATTCACCAAGCAGCATCCCAGTGGAAATATAACTAATTTATTTGGTCATAAAAAAATACCCCATGTCCTCGGTCAACAGCTCTTCTGTTTTTCACACTAATGCACACATTGGAGTCATCAAATGTATGATGATAGGCACATTTTAGAGCCCTAATACTTTAGCTTAGTGTTTCTGATCTTGTACAGCTATAGGTTAGGTTTGGCTATTAATCAGTACCAAAGGCTAATAATGTTAACAAAGTTAGTAATTTAGATCAAAATTAACAAGTCAGGGCACCTGATTATGAGAAATCAATAGTAGAAATTCCTCTGTCATTTATTGTTCTATGAATACCTACTTGGTGAGGTGTGGCATTATAGAATAGATGAAGAAGTAAAGTAAATTTGAACATTGATATTCTCAAACATCAAATGAGGAATAAACACAAACAACGTCTCTCCAAAATGTAAGCATTTAATGAAATACCTCCAGGTAAAATAGTTCAGTAAACAAACTCTTTAACTAGGCTAGCAACATTCAACTAAGCTAACAAGTGAAAGCGAAATAGTAATAATGATTTTTTTTTACTAGTAAAAAATATCTAATAAAATGATAGAGTGATGTCACAGTTCAGTGAGAATGTTTAAGAACCAACGTATGTTTTGAGAAACTGAAAGGTCACAATGAATAACAGCTGCAGTGCTTTAAAACAAGCAGTTTAAATGCAACTCTCAAAGGAAAATAAAACAAAATATGATTAAAGTAATGTTTTGAAAATGATTTGCTGAAGTAAAAATCACAAACATTTTGGACAACTGATTCTCAGTGTTGTACTAACTAGCAATCACATCGACTGACTGAATGGACTACCAAGATGGTGGCTTAATAATCTTTATGAATCGCAAGATGGCAAACAAATGGCAGACCTGATGATGTCACACCTGGGATTAGCAGTTCAGTTTAGCAAAGAAGGAAAGTAGCAGATGCGGTGCTATTTAGCACCCTTTGAAGAACCTCTTTTCTGTCTACTACGATTAATTACGGCATAAACAGAATAAGTTGAGTGTTAAGCACAGCATAAACTAACTGTGGTTGCCATCTTAGCGTTAGCAGAGCTCTTAGCGTTAGCATTATCAGCTCAGATAACAAACACAATTCAACAATTGTATAGGAAATATTCAGAGACATTTAATATAGGTGAATGAGAGGAGAGGAATGTAAAGCCTTTAAAAAAACAGAATAAGATCACATTACTGGCCTGTCTCTGCTTAAATACTTATTGAAATAAAGTTTGAATCAGCGATAGCCTTAGCTGCGGCTCGCTCTAGGCCTGCTGCGGGCCGAAACAGTTCAAGCAACACAATAAAAAGAACAATGTTTAAAACTGTTTTATCCTAAGCTGATTTTCTCTGCCGAGACACGTAAATCATTCTAATGAACGGAGGAACCGTGGCGGCCACGCTGTGTTGGAGGCAACGGGCGAGCACAGCTGCAGTTCCTATCCCGTCTTTGTCGACCTAGTCAGAGACACTGACGTTTCTTTACGAATCTGTAATAGTTAAGAAATCCCAAAAGTTATTTTATTCATAGAAAAAAGACATAAACAGGCCCTACTTGCTAAATATCTGACCTATTTAGGCATAGGAGTTCATCGTGTTCCATGTTTGGATTCTAATCTGTTAATTGTACCATGCAATGTAGTGCTCCTTAATTTGTCTCCCACATTCTGTCTCAAACACACACCTACTCACTGAACCGAGTGTCTGCCCTTCACAAAAGCTTTTTAATTATCTTTCATTGATTTCAGGCCTCTGTTAATCTCAATCAAAGATCCCTCTAATAGCTTTGAAACTGAAAAGAGGGGAAGGGGAGAATAAATCATTTTTGAATTAGTGAAATCTGACTGCAATTTATTTTTACAAATTAAAGAGACTAAAAAAACTGCTAATTCAATAAGACCGTGTGATAAGTTGCCAGAGAACGAAGCATTTATTATTTCCGTAGAGTAGTTTCTAATTTTTTTTTTTTTTTCTTGTTCGTTTGCTTCTGGCAACATGGAGTTAATGATCTGTGACGTGTCTTCTCGTACAACAGGAAAAGCAAACTTTTCCACTTTTCGTCTTGTTGCAGCCACAAAATGTAGTTAATATATTTTATCTGAGGTTTGTGTGCTAATCCAATTAAAAGGAGCTCATAATTTTAAAGTTAAAGAAAAACATAGTACCTCTATATAATATCCAACGCAATTAACTACTATCAGAATTCCCCTAATTAGTAGAAATAGTCCTGTAGGTAATTTAATGGCAATACAAATACAGCAGCCCATCCTATCTGGCTCCACAGATCCACAACTCTGGTGGGAGCTAAAATGTCAAGGTTTTGATCGAAGTGATGTCCTTCGATCAAAACCTTGATCGAAGGTCAAGGTTCGATTTAGGCCTGGCCTAAATCCCATTGAAAGGATCAAAAACACGAAGCTCATGTTTTGCTCCTACAGTTATTGCTAATTATTCATCAAATGATTTACAAAGCACTTAGCCGTATAGTCAAACAAAACGCATCCTTTCAGTCGTTCTGTCAGTCTCTGAAACACACATCTAAATGTTCTGTTATTCATGGATCATGTACAAGTTTTTTCTTTTCTTTTTTTTTGTGGCGAATCTGTTTCCGCGCTGTCAGGTACATTGCCACTTGTCTAAACTCGACGCCAACGTGACAGCCCTGTGCTCTACGTCTGAGGAGCTGCATGTCTGTCTGTCAGCCGCAGTTTGTCTGTCTTTCTGTCTGGGTTCATCTTGTACAACTTTGAGTTCAACATTATTGACTCGCTCGTTCGTCACGTATCTTGTTGAGGGGAGGATGGAGGATGAGGTGGTAGCGCCAGGATGAAGAAGAGATGTCTGCGTTTGGTTGGCAGGCACACATGAAGGTCCTCCAACGCTGATGGAGAAGGCAAAAAGAAAAAGTGTGTGTGCACTTGTGTGGAAAATAAGTGAGGGGAGCATCTTTTCTCTCCCCCTAACCCCGTTACTTAGCAACAACTGTACTGTGTCGCCACAGAGACAGACGTGATGATGTCACCAGAGATCAGAGAAAGCATGTTCTCCGAAACACAGTGACACGAATCCACTCATCAGCACACGGACAAGCAAACTCACACAGAGAGACACCGACACAAACATGTTTTATTAGTTAGTTGTTAAAGATTTGAGCTACAAAATAACTTTAAATGCAAAGTTAAGGCAGATTTTTATCACTAAACTGTGTGTTCAGTTTTGTTTTTTTGTTTCCTTTTACTCTGGGGAAACTCAGAGACATCACTATGATGAGAGGCCTGACAGAGGAGGCGTAAAACCAGAGGAATCCCAACAGGAGAGAACAGATAGTTTAGGGCGGGGCTTATGGACACACTTCATAAGACTGCAGCATATGAGTCCATGTTCAGTGACGGAATCATAAAGTAGGTCCAGGAAGCCAAACCATTCAGACTACTTAATGACTAAAAAGTACAGACATCAGGAAAAAAAGGGCCTGCAGTGAGAAAGGTGAATTTTGATTAGTTTATTTTGAAATGATAGTAACACACTTGAGTGGTATGCCCTGTTAGTATCATGGACGAGCTTTATGCTTTTATATTCATGAGATGACTTGCAGTTTACTGAAGAAACCGTTTCAACTCCAGAGAGAACGTTTTGTTTTTAAATCTACTGCATCACTACTGTGAATTTTCTGCTTTGCAATGTAAGAAACAGAAAATAAAATTCATCACACTTTTCGTTCTAGTTCTTTGTTCTGTCAGAATAAAAAAAAGTAATAATGTCCCTAGACCAGGGATCGGTTTTAGGTTTTCAGGAGTGCGGAACAATTTTGATTCCTTTCCAGAACCGTATACAAATAACAGCCAGAATCGAATTGGTGTGAAAGTCTAGTAGCTGCTTGTGCCACATGCTAAGCTGTATTCTCTTCCAGATTTAAAGTTTTTCATCCCATTGTCAGAATGAAAAATACTCTGAAACATTTTTACTGAATTTTTCTCTCTCTCTTTTTTTTTTTTTTCTTTTTAGATACAAACTACAGACCAGTCTGGTTGGCTGGAATGTCCTGAAGGAACGGGCCTAACCAATCTGCTTCAGGACATTGTCGAGTCCAACAGGTGCATCTTTCTAATGTGGAATGCTTGTTTTTATCCGGTATTGTATTGGTTGAAAGCTGAAGAGAAAAATACAGTGACATCTGGCAACGAGTGGAATAAATGAAAGAATGCAAATGATGTCCTTTAAACTCCAGTGGTCAGAGCGGGTAAAAAAGTGACTCGGGTAAAAGATTTGGCAAACTGTAATCTTAACATTGCGGTGTGAAGTTGTCACAGCTGCAGCTCTTGTGGGATGTTCATGAGACTAGTTTAAGAAACAAACAAGTTGTAGATTGTAGATGTCTTTGTCCCGTGCTTAAGAGAAGAACAGGGAACAAAGACGAGGAGCTTGCAGAACCACCACGATGCTTTTTTTTAGGAAAGTTCTTATTGAGAAACTTGGATCTTGTCATTCAGTTGGATTTTGTTTTTTACATCCATCTATTACTGCCCATATCCAGTAAAACCAGTAGCCTCTTTGGCCAAAAAGAACCAGTTGAAGAACTCGAGGTTTTAAGTATCACGATCGCAGACTGGTAGAGAACTTGTGTGACGTTCTGGAAGAGCCAGTTCGGTCTATGTACAGACACATTCTCTTTCCCTCAAACCAGTTTGTGGTGCTGGAAAACATACTAATTACCGGTGTGGGCAGTGTAAATATTTGTAATAGCGCACAACCAGAGGAATCAGCCTTCCTTTCTGCACAGCAGCTCTTTTCCAATGTGTTTCCGGATAACTGAGCCCGTCCAACCTGTTTCTGAGAGCGAATCGTCGTTTCCTTAAGAGCGGTTCTCATCTGTCAACAGCTGTTCATGAACCTTTTCCTCCTGTGTTGCTAAGTAGTATTTGTGCTATCAACCCTACGCTGCTATTTGCCCGTCTCATTTCAAAACACCTTTACTCTTGAGAAACCCAATAAAAGGCTTTATCCTTTTCAACCTTTTCAAAATCACTGATGTATTTAGAGTTTAGCCATAATGCTGCTTGGTTAGCATCACACAGATTCCCTTACTCGTAACCCAGAGTTGTTTTTTGTTCTGTCTAAAGGTAAAATGCCTTTCAACAGGCTCTGTTAGCCGTGTGTTTGGCCTGCTGAGTCGCCTGTCCGGCTCGCTCCTCTGGGACCAGCAGAACAAGTCAGACCCTACGAGAAGCTTTAACCTCCTGCTGACATAGTTTCTTGACTCACGTTGACTGAAACACGTCAATCCTTTCACTGTTAAAAGTTTGCTATTGCAAGAAGCATGAAAAACAAATTCTACTTTTGTGTGGTTTGCCCTGAAAATGTATTCAAACCTCCTCGAACTTTATCCACATTTGCTCAAGTTACAACCTCAAACTTCATTCATTTTTGAAGAAACATTGACGTTACGTTGGTTTAAGTGTTTTTGGCAATAAAAATCTGTAAAGTGTGGCATGCATCTGTAATCAACAAGTGTATTTCTCTGTTGTGCACCTGGAAAATGAGATTTGTGCCCCTTTTGTTCCGTCCTATATCAATAAAACTCTTGGCAGTTTCAGTAGAGGCCGATTGTGAACAGCAATTTTCAAACAAATTTCCCCACACTCACAGTTAGAGTTAATCTGAGCTATTTTGCTCTAGCTGTGGTGGTAACATTTAGAGTTGGTAGTCCTGCAATCTTGAGTCTTCTGCAGTTTCTAAAAAAAATTTTTTTACCAGTATTGAGTCATCTGCCATCCTATCAAGTCCGACCAACTTCTTGTCTCTGTTGAAAACATAAAACGCCCACAGAACGACGCTGCCATGTCACAGTCTTGAAAAGATGTCATTGACCAGTTCTCCACCAGATACTAAAAGCTTGGGATATTGTTTTATAACCTAACTCGCCTCTAAAACATTCTCTCTGACTGGTCTGCTGTGTTATTAGTCTTGGTGATGACTCATGTTCACAGACTGGCTACATTCGCACCGAGAATCGGTTAATTAAACAACAATTAACCAATCAAGTGGCTTCTGGCAGCATCTGGTTGCACTGGATTCTATTTAAGCGTATCGGAGTAAAGAGGGACAGATGCACACGCAACACATTTAAGCTGCTTTTTTGTTTTTGGAGAATTTGAACATTTTTCTCCCAAGTTCACTGTTCTAAACGAATGTGTCGCATAAAATCCCACCAAACAGATATGTGACAACTTTGTTTTCTTTTTAACACAACATCTGTTCCTTTAATGTATGTCAGTTATATCTGTCACATGTTGTCTAAAAACAAAACTCACTTTTCTTCTCGTCGGAGAAGAAAAAGGACAGGAGGTCAGATAAAAAGCTCACAAAACAGACAGAGATGTAAAATATTCCTTCACTAGTGAATCTCTGTTGACGGGTTTTGGTAAAAAAAAAAAAAAAGAAGAAAAGGAAAAGAAAACTTCAGTCACATAGCAGAAGATGATTTATCCATTCACTAGATATCAAAACCAATAACCAACATCTGTAGGGACAAACGTTGGTCACTGCTACCCGTCCAACGTGTGTGTTCCCATTCGTGCACCTGCATCCCCGCGCCGGCCTGCTTTTCATGAGTGTGTGGGCTGAATGTTTGCTCCCTCTTTGAACCGAGGGTTTTCTCACTATAGCGACCGTGCTTCCTTTGATCCTTTGATGTCTGAGACCAGCGACCTCTCACACACACAAACGCACGCATCCCCCCACGTGCGCACCGTGCCGACACACACAGGAACACAATTAGTTGCTCTCCCCCTCCTCTGTATCCAGATTGCGTCCCTCAATCACACACAGATCCTGCCAGATCAATAATAAAGGTGTATTGTTGGTCTGCCATTGAGGCTCCTCTTACTCGACCCGCCCTCTCCAGCTCTTTTCTCCTCCACCGCCTCTTTTATTCCCCCCCCCCTTTGTCGCCCTCGCAGCCCCGTATCTCCAGCATGCACTGCCCCTCTCCATTTCCCTATTTTCCTGACCTCCTCTCCTCGCCTCACTTTCCCGTTTCTCTGGCAGATGAAAGCAAAAATCAGCTCTCTGCTTTGAAGTGGCCGAGGCTGGCGCCCTCCCACCCACCCACCCACCCATCCACCCATCCATCCAGCAGCAGGGAGAGGGAAGTAGAGGTTTTCAGGGGAGAAAAAAGGGGGTAGGAGATGAGAAGAGCCATGTGGAGAGAAGGAAGGGGACAGGAAGAGGTGGGAGAGGTTTTAATTGAGAAGATGAGAGGAGTTTGGGCAGCGGCAGACGAGGGGAAAGGACGCGATTTGGAGGGAGAGCGGAGGTCGGGGCCTAGATACTAATGATGTCATTGTGCTTTCACCATGGCAACTTGAGGAATGCTTTTTTTTTTTTAAACCCTCAAGCCTGACCGTCTGCAGAGGGAGGGGGGGTCACTTCAACTCCTGAGGAAAAGCCTCACCCCCCCCACCCACCCAAAACCTGATCCTGGCTCACCGCCACGTTCAGGTCGGTCATCGCTAATGCTAAGGCGCTCTGATATCCGCGCTGACATCAAACGCGGGACCAAAACGCTCCTTCTGTAAACAACTTTGTCTCAAAATCTGTGAAGCAGCTGCAGCAGAAATCTGCTGCAGAAATCTTTGACGTTCAGCAGCTGTGGAACTTTGAGGCAGGACCAGAAACAAACTAAAAAAAAAAAAAAGAAAACAAAAAATAGGGTGGGGGATTACGAGGCGATTTTTAGTAAGGTCCTGGCAATATGTTCCACAAACAAGTGAGCATCGAAGGGCACCATCTGCTCAGCTGTGATCTGGCCCCCTCGCTGCTACATGTGGTGCGGACAATGCTGAGTGTTGCTAACATTGCACTCAGAGCCACTTGTAATTTTCCTTCAGTTTTCTCCCCGTAATATGAGAAGCTGCTTGTTGTTTATGCTGATAATCTAAAACGTATAAATGCAGAGGAATCGACTCGATTGACCCTTACTGATGACCGGCCAGTTGAAGAATCGAAAACTCCGATCGTATTCTGTTTCGTGAATGCACCGTGCAGTGAGGCATAAAGAGGTTATTTGAAGGGAGCACATTTTCCAAGACATGTCTGCGATTCATTCAGGCTGCTAGAAGGCGAGAGAGCGCAAGACTTTCTGCAGAAACCAGCAAAGCTAAACGTATTATTTGAAGGTTTAGCTGTTTTGAACTTTTCGGCTTCCAGCCTCAGTCTGTCAGGGAGCAGAGCGTTTTAAAATGCTGGTAAAGTTAAGGTATAAATCTAGTTTCTCGAGGGAAACGCAAGGAAAATTTATTACTGTGCTAACAATATTAATTACTTATAAAAGATGCTAACGACAGTTTAAGATTCCAACATTAAAAGCCTCTTTTACAGAAACTCCTCTTTCACATATTTGTTATGACCAGAAATATGTTCCTAATATAAATAGCAAGATTGGAAACTAATATTTCAGGCCTGTAAACATATCTTATCGTACTATATTTGTAAATTAAGGGTGGCCCGATCAGATATATTGAAAATCTGCAAAAAAATTCAGATCATTTCTGCTAAAACCATTTTTAGCTGGGCTGTTCCTCGTCCTCTGCGTAGCTGCATAGTGTGTGTTTGCTAGCATAGCGTGTGAGGATGTAATCAGTGACCAACGTCTGAAGCTGGAACTCACTCACTTTATCCAAATACCAAAACTTTCAAGGGTTTGCGAGGCCTCTGGGGAACGTTTTAATTAGATCAATTATGAGGACGGTAATTAAGTTAAGAGGCGTGAATCTGTGTGTTTCTTTTTTTTTCTCTCTTTTTTTTTATCGAATTACTGAAATAATTGAACTTTCAATGATGTTGCTGCTTATAGCTACACCTGTATTTAGAGTGTTTAGATGTGTGAAACCATGTTTTTTTTTATATATATATTATTATTCATTTCATCATGTGGCTCCAAGTCCAGATCAGTGATTTTGTGTCTGAGCCGTTATGTTGAGCTGATGATGGATTTTCTGAAAAATCTTTAGTGTAGAGCTGACTGTGTCGACTGAGGACTTTATGCATTCATGTTATTATTACAGTTAGAATGACATCTGTAAAGTGTTATGATTTTGATACAGATGTAAGTAAAAACAGAACAAATGTAACGTAGTTGATTTTAAGTGCATATGGAGCAGAATATTATTCCATTTTGCTCTTCTGTGCTTTATAATGTAAAACAAGCAAACAGCTATTGAGAATACACTATATATGTGAGATAAATTCATCGTTTCCGTCTCCATGCTGAGATTATGAATAATATATATGTATATTTTTCGTTTTAGGTGTCCTGCTGATGTGGCTACACGGGCTGCAGAAATCCTCCAGGAGCTCTCTGGACCCCAACAGTGACCACATTTTACTCTTTTTTTTTTTTTTCAACCCAGTGCCGATTGCACACTCAGAAAGTTTGTTTGTTTGGGACTAAAACATCCTCAGAAACAGGAGTTTTGTTTCGCCGGTACTTGAAAACCAATCGGATCTCAACATAAGACACTCGGTTGGATTTGACGTTTTGCCTGTTTTAATAAATTTGATTGAATAATTTCAGTCTCAGTCAACAGCTCCCACATGCTGAAAGCTTCACGCGCCACTAAATCACGCAGTTCGGATATCGGTCGCTCGTCGTGACTCCCTTCATCCATAAATTGGATCAGTGACGGTGAAGAATGTTGCTGTGTCACCAGAGTTGACGGCTCATTTGAAAACAGCCATCAGTCTGCACAGGATTACATCATGAGCAGTAATTTGGGCTGTCGCATGCATCACAGCACTGACCTTGGAGTCTGTTTAGATGTTCCCATTTAGCTTTAATGACAGAATATTGACTCATTAGATTAGCCCTCAGCATGGCGGGGTGTGTGTGTGTGTGTGTGTGTGTGTGCGCTGTGACAGTCAACAATGAATACTTTACTCTGCCTCTACAGCATAACACTCAGTTTTGCACGCAGAAACAAATGAGCTTAGATTAGGACAGACCTGTGTTCGTGTTGGCCTCTTCTAACTGGAGAGCCTGTGAAAATGATTGGGATTTCATTTAAAAATATAAATACTTTGCACGTTGTACGTTTTAGAGTGTGGGCGAGGTCAGACGCGGTAATACAATCTGAGCACATGCAACACAGGAGAGTTCATCTATTAATGACAGCTGTGCAAGGAGCTTTGGAAGAAGGATCTGCCAACTGTGAAATCCAAGCGTACACACACACACGACGTCACCTGCAGTTTCACAGGGCATCAGTTCGGTGTCAACGGGAGCCGGGAGCTGTGGCCGGCTCACAGCTGCGTCTGCCGACGGAGACTTCATCAGGAAAGTGAAATGCCGTTTAAAAATAACTCGGCTGTCGACGTTCCGATTCAAGAATATAAGGAAAATATCAGGAGACTTTCTAATCTGGCAGAAAAAAGTATGACGGCGTATTAGGGCCACTGTCGATAGAAAATGCACTGTAGATACACTGTAGATACAAAATCTCAGATTTTCTCGAAAAAAACTTGGAACATTTCTGAGTTTTAAAAGTGAGCTCCTGGTCTATGTTTATTACTCTGAAATTTACTTGTCAATGACCCTAACATGCCGTCGTACAAAAAGCCCAACTGTTTGCAGTGATATTCCTAATTACAGTCTGTTCACATAATTCCCAGATAGCCTGGAAAATTGGAATTTCTTTTTAAGGACAATTCTGGAAAAAGGAAAGTAGTGAATAACACTTCCAGTGTTTACTCCTAATTCTGTTTCCACTCACCACCCTTTGACTTCTTACTTCATTTCAAGCTTATTAATTTCAGGTTCATACATTTCAGTGCATTTCCATCAAGTAGAACATGAATGTAAATATACAAGTTGGAGGTTACTTATCTTTTTACAGGATGTTTCCCCCCAATAAACCAAATGCATCAAGAGTTGGGAGTTAGCGATTTGTTTTCTCCAGGTATTTACATGCTTCAGATGAGTCGAGTTTTTATAAATGATGTGATCGCAGGGTCACAACAGTCTCATCTAGTTGACCCCAGTGTGCTGTTTAATGAGTTCTTACAGTGGGGTGAAATATTGCGTTGGTGTGATGCAGTAGGGTCATAACTCGAGACGTTTTCTAATCTATTAAGACACTTGAAGTCGAGTTACAAGCCTGAATGATTGTACTGTTCCCACCTGCACAAAAATACCTGTGAATCTGCTAATTAGTCTGGAAAAGTATGGACTATTGACATGAAAATGTGTACATTCCCAGAATATGCTTTTTTTTTTTAAAATCTGAAATGTTATAAAGGTGGTGCTGAATATGTGAAGGAGAGTTTAAGCCCCAGTCAAAACCAAACTTCTCACTGAAATGAGACAGACACCTGGGTGAAATGACAGTCCGTTTTATTGTTTCAGAACACAGCAGGCTACAAGCAACCAGCGCCTCACTACTTCACCCCTTAGTAACAGCAGACCAATAGGAGCACGTCTCCACCCCTGTCCTTACAGACACGCCCACCCAGCTCGGTCAGCTAACCCCCCTTTGGAACAGCTGGGACACGTCGGTGTCCTCCTTTAAAGCAAGAAAATAGCTCGATATTTGGACCATGATTTCCAATTCATGTTTTTTTGTTTTTGTTTTTTTTTTTGTACAAAAGCTACACAATGTTACACTTGATCATTAGAATACAATTCAACTGATTACCTTTAGTGTTTGGACACCATTTAAAATCTCATCCAGTTCTTTTGGATGGAGCATCACCACTTGAAAAGAAAAACAAAAAACACTTAGACTTAAAATACAAGGGACTAGAAAAAAAAACAAAAAAAACGATGAGTATCATAATGCAGAAAAATGAAAAAGCAAGCCAAGTTCAGTTTGTACCATTACAGACTTAAAACAGAATAAAAAAGTAAAACAACCCAAAGTATTAAAAATGAAAAAATCAAAATACATTAAAAAAAAAACTTGTTGGAAAAAAGCAAAAAAGAAAACAAAAAAAAAAGCTCATTGAGATCAAAATCTGTGTTTCGTGTCAGGATTGAAGTCGGCCTTTGATGAAGCCGAGAGACCAGAACCGAACTGCACTAAAAAAAAAACAACAAAAAAAACTACTTTGTCCCAATGGAGCTCCTGTAGACAGGAAACTGCTTGCTGTTGTTCAGTCATCTTCAGGCACTTTCTGAGACCCCGCCTCCTCCATATGGGCGAATCACGATGCAGGTTCATCCAGATCACATGATACAGCTGGAAGGAGAAGAGAGAGAGAAAAAAGGGCATTCAAGGGGAGGAAGTGGAGGCTACTGGGTCTGGTGGAGAACCACACACAGAGATCAAACGCCACATCACACAGCTTCAGAGCGGGAGCGGTCCGGACATGCAACAGCCAGAGTGAGTCTCCTCCTCCTCCTAACATTTATCTGGGATACTCCCCACTGTGCTGCTTGGAGAAGTCTACAAAGTGGAATAAGAAGTGGGTCTTACCTAGTAGAAAGTGTAGTGTAATGGTGGTCTTGGTATTTACAGGTCGGTATCAAACCAGGCCAGTTGGTTTGAGTCGCCGGGTGGAAGGCCCTCTATCAGCTCTGGGGCGTGGCCCAGGTCGGGCAGCCCTTCTACGGGTGGGTAGTCCTGGCCTGGGTGGTGCCCTCCACCCAGATCATGGTCCATCATGGGCTCCATGCCCATGGCGTCCCCTGCGTAGCCCCCAGAGTGGAAGGGACGGTAGTTTGGGTCTGGGGGGAGCGAGGGTGGAGGAGAAGCAGGGGAAGCAAAGCAGCTGTTAGAAGCATGTTAAAAACCACACAGTCACACAGTAGTACGATCATTTCAGCGAAACGCCGCACGGCAACACAGCACACAGTTCATCCGCCGGCAGGCTGCACGGTGGCTCATCGGCCCACATGTGGAAGCAATTCAGTCCCAGTTTATGCTGCAGCTCACTTGGTGCCGCGGCGGCTGGATGGTAAATGAATTCACCAACATTCAGCAAGTTTGGAAGCAGAAATGCAAATAAGACCTGGCAACTGTTCCCTCTAACCTGCTGATAAGTAAACAGAGCGGCAGACTGGAACTTCCTGTGACATCCCAGCCTTTAAAATTACCGTACACACCAGGCAGTTACTGACGTCACACACCAAGCTTTAAAACGTTGAAGCTACAAAGATTTCCGCCGAACTTTCCTTTAGATCTAAGGTAAGACTGAGTGGGTTATGAGCTCAGCCGCTCTGACGTGTTTGTGCCTCTTTTCATGTGAAAGTGTTGCAGAAGCATGAACCGGAGAAAGCAACTCACCATCTTGTCTGTAGCCCAGAGGCTCTCCCTGTGCTCCGATGTCCAAACCCAGGTCTCCAGTCTGTGGAAACGCATAAAATGTGTGAACAGAGAAGTAGCAGTCTGGATGATAAAGACCATTATGAGAAGAAGAAAAAGCTGCCAGTACCTCATTCCAGGACATTGCTTCTGTCCTGAACAGAGAGCTGGTCAGCTCCACAGACAGGCGCTTCTTGTAGTCTTGAGGTTTGTCCTCCGACATGCGGAACAGAACTGCTGCTGCGTATGTTGCTGGGGAAGGACATGAGGGTTGGCTTTAGAAGGAGCTCCTGCAGCTTTAATGATTACATTTCATTAAGCAAACACTACCGTTCCTAAATTGATTTGACATGATTAACCAAATTTTTGGTTTTTGAAGATTTAATTTTCGGAAAATCTGGATTTTTGCTTCACCAATTCACTCTAGTTCAGAGAGACGGCAGCTGCTAAGGCCGCCATCGTTTTGTTTTATTTACAGCTTCTTTTTATTTGGATTTTCAATTCAGATCAACTCTGATTAAAATATAAAAGGTCATGATAAGTTGGTTTCACCCTCCTGCACCCCCAGGAACTGAGTCATAACAAAGTCGAATTAATACAAGAATAAAGTCTGATTACCAAAATAAAGTCATAATAGTAAAACAAAGTAGTAATTTTATAAGAACTCCAACAGTAAAAATAAAAAGTTATTCACGCTTTTCTTCCCTCTCATTAAAACAATGATTTCAAGACGATAAATATGGTAAAATTACATCTATATTCTGCTAATATGACAAAAGGTCTTGTAGCCCTGATACTCATCACAGAAGGGATGATTGGAATAAAAGCTGCTTTTTTTAAATTTTCTGTCATTTGTCTTTTTTAGAATACAACATGAAGAAAATTTTAATTAAAAAAAAAAAAAATCGGAAATGGTCAGAAAAATTAAAATTAAACAATGTTTTAAAAATCTGATTTTATTTTTAAGCCATGTCGCCCAGCCTCAATAGTCCCTATGGCTCATTATATGAAATGAACTTATGCATTTATTTAGTATATAACCAGTTAGGGAGCCGTTTTAAAAAAAACAAAAAACAACAACATGAAGAAGTAATAAGCAGGCATTCCTCTGGACGTACCAACTCCTTCGTTGCGGCTGTGCAGCAGCTCCGTGAGCGGAGCGCTGGCTCCCTCGGCCTCGATGGCCTCGGCCACCTCTTTGTCCTGGGCCAGCTCACAGAGGACGCCTGCTGCTACGCGCTGGATGTTCTCAATGGGAGAGTACAACAGCTGCACACAGACAGAAAGTCACAGTCAAATTCATTCCTACATTTCTACCTCCACATTTAAAAACAGACAACAGAAGATGTACCTGTACAAAGAGTGGGATGGTGTTGAGGCCTCTGATGACCACTCTGTTATGGAGATCTCTGGCCAGGATATGAAGTGCTCCTGTGCAGCCCTCCACGATCTCCTCCATACGGACTCCCTCCTGTTAACACAAACACTCCATCAGGATCGGGTAAGCCCAGCGCCGCCTGCTCATCCTGCCCTCCACAGGATGTCATTAGAGCTCTTCTGGCCGCTCTAAGCGTGCGAGAGCTTATGGAGGATCATCTCGGAGCTATGACGACGGGAGTTTAGCGTGAGCTGCTCTTACCACAAACTGCTGCTGTGTGCCTCCCATGCTGGTGCGTCTCTGCGTGTCCTGGTGGGCTCTGACCAGCAGCTGGACCAGTCTGGGGATGGCGCCCTGCTCCCTCAGGGGGGAGTGGTTGGCGGGGCACAGGGCTAGGTTACGGATCAGACCAACTGTAGCCTGATGGGAAATAAGACGGCATGTTTAAGATGTATGCGTTCGACTGAGCACCACTATGGAATTAACAAAAACCTGCGACATAAATCTAGAAAATGCTTATTACGTATTTTAAACATAAATTAAGAGCAGAAGCGTGAGCTTGGGTACCTTGATGAGGGGCCAGTGTGATGGTGGATGCAGTAACTTGACGACCACAGGCAGGCCGTAGTGCAGCCGCACGGCATTCTGGGCCATCTCGGCGTCCTGATGTCGAGACGTGAGATGGCGCAGGGCGCATATGGCTGGCTCTGTGATGTCTTCTCTGTCTCCGGCCCGCAGCACAGTGCGAACCAACGCCTCGATGCCTCCAACCTGAAACGCACAACGCAACAGATGAATGGATGAGGCATGAACAGGTTACAGCAGGAGTGTCAAACTCCAGTCCTCAAGGGCCGGTGTCCTGCAACTTTTAGATGTGCCTCTGCTGAACCACAGCTGAATAGAACAATTAGGTCATTAAGGCTCTGGAGAACTGATCTACACAAGGAGGAGGTCATTAAGTCATTTCATTCCAGTGTTTTGTACATGTGGCACATCTAAAAACTGCAGGACAGCGACTGGAGGACTGGAGTTTGAGACCTGTAGGTTACAGGGTTCCGACCTACAGGTTTAGAGAAATTCATGCACAAAAACAAAAGCATTGCTGAAAATTAGAGAGATCTTACTGACCGTAGGAATAAGTAGTTGCGTTTGCATTACAGACATCAGCAAGACTCTGCTGATATCCCACTAATGTTGAAAAAACTATTTCGGAATTGCGGTGTTTCCATTAAAGAAAAGCAACTGAAACAACGCAAACACGTTTGATCACGCTACAGGTCATTTAAAAATCATGCCACATTGTCATCCTCCTCTTACCACTTCCTGTTTTCATGGCAGTTTCTCAAAAAACACTCATTTTGATACTCCTGGAAAACCAGCTCATCCTAGCACAAAAACATTCTAGAAAACTGCAAGTTTTATTCGAAATTGCCATGTTTCCATTACGCAAATTTATTTTTGTCATTCCAATTTGCGTAATTCTATGGTCAATGGGTACGCAGCAAGTGACTGACTGCAGTTTATTGATGAAGAATGTGCAAATGAGGCCAATAAACTGAGTGTAATCTCACCTGGCAGACCATCATTTTGTTCTTATAGTTGTTACAGGTCAGATTAGAAAGGATCCCAGCAGCACAGGTCACCACATTGATGTCGTCACTGCCGAGCAGCTGAACCAGAGTTCCCAGAAGACCTTCCATGCCCTCCTGGAAAGCAAACAGAAGACAGTTTAACATCGATACTGGGAACTTCAGATAAAGACTGAGGGGAAAGAAAAAATTATTCTAATCTTATATTCTGTCTAATAAAAATGAATCCTGTAACTATGCAGTCTTGTGTTAGGTCAAACAGAGTTGCTGCAGCTGCTCTCACCTGTTTGGTGGCGGCATCTGACAAGTTCCTGAGGGTCCAGAGACAATTCTGGACCAGTCTCTGGCTTGGATCTGTCAGGTGGAGACCCAGAGCCTGCATACCTCCTGAACAGACACACAGTGTTACATATGGAACGGCCTGCTGCTGGGAAATCCCCTCAACGTAAACGATTCCCTAGGGTTAAAGACATACCAGCTTCAACAATGGCCGGTTTGTTACTGGAGCACACCGACAGAACCTTAAGGACGCGGCTTGTGGTCCACAGGAGCTTCTCGTACGTGTAGGTCCTCATGATGTTGACCAGTGCTTGGGGGCCACCACTCGCCAGAATAATCAGCTACACACAAACAAAACCAGGTTAGGCTACATGTCAGAGCTGCTCTGACATGTAGCTTCCTCCCTTTGACCCCTTCCTCACCTTGCTTTCCTGGTTTCCATAGGCTAGTATCTGCAGACAGTCAGTGGTGATGGCCAGGAACTTAACATTGGTTTTGCTGAGCAGAGCCACCATTTTCTGAAGACCGCCGGCCAAGCGGACGGCCATCTTGGCTCCTTCTTGGTGCAGCAGAAGGTTGTGGAGGGTAGTGATTGCGTAGAACAGGACGGAATCCACCGGCGAGCTGCGGAGGAGAAACTGTTCAGTGACACAAACTCGACAAGTTGGGAGACGCTCGCTACCGGTGGGAATCATCCCCGCGCCGCCTACCCGAGCATTTTAACTAGAGCCGGTATTCCTCCGGACTTAAAGATGGCCAGCAGCCCCTCTCTGTGATGGGACAGGTTGTGCAGAGCTCCTGCCGTGCAGCGGGCGGTCTCCATGTCGTTGGTGTTCTGCATGGTCCTGACGATCGCAGAGACCATCTGAGGGGAGCGCATGATGGCGTGACGAGAAGCTTCCTTCTTCGAAAGCTGGTGGACCATCACTGCTGCTTTGTTAACTACCACCTGGATGGAATGAGATGTCATTTTGATCATTGTGTAAAAAAAAATTAAAAGGAAAAAAAAATAGCTCTGGGATAGGGCTGGGCAATGAACCTATTTTATTGATTAACTGAATTTTTGAAGATTTACCTTTTTTTTTTTTTTTTTATTATTATTATTTAATCCAGAATTCAAAGTGCCGCCAAGAGCAGCCATCTTGTTTGACAAGCGTTTTTAACAGCTTCTATTTATTTAAGTTTTGTATTTAGATCAACTCTACTACAATTTTTTTTTTTGACAAAATCATGATACAAGAATAAAGTTTAATTAATACGAAAATAAAATCTCAATATTATCAGAATGAAGCCGTAATATTTGGAGAATGAAGTAGTAGATCTGTGAGAACACAAATACAAGAATAATGAATTTTTAAAAATATTCTCTTTTGTAATTTTTTTAAATGACAAAAAAAAAAAAAAATCAGAGATTATATTTCTAAGCCACATTGCCCAGCCCTAATCTGGGCCAAACATTTCTGAGGATGAAGACCTGGTCCTCATCGTTGAGCAGCTTGGTGAGTTCCGGTATGGCTCTGGTGGCGAGCTCGGCGTCATCTTGGTAGTTGATCAGATTGACCACAGCGTGTTTGAGCATCTGTGATGGCTCCGCCAGCCTCTGGACGTTGGTGGGGTTTGTAGCGTCGTACTGTGTGGACGGGATCTGCATGCCCTCCTCCAGAGTCTCTGGGAACATGGCCGCACGCACCCGCTGAGCACGCGTCATGGCGTACTGACCGTCTATGTCTAGGACAGAGAGAAGGGATGTTTAATCACTCAACATTGGATCAACTTTAACCATTGTTTCCTAATCGTCCATAGGGAGGCAGAGAACAGGCGAGACCTACCTTGTACTTGGTCCTGGGAGAAGTTCTGGTTGAAGCCCTGCTCCCACTCATACAGGACCTGGTTGTTGTCCAGGTCGTCCTCCTCTGGGTTGCCTTTCCCGCTGAGGGAGGGAGCAGTTGTGGTGGCCCCTGAATGAATCCCTGAATCCAGGTAGGACTGCTGCTGCCAGTGGCTGACGGCCGCCTTGCGGTCCGGCTCCATGGCCATGTCCAGTTCCATCAGATCAGCTGAGGAGACGCAATTCAGCCAACTTTAGAGTCACTTCATCAAACTACATCTAGCCAGACATTCAAACTGGACTCGATAGACGAATATTTGTGCTCAAGAATAGGCCTGTCACAATAACAAATTCTGCTGGACAATAAATTGTTCTGGAAGTTATTGCTATAAACAACAATATTGTTGTTTTGAGAGCGTTTTCAAGTTATATAATAATGCAAGAAAACATTCTCAAAGATCAAACTTTAAATTCTAATAAACATTTAATAGTGGAACTGGAAGACATCTGAAATATCCCAAATAAATCAAACAGAAACAAAAAATAAAAAATCAATTATAATTATATGAAGACTTTTGTTATCTGGCTTTTTGTAGGAAGAGAGAAATAGAAAAACGATAAATCATCCGAATGGAACTTTTTGAGTTTGCTTTAATTTATCACGCGATTATTTGATTTATTGTGACAGGCCTACTCAAGAACAAACAAAAACAAAAAAAAGCTCGACAACTTTTACAATTGTGCAAAAATGACCCCTGAACCCCAACAACTCACCCTGGGAAGCCATGTTTCTTTCTCAAACCACACCCAACACAGCTTCCTGATCTGCAGAGGGGGGGAAAAAAACAGCAAATTGTCAAACATTTCTACTGCCAGCTTCACATTACACATCCAACTCAAAGAGGAAAGCACTAAAAGAGCAGCTGAAATTAAAGATGATATTAGTTCAAAGGAAACGGCTTTATAGTGTTTTCTTTTCTTTTTTTCTGCCTCCTCCCTTTCTTGGGCTTCCTCTTCCCGTTTCAGACAGATATGCAAACAGTTGCAGTTCACACACAAAAGCCTCCATTAAGGGCAGCAGCTACCAGCGAGGAAGGACGAGGGAAGTGCAGCGCTGGGTGGAGAGAGGAGGCAATGGGAGGGAGGAGGGCGCTCGCATTCCTGAGCTGGCTTTGAAGCCGAAACCACACTCTGCTGGAAAGTAAATACTGGCAGTGGCAGGAGAGGTAGAGCAAGCAAAAGGGATTAATTTAGCAGGGGAAAGGGGGCAAAACTGAAAACGGGGCATTTTCAATCCACACTGGAAGATAAATGTTATGACAGAAACAAAAGTTGGCGTCAAGAACAAATTTCTACAAAGGTCTGTCAAAATAAGAAAAGTTTGAACCTGTGGAGTCTGAATACTTTCAAAAACCATCATGTGAAAATCAACATAACAGTAAATGGGAGAATAAATGAGTTATCTTTACAACATGCTAGTCTGAACGTCCCTTCAAATTAAAGAGGCGCCATATGAGAGACTAAAGGAAAAACACATTTAAACCAATTAATGAGACAATAAAACCAAAGTACATTTCCTACAGTATACAAAGCCAGCTACAGCTTCTACCCAGTAAAATAAAAACACAACCCAGCCCAAAACAGCAAATAAAGTTACTCAGTTTTTCCACAGGTATAGAGGTCAGGGTCACGTTGCCACTGTAAAAACTACAGCTTTGGTTTTTGTTTGTTGTTTTTTTTGATCTCAGAAGTTTGAGTTCAGATCAGGAAGTGGTCACATTTCATCATTTCTGATGCTGCTTGCCACCGACTCTACCAGACATTACTCTAACTTGACCAAAAACTCTCAACATTTATAAAATCAGCACACTTGAGACCATGTGACATGCAACATTAATATTTATGAACCCAAACTGAACCGATTTAGCTGAAGGTCTGGTTTAACAAAAGTTTTTGAAAACACATGGGACAGGAACCTGTGTAGAAAACAAACTTATTGTAGACTTTATTGAAAGGAAACAACAGGCACTGCTACAGAAACAAAACCTCTGAAGCACTCAAAGAGAAATCCTGTCAGTCAACACAAATAAGAGTTTGACTCCTACAAACACCCGTCCATCTTGTGTCAAAAATCACAGTAATGACTATAATGACAGGATATTCACAAGAGGGAAGGTCTAGTTTCTGTTCCAGACAATTACAGAACAGTCCCTCTGACTTTGCTTAATCACATGTTATTAAACCACATGTAATTTTCCAGGAGACAGACAGAGGTTTTCTGGGGTCTGTTGCTCTTCCCCGCTTTTATATATACAGGAATGAGAGCGCAAATCATTTAGAGACACACAAGATACACAGGTACAAGTGTGTGTGTGTGGTTGTTTGTCCTGTGATGGACTGGTGGCAAACCAACGACCTCTACAAATGGATACCAGTCCCTACCATCCTTCCAGGATAAGTGACGGATTGATTGAGCTCCTTTTGAGCTAATCTCATGTTTTTTTTCCCCCTTTAAAAATTGTTAACTTCAATTTCTACTGAACAAGTTGCTGGTTTGAAGGCACATTTTAGCTCAGCAAAACTGGAAACAGGACAAGGGAAAACGTTCGCGTTTGTCCTTCAGTGGCAAAACTCAAACAAGGAAAAAAAAAAAGGAAAAACAACTCTATCCTCTGTAGAAATGTGTGATATCTGAACAGTTTAGGAGCAATAAGTGGGTTTTATTGTACTGAAGCAATAGCGTGACCAGCAGCAGTACTTTCTCTCCAGTGCAGCTGCCACTGGAACAAGTGACAAATGCTGGCAGACCTAATTTCCCTAATCTACCCTGCATCTCTGAGCCAACATTTCAACAACTAAAATAATGTTCCATCCTCTTGGTCCAAAAAAAAAAGAAGAAGAAAAAACGCCCTGTGGTTGCTATGTTTCAGAGTGCTGTTGGTCAGTAGTTGAAATGTAATCTTTGCACTGTAACAGTACATGCAAAACTACAACAGCATCTTTTGACTATTATGTTAGTGCTCCTGTCTGGCAGAAAAAGGTGTGGCTTTAATCATTCAAAATCCAACAAGAGCTTGGTTCTATTGAGTCCAATCAGCCGTTTATGAAAGTACAAAATCCAGGAAGAATTGAAACAAACGTAACTTAAAATCCTGTCTGCAGCTGGATTAAGAACCACCTCCGAGTGTCTGACTGAACAGCGCATCTGTCCCAGTATCGGGTGAGAGCAGTAACACATGGAGGAGCTGATTAAGCCAAGTTGATTCAAATAGAACAGGAGCAGCAGCAGCTAACTACAGCTTCATTACTGGGAGCCTTTAGATTTAAAACAGTCTAAATTTCCTCTCAGATGGTTTCTAAGGTTTTTAGTTTGTTTTTTTTTAAATGAGATCTCAAATAGTCCTGGAGTGTTGCAGCCCTGCCCCTCCCCCACCAGTTGCTGCACAATGCTGGTCATTCTGGCTAAAACAAGGCTACAATATTTTCCAGACTTTAAAAAAAACCCATTTAAATAGGAAATATATCCTGTTGGAAAACATGACAGAAAAGTTGTGGAAACTAAAGGAGTGCAACTCACTCTCATTCACAACTTTTTTTTTTTTTTATCTCTAGTTGGCGAAAAAAAATTCAAGTAAAGGTAATTAAACATTGTTACACATTCAAAGTTTCCCCAAGAAAACTTGCTAAGCCCAGTGGCTGGGTGCTAGGGCAGTCATTCATCCAGCAGCCTGTCATGTTTTTGAGTTAAAAATGTTTAAAGTTGACAGGAAAATTTGAAAATATCACTTGATAATTCCATGTTATTGAAAGATTGGAAGACTAATACCTGAACATTAACTATAAAGTCTTAAAAAATGCATTTAAGTAAATAAGCAATGCCTTGCCTGGTGGGGGCACAAGTAAAGCCTGGTGGCCCACCAGGCTTATAATACACTGGGGGAAACTGCACATTTTCACTTGAAAGTTTTACCCCAGGTTAATCCTAGATCAAAACCTAAAAGGAAAAAGAAGGAGGTGGGGAAAAAAGCAGGAGTAAAGATAAACCAAGCTACTAAAACAGGGCAGGCACAAATTTACTCTGTAAATGTGAGTATATGAAGCTCAATTGCAGCAGATAGCCAAGGAGAAACTCCACCACCGTAGTTTAGCCGGGTGACTAAAAGAGCCAATCTTGAATCATCTTGAATGAGACGACGACTGCTGTTTCCAACCATGAACTCAAATTTGCTGTTCACACGCCATCCTCCCGGCACCGCCGGCCTGCCCTTGCATAACCCAACGCAGTCCTAACCAGAGCCACATGCCTCATACATGCCTGGATGCAAATCAAACATACAATCAAAGCACACAGTGGAATCATTTATGATTCACGCTGGCGGTTTGAGCGGTTCGTTTCATCTGGCTTAGAAAACGGAGCTTGTTCTTTATAGATGAGCAAAAGAGAAATCTCTGGATTCTGACAGAGAGAAAATGTTAAAGTTAAACAGTAAAGCTGAATTTAAAAAAAAAAGAAAGAAAGAAAAGAACTTGTTACTGCGGGACTTCTTACTTTCTGTGTGAACTGCCACAAGAATCTGAACGGTGGGTTACTTTGAAGCCATATGTGAAATCCAGTATGTAGAGTTGTGCCTGGTGCAGTTAAAAGGCGGATAATTAAAACCAGATGCACGTTGCCCGACACAGCAGCCACTAGAGGGAAGATCTGTGCAGCGAAGGGAAGGAAAACATCACCTTTAGCTGAGCTCGGCTGGGCCTGTTAAGCAGCTGTCACATATATATGAGTGCAGGTTGTGCAACTATGACCTACGCATGCCGTCCAACATGTCAACAAAGTCTCAGTCCACTTAGACAGAGAAAAAAATTTTTTTATGCAAGTCAGGTGCAACACAAGTCGACTCGCAGCAACACAGATGCAGCTAAAATGCTTCCAAACTTCTATGTGCTGCAGCTCAACTTTGCTGACGAGTTACAGCGTTGACGTAAAAACGAGAAGAACAAAAATGTGTGTAGTACGTTTTATTGCGATCTAATCTAGCCAGGCTACACAGACGCAAAGATTAATGTAAAGGGTTTCCAAATTCAGTTTCTATAAGATTCAAAACAGTCTAACAAAATGCAAAAGAAGCTCCTTTTTTCCCACTAAATTAGTGCTGGGCTATGTTCAAGTGAGCCTTGGGTAAATTACCCCAGGCTAAATTACATTTCTGTCCATTTGGCCTGCAGACTTTTGTGGCTAAATTTTACAACCCTTTTCCTGGTATGTAGAGGCATAACAAAAAACCAAAAAAAACAAAAAAACAAGCATATGATTATTTTTTAGGGGTGGAAAATGCAGTACTTGACATAAAAAAAGCATTTTATTTCAGGACAATACATAAGTTACATCCATCCACCTTCTACAGAGACAATTGAGTTTCTTCTGGAGAAAACACAGGGGAGTCAATACCTCCAGATGAGTAAATGAGCCAAAGTAAAACCATTATTGGCAAAAGCAGAGAGAAAAAGAAGCAGCCACAGGCTTAGCCGGCTAAAGTGCAGGGTCAGCAGCACTCGGTACTGGCTGCCAAGCACCACAATGAACCAAATGCCTGCAGCCGCTGCAGAGTCGTATTTTGTGTCTCAGCTGCAAAATGCTGCATAGCTGTGGACACAGGACAAACGTCAACGGGGTTCGCGTGAAGAATTCCTTTCTGATGCTGGGAGATCGCCAATGTAGCTTTTACACACACACACACGTGCAGATTAGTTTTTATTTGTTTATGCCTCAAAAGTCTGCCTCGGAACCAGGTGGCAAACACTAATCACTGCCTACATCTAGACGACGCTCAGTAGCAGAGGAAACAGGAAACCCAGCGTTGTTCCGGTAATGACAAGACCACTGGAAAGGTGGATCGTCTCAAAACAAACCACCTACGTTTCCGTCTGAAAAATTTCTGTGCATCATCAGAAAAAGAAAAAGGAAAAAAAAAAAAAAAAAAGTGTGTTGACGAGACAGCAAGTTTTATCAACTTTTTTTTAATTCCATTGTGCAACCTGCTTGGGGATTTCTCTGATGAGCCACGCAGACACAAAAGAAGACAATCAAATATTCTAAGAAGTCTGAATAAAACACGTTAAATTGGGAACCACTTGATTTTAAATCGATCATTTTAGTTGCCATGTTCAACGTATGCAGCTAGCTGTACTGTATGAAAATCTTTTAGGTATCCTTGGCAATCTTTCAAATTGTCAAACATATTTTATGAACAAAAACACTTTAGTATTTGAACAAATGGGACATTTTACTGACTTCAGTGCATCTGGGGAACTCCATGTGTGCCAAACCCTGACATTTAACCCAAACATCTCCATCTACATTAATAATCTTACATTCACAGTATAGCTTAATCCTAACTCTTAAAACTGATGCATTAGGACAGAGGTTTCATCCCTGAAGGCCTATTTAAAGTAAGTAAATATACCAGAAAATGACCAAAATAGGTAGCACAAGTACACACGCGCGCACACACATATAGGAATGTACTAATGTGTTTCATACTTAAGCTTTTTAATTTCTTAACACTGCAAGTCATATCTGAAACCACTACATACTCCTGTACTGAAACCATTTCATGTCACTTTATATTCTTCTTCTCATGAATTATTCAGATTATTTGTCAATTTTTTTTTTTTTAATCCTCAAATCTCAGTTTTTTTTTATTTTTATTTATTTATTTAATTACATGCCAATGTCAGGATGCGTCAGAGTCAAAGCAGGTACGAAACGTCCCCTGGTGGGTATGAATTGACGCACGGTAGATGCGAAACGTCCCGCGGCGGACGGCTCCGCTTAGGAGAAAAGTGGGAAGGTGCGAAACGACAGAAACCGCAAAAGCAAGAAAAATCCGAATGGGTCAAATTTGGCTTGTTCAGCCCCGCAATATTAGCTAACGCCGCACCAACATGCACCCGAACAATCCGCACGCCGCCCCGCCTCTTCTCCACAGCTGCCCCCGACTTTCTGCCCCAACACCAGCGACTCAAATTTCACACTCAGGCTCCTCCTCGTCTTCCTCCCGAAGCACATCGGCTCGGAGGGATTTTTGTCGGTCTTTGTTTAAAAGGAGGACGAAAGGAAAAAACACACACGCTTGACCAAAGACTTATACTAAAACAAAAAAAAAACTTTGTTTCAACTGCGATATGTACGTAAAACAGCTTTGACGCTCCGTGCAGGTTGGGAAGCCTCACAAACTTCCAACTCGAGACCAAACGTTTGTTTTGACTTCAATACAATTCACAAATTCGCTTTGTGCGGTTTTCACATCGATTGAAATAACCACGCAAGAAGTTAAAGGTGAGCCTCCCCACCTCCAGTAGTTTTGGTTACGCATAAACAGCCGAAAAAACTCGGGCGAAACTCAAGAAGCCCAAACGTGAGTCACAATGGAGGAATGTGGCCAACAGTTTGTAAGCTAACAGGCTAACCTTCACTAATGTTGACTACTTTAAAAAATAGCAGACGAAATATCCACGTTTCATCCAAACTCTGGTTTTTTTCCCCCCGCTCCCGAATTAGGTAAAAGGCAATAAAATCCAAACGTGTCTACGTACTGGCGGGGAAAACAGCCTAAATGTTCCTTATAAACATTCGGTCGACAACTATAAGATTACAAGCTTTTGCCCCAAAAAGGCGGTGATTGGATCATCCCAAAAAATCTGCCGTGAAAGCAGCTGACTCGCAGGTTACCGCAGCTCCATCCCCGGCCGGCTGGCCCGCACACACACACACACCCCTACACACATACACACACACACCCCTGCATACACATAACAACCGACTCCACTCCCGCTGGCGTTCACACGGACCCGGGTAAGGAAAAGGAGGAAAACTGAGGAAAGCCGATAGTTTTGAACGTTGAAGCCTACCCTTGTCAATGCGACAAATCCGTCCACTTGGGTTCCGGAGAGTAAAAAACCACTTGGAAAAGGAAAAAGAAAAAAGTGGAGGAAAAATGTGTGGAGCGGCGTCAGCGGGGAGCCCTCATCCACTCCCTCACAGGCAGCTGCAGACAGCAGGTACTGACGCAGCCAGAACAGCGGAGACTGGGAAATGTAAGATGGCGGCGGAGTTATATAGACCGGAGAACACCCGCATTCTAGCCATATCCTGCCGTGCTCTCTAATAAAATAGAAACTAAGATCAGGAATCATTTTTCGTCTTCCTATATCTCTGACTCGGTTCTACATTAATTTACCTATGACAATAATACAATTATTTGGTATGAATAAATACCTATTTTTATAGAATATGCATTTGTACGTGTGGAGTATGAATACACAATGAAATGAAGTTCCAGCTTCCCCCCCCACCCCCAAAACATAGGAAAACCGATCTTCTTTCCCGGAGTTATCTTGGTTTGTAAAAATATCTAATGAATAGAAAATAAGTATTTTTTTAAGCTACGCAAAAATAGAAGTTTACTAAAACAGACTGTGTCCGTGTCATTGCTAATGGTACTTATACTATTACTCTACCTGAAATGGAATGAAAAAATACACTGCTAGAAAAGTTTTTTTTAAAAACTCAGCAAAATGGGTTGAAACGAAGGCACCGTCACTGGGTTTGGACCCACGTGGTTCCCTAACCTTTTACCTTCCAACCCTCAAAATAACAGCAAAACAAACCGGGGACTTTGGCTGCTGAGTATACAGTCATTAAAAAGTCACCTGAGTAGGGTAAGTAATGACAACACAAACAGCTTCAGCACCCATGATATAGTTGTTGTTTTTTTTTACCAATCCATAAGCACTGCTTTGTATTTATTGTATAACTTAATGCATAAATGTGCTGTTACCATTGCTATCTATGTTACTTAGATCTGATACACACATTCTCAACTTTGGAAACCACTGTATTTTTGACACTTGTCGTGTAGAATATGCTAGTGGTCTGACAAACATTAAAACAATCATTCACAGTGCAATGAAATACACTCAGAAAACGTGTTTACTTTATTGGTTTATTTGCTGTTGATTCACTCACAGATATTCAATACTCAGCTGATAAATGTCCTCGACATTCAGAGGCAGGCTTTTGTTTTGCTCACAACTTGTTCCTTTGAAAACAAAAAACATTCTGATTATGTCTGCAGGCGACATGACAAGTAGTTCAGCAGGTCTGAGCAGCTCTCTAATGTGGATTACCTGCATCAGGGTTCAATTCGACAACCCTGCGCTCGTCTGAGACGCCTGGCATCCCGATGGCTGCTAAAACACAAACTCAGCAGAATCAAATCAAATCCCACATGTTAAGGAGAATTGCGTGAAAGTGATGAGCAAATCACTGGGAAGTATTTTAGCATTTGAGTGGGGAGGTTTTGGCAATTAACACATCTACAGATTTAACCAAATCAAGCCATTCAAAACCTATTCCGGCCTCAGATTAAACACGGGCCTGTTTCTGAACTCCACCAGGAAAAAAAAAACAGATTGAGCCAATGAAACCTATTAGCGGGCATAGATGTGGTCCTTTAAGCATATAGTGTGATCTCCCTTTCATTTGGAGATCACAGCTATTCATTTTCATACGACTTTCTATGTGGTTCAGTGCTGATACAGTTAGGAGGGAGGCTCTCATATAAAATTTCAGCATGCATTTCAGGTCTCCCTCGTCAGTGTTGGTCCCTTGATTGCTGAAATAAAAGGTGCGGAGCCGGCGAGGTCCCTTCATGCTGCATGCGGCAATGTCACCAGCAAACAAAGGTAACGCACTCTCCTGTCGTCTGCCTACAGGCTACTTCATTAACCTATATTTACAGTGCGTGGGTGGAATAGAGTGCCGAAACCCCAACTCTGTCTGAAACTGTTAATTCAGCTGCCCCCTCACAGGAGCGTCACAGCAACGCAACGAGCGCATCAGCAGCGTGACTCCACCCTGTGTCATGAGGCTGCAACATGATTGATTTTCTTTTTTTTTTTTTTCCTGAATCCCTTTTCAAACCACGCCGAGAATTACTGCTGTCGCTCTGGCAGACGCCGAGCCAAGGGGTTTTCAAGTCGAAAATGGGTTCACGCCGGTCACATGACTTCACGGGACCGCAATTACACAACCAGAAGAGCGACAAAATCCTTATGCTGTGAGTCACGTCAGGAGGACGGGGTGATTTCACATTCGTACAGTTTTAAGTACAGTCCAAAACATAAATCAGCAAAGAGGTTTTGTGTTCACTTGTCAGGCGGTGGGCTCGTGATCAGAGGTGTGATGATCTGTTTGTCCTTCTAAAAGCACCTAAAAATGGGATCTTCCCACTACGTACACCGAATATCAAACGGTGCAACATTTGTTGCAGGGTTCAGAAGCGCAAAAAAAGGGAATCTTTGATAAAGTACATTAAAATATATGATCACAAAAGCCCCTTTGAACAGAGAGAATAGTACACGCAGCTTCTGACATAATCGTGTTTTTGTTAGATGGCAATTGCACATTAAAGCCTTCACCTTCTCTGGAGTGCACCACTGTAAAGCAGGAAGTACTTGTAAACTCCTTCATGAAAAGACGTAGCTGCCTTTGTAGTGCTGAAACGCTGCTTGCACAATCTAAACAGAGTTTTGTGATCACTGTCTCGGGTCTAATGCTTGAATCTCAAATAAAGAACTTCCCCGCTGAAGCATATGTTCCAAGAGAAGCAGGTTTAGGTTTTTATACTTTCTTTTTTTCTTTTTAATGATTCATGCAGGATGTTGTTTTATCGGTTGGATGTAATCTAAACAAGTAACATCAAATATTCATTAAAAAACATAATTGTATTCCAAGAGAGAGAGACAGTGACTTTGCAATATCTGAGTCGAGCTTTGATTACCAGAAGGTTTAATCACAACCAGACTGTCACGGGTCGTCGTCTCGTGACCATGGAGTCTGGATTAAGAGCACAGACTTAAAATCAGATTTATCTTCTGTGGAAAATCCCTCTGATGTCTAATCTGGGATGTCTGTAAAAAGACTTCAAACTGCTCCGCACAAGCAAACAGCGTCGCCTTTTATGCCGAACTTGTTTCTTGCGAGGCAGGAGAACACACTGGATTCATAAAATGCCTTTCTGTGAACCTAGGCTTGTACATGCGGTTCCTGACTTTTTATTATTATTATTATTATTATTCAGACTTGTCAAAACCGACTCCCTGATGAGAAGCTCGACAGGAAAGTGGCTCTCCACTCAGGCCTGTGTAACAAACAATTTCCAACAAGGGAGGTCCACAGTGGGAGCTTTTAGCAGCGAACCTGTGTTCACATATGAAAGGTGGTGGAATAAATACGACTATAGTACAAAATGTTGCAGATTAACGACTGAAAGGGAGAAATATTGCCGATCATCTTATTAGGAGTGATCACAGGAGGATTTTGAGATTCGATTTTGATTGATTTTATTTTATTTCTTTACTTAGGACTGTAACATATAAAAGAGGGGAAAAATATACTGCTGATTCTTTGATAGAGATAGATGTCTGGAATCCAACAGAAAATGAAGCAATGGCTATGTTAAACCCAGTTCATGCATGAAAGCGCATGTAACTAACCTTGATCTGATTTTTATGAAATAAAAAAAATATATATTATAAAAGTACTTACGTTTTGATCGTTGAGTTTAGGAAGCATACATAGGAGGAATATAGTTTTAATGATTGAAGGGGAAATGTAACATTGTCAGTGTATTGACTTGATCAGAGCTAAAAAAAAAAAAAAAAATGCTAATTCTGATCTCTGATTGTTGCACCTAAAACAAATCGCTCAGAATTAGCAAACATCTGTTGTTGCTTCTTTTTAATATATAAATATATATAGTGACGGCTCCCTTGGAATAACATTGTGGGTTTGCAGAGCATACCCTTTTAGCACAAACCTTCATAAACAGCCAGCACAGGTAATACATTTAGAACAGTCCCAATGTGGGTCACGCTCAATCCTCTCTATCCCGCTTTATCACAGCAGTTCTGCTACACGTGAGGGTTAAGCATCCCATTTTTGGGCCGATCCAGTTGAGATCCTGCCAAAGATTAATCCATAATGCCCGTGGAAGGGCCCTTCATCCAACATGCTGCTGCTGAAATAACACAGATAGCTGCTCTGTTCCCAAGCATGCACTGCGGCTCTCCGATGACCCAGCGCTGCACCACTTCAGGAAGCCCACACAGCTCTCGCTCTTCCAGCTGGAGGGACCGTTTCATGTTCCGCCCAGGCGCGATGAGGAGTCTGTGCATCTGAAATGCAGAGATAGAGATTGGTACGGCAAACTGTTTACTAAAACAAACATGCAAGCAAATTTGGTCAGGACAGAAATAATCTTATTGAAAAATAAACACTCTCTGCCCGTTTTTGTTGGAAAATGTAGCGTTGAGTTCAGATGTTTTCATTGGCAACTCCAATCATGTGTCGGTGCAGGTTTCAGTTCCTTCTCATAATCTCCTGGAAATATTTCTGGAACTGAAACTGCATTAATGTCGACTTTAAAAATAGGACGCTTGTGTTGTAAAAGTTTGAGAGAACATTTCCCACGTTTGTCCGACAGTTCGTAAAGCGTGCATGTCGTCTACGTCGCCAAATTAAACTGCATGTGGATATTATGTGTGGTTTTAAGACAGGCCACGCTAACGTCGCACTCATTATCACGCAATTAAAAGTCAAACGGACTGAAGCGGACCTGTTTTTGTCTGTACGTTCAGGTACGGCTAATCTTTTAAGAAGTTAAGAGTTTTAAACCGGATAAATTGTGAATCAGACCGTTGCTACAGTTTCCAGCCCTTTTAATGAGACCAGAGATATTTTCCGTGACCGGAGTGTTTTTCCGGTCACGAAAAATCACAGACGGTCATGGCGTGGAAACTAAAGGAGCAGCACTCATCACTCTCATTAAGGTACCACCGTTTTCAGACTGCAGTCAGGAAGGTCAGAGCGGCGTCTCTGTAGTCCGACTAATTAACCGGCTAACGTTGGCTTGTTATATTGTAGAGAAAGCACAACGGCAAAAAATGTAGTATTCTAAAAAACAAGCATTCATTTAAAAAAAAAAACAAAATAAAAACAGCTGGCATCTAAGTGAATGTTTTTTCAAAGTATTTAATTTAAAGTACGAATACATAGGTGCTACAGATATTACTATACCTGCAGCAATGTCAATAACTGCAGCAGTAACTACTGCAAATATTGCTGCAGCAGTTGAACAAAATATTGCTTTCGCTTTTAAAATCAGTTGGATCATGTCACATATTTGTATAAAATACTGTAAAAGGCATTTTTATTGTGATCTATCATTCATGCTCTAAACAAAACACCTGATCACATTCATATTTTATTGGTCAAAACAAGTAAACTTGGAGATATGCGTCAAGTTTATTCTTCGACATTGTCATTTGTATTCACAAGTTGAGTGTGTAAAAGTCAAATAAACACGTCGCCGTGTGGGGCTAGATGCGCGTAGATGCACCGTTGCCCTCGGTATATGTTCCATCTTTATTCATGTACTGCATATTGTAACTTTTATAAAACTTTCAGGGTACATTTCACTCCAAAACACATGTATCCCGTTGTCCCGCAGCTTCTGCTGTGGAGGAAAAACTCCCAACATCAATCCCCAAATCCCAAGAGTGCAAACCACCACACACACAGAGAGACTGGCTAAGGCCCGAGGGGTGTGGTTTCTTTCTCTCCCTGTAAAAGAAAGGGGCAGCTCAAAGCTATAGATAGGGGCAGACAAAACAAATACACCCCTACACACAGGGACACGCACCCCCCCCCCCCCCCCACACACACACACACACACACATAGCAGGAGCAGAACAGCAGGGTCAGGGAAGTGCTACTGACAAGGCCATATTGAAGAAATGTTTGTTTTGGACCGTGTGGTCACGAGGTCCTTGACTTCTGGCCTTGTGTCAGCTAGAAATGATCAAATAATGCACTTCCTTGTGCTCTAGTAATTTGATATGAATGAACAAGTGTTTATGAACACATTTATAAGTGCATTTAAAAATAACAATGGGAGATGCGGTAATCGGGCTTTTCCCAGGCTGATAGCAATTTCCGATTTGCTTTGAGGTTCAATTTCCACTGATCATAATTAGTTTTTCTAAGAACTCTAAACTCATGAAACAGGGAAAAAAAAAGATTGTTTGAAAAGAGATAGTAGTTTGAGATCCAACTGCAGCTGAATAGATCATCCCTATGTATGATCCAAAGCATTTGTTTAAAAAAAAAAAAAAAAAAGTTCACTCAGTTATTTGATGAATTCTTGGTTTTGGTGCCTTTAATAAAAGAGAAAATAAAGGATTATTAGGGTTCTTGACCTGTCGATCACTGATCAAAGCTAATCAGTAAACAATTACCTGTTCTGGTCTCTTATTGATCAATTAGTCCACCTGTAATAATTTGTAAAAAATTATTGAAATAATGGGGTAACAAGATGGAAAGCTGTATTGAAAACAACTCCATTATAACCTGCTTGGAGTAAAAAGAAATTTGTACTCTCTCAGATGCACCCCAGTGTGTGAAGGACGGGACAGAAAAATCCCATCCTTGAAGAGGTGAGAGGACACGGCACGAAGCCGATATCCAACTCAGACTACAGGGGGATTAGAAGAGTTGGGCAGTCTAAGCCGATACAGGAAACAATGCCGAGGAGAGGCTGACACAAAAATGAAGTGATGGCTGTAGGGCGGTGTGGGACGCCATGTTGAGGGAAAGGCTCTTTTGTTGGCTCCACTCTGCTGAACGGGAGACTACGGCGGCGCCGAACCAATACAGGAAACAATAACCTGATTTCCACCGCGGAGGCGAACGGGATTTAGAGTTCGCCGCACTGCAACATCAAAGGCCCCTCATTTAAGCAGCCCGTGTGACATTTCACCTGCCTCTCCCCACATCCCGTGTTATTACAGCCGGCATCTATACTGCATTAGCGGTTGCCATGGTGAAAGGTCCTCCATCCCGCGTCTATCCTGTGCAAAGGAGGAAACGCTCAGAGCGGACTCCGCGAGGAGAAACCGAAGGTCTGAGAGACAGCTCAGACACAGTGACAGCTGTGTGACGTGCAGGCGCCGAGATGTTCCTGTAAGGACCATATGCTGAGATTTCTTGCTCCGGATCTATCGCTAGTTTACGAAACAGCACGACGAGCGCGGCGAGCCTCAACACGCAGAGGGCCCACGGACGGCGTTCGCCGCCATACTGTTCCAACTTTCTTTTCTCCCCCTCCACGACCGTTCTGCTGCTTCGGCTTGGTTTTATTAAAAGCAAGACAGAAATAACTTTCCCTGCGTTGACTCTCAATCAGCACTCGAATGCGCAAAGTGTCACACGGCTTCCTGATATTTTATTACGTCTTGTGATGGGGAAATTAAGACTCGTCACAGACAGCGAACCGCTGCAGCTGAGGGTTTTAGAGCTCCTCAAAGTCATTTATCGGCTGGATTATCGTCAGCAGCTGTCTAATAAAGCCCGTCACATCTGGATTTATGTGCCGTTTGTGCCACATCCGCAGCAGGGCACAATCACTGTTGTTATTGTTCTGGCATCAACGCGAGCTAAGACGTAATTTCAACATGCCCAGAGAGAGAGAGAGAGTAAATGTTAGCTGAAGAGGGAGGTGGCACTCCGGGTGCTTTATCGAGATTTCCAGTCAAGGCAACAGAAAACTAACAGCATTATTGATGAGAAAATGATGAGAGGAAGAGATGACCAAATATGGGAAACAAGCAAAAAAAAAAAAAAAAAAACAATTAGCTGGAGTTTTTATTGGTTTTTCTACAAGGCTTTTGATGATTTATGTGTCTTAGGCATGAGGTAGTTAAAGGTTTCAGCACATTTGAAGGTTTTAAAAAGCTGAGATTTTTAATCTACTAATGTTTTCTATTGCACTGCTGCTATACTTTAATAAAATCATTTTAATGTCATGACAGAGAAATGAAGATTTTCCAGAATGGATCATCAAGTAATGCATGTCCCTCCCGTGATTGCTGCACACTGTCAGTCAGCTGGATTTTTTTTTGTGTTTATATCTTTGTAAATCTTTATGATTGCACAAACACAGACAGTCACTGAGCACAGATTAAAGAAGTAAAATGTATCCAAATTACAGCTGGCTCACTAACGAACGCCTCCGTTAAACAGCATCTCTTTTCCGACTATACATCAATTTGTTGTGCTACTCTATAAATGGCAGAAGAACATGCAAATACATTTAGTAATAGTTAATTCTGTATTTCTGTTTAAGTATATCTAAATAGCAATAAGTAAAAATTACATATTTAACATAATTGTGATTGTAATAATACATTATTTCTTACTGTAGTTGTAAGATTCCGTGTTAAATAAAATCAATTACATCACGTGCAACATTTTTTGATTTCAATTTTGTTTAAGACACATAAAGCGGTGGCATTTTTAACAATACCATACTGCAAAATCTTTACCTGAGTCTAAGCCTAACAGTATTTCAACTCATGAACGTACAGTATCATATAAATCCTACGTGAAAATAAATCCATATTGCAAACGCTCGTCAGTCAAAAGTGCATCTGGAAAACCCGAGTCCTTGTCCCCGCATGAAGAGACTGCATCACTGACAAGGCTGACTCTGCTCAAATGAATTTAATAAATCATGACTGAGCGTATTATTTCCACTCACTTTGTGGCACAATAATTCAATAATTACTATTTGGTTATTCCGGGCAGATTGAAGCGGCGGAGCAGCAGTTACAACAGCTGTGTCACATTTATCTTAAAGTCATCTTTCCACTGCATGAAACAACATCCTGCACGGCAGCCTCCGCTTCACCTTCCGCTAATCGATTTAGGAAGCCTCCTAAAACACAGCAAACACCAAAACGGACAGGCTTGTTACGTCCATTTTTATTAAGGCAGAGGACTTTGTCATTAGCAAATCAATTGCTGGTCCTATTCACATTTGAGCTGCGAATGACTGGAAGGAGCCGCCGCCCTCCCCCCCCTTTCAGTGATTCACTGACTTGGAGCTGTGGCTGCAGTGGGGGAAAAAGAAAAAGAAAAACTCAACTACTACAAACCATTTGGAAATGTCCTTAGAACTTCTTCTTTTGCTCCAAAGCAGCTTATAGACAACAATGTCAAACTGACAACTTCTAGCATGGCTGATCCTGCATAGGTCCGCCTGGCTTTTGTGAGTGAGTGCGTGTGTGTGGGTGTGTGGGCGTGTGCTTACGACAGGGAGTGTGTGTGAAATACAGATAGAAGAAGAAAGAGGGAAAAATCAACATCAGAGCGTATTGTGGAGGCGAAGCCTCCCTTTTAAAAGGGTCAATGCAAACACACACCCACCTTGACAATAACACTTTTCTGTTTGCACACGCTGCTGGTCATGAATGGCGGTCCTCAGCACAGGCCTCAGTCAAAGCGAACGGGGCTGAATGGTAAAGGAGATGATGACTGAGTCAACCAGAAGAATAACAAACTGCTTTTCAATGTCATCTGACTTAACACTGAGTCATTTCGTTGAAATTACAGCTCCTTCATGGCTCACGAACCAATTTAGCATGTCCCGCGACACAAAAGAAATGTTATTATTTCTGATTACTGAGAATTTGGATATTTAAGTAGTGCAGCATGATAAATATCTAGCTTTCTTATTTGATCTGTAATGCACTCGTGTTATTAAGTATGAATAATATTTATTTAGGCTTTGATTTGTTTCATCGCTCATAAAAAAAAAAAAATCTTATTTAAAATTCACCCATGAATGTTGATTAAATGTTTTCCCCTTGTCTAAATTTTGACCGTTGATGCAAAGTTACTCGTGTACGTTTAGGCCTGTCCACTTTAATTATTTTTCAGCCAACAAAACAGAAGGCTACGTTCTAAAGAAATGCAAAAAAAAAAAATCTACTAAAGCGTCACGTTAACTACTGAAAACACGGCCACACGTAGCGAACCACGCAACCTTTTGACAAATAAATCCATTAAAGCCTCGTCTGAAAATGAAAAAAAGAAAATATAAAGGACATAGAACTACATTACTTGGATGTCACTTAAAGGCCTTGGATGTGTAATCATAGCACTATCTATTAGACAGCACTTCAAAAACTTATTGAAATCTTATCGTTTTAGTCGTTTGTAGCCAAGGTTAAGAGTATACGCAAAGATATACAAATTACCTGCAGAGATAAGGTGTACAGAGGCGAAGATAACAAATCTGAAATATGCAGGTATTTATTATCTGCAGAGATATGAAATGTGGGCTGCGATTGATAAATATGAAAGGAGCTTAAGCTGAATTTTCGTCTCATGGTGCAAATATACTTTTTTTTCATCACTGTCATTGTGAATGTAACCCACTCAACAAAAACTGATTCTTTAAAGAAAATTTTTAAAACTGGGAGACCAGCAGCTCTGCGTCCTGCGGAGTAATCTACTCTTTATGGTTTTTCAAATCTAAATAAAAATCTGTCCACCGTGAAGCTAAAATGTGTTTTGATTATGTTTTTAAAATTAATTACGTATATATGTGAACATGTCACATTATTTCATTCATCTTGTTCGGAGGGTATAAGTCAATTGTAAATATATGCGACACAGCTGAAATGCGGCTATTTATTTTGTTATTTTTTCCTCTTTTTTAAAAAGTAAAAACAACTGAATTATAACCACACACTTTATTGTTCCAAACAGATTAGTGCAAAAGTGGATGCTAAGCTACCTGAAAGCCAGAGGGGGAGCTCTACTGTTCGAACAGCTAAAATTACAAAGTATCTTTGCTCTTTTCAGGGATAAAAAAATATATTTTTTAAAAAAAGCAAGGAAATAAAATTTATGTTATGAACGAATGATAAAGCAGATATAGCATGCATTACATACATTATGTACATTGAATGCTGAACAGAAGCAGTAACATAAATAGTATTTGTAATACCAATTGCATCAATTTGAGTAAACTAAACTGTATTTAAGCACATATTCATCAAGAGTGCTTTAGCCTCATTTATAGTAGCTATGTTGTGGTGCTAGTGAGAAAAAAACAAGATGAAAATATAAAAAGCATCAAATTTCTTGCCTTCATATTGCATATCTAATTATTTTCTCTTGATGTTTTATAAAGCTAATATGATGGTGGAAGGTTGATTGAATTTGCCTGCAAAACTACACAAGATTACGCAATGTGAAAAACAAAATTTGCATCTTTATTAAAGATGTAGCGTCCTGTAAAATAATAAACATGACATGTACACACAAACACACCCGCATATATATATATATGTCTATATATATATATCTATATATATATAATTATATATGCGTGTGTGTGTATGTGTGCAATATATATATGCGTGTGTGTGTGTGTGCTGAATATACATATATTGCAGATTCTGGGCTCTAATTTTAGAAAGGGCCCAAAAATGAATTAAATATAACGATGCAATGCAAACAATTGCACATTTCTCCCCCCCGCACCAAAAGATTACACATCGAATCAGCACAAACTCCACCCAGCAATTGTAAGAAAGTCTGGGGAAACAAATCAGCATCGAACAAAGATTTGAAGCGGCGGAGGCGACACCAGCCTGTAAACAATGGCTATGGCTGCCAGTTTCACTGTGTGTCTCACTGACCACAGTGTTAATCCACTTAAGAGACAAAAGACACAAAACTACTGATCTGACACTCTTCCATACACAGCACCTCTCCATATAAAATATAACCTTTTTTTTTTTTTTTTAATTATTACTCTTGTTACCTCGCAATTTTAGGTAAAACACAAAAATTGTGTTTTAATGACGTGGTCAGACTAAAGACGACAAAATCTCATCGGAGGGTCGGTGGGACTTGGCCGCGGTCTGCGCGATTTTTCACGGTGTCTTCTCCCTCGGTCATTCTCTCTCCTACGCATTACCTTAACAAAAGCCTTTCTCGCACACACAAACATCCACTCGACCAGTAAGCACAAACGGCGGAGACAAAATGGCTGAATAGTGATGGCGGGACTGCATGTTCTTTATGTGTCGACTAATCAGCCAGCACTAACGTGTCAAACACTGCACTCCCACTCTCCTCCGAATGGGAACATTGTCCTTCAGACAGAGAGAAAAACTAACACTCTTTCGATACCCAGACAACGAATAAAAAGCACATAAATAAGGCTGCAGTCACCACCAGAAAATCAAATACGAAAACGTTGGGGCAAGTGCTACAACAACGACTGTTCATTCCATTCTTTCGCACAGCAATAGTGTTTGATATATATATATATATATATATATATATATATATATATATATATATAGCAATTGATGAAAATAACAGTGTCCCTCTGGTGTTTTTATGTGCAAGATAAAGCACATAAAAATGAAAAACAGCTCTACTGTCACAACCCGAGGTTTGACCAATAACCCATCGCTATAGGTCCAATATTCTCCACTCGCAAACACGTAATATGGCATCAGTATTCTGTAAAGCCTGTCTGTCTCCAGCTCTGCTGCATTATTTTTAATTTATACACCAGTAGACAACACCCTGAAATCCAAAACTTGAAAAATACAGTCATAGATAGATAGATAGATAGATAGATAGATAGATAGATAGATAGATAGATAGATAGATAGATAGATAGATAGATAGATAGATAGATAGATAGATAGATAGATAGATAGATAGATAGATAGATAGATAGATCATATTTATTTTAGTGCTCTGTCAGACAGGAATTAACTTTGTGAATATTTTAGGCTTGGTGGACTGAAAGAGAGGAAAGAAACACAAAGAGTGTGACTACAGGACCACTCTATAATCCTGTCAGCCCAGTCCACGGTACGACTGTGTGTGTGAAGAGCAGAAGCCACAGTGGAATCAAATCCCAAAACGTTTCTTTGTTTATCACTTGCAACAAATGAGCATTGTTATTTCACTGTTCTCCTTGCTACGTCTGACTCATTTTTGTATTCGCCGTAGACTTCGGAGGTCTCATGTCGTCTGTGCTGTGGATTCACATGAGCATTTTTTGGGGGGTTTGTCTTTTGTGAATATCGATCAGCTGAGCTGAAAATGGGGGTGGTGGAGTTAGAATCAGGTTAGTCTGTCCCAAACGGTCGAAGACGAGGCCCTGGAAATAACAGAACGCTACTGATTCACACAGGCAAACAGTTCGCTGAAAAAAATCCTCTACTTTAGTCAAATGCTCTCATATTTATTTTGAGCGAAAGAAATAAAAACGGGATATGACAGGAGTAGAACTGAAACAAATTATTGCTCTTCTTCTCTTTGTGTTGTCTGTGTTTATGAGACATCGAGCGCAGATGAACAAAAAGGTCGCCATATATCACGATACAAATTTTACACCGTTCCACTGCGTTTATGGCTGCCCAGTTCACGTGGAAACACAAAGATGGCTTTAATTTCCCTCTTCATGCCTATTGTAAAATTCAGTGGATCTTACAATTCACGCGATGTTCTTGTGTGTGTGTACGCACACACACACACACACACAAGAACAATTTCATTAATCTGTGTAAATATTCGGTGAAACACACTTCAGATAAAAAAAAGAGAACAAATTTAAACACCAAACAACTAATCATCGTGACACCAATCAATATTTGAACAAAGGTGCATCGAAACAAACCAAAAAAATAAAAAATCCACAAAGCTGTATTTTTGTCCAAGACATCGTACGCCCTCCGTCTTACAGCTGGCTATCCGACAAGCAGACAAAGAGACAGTACCGCAGTGTGAAAATGTAGTGACGTAACTGGCTTCTCTGCAGCTGAGAATTAGCTTGGGTATGTATCGGTTCGTTTTACGCTCTGAGGGTCAAAGTCAGCCTTCCTACCGTTGATCGTATTTTGAAAGTTAGCTGCTTCCCAGTTAGCCTATTGTATCTACAATTATGCCTTGCCTTGTTTCCTGGTGTGTATATGTGCTCCAGTACATAGACAAGCAATGGGGATGGGCTGGGTCTGGCTGTGGTAAACTGAATTATCAGCATCTTACTCTTCGCTTCTTCCTTTCTCGAACTGTACCTCACCCATCCCCCTCCTGTCCTCTCCTCTCTTCGTCTTTCCTCGCCTCCAAGATTTTTTCCACAGTGAAGGAGGTAAATAAAACTGCAGTGCTAGAATTTTAATAAGGGTCTTTTTTTATTATTTTTTTTCTGGTTTATGCCTGGATAGACAAGTCAGCAAAAGGAAAAATATGACAAAAAAAAAGAAAACACACTCTTCCCACCCACTAATTGCAAAAATACTTTGAAATTCACATTTTGAGACAGAAGATACCAAGGCATGGCATTAATGACTCAGAGGGGGGATCAAGCAATGTTGTTTTTGCTAGCTACGTCAATGCTAGCCTTAAATTTCTATTGAGAGAAACCTTAAAAATGCCAATGTGGGGTTTTAAATCTCCTTAATGCAGAGGCTCACCTGGTTGAGGTAGCCGCTAGCCACATGCGTCATGAAGGCCTAAAAAGGCTGAAGTCTGCTCCTTGTAAAATCCAGTCCCAGTCATCCTAGGGTGAAACAACAGCAAAAAAAAAAAAAAAAATGCTGAAAAAATGGCAAAAATAATAACCCATCTTTAGAGTTGAAAGAATAAAAAGTGGCAGAAAAGAGGGAAAAGGTGAGCAGATGTCATCAGAAAAGAGGAGTGAAGCTAGCTAATGAGGAAAGGAGAGGGATGCTAGTTCTTCACCGAGCAACTTTAAACTTTGAGGACCGACGCAACAGATGCAGCAGTGGTGTATTGTGGAGGGTATTAGGGCAAAGGGAGACCCCAAAAATCTCCCCCACTGTGCCCGCACATTTGTTTGTGTGTGTGTGTGTGTGTGAGTGTGACAGCAGGGAGCAGCTCAACGCAGGACGCTGCACGCAGCAAGGGGCCATTAGACATGGTGGGGTGACCCACATAAAAGATGCGCACACACACACACACAGAGGCATGAAACTTTCTTTTCTGCATTCAATGTGGCATGATAACCATAAAGCTGGGATTCTTTAGCATTTGGGTTTAGCACGGCCATTGTCATCTGGTTCTCACAGTGTGGGATTTGGTGAGCTGGTCGAAGAAGCCTTTTACAACCAGGCATGTTCTTCCTGGTCAGTTCTCTAAAGTAAAGGATTTGAAATTAAGTGTGGTTTGGGCATTTTTTCCCACTATTTCCCACACATTGATCTGTGTTGACGGTGCTGACATAGAGAGTAGTACATTTCTGTACCTGTGACTTAGCGAGAAGCTGTTCAAGTTTTAGATGACATTTGCTGCCTTATTCTCAGCATGATAATATATCAAAGCCCCATTTGGCCGCTCAGTCGGGTTATGCTGTCCACAGTCGCCACATACTTGCTTAGTATGAGGGATTGCTGCAAACTCAATACAGTCGGCTGGGTTTCCTTACATTAACAAAAAAAAAAAAACTTTTTTTTTTCCAATTGGCATAATAAATTGAACTCAACTTCAATGTTTTATAAAAATGTATGATTTGATCCTATTGTGATCCTTTTATCACAATATCCATCACAGATATATTATAAAGGCCTCCTTCACAATTATTTGCACGCCAGTTAAAGGTGTGTAAAAAAACAACTGGTTGTTATGGAGACTTGGTGAACTCAAGACAAGACAGCTTTAGAGAAACCTATTACCTCCCTCAACATCCTCCTAATTGTGGGTGGTGGCAAGATAAACTTGGGTCCTCGTCAAATGTTGCTTGTCAAGTTTAGGTTGTTTTCAACTGCTTTGTTATTGCTGACTATAAAGAAGGGCAAGCGCAGCTGTTTTCTTCTAACCAATTCCTAACTTAGTTGAACGTCATGTTTTTTTTTGTTTGGTTTTTTTTGCCTTAATCTTAGGAGTGGCCAAGTTTAAACGGCTTCTGTGTCGTGTCACAGAAGGAAAACTTGAAATCAGGGATGCGAATTAAAACTTCCTAAACACTCTGATCAATATAAAGTAAAACATAAATTTAATTGAAGAAATGATGCTGAAGCGGAAGCTTGTTTAAAATATGCTGAAGAAGGTTACTGGGCGAAAATAGTCTGGTTCGGTGATGGCATAGCTGAAATCTTTCAGTGTCATTTATTTGATTTATTTTGAACAGGGTAGAAGTATAAAATCGCACACATGAACAAGAAATGCAAAACAAATATTTCTGCACTACAATAATCTTAACATGCTTAGGAAGAAGTAAGAAACTTATGAACTCCTATCTCATGAACTTCTACCATATTTTCAGATGGACCCTCATTATTAAATCAAATAAAAAACAAACATAGATTAATTAATGTTCCATTTTATCTGGGTTTAACATCAATACATCCAGAGCCGCACACACTCAATTTACATATACACATTTGCAGGAAGAATGCTTGTTCACTTCAACCCAAAAACGACACAGAGAAAGAGAAAGGTTGCAGGTGTGAACATCATGGTGTGGGCTGCCTTACATCATGTGATACTGGCAAACTTCATGCTACTGAATCAAGGATGAATGGAGAAATGTACCGGGACCTTCTCTCTGAGAACCTGAAGATGGAATGAGTGTGGCTCATTTGATCTAATTAAACTCCTAATTGGTTTTTTAAAAAAGCGAGGATGGTCCAGTCTGGATAACTCATTTGTTTCCAATTCAAAAACAATAGAAAGAACTGAAGATCTGAGTTCATAGGAAGTATTTCTAATAGACAGTTTGTGCCAAAGAAAGGGTAATAATCGCAATTTTTCCATCTGTGAGAATTGAAGTTATCATCACAGCAGGCTTTTGTGCAAAGTATTTAACACATTTCTGTAAGTGTTTTAAATACTTGGTTAATGTTCCATCCCAATTTTGTACCCATGACTTGATTGGTTGCCCAATTTGCCTTGATTTATTTTTATTTATGGATTACTCGAGTCGGTGCCGATTTTACGTCAATGACCCCGAAAGAAATATTTACTTCGAGAAAAACATTTTAAACACTTTTTTACTTGCTTTAAATGTTTGTGTTTTTTTTTTTAGCAGTTTCAATACTCCGAGCTACCTCACTGTATTCTCTGACCAAACATAAAAAAAAAAAAACAAAAACAGACATTTCCTGCGTCGACATGTCTGCTGGACCAACATGCCAAAAGGTTTGGTTGAGCATAAAACTGCTGCTTCATTGTGACCTATTAACACAACTATGCTTTCTAATAGGTACCCCAGCTCAACGGTGGTTGTTTATTTAATGGACCAAGCTACATCAGCTTTCTCAGTAACTCCATCACAATGTGGTGCTCATTAATAAGTCCTAAAATGTGCCTGTTTTGTTTTTTCTTTCTCATCCATAATTACAGTTTGGCCGCACCGCTCCATTTGCACATAGAGCTTCGCTGCAGACAGATTGTTGAGTTGGCCTGCAGTTCTGAAACTCTCCTTCTTTCATTATCCTTATCTTGCCATATCTCCTCCACTAACTCCCCATACACACACACACACACACACACACCCCAACACGCCTTCACGCCTACATTGCCAGAGGGATTTGCAGCAGCTAGAAAGAACAGGAGTGCGTGTGTGTGTGTGCGTGTGTGTATGTGTGTATGAAGGCGTGTACGTGCGCAAGCACAGCAGGGAGTTGCCAATTACAGCAGTGATTAAAACCTAGCGGTGTGGAAAGAGGGAGCAAGAGAAAGAAGGAGAGGAGAGTAGGAAGGAAGAAAAGAAAAGACGGATCTGGACGGACAGAGAGACGGTGAGGGATAATAATGGTGAAGAATACAAATGCATCTCGCAACATACAGCCTCTCCAGCCTCCCTCCTTTTTTTTCTTATCAATGTCCTGAATTGGAGCTGCGACATTTATGGAGAGCGAAAACTCCTGCAAATAGGCTCCGGCAATTTGCTGTGAGGCGCTCAAGGAGAGGCTCCGTAAACAGGAGTGCATCAGTGTCAAAATGAGCAACATCGTTATTGAAGGTTGGAGAAAGTCGGGATAATAATAATCAGAGTGCAGCGATCTACTGAAGGCTGCCGCTTCTGAACAAGGCATCGGTCCTGATTTACCTGCTGACTGTAATGTCATAATTAGTGTCAGGAGACACGAATAACGAATAAATAGATTTATGAGGGGAAAACTTTTTGCTGCCTACGGAAAGTAAGGTATGAGATACTTTGCAGGAAGTTAAACTTTAACCTTCAACAGCAAAGATAGTACAATAAGAAAGTTACATTATATCTACTTAATAGAGAATATTTCACAATGAAAGTAAGAAAAGACACTGAATCATCAGTTAATAGACTTTCTCAGCTCTGTCTGTAAACCAGGGGTCTCAAACTCCAGTCCTCGAGGGCCGCAGACCTACAGTTTTTAGATGTGCCACAGGTACAAAAGGCTGGAATGAAATGGCTTAATTGCCTCCTTCTTGTGTAGATCAGTTCTCCCAGCCTTGCTAATGACCTAATTATTCTATTCAGGTGTGGCGCAGCAGAGGCACATCTAAAAGTTGCAGGACTGCGGCCCTCAAGGACTGGAGTTTGAGACCCCTGGTGTAAACTGTCAGATTATATGGAGTTAGTGAGAGGCATCTAGTTATCACAGCTGTTAACGTTGGGCTAATGAAAGCCAAAAAGGCAGGGGACGGCCATGATTGTCTTCCTGTTGGTGGATCACATCATGACCTGGTTGATCTTAGAGAACCCTTCCCCTCTCCGGATCAGTGCCCTTCATATGTCCCTCTGTTAACAACAAAAGCTTCATATTACATTACAGATGAGAGCAGGATGGCAGCACAGTTTACAGCTTAACGTTGTAAAATGTCTGCACCTGTATGACACTAAGGGGGATTTACCCATTTTTTTTTCTGTGTATTATTAACCATATGGGGACAGCTTTGGGTTATTTTATTTTACTTGCACTCTGCGATGAGTCGCACCATCACATAGAACAGCAGCTTCTAGTTTGCAACGAACACAGACGATGCCATCGCAGGTTCATGAATCACACAAACACGTGTAGGAGGTTTGGTGAGTTTACCGTATAGTACTATGCAGAAGAATTCATACGCCCACCGCATTACGACCACAAACTTAAACATTTTGTGGGTATTTTTTAATTTTGTTTTTGTGATGACTGAACAGTTCTCTGTGAGATATTTTATAAATTAACCCTGCGTAAAAAAAACTTCTCCACAGGTTTATTCCTGGCGTATAATTGGTGTTTCTTCGCAGAGCAGATGTATTCGCCGATTGTTGTGAAATCACACACAGCTGCCTGTGCTCTTTACCAAGTTATTGAACTCAAAAGGCAGTGGGGGTCAAACCCAAATGACTTTTTTTTAATATATAACTTTGTAAAGCGAATTAGAAAACAATCTGTGATTTTGCTTCCACAAAAGCCTTTCGCTTGCATTTCAAACAAGACGTAGTTATTGCATGTTCTTAAGTCATGAAGACGTACAAAGGACGTTCATTAGGTCCAATTTCAATACGGCTCAACTCGTGAGAGCCGTACAAGCAGGAAAGTTGGGCTCAGAAATGAAGACGCTCGTCACATGACTGTCTATTTCTACGACTCGTGTATGCAACAGTTGAAAACATCTGCATACTTTTATTTATCTGCCTTCCTGTTTGTTCTTATGGCGCTCACACCAAGTTATTGAAACTATAGCAGAATGACTGTAATATGTTGAAGAACCAACACACAAATCTGTTTTTTACTATATCAAAGAAGTACCTGTTAACAACCCGTTGAGAAGACGTGCTCTTAATCGTTCAGCTGTTTTCAGCTCAGTGAACCGACGTCTCTCATGTCGACCACAAACAGGAAATTTCACTCAGCTCTGGACTCTGCAAGGATGACTCCCAAAACAAATGTTGGTTAAGCTAATCTCTGAGTTACAAGACTGAAGGCTTTTATTCCGTCTTTTAGTCATATCTTCAACAGGAGTGTCACTCATTTTGTAAAAAAATAGCCTTTGCATTCTCAAATTTGCCAATTTAAGCTGTAAAAAGTAACATTTTGGGGGGCGATTGATGAGGTTAAATGTACTTTTTTTCTTTTTTTGGAAGAATGTACCTGTCAAACACTGAAACATTGAAGGAAGAACAAAACAAAAGGACAGCAGAACATATTTTCAATGCAAACCTGATATTGCACCCCTCAAAGCTGAATTAAAATTCCTTGATTTATTTTATTCATCATATCGAAAGCCAGCCAGGCTCTTTCTAATGAAGCCAGCGGCTAGTTTGATGTTTGTGTAAGGCGTGTGTGTGTGTGTGTGTGTCTGCAGAGTGGCAGGTGAGTGAGCTATCTGCAGTGCTCACACTCTCACCCCCTGCTGTGTTTAATCAATACCATTCTGTATTCCAGCCTTCACACATGGCCACGCACACACGCATAACACACACACAAACACTTTGCAATATCTTTCTGTGAGACATCTTGGGAATACCAAGCATGAGTAACTTCACACTTCTCCTCAGTGAATAAACACTGCACAAATACATACAGAGGGAATGTGTGTTTATATGTGCTTCTTTTGTGGATGTCTGATTGGGTGTGTGTGTGTGTGTCCAAAGTGGGCGAGGATAATTAATTCTAGTCTGTCGTGCCCACAAAATGTGAGAAATATCTATATTACATGAGACATATACTTATCCCACTATGTGTGTGCGTGGGTGAGGGTGTGTGTGTGTGTGTGTGCTAGTGAGGGTTTGGATGTTAGGGGAAAACTTCTCAAGAGCAGCGGCCGGATCGATTCAAGCTCATCCAGGATGGAAAGAACGCAGCACAGGAAACAAAAGGCAACAGAGAGAGAAAAATGTTCATCTAAAATTTTGATAAAAACAATGCACACTGCGTTTTTATTTATTTATTCTATTTTTTTATTTTTTTTATTTTTTAAATTAAAATGAATCAGCTAAATACCGAGACCAAATCTGCATTTTATCGTGATAAAAACACCAAAATGCTCAGCACTCTCGATGAAAAAAAAATCTAAAACGTGTTAAAAAGCTTTTTTTTTTCTTTTTTCGCTCCAGCAGAGAAAAACAAACCGCAGCTCAATCAAAATATGTCCATGAAAAAGTACCGTAACCCATACGATGAATTAACAGGAGTGATTTTTGTCCTTTGTGCTAGTTGGGTTTTTAGGTTAATCAGATCACCTACAGGAACTTTGACTTAGTAATCCATGAAATCTCGTTTCACTTGGGGATAAATATGATGTGGCACAGAACCTTTCTCAAAGCAACTCTTCAAAATGGGTAAAAAATAAAAACATGAGTATCAAGTAAGACAGACACACATTCATTTTTATAAGTAAGAAAATTGTCTTAAAGTAATCGTAAGTTGTCCGTATCTACAGTGGCTGAAAAGTTTCAAACCAGTACTCTGTGGCTCTGTGTTTACCTGCAAACTATTCAGAAACCTCTTCATCCCACTCCAGCTGTCTGTGTGCAAATAATAACACAGAAATGTGACAGTGGGCCCTTTTTAACACAAAGGCAAATTGAATCAAAAGACAGGTCGGTGTTTAGATATTTTATGTTTTTCTCACTCGTGGCCAAACGTATTTCTCTACACACCCACTCAGTTGTACCTCTGTAGCAGAGCCTTTCTCCAGAAATAGCTTGGAACGCTGTTGGGTTTTCCTCAACATTTCCACACCACTTTGACCTAATCCCAACCTGAGCTGTTTCCTCATTCCTAAACATATCGCGTTACCTCGCGGGAATCGTCTCTTCAGTGGAAAATGAGTTTCCCACGTTGCGACTCTGTAAACCAACCCGTGGTCCTCAGAACACGAGCAACGCCTGCATCGCTCACATTCCCCACTTAAAACCAAGCCGCCCCCCCCTGCAGGGAGAGCAAACACTCGCCGCACATGATCGCCATGATGATATGAAATATGAATTATGCATAAAGACAGCCTCGCCTGGGCCGTGGCTACAAAGCCACGTGGGTTATATTCTCTCCTCTCAGAAATGTCCCCGCAGTACTAATATTAAAATAATCTATTCCACCACGTCGCCGTCTGGCCCGCTGCCGAATGGGCTTCGTAATTAGTTTGGTGTTGTTGTAACGCGATAATGAACTATTGTGAGATGTATTCAGAAAACATATAATTAATGCGCATTTGCATAGGGGGTGAAACTGTGTATTTGTGTTAGAATGACGTTTAAGCACAGGTAATCTGATAAACCTACTGCTTTGTTACTAGCAGGAAGTGATTTTAATTGTTAATCAATTAAAAAGTATTAATACCCCTTGAGCTGATTTTTTTAATCACATCACAGCCACAAACATTGGTGTAATTTCTATTTAAAGCAACACAAAATTAGCCTCAACTTTGAAGCGCAAAGAAAAGACGTGGTTTTAAAATTTTTTTCCCCACAAAAACCTCTGAGGCCTTAACTGAACATCTGTATTTAAGACTGACTTTAAATCTCACACCTCACTAAAGTCTGTGAATACATGTTATTACACTGGATTCTACTTAGGGGTGTCAGATTAAAAGGGGGACTGAGTACATGTGCAGTACTCTCAATTTTGAGATTTCCTTTTCTAGCGTCTCGAACGCTGCAGATTGTTTTTCCTTCTAGTCCAAATTTACGTCACATAGTTTTGGTCTCTGTGATACAAAACCCAATAAAACATACTGAAGTTTGCGTCACAGAATGTAAGAACAGGTCAAGAGATACAAATACTTTTGCTAGGATTTCTGATAACAGGACAATTTAGCATTTACTTCTTTATTTTTTATTCCTCACTTTCCTCCAAGGTTACTCCGCAGCAAAACACGGACACAGGGAGAATTTATATCAGGCACGCCGGAGTGGGACGGGACGTCGACGGTGTTTATTGGACTCATTTGTGATTATATTTTTGGGATCTACATTATTATCTCAGCATTCAAGGCTTTTTTTTTTCTTTTTTTTTTTTTGACAGCGTGACAGAACGAAACACTTCATTATGTCTGAGCTCCAGGAAGAACCACCTATTTTAACAGCCTGGCTATTATTAGATATTTGTCTAGTACAAAATTGCCACTGAGATTATTGAAGTAGCAACAGATTCCATGTTGACAGGCAGACAAAAAAAAAAAAAAAAAAAAGTGTCGATGGTGGCTATATTTACCAAGACGAACAAAAAAATAAAAAGCTGCTGCTGGAAGTGAGGAGAAGACAGGAACAGGGCCGAGAGCAGCGGTGAAGAACTGAATTCCCCAAGAACTTTGGCTAAATGTGATTAAATTAATTGGACGTCACCTTCTGAGAGCGGACCACGCAGTAAGCACTGTTGATGGCAGAGTTTGATGCAACAGCGCTTAATAATGTTGCATCAATCCACTGGAATGAGATCAGAATTGGTCTTTGTTCCATTCATTGGCTCTGATCTGCAGTAGGCAGGTCTACTTAATAAAACAGTGTGTACTTTGATGAACTATTTTAGTTTATTAACTATCAGATAAGGTTGGTAGACACTGTTGTCGTTGGCAGCATCCAGCATTGTTACAATGGGACATTTAAGTGATTTATTTTTTCTCTCTCTGATGGTCAAGGAAGGAAAACGACAACTGAATAAGAAACTAAAGTTTTTTAATTACCTGCCAAAAATAACAACAAACTGTAGCTGATTTCTCTATTAATTACAGTTCAATGGTTACTAAAAGCTTGTCTTTATGCTCACTGTTTTCTGCAGAGATCCTCCAAAGTTTCAGAATATGAAAATGGCTTCTTCCTTACTATCATTATTACCACAGTTATTATTTTGTGTCCTCTCCTCTCATTCTTGTGGGACTAATTGTTTCTGCTGTATATCCTCCCTCCCTCCTGTGTTTCATAGTGGCCTTTTCTGAATGTGTGTCTCTCACACGTTCAGCCCTCAGACGACGGCTGGGTTACAGGTTCTCACTCAAAACTTGAGGAAAAACTTCAAAGAGCTTTTCAAAAACATGAGAGCCAAATATGGCGACAGTTCAAACAGCATCTTGTAACATATCAAATTTGCCGTTTGAAAATGTAAACTACATTCTACTAGAGGTGTTTATTTTTCAAAAGTCAGTAAAATCCCGTTTTTATTTGAATCCCTGATAAGAAACCTAAATGTAATTCCTGAAATTTTCTTACATTTTTTTTTTGTGTACCACACTTGGTTTAAAGGTGCCTTTCATTTGGCCTCCCTTCAGAAAGCCTTATCCCAGCACCCCAGCTATTTAAACCTGCAGACTTTAATTTTATTTGTAAATTCACAATGTGTTTTTGATGGTAATATATATATATATATATATATATATATATATATATATATATATATATATATATATATATATTTTAATATCACCAAGCTTAATCATGAAACAAAATGGATGTCTTACAATGAAACGTTGAGCACTTTCAGATGATTGCGCGTGCTGTCACGCTGGATTTTAATGCAACGTCAAATTATTTTTTTGACTCTCCAGCCATGTTGTTTTTGTGTGTATGACTCCACGGCTCTACCACATATCTGATGACGCCGTGCGTCGATGTTAGGAGCCCGTCTAATTATTTCCGTGGCACAGGCAGACTTTGGCTACGCACTAAGCAGACTTGACAGCCACGTGTACAGGTGTGGGTGTGTGCTCATGCGTGTTTGTCATCTGGGTATAGGTGCAGAGCTGCTGACACCTCAGCGGCTAGAGAAGGACCGTCCCTCCTGCTGAATTATTTAAAGGTGGAATCATGAGAAAGGGAGTGAAGGATTCGGGTTCCCTTCTGCAAATGACTCAAAACCTCGGCGCAACTTTGCTAATTATGCTCCTTCTCTTTCGCTCTTGTCGTGTGTTTTCCACGTCGGTCCCCCACGCCCCCCCTCCATCGCATCACCCCCTCCATCGCATCCCCTTCTTCTCCTCCTCTCCCGCCACCCGCCTCTGCTTGCTCCTGCCAGAGTTAACAACTTGCCAGGAGAAATACGATTAACGCAGCAGAGAGCCACAGTTTGCTTAAGAGGTGACACACACGGGCGATATTTCCCCCGACTGCGCTTTGACAGACAGAAATTGGTGGGAGAGGAAAGGTGAAGCAGGGAGACAGGGTGTGCCTGGGAATAATAACAAGGCAGCGCTGCAGCCCACCTATAATTTAGTAGGTTTCTGCGCGGTTTGCAGCGACAACCCCTGCTTCACACACACACACACACACACACACACACACAGAGGTCAGGAGAACTGAGTCGAAATTATCTTTGAGCATGAGACTGATTTTTTCTTTCTTTTTTTTTTTTACACCTCTCTCCTGCTCAACATGTACTGGAGACATACTCAGCATCGCCGTCTCTATATAGCCAGAGTAGCAAATGGCACATCAACGCCTGCTCTCATGTACAGGTGCATCTTAATACATCATTAAAAAATGTATTAATTTCAGTCATTCAATTTAAATGGTGAAACCTGTAAAATGCTTGAAATATATTTCAAGCATTTGTTAATTATGATGGTCGTGGCTTAAAGTTGATGGTAAAAATTAAAATTAGTTCATTATTACGATTATATACGATTCATTTAGATAAAAATAATCTTTTAAAAAAAAAAAAAAAAAAAGTTAGCCATTGTTGGCACTGGCGTCTCTTCTGTGTAGTTTAGGTCGGGACAGTTTTCAGGCCAATTAAGCACAGTAAAATCACAGCCGTTAAAGCCGGTCCTGGTACCTTTAGCAGTGTGGGCCGGTGCCAACTCGTGTTGGAAAATGAAATCGGCATCTCCATAAAGCGTGAGGGAATTTTAAGACGCTTGACGTTTTCCTGAGAGATGGCTGCACTGACTTCACCCTGGATAAAAGCACTGCGGCCAAACCCCACGCAATGCTGTGACTGCTGTGGAAACGTCACAGTGGACCTCAACAACCTTCAACCACATCTCAAAATGTACTTTAATCTGAAAAGAGAACTTTATCCGGTCTTATTTCTTACTTCTGGCAAGGTCTGTGGTTCATGGATGGCCTGATGTATCTGTCTCCTGGTTAATCTCCCCAAACTCTTCAATTAGCTTTTCCTGCAGTGCTCTCAATCCTGCAGGTGGTCCCTGTTGCTTGTGCACCTTTTTTCTGCCACACGTTTTTCCTTCCACTCAACTTTTCTTTAATATGTTTGTATCAGCCCTCCCCATGACCAACCAGGTTGTTATAGAATCGAGTTTTGATGTTTGTGTTATTCAATCTCAAGAAAAGTAACAGAAATAAATGCTTGAAACGTTTCACTCTCAGTGGAATTGATGGAAAAGAGCTTCACGTTTTCAATCAATATACTGCAATAAAATGACTTATAGGTAATATGAAAATATACAAAACTCGCCTGTAATATTTACTTCCATATTGGGGAATCGGGTTGTGCAAAACTTTGCGTGATGTTACATTTTGTGAGCCACGCTGTCGAAGATAAGGAACCACACTTAATCACTTAAAATAGTAAATAAAATCTAACAATGAAAAAAAATCAGACAGAGACAGAGAAGTAAGAACACTTTTAAAAGAAACTTGGATGTGGCATGAAATCCAAAGAAAATCAAATTCCTCACTTAAACATTCATGGGCTAAAACACTGCATTGTGTTATAAGAAATGCATATATCCAGAAACTTTCATATTGTTGTAATAAAGCAACGATACTGAAGTCTATAGAGAAGAAATGGTTCCTGTTATTATTTTAACAGCGCACGCTTCGCCTCGTTTGCTTGTAGCAGTTCTCATTCACAATTAGGAATCCATTGATTTCAAAGGAAATACAATGCTTAAAAAAACTACATAAAGAAAAGATTGTTTGTACAAGAAGATTTGAAATTGACTAAAAAGGTGAATATGTATTTAAAGCAGCGGCGTTATATGTTTATTACGAATCAGAAGATGTGGTATAAAACTGCTGTAAAATATTTTGAATCAGTTCATAAATGTGTCACGAACTGAAACGAGAACATGCTCGTCAAAATTTCTCCAAAATTTAAGCTGTAAATATTTTTTTTTTACTAATATTGATCATTCCGGTGGTTTGGATTATATGAATGAATTTCACTGGAGGCAGAAAAACATAAAGAAAATTGCAAGGTGAAAAGAACAAAACGAATCCAAACAGAGACCAGATGAGATAATAACTCTAAAACAAACGGCAGCAGCTGTATGGAAATACCCACGGTAAATGTATGCGCTCTAGAAATGATATTAACTCTGTTCATTAACAAATAAATTCCGAAGTAAGCTACAAATTTGTATATTTCTGCTGTGGATGCATGGAAGAAAAAAAAAAAAAAAGACCGGCAGCGATCGAGGCAGGGACATGTTGACAGGGAACGAGGGAATGCAGAAGAAAGGGGAGGAGGGAGAGATGGAGGGAGGCAGGGCGGCGGAGTGGTTTTAGGCCGACTGAAAGCCAGCAGGTCACAGAGGTTCCCTTTAAATTTAGAACCAACCGCGAACGCTCTCCGTCTCCTCCAAAAGGCTGAATGACTGATTATAATGGCTGCCTGTTCCCATCTCGTCCCGTCAGCCTCTCTCCGTGCTGCTCTCTGAAGCGGCGCTGTGACCGGCGAGCTAACATGTGGGCAGGCCTACAATTTACAATTACAATTTAGGCATTTAGCGGCGGCCCCGTAACAAAGTGACTGACAAAGAGACCCAGAAGAGGGAAAAAGAGAGACAAAAAAAAAGAGGCCTGTGCTTCCTGTTATCCTCTGCATCATGATAAAAACACAACTCCAAGACCTTCTGAAGACGACCAGGGGGGCAATGATTACTGTTCAGACCCATAAACATTGTTCATTTATTCTCAGATATGCCAGATTTACCCAATAAAAAAAATTATATGAATAAAAGAACTGAACCCCACACACGATCCAATCCTCTGACTTTAATTAGAAATAGATACGTTGTACAGATTACAAATAGGTCACTGCTTGACGTACATCACTCTAAAACAAGAGTTTCATCCATTCTGCCTGGTCTACACACAGTAAGGTCTGCCAGTCAGACTTCAGCAGAGATGCACTGATCTACCTTTTCCTGGCTGATACTGTTTCCTGATTTTTTAAAGGATTTTAATATGTAAAAGAGGAAAAAGGTATCACACAAACTATCTTCTTTGATAGTGATGTTAGCTTTAAAGCCAGTAGAAAATGAAAATAATTAAAGCATATCCCCTAACCTTTGCCGGATTTTGATTGAATTCAGAAAAGTGCATCCATTGGTTGATGTGTTTGTAGACAGAAAATTGTTCACAGTTTTTACGCATTTAATGAATTTGGGGGAAAAAAAATTCAGATTTTTCACTATTTGATCTGCCGATCACCGACCAGATCGGACAATCAAAGATTGTCTGATTGGTAACGGTAGTTTATCTACATTTGTAAATGTCTGATTTTCTTTTAGCTTTTTTTTTTTTTTTTACCTTTAGACGGAAAACTTTTTTAATTTAGACCTTAAAATGCAATTTTGTTTTGTTTTTATTTCTTTCAAAGAAAAAGCCCAACCAGGGACTGAGTGTGCAAATTACCCAGAGTCTACAGAAGTGCAACATGTAGAGAAACAGACCCTTTGACAGTGTGCTCTCTCTGATCAAACAAACCCGAATGACCGAGTGGATCTGCACACTTCAGCAAAATGCAACGTAAAAACAAACAATCAAACAAACTCATAATCTCATTTTCTGCTCAGGTTCACTTCTGTTGCTGAAGCGACTGTTGTTGTACACAGACTCTGCAACACAATGCTCTCGCCAAACACGTGGAACACCAACAACAGCAACAACGCCACTAAGTCTACAACATGAACACGTACGCGCACACGCAAGTCAGTGCTAGCATGAAACTGTTAGAAATTACACATTACAATTCGTCAAACTTGCTCATTTATTTGAGGAGTGAGGTGAAATTCAGCAGCTTCTTCACAAAATGACGTTGAAGTCAAAAGAACGTGAACAGGAGTGACTCCCGTTACTGCAATTAATGAAAGTTGACAGTTTTGTTAGTGATTATTCAGTTAAGCTACCGTACTTTACATCATTCTACTGTGCCGTGACAATGTGTTTCATAACTATATTTGTAAAAAGAATTACGGCATTAATTTAGAGCAGCTGAAGCGGCGTAAATTACTGTTTAGCTACAAAGTCGTAGTTGCCTGCAAGTTACTTTTATTTTACCAACATGCACATTACAAGTCTCAGCACCTGGATTTTACCTGTCCACCTCCGAGAGACACAGTGTCAAAATGTCCTACGTGAATCCTGCATTCATTGGCCAGAGGAGGTTTGGATCTCCTCCCTTTTTTTTGTTTGTTATGGTATACAGCAGAGAAACCTGTTGTGTTGTTTTCATGTCAGATCATCATTTCGAAATCTCGGATCTGAGGCGCGAGGGGTAAAAGCAGGGACAGGGGGAAAAAGTCACGACCCTAGGCACAATTAAACGTTAATGCGCTGCATCACAATCCGGCCACCATCACAAGTTTTAAAGAGCAGCAATAAAACCGCAGCATTGAATAATAGTGACTTGTTCTCAGCACATATCTAACGGGCTTTTGAAGTCCAACATTTGCTCAATGTAAGATCAGTGCGATCCACAGTGCAGACGATTCCTACTGATATTTATGAAGTGTATCTAAAAAGAAACTCAAAGACGGTTTTGTTCTTTAAAACGGAGAAACAGCCAGTTCCCTGCACTTTTAATTTTAGTTCACTTTTTTTTTTTTTTTTTTTTATATAGACACAGTGCATGTATTAAATAATAATGCAACAAGACAATTAGGGGTTGAAAGTGTGAAACTACTCCTAGATGAATAGCTTCGAGATGACGTCTAGTGCAAGCAGTCTCATGGTAAATGTCTTGTAAAGCACAGGCAGCATTTCAAAGATGAGGACAGTATGGAGGAGAAGAGAGAGGGAAAAAAAAACAACCTCAAAGCAAAGAAGGCAAATGAAATGAACACGGAGCAGGTACTCACTCGGACAGATGCAGGAACAGCCCCCCAAAACACATCAGTGAAATGCACCGGTTCGCCTTTACCATCCTGTCAGGGTGCAAGCTATAGTTGCCTTGGCCCTGGCTGGGCGTTATTTGTGAGCCAAATCCTTAAAGAACAAGAAGCTTTCTCTGCGCCTAAAACCTGCCGACAGACAGGGGGCTTTGAAGGCCCCCAACTGAGCTCGGCACAGAGCTTTGAAGCCAACTGAAAACTGCGCTTTATGGGACTAAATGAAAGCGAGGGGAAAGGAGGAAAGTTGGAGAAAAAGCCGAGAAACACAGAGGACTGTTGCTGGGTTTTTTTCTTCTTCTTCTTCTTCTTGCTTTCTGATTGTGAATGTGTCTGCAGCTTGATATGTTCGCAGCAGAGTTATCCAAACTTTGTCTTAACAGTGAAAACAATGTCAGCGTGCTACAACATGACAGCTTCTATAAGAGTAAAAACGACTGATGCATAGATATCCTCTCACCAAACTATTTTACTTATCGTCAAAAGAAACCAATACATATTTACTGCACATGTATGGCTTCTGGCACATATTACTTTAACAAACTGTTTTGTTTTAAGCTTACTTTACAAACACTTGCAGTATTTTTATCTGTTTACAATAGTTTTTTTGTGATTTCAACATCATGTCCATGTGAATAATATTTGTTTGCATAAATGCTATATAAAACTGAATAAAGGGGACAAAATATTGCATAAAAATCTAATTGAAATTAGTTTTTTATCCACTGGAAAAGGCTTTGGTAAAACATGATATTTTCTCTGTAGACTTTAAACAAGGCCCCTTGCTTTTAATGCAATGTCTTGGACATTTGCTATAAATGGCTCTTTTTGTCTGCTTAGTTCCAACATTTAATAATGTTTTGTTGTTTTGCTTTTTTTTTTTTTTTTTACACTTCTTGTTTTTATGCATGATTTGCTTTACAAACACATGAACACATTTTCCAAAAATAAAACATACGAGTTTGTCTTTAAAATCCCCCCACCCCAATATATTTGCATTCCTGATGTTGAGTCGGCACGACAATGAATGTTTGTGAAACCATTCTGATCTTTGTTTTCCTTCACTTTTCATTTCAAAGGCTGCAATTTTGCAGTGCTTATGCACAACCTATTATCAGATTTATCCACATTAATCCCAAAGATAGTCATGGGTGAAAAGAAAAAGCTTTCTTAGAGAAAAAAGACGCATATTTTCATGGTAATAAAAATGTTTGTTTGTCACATTAACAGTTTCCAATGAGGTGCAATGCTTTTTCTTTTTCCCCTCTCCTCTTTTCTGTCACCTCGTTGTTTGAACTGCGGTTATGGAAAAAAAACAAAAAACAAATCTAATGGCGCGAGTTCTCCATGACACATCATTTCCACGCCGCTTTTCATGTTCCTCTGTTGAACTAATTATCGGAGGGGAAAACAAACAGCCCTTATATTTCCAGGCCCGGAGCCCGTGCATCCTACAGGCGCCCGGGACGCTCTCTGTGGAGACACATCTGCAGTCAGATCGCTCGCTCTGGACACACTGAAGCCATTTATCACTGTCTCCGTCGCTCTTTCAGCGGGTCCTTTAGAGGCACACACACCATCTCGAGCGGGACAAAACAGCGGACGAGCCTCTGTGATGTCCTGACTCGCTCCACTCCTCTCCTCTTCCAAAGCTCCGGCTCCGGCGCGCTGGGACCCAAAACCAACACGCACACAATGGGGCCTTGTTGGAGTCGCCCTAATGTTTCTAATGTCATGTAAATGAGACGGGAAGAGGGCAGGAAAGAAGAAGAGAGGAGCGGAGCCGCGGGAGGAGGAGGCGGTGGGAGTGTTTGTGTGTCCGAGGAGGCCGCTAAGCTCCCATTACCAAAGGATTAGGCAAATGCTGCCGTTGTATCGACGCTGGTTCGACAGCGAACCGCCAACCCTAATCTCCTCCTCTCTTCTCTCTTCGACAACGCCTCGTCAACGCCTCCTCTCCTCCCTCCCTCGCTCCCTATATAGTCCCTTCCACCACCTCCTCGATCGTTTGTCGAAAAAATATTTACAGAAACTTTCTGGATCCGACTCCTCAACTCCAATTTACCCCCCCCCCCCCCTTTTATTTTCCTTTTTTTCCCCCCAGTCTTGAATATCCACCCGAGCTCCAAACTCAAAAAAACACAAATACCGCTAGACTTACTTGGTTTACAGCCAGAATAAATTTGTCTGTTCATTGATTTCTCTGACATGAGATGTGTGTGTGTGTGCGTGTGTGTGTGTGTGTGTGTGTGTGAGGGGGGGGGGGGGGGGGGGGGTGAATGTGCAAGAGGTGATCAAGCCAGAGTGCTTCTCTGGTTTTTGCCTGTGATGTGTTTGCCTGGAGCCTCTCAGTGAAGTGGTGACCTGCTGGCTCCTCAGCTCACCGGCTCCTCAGTTCGCTGCTCCTCGGAGCGCAGGCAGGGGGACCAGGGGCCGGTCCCTGGATGCTGTGTCCCTGAGCGCACTGGTGGCTCCTGCAGAAGGCTTCACTTCTGTTTCATCCGCCTGCAGAGTGAGAAGGAAAGAGCATGTGTTATTATCTATTTGTCAGGACGGGGTCTGCTTCCAAACTTCGCGCTGCATCTGTACGAGAGCCTTACGAGCCGATCACTTTTGAGTCGGAATTGCACAGATTTACTCCATCCTGGTATCTACCCAACATTAGAAAAACGAAACAAAGGTCTATTAATCTTATTTTCTAAGATGAGAATTTTGTGGTTGGAACTACTTCTGAAGAATGTCTAAATACTCCTTGAATGTGTAGGCTAAAATCAGTATTTATTCGCTCTAAACGTGTTAATCAGTGTGTTTTTAAATGTCTGTTAGATGTAAATGCAGACGTATTATAGCCCAGAATAACCAGCATGAAAAAAATGAGCAAGGACAGCTGGGTTTAAACTCAGAGCTAATCATTTTCTAACACAGAGCTACACAATAACACAGCTTCATATTATGCACAAGTCCAGAAGATTTGACGTTCGCCTGCGAAGGAATGTCGAAGAATTATGGCTGGAAATCGTTATGTCTTGATGTCAAAATATTCATATAAATACCAGCCAAGTATATTTTTGCCCAGAATATTGTAACATGTTGTTATGCTGACCCTCACGAAGTAGCGTTGTAAATCCACAATCCTCACATTAGAAAGGAGGCGTCACAATTATTTTCTTTTTGGTCCATATCCAAATTTAGGAATGTCAACAGTTTAACAAAAGGCTCAAATATAATATAATAAATAGCTGTCTCTGCATTCGATGAGAACTTCTTGAAATTAAATATTATCTAGCATCTTTTCACATTGACGTAATTTGGCAATACACAGATAAAAAATGCTTTGATTTGATTGATAAAATTATTTTTAAGGACACAAATGTAATCTTGAAAGTTTTGCTTCTGTGTCCTTCTAGTCTAGATGGCCACATAAAAACTTATGGCGGGCCCGATTTGGCCCCCGGGCCTTGAGTTTGGCACATGTGCATTCAATGAATAAATAGTCAGTATTTCTGCCCTGCCTCCACCAACAATAATGTTACTTAAGTCAGAGCGATGAGTTATGATAATTTACTTTTCACACCCTGACTGCCCCATCATAAATGAAAAAATATGTCCAAACAGACAATGTAAATAAGGGAGGGGTGGGGGTGGGGGGGGGGGGGGGGGGGGGGGGAATGGAGCAGCTGCCTTTAAGTCAGCTGAAAGGCAGTGTGCAGCCAGGAGAAGGAGAAATGTGATAGTATCAATGCTTTCCATGAATCTTTATTTAATGAAACTCAAATGACTAGAATATCTTCGGTCATTTAGTTGCCTTTCTTACACCTCTTGCTGTGCGCCAAGGTGTTGCTTTAAATGTGCAAAATATGAAAAAAAAAAAAAAAAACACAACAACAAAAGAGCAACATATGAGCCATATGTAACATGCGAGAATGCAAAAACAAAGACATGCGTAATCTCTGCAGGAGTTCACAGGAACTATTCAAAACAGCTCAGGCTGAAGAATGTTGTCGAGAAAGGATGCAGCTATTCTGAGACAAACCGGCTGTGTGATGTTTGTTTGTGTGTGTGTGTGTGTGTGTGTGTGCGCGCGCGCGAGCCCGAGCTCGTGCATGTCGGGCAACACCGGTGACACAGTTGCAGGAGGAACTTGGAATACTCAATTATCACATTAGCTCATCCAGAGAGCAGCCCGGAGAGGCCGCGCGCGGAACACGCGCACGTGCACGCCAGAGAGTTCGCGCGCATCTGTGGCGCTGCCTGCAGGCCCCCCGCTGAGGAGCTCAAACACACCAGCTGAGGGGGCGGCGGCGGCGATGGTGTTGTGGAAGGGAGGGCGGCTGGTTGAAGAAAAACACGAGGCTTGCGAGTGACATTGAGACCAAGGTTAAACACGAACCAGCAGCTCTGCAATAGGCTGCCTTGGGAACAGTAGAAGAAGAAAAGCGTCAGAAAATGCTGCAGCCTCGCCCGTCGCTTCTGGAGCCGCGGTAAGGTAACAGCTCCAGATTCTGAAGGAGCTACCCATCACTTTTTTTATTATTATTATTAATTTTTTGTTTACCCACGAATATCCTTAATAGTCTGTTTGCTGGGTTCCACTTCAAATAGAAGGAAATGACATTTGTATCTGGAGTCAAAACGGCAAAAACTTGGGTATCAAGCTAGGCGTACATCATTTTAGAGGTCAGACTGGCCTAAATAAGCTACAACTGAAACAACAAAACAAACATCCAGACGAGCATCAAACCTACAAGAGGACAGAGAAATTGTCAGATTTTTTCATTTAATTTTTTTGCATTTAAAGCAAAGTTCTGCAGTGTATTCATAGCAGTTTCTAAAAGTTGCTGCTGGAAGATTTGCAGTCACGCTGCTCTTATGGTGAGTAGTGAGACGCCAGAGAAAGCGTCACAGGCCGCAGAGAAGAGCGGACTCACGCTCCCGCTCTCTTCCACCTGCTGCTGCACACCGCTGGACAGCTGGCTGAAAGAGGGCTCCAAAACCTTTCCCTCGCTTATAAAAAAAAAGAGAGAGAGACAAATTTGGCTGCTCGGAAATACGGCGAAATGTGAAATGTCATTACCGATCCAGACAGTTATAATGTGGAAATGAAAAGATTTGCATTAAACACTCTTTACATGACAACAACATGAAACTTTGATTAATCAAACGTCGGCTTGTGAACATTATAAGCAACTTATTTTCTTTTTGCTTAATTCTGAGTGTCGATATCAAAGTCAAAATAATCAAATGTTATGTGTCTGTACTGAATTGATATACTGTATTGCAAATACTATGTTGTGTTTTTTTTTTTTAAATTTTAGTACACATTCACATCATTATGTACATATTAAAAAAGAAATCATCCTACCAGATTTGCCCTCTGTGGAACAGTGGAAGCTTTTTCTGTTCAATTAGCATTAAACATGTAATAAAGAATATATTATTTCAGCAGATGTAGAGAAATATTGATAGCCTCATTTTTACAATTTATTTTAAACACAGTGAAATCCACCTCATAAGGATCCATACTTGTTTAAATGAATTGCTGAGCAAGGTAAGGTTTATTAAAGGTGGTTTTTAATACATTTAATACATTTTTAATCATTGATCTTAATGAGTCAATTTACATGACAACATGAAAACACTCATAGCTTTTCAAGAAAATCATATTGTTTGAAAATTCAGCTCCACTAATTATAACTATCCAGCTTTTTATAGCAAATGTAGAAAACATCTATTTTATTTAGTTACCACCTGAAATATGCTCCGTAACACCAAGCTGTTTCTTGAAGACAAGCCAGCATCAAGAATGATCTCAGACGCTAATAAATATGTTTTTTCTGATGCCTTCAACCAAGTTTATTTGCAAATATGTTCAATTGAGTACGTTTGAAAGAATACACTTTTTGATTTATTCGTACACTTTATACAAAAGACTAGAGAGTTATCCTGGCTTTTTTTGTTATAGTCAGACTTGCACAGAAACAAAACAAAAGCATAAAATCGAGATCAAAAGAAAGAGCGCTCCGTAAATACAAACACCTGGAATGTTCTGTAGCTAGGATAGCATTAAAACAGATTAATTCACATAAAGCATCTCATGTAAGTCATGAATAACAAATCTTTATCTTTTAGATGTATAACAGAGTCGGGATAAGACAAGAACAAAAGCTCCCGTGCATCAAAGCGGTATTTCTCTGGGATTGTACCCTTCTCTTGTAATTACCCTCTATGATAAAAAAAACCCAACAAACTAATATAACTAATTTATGACTTTAGCTGCATTTAATTCATTCAACCACTCCCACACATCTTACAGAAGGGATTTTATTTAATTTTTTTTCCTAAGCGTTGTAGATTTTCAAAGTTTTCATACGCGGCGTTCTTTCCCACTCCGGGGTTAGACAAAGAAGCAGAGGGTCAAGGTTCACGCGGCTAATAGCTGCTCAGGGTCAGCTCGGATACCAATCAGGTGATACGGCCTGAGTGGTGAGGCTATTTAAAGTGTAACGGGTCGAATGTTGGACTGCAGGGATGTGGGGGGAAAAACGTGTTGCACGTGTGCATGCGTTGCCATGTGTGTAGAGTGTGGGACTCCACTGGTACGCTGTTGGCAGCGGAGGAAGGGAGAGAGAATACGTAAGTTTAGCTTTGTTTCAGTACGCTAGTATCTTAATGTTTACAGTTAGTTTGCCTTTTTATACTATGGTCACTCCTCGTAAGGTTTTCAGAGTATTGGGAGATTTTTTTCTTCTACACAACAATGTTCCAAAATCAAGATCATGACCAATATCACAAAATAATGGCATCATCAATGACAACAACAACCGTACGACTTTCCAAAACGGGTCTAAGCTGATTTCTGACAAACATCTGCATAAGGAGACACAACTGCGACATGCAGTCTGTTCCAGTGACAGGAGGTGAGACACCTTGGACAGATCAGCAGTCCATTGTAGGCCAACACAGAGACATAGGAGGACAAACAATGAGACACAGCCCAATGATTAGGAGCTCTTGTTTTATTTCTGCTTATTGTCTAATTGAATCAAAAAGGGTACTTTGATTAATCCTTGGGTAACAAAATAGAGAAATGTGTAAAAGTGTTACGGAATAATCGAGCAGTCCAGAACCCTGTCAACGATCCTGCAGAGTGAGGATTTGATGTGTGGAACAGCAAACCCAGGCCAAGATAAATGAGCGAAAGCAACGTCTGCAACTCCAATGTGAGTTCATAAGGGGACTATTTGCACCTACATTTTTTTTTTTTTTGATTTTTGCAAAAGTTAGAAAGCTAGTTACCACCCATCTGACGTCTACAGATGGTTTGTAATGAACTTTGAAAGAGTCATTTTAATTCACTATTCTTTTTACTTTTACTTGAGTAACACTATTCTCTAAAATACTAGAATTTGCACATAACGTTACCCTTTGGTTTGTCTCATCAGATAATTTTCACAAATGAAATCAGATGTTACAATCAATAAGCTACCAGGACAGAAGCAGCCTTTTTGCCAAGTAGTTTTGTTCCTTTTTCTTGAGTAATTTTTTTAGGACGATGACTTTTATTTGAGTGAAAATGTATCTGATATGAGTGACAAAGAGTATGAACTATTTTACAGTATGAAATTTTTTGACTTTTACAGCCTGTTGCTGTTAAGTTTGGAGAAATAGTGGTTAGCGATTACCTAAATGATCATTTCTGGAGTTTGACCCTTGATGTGGCGATAAGAGGACTTAGTGTTTTTACCAATAAAATGTCATTTTTTTAGTGTTTTTTTCTTCTTCTAAGATTGCTTACTAAATAAGATTTTGCTAAACATTCACCATCATTTGAATATATGAAGGGAGATCAACTGGGATGCTTTTTTTTGCTACACAACAGTGTGCATTTAACTGAGCAAAAACAAATGTATACATGTAAAATAAAAAATCCACAGTTGGACTTTGTTGTTGCGTGCAATAGTACTGCATCAAAAGTTTCACATCAATTATCAAACACTGGCAAAATACTGCAAGAGAGGAAATTTCCCCATTGCTACCTGCAGGATATATGAGAAATCATTTAGATTTTAGTGAGGAGGAGAAAAATCTGCCAAGTAGAGTACATCATCACTGCTCCAGATATTTAATTTGGTATCCATATTTAAGTTTGCAAACCTGCATACAAATGTACGTATAAATATTCATCTTCAGACGAAGACAAAATTCTCCGCTTGGTGAGCGTGGAGCCCATTTCAAAGAGATGCGGGCTCCGCACATCAAGATCAAGAAGTGGTCGAGGCTCAAGTCCACACCTGGGAAGCCGAGTCAGGAAGTGAGTGAATGAATTAGTGAGTGAATGAATTAGCGGGGCTCTCGGTAGGCCTGTTTCTCTTCTGCTGTTTGGTTCTTAGTACTGTTTGTGTTAGGAATTGCTTTTAAGAATGTGTCAATTCATAGCATATTTTAAAGTTGTTGCCTCTACATGTGCCTGTTTTAACTTAAAAATCTTACACTTTTAAAAATACTTCTTATTTTTATTTTTGTAATTGAACCATCCCCATTGTGGGATTAGTTGTCACAAATGGCAGATCCTAAGTTTTAAACTGGTTTAACTGGAGTAGCATAAGGCCACTATTATGAGCTGAAGCTTTCGTTGCACATACATTTGGAACTGACCAAGGATATCACTCTTATTATTTTGGAGAATTGAAGTTATGACTGCTGGACATGAATGGATGGATAGTGCCTTTTTTTTTTTTTTTTTTTTACCCCTCCAGGGGGTCTTTTTGTGGGCTCTTGTGTCCCTTATATCACAGTAGGCTGACAGGAAACGGGGAAGGAGAGGGGGGAAGACATGCGGCAAATGACGTCGGGTCCGGGAGTCGAACCCGCGACGGCCGCGTCGAGGACTCAAGGCCTCCAATACGGGTCGCGCTAACCGCTACGCCACCACGGCACGCCCAAGGATAGTGCCTTTTAAAAGTATTCATGCCTCATTAATTTATTTCTCACATTATGAACATACAGTATACTTTCATGCATTTCATTGGGATTTTCTTTGACAGGTCGTCATAAAGTGGCACATAAATACAATGCAGAAAAGCCATACTAAATCCTATATTCGCAGCATCCCGCGCACCGTGTAATTCCACAGTCAACAATACTTTTTGCCCTACAAAAGTAACACTGCACATGAAACATGGTGGTAGCAGTAACATGCTGTGGGACTCAATATTGGGAAGCTGTCCAGTTAGGGTGGGGTATAGGACGATCATCCTAGACCAGGAGTATCAAACTCATCTTCGTTTTGGGCCGAATCAAGATCATGAATGCTCTTAAAGGGCCAGTTGTGCCAGAATGTATTGATAAAACTTGTTTACAAACCGTTACAATATCAATAAAGTCCTAAAACTAAATATTATTGAACTTCTTTTCAGTCCCTCCAGGATTTCGTGATACTTTTTGTGAATTTTTACAATAAAAATCAAAGTTTTTTGTGGTACTAATTTGGAAATATTTGTGCTTATTTATGATGGTAAATGTGGCTTTTTGACTATAATCTGACAGCAATTAGGGCTGAGGCAGCTGTTTAGTACAACCAAGAAAGTTTTTGACCATTTTTGAGAAAAATCTGCAATGAACTACCCAATTATGTAGTAGCGCAAAAAAACTGCAGGGATTTGTTGGTTTTGCGTGAATTTCCACGATAATTCTCAAGAAACTGGAGGGACTCATTGATACAATTTGGCAGTAATCAGATAAAAACATCATTGATTTGATTGAAAACATAATATTTAAGCACATTTAATGTTTAGTCTAGAATCCAGAGGGCCACATAAAAAGCTATGGCGGGCCAGATTTGGCCCAAGGGCCTCGAGTTTGACACGTGCCCTAGACATATGGTCAGGACTTCAATGGAAATGTCTGGATCAATGCATATTTGTGTGTTAGAATGGCCTAGTTAAAGCCCAAACGTAAATCCATGTGACATCCTTAAAATGTTATCCATCAAATCCAGTGCCAAGACTCATGAGAGGTCAAAACTTCTGTCTCTAGCCGACAATGTTCCTGATAATTACCTAATTTGAGTTTAGCTGCTTCTTTTTAGTGCTCTTTGGTAGAATCACCATTTAAACTGAAATACATCTATGGTTATGTATAAAAAAGTGAATAAATTTTAAGAGGAACAAAATAGGCCTTTCCAATGGTGTGGCTAGTTATATATTTAAGGCTTAATTGCTGATCTTTAAATACTATTTTGTGTGGATTTGAACCATTTGACTAAATGATCTTCATAATTACATTTTCCATAAACCTTTAGAAAATGATTCTGTTCATATTGTTATTCACTCTCATTATCATCGCTGTTTCAGAATGCATTCGGACTGAAATCATTGAATCCAGTCAAAGTTTGTGGCTCGTAATCACAAATTTGTACCTTCGAATTTTTAGGATGAATGAAATTAAATAAATAACTAAAAATTCCCCAAGAAGTGGTAAAACAGAAAATAATCAAAACAGCTGAAGAGCACTGAAGGAAAAGGTGGAAGTGAGAAGTTGAATTCGGGTGTCCATTGTCATTCTAAACACACAGCTGTGTTTTGTGTGCGCTCATGGAAGTAAGCGGGAGATTGACAGCCAAAGCTGATCTCAGCATTTTGACGATTTGGAGCTGCGTCTGAATGTAAAGAGCAGACAATTTGTTTGTGGGTCTTTGTTACTCTTTTCCATCATTCGCTTTCACTTTTTCCATATAAAAAAGTGAGTCCCAAAGACACTTTCCTTCTTTTTTAGGATTCTGATTCCTGCTTTTTCTTTTGCTAAAGGGGATTTCCACACTGTATAACAATCCACCTGAACAAACATCAGCCTCAGCAGCTGAGGCTTGATAGTATGTAGTAAGTGGTGTATGAAGTCTTTTCATCTACACCGAGGTGACTAAACTGTAGTATTTATAGGACTTAGTGAGTAAAACCCGCCACAAAGGGGAGATCTTCTGCTGTTTTGTAGTAGCTGATTCACAAACTTTTGGTTACGTCTGTGTAAGTCAGGAAATTCTCATCTGAATTTAAGACAAGCTTCTGTAATTGTTATGTCTTTCGAATCAACAGAACAGTAGAATAAAGCTGTAGCATACAAAAAAATGTCTGATTAGATTATTTTAGTGATTCCTCTCTGGTTTTTAGTGATGTTTTTAGTTGTCCTACAACGTTGCGCATTTTACGCCCATGTGAAACAGAAATAGGTACGGGTCATCCCTGCCACGCCCCATCAGAAGGTTTTTCTTGCTGGTTTTCTTACATTTCTTAAAAGTTAAATCATTAAACTGAGAATTTTAAGTCCTTCAAAAATATTTTACAGCAATTGGCTCACTTCATTGACTAAAAAAAAAAAAACAGAACTCAATCAGTCAAGACTGGATTTAAACTTACTATTAATTTGTTCTTCGGGGATATATTCTATATACATCTGAGGAAATAAAAAGTAATTTTTGTACCCCGTGAATAGCCTTAAACATACTGACTATGCTTTTCATTTAAAGACAAGACAAATATGTGACTGTTTGGTGTCAATATTAGCAATTTATGTCTTTTTTGCATTAGAGATACACAATGTTTTTCCTGCAAATTTCAAAGAGAGAAAGTCATTTCCATCTCATAACCACTGCCGGGGTAAATTGCGGTCATTTGTGAAGCTCATCTGTCACTTATTTACTTGTTTATCTCTTGGCTGTCATTCTCTCTGGCCTGAATCCATCTTACATTTAGTCTTCTCACCTAACAGCTGATCCGACAAACTCTCCAATGATTGCTCCGGCCAACTGTGACTGAAGCAGGCGCACCTGAGTGAGTGGGGGGGGGGGGGGGGGGGGGGGGGGGTGAGCTTACTGCTAAACTGGGCTGCTTACTTCAGACTGAATGAGAGAGCGAAATGAAAATGTGTGTGTATGTGTGTTCAAGCGCATAAAGTGTGGTAACCTTTAATTTTGGCTTTGCGTAGGGAAACATCAGCGTGGGGTCAGGTGTGCTGCGTCCTGCCTAGCCAGCTAACCTGGATGGGAACGCGTGGGCGTGGGTGAGTGTGTGTGGGGAGGTCAGCTGCGGTAAAGGACCTGAGGATTTGGGGATTATCTTGGATTTATTTGGGACGTTCGCTGCTTTTCTCGGGGCAGCTACAAATTATGACGAAATGGCAGCTGAGGGTTTGTCGCTACGAGGATGAGATTGACGTTATTAATCACAGTTTTTTTCCTCCCGTTACGAACGCTCGGGGCTCAGCAGATGAATCATGTTTCCACTGAAGATCGACCACAATTCTGCTGCATAATGCAGAGTTTGTTCAACCACTCTGTGGCTGAACAGAAGTGTAGCCTGCAGAAACTCTTTGCAGCGCCCGTAGATGAGTCTTTTTGTTCCTCTTTCTGTTTACCTGCTCAGTTTGCACGCAACCTGCAGCCTTGTTGCTTTATCTTCTCTCCCTTTAATTTTTTTCTCCCCCCCTAACACACACAAAGACTCAAATTTCTTTCTATCCCTTTTATGCTGAACTTGATCCAAAAGCAAACTACACTTTCAAGCACCAGGGTTATTTTGCCAAAACAGGACTTGAGTTACAAACACAAAGTTTTCAACAACGCTCCACATCATTTATATGGAAAAGCTAGGCGTGTTTGTAGCTAACGTCATAATGTAGCCCCACACAATGTGCGCATTTGCCAGCCCGGCAATATTTATGTGGCGTTGTTCAGAGCTGTTGAGACGTGTGCTTACTAAATCCTGCATAATCCGATTTCTGTCTCACTGTAATGTTAGCAGCACATCTGGACTGGCGCACTAGACAGCCAAAAGGCCTGTGTCTGATGCTGGTGAAATTTACATTTTTAATTATGTTGTTTTTATTTGAGCTCTGCTTTAGTTTTGATCATAAAAGAGAATAACACAACGCAACTGGTTAGATTATCTGTTAATTTATTTATTTTTGTCCTGAAAGCTGGTGACTTCAGCAGGTCTTGCAGATCCAGTTGTCTTAACACTAATCCACCACTAAACACAACTTAACTTCCTCTTGAATGCTTCTTCTAGTTCAATCTCTAGTAGAGCGTCTGTTGTTATCATTATAATGGAATATAACTGCTGATAACCCAATAAACTTTTGATAACTGAAGAGATGAGAAGCACTTAAAGTTGGCCTTCACATTAGATTAGTGCATTTTTTGATTTACGCATTCAGAAAAATTAAGCACACAGACATTGGGAAGTTCTTAAAAAATTAAATGCATCTCAAGGTTCATTAAAAATAATCACAGAGAAAAATGAAAAGCCGCATAGACAATACTTCATCTTAATAGGAAGTGAAGTAGAGCTTAAATGAGAAGCAAACAGGTCAGTTTAATCCACTGAAAAAGTTTCTTCTGAATTAAACAAAATTAGACTCATCTGTCAGCAAATAAATAAATACATGAATAAGTAGAATGTTATTATTCACAGGTCATTTTTATTTGCATTAAATATCTAAACAAAAATACGATTTAGATTTTTAAAATCATTTTCTTGAGTGACATTTTTAAAATGTATCTATTTTTTAAAATCTAAATATAAAAATGTAAAAAATATTTTATTTTATTTTGCAAAAAAAAAACAACATTGTCATTGCTATTACGGGGTGGGCCATAAGTTTCCATGCATACGTAGGAGAATGTAAAACGTATATTTCTTTCATATTTCAGATACCCAAGAAGAGGCGTTTGACAAAAGAGCAAAGAATTGAAAATAGCAGTCGCATGGTTGCACGAAACTTTAACAGAAAACATGGAACGAGCGTCACACACGACACTGTGGCAGAACTGGAAATGTTGCAGATCAACCACGAAGTGGTCCAAGACGTGCACAGAGTCCCACAGAAATAAAAACGGTTGTCCAATATAAAATGTTTATTTTTTTCTACGTATGGAAACTTATGGCCCACCCTGTAGAATGATATAAATAAAAATATACATAAATCACCAAATAAATTAATGCACGGTGAATAGATCATGCTAAAATGTGCCTAAAATCAATATTTATATATTTAGTGCAAATAGGACAAAAACAAACCTCTCACTTGGGATCTTATAAGGTAACTTAAAAAAAGCTGCATTAGCTAGGCCAGTGAACTGATTAGGAGGACGACGTAATGCCTGTGTTTGCCTTTTCACGGTTTCTCTCCCATAGCAGACACAGGTGCAAACAGAGAGCTAGTGTTGGACGGGCGGGGGGGCTGCGGTGGGAACGAGTGGCACAGGTGGCACAGAGCCCCAGCCGTGCCGAGGGCATCAGCTCGGCATGTGGCGCACAGCCAACCACGCACAGCATATGCCAAGGGGGCGAGTGGGGGAAAAAGAGGGAGGAAAGGGGTTTTTCTAACTACCACATGGGTCCGCAGGTCTCCTGTCTTGCACCATATGCTGCTGTCAGCATGTCTGTCTACCTGCATGCCTGTCTGTATGCCTGCCTCTTTGCCAGCTGAACAAAGTGCTGTCTGTCAGTGGTCAAACTGTGGGTGCCAAGATGACGGGCGCACGATTCGACAGAGGTTTCATCTACCTTCGACCTAAAAAGATCCTGTGTATACAAACACACTCAGACCTACATGTGTGCACTCGCACAAATGCCCACAAGTACAGTGCCAGCTTGTGTCATTATCATATTCATCAATTATGTAAACAGTTATGTGAACACAAGAGTAACGCGCGCACACACACACACACACCCCCACTCACACCGATTCTCCAAAATACATGCATTTTAATGAAGTGCCGTGGGGCTAGACATGACCTCCGCATTGCCTCTGTACACATATACACACCAACACACAGGTGTTTGACATTGCATAGCTGAGGGCAGAAACCATGTCTGCATCAGGATGAAAAACGGGGAATATTTATGATTAAACACATGAATTTGGGAGAATTATCTCGGAATAAATTCCCTGAAGTCTTCGGGAGTTTATGAAATTAAGCAGAAATGCATAAAGCCATTCAACAAAAACAAGCAGAATGTATCCCATAATATGCGATTAAGTATTTGTTCACTAAATACTAATTATTCACCTTTCTGCATATCCTTCCCATGTTTAACATAGAGTATAGTCAGGATAGTACCAATTTATTCATGCCCATGCTGTCAGTCTGACAGAGACGCAGCACACACCTTGAGGGCTGAAAAGTTTGTCATTGGTGTGTTTCAGGCAGAGTGCGGTATTAGTGAAATTTTGTTGTCAGATTTAATCCAACTGGTTACTGTAACCTGGTTGAGCTGCGGGCCATGAAAGTTTAGAGCTCTAATTTAGGTACATACTAAAGTTTCAGCACAACTGGATCATTCAGGTAAGAGCTAATATTTGAAGTCTTGCATGTTGTCACTGACAGTGACGTCGGGCCACTTTTTTCAGTAACGAGTAATCTAACGCGTTGCTATTTCATATCCAGTGGTCAGACTACAGTTGCTTATCAAAATCATTTTGCGTTACCATTTTCTTTTGCCGTAACGCACAACCTGGAGGCTGGGGGAGGTTAAAATCCTTCTTAGAGTTTTCCAGACAATAGTGGACCAAACAAAAACATGCACAAATTACTAATGTTTTTCTTTTTTTGTACTGTATCCATTAAAAAAGTCTCCCCTTCAGTTCAACCTTATAAGTGGAGACACATTATTGATGTTACCATTATAAAATAGCTTACAATTTAGTATTGGCAAAGATCAACGTAATTTTCACATTTCACATTCGTTGTTGTTAGCAGCTGCTGAAAGTAACTAAAAAAGTTACTTTTAATGTAACTTCGTTACTTTCCAAATCAAGTAGTCAGTGATCTAACGGAGTTACTTTTTCAAGGAGTAATCAGTAATCCGATGAAAGTTACTTTTTCACAGTAACTATGCCATCACTGGCCACGGTTATGTTTTACTCACATCGTTACCACATAGGGTTGTCACAATACTAAAATTACCAACCTGAATACTAAAATAATTCCCAATATCAGTTTAAATGCTGTGGATATTTGTTGTCTTTACATAACGCTTCTTTAAAAAGAAGAACATCCAAGAATACAATCAATCATTGTAGTATGGAAACCAAACCAACGTGAGGTGAGCAGTTTAGCAGGCTTGTAGTACAAAAACAATTTAATTGAAAGTGCAACATATGCAATATTGACATCTGTTTCTTTTAGCACAACAGAGTACTTTGGATTCAGTTGAGCAAGTAATAGGAAAATGCATTCCCTAACATATGTGGTTAGCAACATCCTTGCACAATTTCTGTGTTTATGGTCATTTTGCTTCATATTTTCTCCAAAAATCAACTGGAGTCTGTATTTGTACATGTGAGTACCAAACCAACAGGGCTGTGTCCAATATTTTCAGTAGGAATATGGATAAACTACTATAGATGAAATGAATGAATGAAGATATTGATTATTTTTGACAACTTTACTATCAGTCAGTCGTTGCTGCTGGATCTGTGGGTGTTTGACTTTCCCCCCTTTGATTTGTTAATTCTTGGATCCCTTGCTCAGCCTCCTCTCAACCTGTTTGTTCTCCGTCTCAGCTGTGACTCCCTCACCTGCAGCCCATGCCATCATTCACCTCCTCCTCTGTGTATTATTGTTCTCTGGTTTCATTGTGCCTCGCTGGCTCTTTCGGTGATGCAACCCATTTTCCCTGGTCGCTTCTCTGCTATAAGATCTGCAAGATATCGGTATTTGTTTATCAAAGAAATGCGTCATAATCATCCCAAACTCCAGCCTGCATGTTTTTAAATTACTTTTTAAATCGTTGTCAGGTTTAGTATTAACCAATGAAGTAATAAAAATAAAAATAGAATAATGAATCGATGTTATAGAAAGTCTGCAACCCAAACAGATCTTTAGAACTAGCGATGCTTTTAATGATAATTTTACAGACCAAGGTGTCACAGACTTCCATTTTTGTCCCCATTAGTAGCTCCTTTGCTGCTGAAGTCAGTCTTTTCCATCTAAACTCTGTTGTAAAGCTGCTGTTAAATAAATAAAACATGATATTTGTTTCTTCTCCAGTTTTTTTCTGGAGAAGGAACCAAATGATTAGCAGCGTCAGACTGCATTTTCAGCTCGGCTTTGCCACCCAATGTTCATTACCATTTTGACATTTGCAATCAAAGACTTTCCTGAGACACAGAGTTGCTAAAATCCATCTCAAAATGCCAGAATATATAAGAACAATGGTCATGAATGTCTATGCGGTGACAGAGTAATGAGGAGACAAAGAGAGACAGGGCTTTCAGTGGCCTCTCCTATTTGCTGACTAATGAGGGAATAATTGAGTGCAGTCGTCTCCCTGATTAGAGACAGGCTGGGCCTCGAAAGAGACAGAAAGACGGGAGTCAGGTCTTTCTTTCTCTATGCTTTATCTTTCAATCTCCTATCCTCTCCACCCTCTACTGGACAGATACTTATCGCACCAGATACTAATTTCTACTCATGCGCGTTATCCCCTACGCATGCTGTCACACACTGGTACTGATTGCTGAAACAATACGTAGCTCCGTCTGACAATAGCAGCAGCATAATTGGCCCAGAGGACACAGGCAATGACATTAGCAGCACAGAGCACAGGGGAAGAGGAACGGCGGAGCAGGCTCGTGATTTGGTTAAGAAAATTAAAGAGCAGGGAGAGAAAGTCTCGTTTTGTCAGCAAACATCCTCCCAGACTGATGTGTCCCGAAAGAGGAAAGTGTGAATCCAAAACAGATGTTTTGGCTTTTATCGGTCAGAAGAAAAAAGCCGCGCACACCGAAATGACTTAAGAGTTGTATGCAGAAAAAGATGAACAACTGTGATGCAAAACATCATTTCATATTAAAAAAAAAAGCAAGAATTACTCAAGGAAAAATAAATAAAAAATAAAATAAAAACTAATTTGCATAGCTGTTCAGGTGGGACTCACAACATGCATATTCTAATTTATTCTTGATTTAACATTTTATACATATTTGTAGGCATTTAAAAACGTTAATTTAGTTTCCATACGGTGCTAGGTCTAAAGAAGGTGAAGATCAAATATCAAAAGAGGTGGATAGCAGAGTGATTATACACACCTCTCACTGTTGCTTTAGGTAAGAGGTTGAGACCTCTCATATGTTCACATGGGGGCTGGAGCTTGTGGAATATTAATGTATTTTAGAGGCAAACATGAGCTTGGTCTAATTTGGTTCATGAAAAGGACAGCTATCCCAAACACCCCAGCAAATCTGCAACTGGATGATTAAAAAAAAGACAATAGTCAAGTTTTTGCAACGGTCCAGTTAAAGTAAAGGTAATGGTAACGATAATTCTATTTTCACCAATGGGAAATTAGTTTGCAGCATGTCCACATATCAAACAACACATGGATTACACACAGACAAAACAGAAAAGCCAAAGTTCAACCATTCAACATCAACAAAAATGCAACGTGCAGTAGCACCAACTCCTGATGCTCATTTTAAGTTATTGAGCAAAACAGTAGCCATTGCTGAGAAGGAAACTTTATGTCTCTTGGTCTTCACAGCTGACATTTCATACCGACGACCGGAAGGAACCAGCAGAAACTCTCCACGGAGGTGATGGTCTCAGCGTAACCTGACAGAACGTGCCTCTTACCAGCCACTTAATCCAGATTACCCAGAATGGTTTTGTTGATCAGAGACAGATTTCTGTACCACGCAAAAACACAAACCAGAAAAGAAGCTCATTAAGACTTTTGTTATGTGTGAAATGACTACACACCAAAACTCTGTTTCCTTAGGAATTACCGCTGTTGTTGGACCTTTTTTTTTTCTGTGCAAACAAAATGTGGTTCAAAGTGACTAATATTTGAACAAACCCCAAATAATAGTCATTTTCCACCAATTCAACGACGCCTCCAATTACTACTGTTGGTGCAGGATGGCGTGGCGACTTCCAAAAGTCGATTATCATTTCTTTTTAGTTTTCAGAGTACGGATTTTCCAAAGTGACTCATCACACACCAGGAAGTCTACACTTGATTTAAATGCTGTGGTAGGTATCGAAACAAATGTCTGCAAACCTTAATGCAGAGAACAGGATGTCTTCTGAACATTTCTCATTTTTTGACTTGAGAGCCTGATAAGTCATGGAGGAAACAAATGAATGAAGTCGTTGCTGCAAACAGTTGGTGTGACAAGCTGTTGAAACATGAGGTGGACTGTAGGTACCCGTAAGCATCCTGTAGGTGCCCCTGTGGGCAGCTGTCAGGTGCCCTGTACTGGACCACTGATGATTGGCATTAGCTGCCCTTCGACTCGTGGCACACACTTGCCTTTAGGCGAAATTCTTACAGCCATAATCTTGTAATCAGTGTGTGATGTTGACTACGAATAAAGTACATGCTGCTTGACACTTTGTACTAAACATAATGGCCTGAAAGTCTTGCTGAATGCTGATGTATCTATTTTTGAAAACACAAGTGGTTTGTATCACCATGAGAAAACAGTGGAAAGGCAGTGGAAGCTGTAAAAGAACCAAAACACAGATCTGTCACGAGTTTGCCAAACTACAGAAAAGGCAGGAGAAACTCTTGGTAGCTAAGCAGGGTATAAAGATATTCAAGTGAGATTCCAGAAGAAGCAAGATCTCCCGATCACGGAGGAGAGGAAGGTGGGAGTGAAAGGTTTAACATTTATCATCGTGTTCCCGTCAACCAGGAATCGCATTTTCTCACGCGGTACCGATCTGAAACGACGAGTCTCTTCTCCGTCCCGACACATTCGTTGAGATAGATAATTATTCAGCTGCTAAATAATTTGTAAAAAAAAATTAGTCTGCGAGGCAGAGTGTGTCAGAATGGAGACGCTCTTTTCCCACGTCATTACTAATGTCCCAGGCTCTCCCTCCACGGACAGCGGCACGAGGACAAAAACAGGAGGCGCTCGTGCTGGAACGGATACGTGAACCGCAGCCCGAGTTTCGCGAAAAAAATGATTGCTGCTCTTTCCTCTCTCCGCCTGTCAGAAGGGCTGCGGTGTCTTTCACACGTTCCCCTCAGCGTTTGTCTCTTGTGATCCGCGAAAGTGGAGAAAAGTGGAAGCGCGCACACATAAACAAACACGCACAGAGAGCCCCGACAGCGCGGCGCCTGGAGCCGCGGTGCAGTTCGCGAGCGAAGGCGTGGGTGCCTGCGTGCGTGCGTGTGCGTGAGTGTGTTTGTGGGACGGGTGCCAATCTTGGCATGGCTGGATGCCGGACTGAGGGCCTCCTGAGAGGGGACCAGGGGCACAACAAATTGGCACACTACACTTCGCAGTCCCACCTGCGTGTGTTTTTCGGCGCCCGTGTGTCTGTGCGGAGAGCAAGCCGATATTAATGTGTGTACCTTGTGTGTGTCTGTGCCCATTTCCGTGGTGAACGCGCCGTTGTGTTTTTTTGTGGAACCTTCTGGCTGGGAGCAGCATCAGCTGTGGATGCGATGAGGGAGAGAGGGCTCCTTTCCCTCCGTCTTGTTTTGATCAATCTTTCTCCACCGTTTTTCACTCTCCTCGGCTCACCTCTCCCTCTTAGCCTTCACCCAGCCAGACTTGTTCTTGGCTTACTTTGAGCCCTTTCACATGTTTATTTTTCATAAACGCATAATTTGCACATTTCATCCGAAGCAGAAGCCTCTACCTCATAAACAAGCTCCCCTGCAAGGAAAAATGTATTTATACTTCAATATCTGCATTTAACAAAAAATAAATCCTAGAGAAAAAGAGAGAAAAAAATCAATCAAGTGTTTGTTTTCCAGTTCTTGGAGTATTTCTCAGTCTCTCTATGGCTTAAGAGTGAAGATGCACATATTTTAAAACAAGTAAGCAATATTCACCAGCAAGGCTTAAACAGCTAAACTAGTTTCAATCAAATTTTCACAGGAGCAAAAATCTTACTCTTGCATTTATCCACAGGCTAATCTTGGTGCTGCAGAAGTACTCACACACATTATTTTACGTTTTGACACATTTCAAATTTGAACTTTAACATAACCTGCTATGGATTTTATGTGTTAGACCGAGACACAAGGTCTGCATACTGTTGAGGTTTACAAAAGATAACATTTGGCTTACAGGTAATTCCAAAGTAAGTCATCTGAAAATGTGGTGGGCGTTAATATTTTCTCCAATTCAAGCAAAACTTTGTAGAATGTCTTTTTACTGCAATCACACCTGCAAGCTCATACAAATACATTCTCCTTTGCAAGAGGGTTCAAGTATGGATGGAGAGCATGTGTGAACATCAGCTTACAGTTAATGCATAAAGGTTTTCATCCTTAAATTGACTGGGCCATTCTGGACCATACATATCCATATACAGCTCTGGGAAAAAATTATTGTTGTTTCTAAATGAATATTAATTTGTTTTCTTTGCATTATTTGAGGTCTGAAAGTGTTGCATCTTTTTCATTATTTTGACCATTTCTCATTTTATGCAAATAAGTCCTACATTTTTGCTTGGAATTTCAGAGACATGTCAGTAGTTCACAGAATAAAAGAACAATGTTCGTTTTACTCCGACATATACCTATAAAGAGTAAAATCAGAGAAACTGATGATTTAAAGCGATCTCTTTAACTTCTTCCAGAGCTGTATGTTTGGGCTGTTGTAATGCTGGCAGGTCAACTTTCTTCCCTGTCCAATGAGTTTTCCAGCCTCTGACACATTTTCTTGTTGTCCAGACTTTATCTTCTCCATCTTTTCCACCATCCACTAGCAGCTCACTGTGGACATGGTGTGTTCAGGGGAGCTTAGAGAACAGGATCTCTTCAGATCTTCAGTGCCTTTCCCACACAGTGGCGACAACGCTGTCCACTCTTAAGACTGACTGTCATTACAGTTTATTTAGAACCAAGTGGACCTAAATGGTCCTCTCTATGGATAATCTCCTGGGCTGAAGAATTTCCCATTACCTCCTACTGTCCACAAGATGCAATCCAAAACATTCTTACTGGTTCTCAGAAAGCCCATAGTAGGATTATACAACATTTACTCTGTACCCAGGGACTACACCATGTCTCACAAAGCAAAATCTTCATTATAAAGCATCATCAGGCTTCATTATTTGGGCAGCTAGAAGCTGTTCCTTATGATCATTTTATAAATCAATGAGTTTGAGTGTTTAATTACCAAAATGTATGTTTTGTTTTTACTTCCCGACTTCTTAATGTCAGAAAAGCCATTCACTACGTCACTGTCTTATTCGCTTTGTTTTTCTTCTCCAAATCATATCATTAAAGATTGACCTTTACAAAAGGACATTCCCTGTTCTTTATTTTCAAAGTTGAAAATATTGGTTTTCTCTGTTGTACACTGCTCTTTATTACGTACTGCAACATAATTTTATTCAGCTGTAGAAACTATTCTGTCTTCTTCAAACCCAAAGGTGGCTGCAGACCAGTTAAAGTCTTTGGATTGTGGGAAAAACCCTAAATATTTGGGAAACACCCAAGTTTTCATGGCGAGGGCATCCAAAGCCTGCAGAGAAAGGCTTTTAAACTGGAAACTTTTTGTTTTGAGGCAAAATAATAACCCCTTAATCCCGAGCGCCACCCCGTCTCACAGTGCAACTACATGACTAACGATCCTTGAAGACTGAGAGAGTCCTCAACTACAGATAAACTTCCACTCCTGGTGTTTTTGTCTTTTCCATGAGACTTTTCCATTGTCCATTACAGTGGTTTAAATGTAATCTATTCTTTAACTGAATTATTCTCTAAACTACATCCGTCCAGAATGGCATCGTCCTCGTTGCTTTCCACCCACATTCTGCCCAGAGTGTTTAAAAAAAAAATCAATGAACCGACCAAATTTCTTGGATGTTACACACCAGAGATGTGCAACGTTGCCATATAATAATGATCTGCAGAGCAGTGAAAAAGTATCTGGCACATCACAGAATTTCATGTTTTCACTTTTAAGTCACTTGTAAAAAATTTTCTCATCAGAAATAATAATATAAGTTCTCTTGGTGAAAATATCTGGATTCAAGGCATGAGTATTTGTTACAGTCCAGACTTTGCAATCTAATTACTTTCTTCAGGTTGTCCAGGTCCTGAAGCAGCACTGCATCTCCATGACCATCACATTAAATGATAATCAAACTGATTTTTGGTCAATGTGATGCGGACCTTTTTGGTTAGATGCCGGTTTTACTTTGGAGCTCGTCCGTCAATGCAACGATGCCCAGTCCCTTTCTTATTGTTCGTCTTTCTTAAGAGCGCCCATAAAATCTTATCTTAGCTTATCCTATAAAGACCCAACCTCCTGTATTAGTTGTGGATGTCCTCTTGGAATAAATGTGGTAGGCAAGCAAATCCGCAGGAAGTTCCTCACTGTTTGATATTTTTTCCATTTGTGGAAAAAATGACTGTGCCAAACTTATTGTCTGTTCCTAATTGCTTTTTTTTATTAGGACATAATGTGTTGCTTTTTTTAGGTCGTAATTCAAGTAGTTAGACAAACTGTAAATAAGTAATTTCTTGATTTCTGCCTGATTCGGTGTTCAGGCCTGGGTTTGGCTTGTGGAACTGAGGTCAACACTTAAAATATGGTTATACACAGAATGAATTAACAGGATTTTTATTCTTACAAAATCAAATAATCTTTTGTTTATTTTTTATGATCTAAATTAAAAAAAGGAAATGCAAGGAAGAAATTACACTGTAAAGGTGTAGTTTCTTCTTCGGTGTTGTGTCCTGGGGAAACAATACTGTATATCTTTAGCTATCTGGATGTAACTCTATGTAAGATATGTAAAAAAACATAGCATAGCTACTCTGCAGGGTTTTCATGAAACAAATAGTAGACATCTGAACCTTTTTTTTTCTTTTGCTTGACAAGGTGTTAAAAATATGGATGCTTAAAACAAAACTCCCTTAACAGAGAGTTTCTTAATGAAGATGAGAAAGAGCAAAGGACCAAGACATGAAAGATTTAATCTCTGAGGCAGAAAGGAGCAGTGTGCACTTTGAGTCAAAACCCTTGTCCTGTAGCTTAGCTTCCATGTCAGCAACAGTTACAATCATTTACTAAGTCTGTGCCAGAAAACAAACACAAAAGAAATAAAAGGGATCTTGATCATCTGTTATTGTTTGGCCGATTAAGGTAGCGAATTGTACGATTTTTGGAATCGTGTTTTGATAAATATTCCCCAAAAGTCACTTTATATGTCGCCAGGCCAGCTGAAGGTGTTTTACCTTGTATCCAAGGACAAAAGATTTTTATTCTGGATTAGTCAACGTCAGACGTGTTGAGACCAAGGACAGCTAAACTTTATTTGGATCCAAACTTTCACTAAAGATTTAAAGGCCTGCTGTTTTTCTAAATCTCAAAATCCTAAAAATCTAGAGGATGCAAAGAGGAAGACTGACGCCAAGAGCCGAGTGAAGGACAGAGGGCAGGGAGCTCAAGAGAGAGGGGAGATCTTCAAGCAATCAGGCGCTCCGATAATCTGTGGGTTCAAAAGAGGGGAATGTCATTGATCTCCCTGAGGACAATGCCATGCAGAGCCCTGTCTTCAATGCTAGCTACAAGCCCAGAAAATAACCCTTCAACCCTGCACCCACTCACACAAAGCCAGGCCCTTTGGTTGTGACTGTGAAAAGAATGGAGTTCCTACTCAGTCAGCTTGAAGCCTTGTGAGTTTACCAGGCCCAATTACAAGAAATACACCAGCAGTCTGCAGCATTCATATTTATTCCTGACCAATAACATAAATAGAGATGTTGATACAGGATGGTCAAGGTATTACATAGTCCTTATCGCCCATCCGTTGATAATTTTGATCATTTGTCTCATTTATTTCAATAAGGTTCTTTTACCTACATCTATTAGAGCCTCGCAAACACAAAGGCGGCTCTAAAAATCCAACCTACTCATTATCTGATAAACTACTTCAGCACACTGCTTGCTCAAAGTGGTGCAACTAAAGTGCTATCCAGCAAACAATAGTGGCGCTGTATCTTACTTTCTAAATATATTGGTGTCATTTATGCTTTTAAAAAAGGTTCAAACGACAAAGGTAACAACCACACTGTTAGTTTTGGGGGTTTGCAGAAATGATCAACTAGAGTTCACTGTTGTCATGATAACTCAAAAATCTTAGTGCACTAGATGTTTACCTATGTCAGAGACATAGGTAAACATTTACTTAATTTTCTAAAAGCCTAATAAAAACTGCAAAATGCAAGATATTATAAAGCAAAATAAAAAAGGTAAATAAAACTGAAATATATTAAACGTATTTTGTCACAGTTATTCATTATTCTTTATTTACCTTTTTACAATAATTGTATTTCCTACTACAAATAAACTTCAACATTGAAAACACACAGAAAAATGATTGGTTTGTAGCAAACTAACACATTACAGGGCACTCATTAGTAACACAGTGCCTTGCAAAAGCGAAATTTTTCACATATCGTCACATTACAATCTTTAACTCCAGTCTATTTTGTTGGGATTTTAGTACCTGAATGTAAATCTTAGCCAAAGGGAGACATGTATACATTTCAAAATGCTTTCCAAACAAAAATCTAAACAGTGTAGTTTACATTTATATTCATTCCCTCTAACTTAATGCTAAGTAGAAACATCTTTTGGTGTCACTGAACTATTAAAATCTTCAAATCTTGCTTCAGATTCTCAAATGGATTTAGGTCTGGACTTTGATTGGGCCATTCTGGCATTTGAATATGCCTTGATCTCCACATTTAGGTTTATTATCTTGTTGGAAGATAAATCTCTCTCCCAGTCAACAGCTGTAGTTGTAGATGTGTCACCAGACACAGAGATACATGCGGGTGTCTACATGTTGCTGTGCACGCAAATATTTACACCCTGTCCTGCTATTCCCAATACACAGGCAAGAGGAGAGGAGAAATTTTTAAGGACGAAGAAAAAGACAAAAGGAGGAACACATTGAGACGCACACACGCACAACCAAACCGTGATAATGGTGACATTTTCAGTGCGCCCGTGTCTGAGTGCGGCTGGCTGATGGCCCACAGAGATGGCCTTTAGAAGAGTGACAGGCCAAAATTACCATCAAGAGCCAGCAGTATTAACTCTACATTTTACATACGCGGCACACACTCTCAAACACACACAGTCCTCGCCTTTATTACAGCTCTATGTTGAGTTCAATAGCCTCATAACCTCTGTGCTAGAGAGATGAGATTGCTCTCTCCTTCTCAGCTCACCTATCTTTCCCGCTCTCATCTTCCCTTGCCTCCATTTTCTGCTCCACTCCGCTGGACAACCCCATCTCCGTCTGCCCCGCTTCTATCGGCTTTTACAACTCTTCTTCTCTTATCTGTTTCTCCACCACATCTCTCCAAATTCCATTCTGCTATTTCTTCTATTCTGTTCCTCAGACGTAACTTTACTAAAAACGAATCGAAGTGCATGTATCTAAATTTGCACAAAGCCATTTTGGAAACAACACAAAGGTTTTCAGCAGTAAAAAAAACATGGAACATACAACTGCATTGCTTTTTGATAGAAGACGTATTATTGGACGTTTCTCCAAACCACTCAAGGTCAAAATCATGCATACAAGGGCAAACATACACATACATGGCCACTGGTATTTGATTAAATATCGCTCAGCAAGTGGCACCCCGAACACAAATGTTTTGTAGACATCAACAAGCTTCCTGTACAGTTCTGGTTTGATATTTTAACTCTTCTCCTGATAGAATTGGTAAAGTTGATATAAATTTGGGGTTTTCTTGGAACGATTCAACTGGACTGAGTTGAGGGCCTTTCCAGAAACTTGATGCTTGTCAGCTCTTTGCATCCTTAAACCAGTTCTATTGCGTATTTTGGATCATTTCCTTGCTAATTGTGTACAAAGATGTACAAATATCGAGACGTTACACCCACAAACCCGGGGGATTTTATGGGATAGACCAACACAAACACACATGCCTACTTTTCTGAAGAAAAGTAGCATACACCGCTTTAGTAGTGGGGATGGTGTGTGCAACTGCGTACAACTGTTGCACACACCAACTGTTGTACGTTCGCCCAGTACAACTGGGCGAACGTACAACAGTTGGTTTGTTTTCATTCAATTTACCATGCCATATATAACTTGTTACTAATGAAGAACAGGAAGTTTAGGATTTTCTTTCGACAAGAAAAGCCAAATTCGTGATGTGCAGACCTTGATAGCTGCCCTGTTGACACTTTCATGAGCAATGGATCTCTGAAACTCATAAAGAATGTTGGTAGACCTTCATTCTCCCTCCCTGCTCAATGTTTACCTCCCAGTTTGAGATGAGTTTGGGTTGGACAAAGCTTTTCATAACCTAATCTTACCTTAAAAGATTAGGTTATGTTTAGGTTAGGTTTATCCCTGACTAGTCTGCATGAAGTTCTTGGCCCTCATAAGGCGGTTTGTTTACTAATGTTCTCCAACAAAGATGAATTAATGCTGGGAATAAATTAGACATAGGTTTACTCTTTTTATAGGCTATGTGATTTCTGAAGGGAACTGGTTACACTCGGTTTTATTTAGGTGCATCAGAGTAAAATGGGCTAGATTCAAATGTATGCAATACGCTTTCTATTTTTATGTTTTTCAAGCTATCATTTTTTCCCCCACTTTATAGCCATGCCACACTTTGTGACATTCTATCACATGAAGTCCCAAGTTTGTGGCTTTCGCTTAACGAAATGCGGAAAGGTTTGCGGCGTAGGAAGAATTTCGCTGATAGATTTTGTAGCATTTCTGTGATGTTGTTTAAAGACTAAATGTTGAAAACGGCTTGTGCAGAGCAGAACACCTTCCGCTGAATAAGAGCAGGTGAGCTTTGTTTCAGCCTTCACAGAGCTTCACAGACATACAAGCTTTTACTAACAAAACCGACCTTGCCAGCAGGGGGATGAACATCGACAGCCATGACTACACGGACCTGCTGGTAGTCAACAGGCTGCGGTATTTATTGGTCTGGAAAGTCAGTGTGGGAAGCTGAGGGTTTTGTGTGTGTGTGTGTGTTTCTCTGTGAGGGAGAAAACCGCAGCTTGTGCATGTGTTGCGCGGGTGCACGTGTGCGTTATCAGGCCTGTGCAGACTCTGCCGTCCAGCGGTTTGTGAGATGAGACAGAACGAGCGATTTGCCACCATGAAACACTGAGCAGACTATTAAATGCACACATGCATGCACGCACATGCACAAACACACATTTAAGCAGCCAGATGTGGCCATCTTTTCCACCCACAGACATTCACTCTTATCTGTTGTACCCCAACACCTACTCACACACACCTCGGCTGGCCTTATACTGCAGCACTATCAGAGTTTGCTATTAGTTCATATCTTGGCCTGGGGCAAGCACTTGGACCCGTACGATGACAGGCATATCTGTTGATGGAAAACTAACCAGCCGCTGGCCCATAAGTCGGCGTCAAACAGCACACACTCAAACAGTGCTGGGATGGGAACCTCTTTTTTTTTTTTACTTTTTAGCTTTTATCTCACAACAATTCAGGCAGAGAGCAAAAAAAGGCAGCTCAAGTTAAGACAGATAAAGAGATGAATAGTGAGTTTATCAGTTTTCAACTCCATTTTACCCGGCTCCGACATTTATTATTGTTTCTCAGAGATGTCGGCGCGGCCTTGATCAAAACTTAATTATTGCCTTTGCAATAATTATTGGAAACGTTTGAGCTGTGCAGCGCGTCGGCAGCAGATCCCTTTGAAAGTTTTGGTTCACTATTAATGCGCGCGCCGCGATGTGTGAGCCTTTTCATTTTGCACGACGGGAAATTCATCACGGTATTAACAATGAATCAGAGAACAGGGAGCATGAGGGGTCTGAATGCTGATGATTAAAACTGGCAGGGAAAAGTCTGAGCCCAGTCGCAAAACCAAAACAAACTGTTGCGCTGCTAAAAAACCTGCTGCATTTTTGCTTTCATGTCACTGAAAGTGAACAAATGCGGAAATTAGTGCTTTGCTTTTAGTGGTGTTTTTTTTTTTTTTTTTAAATGCAGCATTTAAATTCACATGTGATTGGAGCAAAGAAGATCAGACAACTGATCTGCAACAGGTTTTCAGAGCTCTGCTTTGGTGCTGGAGGATTTCACTACCATTTAATGCTGATTTTTCTTTTTCTATTTCTAATTCATTTTTTGTCTGTGGCCAACTGAAGCATTCGTTCACATTCTGTTTGTGGCAAAGACACTCTACATCCGCAACATTTAATCTCAAGAAGATCTTTCTCTTTAGATTCTAAGTGGGAAGGCTTTCCTTTAGTCAGAATATAGCTGTACAACACTTTCTTTATTAAGCGTTCATTTAACACCAAAAAACGAATTAACACCCACATCATATTCTTAAAGTTGTGAACTTTCACCTTAGGAAACGACTATGTGTCATTACAACAGCAGCAATCGGGCTCAAAAAGAGCACAAGCAAAACTAGAAGTGAAATCTGTTTAGATCTTAAGTCTCTGACTCTGGTAAAGCAATTGCACTCTGATCTTATTTGTTTACTGGAGCAATTTTATCCCAATCCGATGTATTATGCAGTAGAAAAAGGTTCAAGGAAAGTTCTAATCCAGAAATTATAAAATATGTGTCTGCATGCATGCTAAGGCCGAATGAGGACAAAAAAAAAACCTCGATCCACCAAGAATATCAACAGGTGGCCAAGAATGATATGAAAGTCATCAGACGATCACAACAAAACATGTAAAATCCCCTCACTCTGGCACAAACACATTACACAGTGTCGACCGCAGTTATTGACGCAGTTATTTGCTAAACAACCCAATCTTTTCTTCAAAAAAAAATAAAAATAAAAAACTCCATGAAGCCATGCGCGCTGACGTGGTTCCAACAGGCTTTACCAGAGAAACTGAAAGCAGGAATGAGGTGCTTCCTCTGTACGTTAAAATGGACGTCACGCCTCACTGGTTATATTTTTCATTTAACAATATTGGTGATAAATTGTTCTCAATCAGAAGTTTGAAATCCTTTGAAACAAAGATAATATACTGTATATATTTTAGATTAGTTCAACTGTGTGAGAAGTCCCAGAAGTGACAGAAAGTTCTACAAGTTGCGGTATTGAACCTTATATTTTAGGCAAATGAGTGTAATGTCAGGAGTCAAATCATAAGTAATGCATGAAATTGGTCGGCTGAAAGAATAAATGAGAATAATTTCCTAAATGGAATAAATGAGACGCACCGATTCCCCCTATTCCCTGAAAGTTTGCTCTGTCAAACTCCCCGTAACCCCGGGGTTTTGTTTATTTTGGTTGTGATGATAAAAATATACGAACCAGAAGCCGCTGCCACATATCAAGTCGGAATATTATTCAAATAAATCTGCTGGTCTCTGGTGACTTGTTTTACTTGTGCTTACAGCGCATACACTTTCTAGACAAATTTGAAGCAGTACTTTATTTTTATTTCTTGCATAGAAAACAAGCGCAGATCACAGAGGCTGCACCTTCAGGCACCAGCTTACCTTTACGGCTGGCTGTGCATGTAAATGCTGCACTGTAGCTGAATGCACGTCATTTAAAGGCAACGTATAGCACCAGCGCTTCATCACTGTTTTTCACCCAGCCTGACACACGGGCCAGCTCCGGGGACCCACATTTACGTCCACGGCGACTAAATTGAAACGAAAAGAAGTTTTCTAAAAAATAAACAGCATATATGTTTAGGGCGCTGTTAAATTATTGAAAAAAGAAAAAAGTTGCGGCAGCAAACAGTTTAAATCTATTCAGCTCTCCAGAGAAGACCCCTGCTTGCTTATATTTGTTTTCTCCATTTATTCTGCTTTTATTGTCCAACTACCCCGGGCGAAACCATCACAAATGCCTAGTGGGGAGGAGGTGGGGAAGTGGGGGTGAGGGGGTGGAGTTGTGGAGGGTGAGGGGGGTGTTCAGTAAAGCAGCCAAGTTGAAGCAACACTCTGCCGCCGCCTTCCCAGATTTACATTCGGGAGCCATTTTCTCCGCTACCCAGAATTCAGTCCGAAGAGAGGTCTCTCCTCTGTCTCCCGCTCTCCATCTCCATCCCTCCCTTGATTATCACAGTCCACTCTATGAGGAGACAGTAAAGGGGCAGGGAGGCTGAGGGTGGGGTGTGAGGAGGGGCACAGGAGGAGGAGGAGGAGGTGGTGGTTTGGAGGGTTAAGAGGGAGGGAAGTGGAAAGAAGGAAAAGATGAGAGACAGAGAGCGCGAGACTGACAGACAGGGAGACAGGGTGTGGGGGGTAGTACAGAGAGCTGCAGCTATCTGCTGAAATATTCATGTTGGTGCCAGCAGCTTTTCCATTCCCCGCTCAGCAGGGGGCTGCTGTTTGATACATCCATCGCTCTCTCCCTCGCTGCTCCCCGCAACCCCTTTCCCTTTCCTCCCCACCTCCCTCAGTCTCTCTTAACTAGTGAGGCTGGTAGATGGTAAATGCTCTTCAAGAGAGGGAAGGTCTCTTTCCGTGCCAACCTGGACAAACGCGTCCCTGCCCCTCGGACATAGACCCATCTGCAGTGGCAGCACGACTTTTATCAGGTTTTTATTTTTATTTTTTTTAAAAACAACCTCTCATGACTTTTTAAATGACAACATTTAATCAGAACTGGAAACATTACAACATATTTTGAGTTTTAAATTAAATGAAAAACGTAACAGAGTGACGGTATTTGTTCATGAAAAATATTAAAGAACACCAATCTAAATAAGAACGACAGAGTCGACTGCTTTTTACTGCCTCACTTTGAGATATATCGACATATAAAAATTTTACTTACAATTTCAACTAAATTGAACTTGCTGGCTGTTTGTTTCAGGCCCCAATAAAACATTTTGTTGTTATATTTTGGGAAAGATCATAGTTGGGTTTCATTTTCACCGCTCTCCCTACATTTGCCACATTAGAAGGAACTTCTTTCAAGGTTCAGTAGATCAACAGATTCCTTTCTGCATTTCTTATAGAAGTCATAAATGTTAGCCTGTACAAGTTCATTTGAACACAGCCATCCATCGATCTGTGTAAAGTTCATCCAGTGTCAGCTCACAGAGACAAAAGGTAAAGAGACCTGATCTCATTCTGCTCTACAGCAAAGTTCTTTGGCTTCTTCTGGAGGATCCTAAGGCTTTCTAGGTCAGAAGAGAAATATATTTTCCCTCAAGTGAGTTCTGGGCTGCATTGTGTTAGGATGGTCATTTCCACATTCTGGTCAGAATCTTGTTCTTTGGGTCATAACGCCTTAGCCATGACTAGGAATGCACCGGTCTACTTTTTTCACTTCCAATACTGATGCAGATATCTGAGGGTTAGTATCGGGTGATACCGATACAGAAAAACATCGGTATATGGAACCGATACCAATACATTGCTGTATTTGTATCGAAAAACATTACTGAATTCACCTTAAATGTCTCCTTTTTTTTAAACACAGAAGTTTAATCGGTTAACTCTGCACCTGTGTAGCACACTTAAATACACCAATAGCTCCACAAACTTGGTCAAACATGTAAAAACAGCACAACTTTAATTTGCAAAGTCCAGCCAATTAGGAGTATAAAAGCCAATGTTAAATAAATAATAGAGAAAGTGAAACTGACAAAATCAATCAGGTTGACCACTTTGGACAAATGTAAAAATAAATGGCAATAAATCTTCTTTCAAATTGTTCAGAACATGAACTTAGGATTTCTAAGCATAATGTAAAATAAATAATAAAGCATGACGTCACTCAGAGCACAAAACATCCTTGTGAATCGGACACATTGTCACCAATCGGGAAGTTTTTTTCAATATTGGGACTGATCCAAATATTAATATTGGAGCGGTGCCTTTCTAGTCTAGATGGGGGTCGGATTGTAGACTGATTGGTAAATCAAGAGCCTTAGGTTGTGAGGTCAGGATTGTCTTCATCCACAGGACCGTCGACTAGGCACCAATCAGTCTATCACCTATAGCTCCACTCTACAAACTATTGTGACAATAAGAAAATGACTGTATTCTGATCCAAAGGGAGAAGTCCAACTGTTTCTGGTTAATAACGGCATAAGAACTGGTTTAGCTGACTCTCTGTGCCACTTCACACTCTGCAGATCCCTAAACTAAAGGTTATGGTTCAAAACACCAACATCATTGCAAACCAGGAAGCTTCCTCTCTGTGACCACACCTCAACATCCTAATCATGGGTCTCCTGCAATAATTTTGGCATGATGCACCACAAATCTGACTCAGCATGCAGGTAAACATCAATTGCTCACTGACCAGACGGTGGACAAACACACAAATACAAATTTGATAGAAAGAGTGAAGAGTGCATCAAATGTAGTGTTATAACTTTAGAGCTTTCTTAGTAAAACTCAAATGTCTTTGTGAATTAAACCAATGTTTCAATTACCTTTTCCTTTGGTCAAAACCAACTTTTTCAGCACTACATCAGGTTGTACTGGTTTAGTTTGCTTTACTTTTTTAGACTTTGACAGAAACTTTATTGAACTGGTGATGACTATGATGTCACAGCAGCAAAAAATACTGAACTAGACAAAACAGCATTTCCATCCAACTATTACTTCATTATGCTTCACAGCAACCCAATTTAGAATAACACAGCATAAAATATAAGAGAGCAATATCATATCCAGAGGCGACTAAAAAAATCAAAAAGCTAAAAAGCAGTCCCGCTTTTCTCGCGTTGTAATTCCACTGCACGCAAACTTCAAATGGCTCCGGGGAAGTTTTACTATCACATCATCATCGTTTATCGAAGAAAAGCTGTCATCTTGTGTTTGCTAGACAAATGTGGGAAACAACTTTCTTTGTTGTCTGAAACGGTGAGCGCTTCTTTTTAACTTAGCTAAAAATGTGACCGTAGGAGACAAGAAAAAAGGAGCAGGTCCGGGTAGAAAAATAAAACTCGGAACTTTCAAGAAACCTAATTTATTAGCCAAAAGTTTGATCAAACAAATGCGGGCTCACAGGACTCAACCTTGGCTCCAGAGGCCTTGCCACCGTGCGGAGAAAACAGTCCAAGGGAAACACAGCTGCATGGAGTCGAGTCTCATAGGACGAGGTTCTACCTTTCAGTGAAACCCCCACATCATTTTATTTAGATCAGATGTCAGGACTGGTGGTTAAACAGGGAGGGGCTGCCCTCATGATTCCTGTGTGTATCTGCGCGCAGGGGTGTGTGGGTGTGTGTGTGTGTGGTTGCACTTAGCCAGCACATGTATTGAGGGATGTGGCAGATGTTGCAGAGGCAAGGATTAGTATTAGTATGTGTGTGTGTCTTTAAGCGTGTGTTAAAAATATCTTTGCCACAGTGGGACGCCATGGCGGCCAATTACAGTGCAGCATCTGGGCTAGCACACATTTATTGGGGTGAGTCGGCATGTGTGTAAATGTGTAAATGTGCGTGTGTGAGGAGGTTCAGGCTGAGTTCAGGTTACTCACATCTTAGCATGTAGAGTTTGAGAAACAGCTGCAGCATGTGTTTAACAGCGACGAGGCTTTGTGTCGGCGCAGCGCAACCAGAACTCACACACCATGAAAACGACACCAGGGCTGTGGACGATTACAGGAAGCCAGACGTGGATACATATGAAAAGGCAATGAAAACAATAGGGAGAATGGAAAAAAGGGAGTCTAAAGAAGGGAGAGCGGAGGAAGAAACTTCAGGGAAAGCAATTGTTTCCTGGAGATATGCCATGTGTCCTTCACTACACTCTCAGGAGAGAAGATTTAAAGATTTTTTTTTTTGTTGCTATTCGCTTCAAATCTAAACATTCGTTTTTAGATCATTTTCAGATTTTTCAGGAAATGTGGCTGTCCTTTAACAAACATGTTATTGTGGCATCAGACTAGGCTACCCATAATTTAACTTAGATAACAAAGAAATGTCTATTTTCTTTTAAAAAAATATCGCAAAATTGTTAAGTCTTAATAGTTTTTCCTTTTCACAAAGTTTACAATTACTCATTATTCAGCTACAGTAGACTTAATTATCACACATCTGTGAGTGACAATGACGCAAATTGGCATTTTCTACCTCAGTTCCTCTCCTAGCTATATTAAATGTGACGAGAACTATGCGAGGCCAAGGTGGCGTGCAATCATGCACTATAAAAGAAGGGAAATAACCATTAATAACCTGTGCACCTCAAAGCCTTCTCTGGTATTTCATGGCATTAAAGGGAAGAAAAAAACCCAATTTTACTTGGACTCCTGAGATTAAAACCGAGCTTTGTTTTAATTACTTTAAGGAATGCCAGAAAGAGGCTGCTGCAAGAGGTGCAAGGCCACTGATGAGGAGTAAAAACTGCTCCATTGTTATTAATTATGATAGGCACACAAGAGCAAGCTGGCCTCCTATGAGGTGTTCAGAGACTTTATGTAACCCACAAATCCTATTTAAGCGCCGGGATTGATTGTAAAACACTATTTCATTCCGCTTTTGTCTTATGGAGTGTATATGCTAGATGTATAGGGTCTTCCAAAAGTATTGGAACAATTGGACGTTTTCAAACTTTGTCTTGTTTCAATGACAAATCATTTCATAGGGATTTTATATGCTAGACCAACATAAAGTAGTGATTAATTTCAAAGCAGACGGAAATGTGTATCCGATTTTCAACAGGTTTCATTTAATCTGATGTTCTCTAACAAACCTCTGCGGCCTTCACGGAACAAAGATGTCCCTACTGAGATTTAATCGCAAAAATACGATCCCTGTTTCTAAATTAGCTGACTTTGGTAGGTAATTAGTTTAGAATATATAGCTCTGACCACAAACTTTTCAGATTTTTATCTGCAAAAAGTGTGGAAAAAGCCGACGTCCTCTTCGTTCCATGTGCGCTACTTTGTGCTAGATCATTTCAAATCACAATGTCTATGTTGGCAACAAAGCTCTAGGAACACTTGCTCAAATCACCAAAAGATTCAAACAAATGTCAACAATTCACACAAAAAGTGCTTTCAGGTAATCTTTTTCAGGTGTTCAGGCTCCACACAGTGAGAAAAGCTACTCTGATCCTTCATTAACACTGGAGAGAGGAAAAAGCATAGACTGCTGCAGTGGGTATATTGCCGTACAATGCACAAAATGCCCAGTAGGGTAGAATTAGTGTATCAGCATAAGATAAAGCATGTACAGTAGAGTCAGATAATGTATGGTCCATGCATTGACCCCCTGACCTCCACCCCAAAGCATCGTAATCTGAATGCCTATTGCAGCAAGGACTGTGAGTCTCTGCATCAGGATCTGATTCATTTGTTTATAATTTTTAGTTCACTCTAATAGTTGCTTTGATATCTTGTAGTGAAATCACAGGTCAACTGAAGCTGCCTTCATGCTATTCCCATCTGCCTAGCACTACTAAACAAATAAACAAAACAACAACAAAACACACACACAAGCCTGTTGCCCAAAAAGCAAAACTGTAACAAAAACATGCATGGTCATGCATTTCACAGATATATATAAGGCTGACAGTTATTGAACTTTCTTCCAAAGTGCAGCGAGGCCTTACAGGCAAAAAAAAAACAACCCAAAACGCCTCTGTGGGTGGGAGTATGAAGTCACGAAGGAAATCACTTTTTTCCTTTGACTAAATCACAACAAAAGAATAAAAGAGTGAAAACAGTAATCTACATTCTCACCATGAAGATAATTAAGCAGTGTTGAACGCTTCCTTGGCTCCAACCTTGTGTCCTTTGTCCCTTAGTTCTGCCGTTTCCTCTGACATCAGGTTTACCGCTGACCGTGTACAACTACTGCCCCCGTGTGGCGAAAGCTAGTCATTGTTTTCAACACTGCACTGCAGCAATGCCTGGTTCTCCTCAGTAAGAGCTTAATGCCAGGTCTCTTGTATGTGAGATCACCAACTTAAAGCCCTTTCGCTTACACTGAACTACAAGTGTAGCAGCAGCTGCAGCTTATGTCCAGCTGCAACTTTTCTGCTTACGTCAGCATCTGTAAGACTGCTTACAATGCAGTTCAATGCAACTTTGATTTTATGTTACACCTTTCTGATATTGTTTGTTATTAAAAACAAACAATTGGATGGTTTTGAAGTAATCTAGTAGGAAGAACCCGGGTGATTCAGACAGATATTTCTACCTCAGACATTTTAAAAGTTCATTTTCAAATGATTTCTTTTCAATATCTGAATAACCTTGAAGCACTTTGTATTGCCTTGTTGCTGAAAATGTGCTATATAAAATTATTTGCCTTTACCTAAGACCTCTAAGCTAACAACACTGAAATCCATGAAAGGAGTCAGAGAGATTCCAACATACTTTTGATCGACTACGTGAGCAGCTATGTCACATACAACAGAAGGTGAAACTGGTGTGTTTCACTGCTTCAAGGAAAGCAAGTTTGGCAATGTCAGCAAAAAGGAAAGAACATCTTTAACAAGGAAGGGTCAACAAGTAGAGAATTTGAGAGACTCAGAGATCATTTAAAGCGCTTGTACAAATTCTTGTGTAAGGACCAGTAACATGTTTTTCTATGTATGTTTTTATAAAATATAATTGCTATGATTTGTGATCTTACTATAGCTTTGTTGTTGCTATCTTAGCCATGTCTACCAAGCCAAAAAAGTCTGTGACGAATGAAACCCGGTTAATGAAACGACAAGACATTTAAACGGTATAAATGTCTCCATGCTGTGGACAAACACGGTCTGAGCAAAAGTTTGAAACCTTTTCTGGACTGTCTTGACTTGGTGCTTTTCAAATGTAGGCAGATGAAACCCGTTCGTTTGTGTTGAAGTTTCATCGACGGGTGTCCATGCTGGATTCCGGGGCAGGAACAGCACTTCCTGTGCTGCTGCGACACTCTTGGGAAAAGTTCACAGTCCCTCTGCGTCCCTGCATCATGGACAGGACGGCTGCGGCGCCGACCCGCAGGGTTTCCTCTCTGCCGCAGTTCAACATCTCGACCTCCACGTTGGCCTTCGACCAGCATTTCACCACAAACGCCAAAGGGATACTTCTTCTGGCGGAGATAGTAAGTGTGACTTTTTAAGATTAAATGCAGTTCTGCTGTAAAGTCAGTGAAGATAGGAAGATATGACATTTGGGATTTGGCATTAATTTTAATCTTCATATAGTAATAGATCAGTTAATTACTCTCCAATCTGAAATAGCTTATATGCTTATATTCAGATTGATACTGCAGTTAGCATGAGAGGTACATAAACATATACAAATGATGTTAAATTGAAAGAATAAAGTGAAGATCTCAGTGAAGACTGAATTTAAAGGGGCAGTATTATGTGTTTTCCAGCCGCATAGTGCAATTTTATAGCACAATAATGTAACTATATTACCCCCAGTTGTTATAAAAATGCAACATATATCAAATATGACTTAAAAGAAATTGACTTTGTAATTTTACGCCTTAAAATTGGTCCTCCGTCTCTTTAAGAAGCTTTTGAGATCTTTGGCACTCAATTAGAAAAACACAGAACTCAAAGGGAAACGTATTTGAACATTAACCCTGGTGTGAGAAAAGTCATAAAAGTGTAGAAGCAGTGTTTCTATGAAAACTGGAAGTGAACCAAAAACGACAAAGCAAATCAAGTCTCTGTCCTTTCTTTCCCTCATTGTCTCTCTTCCTTTTCAATTCAGCCGGAGGGGGAAAAAAAAAATCCTGGGCAGCTTTTCTCCAAATACAGTCTGGCTGGCTGCCACGGACCGGACCGGACGGGCATTCCACACATGATGCAATACAAGATGAAATTCTGTCAAAAGCAGGATTTTTTTTTTTTTTTTTTACATTAGGCAATTAAATTCCCAACGGAGGCAACTGTGTTTGTGATTTCACTTTAAAATAAAACCCACAGTCAGACAGAATCTTCCGGTGATATGAAACATCCTGCAGGAACTTTTTGTTGGGAAAAGGGAAGGGTGTGGTTTGTTTCATGGGGGAAAAAAAACAATTAATCACTCACTGCCACCATTAAAATGATTTGAGAGGGGGCTGGGAAGAGTCGACAGAAGGCTGTTTAGACACGAACAAATAAGACAGAATATCTGTGATGAATCCCTGATGTGGTTTCATTTGTCCTCTCCTCTCTGCAGCTGACTGGCATGTTGGTCTGGATCCTGATTGGCGGCACCGATTACTTCCGCCTGTCAACTCTTTGCTGGGTGATGTTTGTGTCCATCCTGCTTTGGATTCTGACCATTTGCCTGTTCATAATTTATCTCACCGGAGTCCACAGCAGGATACCGCAGATCCCCTGGACGACGCTGGTAACCCTCACACACCAAACACACACCCACGCCCGCACACACACACACACACAGTCTGGCTCAGTAAATCAACCGAATCGGTTCCACTTTGGCGTTTTATTTGCGAGCTGACGTCTCTGTGCTTGCCTCCTTTAGTCGCTGTGTTTCAACTGCGCTGCTGCTGCTCTGTATCTGGTGACAGCCGTGGTCGAGGCTGTCTGTGTGGGCCAGGCCACCAGGGGGCGACACAACTACAACTGTTGGGCAGCATCAGCAGTAAGCGCACAAATGTCAATGCAAACTCTTTTAGTCTTTGCTTCGTTGTTAAATAACTTAAGACGAGGCTGCGCGTGGTCTCTGCGCGATCCTAAAGTCGATCAGATGATTTTGACGGAGGCCGAGCGTGGCCAACTTACTGCTTCCTGGATGATGAACAACATCGTAAATCCATTATTCAACTGGGTGACATTCTCCCTCGTTGCTGTGTGAATTTCCTGCAATGTTTAATGTAGGAAAACAGATAATAATCATTCTCATAACAAGTTAGCGCTTTGTTTAATTATTAGAAACAGTTAGAGAATCTAACTGTCTGTCACAGTCACAAACACAAGGGGGCGCCCACTCCCCACTGATTCAACCTTCACATGGAAACATCTTCTATCCTACATCCCAGATCTGCTTAGATTAATTAATCAGGGATTGCTCTCTGTTCCAAAATTAAGTCTAACATCCAGCAGAGAAAAAGTTTTTGGCCCCCAGTGTGGTTTTGCAGACTTAAAAAAAAAACAAAACAAACAAAAAAACCCAGCTGAAGACATCTTTAAAGATTGATATTTCAACAGCAGCTACAATGGTGTTATTTATGTGATCTTTTATTTATGTTTTACCTTCTGCACTTCTATCATAGTCTTTAATTTAAGAGTCTGTTGGAAGAAACTGACTTCTTTTTATATTTAAAGATGCTATAAAGAAAGTATTTATTAACCCACTGAGAATGTCATTGACATTTTCTTTTGCTTGCCTCATTTGGCCCTGCAAGCCATGCCACCCTAAGCAGAAGGTCAACTCGCTCAAACCAAAAATTACCCGTACCACAATGGCTACCAGTGCGGACCTCCTGAAAAAGACATGTAGGCTGTAAAAAACTTCATGGAGGCCAAAGCCACAGAAAAATGTTCTAGAAAGTTAATGGACCTGATTATCTATTATACAGCAATAACCTGAGTGAAAATAAACCAAGCAACATTGGTCAGAGAGCTGTTCTCTTCTGGAAAAGTGGACATTTTATCGGTTCTTTGATTGTGGACACATTTTTCTTCTTGTTAAAAAACGTGTTTGTACCTTTCAGAATTTACGTAAACCCTTGTTTGTCTTTTCGCCTTCAAATCCTTTCTGCTTTCAGTTCTTTGCATTTCTGGCCACACTGTGCTACGCAGGAAGTGGCTACCTGAGCTACCGTTTGTGGAAAACCACAGAGGAAGAACAGTAAGGCCTCTTCAACAGATGCTCAGAGAGGAGGAGTGGACAGCTTCTTCATCAACCGACGCCGCTGACGCCAGAGTTGAGGAAGTTCGCCGATAGACTAAAACGATATAAAGAAAAAAAACAACAAGATATATGGAGGAAAACTGGATTTTCAGTATGTTTGCATAATTTTCTGATTAGTTACTTTTCCTGCAATGTCTATGCTTATTTCATCCAGTAGATTTGAATACAATTACAACAAATCGGGCAGATGTGAACAATGACTCTTTTCACTTCCTCGCTGAATAATAATACAAAAAAAAAATAATTTATACCTTGAAATATTGTTAGTCATTTATGCAGCATACTAAAATACATTATTCATCAGCATCACTCATAATCTTGTAGCTATTTCATAAAGTTTGCATTTCTGCCTCGTGTTGCAGCAGCCTGAGCTCTGCGCTGTGAATGAAACTCACAGCTTTGTGAGCTTTTTTTTTTTATTATTGTTTGGTTGATCTATCAGATACAGTTCCAATAAAAATATATCCAAGTTTGTGATTGTAGTATGAAGGGATTGTTAAAAGTTGAACGGGGTGTGTATACTTTTGCTAGGTAAATTTAAACAGGCTGCCACGTTGCTGGTCCAGACCACAGAGTGTAAGCAGGACAGAAAACACACTAAAACCCTTCAAGCAGAAGTCATACAAGTACTCCAAAGAAATATTATTAAACACCTGTCATAAATCCAATTAAAGTCACAAGTTCACCTTCTGACATGTTCTTTGATTGTATTGCATTAAAGATATTTATGAATATTTGACAGTCCAGCTATTAGGATAACAGCTTCAAGAGTAAATTGACACTTTACGTCTGAAGTTTGATGAAATCTTGTACAGTGATAATAGTTGACGTAACCATATGCACAGTTTCAGCTCGAAGTGCAAACCGGAGATGGAAGGTAAAGTGTTACACTTCACAAGTAGATGTCACTGTTGGGCTTGAGCTATTATTGGGTTTCCTGCTTTTCTTTGCCAGTAGGGGCAAGTTGGTCGATTGGCTTTATTATTTAATTTCCCCAATGAGGTTCCATTCATTCGTTCATGAATCAACATTTTAATTGTCAATAAATAATAACTCAAAGAAATATGGTCAGGAATGCTTTAGGTAGTTGAAAAAACAAGACTTTTTCGAGCTAAATGTGTGGCCATTGAAATGAGCTTGAAAGTATTTTAAATGCTTCATCACTCATGAACAAGACACCGAGATACTTGAAGAGCGCCACTAGGACTCAGGGAGCAGTTCGCCTCTTTCAGGCTGCGAATCGTGACCTCAGAGAGGAACGCACTCTCATCCTGCTCGCCTCACACTCAGTTCAAGGGACAGAAACACGTGGAAAGAGCAAAAAAAAAGTTTCTTTGTACAGGTTTCCGCTGCTCTTAGGGATTTTCTGCCTCTATTTCAACGACAGAAAAAATTACAAAATGCAGTGTTCATCGTGGTCACCGAGACATAAATTTAGGAAATGGGGGGGGGGGAAATGAGTATTTCTGCTTTTTCTTTTATGTTTAAATTTGTTTTCCTTTTATTGGTGTTAACACATGCCATTCCCTCTGTTTATCTGGAGAACAGGACTCCTTCCTCGGAGCCTGGCTGAGTTTTACTCAACAGGAAATAAAGAAGAGTCAAATGTTGACCGGTGAACAAACTTTCGCAAAGATGTTCATTTTAAAACCAATGATAAGGGGTTGCTGTGGTGGCGCGGGGGAAAAGCACAACCCATGTTGTATCTTAGTGTTCATGCCAGTAGTCGCATGTTCGATTTGCAGGCCTGGCGACATTTGCCACATGTTTTCCCCCTCTCTCGTAACCCTCCTTACTGTCAACCTACTTTCAAATAAAGGCCACTAGAACCAATAAACACCAAGAATGTTCCAGTTACACTTAAAATTTCCGGTGGTTTACCCACACATGTTCCCATGATGATATTTAACGCCTCAGTTTCGTTGATGTTTTAAAATCTGGATTTTTTCTTGTTAGATATGCATAACAAGAACGAGAAGATGCAATATACATCTTGCACTATCCAGTTTTTAAACTAACAAAATAGACTATTTCTGCTTAATCTCATGGGGTTTTGTTTACATTCAAGATTAGATGATTGTTCCCACACCCACACAAAGTGCTCCACCAGATCGCTGTACTCAGCCTCTCTTCTTCCTCTGATACAACAACTGCAGAGTCGTCTGAGTATTTCTGTAGATGACAGAAGTCAGACTTGTGCTGGAAGTTAGACCTGTAGAGAGTGAATTGAAATGGTGAGAGTTCAGTGCCCTGTGGTGCTCCCATGTTGTTGACCACCTGGTCAGACACATAGTCCTTCAGTCTCACTAACTGTGCTCTGTTTGTCAGGTAGTCACAGATGCAGGCGATTGTTGAGGCCTCCACCTGTGTCTTCTGGAGTTTCTAACAGAGCAGATCAGGCTGAATTGTGTTCACTGCACCTGAGAGTCAAAGACCCTGATCCTCACTGTGCTGCCTGCTTTGTCCAGATGACAGTGGGTTTGTTGAAGCAGGTGTCTGATCAACTCCAACTCCCCGGCGATAAGCAAACTGCAGGGGGTCCTGATATGTCATCGTCTGTTTACTCAAGTGAGCCGCCAGGAGTCTCTCCAGGACCTTCATGATGAGGGATGTCAGGGCAACAGGTCTACTGTCGTTATGACTGATGGGTGACTTTTCTTCGGTACCGGAATCAGACAGGATGTCTTCCACAACAACGGAACCTCTTGAGTCAGGCTAAGGTTGAAGAGGTGCTGCAGAATCCCAGCCGACTCAGAGAAAGTGAACAGAATCTGACCCAACTGGACCTCACAGGAGCTATTTTGTCATGATGATAAGACTGATGATAAGGCTGTGTCATGGCACCCGACCTCCAGGATTTCGCTCCTGTCGGCAATCCACTCATGAATAGTAATTCCACGTTTTCCCTCAGATTCCAGACAGAGATTTAGAAATCCAAAATACACACAAGACAATGTGAAGACAAAGTTTAGCCGATTATGTCTTTATCAACTTGAAATTCTTTCAGAATGTCCTTTAAGTGGTTCGATTTAGATTAGTTGCTTTTTATTATGTTTTATGTTTATTAGCATGAGTCAGATATTACATCTCACTCATAAGCATGAGTCTTGCAATCTACAGACAGTGATGACAATGTATTTACTTACATTATATGGTAAAAGTGTTTGACACGTAAACATTTAAAAAGCATTTCTCAGACTTTAAGTTGTGCTTTTACTCTGTTCAAGCTTTCTATTAAGACTAAACAGGAAGCCGACTTAGAGACATGAAACTGACCCAACAAACTTGCCAAGATTTCACAATAGCAGCATGCAAAACCCTGCAGTGCTGCTGCTGCTGCTGCTGCTCTGGCCTCTTTTCTCGCAGCTTCACCGTTTCTCTGGTGTTTAAAACTTCTTATCCAACTTGTTGACACCCCCAAAGTGTGCTGCATCGTTATGAAACAGCCCTTCTCATTGGGTCTTTGGGTAAGTAAGTATGCTTTGTTCTTAAGAAGAGAGAAAGTCTTTCATAACTAAAAAAAAAAAAAAGAAAAAGCAAGAAATCATCTGCTTGCATCACATTTTTAAGAGGGATTACTTCACTGTTACTAATAATGTGTTTCTCTTCTGAAAACAGCACGCAGGAGGGAAAATGAAGGAAATTATTTGTGGCCCCGTCATATCTGTTCACAGAAAGTCTACAAGCATGAGCGTAATAAATGCAACTCTTAACTCCATGGTTAGAAGGTCTAACATTTTAATACGTAATGCAGCACATGCCAATAAAAGAAAGCTTGACAGTGTGTTTGAAAGTATGGCAACAGCATGAGCCTTTGCCAGTATGTCTATTAAATTGTGCAAGAAATCCAGGAGCGCTTCCTCAGCGAAACAGCGACTTCACTAAAGGACCTCAGCCCGTGTTTCTGGGCTGGTTCTACTCTAATAAATATTGTTAATCTTCAACCGACATTTGCAAGTTTCAGCTAAAATATCCCTGACCTCCGCTAAAATACGTGTCATCCGTGAACGCAGGACAGAAGGACCTCTGTCTGATCTGGCCTGGCTCCAGGCGGGTCAGTACGTGAAACACACGAGGCGAGAGCAGAACACACAGAACCCAGCAACGCAGCGCAACGCCATCAAAGCCTCAGCCGGCGGAGGAAGACAAAGAGTGAAATTTGTTTGCGCAGGTACCTGCAAGTGTGGCTACATGAATGAGTAGGATGTACTTCCCACACATTGCTGGTGATTCACATCATGAAAATGTTGTGGTTTTTTGTTTTGGTGGCTGCGTGTTAACAGTAGAGGTCATAACCACTCCTGGCGCTTGTCACATACCACAGATATTTCAGATAAACTGCTCTAATCTATATTAGGGAATTTTTTTTCCACACCTCTGGATTGTGGAGGGTTTTGTAAACTAAGTCACCTTCAACACTTTTCCCCTCACACACACACACACACACACACACACCCCAAAACACGCCCACAATGGAAAGCATTCCACCTTCTTTCTGAAACAAGGTACAGATTGATTTATGTATGGAAACCTCTGCCCACCTGACCCACCGGTGGTGCCGGTGTTGGAAAGTATGAGAGCAGCTTTACATTTGTTAAAAAAAAGAAGAAAAAAAAAGCTTGGTGGCTGCAAGGCCGTGGGATCCCGAATCGAAGACTGACACGTCGAGTTAAAGAGAGGTCCATATAAGCAAACTACATGGCAGCAGCAAATATAGAAGCAGAGCAGAATGCTGGCCTAGAACTTTTCAAAGTAAAGTCCAGTCTGGTCTAAAGTCCAGAGGTTATTCAGCGTGTCCGTGGCTGATTTTGGCAGGGCACCAGAACGTAGATCTGATACGTTTGTAAAGGTTAAACTCAGACCCAAAGTAGACTGCGGAGCAGGGAGCAGGCATCACATTTTAAAGCAGTTTAAAGCCAGTTATCGATGCAGATAAAACAATAAAACCCAAATGTGCTGCGAGCGTGGAACGTGTTGAACGTAACAGGACAGAGAGACTCTCTTAGGACAAAAAAATAAATAAAAAATCCAAAAAGCTGAAGTGGAAAATCCAAAAGTCTTTCAGTCTTTGAAGAGAATGTCGTTTTATTGACGATGAAGTCAGGACTCTGAAAGCGTTGCCACAAAATACCAGTTATGTTGGTCAAATTAAAATGTTAAGTCACATTATGCCATCGGTACAGATAATTACCACATTTTACATTTAATGTTTCATTCATAGCATCCATTTTTATTATTACCCCAAACATGTGTTATTGCACTTTATTAAGGAGGAAAGTTAATAGGTTAGCTTAAATTTTGGAAAAAGCATGGCTCTCCTTTTCCTCCTGGATGCCCGGGTCCCGAGCGGATGTCGTCACGGCCGGCAAGGAAACGGCAAGGCACGATGATGTCACAGAAATACAGAGTTTAATTCAATAGAAAACACCGTATGAATTTAACAAGAAACTTCAGAGTACACAGAAGTACATTCTTTACCTGAGACAAAAGAATTAAAAGAATAAGAACAAAGGCGCCTTTGGAGACAGCTGATGCTTAAAAGCAAAACAGGGCAGTTGTCTGAATTCTTATTATTGAGCATTCCCTTTTCTAGTGAAGGCGTTTCTCTTTGTTAATATATGCAAATAGGGCGTACCCCTGTTTTGACCAACCAAGAGCTACCTTGAAAAAAAACTTAAACCTTCCCCTGAGTTTTAATGACAAATATCAAGAGTCATTTTAATTATTAAAGTTATAAGTTATTTTCACAAAACCTATCTTGCTCCTCTGCAGTCAACTTCTCCAAAGATTTGAATCTTTACCTTATCACAAACAATAATGAGATAGAAGTCTTTTCCAACCTGTAAAACATAACATTCAAACCATTCTCTTTTGATTCCGATATTGTCATAGTTAGTACATTTTCAAATACATTCCATTTATTAGATTAGTACTTGTAGTTTTGGTAATATACTTTAATCTAACATACTATTGCTATTAATATTAAGAAGGTATATCAGAAATTAAACCTAAGTGTTTCCAAGATTCCTAAGTTTGTGATCAACTCCAGATGCAACTCTGAGCTCCTTGGGAAACCCCCGACCTCTGACCTGTGAGCCGGGGAAGATATTCTTTATGGCCTACTAATTTAAAGCCTTTCAGGAGCATGTGTTTTATGGCTGCTTTAAATTTACAGCCTTGCCAGGAGAATGTTTATCTAGGAATGTTGATCTACTTAAACACACATGGCATTAGCTTAACTATATTAAACAATCAAAAAATAGCCATATTTCCTTAACAACTTCTATATAAATATTTACAATGTAAAAAAAAGTGCAAAGGTTTTTGACATAGGCTTTGCATAAACCACTATAACCACTGTTGGAGATCCAAATCATTAGCTTAACTTCCCAAGAAAAAAACACAAAACACATTGCTGTGAAGACTTCTGATTCTGTCTAATCGAACAAAAATGTAGTTGGAGAGAAAGATGAAAGAACAATCTAGATAAGCAGATTTATATAGAAATATGATTTGAAAAGTCAAAATTATTCTGTCTTTCTGTGTCTCTGCCATTAGGCCGAATTTGTGCAAGTTTCTGCCTTTCTTTGGGAACCAAATAAAGACGACTGGCTAATCTAAGATGTTTTCTGTCCAGAGTTTGGAGAGCCCTGCTCCAAACTGTTCAGGCAGGTGTGGAACATGGTGCTCCAGTCAGATGAGGCCAAATCTTTGACCAGATTTTAATCAAAGAAAAACCTGTGGCAAGACTTAAACACTTCTCTCTGTGCTCTTTGTCTACACCTGCAATTCAGCTGTTTTGCAAAAAAAATTTCAGCCTATAGATGCATTTCTTCAAAATCCGGCAGGGACTTTTTCCTGCAGCTGTTCCAGCGACGAAGATATTGTCAGAATATTCAAACTATCTCTTCGTAATATCAGCAAAATTGTTTTCTTTCTAGCTTTTCACTATCGCTCATGTTTGTGGTGAGAGGCCCACATCAAGATTTCCAATGTGATAAACAACCCGACACTCTGGTATCTTTTTACTGATACATGTAAAAAGTTACTAAAATGGCTTGCTGGATATTAAATCATAAAAGTATCACAATCATAAATAAACTCAAATAAATAACCTCCATAAGGCCACATTCAGGTAAATGTCTCAGCATTGGCAAAGAAATGCTTGAAAGACAGAAAAAGAAAAAAACTAAAAACCTGTTGTGGTCTCTTTTTTTTATCTCAGCAAAACAGAAAAGCTGGCAGTCGATTGTGGATTTATTCAGAATCTGAACGTTTTTTTTTTCTTTATTACTTCGAGTGAAAAGTGACGAGAATTGCTGCGGTTCAACACTTGCTTTCATCTCGCACCCATGGGAATTTCTCATGTTCAGCGTGTGCTGAGAGAGAGGATGCCACAAGAGTTGGTTTCCGCCCTCTACAGTAGAGCTCACATACTGACAGCGTCTAAGCTTCATGTGAAGATATAACCTGCCACCCAATAGAGGTGTAACCAATTAACCCCGACTGACCCGGTCAGAGCCGTTATGCTGTCGTTGCATCTAAGTCAGTCGTCTGCCGCGCGCTGCTGGGACGATTATGTCACTAAGTGGTGTTAGGTTTAGTAGTTTTGTCACTCAGAAGTTGCTGAGTGAGAGTTGGACAGGGTACATGAGTCAGACGGTGATAAAAAAAAAGCGTGACGGAGAACATTAAAGCCAGTCAATACACTCTTTTTTTTGTTTGTTTTATAACTCCAAATTCCAGAATGTTCTGGAAGCTAAACCTTTATGGTGTGAAACTAAAATCCAGCCTTTAACAGCAGCTTATGAGAAAAAAAATAATAATCCTGCAGAGCAGCAGTTTCTGATCCAGTACAAACCAGTTACTGAGCCCAAAGATTTACTTCAGCGATTTAACCCTCTCTACTTTTCCATCAGGTTGAAGAAGGAAAGAGGGGGAAAAAAACACAAAACAAAACAAAAAATCTCTCTGCTTATTAACAAACAAAATGGAGGAGAGTCTCAACCAAATTCACTAATCTGCACATAATTTGGATTTATTTCAATATTGGACTTGATGAGATTAGAAAATGAGACATTGGAGTGAAAACAAGAAAAGAAGTGAAACAGCAAGCATCAAACCTCGCAGCAGATTTGAGAAATTAACTTCCCACAGTTTGCACATGCAGGAAGGCTTGTGAGTCTTGGCAGCAAACCTCTCACGGACTTTCGTACAGCTGGAAATCAATGTCGGCTCAGTTCAGCTTCTGGTCAGTGTAAGGCATTGATTCTATCGCCTTTTCTGAACTAAAAATGTTACAGCGACATCTGACAATTTATGCTACTAAAAGCAACAACTGTCTCTGCAGAATATAATTCATGTTTTGGAGTCTGTCTGTTGAAATAAAGCTAATATTTTTGCTACATTTGCATTGCAGCAAAAGGACATTTAAACCAGAAGCTTAATGGAAAGCAAGGGTTAACTTGTGCTTGAGATTTAAGGAGTTTGAAGCCATTAGATTGATTTTCTTCTCTTTTTTCTGCAGCCTGAGAGATTAGAAGTGGACTTTTTCCTAAAACAAACAAAATGAGGATTTGACCATCAAAGATATATTGTGAAACTTTGCCACAGTCCAAATGCGAGTTTTTTCCCCCTTGTTTTTCACTGGGTCTCAAATCTCTTTTTGAGTCTTCATAAAAGGGGAAGAAAGCAATTTTATATTTTTCTTTTGCTTTGGTATCCTAGTCGGCTTATTTTTTCTGGCTCTCCATGTCAAGATTGTGGGCTGTTGATAACGCACGTTACAACCACAAACTGTGATGCGTTGCATTGGGATTTCATGAGACAAACTGAAACAAAGTAACACATATTCTGTATTTATCCAGCTTTACTCGGATGCCCTGAAACTATATGACTATGTTCAACCAATCACCTACAGTAGGCTCACAATCAGATGTGTGCAGTTTAATATCAGTATGAATACAGCCGTTCTGGGAAGGCCTCAGAGGTTTGTCAGAGAAAAGGGAACAAACGGCATCATGGAGGACGGGGAACGCAGCGGTCGGGTCAGGGAGAGAGATGGTGAGAATGTTTCGCAGTTATAGAAACAAAATCTCACAAACATTGAACATCTCACAGATTTCAGATGTCTAAACTGTCCGACTGGACGAGGAGAGCATTGGTCAGAGAGACAGGTGGTAACTCTGCTGGTGGGAGAACCTGGTAACAAAACATCTGATATTTGTGAACTCAATAATTTGAGCCCTTGTGGAAGAGTGGACAAACGAAAGAAAACCAGAGTCCCATTTTAACACAGAGGGTTCATGGGAAAAGTTGAGACGAAAATGTACGTTTTGCTCAATGCAAGACGCAAAACTGTGGCGCAGTTCATGTGCTTAAACTGCCTAGTCAAAGTCCAGACCTGAATGGAATCAAGAAGCTGTGGCAAAGCCTAAAAATGGCTTTTCACGAATGCTCTCAGTCCAACCTGAGTGAACTTGAGATATTTTAGAATAATGGGCAAGAAGATGCTCCAAACGCTCCTCCCCCAAAAAATATAATTTACCTTCCCCTTCACAATTATCGGTCAGTTACTTGAAATTCATGAACATTTGACATTTACAACAACCTTCAGGTGCAGAAGCACACATTTTGATTTGGTTTTGGTTTTATTACACTGTAAAAAAAAACAAAAAACATCTCTAAAATACCGGCAGCTGTGGTTGCCAGAATTTTTACCTAATTATCCAGTAAAATTCTGGCATTTCACCGTAAATTAGAGACGTTTTTTTTTTTACAGTGTAGAGATCGTGTGAAACTGTGGTCTTTGGTAAAACATGAGAAACTAGAAGCCAAATGTTATAACTATGGCCTACTATATAATCTTCTCAGTCTTTATTGATCTTAAATCTTTGGTAGAAATATAAAAAAAAAAAAATCTAGACTCAAATTTGATAAGATGCTTGAGAAGTGTACCTTGTGATCCACATGACGACATTTTCTCAAAACAGGGAGCCATAAAAGAAACATTTGAAGTGCTCTAAGAACAGGATAACTCCTTGCATTTTCATTCTAGACTATCAAACTCCCTGCTTAGGATTGAATAATAATAGCAGGTGGTGGATGGTTTCACGTAGAGCCTGTGGTGGCGACTGGAGGAGAAGCTGCTCCACAACTCCCCACGTGTTGCTGCTGCAAGTAGAAGAAAGAGCGGATTTCCTGGATCTGGGGGAGAGGTCAGTCATCCAGCCAAGAAAATGACAAATATTCGTTGTGTAACCACATCAGATGTACTTACAGAGGAATGACCTACACACAGTTCATAGCCCCGTTTTCACAGAAACACATTGACTTAAAGAGCTCCCCAAAATAGTTTTCTATCAAAAGAACCAAGCGTCATGTGGAAAAAGTCGTTTTAATCAAGGCTTTTGATGCAGATCATGTGGAGGTTTTTAATGCCACGATGTCGTGGTTGGAGAGACAGCTCACAGATTTCTGTTCAACCCGTCATGGCAATGCAGATGTCCAAGCTGTCCGACTGGACGAGGAGAGCATTGAGAGGCAGGTGATGGGGGATGGGAGAATCTGGTAACAAAACATCTAATATTTGTGAACTCAATAATTCGAGCCCTTATGGAAGAGTGGCCAAAAAAAAAAAAAAAAGCAATCGTTGAAAGAAAACTATGGAAAACCATGAGACCAAAATTTACGTTTTGGTCTACATGTATAGTGCATACTTTTGTGTATGGCTCAAAAGTAACACATCACTATAAATGCAACTATTTTATAAGATTTTTTTGCATGTGCTCATGTGTGTGTGTGTGTTATTGATCTTGTCTGTGTGACGGAATAGGCCCTATCCCGCATTGATCTTCCTCACTGTTTCTCTTGTGTAAGGATGCCATGGCTGATTGGTGACCCCAGATTGTCCTTCTGGTCCTTATCAAAAGACCAACAAAACTGTATGCTTAAGCACTGCTACCACTGCCCCAAATCCTGATACAGTGCTGCCACTGCGAATAAAAACGCCCTTATCTATACTGCTGTAATGATTGACTGATTCAGAAGGACTCAAAATCCTTATACGCTCAAATAGTAGTCTCTGGAAATTCACAGAGCTAAAACCCGTCGACAGCTTCAAAGTTGCTTTTGTAGGTTTACTGATTAAAACGTCGCTGGATGCCGATCTTCATAATACTTGATCTATCTCTCTTGAAACACCAGTTTAGTCTGAACACCAGTTTAGTCTGGCAATACTAATGATCCCTTCACACCGATTACGTCTGAATGGCAAGTATTGAATAATCACTTGCCGACAAACGATCGACGCCATACTCGGCCTTTGCTGATCTGATTAAATCTCAAAGGTAAACACAGAGTCAGACAATGGAGCGTGCCGTATATCACGGGCCCCCCCCCCGTGTTTTTCGAACCCTCCCGTCTGAAAAAAACAAATGATCAATGATCTGAAACAGAATAAACAAAACGACCGAGATGGTTTTGACCGCAAAACCTCCGAGATGGGATGAAAATGTATTTCCAGACACAATCCCTGTCAACAAGGCTCGTTTCTATTTGACGCTGTTTTAGGAAAATCATAGGGAAATAACAACTTCTGATAATCATGATAATCTGGATGTGAGTGTGATGGCAGGCGGTGATGTAATGTCTTTATACATTCGTGTAACCGCCTGAAAAATGAAAAAAAAAAAGTCAAACTCGTTATTGAGTCGAGTAGAAAAAAGAAAATGCTTCCAAACACCATTAATTGACACATCTTAAATAAACTCTTCCTTTTAGTGACTATAACCAAAATTAGGAAAAACATGAAGTGCATAAATGGCATTAATTATTGAATGCTGACATTACTCCCATTAAAAAAAGAAATTGTGTTGCAATGCAAAGAAATCTTCCATATCTGCACTCCTAATGGGACGATAAGATCTATCAGGGCCCCAAGGAGCCAGAAAGACACAATAAAACAGGCTAATCAATCTGAATGACATACTTTCAGGCCCGCTATCTCTCTGTCAACTCGCCATTTTCTTTAACCGAGCCTTACTTTGACACAATAACTGAACTTCCACCAAACGTCAGGATGGACACTGGGAGCAGGTCAGGTTAATGTTTTACCAGCGTTGGTTTTCAAGGCACAGATCTGCACGGTCCACAGAGTACGTGCAGGCCGTGTGGAGAGACGGGGGAAGGGTTTATGGTCAAAGGGGCTTATCTCAGCGAATTGATCTGCGCCTATAAATTGTGGGGATGGCAGGGCCGAGGTGGAAACGCTACTTCGGCTGTGAGCCTTCAGGCTATCAACTTGACTTCAGCTCTTTAGCGTCTACGGCTTGGTCTTCAGCTATGGGAATTGTCTACAGCGTTGGAGAGTAAGTAGCTCTGAAAGTGTTGAATGTGCTGCTCTGCATGGTTTTCCATATGAGCTGACAGATCAGCATGTTTGTAAAAAATAAGGAGTCCAAAGTGTTTCTCTTTTGTGGAACAAGAGCTTATTGTCCTGCAAAATAAACTATTTCTATGTTTTGTTTTGAGTATTTTTTTTTATGACAAATGTATTTTTTTTTTATTATTACATAGGGAATCTGTGATTTTGCAGTGCAATTTTCTAGGCTATTATGTTTTTATTTTTTTATTTTTTAAATTTGAAAAAGTAAGACTGAGAAAATTAAAATAAATCATATTCATTATTAGCATTTAATTCCACAATATTTGTTTTTAGAAGGTAAAGCAATTCGGTCTTCAGTAAAAGTGTTGCTAATTTAGCCCTGCGAAGCTGCAACGGGGAAAGTTTAAAGAATGTCCCAGTTTCCAGCTATTTGTGCACATTAACAACTTTATCAATTTAATTCACAATTTAGAATAACATTTTGCATTTTCTTCTTACCATTGCATGACTGCACACACACACACACACACCAGTCTGTGGAAAACCACAAACGTAAACCACAACAAAACTTTTGTTTCCTACATTTACTCTAAAAGAATCATTTATCTAAGCTGTTGACAACAGTTCTCTCTTATTCTAAATAAAAATATTCCTATTTCCAGCACTTGATGGCGGAAAATGACAAGTTTGCAACACAGCATGAAGTAATGCCACCAAAACAAGTTCCTATATTAATTTCCAAATGACACAATGCTAACACTAAGTACTTAGCACAAACTTTAAAAAAATCAGCACCCTGATTTTATGTGTCTTGGCATGTCCTCTGCCAGTCTGTCATCAGTTTATTGAGTTTAGATAATCAACCAATCCTGCAGGGCCTTGAGCAGGATGACATGTGCTTGAATTTAGCAAGAACTGGGTGGGATTTCAGCGATTCGTCTCCAGTTTGGCATGCTGCACCTTATTCGAAATCAAACCATCTTCGCTCCCTTTGCCCTGCAGGGTTGACCACCTCTACACCTTCTTTGTGCAATGGTCTCCAGACATCTACAGCAAAGGCAAGAAGAAGCGCTGCAAGGCCTACAACAACGTCAGGAAGAAACGCCAGAGCGCCTACCATGTGGTGTCGTGGAGAAGGCCGGAACACATCTGGGTGTTGCAGCAGCCCTGGGCCAGCAAGCCCAAGGCTGCAAAGAAGTGGGAGGTAAGTTTTTTTTTTTTCTCAGACAAAGAAAGAAAAACAAGTCAGAGATTGTTGAGCTCTGCTCTCAGCAGCCAGAGACATTCTTCAGGAGAATTTCGCCCCTCCTCTGTTACAGTAAAGCTACGGAGCCCCCTAGGGGACATGGGGAATTTTTTTTCTTTTGCGTTACCTCGCAATACTTTTGCGTTCCCTCGCAAAACTTTTGCGTTCCCTCGCAAAACTTTTGCGTTCCCTCGCAATACTTTTGCGTTACCTCGCAAAACTTTTGCGTTCCCTCGCAATACTTTTGCGTTACCTCGCAAAAACTTTTGCGTTCCCTCGCAATACTTTTGCGTTCCCTCGCAAAACTTTTGCGTTCCCTCGCAAAACTTTTGCGTTCCCTCGCAATACTTTTGCGTTACCTCGCAATACTGTACTGGTCAGTTATGCAGCATAATTGAACACTGTAAGCCTTTCTTACGGTTGGCGCCGTACTTTATGCTTTAATATAAGGTTATGTGAGGTATTTCCATGAATGTTAGTATCTTTTTGTGAAATATCTGAAGTTTTATATCTTTCTTTAGGATAGAAAGGCGCCACAAACCTACGATATAAACAGAAACTTTCCGTAAGTAGGAAAGAAATAAAAACACATTATAATTTGGACTATTTCTGAGTTATTATCGCGGGTAATAAATCATCTGACAGTTTTGATTGTGTCTCTGTTGTGTTCGTAGTCTGAATGGTTTAAAGAGCTGCTTTCAGTGCCGCTCCATCTTAGCCTTAACAGACATAAACATGCAGTAATAAATCGATTTTCAATCTGTTTTTTGCACCAAACAGTTTTTACTATTAACAAGTTTTTATTATTAAAAACACGACAAACTAATGATGGTAAAGGGCCGCACTAGGGTAACTCGGGGAATCGCATCTGTCCGTGTATCAATCAACTCCAAACCACTTCTTTCTTTGTTCTGTCACAATTATCGATTTATTCCATTTTGATGATCATGCTCCAAACTTTGCCAGGACTGACCGCCCCGCTCACCGCTTCCTAATACACACAAAGCCAGTATCCTTCCCATTCAAACCTGGTGACGTCACTCCCTCCTCGACACACCTAAGTGTCAAATCCGCTGCTCCTGTCATATCAATAATTACTTATTTCATTCATATGGCTCTTACAGAGCCTCAGTGAAAAGTTGTTTATTATTATTAACTGTTTGGTGCAAAACACTGATTGAAAATCGATTTTTTTTTTTTTTTTTGCATGTTTATGTCTGTTAAGGCTAAGATGGAGCGGCACTGAAAGCAGCTCTTTAAACCATTCAGACTACGAACACAACAGAGACACAATCAAAACTGTCAGATGATTTATTACCCCGCGATAATAACTCAGAAATAGTCCAAATTATAATGTGTTTTTATTTCTTTCCTACTTACGGAAAGTTTCTGTTTATATCGTAGGTTTGTGGCGCCTTTCTATCCTAAAGAAAGATATAAAACTTCAGATATTTCACAAAAAGATACTAACATTCATGGAAATACCTCACATAACCTTATATTAAAGCAGAAAATACGGCGCCCACCGTAAGAAAGGCTTGCAGTATTGAATTATGCTGCATAACTGACCAGTACAGTATTGCGAGGTAACGCAAAAGTTTTGCGAGGGAACGCAAAAGGTTTTGCGAGGGAACGCAAAAGTTTTGCGAGGTAACGCAAAAGAAAAAAAATTCCCCATGTCCCCTAGGGGGCTCCGTATAAAGCAAGCTGAGGGCCCTGCAGGCAAAAAAAAAAAACTGTAAGCTTTGAGATGATGGGAAAACCTTCCTTCCTTATATGGACATCCTTTCTCCTCCTCCTCTGTAGCTCGGGGCAGGGTTTCCGTTTCCATGTATGAAGGAAAGCAAAACTCTAGTCGCAACGGTTAGCCAATAAGCAGCCATGCGGTTGGATTTCCGACTAATGAAAGTGAAAGCGCAGCAGAGGCTGTATAAAGGGAGAAAGTTTCCCTCCAGAGAGAGCAGACATGTGGAAGAGCAGAGCGCAGAGGTTGACGGACAACTCGGGAGCTATGAAGAAAAGGCAGAAAAATGTCCGAGTGCTTTATTTTGCCAGCGACTGTGCGGAGCCGTACGTTGAGGTGAGATTATTAAGCAGATTATTTGATGCCAAGCGCTCAGGGGTTTTACGTACAGCTGCGCATCTGCAGGACAAGTCTGTAATGTGACAAAAAAACAAACAAAAACGAATGTCAGGCAAAGAGAAAATATGTGGGGAAGACGACAGTTTTCTCATGGCTTTGTTGACATCTTCTGCTCAGATCATCACGGTGAAGGACTCAAAGCATCGCCTGAGTCTCTGCAGCTCTGTGGAGTCTGAGGTGGATGAGACCGAGTACCAGGAGGCTGAGGATGATTTTCCTGTGCTGAGCCATGCCAGCCAGCTGCTGGATGACTTTCGCCTACAGAAGGTGAGTGTTACTCCACAAACCTGTCCAGCTCTAGTGGAAAAGTTACTTTTGTGTTATTATTTTGGACTTGAAAAGCTAGCATTAGATATATAAGATCATCTTTTTTTTCCCCCTCCCACAATAGATTGCAGCTAACTTGCCTCCAAGGACCCAGGGGTATCCGTGGCAACTAGTTTATAGCACTATCAACCATGGGAGCAGCCTAAAGACGCTCTACAGGAACATGGCCGACCTGGACAGCCCCGTGCTGCTGGTCATCAGAGACATGCACAAAAAGGTTTGCATCTTGACTGTTGGCTTCAACACAGATTTTGACACGAGTAACAAAACCAAAACATTGACTAACGAGCTGCTGACTTTTGTTGCCTTCAGGTGTTTGGAGCTTTTTCTTCGGATCCATTCAGAGTCAGTAAATACTGCTACGGAACAGGCGAGACCTTCTTGTTCAGCTTCAACCCTGACTTCCAGGTAGGGGGGGACTCCATTTTTATTATCAATGGGAAAGCTGTTATTAAACGTATAGTATCACAAAAAAAAAGTACAATTGACTGACATTTTGTGCTCAATTCTCATTAGCAATACAGGTGGAGCGGGGAGAACTCCTACTTTGTGAACGGCAACTGGGAATCTCTGCAGATTGGTGGAGGAGGGTACGTTCTCCTTTTCTTTCACTCATGGCTAATATGAAAGAGGCAGTTTATGATAAAGCAATAAGAAGAAGAAGTCAAAGATTTAATTTCTAATTTTATATATGTTTTCTCTCTCTCTTTTTTTTATAGGGCTGGCTTTGCTCTCTGGTTGGATGCTGACTTGTACCACGGCGCCAGCTTTTCCTGCCCCACCTTCCGCAACGCTCCTCTTTCCACCAATGAAGACTTCATCGTGCAAGACGTTGAAGTCTGGACTGTGCAGAACTGAACGGGGAAGCATTAAGAAATTAAGGTTTCCTGTCTGAAGTTATGACACTTCAAGGTCAGCCAACCCGTGTGCTGCATCCAGACGGAGCATCCGCCGTCAGAGACGCATCGGCACCAGAGCAACCTGCGCAGCACGAAGCCGTACGCGACTGGTTCCCTCGGTGGGCTTCCTGCTCGGTGAACTGGGACTGTTGGAAGCGAGTGGCGACTTGAAATCCCACAATTCATGCTTCCTGTTCCTGTAAACCCCTCTGGGTGTTCACTGCAGTCACCCCCGCCGGTGGCCTTCTGCAATCCTGAAAAGCATTTCGACGCAACGTTCACACTGAAAGACGTGTTTGTTTACAGTTCTAAAATTGTATGCATGGCCTGTGATGTGTGTGTGTGTGTGTGTTTATACCTGCTTGTGCATTATTTGCTTGATGGTAAAAAAACACTGTAACAGGATAGTAGATACAGCTGCCTGTCTGAGCTGGTTTCATTTCAGTGTAACTCCTTCGACCAGACCAAATCTGACGAGGTGAGATAAAGCACTGCTTTGCACTACGACTAGCGAACTGTAATCTGTACATGTGGTGAGTGAGGAGGAAGTGAAAACTAACCGTTAACCGTCTAATGTAATGCCACTATGTTCCTCTTTGGAGTATATAGCTGTAAGATACAAATAATTAATGTTTGAAATCTTTGGCTTATTTTTGTATGTGATTATTTATAGATAAATCCTTTTTTTATATACGGAAAATTTGAAACGAGAAACTAAAGCACATTTTTGCTTGTATGTCTGTTTGGTTTATTTGTTTGCGCGCGAGTCTGGTTCTGACGGGCAGTGCTGGCACCGCCGCAGTTCTTTTTCCTGGAAAAGATGTGTGTTTCAGTAAAATGACATGTTGTTAAGCTTTTCTTTTGGAATTGATTAAGCTTAATAAAATTAAAAAAAATAGAGATGTTGTCAAACGTAAAATGTGTCTTGTGATGTGGTTAATTGAAAGAGCGAACTGGGTTAAAGTGGTTAACAGCTCAAACAAAAATATTCACACACACACATACTGTATATATATATATATATATTTATAAATCAACCATACACATTTAATATCTTATTTTACACCAAGAGATAAGTTACAAGGAACTACACCTTTTATCAATGGCAGAAAAAAAAATTCTGCTCAAGGATCTGAATTGAAGACTTTAGTTAAACTTTTAACTAGGACAATTAAAGCCAAAAGAACTCAGTTGGTGTTTTATGAAGTATTTACAACATGTTTTAGTAGCGATTTGAGACTGAACGGTTCTAAAAGTGATATGTGTGCATGTTGTCGGCTTTAGACAGAGAAACAGTGAAATGGCCTAATTAGGGTCGTGGTTTTCTGAACTCTTCTGTTCTAGACTTCGTTTTCCTGGCACGCATGAGGTTTACCTGCAGCTGTCACGAATAGGGGCTGAACGGAGGAGCAGACACACAGTCTTCAAAAAGTCCGCCACATTTAGAGGAGCCGTCAGTTCAGCATTCAGACCACTGACATAAATATCTATTTACTTCTGTGATTCATCATTTCTTTGATGATCTGAAAGGTAAACTGTTGTCAGGGTGTCATACAGCTGATAAAAATAAAGCATAAGGTGATCTCACAGGTCATACAGCTGAACGTACATGCAGGTGTCAGTTGGTGCATATATGGCGATCTGACAATATACGACCGGCTCCAACTGTGAAACAGATGTTATGTCCTAGATTGACATGACATCTGTTTGGCCTGATTGTCCAACGTACCTGAACGCAGCACATCATCAGAAGACGTAATCTTAGACTGAACCACTAAGTTGTCTCATGGCTCTGAGCCATCATTATGTCATTATGTCATTTCACAGAGGGCAACATCACAGTTATTGTGATGTTGCAGGGTTAGTTTTTCTTATTGCAGCTTTATTTTGTCTCTAATTTCATAATTTTTTATAAAAGAAGCTGAAAGTGGTTGCTCCGGATACATTTCTTGGGATTCCCAACTATTATCTTTAGAGATCCCTCCAGCAAACCTGAATATCTTATTATGTATGCCGCCGTCTTGACCTGGACCCCGCAGCGTGTTGTATTGATAAAAGAAATGATCATAAATTATTTACTGTATTTACTGTTAAAGCTGTTAGAGGAGTTTCTAAATGCCGGGTCATGCTAGTGACGTTATTCTTTCGTGTTTGAATATCATGTTAGAGAATTGACACCAATCAGTGCAGTGGCTTTGTGTTTCTGCAGAATGTTTGCATTGAAACGTTTTTATTACCAAGCAAAAAAAAAAGCTAAGCAGTTCAAAGTGTGCACTGACACATCTGGAAAGCGCCTAACGCCAAACTGCCAAATGCGTGACGTCAATCAGGTATGACAGAGGATTACCCATAATTTCAGTTTTAGAGAGATGCTTGGATTCCGTATGTCGATTTTAATTTCCCTCATGCATGTTATGATTCAATATGCTCTTTTCTTTCTTTTTTTTTTTCTTTTTCTCCACAAGCACAACCCAAAGTTAGGATCGAGTTGATTGCAAACACTTCTAGAAGGATAACAATATCAAGTCTAAACTTGTAGGCCGCTGACGTAAACTGAACTTTGGGGGATGTGGAATGCAGAGTTATGCATGGATCAGCGAAAGTGTGCGTACGCTGACGAGTTCTTCAGGGCTCTTTTTATTCCAAAACTTCACTTACCTGTTTCTGAAAATATGGCTGTGTTTGGGCCTCCCCCCCCAGATTTCTTCTGTTCCTTTTTGTCACTGTTAAAACGTTTCAGATCATCGAACAAGCTTGAACGTTGAAGGTAACAACAGTAAATACAAAAAGAGAAGGTGAAAACTAACCCCACTTTATTGTTAATTAAAGAATTACCTGTCTGCACTCACGTCTTGGGAAGCTGAGTTCAGTTTCCCTGAGGCCACAGCCTGACCTGATAACTTTCAGACCAGTAAAATCAAGAAATTACATAAATAGAATCTGTATGGCAACATTAAGTGGGGCAATAGATCTTCTGTTCTGGGCACCTTGCCATTGATAGAACCACAGACTCTGGCAGAATTAAATCATGAAGGAGAATGTCCGACCCTGGTTTTGCTGAATTAAACCCTTAGTTTATGCAACAGGGCAATGATGCAACAGACATGAGCAATGTCTCTGAAAAATCAGGATTTCTTCTGGTCATCTTTGTCTTATATCAAAGTACGTTTGACGATCTGAAACCTTTTAGTGTGACAAACAAAGCAAAACAGAATAATCCAGAACTGGACATATTTATCCTCCGGGTTTATACTTTGTCTAGTTACTTCAGCAGCAGTTATTGTAACATGTAGGACAGAGGAACTTTCCTGCCGGTGGTCCGTGGTTAGTTCCATAACTCTGTCAGTAAGTAGGTTAAATACATGAAGTGGATGTGGCAGGACTTTAAACCGCAGGTGTTTCTACCTCAACAACAGAGACATTTGTTTAGGAAATTATTTTGCAATGTGGGGAATTAAATGTTGAAGGTCAGTAGAATATGTTTCCCACATCACGGTACTAACTCTGACGTGGTGGATATTTATTTCCAGTGGACTTTCTGTTTGGAGTTGTTTGTCCGACTTATGTAGTGAAAGATCCTCTGTGTTTTAAAATTAGGCAAAAATATATTCCATTAATTCTGGTCACTTTTAATTCAGGTGGTTTTACAGGGGTTTTTTTTTTCTACATCTATGTCCTTAAGTTCCAGCATGTTCCTCACAAAAATGCACCGTCTCTAGTTTGTTTTTGTTTGTTAAACATTTTCTCTGTATCTTTGCCGCACTAGTGACCGTTTTTCCATTTGTAGCTGCTGCTCGGTGCTCTACCGCAGAGCCACACGGCTTCCCCCCCCTCCCTTAAAAGAAACCTACAAAGAGGAACAAACAGACTAAAAGAAAAACTAAATCCGAGGAGAAAACTCTCTTGGACATTTGTTTTGGGAATCGAAAACCGAAAAAATAAATTTGTTTCAGAACCCAACCATCAACGTTCTGTTATCTTTTGATCTGTTTGTAAAAAAAAGTGTTTAAGAGAGAAAAGATGAACGTTGCTGTGGTTAGAGTTTAACCACAGCAACTTTCTGCTCATGAAAATTTCCCATGCAAGATGTTCCTGTAAAAGCAGAGGAAGCCACATTTAGTTCTTTTTTTGTTCTCACCCCTCTACTGAGCTTATGGTTAGAGTTAGACCAACTACCTGTGTTGGACTTGATCTGTGTTTCATAAAAACAGTAGTGATCTTACCATCCTAGATACATCACTGGTTAACTTTGACACACACATTTAACTGTATGTGCTAATGAACAAAACTATTTAGCTTTAACTTTAAATATAAATGAGCAAACAAAAAATGAATTAATTTGAATGTTATATTAAATATTTCGAAAAGCAGATTCAGTCAATAACTGCTATTGTCTTTCCTCCACTTATGCACTGCCTTGCCCCGGTCTAATAAAAAAAATGCCAATCGACTACCCTGAAGTTTTTTTGTTTCAATCTGACAAAATGGTTGAGGGATATAAATACTTTTGTCATCTGCAGCCCAGTTGAGTGTGTATCCCATCTTTTTTCAGTGACAGTGAAACAGACTCCCTCATAGTAACATTTCCCATGTCTGAAAAAGGCCGGGGCATCCGGCGTCATGGAAAGAATTTACCAGATTTGATGAGAGATCATCAACAAGCTGCATAATATCCTGGAAAGGAAATGACGGCAGTACGCTTTTGCGTGCTTGCGAAGAGAATTGTTTTTCTTCTGTTAACATGAACTCTGTTAATCTGATTCAAAAGAAAAACGTCACCTTTCTAAGAAAAAAAACACCTACAGCAACTGTTACGTTTTTTTATATTAGCTTTCCTGCTTAAAAGTTTCAAATTAGTCAGAAACCTCACTTCCCAGATCCAGCATGAATAATCGGCCATTACAGGTGATTAAGGCCACATGTATACATGTTCACATATGAAAACCTGCATGTCTGTTTCTACTTACAAGCTTTACGGGTGATTGTTTTTTCAAGCGTGCTCTACTGATATAGTCTGTCTGCCAGAAGTGGCCCAATCTCCAGTAGATTGTCTCACTGTTTCTCTTGTGCAAGAATATCAGGGCGGATTGTTAAACTCTGTTGTGGGAATTTTCCTTTAACAAAGAGTGAGGGGAAAACTGTTTCAAGAGCCAGAGAAAGCATATATTCTCAATCAGAATTTATTCGAAGGCTCTACAGCGTTCGAAGCCTCTGCTCACTGATCGCAGTCAGGAGAAAGACCCTCGAGCAGAACACAGTTTACACTTTTATAGGGAGAGTTTCACTCCATTCACATAGTTTGATCATCTACTTGGCTACAGAACAGACAGCAGACAGCGAGCGCACGTCTTCTTTCACTGGGAGCCATGATGAAGATGAAGAAACAATTCAATGACTTAATTGTAATGCTAAGGCCAGAGAAACTAAACTCCTTCAGGAGTCTTTTTCATGAGCTCATGCATCACACAAGAACCATAATACTGCTATGCATAGATTCAGCTAATAATCATAGTAACCTTAAAATTTTCCCACTACACCTCAGATTGTCTTTCTTGAAGTCTCGGATTTCAAAAGATAAAGAAATGTATGCCTGAGCACTATTAGCAATATTATAAGTTTTTATAAGTTTCCAAAGTGCCAATCTTTAAACACGAATGGCGCTGTGCCATGTAGAGTTCAGTTTAAACCAGTTGAGCTCATTACACTACAATTCAATGGTCATATTTAGTACAGCCAGTACAGCATCACAGTCAAACTCAGTTGATCAATCAATCGATCCCACCAAAACAAAATTCATCCAGCCACTAACATTCAGTCACTGACTTAGAAGTTATCCATCATGGATGCAGGTGGTGACAGTGGAAAGGAAGCAGTCTTTTGTAACAGAGAGAAACCTGCAGCATAAACAGTCTTAGACTGACTGGCCACATTCAGTGACTGGCTTGTAGCTGAGAGAAAAAGAAGCAGTCATAGAAAATACAGTAAATGCATTGGCTTTGGGCCACACGAGCTTTCCTTTGTGAAACGGATAAAGAGTGGCAGTGGCAGCAACAGCACTAGCAACTGGCTCTACCCAGAAAATTGACAAAGCTAAACACGGAGCCACTCAGGCAGGTGTGCTTCCTACGGTGACGAAAAACAAAGAAAACACATTTTTCTCGTTGACTCTGTCCAGGAAGAATGCGCAAAACCCACAGAGTGCTTGAGCCAGGTACAATTTCTATGGGAAAGAAATAACAACGTTAACAACAATGATGATAGCTTTTACTGTTTCAAACTTTTAACACATTCTTTATATTTTTAGTTGACTTGGTTGAAAAATAAAAGTAAAATGTGTTTGCAAGTGGAATCTATGTACACATTTGTGTTTGTTTCCATCATTTTATGGTGCAGACGGTTAGAGGACATGACCTAAATCTGTGTGTCTACTTCTAGAAGCGCAGGAAGTGAGAACCAAATAAAACAGGTCAAGACACACACATGCCCACACCCGCACACACACACACACACACCCACACACACACACACACACACGCCTGCACGCCACGCCCCCTCGCCCCCAACACACACGATTAAACAGTAACGATGAGAACCCAAGGAACTTTTGAGGAAGCGAAACCTACTGTAGGTGTTAACTGTGGCCTCTATTTCATTTCCTCTGTTCTTCTTTGAATTTTTTTTAGGGAAAAGGTATTTTGTTCATTTTTAATGTTTAAAATGATATTAATATATGTACATGCATCTACTTATTTCCTTTGAAAATGGACATAAATGAACTAACTCTTTTCAGCGCGTTGCTGGTCTGTTTCCTTCACACATCAGGAGAAGTGGCATTTTCGCCATTTCATTTCCTGAAAACTAACGAGACGTATTCTGTTCACTGCTAAAACTGACAAGGTGCGTCAAGGGTAACGGACTGACAAAGCAAACTAAAATGGGACTAAAGTCCAGGAGAATGACGATATGTTTACACTGCGGGCTGTATAAAACAGGACAAAGACAGGAAACTGAGCCAGTGGTGTTTGTGTCAGGGTTATTCAGGTTATTGTAGTTCATTGGTAATTTAGGTGCCATACAGTTGAATTCCTTGCACCTTTCAAAGCATTCTGACACACCTCTCAGCTACAACAACATAACTAACAAGCAGCATCTGTACTGTGATTTAATCTAAAAGAGCTAAAAATTTAAGAAGAGAAGCTTGACCTTAGATTACTGATCTACAGCTCAGTGTGTCACAGTAATGTCGGGTCTGATGAGATATTTGCTTTCTGTCCTCAGTCTCTAATTTACTAGCTGCATATAAAGCAATGACAAAACCAAAGCGACTTGTGGAAACCGGAATCACTGGAAACCATCATAATGGCTATTCTCGGCTATGAATGGCTATTCATAATGGCTGCAGTCTAACGGTCGGATAAAATGTTGTTGGTAAGGGATGAGTTTATAGGATGAGATAGATTCTGGAGGAATGGACACTTTTAAGATGTGCCAAATGTTTCTGAGTCATTCCCATTTGTTAAAACCAAATTTATGCGGTCAGGAATGCGCAAGAGAACAAGTGAAAAGTACTGAAGTAATGTAACTTCAGAAATCCCCAACAATTACGGCTGCCAATCTCCAGCGACACGTTGGCACTTGTTGCATTTGGAGTGACGTGTAGTGTAAGCTGCTTAATCAAATATCAGCTTACACCATAAATATACTTTTAGGTTCTACAATAAAAGTGGAATAATTTCTGATTCTGTTTTTAATTTCTAATAGAAAAAATACGGCAATGCGACCAAAAGATCAATGCTGAGTGACCACTACAGGGCAGACGCGCAAATGTATTTGCGGGTGCTAAATGTATTTGCAAAGCTGAGCAGCATGAGATTCTCATGCTGAAAAAAAATGGAGTGACAGATCTGCGCCAAAACTTGGTCTCCTAAGCAACCGGTTTCTTTCTGCATTGTGTTTTGCTCTCAATTAATAAAGGATTTGTGCAACAAATCCAGGAATCCAGTGGCAAAGAAGTGGAAGGAAAACAGTTATATATATATATAAAGAAAATGCAGAGAAGATTGCAAAAAATTACACTTTGAATTGCTTTGGAGTTATAAAAATCTGCACTCCAGTACAGCACCAGTAGAGAAGAAGCATTTTACTACTGATGAGATGATGAGGTGCAGCAAAGAAGATAAGCAGAGCGCCTTTGCTGTGGCCAAATTTAAGGACAGACAGACAGACAGACAGACAGAGCCTCCGAACAGGTTAATGTTTCACCCGTTTTGGGCTTTTGGCAGCTTCACACGGCCTGCACGTACTCTGTGAGCCGCGTGGAGCTGTCAGCTGATAAAAGTGAGGGCTTTTGGTCAAAAGGGCCTTATCTTTGCAAATTGATTTTAGAAAAGAGAAGGGATGGCGAAGTCACAGTGGAACCATTTCATCAGTATTTAGCTCTCAAAGCGATCAGTTTTCTTCATTTAGACCATCTAGAACACAGGTGTCAAACTCCAGTCCTCAAGGGCCGGTGTCCTGCGACTTTTAGATGTGCCTCTGCTGCACCACACCTGAATAGAATAATTAGGTCATTAGCAAGGCTCTGGAGAACTGATCTACACAAGGAGGAGGTAATTAAGTCATTTAATTCCAGCGTTTTGTACCTGTGGCACATCTAAAACCTGTAGGTCTGCGGCCCTCGAGGCCTGGAGTTTGAGACACCTGGCCTAGAGCTTTGGTCGTCATGAGGATGACCTACAGCGTCGGAGAGTGAGTACAGAGAAATATCACAAAGCTGTGACAAATGTGATTGGTTTTGATTGTGGTAGTTTATTTATTTATTTATTTTTGGTCTTAACTTTGAATAACGGCGTTCTATTTTCTTTAGCTTGTTAGAAATGTGCATGCGTCCAAACTGAACCTCATCACAGACACAGTGGAGCCTTCAGGAGTTGCTTCTGTTTTTGTTTGACATGTGGACAAATGACATAAGTTTGTCTCTGACAGTCAAAACAAACATAAAATTCAAATTTAGGCGTCAGTGCTGGTTGATGTCAAACACAACAAGCCTTTCACTCTTCCCAGGTTTTAACGAAGACTCAGTAAGTTGCAAAAGAATCCTGTTCTTCGGTTCTTTGATTCGTTTCTTTTTAATTGTTACAATTTTCACAGGGGACATAACAAAATAGCCTTAAGGAGAAAAATGGCATTTTCTTGAAGTGAACTCAGAGGATCCTTTTTACTGCGATGTAAATCTGCATTCATCTTTACTTTGATGCCTTGTAATAAAGTCCTGCACAACCATTTGGGAGTTTGCTTTCATACCTCCCAAGGAAGTAGAATCTACATGTGGATTTTTGGTTTTTTTTAGATTAAATGCCACTATCAACACAGTGGCAACATCATATTGTAGGAAGCTTTATATATATATATATATATATATATATATATATATATATATATATATATATAAGGGACAGGATAGCAGGCTAGCATTATTAGGAAAATGAATGCAGCCAAATAAAGGGGAAACATTTGAAAAAGTTGTCCAGAACTTCAGGCTCATCCAGAGTTTCACCTTTGGGCAAGACCACAACCCTGAACGTGTAGCCGGAGCTGCAGCAGAATGGTCTATATCAAGTAAATCCTGAAAACCGTGGACGTTTTCTTTTCACTTTGTGTGTTACTCTAACGCATGCAGCATATGAATTAGAGTAACGCATATGCGTTACTCTAACGCATAAATGCTATAAATTGTATTTTTACAATTTATAGCATTTTATATTTTATTTTTATCTACAACTACTACTCAGTGGTAGTTGTTATTGTTTCTTGTCTCTATGCTGTAACTGCGAAGTAATTTCCCTGCTGGGATGAATAAAGTACTTCTATTCTATTCTATATTACAACATTGACAAAAATGCAAAAAAAAAAGCCAATGTCTATGAAAACAAGAAAAGCGCCATATTGTTTGTTTATTTAAGCCTCAAAAACAAACACTGTCTTTGCAGCCACAGAACAAATGTACCCTTTTCCATGAGTAATTTTCATTATATTTGCATTTTTTTTGCACGCAGGGCTAGTCATTCTCTACACCTTCTTTGTGGAATGGTCACCAGAAAAAAACTACCCAACAGGCAGCAGGACAGCCGTCGTCCTGCGGCGGGCAAAGTCTTTGTTGTCATCAGCAAACTCTTCAGCAACCCCGTCAACAAGCTCAAAACTGCAAAACTCCGGAAGGCACGCTCTAATCCAGGCTCGGTGTGCTTCTCCAAAAAACCTCATGCGTTTCTTGAGAAAACCTGACCTCCCCTCCCTTTTACTGTAACTCGAAGAAGCATGGAGCCTGGCTGTTGTCCCTGGGGTTGTGGGAAATGCCACATTCCTTATATGGGCATCCCATGTGTTCCCTCTCTCCATATCCCAGAAGCAGGCGCGGCCTTCCCATCAGCACTGGAATCAACGATCATTTGCAGAACACACCGACCGGGGAGCTTGAGTTTCCCCACTAATTAAAGTGAAGCAGTCCCATTTTTTTTTTTAAAGTAATCGTGGACAGTTGCTTCTAGAGGGCATGCGGTACATGCGGAGCGACAGAGTTCAGAATAACACAGAGAAATCAGGAGTTATTGGGAAAAGGCAGGAAAATATCTGCACGCTTTATGCTGTCAGTGACTGTGTGGAGCTGTATGTGGAAGTGAGATTAACTTTATTTGCTCAAGAGAGTGGGAATCGTTACGAAACAAATAGACTTTGCACAGTTCGCTTCAAAGACACCGAGATAAGACATTTTGAAAGCAAAATGAGCACATGCAAGAACAGACACAAGTAAAAAGAAGTTACATAGGGTGACCATATTTTCATTTGGGAAAACCAGGACACTTTGGAGCGCGGGGGGGGGGGGGGGGGGGGGGGGGGGGAGTCTCTGTTCCCATGCATAGAGATGTCTGTGGCATGCACTCACTTAACATAGGCCTACGTAATCCTACAATAACATGATATTTACAGTTGGTTTATTAAAAATGCTTTTCAGTAAAAGTCAACAGCAATAACTCCAATAACAAATGATAATTTTATTCAAAATGTATTTATTAAAAAATGCTTAACAATTCCTGTAATGAATGAATAGCACCACAAAATGGGATGTCTTTGAGCGCTTCGTGCGCCACTTCAACAGAATGAGGTGCCTGAACACCATCAACAATAGCCTCGGTCTTAGTTCGGGCACAACTAAACTTTTTGGCAGTGTCTGAATCGGGGAGGATCTTTTTCAACAATGAACTCGTGCAGTCCATAGATCGATAACTGTCGTGATGTTTCACTGTGTGGAATGACCATGCAGCCTCCGCTGCATTCACTGCATCCTCGTTCCCTGGTTTGACAAAGTACTGTGTGATCGAGCTAGCACTACTCTCACCTCGGACAGCTGTTTTGTGTTTCTCGGTGTCCAGGTGGCTTTTCAGATCCCTTGCACCTCCATTGGATACCGAGACATATGTGCCTGCTTTGCACACTGTGCACAAGGCCTCCCATTTGTCTCGACCCGGTCTGAAAGCGGGGAAACTCTTTTGTAAATCGTCGGTAAACATACATTTGCGCTTTGGCATGTTGTTGGCGTACTGACAGCCACGCTATCTATCTTCTGATTAAGAACAGGGCTGCCCGCACTGACGCGGCTCAGGGATTATGTCACACGCAGCGCCGTGCGCAGTGCCCTAGTGCCTGTAAATTTAATGGTCCAATGAAGGTAATTTAAAAAACAGGACATTTCCTCACTTTCTAAAAAAAACCCGGGACGCCCGGGACAGGACGTGAAATACGGACATGTCCCGGGAAATACGCTTGGTCACCCTAAGTTACATTTTATTTTTAGCAACTTGTTGCATCCTTGTGCATCCCTGTTGCCGATCATCACAGCGGCGGAATCCAAGCGCAGCTTGAGTTTGTGCAGCTCGGTGCAGTCTGAGCTGGAGAGCGATGAGTCCCTGGAGCCTGAACACACACTGCCTGTCCTGACACACCACAGCCAGCTGCTGGGCGAAGATCACCTGCTCAAGGTAACCCACTGCTCCTGTCAGAGAGGCAGGCCCCAAGTGAGACATCCAAGGGCGTTATCTCATCAGAAACTGATGATTTCCCCACAGCTTGCTTCTCACATGCCTCCAAAGACCCAGGGGTATCCATGGCAACTGGTGTACAGTACCTCCATCCATGGGACAAGCCTGCAGACGCTCTATAGCAGTGGTGCCCACAGTTGGACCTCAAAGGCCTGCATCCTGCATGTTTTAGTTCTCTCCCTGGTGGTAGTAACAACCTTCTCAGCATGTCAATGTTCTTCTTAGGCCTGCTAATGAGCCATCATTTGATCCAGGTGTGTTAAACCAGGGAGAGAACCAAAACATGCAGGATGCCGGCCCTCGAGGACCGACTTTGGACACCCCTGCTCTATAGGAACACAGCTAACCTGGACAGCCCAGCGCTGCTGGTCGTCAAAGACATGTTCACAAAGGTTTGCATCTGGATCTGACAGGTTCCCAACAAGCCAAAACACCAATTAACAAACTGATGTTGTTGTTGTTGTTGTTGTTATTTTCAGGTGTTTGGGGCTTTTTGCTCAGATCCGTTCAGTCAGTAAATATTTCTACGGCACAGGCCAGACCTTCTTGTTCAGCTTCGGTCCTGATTTCCAGGTAGGAGGTTGGGGGAGCTTTTATTTTCAGAGACGTCTCTGAATGTAGCATTAGTAATAATTAAAGTTCACACTTTCAATTGCCATTCTTAACATGAACCTGTTAGAGAAACATAAATATGTGAGACCACTACCACTAATTGGATGGACACCTGGGTACTTTTATCGATGTCAGCCAAAGATATAGGTTGAAGAAGGACATAACAAAAACGATTTAAAGCTAAAACTGTTAATATCTTTTATTTGTGTTTTCTTTAGCAATACAAGTGGAGTGGAGAGAACTCCTACTCTGTGAGTGGCAGCAGGGAACCTCTGCAGATTGGTGGAGGAGGGTAGACTCTGTTCCTGTTCTTAAAATGCGCTGCAATATATTTCAAAGATTCTTCTTCTAAATGTATATGTTTTCTCTCTTTTAGGGGCGGATTTGCCCTCCGGCTGGACGCAGATTTGTGCCGCGGTGCGAGCTTTTCCTTCCCCACCTTAACGCTCCTCTGTCCACGCACGAGGACTTCACTGTTCTGGACATCGAAGTTTGGACCGTGCAGGGACTGAATGGCAGCGTCAAGCAAACGAGGTTTCTTCTCTGAGGCTGCGACGCCTCAAAACCCAACCAGAGTGGAGCATCAGCTCTCTCCACTGCACCTGCATGAGAGCATCCCACATGCTGCACAAAGCCTAAGAGACTGGTTCTGCGGACCGGTTCTGCGAGTTCGTATTCCGGTCGGTTGAAATGCGACTCCTAGAGACTAGAGGAAACATGAAAAGCTCATTGCGAAACTGGCGGAGGAGCCGTTTTAAAGCTTTGTCCTGTTGTGGCCAGCTTTGATTGTGTCACGCAACACGAGGTGTCTTGTGAAAGTCTTTTAACGTTTTCTATTTATTTTCACTTAACGGGAATGACTTCATTACTCGTAGGTTTAAAATGCACTTGCAGGGGGAGAACAGTTGCAGAACAGTATTTGCTTGTGGCCTTAAGTGAAGTGATTAATTTTATGGTGCAGACACAGTAATAGGAGAGGAGGTAAATCTGTGCATCTGCGCTAAATCAGTGAAAAAAAACCCAAAAAGCACAATAAAACTGTTATGACTAGAGACTGAGGCATAAAACTGAAGAGTTAACGGCCACTGCTCTTCTCCTAAATGCCCTTTGTTCGTTTAAGGATTTCTTTTAGGGAAATACGTATCTTGCACATTTTTGCAATGTTTTAATTTTTAAATACATGTGTGTACATCTATTTTTTTCTTTCTTTTTTAAAAATGCACTTAAGCAAGCAAGCTCTTTCGAGTGTCTTTCTGGTTGTTTTTACTTGAATGTGTACATGTCAGGTGAGGTGGTGCTGACACTGTCACTGTTAAAGTCTAAATAAATGAAAACATAATTTTATTTACTGTTAAGGCTAAGTGTATCTTTGTATTTTTTATTATCATACCTCAACAAAAACAAAACATTAAAAAAAAAATAAAATAAAATTACCACGTAGAAGGTGTGATGTGCATCACTCTAGCTTTGAACTGCCAAAGTGTAATGGACAGACAAAGCTAAAATGGAACCAAAAGACAGAGTGTCATTTAGATTTGCGTGTTTGAACTGGAGATTTTATAAAGCAGGACATCGGCGGGACAGAAACCTGTAGCATGGTTTGTGTTTGTGTCCTGATGAGCTCAGATGTTTGGGCAAGAGAACTCTGCATCTGGCATCAACTTTGGGATCTGAATATGAAAAAAATGTTGTATTTTTCAGCCAATTATTATGCAAAAGCATGTTTCTCAAAGCTAATTTGCTTGTACATATCCCCCCCTGCTGGTCAAAGACAGTTTAGCAGCACCATTTCTTAGTAAAACTCTCTTTTCTAAAATAAATCATTTCACTCAGAAATGTTTGCAACATTTCAGCCGAAGAAATAATAATAATAATAATAGCAACACCCCAGTCAAGGAAATCATATCATATTTCAGAATGCACCACATGTTTTTTTCTCTCTCCACAGTTTAAACTTATAGTTTCTATTTTTCTGTGTATAATGAGTATGTAACATGACCAACCAATAGTATCTGGCAAATATCTTTCAATAATAATAATAATAAAGACATTAGGTCTCAGACAGCTGTCTGTTCTATTTCAAAACATAATATTGTTTTAGTTGTGCTCTAGTTCAGAGGAATTACCTTATTGAGATAGGTCACAGGGTTTCTGATAGTTTCCATGAATAACATTGAAGAATCTCTAAGAAAACTTATGATTTTAGACTTAAATCATTTATACAAGATAAATGAAGGAGACTCTGTTAAGCTTTAAAAAAGCTATTGTTTGTGGGTTTTAGTTTGCTTCTAAAACCAATGGATGAGCAAATGTAACACAATGCAATAAATGAATTGAAGCACACTATCCCTCCTACAGTAGTTATTGGTTTAATTGAAGACTTTTACTTTTACAGCCCTAAATTGAGATAATTAAGAGATGCTTTTATTTGTTTTAAGACGGTGCAGAGAAACCCTGCACCGCATCAAAATGTTACCGCTGAGACAATTAACATCCCAAAATGCACCTACGAACAAGTTTTCCACTCTGACCTGCTGCTTGTGTGAGCGTATCCACAATATACAGCTGTCTGCTCATTAATCACGCCAGAACTCGAACGTCTCCATGAATCAGGCGAGGTTTAGGTTAAGTCATCAATGACGTTACCCTCAGAAAACGACAGACAAGACTTGACAGACGCATCATTAATCGCTTTCAAGTGGTGGCCGTCTCTCTATTTTTTTTTTCTCTTTCCCTTCTTGTCTGTTCTGGCAGGAACACGCCGGGGGTTTTTCATCCATCCTTTGTCTGTTCCCAGTTGCCAGTTCATCACAGGGCAACTCTGGACAAAACAATGGATGCACACATAGACTTACACAATTTAGAGTAACCAGCTGACCTAACAGTCCTGTTTTTGGAAGCTGGATGAGAAGCTAGACATGCACTGAGGAACAGGCAACTTCATGAAGAAAGAAACCAGGCCAGTATTTGAACCCAGATGCTTCCGGCTGCAAGACAACACTGTGAGCAACTCGTCCACCATGGAGCAACTTCAGGGTTTTATTTCTCCAGTCAAACACTAAATATACAACAACGCAACAATGTGGGAAAGCAGAGGCAGCCTTCAGTCCTTGAGTCTACTTATGGGAAAACGAAATGATTATAAGAAGTATTGAGTCACTCTACAGCAGAACAAGGGCGATTCATAACCCTGGCAGATTTGGATGTGAAGTATATACAGTATATATATATATATATATATATATATATATATATATATATATATATATATATATATATATATATATATATATATATATATTTTTTTTTTACCTGGTGAAGAAATTTGTTAGACAGACTTCACAAAGTCATGCCACCTATGGAGGGTTAGTTATAATAGATTTATGAAGTAGTAAATGGTATGTTAAAATCAAAATCGTAGCAACAAAGTGCAACTAAATATTTTTCCAGCATTGTTATCCGTTATCTTCACTGCAAACATATTTCTGATTTATGAGAAATTATTCAGCCCAATTTTTTAAATATCATTTTTAGTGCTACTGACAAAACTGTACTTAGGGATGCTTCAGTTAGCATTTACAGTTTTTTGTCAAAGGTTTTTGTTTCCTGATTAAATGATCAGAACCAGATATGGCCCTCTCCACTTCATTCAAAACATTTTCAAAATAACTAATGCCATTTGCCTCTTTGGAGACTATGATCTAATATCAAAAGGAACAGCTGTTGATATTATTGTCCCAGTTTAAATATGTGTATAACTGCATATTAAACATATTTAGTTACATTTTTGCTTCTTTTATACACAAGGATATAAAATAGAAAGGCAAGCACGGACTTTAAACAACAACAACAACAACAACAATATTTTCAGGCCAAACAGAAACGTATAAAATCATTTTCCCCGTTCAGTTTTCACAGTCGCGCATGCGCAGCGGAAAACCTGTCAAAGTTCTGTTCCTGTTCACATCTGAGGAGAGGATAAAAAAAATATACATAATTCAGTTATTTGTCATTTTTGTTAAACTTTTAAGGTGACGGTTAAGTTAAGACGCTATTGCGCTAGAATAAATATATTTACGTGTACATAAAGAACAGAGGCTGAATCCAGAGTCGAGCATCTGGGATCGACTTCTCTGGTCTTAGTACTGACAATTCATGTTGCCCAGCAATGGCCGAGGGTCAGACTTCTTCTCAGCCTGTCTCAACAGGCACAGACCGAGCCAGCGGTGTACCAGCGGAGGGTTATAACAACAAGTGTGTTTTCTGCAGGATTGCAAACAATGAAATGGACACGGAGCTTCTCCACAGAGTGAGAATCTTTTTCTTCCTGTTTTGTGTGTGGATGTCAGTCAGCTAGCTTTAGCTTGTTTTTGTTAACAGACTCTCATAGCAACGGATTTAGCTCTTGTCAGACATGGACAGGGAAGACGTGGCTGGTATTTAAGCTTCCTTTCAGATATTTTAGTCGACTATATCTTGCAGAACAGTGAGCCTATAGTGCAGTAATTGTTGTGTTAATGGTCCATCATGTGGGTAAGGTGTGTCTCGCATCCCGTCTGGTCAAAACAGGGTTCCTGTTTCAAGTCAAAACGTTCACGCAGTAAAAGGCTGTGGTGAAATTTCTCCCTTTTCTAGACTCAAATGTTCAGAATTCTCAGGATCTTTTAGTCCGAGTACACAAAGACAGAGTCACTGTTCATTTTAAGCAGGAGATGAACAATGGATGGGTGAATAATGGATAAACAGGAATATAGATCGATGGATAATGGACTAATGGATTGAATAATGGATAGAGTGATGATTATCTGACTGCAGATGGATGGTGGACAGAGAGATGGATAGATACGGGATGGATGTACTATTGAAAAGCTGAATTCTAGGTTAATGAATTGATGAACAGGTGGAGGGACAATAGAAGAGAATATCATTTATTGATCTCCAAGGGGGAAATTGCTTAATAAAGCGATGATAACTTAGCAGACTGATAAAGGATGAATACACATTGAACATTTAACAGTCATTTTTACATGTAGCCTACATGTAGACTACATTTCTACATGTAGAAAATGTAATTCTAGGAAATTACATTTTCCACGCTGCGTTTTCTGTTTCTATCCTTATCCAGACGTGGAAGATACTTCCATCGAAATCCGTACATTTCTGAATATTTCCAGCCTTCAAAGGAACCAGCCTCATGTGGACACAGAGCAACATGTGGCTTATTATAAACCACAGACTGGTAACTTCAGGTTTTTGTGAAATAAATGTGTTGCAGGATGAAGATATTTGCTGTTTCAGGGACATTAAACCCTCAGCTCCACATCATTACCTGGTTGTCCCAACCAAACATGTTGGAAACTGTAAATCACTCAACATACAACATGTGCCTTTAGGTAAGGTCACTCATTTGTGTATTATTATTTTTTTTCCTGCACATACGGTCAACAAGCTAAATTCTCCTCCTGTTGTTTCTAGTGAAGCAAATGGTTGACGTCGGGAAGGATGTTTTGCAAAAACACAACGTGACCGATCTCACTGATGTCAGGTTAGCAACATTCAGTATCGCACGCCAGTAAATTTAGAGGATCGTCTTTTGACGAGTGACGTATGTTGATGTGCAGCAGATGTAACAGTAAATACTTCACATGTTTCCTGTGCAGGTTCGGCTTCCATTGGCCACCGTTCTGTTCCGTCTCACATTTACACCTTCATGTTCTGGCACCAGTCAGTCAAATGGGCTTCATGTCGCGCCTCATCTACAGACTCAACTCCTACTGGTTTGTCACGGTAAGTTTTAGAAAAACTTTGAATTTAGGTTTGTTAAAAATGAGTGCTTTACCCGGGGCTTCTGTCATCAGAGATGTGGAATATGTATTTCTTGCTGTTTTTATTTTAAATGGAAACAACAAGATTGATCCCAACTATTTTCTCTCTCTTTGGTCAGTTTTGAAATCACAACTTTCTTCTGTCAAATCCTCAATATCTTATTTAATTACTGATGCTACCCTACAGATTTAGAGTAGGTAGCCTAACGTTTTTAGCATTTCAATTATAGGAAGACAATCTGGTCGTTAGTTTATTTGCATATATTGCATCACAGAGTTGTTTGCATTTAGAGTGTGTGAGTGTAGTGGGTGGGGTGCTGCATTTGTTGGTATCTGTAGTGTAGCTGTCACTATACTTTATTCATGTTGGGTAAGAACAAAAAAGAAGAAAAACGCCTAAACAGCTAACATCTTCTTTCATTGTCGAATGTTTTGCAGGCAGATCAGCTGATTGAGCTCCTCAACTCTAAAGTAGAGACACATTGAACTCCGTATCCATTTTATTCTTCAGTGAATTTTGATAAAGTGGCGTCAATCGTCCTTCCTGTAGCTGCCATGTTGGAGGATACAGGATCTATCGTTCTTTCTTGTTTGACAAAGGTTAAGGATAGTGTTTTATTTTAAACGTGTGTGATGCCCTGTAGGGCAAGTATTTCTCGGTTTCTTCACAATGTGCCACAAAGATGCCCCAGGAAGGGTGGGGTATCAAAGCTCTCTGTTAGCTCGTCATCTTAGAGAAAACCAATGGCTATGGACCAATTAGCATTTTTCTGATTTGATCAAAACTGAAAGATGATTTGATTTTAAAATGCAACTGTAGAACAAAACTAATCAACATCAACAGAATCTGTCATTTCATAGGGCCTGCATTGTGAAGCTGAGGTTATGCATGTGAACAAAAATATATCAAATTGAACATTTATCCACTGAGTATATGAGCTGTGCCGCCTGTTTTACATGTGTAATCCTCAAAACGTTACTTTGTTTGTTCAGGTACTGTACAACATGATCATAAGAAGCACTGCGACGCAGTTAATGCACTAAAGATACTTAAAATGATTGTAATGTGTAAAAAGAAAACTAAAACATTGCTTATAGGTGGTATGTGCGAAAGATGTACATTAATACTGACTACCAGTTTGTGAAAGTCTGCTTTACCTCAAACAAAACCATATTTACAGAATACACATAATTCAAAATTAAAAAGCAACAACACTAATTTTATGGCAGACTTGTGTTTTTTTTTTTTTTGAAAGTGTGTGATTCCATTCAGCTGATCAGTTTAGAAGCTTTTAAATTCAGAAGCCATCCATCTTTAATCAGTTTTATCAAATGTCAGGGCATTGTCATCCTTTATTGCTGCGTATGAACTGAATGTAAATTTGTGGGCACTAGAGCATGTTTTGTACAACCAATATGCACTTTGAATCATTAATTTAGAATAAACAATGTTGCTTCTAAGGGGTTGTTTGTGGTCTTCATTAGTCCTCATTCTTTCTCGTAACTCAACCCGTTCAGCCAGTCGGAGCTTTGAGGATCTGAAATCATATAAGTTATTATCCCATGGCCTCTATTGTCAAACGTTTCCCTGATGTGTACATACTGGTTAACCACGTCTTGAAAATGTTTATTGAATTGCATGGTTATAACTAAAAAGTGCATCCAGTTGTGGCCAAAAGTTTTGAGAGGGATAGCTTATTTTTTGTTTGTTTTTTCACAAACGTTATTGTGTCAGTCTTTGCATTGGTTTTACGTTGCTGTGCGGCGTGATCACTCAACTCAATACGAAATTAATTATGATTAACTCAATTCATAAAAGTCTGTTTTACTCTGTGCTGTAGCCCTGATACAAAATGACATTCCAACACCAATTTAGATGTTTGTGTTATGCGGACAGGACGGAAAATATGTGCTCTCATATCGCTTTGCATCACAAAGGCAAGGATGGCGCTGCTAATAAGATTCCACCCAAATTGTTAAAAGTCTAAGAGATCAAGTTGCCACCCAGAGCACAACTCGTTTTAGGAACGGCAGTGGACAGCATTTTGGCTGCTGCTGTGATGTAAAGTAGATGTCCAATTCTGCAGGAATTGGACAGTAATTCCTGCAGGAAATGCGAGGATTAAGCTACAGAAGATTGGGGGTAAGGTTAACTTTGGCACACGAAGTCCTCCTACTTTTATCCTTATGCGAATCTATTGGTGCTTTATAAACTTGATGTATCTCTTTATAAAAGCCTTTAAAAGTTCAGAATTTTATATCAATATGTTACAGAGCTATAGTAGCTGGCAGAAAAGATCTAGACAACAATGAATCAGTATTGATTTGCATTTCAAATATGATCAAAACATTTGACCATATTTGTACAGTTTCTTAAATAAAGTCAAATTCGCTAGTGTCACATTTTTAAAGTAGTGCTTTTATTTCACTGTACATCTTACTGTGGTTAAGGTACAAAAAATGACAGTGCAACTACAAAGCACCTCTGTAATAAACACATATTGCGAGGCTCTGGTCCAAGTCGGATCAGGTTCATCCTATAGCACCAGGCTGTCTGTCAGCGGCAGGCTTTGTGTTCACCTTTGGTTCAGGCCCATCTACCTCTCTGACTTTAGATACTCGCTCATGCACTTTCAGTGCATCATAAAGCCGTGGACTTCAATGCGGCCGGGTTTGTATGGTTCTTTTCATACACTTATGGGCTTACAGCAGCAAGCAACATCTTGAAGAGTGGATTATTTAACATCAAAGTTGTTTTAATCGCCAGATGTAGTACAGTAAAATACAGCAGTGGGGACAGGGAGCGCATCCTCAGTTCTTTTAGAGAGGAAATCTCATGCTAAGTGTCGAGCTTTGTGGCAGACGGGTGATGAGTTGGGCTTTTTCTGGAGGCCAGTGCACCCTTACACTGAATTGGCCATGAATTCACATCTACATTGTAACAATATAGAGTCAATTGTAAGATTAGATGAGAACAGATGAAGTTGGGCTCAAACTGAGTATTTTTCAGGACTGTGCAGTAAATCTACAACCGGATGGATGGAAGAGAAACAAAACACATCAAGATGTTTCAATGGCCTAGTCAAAGTCCAGACCCAACTAGACCAAACTGCTGTTGAGACTTGTAATCGTTTATGAAAAAAAATAAAATAAAATGTATTGGAAGGTTGGGCAAAATTTTTTCCTGAACAAACTATGAATTTATTCAAGAAAGAAAGGCGTGAAATTATTGCTGCACAATTTTCTTTTCCTCATAAATGCACGAACTATCAACCTTCACTACAGCGGATGACCTTTAATAAAAGTGTTTTAATCATGTTTGGGGAAGTCTTAATTTTTGGAAGCATCTGACCTTCACCGTGGTTGTGAACAGAAATACTGTCTTGTTCTCTTGAAATTATGTCGGAAATGTTGATGATAATTCTACCTGCTTGTGTCTTCACTTTGTGCTGATCTAAAACTACTTTTTAATACAAATCAGGAGGATTTGTAGAGGATTGTATTTTATTTTATTTTTTTGAAGTCACTCTGTCTCAACATGAATCAAGGCATCAACACAAATCCCAATAAGTGCTTATTCCAACAAAGTGATAATTACATGATTGTCCTTTCCTTGCCACAGCATCTCCCCCTCGAAGTCCACCAGTCCCTGTTTTCTGGCCCGTAAAAGAATTCCCACCAGCGTATTGGAAATGGCCACGTAATGCTCAAAAAGCTTCCCGAATTCAACCGTGATCCCTTTCCTGTGGCTGTCACGTCCGTCCCCGTCGTGCTCCCCGATGTCCCTTATCACCTCGCACAGCTTCTGGACCTCCCTGCTGATGTGTGTGTGAGCCTCCTTCCCACGTTTCTCAGTCAGGGACCCCTGCTGGGGTCTCCCGTAATCATCCTGTCCCCTCTGAAGGGCCACCACAGTCTGCCTGGTGTCATGACTGAAGGGGTTGAGCTTCTGGCTCTCCTGGTGCTCACTGGACCACTTCTGCCAGTTTTCCTTGAGGCCTTTGACAGAAACGTTGGGCATCGCTCTGTCATCGTCACTCCGAGCGGGAGCGTTGAGGTCGACCTCGGGTTTAAAGTTGCTCCTCTGGCTGTTGGTCCCCATTATTCACCCCCTTCATTTCTGAATACAAGAAGAAAAGGACTTTGCAGTGCTAGCCACATATTGCAACTATTACAAAGTGGCTTAGAGGCAACATTTTGGAGTTTCCATCGCAAAGCTCTGATCTCAAAGAAAATTTGTGGACAGTATTGAAAAGTGTGTGTGTGCCCATAGCTGGTGTAACCTGACTCAGCTGTTGTGTCAAGATGAATGGGTCCAGCAAACTATTGTGAGAAGGTTGTGGAAGGATAAACATGGCATAAAGTCTATGCAATGCTACCAAGTACTAAAAAATATACATGCATAATGCAAGTATGTAGACATCTGAATTTGTAAAATCTCGAGTATAAGTCTCATTATCCTGCCATTTAACAAATAGAAGAAAAAAAACGTTAAGCTAAATTTGTTGAAATGTGGTTAAATGACATAGATAGAGAGAAAAAAGTATTTTATTATTAATATTTTTAGTATCTTAATTTTAATGCCAATTATCACCGGAAGTCGCAATCTGTCCAGTTTCACGTGACATAGTAATACAATTCAATGCAAGAAGATCTAGTAGAAAAGAAACTACAACTACAATCTATGATTGATCGTACTTCCCTTTTTTTCTAACCAATAATTGCTTTGTTAACCTTTCAAAACTTCAGAGAGTTGATTATCCAACTTTCAGGTGACAGATTCGGATCTTACCTGACCGGCAGAAACCTTCCTGCATGCAGCCAAACTCCGGTACGTTCCGGTTCTTCACCTGATGTGGTTTATTAGGGCTGCAGTTTTGCTGACAGCCGCAGCACAGCGGATGCATCAGAGCCACACGCAAGCCCATCTGATGGACATCTGTCCTCACCAGTGGGGACGAGGACACTTCCGGGCAGCCAATCACAGACCGCCGTGAAAAAGCGTCTTATTTGTTGGTCATGAAATAGCTTAAAGCTGATTAAAGTACCGTGGAGAGGAGGGAATCTTTCCCTCCCCGTAAAGCAAGTAAAAGTTGCGTACATTTGATTTATAAGGTTCTTATTTAAATATAAATTAATTAATGTTAATTAATAAATGTTCCGAATTAGGTACACTGTTTATAATGGTACAAATTACTATAACCATTAAAACGTAGAGCTAAACCAGTAACTTCAACATATTAGAGAGTATATCATCAAAAACGGAGCGCACATAACCCTGCCTTTTATGGCTACATTGTCACCTCCAAGCGGCACCTTTGGTGCATGTTCCTGTTTCTAGCCGGACTTATTTTGAACCCGCACTAGCCATGGCCGCCTCCGGTAGCAAATCATGCCTCCAATATCTCTTCCATCTGGCTCATGACCATCTGGATTTTAGGTTACCGGTAACGATAAAACTAATTTCTTATTGTTTGTTTAGCTTCCGGTGATAATTTTTTTTTACAGGTAGTTGCTATATGACCCGCTCCACTCTGTTATATTATGGTATTATAATATGGTAGCTTAATGCTAATGTAACAGGAATGTTAGTACGTCTGAATGAATCGATACCCGCAGATTAAAGTTGCTGATTTAAGATAGAGTGGTTACAAAATAATAACACATTGAAATGTTTCTCTTCCGACCACTTTATTTGTGGATAATCCACTAATACTTGATCTTATAGTTTATTTCCATTCACATGTCTATAAATGTCTTTTTTTTTTTGCAACTTTACTTTTTAAATGATATGGACTAAGTTTCTTTTAAGGTAATGTAATTTTTTAAAAATAAAATAATCTCTAAAGCAGCTTTAAGGAACAATCCCTAAAGTTTCCCTGCTGTTCAGGGAACCCTCCTGAAGGGTTAAATGGTTCCAAAATGCATAATTTAATCTTAGGGAACCTAAAAGTTGCCCTCAACCTTTAAGATGTAATCTTTAAAGAAACCCCAAGAAAGTTTACCACACCTCTCACTATTTCTCAAATAAATAACGGATAAAAATCATAGAATATTTCCCCAGAGATAAAAGTTATTCAGAGTGGGCTTTGCAGCAGTTTAACAGAGCAATGCGGAAAAGTTCCCTGAAAGTTTTCTTCAACTTGTTTGATTTAAACCTTATAGGACATTTCCTGATGGTTGAACTTAATTTTCAATCTGTAGCCTTTAGAGAAGCCTTAGCAAGCATTCCTTAAGCATTTCTAGAAGGTTATGTGCAACATTTTCTGAAGTTTCAAGTTTTTTTTTATGTCATGATTTCTGTTAAATCAATGATGTCTTGACATGTTCTTCATTTATGCCCTGATTCTAATAGGAGATTAAGGCTCTGCTGGCTCTCCGACTGAAACCATTCCATCCCTGCGGAAACTTTAAAGAGCAGGTCAGAGGTCACCGTGTGCACTCTGATCTTTTTGTCTGACGTTTTGCAGGTCAACAGATGGTTGGGTGGGATTTAGATTAGAGCATCTTTTCATCGTCCTCACAGTCGGTGCGTTTCTATTCTGCTGTTTTTAGTCTCCTTTCTGGTGCTTGGACTGCTTGTCGGAGGAAGATGTTTGCACCGTGATGGCCAGATCTGTTTGTGCAAAGTAAGTGTGTGAGTTCTGCTCACAGAGATCTTTAATGAGAAAAAAAAAATGTTACCCCCCTGTCTTGTCCTCCAAGGTCTGCATTTGAGCTCTGGGGCCATGGACGAACACACAGTGAACTCAGGACATCCCTGTTAAACTACCCACCAGACAAAATGGTGAGTGAGCTGTGGTATAAATCACAGTTTACCCTTAGCAACTCTACTTCTGACCTCCTTTCTCCTCCTTGATTTCGCTACAGAGTCCGTACATGCAGAAAGGCTCTTCGTACAGAATAAATGTCTACACCTTCAATAAAACATTGTTGTTTGAGGACAGAATTAAAAAGATTGATGTGAGTATTTGTCTGAGAGTGGAGATGGATGGTTTACTTCCACATTCAAAGTATATTGTATATTGTATTAATGCCGTGTTTATCCTACTCTGCTCATTAGGCCATGGATTATCTTCCCTTTGAAGGCAACGTGAGCCTGAAGAACCCTCAGCACATCTTCTGTTTGTTGGAGGACTATGGCACCGACCCCAACAACATCCCTGAGTATCCAAACTACATCTACTTTGGCAGATGGGTGAGAAATAGAAACTTTGCAAAAATATTAGTTCTTCAACTGTTGCCTCATCACAACCGCAAACTTCAATGAAGGATTGTTTAGTGGAAGGGAAAGATGAATAGGTTTTTCACATTTTTACAGACGTGAATGGTATGACATATATTGGTGTTGAGCAATTACAGTCAAATATATTTAAGCTTGTGGTTGTAAAAAAATAAATAAATAAATAAAGAGAAATGGTGCTTGAAATGAATTTGGAAGGTGCTGTAGATTAATCTACCTTTTTTTGGTTTGCATTAACCTACGATAGGTGTTGATGTGATTTCATTTTCATACCTGCGCCTCAGATAGCAGACGGTCAGCGGGAACTGATTCGCTCCTACAGCGTGAAGAACAGACATTTCATCGGGAACACCAGCATGGACGCCGGCCTGTCGTTCATCATGGCCAACCACGCAATGGCCAAAGACAGCGACCTTGTTTTTGACCCATTTGTAGGCACAGGTAAGATCTCTGAAGCATGCAGCTGTGGACAGAGACTGCATCAGAAAATGCTTTTCACTGCCTCCCTCATTCGGTCGCAGGGAGCCTTTTGGTTGCGTGTTCTCATTTTGGAGCGTACGTGTGTGGAACAGACATCGATTACAACACTATTCACGGAAAAGGTACGGCTCTTCTCTCAGCTGCAGTTAGCGCGTCTTGTCTCTGTGGGGTTTTTAAAAAATATATATTTTACTGCTGTAGAAAATGTCCCGTTAGAAGCGCATTGACAGAGTCTTTTGTCTTGCACTCTAGGCCGGTCCAGTCGTAAAAACCAGAAATGGAGAGGACCCGATGAGAACATCCGAGCCAACCTCCGGCAGTACGGAAAAGAGGACATGTATGTGGACGTGATGGTGTCTGACGCGTCCAAGCCGGTGTGGAGGAACGCAGCTCTGTTTGACGCCATCATCACTGACCGTAGGTTCTTTGTTCAGTCGTTCGAAGATTGCAGAATTTTAGAAGTCGCTTAGTCCAGTTCAGAAGGAATAAGTTTAAACACAGCAAGTAGGAGGAAAAGTTTGATATCGCTGCTTATGACTTGTTTGCTTGGCACTTCCTTTAATTCATTGTGTGTTTCAGCTTTCACCAAAACAAATACTTGTGTATTTTTATTTATTGTTTTTTTTTTTTGAGAGGGTTGGCCTACACCGAAAGTTTCTTTTTATTTGACGATAAACACTCAAAAAAAGGATTAAAGTGGAAAATTCTTCAGACTCACAGTTAAGCATGGCAGAGCATGTGAGATGCTGCGGGCCTGATGTTTCTGCAGTGATATGTTGAGCATTTCAATTAAAAATAAAAATCTCGTAGCTTCCTACTGGAATCTGCGAATGGGTCGTGTTCTTTATTTCTAACACGAAGACATTGAGCTGTTTTACAATTATAACAGAGAATAGGTTTCACACCTGCTCTTTCTTGAGCTTCTAAAAAATATATATTTATTAATTTATGTAACTCTTTGCTTTCTTGTTGCTTAGTATGTTCCTTTTCATATGTTTTTTTTTTTTTTTTTTCAGCTCCATACGGGATTAGAGAGTCAACCAGAAGGACTGGCTCCCATAAGGACACCATTAAATCCCCTGATGGGCTGTAAGTTGCACTAAAATGCTATTATCCAAGGAAAAAAAAATTACTTTAACTTATTAGTTTTATGTACAAACAAATGCATTTCTTTTTAAAGTTTTCTGCATCAAGACTTAAACCCTCGTTCTCGCGAATCTCTTCCACAGATACGCAGAGTCCCACGTACCTGTCTCACAGGCGTACCACCTGAGTGACATCTTTACAGATCTGTTAAGCTTCTCCGCCCACCATCTTGTCTTGGGTGGGAGGCTTGTCTATTGGCTGCCTGTACACAGGCCAGAGTGAGTAACATACACGGTCTCATCTGCTAATAACAACACACAGCCAGTCCAGTTCCCAGGACAACCCTTTGGTCAAGAGAGATTGTACTGCTTGTTGAAAATCAGTGGTTAACAGATGGAAATAGAGCTTCCATGAAAATGCAACCACGTAAAAGCAAAATCAATTAAACTGTCTTTATTCATAGAACATCGTTTATACACAATGAGGGCAACAGAAACCTTTAAGAAAAAAAAAGCACAACAGGCATTGAAAAATTCAAAGAACAAATAGAAACTTTATGAGCTAATCCTGACAAGGGGGAAACGAATTATCAACTTTTTTAAGTGATGATACACTGCCTGGCCAAAAAAAAAGTCGCCACCAAAAAATGGTCACACTCTCTAATATTTTGTTGGACCGCCTGTAGCTTTAATTACAGCCCGCATTCGCTGTGGCATTGTTTCAATAAGCTTCTGCAGTGTCACAAGATTTATTTCCATCCAGTGTTGCATTAATCTTTCACCAAGATCTTGTATTGATGATGGGAGAGTCTGACCACTGCGCAAAGCCTTCTCCAGCACATCCCAAAGATTCTCAATGGGGTTAAGGTCTGGACTCTCTGGTGGCCAGTCCATGTGTGAAAAAGATGTCTCATGCTCTCTGAACCACTCTTTCACAATGTGAGCCCGATGAATCCTGGCATTGTCATCTTGGAATATGCCCGTTCCATTTGGGAAGACAAAATCCATTGATGGAATAACCTGGTCATTCAGTATATTCAGGTAGTCAGCTGACCTCATTCTTTGGGCACACAATGTTGCTGAACCTAGACCTGACCAACTGCAGCAACCCCAGATCATAGCACTGCCCCCACAGGCTTGTACAGTAGGCACTAGGCATGATGGGTGCATCACTTCACCTGCCTCTCTTCTTACCCTGATGCGCCCATCACTCTGGAACCGGGTAAATCTGGACTCATCAGACCACATGACCCTCTTCCATTCCTCCAGAGTCCAATCTTTATGCTCCCTAGCAAACTGAAGCCTTTTTTTCTGGTTAGCCTTACTGATTAGAGGTTTTCTTACGGCTACACAGCTGTTCAATCCCAACCCCTTGAGTTCCCTTCGCATTGTGCGTGTGGAAATGCTTTTGCGTTCACAATTAAACATACTCCTGAGTTCTGCTGTTGTTTTTCTTCGATTTGATTTGACCAAACATTTAAGTAATCGCCGATCACGATCATTCAGGATTTTTTTCCGACCACATTTCTTCCTGGAAGACGATGGTTCCCCACCATCCTTCCAGTTTCTAATGATGCGTAGGACAGTTCTTAACCCAATTCTAGTAGTTTCTGCAATCTCCTTAGATGTTTTCTCTGCTTGATGCATGCCAATGATTTGACCCTTCTTAAACAGACTAACGTCTTTTCCACGACCACAGGATGTGTCTTTTGCCATGGTTGTTTAAGAAATGAGGAGTTACTCATTGCATCAGCTGGGGTTAAATAACTTGTTGCCAGCTGAAAGATAATCGCCTATGCACTACTTATCCAATAGGAGGCTTGTACCTATTTGCTTAGTTAAATCCAGGTGGCGACTTTTTTTTTGGCCAGGCAGTGTATGAAGGAACTGTCAGTAGACGAAGACAAGTTTACAACATATAGCATCATACAAATGGTTTACAAAGAGAAACGAGTCACATTTAGCTTATTAGGTAAAGCATGACAGATTTTTTTTTATGATCAGATCATCTGTGCCCTTTAAACTATGTTGAGTATTTCTTCTTTAAGCCATCTTGAATTATTATTTTACCTTTACAAGCTCGTAAAAATGAAAATGTATCTCAAATGTTGTTTTGAAAAACAATAAAACCTGTTACCAGTAGGGGGCAGCCTCATACCATAAACCCGGACTGCTTGATTCTTGCTCGTTTTGTGCACAAAGTTTACATGAGCGCTTCACTTTACCGTTATGATAAAGTAGATGTCACAGAAGCACTAAAAATAAAGCTCTGTATCACAAAGAACTTTCCGTATGCTTTCTCTCTAGTTTTTCCCAGCATGCCCTTCAGTGGAGTCACTCTCCAGTCACACGTGTAAATAAATGACAGTGTTTGTGCAAAAATAATGTACAGGTGTGTGAAGGTGTTTCCAGCAATACAGCTGGGCCTTGGCAAACCACAACTGACACCGCTGAGCTGCTTTATAGGTTGTCTGAGCAAGATGGCTCCTCTTAAACAAAGTCCATCATTGTTAGAAGCACCATGCGACACAGCAAAAGGGAAGGAGTGCAGGTGTTCAGCTGTAAAGGTGTGAACCGCAACAGGCTTCAGCATCAACGGCCCTTCTGGGCAGGAAAAGCCCAAAGGGCCTGCAGTTTTTTTTGAGCGCTGATTATAAGGTTTCGGAGGAGATGAGATAATCGCGCGCCGTGTAGCTTTGGAAGAGGCAGGGAGCACATTCAGCGTAAAAAGTAACAGCAGTTTGCTTAACTGTATGGATTTTCATACATGCGTGAGCGTGTGTGGTCTTGCACTTGAGCTAATGTTTGTGCCATCATGTTCACACGTCATCCCATCAGTCCCCGGCAACCGGGCCTGTGCCAAAATAAACACGCGAGGCCGAGCAGGCAGGACAGATATATGAATTATCTGTCTCTACGGTCTGCAGGCTGACCTTTGTGTTTTGTGAATGTTTGTGTCTGCGTGCGTAGGGGTGCATGTGTGTATGTGTGTAAGGCCAGACGTAGCCTGTCTCCTGGGCCCTATCTGGCGGCTCTACGGGGAACCCTATCAGGTTTCAATCGCCCCTTCCAACCAACATATGCAAGCATGAATCTGTGGTTGTGATAGAACCAGTGGGGACTCTGGACGTCTGGCCGCTTCATGACAATAAAGAGCTGTGCGTGGGTGTGGGGGGGTGTGGGTGTGTGTGATGACAGGTGACATGAAGAACTGCTTCAACTTTCCTCCATTTTTGCCCCTGAAAAATAATAAATGAAGTAGAGAAAAGGATAAAGATGGATGATGTTGCATCCGTCATCTCTGCCATAAAGTTACCCAGCTGCAACATAAATACGCAAAGCTGAGATGTAAATGGTGCTTTGTTAGGACAAAGGCAATACTTGTATAAAGAATGATGTTTGAGGATTTTAAATTTTTTTCTATTTTTGATTAACCGCTTCTTGGTCCTGGAAGTCACGCATAACAAAATCCTTTAACACACATTTAATGAAACAGGGACACAGATCAAGGACTTAAGTCGCCTTCACACTGTATGAACACCGCCACACAGTCTCCAGGACTTCGAAGGCCATTCAAACGTGGCTAGAAAACAACAAATCTGTAAAACCTAAATCCAGTTTAAAGGTAATCATGGCAATGCTGCACTCTTAAGGAACTTTTTCTCCTGCTCCTCCCAGCCATCCTCCCGTGTGCTACTGAACTGGGCCTCAGGTCTGCATCGAGTTGTTTCCTTATTCCGAAATTTCTCCAATCTCAAAAAGCGTTGGGGGTTTCTGCGCCTTCATCAGCAGTTTCAGCCTCGCTGTAGGGGAGGAAACACCATCTGGACTTTAATAAGTTAATGAAAAGATGCAGGTGAAGGGGGTTTTCCAAACAGATTGCATCCAGCATGCCCTCCTACACAATGATTCGAACATAGTGCAACGCTCTTGGTGCCTATAATTACAAATAAAGTCAGAAGGAATGGTGTATGAAACTCGTTTGTTTTTCCACTGATCACAAGAAGCTAATTAAATAGAGGATTTTAAATTTAAAATAGCCTTTTTTATGAGTTCAAAAGGGATCGTTTTGTAAACCTTTTTCTTCTGCTGTCTCTGCATTGCTTAATATGATGCATTATAACTGCAGCTTAAAAAAGCTGTCTTCAGTCAGCCACTGCATGTGCAATTTGGAGGCGTGTGTTCCTATAAACAAATATAGATGTATTTTTGTATGGAACCTCATGACGGCACAATGTTTATTGGTTAGAGGTCCTGAAATTTTCTCTATCAGTCAATTGTTGAGATCCGGTTGGTTGCAGATCGTGTGGTACACAAAACCTGCTGTCTGTAGCCTGTTTGCTTAGCCGCAGACTACCTGAGAAGTAAAAACAAGTCGGACTCCTCTCTCTGCACTGACTCTTTCTGATAGGCAGCGCAGAATTATCCTTTGGCTGCATCACCAGCCGTTCCCATAGCAACCAAACATCCCCACATGCGGCCAAGGAAACGGGGCGAAACGGTGATGTTGAAATCTGGCTACGAGTTGTCGGGACTGTCGCTACGCCGGTGGCGGTGTGGGGAAGGTGCTACTGACACAAACGCACAAACGCATACATCATGCTTGGTTAATAGGCCTTAGCGTGGACTGGCCTGGTGATGATGGAGCGAGCAGTCAACCTGTCAGCTCAGATTCACTTTTTCCACCTTCTTTTTTGCACCCAACAAAACCTTCATAAGCTTACAAGCTGTGATCTCATTGCACTGCTGGAGCAGATGGTGTTTATTAGAGAAAGAGAGCAGCACAGAGAAAATAAGACCTTGCTGTAAATCCTTCCTTAGTCCAATAACTCAAATGTTTCCAGTCATTCAGTTTTTCTTATCATAACTTAAACTTGTAATGAATCAGTCCACTTTTTTGTGTCTCTGCTCGGAGGACAAGCACCTTGCTGAATGTGTCCTGTTGTCCGTTTTCCAGGTACTGCGAGGAGATGGTTCCTCTTCATCCTTGCCTTCTTCTCATCAGTAACTGCGAGCAGACGCTCTCCAGCCACACGTCACGGCGGCTAATCACCATGGAAAAAATTAAGGAGCCAGAGGTAAGTGCTAGCGGAAAAATGTCAGGCTGGAAGCTGGAAATCCAAAGTGTTTATGGGAATTAAAATTCCAATGTTTTTCTAGTTGGAATACGAGGAGTTACTGGTCCGATGTTTTTTGTACATTTTTTTGTTGGATAAAAAAAAAAAAAAAGGAGCGGATGAATAAAACCCAGTGTGTTCCAGCGCAGTTAAGTCGCGGCGGGTCGATTTGCTCTCGCTCACGTTGTTAAATATTTGTATGGCTTCTGATCGTTTGCATAATTCAGTTTGATAGGCCAGTATCTGAAATACTTATTTAGATTTCTATCCCTGGTTTGGGTCAGTTGACTCTCACAAAATGTGACAAACGATGAATCCTATAATACTGAAAGAACGCCAAATGACCTCCATCTGGTAAATATCATTTACTGGAGTCATAAAACTACATTACATTCTAATTCAACAAACTAGGTTCAGAATAGAGAAAAGGATGTTAAATTGTTTGTGATCTCAAAACAACTTTTTCTAGGTCCTTTCTGCAAAGATTAGGTGCTGTCACCTCTTTTTCATTTCACAGCTGTCAAATGGAGAAGAGGTGACATGATGAGCCCCAGTCAAGTCAAACGATTAATTAATAAGATAGAAATAATGGTAACACTTTATTTAACGGGGTGTGCATAAGACTGACATGACACTGTCATAAACATGACATGAATATGAAGGAGTCTTTATGAATGTTTATGACTGTTGTCATGAAGTGTCATTTGGTAAATAATGACTCTTTTAATGGACTTTTAATGCAACTTTGCATTAACAGTGTCATTATTTACCAAATGACACTTCATGACAATAGTCATAAACATTCATAAAAACGCCCTCAGCTTCATGGCAGTTGTTATGTCATTTTTATAACAGTGGAGTGTCAGATAAAGTGTTGCTGAGATAATAAAGTAAATCCATTCCTTTGATGTACCTGCCAGGTTCTAACTTCGCTTTTTTTCTGTTCTGGAAGTGCAGCCATATTATATATATGTCTTTGTTTTACAAATGATCATATTATTACTTATTAACAACCTGTGAGCAGCAGAAATGTTTGATGTTTTTGTGTGTGTGTGGGTGTATAGGTGTGTGTGCTCGATCAGAAACATTTATATGAAGTGAAAACACGTGTGTGCCACCCCGCTCCTTAATGCAGTCATTATATTTTGCAGAAGTGCTCCGTTTGTGTGACCATGTAAGCATGAGCGTATGCAGTGTGTGTGTTTGTTTTCACATGACATCCCACTGGAAGTGATGGTGTCTGTATTTCTGTCTGCAGCAAATCCTCGCCATCTGGCTGTGATTGGCTCATTTCTTTTATACTGGAACCCTAAATGGCTTAATCACACGTCGTATGGAAAACAATCCGTCTTTGGATCTGACATCCAGTCCACTTCAAAACCCACAAAATTGCTCCCATGAACGGCGCTGTGTAACATGCGCACACAAACACAGAGTTGTGTGATGTTATCTGAGCGGTATCTGTCTCAGGTTGCACTTTTCTTTTCTTTCCAAATGGCTTTCAGAGTGCTCCTATCTGCACGCTTTAATCAGGCTTCCCAGCCTGATGTTTCCCAAGCAAATGTTTGCTTCACTTTGACGTGTGTGTGTGTGTGTGTGTGTGTGTGCGTGCATGCGTGGGCGTGTTCAGCTCTTTCTGTGTTTCTATGGTAAATGGCATGGCCTTATTCCTTTTAACATTTGATTTCTAATCGGAAAAAGATTTGTTTGATTTAGAAATGTCAGTGTCCAGTCCACTCTCTGTATCTGAATTTAAATATCTGCCAATACTGATATTTTCCATCCAGGAGCTGAAACAGGCTTCGTCTGCTAAGCGTGTGGCTTTTTTAGTAGTAGCATATTAGTTAAAAAAAAAAAAGTCTGAATTTGCTTCATCCAGTGACAGAAAAACTCGACTGTGATTTAAATTTTTAGCTGCCGCTTTTCTTCTAAATTCAGAAATTAACTGTTACCCATTATTTCAGTTCAGTTTAGTTAAAAAATGCTAAATACTACTAAATTTAACAGCGGAAGTGACATCACACTACTTGAGAGATTGAGAGAAGTAATGCTGAAAGCTCGGTAAAATAGGGGTTTATTCTTTGGAGAAATAAAGTAAAATATACCTTACACTAAAATTATTTTTTTAATTGGCAGCCATGTCCAGGAGTGTACGATGTTTGAAAATCATGTGATGGCGTTATTGTTGGTTTAAAATGACAGTGATGATATAAGTTTTGATAAAAACCACATTTTCCTTACTCCTCTCTTCCAACCTTTTGCATATTGTGTGTCATAATCGGTGTCTGCAGAAGTGAGACTCCATCCAACTGCTTGAATATGTTAATGGATTGCAAAATGTAAACTCAAGCAATTATTTCTTTTCAAAATGTTCTTGGTAATTTTATAAATGTGCGCACTGTTTTTGGGATGGCAATGTTGTTCTTTCCCACAAGACAAGATTGTTCATCGTTACTTTTGCCATTTTTTGCATTGAATCCCAAGCTTTTCTTCTGTGACTTGTCTAAATCTACAGCAACTGTAGTTTTTTTTTCTTTCTTTAAAAAAAAAAAACTACTGTTGTTTTTGCAAAGGGTCTCATAGTTCCTGCTGATTTCTAGTTTTACTCACCATGAAACAGGAAGCCGCTGCTTTGCTCCACGTCATTTTATTTTACTGGCTGTACGTGATAATGCTGCTGCTCTTTCACACTGAGTGTGACTGCAGGATGCTGTGAATCACCAGCAATAGAAAACCACCGGTGAACGCTGAATGGACTAAATTAATTTGGACTAACAATTACCATCTCTTCTTGCTCATGTCATCTCCTTTCCAAACTGCTTGACTCATCTTTAGCATTTCAGCTTTTTTTTACAGTCAGGTCTGAGTCTGCTTATGCATCACTACGGACGTAGGTGTTGAAGACGGTGATGTTATCGAGATTGTTACGATGACACCTTTTCGAGACATTATCCTACCATTGTTGAGTCTGAATTTTATGAAACAATAGTGGATATTAAGCACAACAAGGTTGTGATTGTGGTCTTTACTATGCAGTTTTTTACCATTTCCAATACAGCGTTAGGGAGGCAAATTATGTCTTTTGTCCCGCCCTTTAGGAACACAGTGTGTCATTAATTGGTGAGAAGATGCACAACAGCAAAACCGTTTCCCCCCTCCTAACATTAAAGGAGGTAAACTCTCTCTGTGGACTGCCAAAATAACACTGCACACTGTAAATTGAGCATAATATGGGCTCTTTAATTTGGGTTCATGGTGAGGTTGTTTCCTCTGAATGATCATGCAAAATGTTTCCAGGTTGCTTGGCAGCGTCTGCGAGCAAACGAGAGGTGGTACAAACATATTACAGCACTTCCAGCTCAACTCACCTCATTATTCCTCTTCCCAGCATCTCTCTTCCTCCCCCGATGCCTCTGCAGATCAGCAGCTACCTTCCAGCCAACACAAACGTCTTTATAAGGAGGAAACAGTTGATATATATTTAGTCATGCATTTAGAATGTAAACACGGAAAACTACACAATGTTTCTCTTTTTTTTTTTTCTTGAGAGAAAAACAACATTACCACCTGTCATAGACCTCTTTGACCTTTTTTATACAGGTATGTGAAACAGTTGCTTGTACTTAGGCTTAACGTTTACATGTTAAGCACAATAACCCAGATATTGTTTTGTTTCTACAGGAACTGGACAGCCTGGCTCATCTTTCAGACCCCCGCTTCATCCCCTACCAGGGACACAACGCCTTCAGAGAGAGGTATTTCAGTGGACTAAACAAAAGGTCTGGCAGGGACGACACGAAATCAGACGTCAGTGGAAAGTGAAGACACAAAGGCCCTACTAATAGCAAGGAATCTTTTTTTGAGTTTTTCCACACAAAAAAAAGGCTTTTAAATTTTGGCTATCTTTGATCTTAATAATGTTGCTATTATTTGTACTACTTTGCTAATAAAAGGACAAACAAATGTCAAAAAAGTGACAAAAAGTATCTACGTTTTTTAATATAATGACTAGCTTATAATTATAAAATCAAGATCTTAGAATTGAATTCTAAGATCTTGCAAATGATCTAACATAAATAAATACAGTATCTCTTATCTGTTTAGAGATGTACAGGGAAAATGTACGTTCACTCGGTGACCAGTCAAGCAGAAACTCAGAAATGGGATCTTCTTTCAATATGTTCACTAACCATATCGCGGAGTTCCCAGATTGTGATAAGAACAACGCTCTTCATTCTGGATGCTACTACTTAGGTGATTAAGAAGTTGGAAGAAGTACTGAGATATAAGATGTTAATCGAAAGGAAACAAACGTTTTCTATGTCTTGTTGCTACAAGTCCGGTACATTCAGGCTGTGTGGGAGCGAGAGAGAGCAGGACTTTAAACAAACAACAGGAAGACTGAAATAAAAGTTGCTGTTTCTCTGTCTTATCTTTTAGAGATTTCAACCTTTGGGAGTCATTGAACAGGCTGGGTTTGGAAATGTTGGCAGCTTTTTGGAAATCTCATAGTTAAGCCTTTGTGCTCTCGAGTTAGTTCACCCAGGGATCGCTTTTTTAAGTAAAGCAAGACACACTAATGCTAAGCTATAAGTGAGAACTCCCCCATATAAGGAGGAGTTCATAGGCTGCCCAACGCCCTATTACTCTCGGCACGGCGACTGGGCAGGCCTTCGACTCCATTACCCCGTCTGTCTGTCTGTTTATCGGGTGGGCCTCTGCCTTTCCGCTACGCTTCCTTCTCCCGGCTTCATAGGGAGAGTTCAAAGCGCCATCACATGATACGCAGCTCCCCATCATTTGTGGTGAACACTGCTTATAGTTCCCACAGCAGCCTTTTGTTGTCCGTCATCATCATCATCATGTAAAATCAAATGTTACATAAAAAAAAGCCTCCTTTGCCCTTCTTATACGTCCTGTCATTGTAGATTTCATGTTGAAGAAAGTCGTCCTGTCACTGTGGTTGAGCGGCGCTGTGTTTGTGCCGCCGCCACATTAGTGATAAAACGAGTCCTTGAGCGCGCTCAGTCTCCAATGATGCAGACCATAATTAGGGCGAGGGGATGTGTGGAGGAAGGCGGGGTCCTCTCCACACACCACGTAATGCTGTCCAGACGTTGAGGAAATTCTGTTTGTGAATGTGTTTATACTCGTGTAAGAGCTGGTTTTGTTTTATACTGGACACTAGCTGCAGTAAAGCAGTTTCTTGATGTCTTTCAGTGATAATCCAGAAGCTTGAAGCCAAAATTGTTCATAATAGTCACACCTTAACCATTTGTTTAGTTGATAAGCACTGTTATCGGCTTAGTTATTTTCTTTTCCTATTTATATAGTGATCATAGTGGGCAAAAATTCTGTTGTAGAAGTGACAATAGTTGGGCATAAAGCTCATTAAATATGTTTTAGAATAAAATATGAACTTTTTAAGTTTTCTTAACACTAGTCTCGTTGGTTTTTTAACCCAAAGGACCCTTTAGAAATCTACGAAAAGTCACAGGAAAACAATTATTTAAAACATTTTTATTTACAGTCTTTATTAACAATTTGACAAGACCAAAATAGAAAGCAGTGAATTATTTCAAAGAATATTTTATATTTACTTCCAAACTGTGATTTTAAGGAAAATCAACAGGCAGTGGCATTGTGCATGCAGGACTCAGCTGCCTGCGTTTGCTTTGGACCGGGGCGGCGGCCATCGCTGCAACCACTGTTTATTAAGAACAATACTCACTTTCTTGAGTCGCCAACGTCTTCAGCGACATCAGAGAAAAATGGCTAGTTACTTCTTTTGAAAAAATTTTCCCAGAAGAGTCTGAAAAGTTGCTAAGTTGGTGTTGCTATGTTCTTCGTCTCACTAGTATGGCACCAGCTTAGACGTTTTGGGTTTAACCCCACTTGCCCAGTGAGAATCAAGTGGGGTTTTAAGGAATGGCCAATTGGTGGTGGAACATGGACATTAGGCTCTCACACTTATCCAGAAATCATCATCACAGGGTAAGTTTGAAATACTGAAATAAGATTATAAAAAAACTTGTATTTCTGGGATGTCTGGCAGCCCTTGCCACATATAAAATAAATCCGAAGGAGTAACTTTAGACACCCGTATTATAAGTAATGTCTGAATACTATTGATTTAACACGTGTGAACTGAGTCCATGCAAACCAAGCTCAGGAGAAAAGAACACTACCCACAATGCTTTTTACAGGACTGACAGACATGTTTAGGGTTTAACCCCACCTGCCCAGTGAGAATCCAACGGGTGGTGGAAATGCTCTCCTGAATATGGCGGACCATAAACTAGGCAAACTTCACTGACCGTTCCACTTAGTGGAATCGAGGCATTACGTTACGTTAAAGTCCTTTTCAAAACCAATTTTTATGTGTTTGAGATAATTGTTTCAAACGTCTTTCCAAAACTTGTTAACAAGGTTTACATAAACATGAGCTGAATCGGTATCAACCAAAAAAGAAGTCCTTTCTCTGAAATTGACACCTTCATGCATGGGTGGATTTATCTTCTGCAGAAATGCTTATATTACAGAGTGATTGGACTGGTCACCCACAGAGATAAGAGGAATGTTTCCATCACTTCAGGTGAGACTTTCGAAGCTTAGGAACAAAGTATGACCTGGTAACCATGGTAACGGTAGCATAAAGCTCTTTGACTGTTTCTCGCCCATTTGTACTGTTCACAGCAGTAAGTGGTTTGAGTAAATAAGATATAGATGCTACCTTCAAATTCTTTATAACTTCACCTCAAATGAACAGCTAAACGGCTGAAACTTTGGCACAAAGAGAAAAATGATCCAAACACATGTCAGAACTGGTTTGGAATGGATAAAATATGGAGGTCCTCAACCCTATGGATGATTTGTAGACTTCACTTAAAAGCCAGGAAACCACTAGTTTAAATTAGCTCCACCGTTTCTAACAGGAGTGGTCAAATATCCAGTCGTATTTCTGCTCGGACTTTGTTTATGGCCACAAAAATCCATTGGTTTTTCTGGAAACTTCTTTGGTGCCGTTAGTCAGAGTTTATGTGTACCATCTACTTGAGCCTGTGTATATCATTTGGACCTTTTTGGATTAGAGAAAATACACAATAAATTCAAATCTGTACACCCATTGGTTGTTTTTTTTTTTAAAAATCAGTGAGGATGTTTGTCTTAGAACCATTCTGCCATGTAAAATGAGTGGAATAAATCATAGTGGTTTGGAGAGAATCCACAATAATACTTAAGGATACTTGTCCTTAAGTATCACCGGAGTTGTGTATGGTATTGCTTTTTAGAATGAAATGTAAAAACGAGTGGTACCTCAAAAGCTTAAAATTAATAGAGCATTGATGTCAGTGATGAGTGTGTGTAAACGTCTTACGGGAACTGTGTTCAGTTCTCGTTTTCTAAGCAGTCCTGCATTACTCTGCACCGTCCCACCTCCAGGTTTCTCCTTCACCTCTGATCTTTCCTCCTTTTCTCAAAGGGGAACTCCCCATAAGAGGAGATGGCCACTGTTATGGAACGATGATTTCTGATTAAACTCCCCTCGGTCTGACAGTCACCCTTAACATGCTGAGTCGGCTGGTGCACCATAAAGTGAAATTGAGACCAAAATATATCCTTTAATGATTTTTGCCATCTTTAATGTGACGTAAAATTCTAAGTAAATTCAGTATTATTCAACTGGAAAAATGAAAATACAAGACGGGAAACCGTCCTAATCAGATTAAAGTTTGGACTTTGACTGGGCCGTTGTGACACACGAATATGTCCACACCGTTCCTTCGCAGGTCTGGCTGTATGCTAAGTGTCACTGTCTCGCTGGGAGGTCAACCTCTGCTGTTGTTTCAAATCTTTCGCAGCTTCTAACAGGTTTTCTTTCAGATCCTTCCATACACGTAGTCCCAGGTTGCTTTCATAGGATTAAACTTTAATTTTCCGTCATTGGAAATTCAGGTTGGCAGAGTTTCTTTCCCAACTGTGTTTCAAGTCAAGTTAAGTTTATTTGTATAGCACATTTCAGCAACAAGCCAGTTCAAAGTGCTTCAAATTATCAAAACAAGCAACAACCATTACATTTTATCATGAAAATGATCAAACAAAAACACATCGGATCTGTTGATTAATGTTCCACTCAAAGGCCACTCAAAACACAGCAGTGTATCTATCACAATGTTCTTATTAGACCTAATGGAGTCATGCTGAACACATCTGTTTGCTAGTGATCCACAGTGCTTGATGAGTCACCTTTTGACCGGTAACATTAGCCAAGGCTTTGCGTGTAATCTGACAGAAGTGTGTGCTGTGCCCGTTAGAAAGGGGAGCATTGATGTGCTTCAGGAGGCTGAGGTGATAAGTGTGTGAGGGTGAGAGGGAAAAACTTCAGAGAGCACAGCTGGCAGTCAGAGCTCTCCAATCTTTGGAAATACGCAAGAGCACATGTTGCCCAGGTGCTGTGCACCTGCCTGCAGCCAGGGGAGCTTGGACACCTGCTAATCCTCCACCCATTCACGCCTTGCCTCCTCCAACCTTTAGATCAACTCTGTGCAACCCCATTGACACGGGCAAATCCCCGCTTAGCCTCTGCTGCCGATGATCAATGTAAGATGAGAACTGTTATCTCATAGTCTGGGAGGAGAGGTGAGGAGGAGGAAGAGTCATTATAGCGCTACAAATCACCGCGGGTCTCTTTGCATGCAGCTGTGTGAAACTCAAACCAGGAACAAAGACAACATGAGGAGCAGGGGGAGAATCTGCTGTTTAACTCTTTTTTGTTTTGTTTTGTTTGTTAGTTGTTTGCATCTGTTCTGTCGAACCATTGTGTTTAAGGCCACTAGATGACACCCTTGAGCAAAGAAAGCAATTAAGCAACAGCCAAAGAAGGTAGTGCACGCGCGCTGAGCGCTATTCCGGCGAACAAATGGTTTTGCCGTACAATCAGTGCTGCGCGGCCCATAAATAAACAGTTCAGTGGCTAAGCTTTTGAAGTGATGTAGCTGTGGTTGAGAAAGTGCAGAGCAGTTTGGAATACACAACATCCTCTTTAGGATGCTCGCCTGGAAGTGGTGAGGGTTTGTTGGCCCAGGAAGTAAAGGGGGTGACTGAACGCCTTGTCGCCCAACTTCCTCATCTATCCAACACCTATCCACAACCCGCTCTCTGCGACCACATTTGGTCTTTTAATCACCATGCCTCACGGCGTCCACAGTGCAACTGCGCACGCTTTGCTTTAAATAAACCAAGAAAAGAAATCCACTTTTGTGGTTTGCACATCTCATTGTTCGCTCTAGGGTGTGACCCTAAGGCGTCACACATGCGCCGATGTTTCTGTACAGTGGAGTTTTTGATTGCGTGTGTTCACGGGGTCATCATACTTAGTCCAACAGGAAAGGCTGTGTTGCTGGCAGGAAGCAAAACACCAAAGATAAACCGTATTTGGATGTGCTCATGTGTGTATCGTTTGGTGTTTACACTGTTGGTGTGTATGAATGGGCCCTCGCGGTTGTCAGTGCTGTTCTTCATTAGAGTCACGAAGCAGCTCGATGTCTTCCTCTCGCCCTTTTTTAATGACTCTTAACTGCCAAGCGGGTACACACACTCACACACTGCCAAGATGGCAAACCCGGTGGCTGTGACACATTTCCTCTCCTGTTCTTGTTAGGGCTATAAAGCGCTAATGTTTCTCTGCAACCCTATTACAAGCCACCTGTGAGGATGTATTATAGGGGTGTTTTTCGTCCAGTTCTGTGTTTTCCATGGACACCTCCAGGACACCAGGACCCAATATCAGAAACACCGTGTTCTCGAAGCGGGGGAAACAACCTGGCCACGAAAAGCGAACCTGCCGCAGAGCAGACGCAGACACACACCCTCACACCCCTCTAATGAGGAATACTGCGAAGTGAGAGGAAAGCCGAGCTGCCAAAAGAAATATCCGCAAATATCGGAGGAAAACCGTGGAGATGGAGAAATATTAAAACTGTCTGCTCCACATGATATATGTTCAGAGATTTTGAGATGGGATTTCTTCAACAACAGTAGTTGCTGATTTAAACCTATTGGGATTGGCGATACTAGTCGTCAGTTCCTTTTTTTTTATCTATTAAAGGTTGACCCCACTTCACATGGTTTCTGCATCCTCCAGATCAACCCTCTTCCATGAGAAATTCCCTCTTTCAGGGCTTCCAGAGACCATTGCCTCTCAGTGAGAAAAGCTGCTGTCTATGCGGGGTTTGAATTTTAGCGATGCACCTCAGTGCTTCTTTAGGAGGCTTCGATTGAGACGTGTACTTTGTGTGTAAGTGTGTGTGTATAAAAAGGAAAAAAAAAAAATAGCGTGATGTGTGCCTGTTTGCATACCAGGCTGCACATATACTCTTAGTGATCACAAACCCTCAGCTCTCATGGCTGTTTAGCTGAGTGGAATGTGTTACCCATGGGGGTGTGCGTTAGCAAGGGCCACAGTACACGCATGGGGCTCTAATGTTTTTCTCCCCTGGGACCTGCAGAGACTATGGCACCCCTATCGCCACTCACTGGACTTGTGAGGTGACTTCTAGCTGCTAACATACGCACACCTGTCCTTTCTGCACAGGTGAAGGCACTTAAAGTTGACTGAGCTAAACCGCAAGCCTGCCTGCCTGTCAGGCTGCGTTTCCACTTGAGTCAGCTAATAAAGTTGGAAAATTATTAGAATTCTGCAGAGTTTGGAAGAGTCGTGTTCTGACAATGTTGGAGAACGCTTTAGTGATCATGTAGCTAGCTTTAAGCTGATTTATTGTCATCTTCAACAACTTAAGAAGTAGGTTGTGTTTTGGTAAAAACATTGTTTGCAGCAACTCTTTCAAACACCATTTTAAGCTACCGTATACTTTCCATAAGCAAACACCACTTTTGATTTGTTCTGTTTAGAGATTCTGTTTAAATTTCCTTTGCCTCAATAAGGTATTTTTTTAAATTTTGAATGTTTGAATTTGAATGTAACATTGATTTTGGACTTTTACACATGTGCCCTGTAAAACACATGTTTCTACATCACCTTCCCATTGATGTGACATTGAAACTCGAAGTCTGCCTTACTGACTACACTAACTAGAGTTGCTCCCAGTTTTTGAGCCATACTCACTGCATCCATTCATAACCACTTTGAAGATGCTGCATTAGTGTATTACCCAATCATATATGTATATATGTAAGACTTATATATCTTCTATTTGTGCCCTGAATACGTTTGCTATTGCTTTCATGCATTTTCACTACTGGAACTTGAGAAGTACAAATAGCCAGGGTGAACGAAAATGATTTTTTTAAGGCTATTTAAATTGTATTTATTTCAGTAGCTGTGTTTTGCTTGACCACAAGTCAACACAAACGTTTTCAGTCAGAATCACGGGTAACTGTGGCCATCCTTAAACAAAAACTAACCAACACCAGTACACCTAAATCTGGCATTCATAACTGGAAAAAACATTGGCTGCCAAGGAATGGAAAGTTCTGACACTTGACTTCACCAAGCACAAAACAAACACCAGAAACTTTGCAAGGGCTACCCATAAAACATGTGCACCTTTAAATGAGCGCAATGATACTTTATATTTGCAGCATGTATTTTATATTGCGGCAGTCGAAAAGGCTAAATGGTTTTGCCAATGACTGCCAGACGCGCCGACTAAATTAATTACGTGCAAAACGAACCTTTTCTCCAAATAATATTTTGAATGCTAATTCTCCAATCAGCTATCTTTTACTGAGAAATCAGCGGGCCAACATACAAAGGAGCCTGAAAGAAAGTTTATTTAATTTTCTTCTCTGCTCTGCTGCACAGCCACAGCTTCTTCGCCAGAACCTGACAGTGTGGAACTCAAATCAAATAAACCTTGCAGATTTGAGTTAGTGCTTCTTCTTGTTTTTACAGCTTTTTGGCTTGGCGCTGGCCAGGACCAACACTGACTTTCGTCCACACAGCATGAAGAGCGGCCCAGGGCTGCTACAACTCAGTTTTATAATTCTGCTCGGCGAGAAAGACGATAATGCTGCGAAATCTCTCCAAGTCGTCTTATTAGAAGGGTGATTTAATCCATTCTTTTATCTGTTCAGATTTCTCGTGTCGACCTGCAGTTCTTTCAGACATAAGGTGGTGTGCAAAAAAAAATAAAAAATTACAGATCTTTTCTCTCTTTTTTTCCACACAAATATTTCAGATTACAAAACTCATTTTAGCATCACAAAAAGACAGCTAACATCAATAAAAACAAATTGCACTTTTTTAGCAAGGATTTTATTTACTTCAAAAGAAGATACTATCTACACCAACTTAGTCCTATGTGTAAATGTAACGTAATGATTAACCAAATTTCTTGAGTTTCATCAGCCAGATCCAAGCTTGACTGTCTATCATGAGGTAGACTAAAACCGACACATCATGCGCGATCCAAAGAAACTCGGACACAAACGAGAAACAAAGTTGCTGACATCGTTCATTGTGCAGCCTGGAAACTTTCTTTCCAGACTGATAGGAAATAGAAATCCTTTTGACCTGGAAAGGATTGAAATTTCTTTTCGAAAGCTTTGTGAGTCCAATAAAAACATCAGTATTGAACAGAGTGGCGCACCTACAAACATTACTCAAGGAGTCCAAGGCTGACTCATCCAGGAGGTCCCGAAAACATCCAAGAACAACATCTGCGGCGCTGCAGACCTCGTTTACTTTAGCTAAGGTCAGTGTTCATGATTCACACAATAAGCAACAGACTTGGCCAAAAGCATTGAATATAGAGTTTTTAGGCAATACCGTCTGCTGACGAAAAGCAAAGGCCGTCTCATATTTGCAAGAAAAAAAAAACTTGCTTTCAATCCCTCCATTATGGTTGAAATAAAGCAGTCCTTTAGAGAAGTGGTTGAAAATGTCTCCACAATGATGAAAAATGACTATTGCCATTTATCACAAAAGCTTAATGGTGCGGATTAAGAGTGCCACAACAACTTGCCAGTTTAGGGGGAAGTTGCACTTTCAGAAAAGGACAGATGACTTGTTTTCTCAGAATAAATCAAATGATCATTTCGAAAAGTGCCTTTTGATTTTACTTTTTTCTAATATTTAGATTTGATGATCTAAAAGAAACCGAAGCGTGACAAAAAAAGGGATAAACAAGCGCAATCTGTTAAGGGGTACATGCTTCTTTACAGTTCTGTATCGATTTATTTTTTGGCTTTCTTTGAAAGAAGAAGAAGAAGAAGAAAGCGTTGGAAGCAGTTTCAGTCCTTTCTGCAGCAGTACATTTGATTAACTCAACACCAAGCCTAAGATGCCTCAAAAGTACTTTTTATTATTGTGCAGAGTTGCTATCTCCTCTGAAATCCTGAGCATTGTGCGAGTGGGATCCTTCAGGTTGCTCCGACATCCAGCATGTGCAAGACGGTGAAGAATGACCCCCACCTTCCAGCACCACCCTCTGCGCTCTGGTGTTTCTGATTCTGTGGTGCAACACATGCAACGGTTTTTTTTTTTTTTTTTTTTTTTTGTCGTGAAAACATATTACGAGCCGTAGTGTGTACGGGAAGGTGGTTTAAAGCTGGGTTTATTTGTTTGCTGGCTGTTTAGATATTGCATGATGAAAAGTTTGTTGTTTTTTTTATATTTCAATCTTGCATAGCTTTTGTTGAACATTTTGAGGTTTTATGAATCCAAATAAATAAAATGTGTGTTTGTGTAAGCTTCAGCGTGCGCAAGCAGGAGCTTGTTAGTGTGTGTAGGTGTCTACACGGCCAAGGTACTGGCTAAGCACCTCTGTGTGTGTGTGTGTGTGATTGGACTGTGCAGTTTGTATCATGGGGGTTTCCAGAATATCTTTTCTTTTTTTTTTCGCTTGCACATTTTCCTTACAGTTTGTGCCTTGATGAAATGCAAACTCTGCACACTGATATATTTGACCCCCCACCTGTCAGAGTCTTGGTTCTAGAGAGCCTTGAACCAGAACATGGCTCTAGGTCCAGTTCAGAAAGGTTAGAAAGAAATTATTCATACTCAAACCTATTCGCTTATGAAAACTAAATTCCTTGTTTCAGTATGAAGCAGTTAAAGTTCATCATTCATTTTTCTTGATTTAATAAATATTTGAAAAAAAAGTATAGAGATCCACACAGTTGATAGAAGTACAAATATGCCATCAATTATCCCTTCAGAAATTTAATGTAAAAAAAAAAAAGTAATTTGTCTCACTTTAAAAACAAACAAACTGCAACTACTTCACCCGTTCGAATGTCATTAATATTAAGAATAATGTTAGAAACAATTTACTGTATTAAAATCAAATGATATACACACTGCTCACCTGTGCAGAAACACAACCTGCAATGTCTTTGTTTGACTGCCTAACTATGTAACCTTCAGTTGTTCTAAAAACATGAAAAAAGTTACATTTCTTTCCAGTCTTGTTTGACGTTGGGAGTGAGGGAGAGTGGCTTAGACACAGCCGCTGCTGGATCCAGAGATGGATGATGGTGAGTGTTTTACAACTTTAAGCACATTTTAAGTTGTTAGTGGTGAGCAGACTTTGAACAAACAAAGGGGACGTTGACGCTATTTCTCCCTCTATGACGACTAGGACATTATTTGCTATTGCTGTATTTGGTAAGAGGCAATAATCATGTTTCACATCGCTTTTTTTTTTTTTTTTTTTGCCGATATGGGAAGAGCTTATTTTCTTTTTGGTCAAAATACAGAGAAAGTGACAAGGCTGCACACATAATAAGACATTTTTGACTTTTTTAAAACTCTCTTACCATTATCTAATTATGCATGTCTACAATTCCCTGCTGACGAACAACAAAGGACATTTGTATTTCAATTTCTAATCTTCTAAGTGAAGTACTTAAGGTATGTGCTGCTAAATGTACTGCAAGCACAATATCCAGGTGCCATCAGAAGTGCGCACTCAAGTGTTTATCTTCAAATGTCAATATACTGAGCAGATTCACAAGAAAGAATATTAGAGCAACAAAAAGTCTAACTTTAACATAAACTGTGTCTGTGCGGTGCATTTCTGGTTAAAACATCATTGCCCTTTCTTCAGTGAAACGAGTCACATTGGGTCAAGTATTCAGTTAGTAAGAGTAGTGATGCTTCATATTATTACTACACCTACCTGAGCTGTTACTGCTGTGTTTCTGAGGTCAACCTCGGTGTATCCTGTCAGCGGACCGTGTCCAAAAAAATCCCACCCAGAAAACTTCCTGATCAGACACCTGAGTCGATTTGGCTGACACTTCTTAATGTGGAGGGTCACCCATTCCCCTAGAAAACAGAGCTCACCTTTTCACTCATACTAAACACAGCGACCCACGAGAGACAGCTACCTCCAGCCCGCTTGGATCTGGGAACTCATTTTTCCAGTCGTGATTGAAATCTCATGATCACAAGCAAGAGCTGGAACGAGAACGGACGAGTAAATCGAGAGCTTTCTGCGCCTGCATTACAGTCGACGAGGCTCCGTTCCGTCTGCCAGTCGCTCAATAAATTCCAGTATCACTCGTCAACAAAACACCCCAAGACACTTGAACTCTTCAGCTTGAGCCAGAGACTGACCGCCGGCCTGGAGCCGTCCTGCTTTTTCCAATTGAGAGCCGTAGCCCCAGACTTACAGGAGCTGGGCCTCATCCCGGTCGCATTGCAATCAGTCGCGCAGAAGCTCAAAGGTTTGAAGATCCAAATCCTGTCCACAAAGAAAAGAAGCAAGATTTGAGCAAAGGGCACAGGATGGGCCCAACATTTTCTACACAGCATGGGGTTATCTCTCAGTTACTATAAGCGTGTGGCTCATTTCCACGCCATGACAATATTGGTCGTCACGCAACACTTGTGACATGTTACAGTGGAAATTAGGGCAAGGTAACCCTAACCCATTCTTTTATGCAATGTTTCAGAAGTGTTTTATTAATAAAATATGAAATATACCAGCTATGTGGTGTAGCTATGAAATTTCACTCTAATTAATATGTTTACAGCTAAATCAGTTGTTTTTAGGATCTGAAGAGAGTAATCTGTGTGTGTTTTTTTTTCTCTCTGCTTTTTTTTTTTTTTTTTCCCCAAACAACGATTGTTCTGATGCCAGTCAGTCGTTTGAGGACATCTGGTCTATATATCCTATATTTGCATGATTGCTCCCTTTATTCCCCTGATTGGCAAAAGAAAAACGAGCTCCTGCCTCACACTCAGTAAAGTCCTAACCGCTCATTTTTGAGGTTTTTAAGTGAGCGTTCAGTGAATTGAATCAACACAGTGAAAAAATAAAGTCTTGGCTAATGAATGAAATCTTTCCTCATACTGTACCGCAAGCACATTCATTGTATTTTGGAGCTGTAAAAACAATGGAAAACAAATGGATTTCTTAGGTTTTTTTTAAATATTTTTTTTATTAAACAATGCTGGTCGTGTACTTTAGCAAGTCCTCAGTGAAAAGCTCAGACTTAACATGTGAAATGAATCTGCTCGTAATAGCCTCTGCAAATATTAAAGAGATCGCCAAGGAGGATAAAGAAAACCATGTCCAGACTTTAAAAGTGTTATTTCAAACTTTTATTATATACTTAGCACCTCATCAGAATTTTCCAGATACATTTGGAGGATGTTTGGACGCATGCCAACCAGCAGCAATGCGGAGCGTGACTAGCAGGTGTTAGTGGGTATTTCTACTGGTGGCATTTCCCGGCAAGGTCCAAACCATATTAGGAATAGGCAGCGTCTGTTACAACCCCCCCGAGCTTCATGTTTGGGGTCGTCGCAAACATTTTAGGGAAACATACAATCATTTAAAGGTCGTCTTATACGGCGTGATCAGGTCTAGCTGCATCCATGTTCTCTCTTTGACTTTTCCTCACTTTGTAGTATCACACCTAAATGCCGCACTGTGTTTAATGGGATTTAAATCTGACAGGCTATCACGAGGCAGTGCATAACTCTGAAATAACAATAAAAAAAAAGTTATTTAAAAAAAAAAAAAAGAATCTGAAAAGTGTGGCGTAGATGGACACCTCCACATGTTTTTTTTCCATTCTTCTTTGCTGAAGCTCGGTAGGTTTTGATTGAGAACAAGAGCGAACATCAATTTTCAAGCATTGCCGCAAATTCCTAGAGCAATTTAGGCGTGGACTTTGACTGGGCCATATTAATTTATGTTAATGTGTGCTTTCATCTGATTGACTTAATTACTGCTCTGACTCTTTCTTAGCTGCATCTAACAATAATCTGTCAAAACCATGTTTCACTATGAGGATGAATCGGTTCAGGCGGCCATTTCATGTTGGGTTTGCATACTGGCCATACTTTTTTCATTCTTGTATGATGGATTGAACAGCTCTCTATTGGATGTTCAAAGCTTAGGATATTGTTTTAAAACCCAGCCCTGCTTTTAGCCTCTCCACAAATTTAACCCTGGCCTCTCCGCTGTTGTTCCTCGGCCTTTTTGTTGTTGTTTGTTCATTGAAGTTCTCTAACAAACCTCTGCGACCTTGACAAACCACATCCATCTTTGAGATATTGAAGTACACAAAGACAGAATAAGAGGAATGAAGACGTGTGCGCCACACTTGTCAGGCTTTTTATTTGCAGTGATTTTGAGGACTGTATTTTGTTCTTGCGCCTCACAATCATGCAACATTTTGTGTTGGATTCTTAACCTAAAATGCCAAACAAAAAAAAGACAAAATGTGAAAAAAATTCAAGATGTATGCCACTGCATTGTTAATTTTTGGTTGTGTGGTTACATAGTTGCACAATTCACTTAAAAACCGGCCTATGTTTTCTTAACACCATGAACCTCCATTTCATACTTTCAGTGTAGCTTTAAAAATTATTTTTTTTTTTTAGCAGGGAGTTGTGTGAGAAATTGTTCTGACTGTGTCCTTTGTTTTTAGAGCTGTTTTTTATTCCGTCAAATAAACTGAGCAATTTTCAGTTACATTAGTAATTGAAAATCTCTACAGGGGAGCGTTTATTTTTCCCTGACAAAACAGTTGGAACCCCTTTCCCTCCTTACCAGGATCAGCCTGTTCTCTGGCCCGTTCCTCATCAAACGGCATGCTTACCCGCAGTATAACAGAGAGCACATTTCCAACACTCATTTATCATATCGAACTTATTTCCAAAATGAACTTCAGAGAACGGGAGAGACAGAAAGAGAGAGGAAAAACAAAAGAATGAAAAACGGAGGGGAAAAAAAAATAAAAATCCAACCTGTAATAAAAACCAGGCGTGCCATTTTGGAGGCTAGAAAGTGACGTCTCATTTGCTGCCAAGACTGCCAAAGGTGCTGCTGGTGGAGGGGGAAATCTTACATTATAAGGAATGAATTAAATCTTGGATCCAGACAGGGAGCTTAGATGCTCACTGCTTTCATGAGGCTTCAAGCAGAACCAAACACACCTTTGTTAGATCGGCTCCAACGGTAAAAGCCCATGCGAAATCGGCATCACTGCCAGCTGCCATGTTCCATAAACTGAGGCACATTTTTCCAGTGTTAAGGTGTCACCAAACAAATGTTGAGGCCGTATGCTCAGCAGAAGGCACACGTGTCTGGGAATAACATTAAGAAAGCAAGAAAGACAAAAAAAATAGTGTTAAAGAGATAACACGTCCTGAGCATATTTGCGACGCACATTTGAATTGATTACAGTTATGGGGGGAGAAAACAAAGCACCACTGCCATTACAGATGTCTTTTGTTTTTGTTTCTACTTTTCATGTTTCCAAACGTAATCTTTAGTTCATATCAGAATATGTCAATTACTGTAACGCTAAAGAAGAACTGTACGTTTTTCGCAGTCCTACATACTGGTGCACACATTTTAAACTTTTTGCCATCCTACATATGTCATTGAAGTACCTCATAGACACAAAAACAAAACACTTTATTAATATTAACAAAGAGAAATGAAGGACTATATGTGAATAAACATTTGTTAGCAACACACTGCAACACTGAACTAAATAGGAAATGTGGAAAATGGATCACAAAATAAATAGTTTTCACATATTGTTTCTCTTACAGTAGTCTTTTGGAGTTATTGTCAACAAAATGCACAGTGGACTAATAAATATACTTTTTCTATTTTAGAATTGTTTTTAGCCTTTAAAGAGGCTATTTCAAATTAGCTTTTCATTCAGAACCTGTGAAATAAAAAATATTCTTGCTGAATCAATATTAGCTGGTTTATTAACTGACTACTCACAAATAGGATAAAAATGCCCAATAAATAACCTGAATTTATTTGATTTCCATCCATCCATCCATTTTCTAACACCCTTGTGGTTTTTCTGGTTCCTTTTTATACGCTTCTACAAATTTTCTCGGAAAGGGATGAATCTGCAACTTGGAAATGGTTCATGTCACCCCAGAAGCATATTTTGGAAATGACCATATCACAGATAGTGTCTCACAAACCAAAGCAGACATTGGATCAGATGAGAACCTGACTTCAAAAGTCGCCTAATGTGCCAAATCTGTCACGACCAACTCGGATCTCCAACCAAGTGGAAAACATGACCTCAGTTAAAATAGCGGTTTCACAACATGCTGAGCAGAAATACTTCATACTTATAAAGGACAAACCACTAATGCAATGTCGGGTAAATGAACTTTACAAGGTGAACTCTTTATTCTCATTTGGCTGCACTTGTTCAGTGGAATAGCAAATGTTCACCTCTTATTTCAAATGACTGACAGTTCAACTAAAGTTTTTGCTTTGCATACAAACCTGAGGAAGACTAAGTTGGAGTTAATGCTGACTAATCTTGGAAAACTGTCTGTTGTCTTGGTTTGGTTTCATTTTTAGTCTCTAGGGTAAAGGGTTACAATAAAAAAACAACAACAACAACAACAAAGAAACATATTGACCTCTTTACAGACGAACTATCGTAATGGTCTTTGTAACCGGGTGGTCTATAACGGTGTTTATATAAAGTGGCTGTAAATTCCCACCCGTTTCTGGCCCTTGAATGCATCATGCCCCGTTTTCCCACCTTCACTTCCGTTTGCAGCATTGTCGGGCTCATTAGTGCGTATATAGGCACCAGGTGTGCCCGCCAAGTTTAGAGAGTCGGATCCATTGTGGTGTGCAGTTGGATCTGTTGGATGAGCGCTGGCGCCAAGATTTGGATCCTGCACATTTGTGCTGATGGTAGGATAAATGGATTTTTGTTGTCACCCGTGTTTGGTTCTGTGCAATGTTAGGTCGCTTTTTATTAGTGATGGTGAGATGAAGCCTCATGAGGCATTGAACCACTTGAGCCAATTGGTTCGAGAAAGGGTTCATTTCTTGAGGCTTCATGTGCACACGAAACCACCTACTGGCCAGGTGTATAATCACAGCCAGCTGTAAATTAACACGTGTGATGCATTGAATTTTTGTCTATTATGGCTCTTGGGAATGACTTCACAAAAGGTGTAGGACAAAATCATTTGTCTACATAAATTATGTATACACATATGTGTATAATAAAATATTGTTTGAATGTATCCTCTGTGTGTAATTATTCCCAAAATAGTAGTGTCATGTGATATGACACTATGGGGAGCAGAGCGCTTTCAGTCGCTCTGCTCCCCAACTCTGGAACTCATTACCACCTCACCTTAGAAACATAGTCATTCCCTAAATTTAAAACCGAACTTAAAACAAACCTTTTTAGAACTGCCTTTTCAATATGACACAATTGGTTTGCTTGATTTTTATATAGATTTTTTTACATAGATTTATATATAGATTCTATATAGATACATTGTTGTGTATTTATTTTATCTATTTTTAATTGCTACATTTTATTGTTTCTGTTACTTTTGCTCTTTGTACGGTGTCCTTGAGTGCCAGAAAGGCGCCTTTGAAATAAAATGTATTATTATTATTATATGGCATGTTGTGTAGTAAAGTTTTTCTGTGACTCTAGAAAAATGGCATGGGCTTAATCAGGCAGAGGACAGTGAAAGTGCTTGTGGAACTAGGGAGGGGGTAGTGAATAGGCTAATGCTTGTGTAACTTGGATGATTTCATGCATTTTTATTAAGAAACAACAATTTCTCCACAGTTTTTGGTTTCAAACGATTTCTCTTTTTTGACACTACATGGATGAGGTGTTATTATTGTACCCCAACTCCTTGGAGCACAATAAACACCTCACCTGTACAGAAAATAAGGAACAGTGAAAAATACAGTTCCTCATAAGCAAACCTAATGCATCTGCAAATGTTCAGTTCACCGTACCTTGTTAGGGCTTATCAAATCGAAAGAGGAGGGGAAATCCTCCTCTTTCTCGCCGGCTCCATCCTTCTCCTATCCTGTCCTCGCTCTCCTATCTCTCTCTCTCTCTCTCTCTCCTAAACTCTCCAAACACCAAACTAACTGTCTCAAACTAAATAACCACCATCCAAACTCTGCTATCCAAACTATCAAAACTCTATCCACTCTCTCAACTGACCACAACTCGCCTACAACAACCCACATTTTGAATGGAGCCTGTGGGGTTTCTAAAGCTGTCAAACCCCGCGCCACTTCCCGAAGCAGTCACGTGGTACAGCCAGGCAGCGAGGCTTCGGACGTCATCGTTTTCGGCTCCTCCCCTAAATGAAGCAAGCCTCGATACGCGCTTTACAGAAACGCCCCCTCCATTACTCGACACACGCCTGGAAGCCTCGGCACATCACGTAACATCACTACTTTTTATATTGTTGCTACTATCTTCCGATGTGCTTTCTAATTGCTTTTTTAGGATGCATTTCAGTGGTTCTTTGCTGCAGCATCTGAGGATACGCTGTTGTGTGGCTGATTAAGGTAACAGTTTTTCATCTTGCCTTGAGTGGTTTTATTATTGTCAGCAGACACCTTACCTTTATTTTTGGTATTGCTGATGTTGCATATTGTGCTCTCACCTGGGTGCATTTTTTTTTTCCAGTTTAAAATGAGTCTTATTATGAAGTCATGATTAAAAGCAAGCAGAAATGAGATGTGTAGTGACTATTTGTCTCAAACTCAAAATTCCAAAATCAAAAAACTCAAGAGTCAAAAGTGATCAAAGCAAAGTGAATTGAACTCAAATTGTCACCTGATGCACCGTGGGTTTCTGGCTTATGCAGTTCAAAAAATGGATCAAAACAGTCAAAATGCAGCTCTTTCGTTAGTTTATTCCAATTTCCAGATAAAAACAAGTTGCAGGCTTCACAGGATCCTACTAGTTCTCCTGTTCTGACTCCTGCACCTGTTCTCTCACTGATTGACTAACTGGGACTGACTGATACTGGCACTGGTAAAAAAAACCCACATAACCATCCATGTGCATAATGACCTAACTAAAACCTACTGTTACGGCTGCAGTGGGTCTCTGCCCTTTTTTCCTTGTAGGGTTCTGGAGACAGGCCTTCTGCAAGTGTTATGTTTTTCCCTGATTGGTGCTCTGCTGCTTTAAAAGCTGCCATGCTGCAACAGACAGCAGGCTTTCTCCATCTCCCTCCTCAGAACCCCATTTGGTTTGGTTTGTATCTTATGGTTGAGTTTTGTTAGGTTTGTTTTGCATTTGCTTATTTCTGGTTGGTTATGGGTTTTGCATTAATTTATTTTGGTTTCTCATTTCAGGTAATTTCCTTTTCAGGCTTTATTTCTTTAGTATAATTTAATAAATTCAATTTTCATTTAATGAGAAAATCCTTGTGTGGTCTCCTTTAATGTTACCCCACCAAACGAGCCTGGTGGACGTAACACTACCTATTTATACTGTGACACACCCATGTCCCAAACTGAAATTAATCAACTAATTAAGTGAATTACTAACCAAAGAACCTATTTGAAAATAACAAATTAAACAAACATTCTAATTATAAATCAACTAGAAAATAAGCAAATAAAAATGAACTAAATAATATAAATTCCAAGATTTAACTGAAAGTAGATAAATGGCTCCTACAAGACGACATGACGATAAAAACGTTAAAACTGAAGTGTGCGGCTGGTTCAGTTCTGGCAGCACAGCGGTGACTTTATTGGAGTGCCCTGGCCTTTGCTGTCCACCATTTTGGACCTGGTCAGATACTTTAAAAAAACTAACAAACATATTGACCTCTTTACAGACGAACTATCGTAATGGTCTTTGATCTGCATTTGTTATTCAAAGTGAACTAAAGTGAGTGCTTTGGTAGAATTGCACCTGCTTAACTCACCATCAGATAGAAATGAAAAGAATTTAGCACAATTGTCTGCCCCTTTAAACTTTCTTTTTTTTTTTTTTGGGACTGTTGGCTTTATGAAAGTAGTTTTGCAATTTTTCCCCACATGTGGAAATTATTTTTTATTTCATATCACTCAACACAGGCTACAAAACTTGCCTATATGGTACAACTGACAAGTTATTTTTTGTAAGGTCCTTGTGCACCTCCCCTTTTCAATATCACTCTGGGCAACTGCCCATATGGCCAATATACAAAAGGCAACTGCACCCAGAAAATCTTCACACAGAATTTCATGGCAAATCATTATTGTTTTTCTTCAGCTTTTTGCATAAATCAAAAAACATTTTTTAAAACTCTTAATGTTATATATATATATATATTTTTGGACCAGTGAAGATGGTGGGGCTCAATTCAAAGTAAAGAAATAACTTTTTTTTTTTTTACATGCACACATTTCTGCTCACGCGGTGTCACACCTCGTAATGTCAATATTTACCAGGATGCGTGTGCATTTGCTACATGTCCTTGCGTTTGTGTCATGTTCTTTGTGAGCCTGTGTTTTGCACTTTTCAAGTGGCCCCTCTTTGATATGCCCTCCCGCAGCTGAAAGAGTAACTCGAGAGCTCGGCGCCCACAATGCCGCTCTCACCTGTGTGCTTTGATGTTACGACAGAGGCTAAGTAGACCAAGTCACGGATATCGCTGTCAGGCAACACACGTGAAGAGATATTCCCCGTGACCTTTTGTTGTGGCGAGTTCTCGGCTCACACCGGTCCAGCTGTCTTTGTTGTTTGCGGCTCTGATGCACTCCTGTTACAAAGGCGGATGGATGGGTGTCAAGGCAGGGGTAGAAAGCAGCGCTCTTCCTCTGATCATCACTCCGGCTTTTTGACGACGGCAGGACTATCAGACAACTTCTGTATTACTGGTCCTTGTTTGTGTACAGTCTGTCCTTTTGTTTACTTTGTGTTCCCTTTCACTGGATATCTGTTGGGTCCAGTGCTTTAATATGCGTCTGCCATATTTACTTGGTGTTGCCTTTAAAAAAACAAACGAAAAAAACAGCACAGGTTAATGCATTATTGAGAAATAAAAGAAATCAAGGTTTCATTTATTTTATTTACAAATAAAAATCTGAACACTGGATTGTGAATTTTCATTCAATCCCCTTTCAAATGCACAACACATTTTCAGATTTTTTTTTATCTGCAAAAACTTTTCAAATGATGTATCCTCTTCTTTCCATTTCACAATTGTGCAGTGAATTGAGTTTGTCTATTGCATGGATTGCTCAGTAAATGCATTGAGATGTCAAGAATAAACATTTTGATGGATTTTTTTTTTAACATTTATTTGAATATATTGGGCTCATTTTTGTTAGTATTGCTCACAAATCATTTGTTCTTTTATTATTTTAATTTTAATCCAGTTTGATGTGATTTCCTTAAACACCACATCAATAATTTCTCATCTCTTTGCATTCTCATGTGAAATTGAAAATAGCTCACAGTCCGGTCCAGCGAGGCCCAGCAGCTGGACAGAGAGTGATGAGTAGAAACCAGAGGGAGGAGACCCCTGTGGACAGGTGAACCAGATACTGGCTCAGGTCAGCACAAGGTCAGAACACAGCTGAGAGATAGTGTGTGTGTGTGGTGGTGGGGGGTTTGTGCTTTCATGATGTAAGAAATTGTCCACACTCCTGTCCCCCCAGTCGCTCCTCTCACACACAGGCCCACTGTTCAGCTGGGCAGAAACGGCTCTTTGTCAAGCCAAGCAGGCAATGAAGGCTCCTGTCCTCCACCCGCTTCACCCAACCCGTCGTCCTTCCCTCCTTCCTTTAGAGGGGGTGACAATGACCTCTGGCTGAAATAACATAGGAGCTCCACCTGTGGATAGAAGAGGCCCTGTACAGAAACACTTGATTGGCCTCCTTTGCTTTCCCCTTGGTGTCGGTGTCATACAGAACCGGGTCTCAAATACAGGAGGGAGAATTATTTTGCACGGTTCAGTTTGTTTCATGTTCCGAATCATCTAAGTCAGACAAAAAAAAGGAAAAAAAAAAAACAAACAGGAACATTGCATCAAATTTTGCAATTCATAAAATAGTTTTTGCTCCACATGATGACTCCTAATACGACTTGGAAAATCATATAATGTTTCAAGGTAAAATCTGTGGTCCGATGGTCCCGCCGCGCCTTAAAGGAATCTCAGTTTCCTCATCAACCCCTCGTTATAATCTCTCCACCCTCTTCTTTTCCCTCCAAATGTTCTGCTTACACTCGTACGGTCCTGCTCCCACCGCCCCAGCCTCCCCGCCTCACACTCTTCCTGCTGTCTCGATGCAAGCTCCAGTCTGTCTCCGATGACCCGGCCTGAACCAACACAGCTTTAATCCCAGGATCACTTGGCGGGGTGCGGAGGGCAGAGAGAATGACAGAGATAAACACTGATACACTTGATGTTTATTCAATTAGAAAGAAAGTGCTATTTATTGGCACAGCTAATCCCGTGTGAATTGCAGGTCCGGGCTGTCGGGATACAATTTGAACAATGCTTGTGTCGACCATTTCCCCCCCCCCCCTCACAGACGGTGTGATGCTAGTACCGTCTCTATGCTATTCTGTCGGCAAAAGCAGACACAGGCTTAGATGAGTCGGATCAAACAATAAAGCTATGTTTAAATATTCAGCTTTAGCAGTTAAGCAGAGTTGACCTTTTTTATTACCATAGGATGACGAACAGCATTGATCCAGCGAAAATAAAGCTACAATAACCAGATTTTGGAGCATATTAGTCACTGCTTTTGTAGAGCCAGTCTTCTTTCTTTTTTTGTCTTATGCACCTGAAAATGTAATGTGCACCGTTTGTGGAAACATTTTACAAAAAAGAAAAATAGCTGCGTCCAACTTCAAGTTTAATATTCGAGAGGACAAAAGCTCTGATTTGCTTTTATGCTACAAATTGTTCATTTGCTGTAACCATGCAGGAGTCTTCAGAACCCTTTCTGTCATGACTGCTGTTCATTGTTTGTGTCAAGAGATGAAGTTTTTACACAGCTCTGCAGTTTAGCAGGATTTTACTATTACTTTTCAATAAAAGTAATCACAGAGTTAACATTTAAGCATCTCATAGGTAGCATAATCAGCATGATGAGCGCATTTAGCATTGTCAGCTGTAAACATTCATTTGTGTTTGTATTTCCTGTGGTTAGTTGACCCTTATCCTAGTGATGTCATTTCCAAAAGGCGGCCAACAATTTGTAATCAGGCATTTTCTAGTAGAGGAAATGGATGTGATATAGGTAATGATGTAGGCATCACAGCGGGGGTGGAAATTGGCACATGCAATTTTTGTTGTGTGTGTGGGGGGAAGGAGAGGGAATGAAGAAGCCTTGCCTCTTCACCAATTATTTTAGTGAAGAAAGTGTTTAATTTCCCTGCATCAAAGCTGGTTGGACTCCCTTCTTTGGCCCTCTATTTTTATTACTTCTTATGTATTGAAGTTTTTTAGGCATGCAAAAGAAAAAAAAAATACATACAAGTAAAATGTCCACATATCAATCTACCAAAGATTGTGTAAAAGAGTCCCATCTTTTCCAGCTTGTTTCCCCCTTTGTGCTGTTGTAGGCAGAAGGTGTAGGTCGTAAATTTCATTGCTCTTATGTGTTCGACATTTTGTATCAAGAGAGCCGTTGAGGGTGTGTCTCTTCTGAGCCAACATCTTGCGATGACTTTTTTCGCAACAACACGGATAATTCTGATTAAGTATACGTCACTTTCGTACGGTCCCCTTGAGGGTACACCAAGTAACAAGGTAACAATTCCAGATGAGTACCGAATGCCGAGTAGATTAAAATCGATCAAGTTTTTCCAGAGGCCAGCTGTGCCTGGGCATGAGAGGAATATATGAACTTGATCTGCCTGGTTAAAGTTACTGGTAAGGTAACCTTACATTTCCTGTACAAAACAGTGACAGTGACTGAAAACGTTGTTTACCACGTTACTTACTGATTGTGATCATTGTTTAAACCTATAACCATGTACTGCTGTTTGAAAATGTGGATCGCACACAGGCCATCTCTATGATTTATAGCCATATTTTCATGGAAGTGCATAAAAGTTCCCAAGCTGCAGAATAAACGCTATGACCACAATGGAGTACTGCCTGTAACAGCTGCTTGGTCCTCTTGAACGGGAGAAAAACATCAGAAAGCACATTTCTCAAGAGCCATTAGCCTACTTCATGCTGTCAGACAGGCTCTATTTGAATGTTTCCTTTATTCTACTGGTCATGTAATAATAAAGCCTGGATGTGGATCATGAAATCAATGTGGGTTTATCATATGAGTTTACAAGAGGGGCAACAATATTTTCATAAATAGATGACGAGTTTGGTTTGAAAGCTCTTTTCCTTGAATAGATGATTATGTTCATTTAAAAACTGCATTTTGTATTTTCTCAGCTCATCTTTGATATTGAAATGTTTTCAGTGATCTGAAACGTTTAGGTGTGACAAATAAGCAAATCCTTAAGTGGACAAACAAAAGTAAACTGTCACCTGAGACTTTCTATATAAAAATCTTGAAGTTGCTATGGCAGATTTAGCACATTAAATCACTTACTGGAATAATGAAAGTCAGCAAAAATACAACAAATGATGTGACTCTAGGCTTTAACAAAGTTGAGAGACAACTTAGAAGTTAATTAACATTTCCCTAAAGTGGCAGCCATGTTGAATTTTGAATGTTTTGGATGTTTTGTGTTTTTTTTTGTTTTGTTTCTCCAAAGAAGGGCTTGACTGAACCTTCATGCCAAACTCATGTATGACGTTTTCACTAGGCGGAAAAGGTCCAGTCCTGACTGGACGATCGCCAATCAGAGCCAGTTAACCAGCTGATTTCTCTGGGGCAGATAAAGTTAATAATGGGCCCATTCATCGAGTGTACTGCAGGACAGCTGGTGGTAATCAGCTGTTAGCAACTGTCAGTGTCGTGACTGGCTGAAAAACGGGGCATCAGACAGGCAGACATGTTCCTAAAAATGGAGAGTTGACTGTAGCTGCTGTCTAGCTCGGCAAGATAAGACACAGAACATCTGCTTAGTCTCAACTCTGTAACTTTGCCACTGAACTTGCAGCTCAAAATGCTGAAAGATTCTAGGTTCTCATAGATCAAATGATGTGCGTAATCCAAGATACCAAATAGTTTTAATAATATTTTTGCAACTTTAGTTCTTTAAATAGAGGATTTTCTTGAGGTTTTGCACACACACATAATAGGATTTCTACTGCTTTGTAGTTAAAATGAGTGCCTAAAATAAACATTTGTTCATTGTCAGCTCTTTGTTGTTTTTTCATCAAATTATTAGCTGTTCAGCAAACACAATCTCGCAGCTAATGAGAGATCAACTCGCTCTGAAACACCCACTTAGACTGAATCCCTGAGCTCTGCGTTGTTCCTTCAGTAGCTCTGTGTCATGACGAGATAAAGCAAAGCAGGTCTGCGTTGTGTCAGCGATCCACACAGCTGCGGAGTTGGACGGATGAGAAGGGCAATGGGAGTGTGTGGCAGCGGTGGGTGATTTAAACTCATGAGTTTGAGGTTCTGCTTTTCCTCTTTCAGAAAAAGGGAGAACGAGTAAAAGATGGCAGATTTATGCCATGCCTCCTTACAGTATCTTTAGAAGACAGGTTTTCAGGATAGGAGCTAAGCAGGGCCTACAGGTTACAGTGACATGTTGGTGACGGCCAGTTTGGTTTATGAGTAAGTTATGAATTACTACTCTTAGTCTTTTTTTAGTTTCATCTTAAATTTCTGAACAGCATTTTGCTGTCCAGTTACTGACAGAATGACTTGCTCTGGTGATGTGAAGAATCTTGCTTCAAGTTTGAAACGCTGTTATAGCTGCGTTTGAGACTATTTATTTTCAACTATGATAGGAATGCTTTGTGTTCACAAAGTTTCAAGTAATAAAAAAGAAGGAATGAGCTGGCTAACTTACGTGTGGGAGCATTTTGGTATTTTGTACATAACAAAAAATATGGTATAAGCCTAATGGACAAGCTAAGGCTGGTTAAACATTAGCAGCCAGCAATGCTAAAGCTAGCATCTGCTTCAGAAAGCATATAGGAAGTAGAGTAAATTTATTTGCCCCCTCAGTTTAAACTTATCTATAGCTCATAATTTCTGCCAACTTGAACTGCATTAAAGGTTAACCTAGCTCATAGTGTCTGCATTTAGATACTCAACAATATAGAAATATGACACAAGCATGAAATTATGGAAGTGAAATTCAAGGGCAGTTGAGACGCAACGTTGTGGACAATTAGCGGTGTGGAAAGGGTTACAAACACATTTGTTAAGGCTCTGGTACTGCAGTGAACCACAGTCAGAAACATTTTCCACAAAAATCAAAAACATGGAACAGTGGTGAGCATTCACAAGCTTGCCCAACCAACAAAATGTAACTGCAGGGATGCACTGACGACGACTCATCCAGGAGGTCACAAAAGAAACCAGAGCAATATCTGAATTACTACAGACCTCAGTGGTCAGTGTTCATGATTCAACAAGACAGAGGCCAGGAAATGAAAGTAACAATGGGACAGCTTCAAAACAAAACCACAGCTGACAAAAAATAAACAAATAAAACATTCTCAGACCAGATTTTTACCATATTGATACTATACTGTTGTTCAAGTGTGTTTCCTTTAATGCTTAAGCACACATAAAAATGTTCCGAAACACAACAAAAGCGTCATGTCAAAATGGTTAATAAAATTGACAGTTTTGGAGTGGCACATTTACACCAGAGAAGTAAATCTGATACCAATACTGTGGCGTGACTTTAAGCAAGGTGTTTGTCCTCAAATACCCTCCATTGTGATTGAATTAAAAACAATTATGCAAATTGTTGCAGCAAAATTAATCCCCAATGATGTAAAACACTCCAGATCTGGGATCGTTACTCACTTGAGGCAGAGCACTTTTTTTGCTCTAAAAAGCAAAATTGACATTTTGCTTTTTGTGTCTTGGTGTGTCAGTATTATTCTGTGTTGCCTAGTCTCTTTCTTTGATTACATCAGCCTAGCTTCTTAGGCGTATAACTAATGACTTATTCCAGTCATTAGTTAGTGATTCTAGTTTGTTTATTTCTTGTATCTAGTTATTCCTTGTGCTTTAGTTTAGTTGTGTTCATTTTTGTCTACTTATTCTTTAGTGTTATATTTATTTCCTGGTCCCCTGTCTATTCTCCCTCTCCTCCTTGTGCCACTTTCTTTCTCTCTCTCTCTCTCTCCCCCCTCACACCTGCAACCTGTTAGCCAATCAGGCCTGATCCATTGTTCCACGTTTGCTCTCCCTGTATTTAAACACTTTCTGCTCCTCTCGCTCCTCTTTGCTGGTTCCTCCTGTGTGATCCTGTTAACTCCCTGCTGTCATTTTCCCCCCTGGATTCCTGTTTTTATTTTGCCTCTGGCTCCCTTTGTTCCCTGTGGTTTATTTTTGTTAGTTTATTTCATCATGGTTTTTTTTATTACAACATTCAACATGACCTGTGCTCCCAGCTCCACTCTGCATTTTGGGTCCACCAACAAACACCTCACGATTATTTTCTGTAATTATTTCTTGTGTTGTTGATTTTGTTCTTAGATTTGATTCGTAGTTCCCTTGTTTGTTTTACTCTCCCTCACCCCCTGGTGCTACTCTCTCTCTTTCTCTCCCCTCACACCTGCAAGCCGTGAGCTAATCAGCCTCTACTGCCCCACCATCCACTCTACACCTCCCCTCCTCTTTCTCCCTCCTGGATTCTCCCTCTATGCGCCGTGTCCTCCTTATTGTTTCGTAAGTTTTCGTTTTTCTGATTGTATATATATTTTTTAATTAAATTACCAACCCCTCTGCTCATCTACTTCAGCCACTCTGCATTATTTCCCACTCGCCACCACCGTCAACAGTAAGAACAATGTGTAATGGTTTCTGAGCGGTGCTAAGATGTTTGCGATGATCTTATCATTTTATGAGTGCCCGTATTCTTCTTTCCCCTTAAAAGGTTGTTACTTTCTCCACGTCTCGGAGTGAGCCGTACTCGTGTGTGTGAATTTCCACCCATCTTTCAGTGCGAGCCCTTACGCACCACACGTACGGCCCGGAGTCTCCGTGTGCGTGCTTAAATGTGCCAATGTGTCTATGTGTGTGTCTGCATGTGTTACCTGGGGTCATAATTTTGCTCAGGATGGTTTTATAAAGTGCGGCGCAGCCAGCAGAGCGGCAGTAAATCAGTTTTATCCTCTGTGTGCAGGAGGTCAGCTCTCTTGACACTCCTGGACTTTGACACCACAGGAATGGACTGGCTGCTCTTTGCTATTGCAGCTGTGTTGTTGTATGTGCTGGTAGTAAAGGGTGATTCGTTCGTGCGTGGACGTAGTTCACCTGAGGAAAAAGGGAGGTTGCTATTGCTTTCTGCAGTTTTCAGTTTGGTTTGGAGAGAAAACAACTTCTCTGCTTAGAGTAACGGTTAGAAAGCGAGTGAGAAAATACACTTTTCTCTCACTTGTGTGTGTGTGTGTATGTGTGTGTGAGAGATAGATGAGAACATGGATTCCATTCGCGAGTCCATTCAACACAAAAGCTGCATGAAGCTTACTTTACCACAGAGATTGGAAATTGTAAAACTGCTTGTTTTAAGTCTGACTAGGCCAAAAAGAAAGAAAAGCCAAAGCAGTAAAATACGTTTCACAAGGTTCAACCTTACAGAGGGAGGGCTCTTTGACCTCTCTCTCCTCATAGTCCAGACTCCTGGGTTTCTCCAGCGTTCTCTAATTCTCCTCTGCTCAGCCCACTGCTTTTCTAAAAGACTGAGGCCTGGGAACTGACAGGGCCATGAAAGAAGGTTGATTTTTGTGTTCCTGAGCTATTTCTGTGGTGAGCTGGCCATGTGTTTTGCATCATTATAAGACATAGTGATGATGCATTTTGAGTTGTCAGATTTGTATTTAAAATGTTGTGGTATTTTAAAGAGTTCATGATGCCGTGCTCGCTAACAAGAATCCCAGGGCTTTGGAAGAGGAGCAACTTCACAGCATCAGAGATTTGTGCACAATATTTTACGGTGGACATTGAGTTTTCCACATATTTGTCCAAAAATTTGGAACCACTTCTACAATGTCTTAATTTCCTTTCTGGTCTTTCTCCATGTGTGCGTTGGCGTGGTAAATATTCACCTTTACTGACACAGCATTCTTCCATGTCGCCAACAGTTTGTCTCAGAGCGCTTACACATAACCCTCTTTACTAATTTCATTGCAGCACTTCAAACATTTTAAGAACCACATAATGTCATCCAGCCAATCAGAAATCAAGCTCTATCACTGTATTTGCCACCACAACAGGAATCCATGATGCTCCAAACCTTTGCGTACGTTCAGTTTGTCGAAAAATGCAGTTTTTCTGCTTTTGTTTTCTCAAAAACTAATGATGGTAACTTTCCGAAACTCTCATATTACAAAAAAAAAAAAAGTCTCGTATTTGATCATACACCCTGATCAAGAAAAAAAACTAAACTTTACTTATTCTGACAAATACCTAATTAGCAATATGGCTTTTTCAACAAAAGACTCATAATGTGAGATGTTTCATCACAACCTTGCCAAACATTTTTACTGATTATGAGAGAATTTCAATCCATATAGGCATCATAAAGATGTAGTGGTGAATATGAGGGATTTTAAGTTTTTATCAGAAATTTAGGTTCCTATGTACCTAAATTGCACGTTTAAGATGCTGACAAATAACATGACCATTGATTACATATCAGTTCTGTAATGGGAAAAGAGATGAGTGCCATCACTTGCTGTTAAGTAATTTCACAAAATAGAATATTTTGCAATACGTTGTGACGTAATATAGCGATTAACGTAATCTGTTAAAGTAACACTAAAACTACAAGTAGCCCTCAAATGTTAACGTGTTAGAAGTATGTTAATACTTATTCACATTAATCATAAATGCTTTTAAGTAAAGCTAATTTTAAGTTAATGCTTTAAAAGAAGATGAGGATTAAGTTAACCAGGCACTGATTAATACCATGCTCAACCATTATTTAAGGCTACCAACTAACTGTCAAAATTGATGTCAAGAAAATCAACTTTTGCTTGTTTTTTTTGTTGCAGTTGAAATAAATGACTCCAAAACATGAACATCCAAAGAAAAGCCAGACTAAATGAGTAAAGTATGTTATGTTGGGACTTCTGGCTGATGTTTTCCATCCCGACTCAGCAGAAGTTTGTTGTTAGGAACCTCAAATTGTATCAGATTTTGTGAATGAAACGACTCGGTCCACATCTTGTTAGGGCTAATGGTTTCACTTTGCTGTCAAATACCAGATCTGAGAAGAGATGATTCATGATTTGCGCGCACACACACACACAGCATACGTCTGCACACACACATGCGCGCCCCTCCTTACAGAAACACTTACAGTCCAACAGAGCATGATTGCACTGCATGGTATACTGTTTATATAAACAGTATGTGGGAATGCAAACAAACTGCCTGGCTGGGTCTGTCGTCCTCTCTCTGCAAACAGGGTTTAGGGAACTGATATTCTCTGAGTATGTTTGCCGAAGCTCTCAGTTTCAAAGTTACTACTCTTAACAAAAACCTTTCAATTCAACGCCCTTCTCAAACGAGCACGCTTGTGATTAACTGAACGCGTAACACAGAAAATGTTTTACATTTGCTGAGTACTATAGAGGCAGACTGGTTTATAATTTAACTTGAAACGAGCCATGGCTGAAGTATATAATACTTGGGAGTTGAAAGGTGCAGTGGTCGTTAAAGTCCTTTTAAAAACATGATGTTGGACATTTCAGGTGTAGGTTACAGTTCCTCAGTGGCTCCTGATGTCTGAACAAATGACCTCCCCTCACTTTTCTGACCAGCACAGTGTGAATGTAAACATGATCTGACATCACAACTATAAGGAGTCGTTCATAACATTGCTGCCTGTTGGCACTAGAAGAGGTCACGGCTCTTACAGTCATAAAAAAAAAAAAAAAAATAGGATGTCTTTTAAAAGCCTTTTTTTGTTTTACTTTTGTTCAGCTTTTTTATTAAATTCAATTTTACTATTATTATTATTTACAAAATTGGACAGAGGGATAATTACCATCAATTTAAAAATGAAAAAAATCCCTGCAGAATAACAACATAACTAATATTATTCAGCTTCACATTTAATAGAAATATGTGCACAATGAGCAAATAACTGACTGGGTTAGGTTAGTATGGCTACAGCCTGGAGCTCTGTTTCCATATGTGATCTGTTATGCAACTTTGACCCAAAGGATAAAATCACTGAGCAATGTTTTTAACACTTGAGCAACAAACACAGTACAATTTTAGCAGTTGTCTACATGTTTTTTATTCTGCACCTGTATATAATGGCAAAATTAATGGAGGAATCATACATCTTGTTCTGTACTTATTTTTTTTTTGTCTTTAGTCTAAAATTTAATGACTTTCCCCCTTTATTTACCATAAATATGACATTTAAGAAAAACATGTTTTTATATCTTTAATCATTTTTATTCTAATACCTAAATATACAAACAAATCACCGAATTATGAAAGCAATCGATCTGTTATTTAACTGTACAAAAGTCCAGAAAAATGGCCTTTTCTTGATCTTGAACATTAAGTTGCTAAAACAAATGGATAAAACATATGAATTAACGCTAATAGCATCGGGTACATGATCTTACAAGCAGGTGCTTTTCGATTTTACTAATTTAAGGATTCACAGATTCCTTGCAGAGTTAGACGAGTGTTATTTAGCACATCCAAGGGCAAGAATCACCTTTATTCTTAAGGATACGACCTAACCTCATTATCAACATAATGATACAGTATAAGATGTCAGCAGTGAAAAAATCACATATTCAGTAAAGATCTGAATGTGTAAAGATCTTACTTGGTGGATGTTTTTGTAGGACACAAGTCTGACTTCTTCCACAAAGTAAAAGTGACTCTTCAAAGTAAGCATGTGTTTGCAAGCAATAGGGTTGTCACCAGTGACGTCAGTAACGCGTAACTTATTAACGCCTTACTGACGTCGGACCACTTTTTTCAGTAACGTGTAATCTTAACGCGTTGCTATTTCAAATCCAGTAGTCAGACTACAGTTACTTATCAATATCACTTTGCGCTACTGTGCGTTACTATTTTCTGTTGTAGTTTAATTTTATTTCCTCTACGCATCTTGGGGAGTGATTGCCGTTTCTATTCGACAGTATCAGCAGAGACAAAGGTATCAGCAGAGGGGTCTAAAATCCTATTTATAGTTTTCCAGACAATACTGGAACATACCAAACCATGCACAAATTACTAAAGTTTTTTTTTTGCACTGTTGTAACCATTAAAAAAATCTCCCCTTCAGTTCAACCATATAAGTGGAGACACATTGTTGATGTTACCATTATAAAATAACCTGCAATTAAGTTTTGGCAAAGCTCAATGTAATTTTCACAGGTGGCGAAGTGTTGTTGTTAGCAGCTGCTGAAAGTAACTAAAGAAGTTGCTTTTAATGTAACTTAGTTACTTTCCAAATCAAGTAATCAGTAATCTAAGTTACTTTTTCAAGGAGCAATCAGTAACCTGATTAAAGTTACTTTTTCAAAGTAACTATGCCATCACTGCAGCTTTCCTGGTTCTTATGCAGAGTTTGGATTACATTTAACCCCAGTTCTCAAGTCTGAAAGGATGGATGGTAAAATGACACTCGGACTTCCATCCAAACCAGCGATGTTTAAAGTAACCTTAGAATGAAATGCCAGTTTTGGATTTCTGTCCCCTGTTTGTTTATGAGCACATGCTGTGATTTGCATTATAAGGCCGTCTGTTTTTATTGCAGCCTGCAGATCTGCCTGGGTATGCGCTCTAGACACCTTTATTTTTTATTGGATTCTTTTTTGTCTTTCAACATTTTTTCTTTTGCTATTCTTTTACTTACTCTGATTGCCCAAGTGGATGTAAAATGTCCTGAAAATGGGTTTGAACTGACGCGTTATTGGCATGAGTCGTCCGGTAGAAAATAGCTCCTTTTAATACCTGAAACTATCTGGAACAAAAAAAAAAAAACACTAAATGAGATAAAATTGCGAAGAAGCAAAATAAACACCAACAGATTATATTAACTTAATATTAATTATGTTAAGAATAATTCAATGAATTCTACTACGTGAAATCAGCATATTCAAATTGAGCAGACAAAAAATACATGTCGTGTACACACTTCCACTCTTTATGTATTTGGGTTTTTAAGCATGGATTAAACATCTATAAGTCAGACCTTAAAGAAAAATAGAAATTGGTTCTGGCTTCATCATAAATCTTAGTGTAAACAAAGTGAATGAATAACCTCAAACTCAGTAATCGCTGTAATGCCACTGCAAGTGAGTAGTTAAAGCATGTTGCCCAAAATCACAACAAAAATAATTAAAACATCACCTCGACTTAGAATACGCAAGAACTTTTGATTGTTCTGGAAAATATGCAAAAACAAATACTCCAACACACTCACGCCAATAACAACAATAAAAGAATGATTTGTTTGTTATAAGTGGTAGTTATAAAAAAAAAATATGTTTATCTGAATTCTGGGTGAGTTAAAAAAAATGCTGGAAAGTTCGTGAGGGGTGTCAAAGCTGGCAACAGCTTTCTGTTATTGCAGCACTTCCTGGTTAATGGTGTATGAAGAAACTTTGATCCCCATACAGTGCCTCAAGCCACCTTCACTGCGAAGCAGGAAGTCCAGAAATATGTTGGGGCCAGCAAATCACTTGCTAATTACCAAAAATACTCTTTTTGTATTGTGGTTATCTACAAAATGGGTTGAAATTAGCCCCTGCGGTCTGCCCAAGCACATTCGCTGTGAATAAATTAAACATTAAGGACATAGAAGACTCACCAAGTGTTTTGATCTTTTTTTGGGGGGTCGGGGGAGAGGATAATTACTTTTATTTTTCTGCATCGGAACTTACTGTTAGAGCTTTTGAATCACAATTTGATTTACGTCGCTGATAAAACTCCAACAGCAGCTGTGAGCAAGCTGCTTCTTTCTGAGAAACTCCCAAACGGAGAAAGCGTTTACAACTTCTTCCATTACCTTTTAGCTGGAATATGGCATGAGATGCCATCTGTGGTGCATAAATGTCTTTAAAAAGCGCGTTCCTTTACTTTGACTGCTTAAAAGCAGCATCCACATGAAAGTGCAGAGAAGATGAAACTCTGTAAAACCAAAGTAGACAAACTAATTAGATGCATTTAACTAAAAGTCCACAGTGTATATATTTTCAATCAGTAAAGGTTTTTGGAGATACTTGGATGCAGACATGTAAAAGAAAAAAAAAAAACTGCCTTAAATGTGAATAGATTGAATTCAAATTAATTTCACACCACTAGCATGACTGACTTTTAGTATCAGTGGATCTAAGCAACTGTTGCAAGTTTGGCTTTTCATGCTTTAGCTATTTTTCCATAAGAGCATTAATGCCTTATCAGGCTGCTTATCATCCGCTGTCGGTATGCGCAGCTGGAACATTATAGTCACGCTGAAATTAACCTTTTGACAAGCACGGACGCATTTGCACTTCAAACTCTGTGGTTTCCAATGGAAAAACTGAGGTGGAATAAAAACACACCAGCTCCAATGTACAATATTTTTTCAATAGTAAATATGATGTGTCTTGCCCAGGGCTCAGTCTCTTTCATTTCAGCCCGCTGCCAAACGACCAAAGTCAGGGTAAATTAATACAAACCATAAAACCGTGTGCCATTTAACTGGACTCAACATCCTGGCTGAGCACCAGGCGTCCATTATTATTTATTAATTTAGTTTTAATTCGACAAATGCCTTGCAGATGTTTCGCATGCCTCATGCATCGGTGGTGATGCCTAACGCGCTGAACTCCGCCACCCCTCTCTCTTCCACTTAGCAGCGGCAGGGAGGAATGCTGCCGCGGCGTTGCCTGTTTCAGTTTATTTTCAGGTGCATGTCCATCTGAAATTCCTTCGACATCTGCAGTCGTGTGACTCAGAATTTGTAACAACCATGATTAATTCTGTGGAGTTTTTTTTTTTTTTTTTTATTCCTGTGTTTATTTCACTTTTATTTCAGACTAGGAAGAAAAGGTTAAATGGATAAGCAAATAAGCCACATTGCTCTGCAAAAAGTAATGATACATTTGCAATGTTTTCACATTTTGTTCTGGTACACTCTAATGATGAGATATAAAATTGTCAACGCTATTTGAAAATGGAACTAGAAAAAGTGTTGTATGGTCCCATAGTGTTGCGTATGTTTGTATTCTTCCCCTTCTGCCCGATACCCCCTAAGAAAATCTAGTTCAACACATTTCCTTCTTGGATGAACTAATAAGTGTACAGAGTCCACCTGGGCATAATTCTGGCTCGGTACTTAACTCAACGGTTGGTTAGGGAACATTACTGAGTCAACATCATAACGAAGAGCAAGAAACACAAAAAGCTGGAAGGAAGATGAGGGAAAAAAATGCAAAAAAAAAATTAATTAATTCTTTAAATCATTTTTGCTATGATAAAACGTAATCTGTTTTTTAAATTATTACAAAATATAATCTCATATATGTACACTCAGATAAAATGGAAAGTTAATTAACCTATGTTTATTTTTTTACTATTTTTATTTGATTTTATAATGTGAGTACATCTGAAAGTATTGTATGAGTTTATGGGTAGGAGTTCATAAGTTTCTTACTTCTTCCTACTCGTTTTTGAGTATGTTAAGACAATTGCGGTACAAAAATATGTGTCTTTTGGACCCTGTTCGTATGTGATTTTATGCTTCTATCATGTTTGGGAAAAAAATATAATTTAAATGTTATTTACTTTGCTCATTTTTCTGTATGGCTGCCATTTATCAGCATAACATGCACAAAATGGTCAAGTTTCTGACAAAACAAAGACTGAAGAAACCGTCCAGCAGCTCTGTTGTAGACAACACTGCTGCAAATAAACAACCCTAAGAAGTGATGGCCAAATAAATTCAGAAGATATGAGGCAGCATTTATGTGAAAGAAGTACAATAATTATTGAATAGTGAAAAAAAAGAGAAAAAACAAAGCATTCTAAAAATATTATTTAGCAATATTGTCTGTTGGTTTGTTAAGGGGGTCCCCTGCCTACAAGCTAATGTTTGGGAATAGTTTGGGAACTCCTGCTTTAGACCAAATTATATACAAATTATTAGACTAAATTACAACTGAGAATCTGTGACACGACTAGACAATATGCCGTTCACACGTAATTTTAATTCAGTCAACTGAGCTTGAATTTGGAAAGAGAGACTGACAGAAACTCCAGCCTCTAGATGTGCAAATCTGCTAGAAACATTTCCAAAATGACCTTGGTTAACTTTAAAACTTCAAAAAACTTTTATCAGCAAAAGAATTCGAAAACATGTTTTTCCAGTCCCAAATAGTAGTTACAAACTCGGTTATGTGGGCTTCAGAAAAAATAAAAATAAAAATCTCACTGTGACATCACACTGTCAGATCTCTGAACAGCTTGGATTGAGTTGTAAAGCGTTTCTAGAAGAGCATCTCTGTCATAATGTTTCTTCAAAAAACTACTTTAAAGTCACAGCTGTGTCGGCATATGCAGCAGATTATGATCATAACAAGTCATCCTGACCACATTAATGCCCTCCGGCAGAACTGACACCGCAACAGTGCACACCACTAGTGTTCATAGAGACCTTTCTATTTTCTCCAAAAGCAGAAGACCACTTCTGTAATGGAGGCTCTTTGAAGTCTTTAATTAGTTTTTAATGGCACAAAGAGAGGTAGACTTTAAGCCCGTACATGTGTGGTTTTATGGTAATTTGCCTTTCAGTAGCTTGTTGCTATATTAAGCTACACCAGATGCACGCAAACCACAGTCTCTCTTTTTTTGTGTGTTTTTTTTTTCGTGGAGCTTGCTAATAATAGCAATAAACAGGTGCTTTGAAATATGTTCTCTTTGTGAGGCAGACGCTGACATCTACTTTCCTCACGCCACTGGAGTTACTGGCTCATTATGGTGCATGACAAATAAAGGTTTGGTACGACCAGAGGCCTTTAGTGAGGTGACTGATGGTGAATGTGTTGTCATGCTTTGTATACCCAGTTTGTATGATGGGAGTGCCCACTGTGACTCAAGTCATGACATACATTATGTTTATGTTTAATGTGGTGGATGTGGGTTTTGTTCTCCTTGTACCCAGATGCATGTCCACTGGTCTGCCAGTAGACCCTTCGATCTTACCGGAAATTGTTGGCTCTGGTGGTTAGCGGTCATTCTGCCATGGCACATAAAAATGTGACTTGAAAGACTTGTTAGAACTGCGGGCCACGACACACCTAAACTGTACGTCTTCGGATATGTCCCGACCTTTGTGAGGTTGTGTTTACTTTGGGTGTAATGGAGCTGTAAATTCAGGAACATCATGTATGTCTTACAGCTTATGCTAAAGATCGAGTTAAATGGAATGCATCCAAACTATTCATTGGTTTTTGTGTAGTCTGCAACTCATCCTCTGTTAATTCAAACCAAGCAGCTTCAGTCTATGTTGGTGTGGTAGTGGACTGGCACTATGCAAGGGTAAAACAGAGCCTTATGGGTAAAATTTGTGTTGGACATCTCACATTTAATCAGTGGCTTTAGATGCCTCATCAGCTCTGGTAAAGAAGCTGAAGTTCAGTGATCTCTTCAACTCTTACAATATACGCTGATATATTTTTGTTTCTAACTCACTATTTTAATGATGTGCCTTCCTTGTTACTCATTGCTTTTACCTTAATTGCTTTATCTTGTGTTTTATGGTGGTCATGGCGATAACGATGATCTGCGTTGGTAGGAAGGGTGAATATTAAGAAAGGTGAAGGTTAGGATTATGTTCCTCAGTAAACTGTATGATGTGATTGTGGAATGTTTCCCCTTTGTTTTAAAGAACAAGTAAATATTGCAATATAACAAAAAAATGCATGAAAATGTCATATTGTGCTTAGCACTGTTGCCTTATGACAAAGAACACAAGCTAGGTCAACACCTAACGTTTTTTCACATGCTTAACAATGATGCTAAATGGTTATGAACCATCAGGTCATTGTTTCTCCATGATGGACAGGGAATATATCCAGTTTGTACACCACTTCTTGCCTTCTCACAACTGTAGATAAGCACTAGCATTCCTGTGACCTTACACCAGGTTAAGCACATTTGGACAGCAAATAATACACATTTATAACTGAATGTCCAGCCCTAATTCTGTTTGTCTCCTGCATTGTAAGGAACGGCAGATGGTCCATATTACATCCCACCGCTTGCCTGTTGATCACAGGACTCTGCTCCAGAAAACCCTAAACCAGCACAACACAAACAAACAGGAGAAATCCAATTTTGTTCCCAGAATTCTCCAAGCAGCTGCAGAATCGATGAAATAAAAGCTGTAAAATTAGGATAAACAAAAGCCCGGCTCATGTGTCCACTGAATGGCTCCAGATAAGCGCAGATGCTGGTGAGGTCTCCTGTCGAGCTTTTTTCTACCACCAAAGCTTGTCCTGTGTTTATACGTGCCAAGCTTTGAGGGTGGTTGCAGTGGCTTTGGGCTCATTCTGTTGTTTTCCCTATGCAGTGGCATGGCCTTAGCCACGTTTGATGGTTGATTGAACATGAAAACACTTGGCCACATTCGGTGAGGAAGCCGTGAAACTGCCTGTTTGCCTGCCTTCCTCCGTGTACTTTGGTCGAGACTGACACTGGCCTAGAGACTGGTAATCTCCTGCATCTCGGCACTAAATTAAAGATGTCATGCCTCTCATAGGGTAAATGGACAATCTTCAGGCGACGTCTTTGGGTTTCTCATGTTAAGCACATTTTATGATCAGTCACTTCTTCCAGTTTAGAGAAACCTTCTCTCTTATAATCAGTTTTTTATATGTGCAGCATGGGTAGGGGAAATTAGAAGGGGAAAAATGTCAATTGTCCTAGTTTGAGTTTGTTTTGCATTGTTTGTATACCACTGAGAGGTTGGTACACCTTTTTCTGAGTAGGAGAATCCTGTTAGCTGCTTACATGGGGAGCAAGTCACCTGACTGGGATGGGCAGTCATGTGACCTTCTCTTGCACAAAGTCAGGAGAAGGTAAACCTAATTTCACAATTTCTGTTTCCAGTTTATCCATGGTTACTTGTGAACATGAACACATCAAACCTGTCCCCAATGTCCAAATGCAGAATGCAAAACAAACCAAACAAACTCATTAAAAAACAACTAAAGGAAAGGATAAAGCATGAGCAATAAGAAAAACAGGAGGTTGTTGATGCGTCGGTGGATGATAGTTTGAGATCATGTTGTTTATTTCTACCTCTACAACCCAACAGAAAAGTGTTTTCTCATTGTCTGATTCAGACGATGTTAGTTCATTAATATATAAGCTAACATATCTACAGAATTCATAAACAGTTGTTGATTCTTTTTCATCTGTAACGAGCAAGATTGTATTTTAGAGGGATCTTACCAAAAATTCATGTGACTCTAATCAGAACCGTCAGTCCTCATCATTTTACTACGATGTACACAAGTACCGAAAGGGGGTGGGGAGGGGTTCACCTTTGATTTGACTGTAACTCTAACCAGACCTCCAGCTTTGGCTCTCTATTGCCAGACTAAACTCTGTTTTGCAGCCAGCTGCTTTGGAAATATTCTTACACCCCTGGGATGACCCCCACGATTTATAAAAATGAAGTATTAATAGCTTCAAATTGCACCCAAATGACTGTGATGTAGGCCTGTAAGAGAAACCTGTTTGTTTTCTCTGTTTCTTTTTTTCTTCTTTACATTGAAATTGTTTGCAGAATTTGGAAGGAAAAAAAAAAACATTGGATGAAGTTCAGAGATATACTGTAGTGTGTTGCAGTAAGGAATGCAGTAACTCGAATGTGCATGTGAACCTGTCCAAGCTGTCAGCATCTGAAATCTCAGGGATTTTTTTACACTCAAGTCCTACAAATGCAGAATCTGGAAAAAAGAAACGCTGGGAAATTAAAGAAAAGTTATCATCATGTATGTAACTCATGCACATGTTTTAATCTGAACATTTTGTTCTTTCATTTCATTTAGTTTGAATAAAAATTTTAAGTGCGCCACCATACTTAGCGTTAATAGCTACGTTGGATCACAAAAACAATGGTTGTAAAGCTCTGGCTAAGCATGTCAGAATATGCCGAGTTTCCTCCTAACATTCAGAGTTATTCTACTGCAGCAACGGTTCCCATCAGTTACTGCGGGCTCTGCAAAGCCTCAGTGTGAATAGTGTGAAGAGTTGAACCACTAAAATCCCTCAAATAAGCAGAGAAGCTGGCTCCAGTAATGCATTACACGCTAGATCAGCTGAGAAAAACTGTAAATATTTCCCCTAATATTTCTCTGGCTAGCAGGCGTTCTCTTTTTGGCCAAAGGTTCATGTTCTGTTGTAAACATGTATCTGAGTGCAGCTATATTTTCGTTTGAGGCTTGTGTTGCTCCTGCGTAGACCCCCACTTTGGCCCTTTTGTGATGAGCTGTAGTAAGATGCATGATTCCCTGAAAACGACAATTTCCTGGTCTAAACCCAGCCGGAGGACAAAAGTGGGGCGATCCAGCGGTGTGTGTGTGTGTGTGTGTGTGTGTGTGTGTATATATGTTGGGTTCTGTTAGTCACTTCAGGTGTAGCATTAAAACTTATACTTGTAGCGATAAGGTTAAGAATGTATCGCAGCCAACAGTACTTGAAATACCGAGGACTGGAAACTCAAACAACATGAAAATGTGAAATCACTTCTAAAAGTGTACACACCTTCATTAAAAAAAGTCATCATGAAAATTTGCTGTCATGACTGATTCCAATGATGATTTGAGTTTTTGGACCCAGAAGACATTGCTGTTTTATTAAAAATATGCGCCTCCCAATTCACTCAGGGACCTAAATAGTCACCATGTAAGCGGTCCGTCATTTGGACATCTTTGGTAAAGAAGCAAAGAAAACCTTAATGCTTGTGTTTTGTGCACTAAATAGAAAAGGCAGTCTAGTTACAGGATGCAAACACAAAGACACCGAAGTCACAACTCTGAACCCAAAAGACAAAAAAGCATTTGTGTTTTATTTAATGTGCATGTAAAAAACAACAAAAAAATTTTTTGTGTAACATTTCTTTCTCATCACTTATTTTTTCCTCAGAAAAATGATTGTCCTACAATCATCTAATATAAAAATCACATGGAGCCTGTGTCATTCTACCTCACTCGTTATTTCAGATGTTCCACCAAGTCAAAAAAAGAATGGATCTTTTTAGTCAGTCAGATTCCAAGTCCCGCAACATCATAATCATGCAGCATTGCTAACAGATGTCACTGCCAATTAATCATGTTATTGCAATCAATACTCTCATTAGTAAACTCTTACAGTCTTTTTGGTTGTCTACTAGGCAGCAACTGGAGAGTTGTTGGACAGTTTTGGTGTTTCTGGATTTCAGTAAATGTTTCACTGAGGGTTTCTGACAAAAAAAAAGCATAACACGTGTTGTGGCCCCACTCATTCACAACAACATACTTAAATGGAGTCTGAGCTGTTTCAAAGCTGTACAAACTGGTACTTATGCATGATAGCACTAGTGTTACCCTTAAGCCTGTACACCTGCTCATAACTATCACAGGGTTTTTTTCCCTCAACTTCTTTTATCTGTTGCAAATGTGGCTTGGATGACTTCACCCCACGGTTCAGAGACTTCTGCAGCATTCACATCAACCTCTTTGGTTTTGGCTTTTTTTTTTTTTTTTTTCTCCTGCAGATGTGACTACTGGTTTGGTCCATCATGCTGTAAGCAAAGATTTTTATAAAACGTAAAAACTAAACTAAATCACTTTTCTGAATTTAAATACATGTGCTGCATAAAACTTTAACTTGTGTGTAAACAGAGGTCGCAAAATGCAGCAATGCGGTTTCAAAACATTACCCACTGACAAGGGATTCCAAGCTATTCCCACAATTCTTGGGACATTAAAAGCATATGCACGCTTGCATATAAATGAATGTACATGGTCTTGTTACTCCTGAGAGACGTTACCTTATTCATGAGTCTCCAGGAAACCCCATCTTCCCTTATGTGGCTTTTACTATTACTTAATACCTGCTAATAAACAATTTATGCCACTTAACTGAGGGTAATGCATTATATCCTGGCACACGGTTGAGTAACTACCTTGACTTTTCTCCCTCTGCTCCTCCAGTTGTGGAAAACAAAGTATTTGGCATTCAGCCACACAGAATACTGAGGCCCATTATCTTCTGCATGCTCTCTGAAGAAGCTTTCAAACAGAGGAAGTTCACCTCTCTCTTGTTGACCAGGTATTGTGTATTGAATAACTGACCAGCATGCTAATGAAATATGAATAGCTTGTCACTAATGCAACTTGGACACAGTTGCAGGTCAGGGAAGCTGTAGGCACAATCATCTCCACATTTTGTGCAAACCATTGCAGTTTTTAAAAAAATGTAAAAAACACACACAAGACCTCAGATGTGTCATTCATTGCACATTTTAAAATGGATTCAGTAAACACACTTTCGATATAGATGTACTAAAGAGATAGTTACAAAAATAAACTTAAATCAAGTGAGGAAGTACTAAGACAAATAGTTTCCTCAACTCAGACAGAAGGATGTCGAATCCGAAAGTAAAAACAACCTCTGAATGCTTGAATACTAACTGCTAGTAAGATATTTGTTTTCGTTCTTACGACTTATCAATCCGCTTTAAGTCTGTAAAAAGTGACGTAAACTTTGGGGTTTTGTGTCGTGCTGTTTGTTGCGCTAGTGCGTTCCTGTGCTTTTACAGACCTTGTTGTCCAGGTTGATGATCAGCTGGGCATAAAAATGCATCCTGTGCATCTTCTTATCAAAGTGTGTACTGATGAAATTCACTTATATAGCCTTGCATCAACACATATAAACACTTTCAGTTAAAGTGGTTGTAAACCAGCTAAAATCTCAGGGTTCATCTCACTTCGTCCACTGTGAAGATGTATTTGCTCTTTAACCAACTTTGGTTTGCAAAAGTTGCAGAAGATTGGTGACATTGCATGTGGAGTACCTGAATTAGGCGTGAATTCCTAACCGCTGCGAAAGGAATGGTGAAAGAAGGAAAAATATGTAATTTAATTTGAACTCGTGTGTCATTATTGTTCTGAAAAGAATGCCATGCAGAGATTTACTGTGTAGATTTTTTTGCATAGTGCTGATGTTGATGCTGTACAATTTATGTACAGTGTTGCTGTCATTTTTTTAAAGGAGAAAATGACATATAACCACTTGTGACAAAAAAAACTGCAGTTTAATAAACTTACATTCAGCATTGAGGTGACTGTTGTTGTTTCTGCTCCATTTCTGTGTGCCTCTGTTCTGGCTAAGCTGATTCAAATGATTGCATGATCCGAGGACCAGGATTGGGAATCACTGCTGTAATAAGGCTGTGTCCTGAATCATTTTTATGAGGGAACCCTGTGATGGCTATGTAAAACTTTGCAATGAGTGGAAGCAGCAAAAAGTCTAACTTTTCGATTCATAGCCAATGCATAGCGGTCGTGAGGGTTCAACTGCAGTGCAGTAATGCAGCTTCTAAAGACGTTGTTGGAAAACAGAAATTGGATCAATGTTTGGCTTCTGGAATTATTAATGATTATGAATGATAACTCATTATTGATTAAATTATTAATAGAGTTAGAGTTTCTTTACCTGGAATCATTAACTAAACGTGCCAGTCTCTGATGGAGCAATGAATTCAGCTCTACTGGACACCCGACACTCCTCACAGAGACACACTTCTCTCCAATAAAGTCTAAGAATGAACAAAACACATCAACTTTACAGTCAAAATGTCCTGTCACTTTATGTTAAACTACCGACATCCCACCAACTACTGAGAAAAAAAATGAATAGTGAGTAAAAAAATCAAATCAACTAATTAAGGAAGTGTGATGAAATGAAATACAATTCTGTAAAATAGTTTCAAGACTGATTAATTAACAATAGAATGTTTGCAAAACAACAACAGCAACAAGAGGGTCGCATATGTCTGGGCTGACGGGGGATGAGGTGGAGGGCCGGGGGGCGGTTGGGTACGCGTTCATGGAAAAATCTGTGCTTAGGAGGACAATGGACCATATAACACTTGTTTCAGCCAAGCTTTAGGAATCAGAGAAATTAAAACGTGACCCTGGGTTCTCAACTGTACAGGATGGAGTGAGTGTGTGTAAGGAAAAGAGAGAGAGAGAGATAAAAGACATGAATGCACAGCTTGGTTTTGGCACATTACTCAAACTCTGCTTTGGATGCTATCATTTCACACATGTGGCAACATAATGTTTGAATTATGATCAATGATCAATTAATAATAGCTGAATGTTAGAAAACAAGAATGCAGCGAATCAACAATTCAGCAATCATCAAGAAATGACAAAGAACAATAACAATCTTACAGCATGCAATCTTGAGCGAGTCACATTAATCCAACAAATACAAATGAGTAGCAGTCTCAGATCTGAAGTAATTTAATTTTTTTTATGTTGAATTCAATACTTGTCTAACTTTAGGGATCTGGAGTAATGTCAAGTAGGGGTAAAAAAAAAAACACCAGCATACACTCTCACGTCATGAAGAAAACAAATGATTCTCTCTGGTGCACGCCGTTCATGTGCAAACACACACATGCACCCCTCTGAGTGCTTTCAGGTTCATGTTAGCCTCCAGAAGAAACTGTATCTGACAACAGAGGTCATGTGACCTGGGGAGTCAGCCTTTGATAGCGCTACTGTCAGCTCTAATTGGGCAGCGGGGAATTGATGCAGAAACCCCCCTTTCTCTTTAAATGTGTTTGTGTATGCTTAGATTGATTGCTTTGCGTTTCCTAAAAAAAGGTTCATGTGGGATTTGACAGTGGAATCCCACATGAATAAGATAAGTTAGTTATTGGTAAGCCAGCCATTTTTATCAGTGACTGAGATAAAGTCTTCAATAAGACTCAAGTTCATTGAAGGATAAATATTCTGTGCTTCACCAGTAGAGGGCAGTAATTGTAAAACAACGCAAACCAATGCTGAGGCCTTTTTAAACTAAGTCAAGGATTACGTTTGCTGTTTGAGGGAGCTTGGAAAGGTCGATTTCAGAGGAATTCACGTTTGTTTTTATTTAGCTGTGAGCTTTCATTTATTATCTGTGTTTTTTAATTATTATTTGGAAAAAGAACGGACTGCGACACAGACTAAACAGAGTGAGACTTGAGCACCTTAAGGCATGAAATAAAACAGGTGGATTAAGGAGGAATCAACTGCGACGAGGCTGAGAACTGGCTGTGCAAGACACTAATGGAATCTGACTAAAATGCAACATCCGTTTTCACTTCAGATAATTTAATTATTACTCCTGTTCATATCCATTTTATTCATCCTGACGATACTGTGTCTATTCACACCTGATATTTATTTAAGAGTATTTAAGCTATTTAAAGTTTTCCAATTTAAATTAAACTGATGTTAAAGGCTAAAAATAAATCTTAAAGGATATATATTGTTACTTTTTGCAACCCTTCCCTTTATTTCTATGAAAAAGTATTTTCCTCATGTCTTGCTTTTTGTCACACCTCAGTCTTTCAAATTGTCTAATAAATGTTACTGGCATGTAAAGATAACCTGGGAGAACACAAACAGTGGTTTGGAAATAATGACTTTATGTACTTGGAGGGAAAAAAACAAAACCAATATGGCATGAAGAAAAAAATTTAACTCCACTTCAATTTAATAACTGGTTGCGCTACTTTCGGTGGGAACATTAACAACAATGGATTTTGATGAATGGCAGCGAGTTTAAAAAAAATTCTTTTAAATTTGCTATGAGGGAGTTGTGATCCGCTGTTCTTTGCGGAACAACAGATGGTTTTGTGCTAAAGAACAGAATTTGTTCTGTCAATTTTGACAAGTTGTGCAGATCCTGCAAAAAATAAAGCCTAGATCATCACACCTCTTGGTATACTATACTTTTTATTAAATGCTGTTAGTTTTACAGCCGATGTAGCAGGACAGACTTAAGACTCACTTTAGTCACTCTTGTCTTCGTCATTGCCTATGATGACTCCTGTCTTTGCAGTGGGTGTGTGCTGGAGTTAGCTGCTGACTCCGAGCACGTGGGTCAATGTTCCCGGTTCACTTAAACCTGGCTGCTCCTCAGTTTGGTAGTGCCTTCGTTATGTTTTGGCTTGTTTTGGGTTTGAACACACTTGCCATTGTTCTCTTTTCAGTGAAATCTAAAGACAATCTAATAAAAACATACAAAGCAGCTTTAAAATCTGTCTCCTTTTTTTTTTAATCATAACTTGAAGTGCTGAGTTGCGGCAGTATTCAAAAGAATGTAACCAACCATTTTTGCTAATAGGGGAAAATAAAGGGCTAAGTTCTTCCTTTCTTATAAAAAAGACATCAAAGAAAGATACAGCAGGGTGTCATGCTTATGGTACTTTAATATCTGAGCTCAACATAAGAGTTTCCCCTGATTTGGGGACTTTGTGAGACAAAGGTACTGTTGTAAATACATTTTGTGGCATTTTAATAGAGCAGGACTGTGTAGACTCCTGATAAATTTACAAACAAAACTGCACTCAGATATTTAAAGCTTCCCAATTCTTTAATCGACTCTTTGATGTATTTAGTATGCATGTTAAATATTTCATATTTACCATACATTTGTCACAAACGAGTCGTTGGAGAACACATAACGCCAGAGACAGGAGGACGATGCTAAGCTAGGAGTAGTACAAAAGACTCATCAGAACCACAACAGAAATTCAGAAGTATGATTCAGAAGCAGATGTACCCAGGGCAGGACACAGCAGGAAGGATGAGCAGATGGACAAACACGAAGGGGGAAAGTAGGAGCATATCTACACGCTAACTGACTAATGAGACACAGCAGGAAACAGTAAAGACAGTCATGGGGTCAGAGCAGCAGGGACAAAACTCCAGATGTACAATGACTACTTTACCAGAAGAAAGTAAGGAACGTTGGTAGGAATTTTACGAATGCAACAAGTAACACAACCAAACGTCCAAAATCTGTAGATTGGACTTTTGGTACAAAAGTAACGGCCGAGCGGTCGGTGAGAGGTGGGGTTCATCCCGGAGACGATGCCAGTCTACAAGACATCATTAACTTTGATAAAACCTACAAAGGTACATCACTTAACATCTCCTCCCAATTATTGCTCCAAACCTGTATTTAATTTTTAAAGTCAATCTACTGTATATCCATCCCACATCCAAATTTCTGATCTTTACAGCTCTTACCGTACCCCCTTCCCCCTCTACCTCTCAACATTGTAAGGTCTCTCTATATCTAAGAGCCACATGGAGGGTCTGTTTCAGATCTCCACATGCTCGGTCCTCTGTTTGTTTTGCTTGTTTAAGGACCCCACAATGCAGTTTGTAGTGCCTAGGACCCACAGTGCAGATTTAATTAGATAAGGGGAATGGTGGTAGGAGCTGGATAATTGAAATTGGACATGGGGATTTTACAGGGGAGGTGGCAGGTTCCTGGCACTGCGTGTGCTCGGGCAAACAATGCACTTCACACTGTGAGGAGCAATGAGAAAGTTAAGGGGAGAAGGGGGTTGAGAAGGAAGAATGGAGATAGCATACTTAACTCTGGCCTGGTAGTCACTATAGGGGTTGTGTGACTATTATCCTTTTAGTGCCATGCCTATGAATACCAAGCCTTAGTTCCTAATGTTAATCTTAGAGTAGACAATGAACATCTGAACAATGAGAGCAACTTCCTGTTAACAAAACATTAACTCAAACTTTAGCAAACGTTTAATTAAAATTTCCGCTTTCTATTTTACTTATTCAACAGCTTTTAAAGTTTATATAAAAACACATTACCTGGGGAATTATATTTGGGAGATTCTCTGTAAATTTGCTACATATGTTAAACTGATTATAGGTACATCTTCTGCCTCTTAGGCGCAGGAAGTCTTTTATTTCACATATTTACATCCATACAACAAAGTGAGGAGTTTACTAAATTCACCAGCTGCTTTATCAGAATGCTACTTAAGTTTAAACAAAGCATCAGATTGATTGGAGACTGACGGTGGTCAAGAAATGCGGTATCAGGTGGTGTTATATCTATTACTCCTTTCAGCAAACAGATTTGTCAATATATTCTGTATCATACACATCTTTTTCATTGATGTAAATAAAAAAATTACTTATTTTTTGTTCCATATAATTATGTTTTCTTGCTGCTTGGTGCTATGAAACAATCTTCTATTGCAATAAAAAGTTGTGTTTTTGCTGCTTGGCTACACAAAATGGATCTGAAGAAAGATCCTTCAATGCTGTTTTCAATTGTCTGAAGACTTCATTCGCTTAGATAAAGAGGGAAAGTGTGTACCTTATACTGAAATACTAGATTTCATTCCTGTGTATCTAATGACTAGAATGTAGTTGTCCTTGGAGAGTCTGTTCTTTTTCATTTAACTCTCCCCCTCTCCCCCATGTCGTATACTTGACATGCTTATTGTATGCATATTTCCAGCTTACTGATGATTTAAATGGTTACATACTTCCCATAGCAGTTCTTGCTCTTTTTGTGGCATCTGGTCAGATTTTCAGTTTATATTTCTTTTTCCTGATGTGTGTATGTTGGCAAACGGAAGCATTTTGCATTCCTTTTCTCAGTCCCAATCAAGTGGAAAGTACAGATAAAAGAGCCAGGACATGGGCTGAATCAAAGTCGAAGGGCTGCTCTATTCCAAATTCAAAATTTAGCTCAAGCCTTTCTATTGACTTTGCTTCAAAACAGCTCGGTCCTTTTGAAATACAATATGAATACCAGGCCAGGATATGCCAAATCATATTGTAATGCGACAATCTTTGTTTTTTCCTCCAACTATCAAATTTGTCTCTCTTTCAATCATTCTCTTTTCATTTCAGTCTTTGCACAAATGTATTTTTTTTTTGCAATGTACTATGTGGCATGTCATCAAAAACATTAGTGTTGACATCTGCTGTGGGACATTGGTTTGCTTTAACCAAATCCACGGTTAGATGATTCTTTGGGCTAACACCTGGTTTTTACCTGACGCTTATGGTCGCATAAATGTTCTGCTGTACCGCTCAGAAATTGGCGTCTTCAGAATCAGGAAGACTGTTACGATAACTTCGGGCCTTTAGCAAAGCATTTTCACTGTTTGTTTGTTTTTTTTCTTTCAGGGTGGGATGATTATACAACAACTTCAATAAGGTTTTCATTTGAATGTTGGGTGAAGCATTCCCAAGCTCTTAAAATTAGCCTGCTTTTTTAAACATTGTAAGACTGATTTTCATATGCACTGCAATGATGTCCCAGTTTCAACCCTCTATCTGTACTACTTTTGTACATTATTGAACACCCAAGCCCTTTTTATTGCACATTAAATGTACTTTTTGCAACTTATTAATCAGTCAAACCTATAAAACCCAACAGTTGTTTCTTGAAACTAACAAGTAGAAATAACTCCATGAATTCTGCCAAGAGGAATAGCCAGGCAGAATCAGAAGCTTAGTGATGGTTACAAAAAGCATGTTTTTGAGCTACAGAACATTCAGCTAAATATAAGTGGGGAAATACCTATTTTCCTGAGCCTGTAGGTATAATTTTGACACATTGAGGCTTACAGAAAATCCAAAATAAATAAAGTTGGCTTTATGTCCAAGTTAAGAGCATGGGGTTACATTTTACCAGTTCAGTCTCTTCCACATTCCTGGTCTTGAGCATTTTCAGAAAAGGTTTTTACAGTAATATCAATTCCAACGTCTGCACATAAAAATAGCTCGTTGTACACAAACCTTTAAATTTAGTGTGGGAACCGAACCTTTTGGCATGCCGAATGCCAAAAGGTTGTTTTTCATTTTGTGGCAGATGTGACTTTTGGAAAGGAATCTGCCATCATGCTGCCGTGCATGACTGTCAGCCGAGTGATTCAGCCGGGTTTCATTAGGAAACACAAGCTGTCCCTGAGAGTCATTAGGACCATCAGCAATTCCAACTGCCAGGTGGAGGAAGTTTTGATCTTTTTGTTTGGGATTCCTGAAGGATGTAATAGTTTTTCCTTTTTTCTTTCTTTTTTCTTTTTTAATACTGAGGACTTTCCTGTGGCAATGTGCGCAGCAAAGATTAAGCAGTAGTGATAGACTGCAGATAAAATGGCAAGAGTGATTGTTCCAAAAAGACCAAGGCCATCCTTAAAGTATTACTGACAGCCCATGTGGTTTTTATGTCAGTCTACGGAACGATTCACCTCACAGAACCACCACTGTTGGGATCTGCTGCTTCTTGTTAATCATTCTCAGCCAAGCTCATAGGTAAGAGAAAGCAGAAATTGTCAAACGACATAATCCTTCATTCACACTTAAACGTTCTTGCTTTATTTTTGATTTGATCAAAGAGGCAGTATAGTAGGCTGCTGTGGTTGTGACTCGTCAGCTTCAGATTGGGTTTGCGATGCAAATGAACTTTTAGTCAACTTTTAAATCTTTTAGCTCTTCTTACCCATGTCTGCCTCATGGGTAAGAGATATCCAAACTAGTCTTTTGCCTTTTTAGCCAGAAATGTTTGTGAAGAGTCTTGATCAGCACATCCTTCGTTTCTCATCCAATTCAGTTCATTTTGACTGCGCCAATTCACAACACGTCACCTAAAGCCACTTCACAAAAACAGTCAGTCGTACATTCCAAGCGATCCGAGCAAGAGCGAGATGAAAAGCTCCTTTTCACAGGAAGAAACCCCCAGCAGAACTAGATTTTGTACCAGCAGCCATCTGCCATGCCATTTCTCTCTCTAGCGCCACGCTTGTGGATTTGTTTTGGTTCAATTTACCCAGAATGCCCTGTTCTGTCGTCCACTTCCTGCTTGCTTTTGGAGCGGTCTCTGGCTTGTGTCCACGTATGCATTCGAACCGCGCCAGAGTTCACTTCAACTGAACTGAAATCTAGATCTTTAGCCTGACCAGAGTCCAATTTTCTGGTCCACATTAGAATTTGATTGCACATTCACACCTCCCCAAACAAACCGGACTTTCTAGGCAAACGTAGAAAGCGTTTGATTAAAGCGACCCATCCAAAGGTAATTATTTCTGGCTCTAAACCGTTTTCTCAGATAATTCCACTTTTTTTGTTTGTTCTTTTAGAGATTAAACTTGTATCCAGCACTAATACCTGGAATAGGACAGAAAAATGTCATTTGATCGCAGGAACTCTGAAAAACACAGCACAGACGTATTGCTTTTCTGCTGTCTGACATCACAGACTAGTTGTTCTCTATGAGCTGTCCTCTCTGTTTATCTTTACAGATTCCAGATGAATTCTTGCTGAAAAGACAGTGGCCAAACATCTGCACACTGGCACTGAGCAGTGACAAGTCTGCTGCAGACCGGTAAAGTGTATGGAAAACACAGAGGCACCTTGACACAAACACAGGGGGAAGAAAATGCTTGGATCAACCTTTCTGAGACGCACAGTCGTACATAGTCAAACGCACAATGTTCCCTGAAACAAGCACTGGTGTCTGCTTAGTAGGTGCTCAATCAATCGGCTATTAAAAGGTTTAATGGTTTGGTAAGTCCAGATTCTTGTATGAAATATTCTTGAAACATGGACTTGGAAAAACTTAATGAGGTCAGAAAGCCCGCAGAAAGCAGGAAGGTTATCACTTAATATCCAGGACACAGATGGGATTGTTCTAGCTGTGATGCTGTTCCAGTTGGCAAGCCTTCCCCAGGACATTATATCACAATAAGACTCCCACCCCCACATTTTTCTTTTCAAACCATGCTTTTCTTTTATGATCCATATATCTCTATGACTGTAGCTGTTTTCCGCGCTGAGGATGACACGGAACACCTGCTTTGCGTGCGCTTTGTTACGCTCCTTTCCAACATAAAGATTTTCTTCACTTTGAAAAAGTCAAGGCCGCTGAAGGACACTCTGTGATAGCGCTGATGTTTACCAAACTCAAATCCTTTTCTTTTCATGATAGCGCCGTCTTTTTCCAGGAAACACTTCCTTTCTTTATACCTATTGGCTGCAGAAAAACACATCATGCCAAGAAACCAGACTTGAAGATTACTCCGATTATAGACTGCTTGAGGCAAAACATTGGAGGCGATATTTAAAGTCTGCTGCCCAGTCGTATCGCTAACAGGAAATAGGAACATTGATCTGACGGCAGTGCTTTGGTTTTCTCAAACACAAACAGCAGGTCTGTGTTTGAGTGGAGCAACGGGAATTGGCTGATGCTCTCTGGGGATAAAATCAGCTCTGTCATAGACCAAGGTCCATGTTTATCTTCGGGCTTTGGAAGATGTTGATGTTGGCTGTGCAAGAGAACCACTTGTTTAAAAAATTATTTTTGAGGGACACTGAAAAAGGAGAAAGCGAAAGCGAGAGGCTAAGCAGACGGGAGAGAGGGAAAACAGTGTAATTAGTGTGTGTGTGTGTGGGGGGGGAGGGAGGCTGCTGCTTTTATTCCGCACCAGAAATAGCATTTATATTGGATTTTAAAGAGTAAAAAGTGCTTTCCATTGTCCACCTCCAACCATTGTCAGTACCCGCTTGGCCTTGCAGACTCCGGAGGTCATTGGGCGAGAGGCGGGGTAAACCCTGGAAAAGTCCATCACGGAGCAACACCGAGACACAGAACAAACTATCATGATTGCTGACAGTCACACCTAAGGGCAATTTCAAAGTAACCATTTAACCTAACAGTTATGTCTCTTGGCTTTGGGAGGAAGTCAGAGTACCTGGAGAGACCCACAAATGCACTGGGAGAACATGCTAACTCCAGGGAGAAAGACCACACACTGTGATTTGGATGTGATGTCTGGGTTTCCCTGCTGGACCTCTTGTCTCTGTGAACCAAATCTGCTCAACTAGAAGATTGTGTAAGTATGGATTTGAGATTATCTGATGACTGGACTATCGCTGGGTGCTAAACAATTAACACAATCTGACTTACTCTTCTGCTTCAAACCGTAGTAATTGTTACACAACTTCTGGGTCTAGGCCCTGAAACAGCAGTCACTACTGTGACCCAGCTCTGGCCCGGTTGTTACCTGCACTTGGAAAAACACACTGGCAATAATTACACTTGCAGTAGGACTGTGAGAGATGTGTTTGGGTCAGAAAGACAAACAGAACTAATGTTTGTCTTTTTAAGAAGCATTAGTCATGTTTGGTCAACCACGTGTTGACAGCAGCCTCGGTGCAGCACGGCATGACAACTAGGACTTTGCAGAATGTGCTGGCAAAATATGAATTGAAACAATATGAGAACGTTTCAGTAAAACAGAACACGGAGGTTGGTTTTTTTGTCCGCAATGACAGTGTTTATGGTGGAAAACTTGTATTTACAGAGAAAAAGAGTTATTCACATCCCCTGTTTCCAAGGGAGTGCTTTTGCCATTACACGCTCAAGAAAAGATTACTGTTTGCAGCGATATGAGGAGACATTAATGAGGCTGTTTTCTGAATTAATCTAGCAAGCTTTCATGGTAACACACATCGTACAGGAATTCAACTTGTTTTCTGACCATTGAAGACATGAGGTGTGGGGTGTAAAGATACAGTCGGATCACAAGATGGGATGAAACCAGATGCTCATCTCACCAGACGACTAGACGTTTTAGAATCGGTTTTAGAAAAGTATGTTCCCGCATTTCAAAAATCATGAACGGCATCCTAAAGCATATACCATCCATGAACAATAATTTAGCTCTGATTCATATTGTATTTAATTTGTTTTAAAGAATAAATTGAGTGTGAAATCATCTAGTTCAGGCTTGATCAGTCCAAGTGTTTGAGTTCTCGAACTGGATGAGATCAAATTTAGTACAGACTCATTAAAGTTGTGAAATACCCTTTTAGCTTAGCAAAATGAGAAGTTATCAAGTGGTAGTGTTTTCATTGAGAACAATCAATTACTTACTGTTTATTCTTTGCGTTCAGTCTGATACAACAGTGTAATTTTTTTATGTCAATGAAAAAGACAAACTATGGAAGTTGGAGTCGATCCACTTAAAGTGATTGGCTTTGTCACTTTAAAAAAAAAAAAATTGTACAAACTGATCAGCCATTAGCATCCAACTAATATTAAATGCCCATAAAATAAAATATGCATATATAAATTAGCAGTTTTGAGCCACTGATGGCCATTTGATCTAAAATTACTTAATATGCTCAAATTGATGAGTTTTTTCAAAAAACTGAGGCAGGCTGTGTAAAATGTGTCTGGTCCAGAGGTGACTAGTTGAAGTTTGTTGGCAGATTGATGGCAACTGTGCAAGCACGCAGGCTTTTAGACGACACAAGTCCATTAAAGCACAGCGAGTGATAAGATCAGCTCAAGGAAAGATCACAATGAGCCAGATTGTTAAATTCGGGAAAGATGAGGCAATCGGGTAAAAATAAGGCTTCACACAATTGGATACGGAAATGTCTGCCAGCCGAATTAACTCAAGAGCAAGAAAGGCATTATGTAAGGCTAATAACCGCAAAAAGAGTGTACAAATATTGCAAAATTAAACAATGATTGACTGAAGACTAACAAAAACAGGGAATATAAGAAATTATGTTGGAAAACAAAATATTGCTATTAACCTATTTCTCTGGACCCAAACCTGAAAAGATACGGAAAGTGACAGTATTGGAGAGATGTGCATTGGGAGTAGGTCAGATTACTTAAAGGCTGATTATCCATGTCTGGTTACTGGCTGGTGGAAAACTTAAAAATCCAATATTGTTCCGATCAGAAAAACATTGACAGCACTTTCTAAAAGTAGAAGCTGTTACTGAAGAAATTAAACTCAATGTCAAAGAGACTATTTTCAGTATCGGTGAAATGTTTAACTGGAGTCAGCAGGAGGAGAGACTTAGAGACCGTACTTCACAAGACATTTTGAAACATGGTTCACTGTCATGAGGTGGTGTGTTGAGGTGGTGAGGCAGACGCAGCGGACCCAGGTATGATGAAAATGTTGATTTTAATTATAAATAAACCCAGCAACAGGTAGTACACACACTGACAACGGATAGACTAGACATTGACGAGGACCCGACGAGGAACAAGGAACACAGGTGGAGTTAAATACACGGGAGGGTAATCACAGAGACGAGACACACCTGGGAACAATCAAGGGGAGGACAGGACAACGAAGAGACTAAGGACACAGAAAACTCTAAATAAACACAGAAAAACACAGATCCTGACATTCACGATTCAAGCTGCAAGAGAATGAGGCTTTCTGCAGATAACAGGAAGGCTGAAGAGAGACTTTTTACCTCTTTATGTCATGTAACGTGCTAGATTTGGAAATGTTGGCATTATTTTCAGAATCTCTGAAAAGCTTTACATTTTCAAGGAAATACAGAAGAAGGAAGGAAATGCAGCATTATTGTCTAATAGATCATAAGGGCAGTTAAAATCTTTCTATTATTATTTTGCCTTTGTTTTAAATTAGTAAGACCTGTTCTTCAGTGATTTTACTGTTTCAATAAACAGCTAACTACCTCTGACAGCACTAAACATCGAATTTCAGCTCCTAAAGAGAAACCAGAATCAGCTAAAATGACATTGGAATAGGTCCACATAATTCTGATTGCTGCGGCACCACAATTAGTCTTCTAATAATTGCTAATTCTTAATACTAACATTTTAAAAAATTGTGACTTTGATCATTTTCCGGACATGTTTGGGGAAAGTGTGCTGTCAAAGAACGAAGAAGTAACCAGACACACTGTCACATAAAACTACTTGCACACATTCGCATAATGTGCGACTACCCCAACTACCCCAATCACACAACTCACACACTCATGCACACCAACCCACACACACACGTGAAGGCCCTCCTTCCCATCTTTGGCCCATGAAATAAAGGTGCTGAAGAGCAGCCTCTATCAGCAGATACCATCTTGGTCTTGTCATCAGTGGCTTGCATGGTCACAGAGAGAGGGGCTTGTGGCTTCACCTTTCAAAGAGTTTCTGCAAGCTGCTGCCTCCCCTTAAAATTCCTACTCTCTCCATCTCTTTATGCTACATTTATTACCTGCACTTAGATAATGTCCTGTCCGATCGTCTCTGCCCCCCTTTTTGTTTCTTTTTTTCCTTCTCAGGCCAAATTGCAGAGACTCTACAACCAGCAGCTTTGTTGAAAAGTTCACCTCAACCTCACAAGCACTGCTTTCTCTTAACTTAGCTAATAAAAAAAGAGATTCTGAACTTATTCATTCAGTAGATCAGATCTTTATGTCTCCTACTCTGGTGGGTGAGAACTTCTGTATAATCCTTTTTGCCTCTTTGTGGTCAGAAAACGCACATCAGCCAAACGGATTTTCATCTCGTCTTCATCTGCTGCAGAAACGACGCGCACTCTGAGTCTGTTTTGTCTACCCAAACTGTGTGTCTGCGTCTCTGTTTCATCTGGTCCGTGTGACAGAGTCACATTAAAAAGTGTAAGTTTGTCAGCGCCGAGGGAAGAGGAGCGAACGCCGAGCCAGTCCGGTCTACGGACTCCACGGGAAAACGTTCAGATGACACCTGGTACCTGTTTCCTCTGTCAGCGTTTGAAGAGAAAACAAACACCTGAGCGGGAAGGCAGGGGAATTCTCCCTCTTGGCCTCCATGACGTCAAACGGGGGCTCTGTTCCTCGTCGCTCTGCAGAACTGACACTTTAAGAGCAGGAAAACAAGAGCGTTGTTTTTCCAGTGGAGAACAAAGTTTTATAGTCATATTGATTCTGTTTAGGAGAAAAAAAATAGAAGAGATGAAGCAGAGATGCTCGTTTGGGTTGATTTTACTCATCAAAGTAAAGAAGCAGAGGGAATATTTGTGATCGATTCAGCTGTTAAAAATCAAGTTATCAGCTGAACAAATGTTTCAGACTAATAGCCTTAAATAGTCTCATAAATCTAGATTTTGTGCCGTTTTCTGTCAGACTTTCATGGAGTCATGATGCCCTGATGGTAATTCAAAAAAGGCTTTCTGTCTTTGAACTTTGCAGGATTCTTTACTATGACTATTACTATGATCCATTGCTGTCGAGGTTGGACACAGTAAAAACCAAATAGCTCAATATTACCTGCAATATTACCAAAGCGTCCAATGGGCCGTCTATGAAAACACAAGCAGATCCTCGACACAAATCATGTTCCTTATTGACACCTACTGAAATCCAATAGCCATAAGACGGCATATGCTAGAGAAGAACTTAAAGAACAAAAAACTTCTTCAAAGGCCGCATCCTTCAACAGGACAAACCTGAACAGTTGAGCTTTTTCAGGAAGAACCAAACATGGTCAACTGAAAGGAGGAGGAGTTTTACTGAGGCTGATCGTGACATGTTACGGTAGACATCTCTTTACTAACGGGAGGCCATACTGAATTGATGAAGTTTTTCAACAAGAAAACACAGAAGTTTACAACACCGTTCTGATTTCTTCCAAAATTAACACTGGTTTCCTCACCACAAGGAGCAACTTTCCCTCAAGGTTACTGGAAAACCTGGCATCAAGCATGGCTAAGCTGATTGTTGTTGAAATGGTGGGACAATTCACATCTGAGTCCTGGTTTCTTTTGTTTTTCCTTTGGCTAATTCTCTTGAACTTTGGATCAGCTCATGAAGAGCCTGTTTAAATTTGGTTTCCAATAAATTCATCACTCTGTTTGGTATGCTGTTGCTGTCTCTTCCTTGCGCATTTTGCAACTTGACTTGCGACCTCGTTTTGATCCAGAAGGGAGGAATCTGAATAGCTGTAACTTTTTTCATTCTCTCAAGATTTTGGCCAGAATTGTGTCACAAGAGTTGAACAACCAAAATTCATTAGTTTAGCCAACTTTGATTTTTTTTTCCACTGGATGCTATAAGTCACAATAATATATTATTCAGAGCAGGCATCTCAGGAAAAATTGTTTAAAAATGTTTTCTGTCTCTAATTAAAGAGAAACAACAGAGAAAAATGTTAACAGCACATGTTGTTTATTGTAAAATACATGTATTTCTATTTTTATTTGTCATTGGCAGGTTTTTTTTTCATATCCGACGTTAATTGTGTAAAAAAAACCCTAAATACTTGTAGTATCCTTAAATATTCAGATACAAAGGATACCAACTCAATACAAGTTATTTTGAGCCTTTCTTAATTGTGGAATAATACATTACACACATACTCTCTTTTGATATTGTTTGATCTATGCATAGATCATCAAGACAAAATACATACTGAAGTGAATTTGAAATGCTACCAAAGACCAGAGAACAAAAACAAAACACCTTTTCCAGTGTTTTAGTATATAAGAACATTGCATTTGGATATAATGCAATCCTATCGCTTATTTTAAAATGGCATATGTTGCATGTATTTTATCTTGTCTAATATAATATTAAAGAACAATAAAGCATTCACAAATTTCTCCCCATTTTTGAATGTTGAGATGATCCTGCAGGTCATTTTCATTCAGTCTAGGCAAAGTTTGTTCATGTTCGTAAATGATATGGTGATCTGACTTGTAAAAAAATGATCTAGTATTTCTATTAGGTTTTTCTATTAGGCTGGTACTTTACAAATAGCTACTGTAATGGCAAGACATGTTGGCTTTTACCTGGTTGTAAAAAAAAAACCCCAAAAAGCCTCCAGGCAGGTGAAAATGCATGAAACAGATCATTTGTGCTGTTTTTGCTGCTGTGTGGTTTTAACCAGCAGAGTCACAACGACGAGCAAAGCCGTGACTAACACAAACGTGCACGTTTGATAGGGAAGAATCAGTTAGTGTGTGTAATCGCGCCTGCTGCATTAGGGTTTGGGTTTGCATGTTTGTATGTATGAGTGTCATGAAACGGTTGACTGGGCCAGTAAACAGCTCAGTAGTAATTACCACTATAAAAACTGCTGGTTCTGCTCTGCCACCACTCAGTGAAGAAAAGCCCACCCTTGAGACAAGAGTGTGAGCACAATGCCGGCTGTTAATTTGCTTTTATGGAGTGCATCCAGGCTGGAGTGACTGGTGTCAACATGCTTTCTTTCTAAGATATGATTTACCCCAAAATATTTAAGTAAGTAGAAAAAAAGAAAGGAAAACATGCAAGTGAAATAATAACATTCTTTCAGTCTTTCAGTTTGACTGATTCTGACAAAGCAAAAATAATTCATTATAGTGCAACGTTTCGTTGCAGTATACAGGGATGGCTAGTACATTAAAAAGAGACAATAAGGTAATTTAGTGTTTAGTTCTCTCCGTCTTATAGTTGTTAAGGTACAGTTATTTGAAGCAAAATCATCCTCAAGCTGACCTTTTGATCCTATTTTCACTTCTTAATGGGAAACCAATAAAGCGAAAATAAGACTAAAAGTGGGTGCATGTTTCTGTGTGAATGTGTGTTGATGTAACCTGCTGTGTAATTAGACGTTTGGTCACTAGAGGTGACGAGGAGAACAGGCCCTGGAATGCCCTCTGCCACGTCTGTGAAGAAATCCCCTGAAGACACACACACGCGCACCCCCACACAATTATTGTCTCTCCACCTCAGTGAACCCCTGCTGTCCAGGCTTCATTATCTCCAAACCCCTCCAATGAAGGTTCCAATGAGGAGGGTGCAGACAAAGTTCGGTTCCCCCTTCTTTCCGGAGCCCTGGGGCTTTGCTGGAATTTACACCCCTGAGCCTGAGAATGGGCAGGGTCCACAATCATCCACTTTCCCATTGTTGGGGAGAAAGTGGAACAGTGGGCTTACATCGGAGGAGGAGGAGAATGGGAACACACAGAGAGGTGAAATGAAACTGATTTCCCCTTTTCTTCGGCGGGGACTTTGGTGCTTCTGTCGCTCAGCGTGGCGCTTTGGAGATCGGAGTTATGGAGAGCAGAAGTGAGGGGCAAGAGTGACATTCCTTACTAACTAGATTTGTCTTTTCTCTTTTTTTTGTCATCTGCAAACATTCTCCCTCCAAAGGTTTTCTGTTTCTGCTTTCCCTGCTTCCTTTTTCGTGTGTGTGTGTAACCCCAACTACTGACAATTCCCTTTCACGTTGCCAAATTACACCACTATTAATGTTACTCCTGGAAAAGTGATAATTAGATAAGCTAAGCTGCAGGGGGAAGTCTACTGTGAGCTCCCCTGTGAAAAACTTTACATTGTTCTGAGTGCAGAGCCAGAAAGGCCAATAAAAAACCACTTCCCCTGTAATTTAGGTCAGCATCTTCCCCCTGAAAACAAACTGAGACAGAGTGAGGGGATGTGGGGGGTGAGGGGGTTGGGGGGGCGATCTCTTACCACCTGAGGTCTGTGTGTACGTGGCGGCCCTGCTAACCATGAGTAAACAAAGTAAATGGTTTTTGACTGTAAAAGCTTAAGTTCAGCAGTCCGTTCTCACGAGGAGGGAGCGATGGATCTGTGTGCTTTGCACTTGGCAACCTAGACGGACTCCAACAAGCAGGATGATGTCCAAGTCTGTGCAGGAGGGATCAGCAGTTTTCTACGCGCTAAGTCTGCCGACTGTGTCTCGTCTAAACGCACGGTTCTAAAACTGTGGTATGAGTGCCAACTGGTTGGCATTTGGGCTGCCTCTTTGTGTTTCTGTGAAGAAATTAATTATTGATATGTGAAGACGAGCACATTAACAGTGATCCAGGGCTATTACGCTGCAAAAGCACAAAATCTTACCAAATGCTTCTTCTCTCGTGCAAATTTGTTAGGTTTGTATTTTTGTTTTGTTTTGTCTTTTTTGAAGTCAGACAAAAGTAACTTTTGAGCAAGATTAGGAGCTTGATTCAAGTCAATAACTCCTTTATACTGATACTAGTTCTAGAACATATGAAAAATGTTTTTAGAAGTGAAATAATCTGCCAGCAGTACAAGTACTTTTTATCACTATCCAAGAATTATTTAATAGTCTCGGCATTTCAGGCAATGGTTTCCTAATTGCATGATTAACTTTATTAACCTATATTTACATCAAGGCTTCTAGGTAGACATGCTAAATTAACGAAAAATAAATCTAGTTATTTAAGTATATGTTGTATGTAAAACTAAGTACAGAGCAATATTTTTTAACTTAATACCAGTTGTGTTTAACTCTATTTATGTGAGCATTGCCCAATTAAGTCTATTTAGTCCTTTGTGAAGCCCAGCTCTGCATCGTAGCTGGTTCTGGCCTCAGAGCTTGCGCGCTTGCTAACACCCGCCAGAGTGCCCCATTAGCTTAATGGCCGTCTAGGATTTCACAGGGGATGCATTGCTGTTATGGCTGAGAGGTTTGTGTTTCCCTTTTTATGGCTCCTTTGGATTCCCAACACCCAGAAACGTGGTCTCAGGAGGAGAAGAAGAAGAGGAAGAGGAGGAGGAGGAGGAGAAGAAGAGACAAAGCAAAACAAACAGTGCAGCAACATAACATCGTCTTAAGCTGAAAGCAGACAAGTCAGGTAGGTAGAGATAACAGAAGGGTGACATTTGAAGAAAGAGAGATGGGAATGCAAGCTAAGGATTACAATTAAAGAGATACAAACATCAAAATATGTCTGATGAAACTCCTGATCTGTAGTTTTTGTGTTGTGGTGACTTCTTTGACTTAAACCTATGACTTTTGACCCTTAGTGTGTCCCACAGCAAGTCAAAAAGAGGTCAGGTTTCAGTTTCACCAAAACATATAATTTAACTTGTTCAACAAGGAAGCTAGTTTTCAAAATCGTTTTGCACTTAATCTAAAAATGCTAGGCAGAGACAGACCTGTGAAATAGACTTCCGGTTTTGAGAGAAAAGTAAGAACATTTGAGTTGTATAAGCAGGTTGATCTTTGCTTCATCAGAAACTTCTCAAACTTGCCCCTCATTCCCGATCTCCATCCCTCCACTGGAAATTTCCAAGAGTCCCAGTAAGAACCAAAGAACCCGATGACAACAGAGGAAAAATGAAACAGACTTTCAGTTTCCAGCCACAAATCAGACACAAACTTTAGCATTGCTAACATTCAACCATTCACAGCATTCTTACAGTATAGACAGTATACTTAGACTGGCTGGTCTGGGTTTTTGAGAAACTTTTGATCTGTTTGGATTTTAATTCCAGATTGCAAGCAAGCAAAAAGGGGGAAATATTCAGTTCTGTGGAAAAAGAAATATGCTCTTGATGTCAGAGTACTGAGGAGGATGGAGAATCTGGTTTAAGATGACAAGAAAAGGAAAATTACAATTACCTTCACAAGAATGTATTTTGCATTTGCCCTCACGTTTCAGTTTCCAACTAGCAGGGAAATCCAGTCCTCTACTTCTCCAACACACCTGAATCAATTGAACAGCTCAGGTGTGTTGGAGCAGATAGGCACCTAAATGTTGCTGGATAATGGCGCTTGAGGGCTGGACTTGGACTGCACCATCTAATTGGCATTTACACAGTATCCATGAAGAAAAACATACAATAATCACTCAATTTTAAGCTTAAGTGATCACAGCACCTCGGCTGGTGAAAATTAGGACTATGAAAGAAACATTTCAAAGACAAAATTTCAGGATCTGGTTTCTGAAGTGAGAGCAAACGTTTTGTCATGAACAGATTTGCGGGTCCTTAACTTTCTTTTGGGTACCAGTCTTCATATTGAACTTATGAGAACATCTGCTTTTAATTGACAGCACTTACATGTGATTTACAACAGATTCAGAATAAAGAAAGGTATAAGAGATGACGAAATAAAACGATTTAACTATAATTAACATAACTTGGCATCTGAAACGTGCATCATTTAGTTGTTTCATAGAAAAATGTGTCACTTTTAAAGTGATGGCTTACATTTAACTGCTGTGCCAGCACTAAGCAAACCTAAACAGCACTTAGAAATTGATTGCAGCTGCACTGCTTTTAATTTGATCTTCCCCTGTAAATGTGCACCAACTAACAACATTTTGTTAACATTTCTGTTTGTGTAATAATGCTGCTAGGTGCAGCTTTAACATTGTTTTGGAAGTTTTTATATTATATCCTACAGCCAACATAAGGGGCTCTGCAGCAACCCCTCACCTATTCCTTCAATAATTGAACCTCTTTTATGCAGCAAAACGTCAGTATGTTGAGGTATAATTCTTTCACGTATTGAAATATTTCTCAACGTCGTAACATCTGCACCACCAGTGTGACCGATGGAGGTCCAATCTACTCGATTCTACCTTGGACCTGTAAAACAGGGAACGTTGTTCCTTCTGCGCAGTTTTTATTTGTTGCATCTCTGCAAACTCTCCTCTGAGAGAAATGAGATGGTCTGATGGGATAGAAGAAAACAATGAATAGTTGCATTTGCATACGCTAATAACGCCAACTCCGGCCTTGCATGTCACGACGAAGCAGAACTGATTGCTTTAATCCAAAACTCCTTTTGTCAGTGGGAAACATGCTGCACAATAACATGTGGAGATCATTTGTCAGCATATTGTCTGACCAAGCTGATTTAACTCAATTATTTTTAGTTATTTCTTCTTTCTTTTGCCTCATTATTAAACCCTTTCGTGAACATTTTCAATATTTTTACCTGCGTAAAAGCGTGCCGCTTTAACTTTGGCCATCTGTGTTGTCTGTGTATCACCTTCTTCACAAAAACATGAGCTCACAAATAACTGTTTATCTCTCTCCGGTAACAAGTGGCGGCCAGGTCAGGCCTATCAGGCCAGGACTCTTGACCTTCCCTGACTCTGCTCCAGTACCAGCTGATGTAGATTGTGGTCTACATCAAGCAGGAGGGGGAAAAAAAACAAAAAAAACATAACCTGAGCATTTACCGACCACAGACACTAGAGTTTCATTTTTATTTAATTTTCTTTACTTTGCATCCAATCTTCCCATGACCTATTTCAAGCTCAGGGTATTTGTTTTGCTTAATTCGTGCAGTTCACCCATAAACTGGTTCATCACAAACTGTCGACTCTGACTTTTAGTGTTTTCCTCAAATTGTCTTCACCTTTACCAGCCTCACACCTCACCATTAAGAAGAGGGGCTAATCTTTCTGACCTGCCAGATTCTGCAGGCTCCTCTGCTGACCTAAATGTGGCTCCACTACAGCATTGCACACACTTTTCAGGAGTGTGTGCATGTGGAGAGGAGGTGATGTGTGAGCGAAATATTGGAAGGTAAGCTGAGTATTCTTATGGTTTGTAAGTCTTCTTTCATATAAACATTTTTTTTCTGAATATAAGCCATTTATATGGCTCACCTATATATAATCTTTTACATGTTTTTTGGTAAAACATCAACTTTTGATGTTTTCGTTTTTAGAAAGTTAAAATGTTTCAAGTCATGATTATTGTGCCAGTTCATCAGTTTTGGATAGTATCATGTTTTTATTCAAATGTGTTAAAGAAATGCCAACACTATTATTACAATCTAATTTTACTGCACTTGTCAAAGCTGTCAAAAATAATTGAAATATTTTTTATCAATTACATTTTTTCATTACTTATTTAAGTTATTTATTTATTTTTTACTTAGTTGCATTACAATCAAAACAAGCCCAAGCTTTGTGGGGGGTTTTTTATTTAGTTTTTTTTCAAAGTGGCACACAAATTCCCTCTGCAATGATGAAAATCCTCAGGATCGTCCCTGCCTTGCAGCAGCTCACCTAAACAATCATGTTCAACAATCAAAACAGCTACTCTAGATGAAATTCTCTTGGTCAGTGAGGGACCAGAATAGCTGCTGCTATTTTAACACTCATAAGATGGTCTGTCTAAAGAAAATTCAATCCTTCTTTAGTCAAAAATCCAAATCCAAAATGCAAAGTTGTTGTTCCCCTATGATGCAGACAGACATGAAAAGTCAGTGGATGTCAATAAGCCTTTGCTCAAATTGTGCAAATGTGGCTACAAAGCTGAGTATCACTGCAAACATGGCAAAGAATGCCTTATGTTTGAGAATAATAATTAAAAAAAGGCAGTTTAAAAATGTTTTTAAAAATTGTGGATAACAGAACACAGTTTTTATTGTAATTTAGATTTGACATAATTCTTTCTGAACTGTTTTGATTAGCAATAAAACCAACAATTTTACAATTCTTTGTTTAAACTGCACTTGCTTCCATGTGGATGACCAGACTTTAAGGCCCATTTGTGGAATTTTATCTTGAAATTGATAAAAAGTTTGAAAAACAATTCCTAAAGGTTATTAAATTCATTGCACAATGAGGTCCATTAGAGCCATACACCGAGAAACTAAGAGGCAGGCACAAACTGAGTGTAGTGTTGTTTGGGTGTGTGTTTGAAAGCCCTGTCATATGTTATGATTTGTGAGCTGAGAGCAGATCTCACCGCTAACTGACTTCTAGACTTTGGCGTCGGTGATGAACGATCAGGTCACAGATTCACCTCCAAATGAGCCGAATCACCTTCATGCTTACAGGAACACAAAGGCCCTTTATTCATGCAGCTGTTAAAAACACAGTGTCGCTACAGTTGTTGGTGTCTTCCTGCATAAATAAACATGACAAAACAGTTTTTTTCCCCAAGATTTGGGATTTCTTTCCACTTTCTACGTCTTCTGATGGACCACAGGTGTGAGGCAGAGCTGAAGACGTTCTTTTCTAAAACTTTTAAACATACCCACTCTTCTTTTCTTCCTGACTTTCCCCCATCAGGCCTTCACCCGGACTCCTTTCTGACACATCAAGCTGGTTCAGAGGTCACTTCAGTAGTGTGATGAGCCGGGGGCCCCTCGGTGGCCCCTCATTGGCTGAGAGAGCTCCATGTGGAGCTCCTTTTGGATCCGTGTAGAGCAAAGGGCCAGTGGGACTGAATAGGCCCACACTGTTAAGGAATACTTGTGATAATGATGTTATTTGGGTACGAGCAAGGCCTGCCTAGCAGCTGTTGACAGTAATGATGTAGTGAGTGAGCGAGCATATGTGTGTGTGTGTGTGTGTGTGTGTGGGGGTGTGTGGGTGAGTAATTAATAAATCTCACAGCTCTCCTACATGCCATCTGCTGACCGAGACAGGAAGGGGATGATTGATGGGAATTATTGATACCTCCTGAAGCACAGACGTACATGTAGCAGGTTGCTAAATCCTTGATTGGCGTCTCAGTTTGTTTCTTTTTCTCCACCTCATCACAAATGAACTCATCAGTCACTGATGAAGGAATGTCAATACTCCACCCCCGCACCCATCCCTACGTGTCCTGTTTGGGGTTTACGTTCAATTTCTAGTCTCTTGCATTACAAAATGTGGGGCTATATTACCAATTAAAGCCAAAGAAATATTGTTGCATACACAGATCAGTAGATTTGAGGGCCAGAAACTGATGCATTACCAAATTTCACCTAAAAATTGCTTGAAACTACATATAAAACACAACTTTTCAGTTCCTTAAAAAGAGAATTGTGTAACATGGGTTTGAGAGTAAAAGCACAGAACAAGACACACAAACATTGAAATAGAAAATAGCATTTAGTTCCTGCTCCCCGTTTGCATTACTAGTAAGTTCAAAACTTCAGTCATTTAGTTTCCCACTTTATTAACAAGGAAAACTCCAAACTTCTCATCTCAAAACAGAGTTTTGCTTAAATTTGTCCTTTTCAGTTTCCAGCTATTTTTTTTTAAGTCAGTTTGGTTAGCATCTTTTTCTTACCCTTCTTGTTGGCCATTAGTCACATTGATGGAGTTAAATAAACTCACCAAGTTTCCACTAAAATGTTACACGCAGATAAAGTTCAATTCCAGACACTGACCATCCTTATAAGGTTTTATTTTCTCTAAAGCTAATTTTATTCGAAAGCACATCATCCTTTTTGCATCTCTTCCATTTTCTGCCATGATCCATTTCTGCTGGGACCTACTCAGTCTCTCCATTCAGAAGTCTGCAACTGTAGTAGCCAGTAACAACTGTGTCTGTGTAAAATTGCATTGATAAATGGTAGATGATATCCAATATTGTGCCGTTTTTATTGAAGGTTCTGTTTTCCAGAGCAAAGACTGTTCCTGTCCGAGAAGCCTGTGTTTGATTTGAAGTCCATCCTGCTCTCCAGAGGGACACAAACGGTACAGAAAATGAATAAGATTTAAATTCTGAAGGGAATATTTCAGATTCTCATTTCAAAAATGCATTTCTCTCCGCTTAAATCATTCCGATCCTAAATGATAATAGACGTGCATGCCATTTTTCTAAAATTAAAGTGCTCTCATTTTTATTTTACTAGTATTCATCTTACGTTTGAGAGATGACACATAGTAGAACAATGTACAAAAAAATGTTACAGAAAAAAAAATTAAAGACGCTTTCAACATTAATTAATCTCTGCACGTGTTCTGCGTGTGTGTGTCTGTATTTACAGTCTAAAGTTTTGAAACATGTGGTTGCTATCATGACGGCAATCCATGGTCAGTGCAGATGAGAGCAGATGGAGAGCATGTTTCAATCATTTGCTAATCATCACCTTCGGAAACGCCATGAAAAGTATTTCGGTGACTTTTGTAGCAATGCTGTCGAGCCAATCTTCTTTTACACCGTTCTACAAAAAAATGAGAGCTGTTGTCTGTAGGTTTGAGCATCTGGGCTCCCATGGTTACTGACACATCATCAAGAGTCATTGAAGGAAAAATTGGCGTTTTGAAATCATTTATCTACTCACCGAAAATAAAAATAATATACATTAGGGGGAAAAAAAACCAAAGAAATATTTCAGATGCAGGCAGTAGAGCACCTGTTAGCTAATCTTAATGTAATCCACTGACTTTTTGCAAATATCACATAGAAATTCATGTCTGGTTAATCACAAAATGTTGCTGTACTTTCGACACCTCTCTTCATGGGGTCGACACAGCGCAGCAGCCTCCCCTACTCCACAGCTGCGTGTACACAGACTTGGCAGATGCCTTTCCTGATGCAAACCACTTGATTATCCCCAGAAAAGGATGTGATTAAATACAAAATAAAATATGAAATTTATATGAACATGTTTTGTATGAACATGGCTGCAAGGTGGCGAAGTTGGTACCACCGTTGCCCTGCGGCAGCAAGGTCCGAGGTTCAATTCAATTTAAAAATAGTTTAATAATCCTAAAGAGAAATTTAATGCCATAATATCCAAGAATCATCAAAGAGTCACTGTAGACGCTGATGCCTGCAGGCAGGGAGGATCTCCTGGCCAATATATTGGGAACAGAAACCCAGGCAGCTACTTTAACACGGCTGGGTCCAGGTCAGCAAAAACAATTTCACAATCACTGACAGTAATGAGGTTAGGACTAGCTTAAAATTATCCTGGAAATTGGAAGAAAACACTGAACGTCATAACAAAGAGAACCTGTTCCATATTTTGGCTGCGGTTTGTACAGATGCAACTTAATAAATTGGATCATCATCAAAAAGTTCATATATAAAAGTAAAATGAGATTCAGGAAGAAGCAGGAACGTCATTGCCGTTTTAATGACTGCTATTACAGTCACTATCAGAGTGCCTCAATTTTTTATTAGCAAGTTTCTCCGTCAATAAATGCTTTGTTACGTGTGTCTTTTCTAGTGTTTCACTCAGAAAGATCAATGGCGAGGCACCGCCTCCAATTTCCTGTCTAAAAATTCATCTGACTTTGTGTCTCTCCCAATCCAAAGATGGTGTCTGTTGAAGATAGAGACACACTTTGGTCCCTCAGCAAACTAAACTGGATTTATACTTAATGACGACACCGAGAAAATTATCTGAGACATAACTGGATTATAACAATCACATAAAAAAAATCTGAAACTTTTTTCCAGCATCTTTGTTTCCTTTTTTTATTTGCTTTATGCCTGCATCCGCTATTAGCAAATAAGAATGGCCTCTTTTTCCTGTTCCCAGTTATACTCCTCTGTGATGGTGAGGACATACTAACATGTGTCTGAAAAACAAAAAAAATGAACCTATGACACAATAAAATCTATTTATCTCCAGCATGTTTCTTTTAGCCAGCTTATCCAGTTTCCCACATCCTCCCCGTCCCCCGCGGGCTGTTTTTAAAGCTTTCACTTTAAACTTAAGTAGCCGCAGCACAACTCCTGCCTGCCTGCCTGCCTGCCTGCCTCCTGCGAGCACGGCCTCTTGTCCTGCATGTACTGTTGACAGCAGGTTGTTCAAATCAGACATCAAACAGCGAGGCCCGATGTTCGGCTGCTGCATCTGTCCCAGTGCTGCTCCGTTGTTTATTGTTTCATCCTGGCTTTATTTACAGCTGGCCTAATTATTTCCATGTTTGGTCTTTTCGAGGGATGTATAGGCCCCGGTCGTTTTTTTCCTCCTTCGCGTTCCGCCGCTGTCACGCCAGGCCCGGCTTGCTCCTCCCGCTCGCTCACGGCGCAGGTGACAGAGACTTTGGCTGCAAGATGGATGGCTGTCTGCCTGCCACATCTTAGACCTGTTACCTCTGAGTGGGTGTTTATTTGAATTCCCACCACCACCACCACCTCCCCTGCTGCATCACACACACTGGGGGGGGAAATCTCTTGAACTCCAACAACTGGAGTGTAAATATTATGGGGAAAGCCACTGAGACATGAAATGTAGCTTTAATTACAACACTGATATATCAAGGTCAGTTCCTCTGTGCATGTGGGGGCAACCTGACAGTTTCCTTTTTCTCCACATGATTTCTTGCTCGACTCGGTGTACACACTCATTAAATAAATGTATGTGCTGTGTTACATATGGTAGTGTGTGTTTGCGTAAGGGTAAGATCTGTCGGAATAAATGGGAGTGCTGGAGGCTAATTTTATAGACCATCTGCGATTGGACAAGATATCAAAGACACATTAGGTAATTCACTGAAATGATTCATCATCTGCTGATGGTTTCCTTTTATAGTGGAGACGCATGTGTAGATATCCAGCAGTAAAATTGACTCATATTAAGTCAAATAAGCTTTTATAAATATCCTGATAACTGAATTAGCTCATGACTCAGGTATGCAGTTATAATTTATGTGGTGATTGATGGAAAGCCTTAATTTAGCATAAACCAGACCCATCCTAAGGAAACCCTGAGCAGGACTGATCTCACTGATCGGCTTAAGACGCAGATTAAATTGTCTTTATGTGAATGTGACAAATCCCCCCAAAAAACAATACAGATTTTGAACTTTTTTTTTTTTTTTTTTATGAATAAATCAGATTGAACTTGGGATGGCTTTAAATTGACTAACATGTTTCTAGCAGCAATTTTCCAGAAAATGTGCTTCAGCCCTTTTTCACTGAAGGTGCATTTCAACTATCAGACCCAAGATTTTTTTTTTTTTCCTGGGTTACTGCAGTAGTGTTGAACAAAGTCTGATCTGCAAAAAATCGGTGACGCAGAGGCTCCTCTATGTCACCTTTATTAAAAAAGTCACATGCAAAAAGTCTGAATTACCTTTTCTAAGGGTGTAATGAGCACACACTAAATACATATTTCAATCGTTTCAATTTTTAAAATTAAATCTTGTCCGTAAAGTTTTGGTTGTTTTAATTTGTGCCTCAGGACTTAAACCTTAAATGCACACACTCTTTCGGGAAAGATGACATCAATAATTTAAACTGTGACAGTAGATGAGTTTAAACAAGAAGGACTGAATTATTGCACTGAAAAAAAATTAACTATTTTGAAATGCTGAGCACTCTTCCAGTTAATTTGTTTTTCAACCCGGTTTAAGCTATGAAAACACAGAGAAGTACTAATTTCTTCAATAAAACTGTCCTGGTTCTTGGAAAAAGTTCTCATTGTAAAAGTATCTCTTAAATGTTCTTCAACTTCTCATTAGCGAAGCAGATATTCATATCAAAAGCAATGGAAGGCTGTCCATAGTATATTCACCTGTCGGAATAAAGTCCAAAATCCAAATGAGAATATTTGGAAAGACATGTAAGATTATTTTTCAAACATATTTTCCATTAAGTTCTTGATTTCTACTGGTCTGTCACATAAAGCTAAAAAAAAAAAAAATACACTGATGTTTGCAGTTCCAAATGAACAAAACAAGAAAATTACACACACATGCTTTAGCAAGGCACTGTATATTCAATTTAATAGAATGACTGAGGTCTTCAGAAAGTCTATCTGATGATGATTTCTTTGTCAACCCAACACACAGTGATGGACGCAGAGTCGTCTGCTCGCTCAATGAAGAAGTCCAGTGGACCCCGAGTCATTTTCAGTTCAGTATTTATCGGTCTTTCACAACATCGAGTGTGGAGATAAGAAAGACTGTAGATGTTAGCTGGTGTGACGGTTGGCCCTTGGGTCCACTGTATTACTTCGGACTCGCTTTTTCTTTATGAGGACTTGAGAAGCATTGTAAAAGATAAATGAATATGCTCCACAGCTGACAGGTGTCGCTCGTTCTACAGCAGAGGTGTTTCTACCTTTGACATGCAGAGGAAGTGTTCCTTAACCCAAAGCAATAACAAAATGTATTCTCTTGTTCTCTTTTAATAAAAAAACCCCGTCTGAATAAGTCATCAGAAATAACACAAAGTACCTGCATAAGCTACACTTTAACAAATTTTGTCTGATCCCATTGCCACCAGCTTGCAGGCTTTCTCACAGCTTTGTTTTCATGTGGGGTCTTTCAGGTATACAATTACAAAAACAGCACAGATTGCAGGTTATTGTTACTCCCAAAGGAAACTGAATAAACTTTGACAGGAGATGATATGCTTTACCTGTTTTTGCCTCGCTTGTTTACTCAAATTAGTAAGATAAAGGAGATGGATGAGCTTCAATACATAATTTACCTTAACAGCTCATCACTGTTGGCTTGTAACCCAATTCTATCGCCTTGGTGAAATTCAAGAACCAATTTGGGCCACGCTAGACTAGTACGGGCCATGATACGTCTTTGATGTGATGGGATGTGAAGAAGGGAAACTTTGGTGTTTTGTGAGGGTATTTGGTGTGTACAAGGAGGAAGTGAAGCAGCTAGAGGCCTGCTGCTGAGACAACAAACCGGTGTTCAAGTTGGGGGGGTGGAGAAAAAGGTCACGGCCTGAGCACAAACCCCTCAGCATCAGCAGTCATGCAGTAGAGAGGCTGGAAGGCATCAGGTTTCTCAGAGTCTGTTGAACTCACCTGGTCGAAGAAGGATCAGGAAATGGACCCGGCAGAGGTTACGTTTTCTGGAGAAACCGTCACAAGCATCACTCCAGAGAAATCTGGTTTATGACGTCCCCGTGTAGAAATATCAGAACAGTTTGAAAACTACAGGCACTCTTTGTGAGAACGTCTTTGGGATTGGCGATTCATCCCTCAGCAGCTGTGTTTATTTTACATTTCCGAGAACATTTTGCAACGAAGGGCTTCAAAATCTAGAAAACACAACGCATGAGAGGTAATATTGGCTGCTACACTCATCACCTAATGATTTTTCTGTGGAAGTTTGGAGTTGCCTTACCAGCATAAACAGAGGGACAGATGATCTGCCACCGCTGCGTATCACTGCGATGTAAAAAGAGTGGATGTGGGGGATCTGGACTCAGCAGCAAACACATAAACCACTAAAAAAAGAAAAAACATCTTTTACTTCTACAATTTCAACACTGTTCATGTTTTTTTTCCTGTCTCTCGCTCTCTCTGAATGTAATGCAATTTTGCAAGCACTCTGTATCCCTATAGCTTTGCCTGAAACATTTTAAAACTTTGGTTAGTGGGTATGGTCTTGTAAAAGGCTTACAAAAACATAACTTGTATGGATTTACAAAACCAGACCCCCCTGGAGGTGTCTGAATTGTGCTGCTGTTAGAAAGTGTGCCCTCGACCGAGCCACCGGCATGAAGGATGGGATAGCTCCACATGATTCTAGGGTTTCCTTGCAGTTAGTGAATACTCAAACAAAACAGACCGTTGCTTACTTAAACGGCTGAATTTGGAGAGATTTTTGGCAGACGCAGTGTTATGATTATCATGCGGGCCATAATTCCAAGTCGATGAATGTGACGAGCTGATTTTGTTATTACTACTGTATGAACCCCATCGGTTTATTATTTAAGCTTTATTCTAAACATTTTTAAAAGTCAAAGAAAAGAGCCACTGATGGTGCAGAGCAGCTGCCACTAAGACATTTTGTTCGACTACAAAGGCTCTTGTTGTACACAAGGACTCCTCTACCACAGTTTCTGTTTTGTGGTTGGACAGAACTCCGTAAGATCCTTGAAACGCAACGGGCGCGTCAACAAACAATGCCATTTTAGATGCACTGGCCCATAACAATGCAATGTATATAAAACCTTTACGTTTTAAAGCTTGATGATCTGTGCTACAAAAGCTGCAAAACAGATTTTTCAACAGACTCAGCTTCAAAGAAATTCTAAATTTACTTCTACTCTTGTAAGACGGACAGCCTTTAAACCACCTGAACTTTGTCATATGTTGTCACTTTATAGCAGATGTCAACATCGGTGTAATTTTTATGGTTTTATGTGAAAGATAAACACAAAGTAGTGAATTATTTTGAAGCAGAGGAAAATGTTTTCACAAAAAAAAAAAACAATCTGAAAAGTGTAGCATGTGTTTGTATTCAGGCCCCCTGAGTCAATAATTTATAGAATCATGTTTTGTCTTATCAAAATCGCTTTGAGTATGTCTTTCCAGATCAAGGGATGGAAATTTGTCTTCCTTAAATAGTTGTGGCTCAGACAGATAAGATGGAGAGCATCTGTGAACATCAACAATTCTTAACTTTGTTTAGTTAGGACTTTGACTGAGCCATTCTAACACATTTGATCCAAAACACTGTGTGTCTAGTTGGCTACGTATCTGTTTAGGTACCTTCAGTTTGGTAACCTTTTTGCATTTCAAGGTCACTGCTCTGCTGGAAGATGAACTTTTACCTCCACCTGAATTCTTTGGCACAGATTTTCTTCATCATTAGCTTTTGTTTAACTCCGTCCATCGCCTCATCAAACCTGACCACCTTACCGGTCCCCACAGCAAAGCGTTACCTCACTCAGAAAACATAATTTGGCTTTGACTTCATTGAAAAGGGGACAGTGCACAACTGAAACAGAAATGACGCCATTGGATCCGTCCCACCAGACTGCAACTAAATTTAAATATCCAGTGGCTCCTGGAGTTAAGAAAAGAAAGTTTCAAAATGTTAAGAGTTGAGATGAAAATAATCAGTAAAATAAACAAAACAGCTGTAATTCCAGCAACATCATCACCTACTGTATGTATGTATTATCCTACACAATCGTAAGGCCCACAATATCAAACGTTATTTTAAAACATCCTGATCAAACCCAGGAGCTCTCAGAGGTCTTTGACAAACTCTCCAAGTTGGACTGAATGATCTCATAGAGCTACAGCTCATCTGGCAGTTTTATCCGTCAATTTGTTGCTCCTCCAGAGTTGCAATGAACTTCTTGGCTACTTTTTCCAAGCAATGCTCCACTTGTTCCAGGGGATGAGCATGTCTGAAGGCAGTTTCAAAATCCATTTTATTATATCTATTTGGTGGTATAAGATTAAAAGGGTCTGAAAAGGGTCTTTTCAGATTATTTTTTTTTGGAAAAAATAAATATACTTACCAGTCTCCTTACATGATTTTACACTACTTGCTGTGGAATAGCAAAGAAATTGCAATGCAATACATTGAAGTTTTGATGTTGTAGCCTGAAAAAATCTAAAACGGTAAAGCAAAATACGTTTTGAAGTGTGCATAAAACACACAAATTATACATATATTTAAATTTTACTACAATGCTTAACTGTGACTGGCTGCACTGAGCAATCTATCGTCATTTATCCATCCAAATAAATAAAACATTTTATATATGTAAAAAGACTAAAATGTTCCATGTCTCCTACTTAAAACAAAACCATAGATCCCATTGGGTTTTGGAGTAGTGATGTTCCACTCTATGCTTATTCAAGCAAAATGGACCTGCCAGAGTGCAGCCAAGTCCATTGTCCTGATTGTCTTTCATCCCTATAACATGGACCTGCTGTGGTGAACGGAAGGGATAAACAGTCACATTACTGGGAAGCCGCTGCGACTGTTTTCTATAACTCATAACGACGCAGGGATCATTTAACAAAACACATGGATGCAAGAAGAGAAAGAAAGGAAGTCAAAGGGAAGGTAGAATTCAGAGAAAAGGGATTTGGGAGTACAAATTAGAAATAGGATCTCTGCATTCAAAAATTGTATTGACTTTTGAAATGTCTAAATATATCTGTCTTTTGGAAAGCAGAATGCGATATTTATTTAACATAAACCGCTCCTAACGGTGCCTCGTTAGAAGCGGGCTTCCTAAAACAGATCGCCCATATGGGATGGAGGTACCACACATAGTGTTTTCACAGCCTTGTTCCTCAGAATGCCTTCTGACATGAGCCATTGCAGAACAAGACAATAACAGCCATGCTTGGTCAGAGTTGCATTTTGCTATTTCACTCTTTTCGAAACCGTGAAAATGTATGATCTCAACATTTCACAAGGCGAACGTACCCAGAGTCACCATAATTTCATTACCGAAGAATGCTTTGTGAGGACCCTGCAGGGTCGGAGGGACTGGTTTCCATTAAACCAGCGTAACCAAGTTTGTCGAAAGCTAACCAATCAGCTCCATGGCCTCCACCATCAACCCTCCACTCTCAAAGACATATTACAGTGACCTTCACCATATTCGGTGTATCTTACCAGCCGGGGTGTTGACAGCACTTTGAAGCTCAGACAGCACATATGTGATCACTACGGTGCCCTTGGTGCACATGCTGCAAGACTTCCTGCCGGAAGAATTCCCAACATGACTCCAGATATTTTGCTCAAGAGAATCATTTACATGTTTTAAATGCTGGAGAGACAGAGAGGGCATTCAGACATTACTATATGTCTGCAAATATGCAAAATCCATTAAACACAGAGTCTATACAGAAACAAAAAGCAGTCAACACCAATCAAGAGGATGATTTGACCTCTGCTCAGACATCAACTGGATAGCCAAATAGAATCATTTCTGTGATTGCTTTCCTAAAGTTTGATTTACAGCGCTGCTGTGACTATAGAGCTTTGCAAGTGTTCAAAACCATTGACATTTCTGTCTATTCTTAGTCAGCACTAAATATCCTTTGGGGGATTTCTCCATAGGCTTTGAGAATCTAAAGGCTAAAAGTGCTTTCATCTTTGCAAAACACCTCAAGCTCAGTTGGAGTGAATAGAGAGAGCCTTCACATCAGTCTCAAGTCTTTTGCAGCCTCTAATGCCTGCTTCACACTGAAAGATTTTTATGCTAATTTTCATCCCGATATCTCCCTTCTGACAATTATAAGGACACCCTCGTTATCGGGATGGTTCTTATCTTAAGCGATTCCTGCAGTGTGTGGTGTGTTTAAGACTGATCTGGTCTATTCGGAAGGTTGTTGGGATCGCTTTGATCTAAAATTGGCAACATTCAGCATGTTGAATGTTGTAGCGTGTGTAGTGTCCCCTTAGGACAAACAAGAACACAACCTGTTGACTGTGATGTGTCGCCATTCAGAAAGTCAGGTGATGAAAACACAAAGAGATAATCCAAAATACGCCGAAGACAAAACAACTGCCTAGAGGGACCAAAAAGTACAGTGGACAGTGGAAACATTTTTGTTTTGTTTTTTTCCACAAACACCATTGCTTCTTCCCAGTCGGCCATGTTTGTTTGCTCTGAACTCACGTTTGGTCTCTCAGGTTTTGTGAGATCTGAATGTTGGGGAGAGAAATCGGTTTGTGTGTGGAGTGTTGCTGCTGCCGTGTGGCTCAACGCCACACGTTGTAAGACCTAACCTGCTATACCTAAAGTTTCTTTATGTTTGTGGTCTCTGAGGTTTTGAAAATTGGCCAACAATTTTAAAATCGTGTCGCGTGAGCGAGGCAAAACATGTTCTGTTCCAGGATTCCTCTGTATTTAGCTCCATCCATCCATCTTCCCAACAACTGCCTGCCGAAGAAAAACTTCCTCAAGCCATGACCTCAATCTGTGCCTCACCAATCTGATTATCATTTGAACACAGATTTTAGCCAAACATCCCTCACTTGTCACTTCATTATTATGCTCTACTTTTCTTTCATTTAGGTACATCAAATCCCAATGCTACATATTGAAGAATGGAATGATAATTGGGCAAAAATGTTAAAACATTCTTGTGTTACGCATACATTTGTGGGTCACTGTGTTTTGGGACAAAGCTACAAAGCATGTTTCCAATGTTAAAACCAGACAATAATACTTTGGGATCTTTGGATTACATCAGTGTTTTCATAAGAGGGTCTTTAAGATACTGGGAAGACCTTTTTCCCCTCTAACTTAAAACAGATGCTTTCATCTTCACTTCTGAGGCCATTGCAGCAATCGACAAACCCCCCCACCACCACTCCTTGTCATTGACCTTATGTCTTCATGGTGGATGCACAGCTAAAGAGCCAGGGTCACTGCTCCTGACAAGCAGCTGTCATTGATCTGCTGGTTTCCAAGACACATTCAGGGATTTGGTTACTGTCAGTTTGGTACTTAACAGCACACGCAAACATGCTCATGCCGCTAGACACTCAACAGCATGTCTGTAAGAATCTGCAAATACATCTGGCCTGTTTACGTTTTCAATCTCAAATGTACAAAAATATTTAGATCACTCCTCCCAATCTCTGTAGCGGAATCGAATGCTACACGAAACACAAGCACAAGATTATGGCATTGATGATGAATTTACACAAACATGGAGAGACAAGACTGAAGAAAGGCATTGATTGCATCAGTGGAGGTCCACCTGCAGGTTAGGGAGCACAATCTTAATGTTACACATGTGAGCCGACAGTGTTGAAATGGTAAATCTATTTAAATTTAGTGTGCAGACAATGATTTCAAAGCAACAGTGTAGAAATACGATCTCTTCTGTGACTTAGACGAATTGGGGATGTGCTCAGGGCTTATCCCACCTCTTGCCTGATGAAAGCAGGGATAAACTGCAGCCACTACTCTGGGCAGGATAAAGCTGGTATGGAAAATAAATGATCGCTATTACCATTTCTCATCCTAACTCTTCAGCACTTTTGAAAGTCCAGAGTTTCTGGAAAGCTTTAAGGACACTACAATGTGGATTAGTAATTGATGTGAATATAAGTTACAACGAGACTTTTCCCTGCATTACTCTGGGACAGGATGTTCTTACTTTTGGATTTACTGATTAAGGCAAAATGCTTTTAAAAACGTAACCATGCCTTCAATGTGAAAAATAAAAAAAACATGAAAATCTGGTTGAAAAGTGACGGATGGAAATGTGCTTGATAAAGGCATCTTCTGAAGGCAAAACACACAGAGAAAAATAGACACATCTAATTTAGTAAAACCTGAGTTTTGAAAGTAACAACTAATAAAACTGCATGAAAACAATGAAAAGACAAATTATTGCACCAATAAAGTAATGTGTTTTTTTCGTTACCACATTTATCAAAAGTGGTAACGAGTGTCTTGAATACAGGTTTCAACTTAATTGACCTAACTGACCTGCTTATTGTAAATTTTAAAAAAAATAAAATAAAATTTGAATACGAGTTACAATAACCTTTAATTTCCCTTTGGGATCAATAAAGTATTTTTGAATTAAATTTGAATTTACCACACATGAGCGCCACACCTTCACACTGAAAACAACACTCTGGTTATCTGTGGAGAAGACACCAGGGCAGCGTCAGTAAAAGTGAAGAACATAAAAAAGAAGTTGCGGAAGCTATATTTTCCACAGCCCTTTCAGACGTTTGCAGTTCCTTCTGGATGTGAGGCTATAAGAGAGAGCAAAATATAAAGCAGATAACAGCAAGGCTTAGAGGAGTAGAACAAAGTTGCTTTTTTCTATCCCATTTGAGATTTCAACTTCTGTTGTTGAAAAATGTCTGGATTTGGAAATGCTGGCAAGGTTTTTGAAAGCTAAGAATCTACATTTTCCATAGGAAATGCACTGCTGTTAACAGTTAGCAACGCTAGCCATGTTAATTGCTAGCATGAGATACTAAAGAGAGTTTAAAATGTTAACTTTGGAATCATTTAGTATTTAAAAAAAAAATACTAAGTAAAATACTGTTTTATATGTACAGAATACTATTTTCTGATGTTATAGCTCTTCAAAAGGCATCATAATTACTCCAAGATTAATATCAGCTGGTCAAAGCTTTACAAGAAGAGGAAATTGGCCACACTTTTGATTATTCCATCCCTAGGGATTATTTCATCTCGATCTAAATGAACTTCTGCCAAAACATCTACCGCAGTTGCTGCAAAAGAATAATACATTTCTACCTTCTTTTTTTTTTTGCAACTGAACATAAAAATTGTTGACTTTACGGTTTGTTTGTTATTTCTGGAAAGTTCGCCTCTCTCGTTTTCCACCTACATTTTTGCCCTTGGCTGTGGTAACATTATCCCCGCGAATCAACAAGTGATAAATGGTCACTTTTTTTTTTCCCAGCTGAGCCCGGGTGGCTTCTCCTGACCCTGCAGCTCAACATCTCTCGTGTGCGCAGCCAGACCGAGGGAGAGTCACAAGAAAAAATAAAAAAATCAAAACAAGCCGCAATTGTCCTGCACTGACTTTCTTGGACTCCATGCTTTCCCGGCCTGTCACATAAGAGTACCATCACACAGGAGCGCATAACAAAGGTATATTGTATGTGCAATTGTGCACAGAGATCAAAGCTGGAATACTTGTGCAATGCAATCTCTCCCAACACACAAATATATTTAAATTGTTTACTTTTTTCTTTTATCCTTCAGATTGTCCATAATTTATCTATTTGGTACAGACGAAAGTGATGATTTTACCAAGATGCACAAAAATGCTTTTCTTCTCTTTCATCCAGTCATGAAATAATAGAATACCCTGCTGCACGGATCATATTCCAAGCAATGGAAAAAAAAAACCCGTCTGCTTCTCCTACAGGTCTCTTGTGCATTCCCACAAGCTTCCTTTAGGAGAGTTTTTCTTCCTTGATCCAGACCATTCTGATAAATGTGTGCACCCCATCAATATAATTAGACTCAAGTGAGGCATACAGGGCCAAGCCACACGTGCACACAATAAGCTTGGGCAGGTCTATTAGTGGTTTCAACACAGCGAAGGCCCTCTTGGCAAAAACAAGCTCTCAAACTTGAAACAATGTTGATATTGTAAACAGCCTCCGATTTCCGTCGCGATATTCTTAAGTTCTTTTGAGTGTGACACTCCCTGATGCTATTTTAAAGTTAGGATCTCTAGAGTGGCGATGGTGAACGCTCTAGCTAAACAAAGGAGAGCTAAAACGTAGCGGCTAGCGAGAGCATGCACACCCACTGCAATCTGTCACACTGCAACTACAGATTTCTGCACCAAAGCAGAGCACAATTACAAAGTAAAAGGGGAAAAAATACATGGCTTTCAGTTTATTTTACTCTACACCCTACCAAAAAAACAAACAAACTGCAAAGTGTGGTGTGCATTTGTGTTTAATCTTTTCCTTTCCTGCTGAAGAAAAGCATTCACATAGCATAAAGGTTTTAGTGTGATGTACAACATTAGTTTTCTGTTTTTAACAGTTACATATCTTTGTTTTTAACAAAGATGTTTACTTATTATTATTATTACTCTTATTATTTTTAACATTATACATATATTATTTTTCTTGTATTATACATTTTTCTTTTCAACAACTTGTTATCATTTGTACAGCACTATGTTGCGGTTTTAAACCTGTTTTTAAAGGGCTATATAAATAAATTTGACATTGATAAATTTACAAAGTTTTTTGGAAACTGGACAAATTGGACTCTTTATTATGGCTTCCTCTCAGCAACAGATTTCCTATTTGTTGATTACTCAACTTATAATTATTGTCTGGCCAGTCAGTGTGTGTGGGTAGGTGTATTGTAGCAACACTCTTCCCACTGTCAGATAAAAAATTAAACTGTGCTCCGTGTTTACTTTTTTTCTTCACTAACGTTCGTAACATTGAAAAGTTTTTCTGCTAAAAGAAATTGGACTTTGTAATTTAAGGAAATATGTGAATTTAAACCTTTGATATTCAGAACCACAAGAAAGACTTTTTGTATGATCAGTATGTGGGGTGAAGATGTGGAACAGTTTAACAATGTCCAAACATAAAACAGCTTAAAATGCCATTTAAAAAAAACAGTTATCACTGCATGTCAATATGAGAAATAATTACCGTTGTTACTGAAATTATCAATGTATTGTTACTGTTTAATGAAGTTGTCAACTATTACTTTATTATTTGATTTGCTCATAATGGCAGCTATAAATATAAATGCATCGTACCAGTTATAGGTATGGATATAGAAAATACTAACTAAGAAAGGATGTTATAACCAAGTTAACGTGAAAAGTAATTTTATTGGATGATGTTATAGATGTAAGAGGGCTGTCTGTAAAAATAAGCTTAAACGTGTAAGTATACTTCACCACTGTCCTTCTCTTGCTTGCTTTTGTTTTAAATTTACTTTCTTTGCATATAACTTTGTTGATACTTATGATGCACTACGTTCAATAAAGTCAAACTCCAAATGTTACGTAGAAAATTTGTGAGGCATTTGCAGAACAGCTGTGCTAATACTAAGATTAAATCCCAGAGGTGGAGTCAAGAGACCTAATTCCACTTTAACTGAGATCGTACAATACTAGTTTGTAAGCATTTCTGAACATATTTTGGGTAGACATTCTGCATCTTTGTGAAAAGCAAGTACCTGACTTTGCTAAACAGCCGCAGTTGTGACAAAGAGACGTCTAATGTTGGGATACTCTTGAACAATGGAGTAAAGCTTGGTGTGCACCTGTAGAATTCGTCCCTGTATAACGTGAACGCTTCATGCCTGTCATACACCGCTCACGGGTGGCACAGCCGTGGGAAGCTGGGGTTCCTCGTCTGACACACATTCCTGTCCCTGAGTGCTCACATGAACACACACACGCATACTCCCCCAGCCCGCCCACCTGGGCTGGATGACCCCCTAAACAGCTCCAATTACCAGGCACTGACAGACAGACAGATTAGGTCCAAACAAGGGTGCTGGGGCCTGCATAGACAGACAGACACACGGGTAAAAGACGGCTATAAGGGCTACTCTAGACGGTGGGTGGAGGATCAGGAGGGGTTAGGATGTAGAAAGAGGAATAGGAGAGAAAGAGTATGCTCAAGAGGTCTACACCATTAATTATAGCGTGTTTACGTGGAGCTCCAAACAGACCAAACCAAGCTGGAGATTAGTTTGCTCTTTCATCGTGAATGATGTTCCCATGAGCCTCCTTTAAACCTGCAACAATTTTCTGCATCGACGCGACCTCATCCTGAGATCCTTTCACTTTACTAGTGAAGTCCACTTTGTGAAAATCAAAGCTCAGAAATAAAGCAGGAGCATGAAAAAAATGGGGAAGAGAGGAAGAGAAATCCCCCGAAGATCACCGGATAAACTGACACCTCGCCGCGGCGACAGAAAGAGGGTGTTTCAGATGGCTTATTACTCAGAAGATCGAGGCATATTTTGATTGTTTTGGCTTCTCTGGTCAGTAAAATGTTTTGTTTTCCTCCCTCATGGAAATTGCTGCCCATGGTGGAAATTTTTTCCAATCAAGCCAACATTTACACAGTAGTGGATGAAGGCGATGACGGAGCACGCTGTGTGGGAGAAGGACACCAGGAGTTTTTGGGAAGCAAATTTAAAACACGGAGCTTCTTGTTTGGAGAGCGTTATGAGATGCAGCTGATCCTGCTCGTGAATCTAAACCGAGCGCCGACCCAGAATCGATGCGGAGTTTAGAAATGAGCCATTTCTCCAACTGTAAGAGCCGCAACCATCACACAAACAGAAAATGAGAAAATTTGACTGGAGCTGCTCCCAGTAACAGGTTGCGCTCATTGTTTGGCTTTGTTTAGTTTCTTGGTTTATTTTACAGCTTGTTTGTATTTTTATGGCTCTAGAAGAGTTCAGAAAAAGCCACACACTGACTGACAGTAAAACTAAACCGACATTTCTCATGCTCTGCAGGCCTGTTGACAATTTTCAGAAGCTTTTTTTTTTAAGTAGACCAAACAAGTTCTATGGTATGTTTCAGCAATTTAGGATATGGCTCCACAAAGGTCATTTCCTATCATGCATGTGGATTGCACATTTAGCTCGCTGTTATTTATTTATTTTTTGCCATTTTGTCTTTTCATAATGATAAATTTCTCAGTTCTCAACTCCATTTAGGTGTAGACTTTGACTTGACCGTTTTTACGCATGAATGGTTATTGTCCACCACTTTGTGCATTTTGTTACTAATCTATTTGTCAAAAGAAAAAAATAACTCAACCTTTAAAAGAAAAAAGTATCATCTTGTCAAATTTAATATTTAACATGAAAACATGTCCATGCTTCCCCATTAATTTATTCAAGAAGTAGTATGTGTTTTATTTTTATTATAAACTACTTATCCTACTTGTTCAACTACTACCAGCAATTTTACATCAAACTATGTTGAGACGACGGAAGGACAGTTGCTGTTGTTTTCTGAGATACCGCAGTGAAACTTCTCTGCAAAGTTAGAGAGAGCCTGTGACCTGCGAAGACGTCTCAGAAAAACCCTGAGCTGCTTTGGATGGCGACTGGCGAGGAAGGTTGGGCTCAGTAAAGTTTCTGATTATCGCCACATTTTCTGTACCAGTCGCAAGACCCATCGCTGCAAAACCCCAAAGAGGAGAGGAGGCAGCGAGAGCACAAGGACAGCAGGCCTGAACGAATTAGAAAACAGACAAAGGCTTTGGAAGAGAGAAAGAGGAGGCAGGGGGGTAAGAGAGCGATAGAAAGACAGGATCACGTTTGTGTAGCTGTTTAAAGGAGCCCCTTCAATAAGTTCAACAAGCACATTTCACTTGGAAGGTCATTGGATCCAGATGACAACTTCCTCTCTCTGTCCAGCTCAGTTTTTATCAGCCAGGAGACCGAAGAACAGCAGAGAGGGGAAGTGTTACTTCAGACAGCCTGGCCTGTCTGTCCTGTTTTACTAACCGATCTCCAGATCAATCCGCTGCCATTTGCTCATTTGGTGAACAGCAGCTAATTGGTTGCTCAGGTGTGAGAGAGTTGTAGCTTTTTGTCAATCAGATCGTTGCAAGTTTAGCTCTTGTTTCGCTCAACGGTATGTCAATAGATGTGCACTTAACAGAATAGCATTTAAAGTATTTATACTGAAAAATAAGCAGAAGAAATGTGACAAAATTTCTATGAACTACATCTTTTTTGAAAGGAAGCTTGTTATTTACCAACACTGAAGATGAAGGTTTATTATTGCAGTCAGTGATGCTGACGATGTTTCATTCCGGCGAAGCACTCTGCGTCATTCTGTTTACTTAGTTTGATTATTTTTAATGTGCTTGTCTCAAAGTGGTTTTGCGTCTGTCTCCTTTTTAGCTTCTGTAAAGTTTCTTTCGTTTGTTTTTTTTCTTCTTCTGGATCCCCATCAGTTGCAGTTCCCAGCATCTGCTCTTCCTCGGCTCCCTGGCGTTTGAAATGAACAGCTACACAGTACACAGCAAATCACACAATGGACACAAAATAAAACAACTGCAGATAAAAACCGGTACAGACAGACAGAAATGAAGGCCGTGCATCAAAACGGAAATGAAATAAATTATTGTGAAAGAAGGCAACTTACACTCACTTAAATATATTTAAGCAATACATGTAGAAAATTGTATGTACACAACGTAGAATTGAGAAAATTCACTCAGGGTCGTTTTTGTAAATACATTCTGAAAGATGTTAAAAATGATCATTTTGATGCCTGTTCATTATTATGTTCAGTAAAAAACATACAAGCCTTAAATATTCAAAGATGTTGAACTTATAGAGTAAATCTGATTTCCATTTCCTGCTTGTCAAGTTTGATAATTATGCACATTGGTACTGAAATTATATATATATTTTTTGGAATAAACTATCTGCTTTGACAATATCCATTTATGTTACATCACATGAGACTACGGAGCCTAACCTGTAGAACGTTTTGGGGTTTTTTCTCGTCAGCACCTACCTCCCATTGTTTTTTCTTTAACGGATTAAATGCTGCGGTTGAAAAGTCGTGCCGCAATCGCTTGCTCTCTGCAGAAGATCTGACCCGGTTGCTGCCGAGTGCCGCTGAGTGGACTCGCGGTAGAACCGACTTATGTAAATAATTACTTCTTCTTTGTTTGATGACTCAGACAGCTCCGCTTCTTGGTAACAACAGCAGTCAACTCTGTCATCACAACCGAAATCCTCCTGTCACCTTTTTCAATATGGAGTTGCTACAACAGCCTGCCGACTGGAGCGACTTACCGAGCAAGTTGTCTTTTGTGGCCTACTTGTTCCTCATCATGGAAACTGCGAGGTGGAAACTGAAAGACAACATTTCTCCAAGTCTGCAAATAGACTTTCGGTTTGCTCTGTCATCAATATGAATGTTTAAAAGGTAAAAAAATAAAATAAAAATAAGTAGAATTTAGTAAATGTAACAATGATATTGTGCGCTGGAGCAAAAACGTTTATCTGCTCAGAGATACTACACAGCCACCCTCCTTTGTTTTGATTTTATGGAGCTAAATGTTAGCTGTTTAAGCACAAAACAGACAAAAAATTCACACCCAAACGTACTGGATTTTTCTAAAACAACACATTGCCCTTCTGATGTTATTTAGCGCAGTAGCAACCACAAACAGTCTTGTTCTGCTGAGGCCTCATAGATTTGTTGGAGTATTAGCAAACAAATCAGAGGAAGAAGATCAAGCAACACAGCAAACTGGTCAGCAATAAAATCATGACGAAGTTAGGTTTTAAAACAATATCCCAATCACTGACTGTCTCTCTGAGCTAAACATCAAGCAAACATACAAGAGGCTCAGAGTAAGTCTCGTGTAAGATCTAATCTGCTGGATTAGACATGAACTCTACAAATCTGTTCTTTGTGAAAAAGCACCAATAACTTAGCAATGATTGAATAAAAGTCAATGAAAGACTCTGTGGCTTCAATATGGGATCAGTGTAGCTCTTTTTGTTTTGTCTTTAATGCAGCCGTTCATCAGACATGCATGGCTACATTAATGAAATAAGAGGGTTGATTTAATAGAAAATAATCAAAATGGAAGCTTCACAAGGTGCCCACGAATCCTCTCTGACCAATCGAAAAGCCACTTTGGTTGGCTGGACAGGAAGTATGACAAAAAGAGGGTGGAGAGTAGGGGACGGGGTGGCGTTTGTGGTCAAATCTGGAAAAAACAGTTCCAATTTCCAGTTCCCAATTGGCTCTGTCGGGTAGAAGTCCAGTGAAAGAGGGAAACCAATTCATTACAGGTAATGAACTTCCTGGTTGGTCTTTTTATTTTTACAGGTAATGTAATGAAACCGAGCAAACATGGCCAACACTGAACGTTTTGGCCCAGTGTATGTGTAAAGTAGTTGAGAAGATAAAAACAGAACATTATAGATCCCCTCTGACTGGTTGGATGGAAACAGAGTGGTGGCAGCACCATGTTTTTACTCGAATAGGACCGGGAAGCTGGTCATAAGTGATGCATCGATACAGCATAATCCTGAATGAAACTAGTTATAGTGGAAAGGTTTGCATCAAGCACATTCATAAGTTAGCATGGTCCAGTAAAAGCTGGAAATACTTTGAAATCGCTTATCATGGACGATCTAAATACTATCGTGTTTGAGCTTCAGCTATTGCGTAAAGAAGAACGGGAAACATTTCAGCCTGGCAGAGAAACGTGGATCGGTTTATTCTTCCCTGCTTCACACATATCACTTAAAATTCCTGCAACTTCATGGAGGTTTGTGGTTGTGCTGAATAGTTCTGCTTGGCACTTTGCGGATTCAACAGTTCCAATGAGTTTTTGTCTCTTTTTTTTTTTTTTTTTTTTTTTTTTACATTAAGAGTTTGTTTCTTTATCCTCGACAAGAAAAAGAAAATTGTCCCACAAAGTCCACATGCTGGCATGATTTATGTCTCTAATCTTTCGAGAGGGGGGGGGGAGGGTGAAAAGAAACTATGTGTTTACAGAGCGGCCTGCGCTTGGGCAGAGAGTTTAATTAAAGGTGAGAGTTAGTATCTGCTCTCAAACCGAAGAATGTGTGACAAAGACTCATGCGTTGTCACACCCACTCCTGGGGTTGGTTTCAGCTGCTTTGCATGTCTAAAACAAACCACTACATCTGTTTTTACTTCATATTTTTGTTTGTGCGTCAAAAAGAGAGGAACAAAAGGGTATTTGGGTAGCCCAAATCATTGCAAGGGGGTTTTATCTTCTCTGTTCTCCTGGACCGGCGCGCGAGCGTTATTTGCGAAAAGAGAAAGGAGGGGAGAAAGTGGACGAGTTTCAATTCAGACACAGAAGGTCATGACAGAGAGAATGCAGAAAAATAGATCCATAGCCATGCTGATCCACATGTCCACTTATGTACTTAGACACAGATGGATGGGATTTTCCTCAAAGTGGAAACATCGTTCCGCTTTTCTCTGCAAGGCTGGGACACACTGGCGATCAAAAAATCAGCTCAAGAGACTAGAAAGTGAAACACATTTCCTCTGGGTTTTTTTTGTTTGTTTGCTTGTTTTCTGTGTCCTGTGATTCGTTGTCAGAATGTTTTATTGGCTGATGCTATAGCTGGTTTCATTTTACTCTCCAGACTTACCCTGCAAATCCAGTGCCTTACAACACAATTCCTACTCACAGAATCTTTTTTTTTTAAAATTATTTTTGCAAGGTAAAATCACAAAATTTAACGTCTTTTGTTGTTGTTTTTTGGGGGTGATTTTGGGTGACAGAACAAGTCAAAAAAATTTTATAATCCTAAAATGGTTTTCAAAAATTTTCCAAATTAGAACCTGAAAGGTGAGGCAACCTGAGAAAATGTCTTTTACAAACCACTTTTTGCAGCTTTTGATATTTAGAGCTATGCAACTGTAAATGTTTGTCCTCCGTCTTTGTAAAATAGTTGAAATCTTTTTGCACTTTGTGGAAATTTGCAACTCCTGCTGCTAGATTTTCAATTAGGTTTTTACTGAACCTTTGGAACACAAATATGCTTTGACCTTCCCCATTTCTTTATATCTCTGGCTGCCATGTTTACGGTCCATGTTTTTATGAAAAGTGAATCTTTCCATCAGTGTTCAGTCTTCTTCAGTCCCAAACAGGTTTTTTTTTTTCCAGGATTGCCATTATTTTAGCTTTCGCTTCAATCAACTCTGACCAGCTGTCTTGTGCCTGCTTCCCCCCCCCACATTATAATGCTACCTCCACCATGAACAAATATTGAGATTTTGCTTCATAAACTAACTCTGCATTAAACATTTCAACCTTTTTCTTGTTTTTACAATTTGTAATTATAATCACATAGACTTTATGATTATTACTGATAAATTCAATCTATTTTTCAACTCTGAACTAAACTTGAACGTATTGACATTCCGAAAGTCAGCATTAGCATTTTTACGCTGCTTTCAGATTTTATCTTTCATTTCATTTATTTTTTTTTTTCATGTTTTCCAGCACAAAACTTTCCTAAACAAACCACTGACAGATGTTTTCCGTCAGCTTCGTTTGTTTTGTCGCTGCGGAGAAGGTACACAGTCATTTTTCAATTTGTAGAACCTCCTCAGTGCTAAGTCCAAGTTTAGCACAGTCCCAAATCCAGACATGCCTCAGACTTTCTCCTGTGTGGGATGGGGAAAAAGACTTATCTGGATCCACGGATGGCTAACCCGATGGCAATGCAGATAACGCACTTGCTCATCCTTGATTGGCCGAGGAAGCTGAAATTCTGCCTGCGCTGCTCCAACAGCTGTTGTAAACAAATATCTATCACTCTGTGCATTTACTTGCCACCCATCAGACTGTTTGCTTTCTTTCGCTCAGGCAATCTGATAAGTTTTCACCGCAGACTCTAATGGATGGAGCTCATCGCACAAAAGGCCCCAAGATTTATTTTTTTTATTACTCTGGAATTAATATTTCACGACACGATTTAAAAAGATTCTCTTAACAATCTACTTTGTAGTATTCATAAGTTTAACTAACTCATCGTCAGTGACATATGGTTGTCTGTTATGAATATCTAAACATCTAAATGAAGTTTGAAAACCCAACGCACGACTCCTTATCAAACAAACTGAATCCGCTGGCCGTACTGGCAGTTCATTTGTGAGTGTCTGATGATTGTATGCACTTTCACTCCCAGCTCCCTTATCAGCCACAGGATGGAGAAGTCCATCTAGCTGGGTTCAGGCTTGTCTCTGTGTTTACTCTTCAGATTGACAATGTTCATTAGTTGAACTTTGCTCCACATGACACTAAGTGCCGTTGTACAGTGAGTAGAGGAAGAATCAAGCTCGATGTGGTCTTGAACTGCAAAGTGACCATCTCAGAAGTGGAAGATTTTTCTTCTACCCACTTTTATATTGGTCACCCGTTTGGTTTTATGTGTCACATTTTAAGACCAGAATGTGCTTTTGTAACTTAAAAAAAAACAACTACATAGCCATTCATTGTTTTTTTTTATTGCATTATAAAATGGATTTATGCTAATCAGCATTTTCTAACACTAATCTGGGTGAGTTACGCTTATAGATGAGCTGATACTGCTTCCCTGTAAGAGGCTTGATTACCATCAGTGGCTCTAAGTATACAAGAGAATACACAACATCTGTAGATTACTTATGTACCAATAACAATTCGCTGTTTCCGCATTTTTTTCCCCTTGACAGTAACAAATATTATCTCAGATTCTACAGGACAGCCCAAACTCAGGCGGTCCAATCACTTCCCTGGTGACAGATGTGTGAAATCCAGCGTCAAGGAAAGCAGACAGCTTTTAGGGACATTTGTGAAAGAACGGGTCGCTCTCAGGAGCTCACTGAATTTCAACATGGCTCGGTGACAGGACACCACCTGTGCAATAGGTTCAGTCATAATGGCTGCTAAATATTCCCCAGTCAATTGTTACCTGTACTATAATAAAGAGGCCTTCAGATAAGAAGAGTGTGCAGGAAGCTTCAAGGATATGTGATATTTATTAGTCAATGAAGAAATGAGGAACAATTATTGTTTTGACTCTTTCTACACATTCACAGAAACACACACGTTACTGATAAAGAGAGATCCCTGAAAAACACTTTTACAGCATCTGAAAAAATAAAAATGGTTCAACATCGAACTGTGAAATAAAATGAGACGTACAAGCTTCAGCCTGAAGCTGAATGCATCTGGCCATGTCTGTTTTGTATAGATCTAAACGATATCAGAACTAGAATGTGAGTGATTGTAATTTCTTTTGCTAACATGAAAGAAAGTCACAGGCGGCGCACAGTTTTACTCACCGACTCAATAAGATTAGAAAAAAAACCAAGCCAGAGATGTGGAAGATTTTGGCTGACCTTCCAGACCAAAGAGTTGTTTATCTTACATTTTAGGAAACAAAACCATTTGTGTTTGCTTGAGCTGTCCGTGATTGAAACCATATACTCCAAATTAGACGCTCAAAATGTTCTCTTCATTCAAGGAACAATAACAGACTGGATTAAGTTTTATTGTTTTCCAAGCCTATTGCTGTTTGTGTTTATAAGTGCCTCTAACAAAAGTCGAAGCAAAAAGAAAGAAAAAAACCCCAACATGATTTGAAATAAGGCATGAATGTTCTCTTTAAGAAGCAGATGGCAAAATTCAGGTTTTATTTGGACCACACAAAATATTTGATAAATTAATACAGTCTCAGGTAAATGAAGGACAACTTTTTGCTTCTTTTGTTTTTCTGCCTAAACATTTTCTAAAGTCTTAATTTATGCCTTTACTTCATGATTCATTTTATTTAGTTGTATAGTTCAGGTTAAGGGTTTTTTTGTTGTTTTTTTTAAGCAGAGATGCACCAAGAAACTAGTAAGAATCTCAAAAGGACAGATTTTTTTTGTTAATGTTTCAGAATAAATACAACACGACTACCCTACTCTTTTTTTAGGATGTTTTTTTTGGCTCTAGTGGCCTTTATTGTAGACCAGACATGAAAGCGAACATTCAGCAAAGCTCAACAGGCAGGAACTTTCAACAGCACCCTTCAGTGTGGATGTTGTTACCAATGCAAGATTCAAATCTAGCTTGTGAGGTGCTAAAAAACAAAGTCCTAATTACATAAGTGCTCTCAGAATTGGTTGGAATATGTGGTACAAAAAAAGAAGCAGAATGAGAAAGAGAGCAGGACTTTCAGCAGATAACTGGAGAACAGCAAAGTTGCTCTTTTCTTTTTTTCTTAAGCTTCCACCGCTGTTCTTGATCATGCTGGATTTGGAAATATCAGTAGCATTTTGGAAACCAGAGTTAAAATAATTATCTACGTCTTTTTTCGAAGCTAGCCGTGCTAATTCCTGCTTAAACTAACGTTGGTCAAAAATGTCGACTTTTAAAGTGTGTTGTCTTTGTTTTAAAATATTAGTAAAGCCCTGATTTATGCCGACCTCTCTTCAGTTCCCTCTGCTCCAATAAAAATAATGAATGACCGCTCATGACAGGAAGGCTAGAAAACATATTTTTAGTTCTGCTCTGGTAAATCATCTTGTATTACCATTCTTAAAGACATATCAGAATGATCAAGAATTAGAAAAATCTGAAATTAGAAATCTGCGACAGACGGGTGACCTGTCCAGGGTGAACCCCGGCTCTCGCCCAGAACGTTAGCTGGAGAGAGGCACCAACACCTCCTGACCCCACTGGGGACAAAGGTGTAAAGAAAATGGATGGATGGATGAAATTAGAAATCATTTACAAAATGTATATGGGCCATTTTCTCATTTTTAGAAAGCTATAATGTAAAAATAGCTACTTACTAAGTAAAGTAACAATTGCATTATTAAAAAAACAAACGTGTTTAATTATGCTACCATTCAGGATCCCCTCTTACTGGAACTTTAAAATATGTGTTGAAATGTTTATCATAAAACTGAATCAATAAATGGACATTGAACAGCTTGGGAAGCGTCGCCCAATCAGCTTCATACACCAAGCTAATATTAGCCTCCCTGGGTTTAGGCTGCACCTGCTTAGCACCAACACCGTCATTCTTGGTGACTAATTTTAATGAAGTATGTGATGTTCTAGAAATTTCAAGTTGTTCTTAACCTACATAAAGAATATTGTTGCTACTCATGGATAAATTACTTTTCTCAGATGCTTTTGTGTCTTCTACATCAACAGACAAAAAATGGCATCTGTACTTTCAGCTAAAAACGCTACCTTAGCTTAGCCTGGTTAGCAGCAGAAGATTCAAATGCATCCAAGACTCGATAAGCCAAGCAGTGACCTGTGCAGCGTTTAGGTTGGATGATGGAGGTTGGATGGAGAAGTCATCTTGGAATCAGCAAGTAGTCTGATTCCAGTTATGTCGATGGCACTTAAACCTCCAAATGCCTACTGGTCTGAATTTCTCAATATGTGAGCATTAGTGAGCTAAGCTGGTTAATAAGAGTTGGGAGTGTAAAAACATTTTGAGTGGTGTTGAGAATTTATCCGTTCTCCATGCTACGTTCTTGATGTATGAGGTTGAAGAAGAGTCGGTGAGTTGAATTCATGAATTCCATTTATTAATACCAAAATACAGCTGGTCCATTTCTTGTGCTACCTTTAGGAGCTAGCAGGACAAAATGACATCAAACAAAAGTTTTCCATACCCTTTCTTAGCCTCTATCTAAGCTACGCCCTAAAGAGGGCGTTCCCTAGTGAGTCATATCCTTTAACCCTAGCTGTGAGGGCATTTCCTGACATGTCATTTCCTCAAGCTTTAGCTTTGCAACTAGCTAAAAGAGATAGAAGGAAAAGAGTACCCTGTATCACAAGAAAAGTGCTGCTTAAGTTCAGTCTGTTTCCACTTTAGGCCTCATGTCATCCAGGAAAGAAATCACCATTATTGAAGGAGAAACATTTCATAGCAGAATAAAAGTGAATCAGGTTTCGATCGACACTTTCCTGCAAGAATATGAAGGGTAAAAGAAACAGCTGGCCAGATTCGTCAACCCCCCCTCAGGCCGTTAAAAATGATTCAGACGAAAGAGATACAAGGACTCTGCACTTCATGGCTTATCCTGATGTAGCGATTAGAGATGCTATCACCATGTATTACAAATAGATGTAAAATTAAACAGAACCGATAGTCGTTTAGGGGAAACCTGCAAGCGTTTAAAGCCTGTCTTGGTTACGATGTTGTACTAATGAATACCACAAAGAAAACCACATTAAAAACAGTTTATTGATCATGTCTATTCTTTAACATGCTAAACATTCTGCTATCTTCAAGAGCATTATACAAAAATCTAATTTACTAAGCAAACCTGTTTACTTGTTCCCACGTTTCTTTGGTGTTTTTGTTGCCTTTGTTTTGTGTGTGGTTTCCACATTCTTCTGTCCTGTTTGGAATTCGTTGCTCTTGGTTATCTTCTTCTGTTGCAGATATTCTGTGACTATCCTAGGATCTACTTGGAAGGTCGGGGAAGGAAGCACATGGTTTGCATGGAGCAACCCGAAGCTGCTCTCACAAGATGTGTGCAACATGGTTCTAAAATAAAGACGACAACACCCAAGATGTTTCCCTCACAGCTCTACTCCACACACATCTGCAGGGTTAGCGACACGAGGATTTGTGATTGCTACGTCAAACAAACACAAACGGATGAAATGTATGAGAGAAGTAATTTTACAAAGTGCTACAGCCTGACAACAACGCGGTATCAAAGTCATTTATTCCTGCAATATGTATATACACACGTCTTTTAGTGATTAATCTGTTAAGGTTTTTGGGTTTTCAGATTCATTTAAATGAAACTGAGACCATTTGAGGTTCCAGATGCACTGGGTTCATTTAGCATTACAGAGTTGAATTAAAGGTTTAACCCAGCACACTTTGTTGGGTTTTCCACCCAAAAACGTGTGTTAAAATGATTTGTTTGAGTTTCCTCTGTTGTCTTTTTTTTTTTTTTTTAAAAAGGCAACAATTTCTCAATGTGAGATTAAAGATTTTCTTTGGAAAGAACCATTGAATTTGTATAACAAAAAGTATTTTGAATTCATTCTACTGTTAACTAAAGACATTATAATACAACGCAGTACGTTTTACCATCTGAGCTCAATTCAAAATTAGCTGCCTCTCACTGCAGGCGGAGCTGTATGATTTCTAGGTTATGTGTGAAAACAAAAGCATGATACTGCCAACACCATGTCTCACTGTGAGAAGAGTGATGTGCAGTGTTCATTTTTCTGTCACATGCATTTTACATATTGCCCAAAGAGTTATTTTGGTTTTCTAAAGTATTGACTCAGAGGTTCTTAATACGCCCGGTCGATGTTGCCAACTTCCAGATATTTATCAGAAAAAAAAGTATTTGAAAAGTGCGCATTATTTTCCTTCAGCCTAAAAATTGTTATTGTGGTCTGTGACATAAAATCCCATTGAAGTACTGTGTATAGACATTTATGGTTGTAGTGTGAAAAAGGAGCAGACTCAGAGGGCCAAGCTGCTCTCAGTCAGCTGAAAAATGAAAGACACTTCGATTCTGATCCAAAAACCAATCACGTACCTTTTTTTGTTTTCCACGATTTGAAAACAGGTGTCCTAAAAAGCATATATTCCTGTTGTTCCAGGCTTGGAAGGGATCTGTCTCTGTGGATTTCCTGAGCAGACACTGGATGCTGCAGGTACGGTTACCCTGCAGAAAGCTCAGGCTCAGGCGAAACTGAAGCACAACAATATTTCTCAATGTAAAATCCTCGGCGCTGATGACACTCCAATTAGACTGAGCTGCTGCTCGCCTTCAGAGCTTTCAAGAGCAGATGGAACTAATAAAGCTGCACGTGTTTGTGAAGGGGTGTGTTGGTGGGGTGTGTGTGTGTGGGGGTGTGTGTGTGTGTGAGGGTCGGAGGGGTGTAGGTTCAACAACTCACATCCTGGACAATGGGAAAGGCGGCCATGCATCTTGGGAAATATAGAGCATGCATCTACTGTAGATGCTCGCTATAGAACTCGGAGAAACCCTATAACTTGCTCTGCTGGGTTTCAGAAATGAAATGCCAAGCATTAGGTCACACAGAGCAGATGAAATCCAACCATTTGCAACAGTGTGTGTATGCGTGTGTGCTCACGAGGGTGTACACACATGCAAATGTAACTTAAGAAGCAAAACTGAATGTTTGTTGAAAGCAGCAGACTTTGTGTTCCTGTCAAACTGCTGATCAAAGTAGATAAATGACAAAAGAAAAGATTGCACAACTACTTGACAGATACTCAGTCACTCCAGGATGTGGCGATGTTTTTTGTTTTTTGTGGGGGTGTGTGTATGTATGTGTGTGTGTGTGTGGGGGGGGGGGGGTTATTTTTGCAGCCTAAAATTACAGATTTTGCTACAATTGTTCAAAAAGTTGCACACAAATGCGTGATTTTTCTTTGTTAGGTTTTGTTTTTGCCATAACACGGTCTTACAAAAACATTTAAATTCTTGAACATAACCTTGCCAACAAAGAGAGGAATTTAAAATAGTTAATATTAAAAGTGCAAATTACACTTTCAAGCACCTCCAACTCCTGTTTGACTCGAACTACTTAATTATCGTAAATGAACATGTGGAACATTTGTCTACATTTGCCTATAATCTGCCCCAGTGCAATTCATTCATAAAATAAATGCCAAGCATAGGCAGTAAAGTAATGCGCTGCGTTTAAGTGCTTTCTTCGTAATAAGGATAAGGATAGCTCCTTAACGCGTCTCGCTCCTGCTGACAATGTTTTCATTTGGAGGAATTTCCAGAAGCGCTAAGCCAATGTTAGCACATCTACGAAAATTTGGCACACAACATCTTTTAGTCTGGCGTCTGGAGGGCCACAGAAATAGTGATGGTGGACCAGATTTGGCCCACAGACCATTAATTTGATACTAGACAAACGGAATAAGGTATTGCTGAGAAAATCGCAGACAGTACGCCAACAACAGGTACTGGGATCACATTTTCTCAGTGAATACAGTAGCAATTGTTTATAAGAGCATCTGTCTGGATGCTGAGATGATACTTGGGATCAACTCAGAACATTCCTCATAAAAACACAACACAGCCAGAAATATGGCTCCATGCGCTGAACCATCTGAACTCTGTTTTGTAATTCATTCTGCACTTCCTCACTTCAAATGTCAGATGACTTAGTATAAATGTCATCTATGCTTATGGCAACAAACAGATGTCTAACACACAGATTCCATTTTTTTTTCTTCCTTTCTTTCAGTTTCCAATAACTTCAACTTCCCACATAGACAGAATATGCAGTCCCGAAGGCGAGAGGGAATACTTCTCTTGGATGATTTAACTGAAAGGAAATGAGCCGAACAGAGCAGCATATTATTCTCCCACAGCCCCAATCTGCTCAGCCATTCATCAAGAGTTTGAGTGGTGTAACTCAGCTCAACGCCAGTATTTCAACACAGGATGACATTTGTACCGAATGCTCAGAGACGCAGGCAGACATCCCCACAACCACTCCTGTGAAATCTGGTATATCAGAACAACATCCAAGGGAGGAGACGAGTGAAGGGCCCAAACCTCTTAAATGCTGTTTAATCACCTCAAGTAGCAGCAGTAACCACGCCGACTGGCCCTTACACTCCCCCTTTTGCTCCTTAACTCATCGTAATAATTGAAAATTAACTTGATGGATGTGCTTAATAGCTGAGCAGAACAAGACCACTTACAGGGCCCATCAATCTCTCCCTGCCAGGGGTGAAAACAAAGACAAGAACCTTCTCCATAACCATGGCGCTTGGTTTCACCTTCCGCTTACAGACCACAAACAGGAGTTTCAGTATTTTCAGGTAATAAGAAAGAAAGCACTGCAAGTAAAAAGAAAAATGGAGGAAGCGCGCATGGCGAAATAAAACGAGTACCCGAGGAGGTGAGGATCTGAGAGGGACAAAGAGATCCAAAAGAAATCCTGCTGGAGGCAACACAATGCTTGCCGTCGTCATTCATGAGACACAGTGATGGCAGCGTCATGCTGTGGGGAAGCTTTTTGTTTTCTTGAGAAGGTCAGAGTTGACAGCCAATGCAGCTAAATATGGAGCAATCCTGTAAAGAAAAAAAACATGGCTCAAGGCTGCAAGTGACTGTAAACTGGAACAGAGGGTCATATTATACCAGGACAACAGAACTAAATATACACAATGAATAGTTTAGATGAAAGCATGTTCATGTTTTATTTTATATCAGTCCAGTTAAAGTCCTGATTAAGAATCTGTGGCAAAACTGATTGTCTACATTCAATCTACCTTAGCTTGAGATATTTTGCAAAGAGGAATGAGTGAAAATGTCCAATCTTAGTCCAGACTTAACATGTCTGAGCTAAGCTGGATGTACAAACCGAGTGTCTTGTTGTTGTAGTTGCACCAGCGGCAATTCTACAAAGTTGGCCAAAAAAAGCTTTTTTTTTTTCTTTCAATTTTTTGCTTGCAAAGAGCAATAATTGCTTTTTCATCCCACCTCACAGTTACGCCATAATATGTGTTGTTCTTGCACGTGAAAGCTGAGTAGGACACACTGACATTTGTGGTTTTTATTTGACAAGCAGTAAAAGAGAAAAAGTTCAAGACTGTGTTAATACTTTTGCAAAAGCACTGTTAAAGAAATTAGGACAAGGACGAAAAAAAGTGGAGGTGTTTTGCAAAATTCTCTCTCAAATGCTTTATTAAAGCATTATCTCACTTGCGATCTTACGCAAACAAGGCAGAACCACAAAGTCCCGGTACCCACTGTCTCTCCAGTCTGTTTAGAATACAGAGAACATTCTGCATGGTTCCTAAGTGCTCATTAAAACCGGGAGATTAACGCAGTGACTTTGGAAGAAGACACAAGTTCCACATTCCTGATTGCCTTGTACGGACTGACACGACCAGCGGCCTAAAAGTAGCTAAATTAGCTGTTCTCTGCCATGTCACTCATCCAGAGCTGGTGTTTTAAAACTTATCTTCACATATCCAGATAATGAGACTTCTCCCACCCCGCCTTGCTGCCCGTTTCATGCGTTATTACTGTGAATTAAGGCCACTAGTACCACAAAAAAATCTTTGAAATTAAAAGTATTCTCGGTGGAGTTACTTTAAATTGTTAACGCGGTTTGTCATCCTAACTGTTTATATTGTAAGGAAATTAAGACGATGTGTCAAACCCAGCTGGATAAAAGGGAAGTAATTTTATGGAGTCGTATTTTCAGGAACACTAGAATCTCATTATCGCTCCTTTCCACCACATTTTTCAAAATAACTGCTTTGAAACGCTCCCCTTAGTTGCAATATAAATGAACTGCATCCCAGTTTGGCTGACCCTCAAATTCCTCCTTGCCGGGCTTGCAGCTCCCTTTCCTCTGCTACACTCACTTAGGAAAACATCTCAGAACAATTAGTGAGGAATTAGAGGGAACGATGCTAATCTTATTTCCGCCTCGTGCGTGATCATGTCAGCATCTTAATGACACCTTTAGTTGTGAAAATTTGCTGAAACCCGAGAAGCTTTGGCTCGCAACTCCAGTTACACTTTCACGCAAACACACACACACACCCACCCCCCCCCCACCCCCCACCCCCCCACACACACACACACGCCTACACACAAGGTGGGGAAGCCGAGTAGGGAGAGTTTTTTACTTTTATTTTTTGGGGGGGAAGCAGGAGGAGAGAAAAGCAGGGGACGAACACCTGCTTGCAATTTTAAGGAAAAGGCAGAAACGTCTTAAATCTGGACTTGGCTGGCTGGCTGGCATAGGAGCACAGCATTGTTTTACAGATCAGGCTGATATTAAGCCTCCATAAGTGCCAACATCTCCGGAGAACAGGGCTAAGTGCTGACATTTTTGACACCTTGCCAGAGAACCTTGTGGGTATGGATACCTTTTAGTGTAGGAATGTGATAAATATCTTTTATAGCTCTTGCACTTCTGTAAAAATCAACTTATCCATATGTGCATTCCAGGCAGCAGTCCAATTATCTAAAAAGTCCTTCTGCTTGACTCACCGGTAACTTGTTGAATTGATTAGGTGTAGAATACCAGGCCGTGCCCAAAAGGTATTTATCCAATCAGATGGAAGACTACAAACAGGCTATCTGAATTAGTTCCTCTGTGATCGCGATGGTTTGTCTGCAACCAGTTTTTTAAAGGCGTTCCTTTATAAAAGGTGGCGATCAAATGTGGAGATAAAGACTTAGCTTCCTCATCTCCATTTTTTATTTAAACACAATTATTCACTGGAGAAAACCAATCCCATAAAAACAGTTGTGATGGTAGGACCACACTTTGTGCACCCCGTATTTAAAATAAATACCATACAAGGCTTTATGCTGTACTTTTGATCAACGGAGCGTCTCTGAAATCTAACTTCCTCTTTGTACATTTAATGAGTCATTCTGTCACTTCCAAAAATTAGAAAGACAAGAGAACTTTCATTTTAAAGGAGTTAAAGGTGTTATACTTCATAAATCATGGAATAGCAACAGACTTTTCCAACTCCGGAAATGTGTAATTGCAAAAAGTGTAAAAGTGCAATTACAAAAGTGTAATTGCAGTCAGGGCAGCAATTACGGCCCTCAGAACAGCCGGAAGTGTGACCAAAAAAAACCAGAAAAGAAACCAGATTAGTTTCCCTTCGAACAACGGGGGGATACGGCAGTAAAAATCACAGTCAGAATTCCCCGCTGCAGAGCGGCAACAAAGAGCAGCATCCTCGGATAACCGAGTTTCCAAAACGACCATTTAATTTTAGTTATTTGTACACATCTTCACAAGGGGTCACAGGAATTGTGGAGCAGTTTTGATTGTAATAACTCACACTGTGCGCTGAAATATATTTTTGTTTCAGCGGTCACGAGTCTGTTTGTGTGTTTACACAGCATGGTTTATATTGACTTAGGGCTGTGTATGAGCTGTCCATAGGATCAGCGTATCTTTGTTTACTAGAGAAGTCTGCTGCAGATTAGAAAATATGAGGCAAGTGAAACCACAGTGACGTGAACATTTGGTTTACGGACCGCTCCGCTCTTCGGCGGTGTTTGATCCATTGTTATGAAAAATGACATCCATCTTTTTGTCTACTTGTGTATCGGAGCTGCTCTGTATAAACACCACAATGCTTGTTCATGTAATCTAATGTGATCTTGTTAGAACAAAGAGCAATAACATTAATCTTTGTCTCTGCTGAAATGCCACCCTTACCTTGCACATAAGGAAAAAAAAAACTCCAGTAGGTTTGCCCTGAAAACTATGAAGATGTACATTAAAGGACAGAAAGGTGTGCACTCGACAAATCAGGCAGAGTGTCTTACCAAAAGCACTATCACCTGAATGAACCATGATAGTGGCAGCATCATTGAGACAAGTGTGGGGGCTCCTTTACCAGGGACAGAGAGGTTTGAGTTTGAGTTGAGGAAAGGTTACAGCTGCATTTAGTTCCAGGTTTGCCCTGGAAGGAATTAGAGGATGCAAAAATACTTAAGAGTAGGGTGGAGGTTGGGAAAATGTGGTTGTAGAAATGATTAGTCTTCCTTTCTTCTTCTTGTGCTGTTTTACTACAACACATCTCAAGAAAAGGCAATGTTTGTGATTGTAACACGTTAAAATGGGGAAATTAAAAGACATTGGACAACACTTGAAAGGCCCAGCATTAATCACCCATTAGCATAATTCAAACAGTAAATCTATGAATTTACAGTGCACAAAAAAAAAAATAAAATAAAATAAAACACACAACTCATCTAAATCCAGAATAAAACCTCTCCACCTCATGGGCTCATGTGCTAAGTTTTTCAGGTGACTGCACTTAGTTTACATTTCTTCGGAGTCAGACCGCGACCTGCAGCGGGGCTGCTGCCTGCACCGGCTCTACACAGCGCTCCAACCCTCAACTGATAAGAAGAGTCGTCAGGAACAATGCATGCAATTGTGAGGTTCTGCAGGGTGACAGAGGCAGCCGTGCAGACATGCACACCTCCAGCCGCGACGAGCCACGTAAACAAACAACTTATCCTTTTTATTTACACATTCCTTTTGTGTTATCTCTGAGAGTCTGAAAAAATAAATAACTCATCGGAACTGCAGGAAACGATAGCTTTTTGCTCATCCAGACCTTCACATACTTCAGCAACAAAGACGATATTTGGCTTGAAACATCGGAAGCAGTGTTGCATAAACAACGCTGTACCAAGACACTGTAAGCGGAACTCTATTTCGGCACATAATGCCTTTTATAATAGCGTTGGAGGGAAATAAGGTGTCCGTCTATAAATCTAAAATCAGCTGTTTGCTGCAATATGGCTATAATTCAGCACCATGGACAGCAGTTGTATAATTAACAGCAATTAAACTAGAACTACAGGCAGTTATTAAGGGGTCCCAAGCCCTACCCAGCAAGTCTTGCACCTCCCGTCTCTCCAACCTTAAACTGATTAGAAGAGTCGTCAGGAACAATGCATGCAATTGTGAGGTTCTGCAGGGTGACGGAGGCGGCTGTGCACACATGCACACCTCCCAAACATCCTGCTACTACTTACACTACAGTATTATAAAGTCTATTTTTTAAAAATCTGGAAGGAATGCAGTATCTCAATAGCAGCAAAGAGCATGTTTCTTCTCCCTTGTTGTTATTGTTCCAGCCCTAATCTGCAATTCTTCCAATTATAGTAATTTCATTAAAACAGAGATGTTGATAAAATCCCGTAATAAACAAAACCACAACATTGTCCGGAAGCATGTCATTATATTTTTGTTGGAACAGACCTCGCTTATCGCTTACTATTGACCCTTCACATCAAACTCTGAATGTGGAGAGTTTGCTACTTTGTGGAGCGTTATCGGAAATCTGAGGCATTGTACGACGCAGAGCTGTTGCTACAATCCAGCAGAAGTTGCTCACCGCACATCTCACCACAGACAGAGATCTGTGCAGGTGTTATCAGTCAGACTACTTAAACACTTGGGAACAGTGCGCCTCCCCATCATTCCCTGCAAATCTTCCTGCGATAAAACCCTGTGAGCTTCCTTTGTGTGACAAAAACACCCGGTATATGAGCGGAGATGAAAGGATGGCCTTCGACGACGAGCGGAAACAAACAAGTGAAAGATCGCAAGCCTGCCTCTCGCCCCCATCTCGTACCTGCGCCATGTCTCTCCGCTCTCCTACGTGCCGTTTCTCCAGCAGTCACACGGGAGTCCTCCAGATCGTCAGTCAAGCATGTGCCGACTGATGCAGGGATGGAAGTTTGGAAGGAGCTCAGGAATTTTTTATGTAAACTTACCTGGTTATACGAGCTCCTTCTCAATAGATGGAAAACTTAAACTCTCTGGCTTTTCGGCTTCTATTTTCGGCTCTTAGCGAAGCAGATCCTGCTAACGGGCTTTTAAATGAAGAACGTAGAAAAATGGGGTTTCTCAAAGTTATGTAAGCAAAGGATTTCAGTTTTATATCGCAACAAATCACTTCAACAAAACACAAATTAGCCCGTGATTGTGGGACAATCTGTTGACATTGCAGCTATTCATTTTACGTCAACAAATCTGACTCATGCAGATGTGGCACAAAAAAAAAAAGAAAAATCACAATTACAGTTTGCCACAAACAATGTAGGGGATATGGAAGACAGTCCTGCACGGATGGTACAAAACACTATATTTGGAGGCACAACACTCAAAACATTATCCCCACAGTCACATCATAGTGACGTTTTGGTAACAAGACAAAACGTGATGGATTTCAAGACTTTCGGAAGACACTGAATGTTCATGTTCTTTTTGTTATAGTTTAAAATCTGGTGTCACCCCCTTTGGAACATTGAAATAAAGGAACACAAATAACCTTCCTGGAACATTCTCGGGACACCAGATTAGAGCACACGCATGCAGACAGTCTCATCATCATCTTAAAATTTTGGCTCCACGCAGAAGCTGACGCAGACGGCGGCCAACATTCCCCTCTTCTGATTCACCTCTTGCTCATCAGGACAGATGGAAGATGGTGCAGACAGCTATTTGTCTCTTTAATATATAAAGTAATCAGCTTCCAGAAAGAAAAAAGAAACAAGCTAAACTTGGGGGGATGTTTTTTAAAATAAATGTTAAAAAAAAAAAAAATCCACCAATCCCAGATGCAGGTGCTCCGGTTAACCAGCGTAGTGATCTACAAGGTTTTATAGATAGAAAGTTTCATTATGTTTTCATATGGAAGGAGGTAGCAAGAGGCAGAATAACTAAAAAACCTACGATTCTCCGAATGACAGGATTTCTTCAATTTCCATAGAAATCTGACAGATGAGAGTTTTGGAGTAGATAACGTGTAATGAGTAGCAACACCTGTTCTTTAACTGTTCTGGTTACAAACGTTCTCACAATTTATTAGAAAACAATATTGAGCACATTGCACATTATGTTGCTGCCATGTGTGCTGTTGTAATTGGAAAACATGCCACATAGGTCCAGATGAGAGGCAAGGAAGAGGATTTTGTGGAACATTAATTATTGTCACGTCTTAAAAATACATGTTGCTTTTGATGCTTTTTCTGTGCTTTACATTGATCATGCATACTGTCTGAATAACCTTGTAAAACAGCTCGAACTATTTCCAATTCCTGATTCATATTAGTTATGGAAATAAAACAACATAACCTCCTTGTCGAAGAAGAAATATATCTAGGCAGAAACGTAGAAAACTGAATGCTGTATTTAGCATCCTATGTCGCCTATTAGAGATATTAGTCATTGTTCGTATTCCATAGAGAATGTAAAGCTGAACTTTAACTATTACATGTTCAAACGTCTGCCAGCAATACCATGTTCCACAACATAGACTGAAGACTCAAACAGATAAAGTAGAGAAACTTTGACAAGAGAATCGACTCTCTTCCTTTAATTCCTGTAGGAATTAAAGCGCCACTAACGTTTTCTGTGCTCATTTTTGACTTAATTTCTTAACTTTTTTCTGATAGTAAAAAGAGTCCTCTTCCATCAGGAAAAACTTTCACGGTAAAGATTGTTGATATCAGCGCATTCTGCTGCTGCTTAGATGTGGTACATTGCAGAAAAAGGTTGGATTTTTAACATTTCCGACCGCCTAAAGACTCATCAATGGTTATCAAGCTCAAATTTGTCCAATTTGCCAACACATCTCTAAAACCCTGATCAGTCTTTTACTACTACAGGCACTGCACTGTCAAACGTCTCAAAAAGAAGCACCAAAATATTCTGGTTATGGTAATCCCAGCTGCATGAAGCCAATTTGGCCTCTTTGAACATACATACCATGCTTCTATAAATGTATATATATATATATATATATATATATATATATATATATATATATATATATTTCATTGAGGTTCAAGTATGAGGCTGGAGTTTTAAACACAGTTCGTTCTCCTTCCGGCTACTTCTTCGGTCAATTTTTGATTGTTCTCTGTGACCTAAAAAAAAAAAATCTCCACAATGTCCCCTCTGATTTCCTTCAGTAGATTCTCCTGTCATGTGGAACCCATGTTCACATGATAGACAGAAGGAGAAAGATGAAAGAGTGACACGTCGCTCCAGAGAGCTTCTCAGCAATGTTCTCCAGTAATCAGCAAAGGGCTTTGACTTCAAACAGCCCTGGCCCAACCATGGAAATAAAACACAGGAAGTCGAAGCACCACCGAGGGACACTCGATCCTGTCAGAGTCTTACAGTTCATGGAACAGAGGGGCTTCTCTTTACAAACAATACATCCAGTTTGCCGCCAAGCTCTAAACTGTCAAAAGGCTTCAAGCAGCAGCAAAGCGACAGTGTATAATGTCGACCCCGGAGAAAATACATTTGTTTGTGTTTTTAAAGAAGGCAAAAGAAAACTACTGGGAACTTTGGCAAAAGTTGTTGTGACCAACTATTTCCTGTGTTTTCAGGAGCAATGATTAAAGGTTTCAGAAAAAAACCCAGCATGAATGAATGATGATCTCATTCTCGCTACAATCCTTAGCAACTGTTTTATTCATGGCAAGGTTACTGGTTTCCATCACAAAGAAAGAAACAGTGATTCAGACCGACTTTCATTGAGTTAGACAAGACCCAGGCACCACTGTGTCAACTGTCCACCCGTCCAATAAGGTCTGTTTACAAGTCCTTCTGCTTCCCTGCTGTCGTGTCTTCACTTTGCTCATTTCTGCTCACATCCAGTCTAAATATCAGCACCAAAAGCTAGAAACCCAAACACTTATTTGCCCAAACACAGAGCTCAAGTGATTTCCTCTGTGTTATCACCTTCACTTTGATTATTTCCCATCAGCCAGCATGGAGGCTCCCTCCTGGTTGTGTGGTCTGTTTCTGAAACGTTCAACTGAGCCAGGAAGCTAAGAGGCATGGTGGCTTAAATCTCTTTGGTTCTTATGTCTACCAACAGTAACTCGAGTCGACTTCAGTGCTCTTAAACCCAAACTATTGCTTAATGCTGAAAATGTAATGATTTTAATCTTTTCTACTGAGCTATTAGCACATTAGACCCCCCCCCCCCCCCCCCCCCCCCATTCAGCACACTAAAGTCTTTAGTAAAGTAACTTTTTTTTTTTAATTAATGGACCTTTTTTTTGCCTTTTTATATTTCTTTACAATAATAACTCGTTTTTGTCTACAGTAATAATTGATTTTGAAGATGGTAGGTAATTGCTGATTTGCAATCAGTTCAATCTTTCATGATTCAGGTAACCTGCAGCATCTGCAGTGTAGCAGAAAATAATATACAGTGTCTATAAAAACTATTCACCCCCTTGGATGTTTTCAACTGTGAACAAGACAGTTTAGCTTTTTTTTTTTTTTTACAAAAAAACATGAAAAAAACCCCTTTAATATCAGAGTGAAAACTGAGTTCTACAAAATAATGTCAATTACCGGTAAATAAAAAACATATTGAACTTAGCAGTAATGATTGCATAACTGTTCACCCCCTTCAAGTCTGTGATTTCGCGGGTATAGAGACCTCTAGAACCTTTAGACCCCATTCAGAACCGCGATGTAATTACCTTGTAATTGATCAAATATGAGTTTATAGACAATTACAGCTCAGTAAATTACAACATGCATTCTGGTGAGGCTTATTTGTCAGATTAAAACAACACTTGAAAATTAAAATCTGTAAACAGTTTTTTTAAATTATTTTCAGAAATTAAATGTTGTCAGTGGTACGCGAAAAATACTCAAAATTGACATAAATAAAGGCTTTAAAATATTGGTGCAAGATGTTTTGATAATATTCTACTTGATCGAGATTCACCTGCTGTCTACATTCATTGCAGATGCGAGAAAGAAAACGGCAAGGTTCTCTAAACGGCTTCCGAGAAAAATCCATCAATACGTCAGAGCAGCCTTGACTCATGAAAACTTGGGAGTTTTCATGAGTTGCGCATGAGATGTTGCTCATTTACAGGCCCTATGAAATCACTCCGTCTCTGACTTTTTGAGCGGTTAATGATAAACACAGCTGTAGCTGACAATGTACTGTCCTGATTCAGTGACTCTCCGTCTCAGTAAGGTGGCGGGAGTCGGATACCGCTGATTCCAAGCATGCCTTCTCACCAGGGCGCCTGCTTTTTCACATCACCCAACTCTCTCCCTTTCTCAAACTAATTTCATGTTCTGTTTTTTCCCCCCCGCCCCGCTCTCCGAGAGCTCGTCCGAACGGCTGACGTTGATGAATGCGTGGAAAGGATCCTCTGCAGGTAGGATACGGTTACGAGCTGAGCTGAGCTGGAGGAGCGGGGATAAGAGGGAGGGATAGAGGGAGGCAGAGAGGTGGGGGTGGGGGGTGCAGAGGGTCAGGATGTTTGTCTTCCAATGAGCCGTGACTCTGAGAGAAAGAGGAGCAGAGAGTGGGATGAGAGAAGAGAGGAGGCTGGGAAGAGATGAAGGGGAAGAGATTAGCGGAGGGTGTCACTGCATTTTCACTGAACTGGTTGCAGAGGTGAAAACAGAGCTAAATAAGACTTTTATATGCCGGGAAAGTTATTCCTGAGGGCACAGTCACACGTAATGTGGTAAAACTCGTTCGGAAAAGCAGGAAACAGAAAGCAATGCACCTGGAAGTACTGAGCAGTCAGAAAGCGCATGCCTTTGCTGGGGAATGCGTGTGTGTGTCATTTCTTTGCAGCGCTGTGGGATTTGTTTATTTGCTTTTCTAGATAGCCCATAAAAGGTGTGTGTTTGTGTGGGTGTGTGTGTGATGTGTGCGCAAGAGCAAGGTGTGTGTTTCTGTCTGAGGGCATGTGTGGGGCAAAGGGGGGGTGTTCATACGGGTGTGTAAACAGAGCACGGTGTGCATACACACACATACACACACACCCCCGTGCTGAGGTGTTTATAAGTCCTGAGAGTGGAGACTCCTTCTGCAAACTGAGGGTAATCTCCTTCCAAACCAATTAAATACACAAACACACACACACCTACAAGCATTATGACATATTACATAGAGTAAAAAAAATCCCAGATTTTATTACCTTTAATGTAATAATGTTTTGATTTTTACAAGTATATATTCAGTGAAAACATCAATATTCATGTCAGTAGCTGTTGTGGTTGTATAAAGAGATTATTAAAACTCCAAGAGTGAGCTATCATTTTGAGTTTCATTTAGTTTATTTTTGGAGAAATGCTGTTCAAACCAAACTGGCTCTGTATGAGAAGTCACTGATGGCAGCAAAAACTTCCATAAAGTGGTTGCCATTCCCGGGACAAGTCTTTAACATCGCCGTTAAGGAATTTCTGCAGACTAACGGTTCGTGCTAAAGCATTTCAGTCTGACTAAAGTCCAGACTTTGATTAGGCTGTTCTAAATTCTTTCTCTGCGGTAGCTTTGAGGCTTTCAGAGCTGGAATGGCTTGTGTGCTTTGGAGCAGAAAAAAACAGCCCCAGACTGTCCTACTACCACCACCATGTCTGACTGACAGTATAATGCTCCTGTGAAAAGCTTGGATCTTTGCTCTGCAGAACTCTTTGCAATCACTTTGCATGCTCTCATCCTGGTGTGTCTAAAGGTAATTAGGACCACAGCGTGTGCATGATCGTTTCATTATCTCCTTCTTTCTGTCGGCTACGCTGTACCCAGGATGAAGCACGTACAGAAAATGGATGGTTAGATGTTACAGATCCAGGGTTTCTGCTGTTCATTATAGAGCTTCTAACATCTAATATCATCCGCTGTCATGACAACTAGTAACTTGGAACAGCTGATGGGGCTTTTCAAAGCCAGAAAATGACTAAAATACAACCTCAGACTTTCAGACAATTTTAATAAGAGACACTTGGAAATGTGTTGCCGAACCAAAGTGGAAGGTTGTGATTTTGGCTGCCTGAGACACAGGCAGGTGAAGGACGGCCTGCAGATATTTGCAATAACATAAGCTGTAATCCTTGACATATTACTGAGAACTAGTGTTCCTAGTCTCCATTATTAAACATCCCTGTCTTTGCTGACTTTGCCACACAAGAAAACTGTCCTTGTTGATTTATTTGCACAAGACATTCTTTTTTTTCCCTCCATTTTCATCTTCTCCCCTCCTGGGTCCTCTCAGGATGTTGTTGATTGAACATTGCGGTGCGAAGGCTTTTCATGACTAAAATATTTCACTACGACCACAAATTTTCCATCTTTTCTCCAGGGAGCCAATAATACTGATTTGTCCAAGCTGGTGTCCAAACAGCGGCCCAGTTTTTAGCAGAAAACATACCTTGGAAACCGTAAATTCCTCCCGGCGCAAAGCACATGTGGGGGGAAAAATGATTTTATCTCCCCGCACCAAGCGGAGGCCACGTGAAACAACAGCAGCCGGGAATCGAGTCGGTGCTATTTTCTCATAAAAAATGATTATAGTCTAATAACTCTGATTTTAACAGTTTACAGTGAATGCATGAATCAACATATTCTCCTTGGGATCCAGCTGCTGGCCACTATTTGCTCGGTAATTTGTTTTTCTTCTTTGAACAGTTTGTGGTAAGACCTAATTCACTGGGGGATGCTTTAAGTGTGGACTTTGGCTTTAGAGGAGAAAACTGCAGATTTATTTGACAGAAGACGCAGGAAGTTTTTAAATCAATGACTCTAATCCTTTTGAGACTGAAGATGCGGCTGTCAGCTATGGCTACGGTGAAATTATTACTTTCAGGCTGCAGCCATCTGTGGTTTAAAAAAACTCATATCTCAAATTTGATTCAGAGGGTCAGATAACACACACACACAATCAGGCGCACGCCCACACACAAACACACACAAGTTTGTATTCCTACCCATATTAGGGCATTGTATAGACGTCCATTCATTGTAGTAACTCCATTTATGTCTAATGCAAACATTTTCCCTTACCCTAGCTATTACTAGTCTATTTCTAACCCTAATCTTAATCAAAACCTAATTCGCATCAAACCTCTAAACCTAACACATTGTATTAGAACCGTGATTTGGTCCTGAAAAGACCCATTGGTCTTCAGAAGGTTAGCAGATATGCCAGAAAATGGTCCTAGTTAAAGTACACACACACAAGTCTGTATTTCTGCACATGACAGGACTTTGCATTGACTTCCACTCATTTTAGTAACTGCACTTATGTCTAAACCTGACATTTTTTCTAACCCTAACCATTGCTAGTCTATACCTAGACGTAACCATAACCCCAATAACAAGGCGGTCCAGACCAGGCTTTGGTCTCCATAAAGCCTGCTGGGCTGCAGAGGGTTAGGAAATATTCCAGAAACGATGGTTCTAAATAGGATAGCTAGACAAGTACACACACACACAAACACACACCACCTGCTAATCCTCTAAATATGCCAATAATTTTGTTGTTATTTCTCACAAAGTTGATATCCCCTGGTTAACCACGTCCAAAATAAGTTTCAGAATGCGTGCGTATTAATCATGTATTATTGCCTACGATAGCGTACAGCAAGTAGTATTTCCTGGTGTGAAGAATCTGGGCCAGCTCATTTTAGTCACAATCAATGTTGGAACCAGATACTGCCAAATGACTCATCCAAGTACAACAAACCTGTCCACATCAGTGGTCCCTCTGCGCTCCCAAATCTGTGCTGCATTAGGCATCCCCCCACAGCCGAGCCCGGTGTTGCATGTCTGCGTGTGTCTGCAGAACGCTGTCCTCTGACCTGGAGCAGAGTTCTTCTGAGGACAACCGGGCCCTGCTGAATGAAAACCAAGTCCTTGCCAAGGCGTCACAAGCACTCAAAAGGTTCAGTCAAAGTAGCAGAGGTGTGATCGTCCGGGGTGATACTTCAAGGCCCGCGTCATCGGAGGATTCTTCTACAGCAGAAATCGGTTCAGGTTGCAGACCGGGATCCAGCTACGCTGTCCGAGGCCTGGGGACCGGTGAGAGTCACTGCAAAGAACTTGTCTTTGTCCATTGTAAGTTTTCTGTGGGCCTTTTGACCCTGAACATGGTCTGCTTTGTAGCAGATGGCGGAGTGTTTTATGTCATAATCTGCAAACTGTTTGTTCATTTCATTCTGGATTCAAACTATAAAAAAATGAAATGTCAGGCTGCAGCTGAAGTCTAAAGCGGGATAACTGCTTTGATTAATCTGGAAAGGGTGTTGTTTTTCCAAAACGTTACCTCCTCAAAGAAGTTGGCAAAAAAAAAAAGTCAAGCCACTTTGGTTTTTATTGATAGAAACTCCACCTGTATTTCATTTTCAAGACAATCTTTTAATAAATATATCTATAGGGCTAGTCAGAGGGCTACATACAATAACTGTGCGTATGGACGTTGCATTAATTTTAGTCTTTCATCTTTCATCAGGGTGGACTCATGTTGTTTACTCACAAGTTCAAAATTCTTGTGGATTTTGTCCAAAAAAAATGACTCAAAATGTGCCATAAAAACACATTCTCTCTTAAACCTGGTTTTGGCAAACAAACTACAAACGCTTTGCAGGAGATTTTGGACAATTTAGTATGTAGAACCAATTTAATTTGGTTAGTTTCCTGCCATGTAGGCTGCATTTAAGCACAGTTTGTGCATTTTAATAGGACTGAGGTTTAGCCTGCCTTATTCATTCCAAGCATTCCAAGTTTTGATCACTACCAGGTTGGAACACACAGTTGTGTCCATAGTTCACATGTTCATCTGATGTTTGGAGGTGAAGGCGAAAAATTAGGAGTAAGTCTACATTCATGATAATCCCATTATACCATATTTGAAAGACTTGACTCTACCATACATTCGTCGTTTCATTGCAACACAGCTCAGTCTTTGACTTACGAGACCAAAAGACATTTATCCCCAGAAGGCATCCATGTTGTTTCTGCAGAAAGTTGCAAATTTCACTACTGTCCTCGCATCTTTGTGTTTAAAAGTCTTGATCCTTGGTGAACTCTGTTGGTCTGGAGTCTGCTCATCCACTTTTTTTCCTCAGAGAGTGATAGTTTGCTTCAGAAAGTTAAAATATGGACATAACTGAGTGTTCCAACAGTTCAATGTTAACAAACACGTCGAAATTGTGTTAAATTAAAGTGGATAGAGTGATCTATAGCATTCATTATGTGATCATTGTTATTGTTAAAGTCCTAAGTTATTATGAGGATCAGGCCAATGATTTTGACTGGTTTATACAGACATATACATCTTTCAAACAAAAATATCATTATTTACAAAATAATGCAGAGTTGGCACTTTTAATTGACTTTAAATGCAACTTTTAGAGCAACTTTGCATTAAAAGTGTCATTATTTACCGAATGACACTTCATGACAACAGTAATAGACATTCATGAAGACTTCATGTTCATGACACTTGTTATATCATGACAGTGTCATGTCAGTCTTATGCACACCCCGTCAAGTAAAGTGTTACCCAAAAAAGTGACCAAAACGCAAATTATAACTGATGACTCTAAAAGAAATTAAAAACATTTGAGGATGGCTACTAGCCAAATGTTGAAAGAGAATCTTTTTTTTTTTTTTTGCCAGCTCTTCAGTTACATTTGTTGTAGATGAAGACCTGTTTGCCAAAAATGCATCAGGGCGTTTTATGATATCAGTCTTTCGTTGTGTTTTCAATGCGTCCTTAGGTTTCTAGTGTCAAGAGTTTTTTTTTTCTTCCCTAAATCAAGTTAACATTTTCTAAATTACATGACGAGGATTTAAAGTGTTCTGCTGTCCTTTTTGTCCTGTTATATGATTAGGTTTGCAGCTGGGTAACAACCTTCCCATTAACCAGGTTACAGTTGAATGAATACAGGCATGCCGCACAATGATTTTATTTTATTTTTATTTTTGTCCTTTTCCTTCCACTCTGTGATAAAGTGACGATTCTGTCACAGAAAATCATAATGAAATGTACAAAAATGCATGAAAATTCACAGTTGTAATGATCCTAAATGTGTGAAAAAGCTAGATGGGCGGTTTTGCAAGGTGCTATAAATGTTAGTAACGAGGATGTGTGTCCACATTACGCAGCAGTTAACAGAGTTTACTTTGCATCATGGACCCTGCTAACAGAGTAGTTGCCCAGTGTCCCAAGCCCTCCGGCAAATGATCCCACTGTGGCTTTTATACGAGGGCCATTATCATGGGCTGTAAACAGCCACTGTAGTCTGTCGCTACATCTCTCTGCTGGTCAGATGCAGGATCAGTTATGTTTTATTGGCCTCATGCTTTTCACATGCATTAAACATGTGTGGCGCAGCAGCGGCAGCTCTGCGGAGGTTCACCCTGGGTGAAAGCTTTGCATCTTGTCAGAAACCACATGTTGGAGAATCTGGAAGTCTCTGCCACACCCTACAAAGTCTACAAAACAATGAGATGCAGTTGTATTGTTTATAAAAACGTGCCTGTTTTATGCACTTTCCTGGGACATTAATCTTTACAGGCCTGATAGAACAACAAAACAGGCCGAATTTATCTGAATTCATGAATAATTATGTCCTTAACCAGTTGTACCAAAGACAGCATTCATTAAACATTAAAATGAGCTTCTTGAGCTGTCATCCTAACAAACCTTTAACATTTGATTTTCCTGCTTAAGAAACATTAATCAGGTCATTATTTAATTCATAAATCCAAAAAATCCCATCATTTACTCACAAAGAACTTTTCTATAGAGTTTATTTCACGTTGTTCAGCCGCTGCAGATCATTTAGATTAACGGCGTGTGGCACAAATGTAATGCCCACCCGCGGCCACACACTCCCACTCTGATCATTAGCAATACTAAGGTTTGGCGTTAATTATAAAAACACCAGCCCTTGAATCCGACAGATTTATAGGTCCTAAGTATTTTTATATGACTGCTTTTCAAACTTGAAATTGGTTTCTTGTGTGCTCATACTCAACAGTTGTTTGCTTTAAACCCTCCTGAGGAATATTTTCTCTTTTCTCTCTCTCTCTGTTGTTGGTTTCTGAAACAATGTGTGAGCAACCTCAAGAAGAACAAAGCTGAAACAACAAACAAACACTGTATGCTATACATGTTTTCCAATATAGCATGGGAATTTTGGGTGCGGGAACCTTGTCCAGCTACCAGGGTGGTTTTCTGGGGCAGTTGTTGCCCCTCTGCAGTTCCACCAGGGTAAAAGCAAATTGGCAGGGTAGAAATTTACCCCAGATAATAGCCCTGGCAGGAAGGTAGTACTTGTTCATGTAACTTTTAATATCGAGTTTGCAGAGGAAACCTACTACAGATTGTTGATTGGTTGATTTTTTTTTTCTTCTGAACAATAAATTAGTTAAACTTGTAATAGTGAGGGATGGGGTCAGGGTGTTTCATGGTGACTGTCAAGTCGACAGTCTATATGATCTACACCTCAAATTTCTAAGGTATTTCAGCTGTAATACATTTTAAATCACTGGGATCTGCTTGCCTCAAAAAGACAGAGTGAAGTTCTATATTAATTGTAACACTTTATTATTTTAATTTGTTCATGTTCATCAATTTTAACTGGGATATCTAGGAACTAAATCTGTTTCTGAGTGATTAATACACCAGAAAGGCTTGTTTGTTATCCACTAACATTAATAAAATAAGCTTAAAACCAGAGCTCAAGTAAGAGTAGAGCTACTTCCACATACTTTTGCTCAACTAAAAGTTAAAAAAGTAGAGTAATTCAAGAAATTACTCCACTAAGAGTAGTGACACTTCATGCTAATATTACCCAAGTAAAAGTAAAAAGTACAGTGTAGTAAAACTACTTCTTAAACTTTTTTTTCCCCCAAAAAAGTTACTCAAGTTACTTGAGTAATACTGATAATAATACTACTTCTGGTTGATGATTTTGATGATGATATTTGACAAAATGTAATGTTTGCTACTTGTTTCATAATTGACGACTGTGTTTTATTTGTTGTTGTTTTGTTTTTTGTATTTTTCCACTTCAGGAACGGCCTTGTTGCTGAAATGGGCAACGCAAATAAACTTGACTTGACTTTACAAAATCTCACTTCATAAAATTCCAAACTATCCATTTAAAATAATTGAATTGTGTTCTTTCTGTGAGGAGTGTACATGTTCCCCCTTGTGTAAAAATCCTGCAGGCTTGCATGCATGGCTAAGTCGGCTAATCTGAGCCAACATGGCTGTTCATCTCCAGCCTGTTTGTATTAAATTCTGTGAGTTTAAATTAAGAAACCAGAAAAAATCTACATAACTGAGTGACATTCGTCTATGTTAAGACCCTAAATTAAGAAGTTGCTCATTTTAAGGTCTTTTTTTCCAACTAAACATGCTATCAGCACGCTGGAACTGCTGTGCATAGTGATTCATATTTTTCAACAGAACTATAGGGCCACTCTCATGACTGAAAACTCCCGCTCAGAACTTGTGAGCTTTGTTTGTTTTGGGTTAAATCTCTCTGGATAAATGTTCTTGGCTCGGTGTGGAACAGTTAGTTTTTGTGTACTCAGTTGTACATACAGTTTTGACTTTGTACTTCCTTTTTTAATACGAAGCAACTGAATGAACTCAAAACACTCTGGAAATGGGTAACAGGACTCTCGCTCTACAGCACATTCTGGAGCAAAGAGACATCACTCCATAGCCATAATATTTAGATCATCTGAGAAGCTGTTTGTTGACTATTGAAACCACACTGTCTCAACAGTCCTTGAGATAAACAAGCCAATATTAGCCACTTGTAGCTCTGGCTGAGCAGATGTGGCCAATGCACAGCTCTGCTGGAATAGAGAAATAGGATTTTTTTTTTCACCCCCACTTACTATTTGAACCAAGAATCCCCATTAATTTGCTTCATGAAAAGTCCTACTCTCCTTGCACGGGGTTGTTCTGCTTGGGTGAGAATCGAAAGGCGCAAATATTGCTTTCGCACATGTTGTAATTCAGGCCCGTTCCATTAGCAACCCCTCCGATCAGGAGGAAATTGTTCACTAGAAAAATAAAGCTCAAGCCATCTGCCTTCTTTCAAGCAATGGTGGAGTTTCTTGGGGGCTATTCCTAAACCATGTGTTCAGTCAAAAGTCAACAAAAAATGATTTATAGTATTTGAATGATAAAACTAAATTGTTCAAAGACATGCAGCTTTGCAAACTTCCCTGATGATGATGATGGCATCTTTTCACGCATACCTTCACCTCGCTCCCCGCACAAGCTCTTGTTAAAGGTGGGGGGGTTGAAGGGGGTCGGGGGCGTGAGTCCCGACACGGATCCCTGCAGAGCGCAGCCGTCACAGCACAAAAGGTGGAGAGGAGAAGGGCCACCTTCCATTAAGATTAAGCATGGAGGATTTTATCAGGGAGAAAAAGGAAAAGACTCCCCATGAGGATTAATAAAATAACCCTGAGGTGCTTTTATGCACCCTCCCCTTTCCCTCGACAGAAATTCAAGACACCCCCTACGCAAAATATCCCCAGGTCTACCCCACATGTTGCTGGGAAACAACAAAGCAGGGTGCGTGGGGGGGGAGTAGAGGCGGGAGCCAGTAGTGCCCTGATGATTAAAATTTCCTGGGAAGCAGTGGTAGATCCCCAGTATGCTGCCTTTGTCTCCTCGAAGCTTCATAAGAACAGCAAGGTCGAGGTTGCAAAGCAACAGGGGAAAGAAATCACATAAACTTTCTCAGTCCTGTCAGGCGGTAACTGGCTTTGCTCACTGACATTTTTTTTTCTTCGATTTTATGAGAATACTACACCCCCCTCATCCCTCTTCACTCAAGTTAACTTAACTAAGCATTCCCGCCACCCCATCCTGACCCCCACTCTCTCCCCTCAACCTACTCCTCAACCCATTCCGCAGTCGTGAAGATCACTTTGGCAAATTGCTACACAATGAAAGGGAAGCTAGAAAAGAGGTGGAAATATATCAGTCGAGGTCACGTTGACTTAAAAGCCGACGGCTTAGTTTATTTGAAGAGCCGCTGTCGAGGGGGCCGTGGAGAGCAGAGACACAATTTTGGATGGAATGCGTAATTATTGCCACACTCGCTGCAAAATCAGTAAAGCCGGCCGTGGGGAATCCTGCTGCGGCTCGTTGTAGAGAGGAGATGTTTATGTCCACACGGGGTTTTTCCAAACAGCACAAACCTTCACAAACTTTAACATCACATTAGAGAGCCAAACAATCTAAAAAAACATACCAAATAGGTCTTTATGTTGGTTGCTAATGAAATTAATTTTAAAAATACTTTGTCAACAATGGCACTGTCTTGACGTTTGTCCCTTTTTTCTAGAAATGGCTTTCAAAGGTGAATTTGTTTGTTAGCTTGTTATATTTCTTGTTAGTGACACAAAAAGCGTGAATGAGCATTTTGGGTGTTAGCATAGGTAGGCAGGATGGATTTATTTTCTATCAGCAAAAGAGAGAGCCCTAAATATGTTTTTTAAGCCTTAAAAACATATTAAAACATGGATGAATTGTTTAAAAAATGGTGAGATGAGCACAATCACTGAAAACATTTTGAAAGTAAAGGATCCTGTTGACAATTTTTTTTTTTGATAAATGGGAGGACTGACATCTTTTTACTACAATGGGTTTATCCTCTTTGTTCAATTGTTGACAGTAGCCGTTCACCCTGGAGTGCTTCTAAATCCCTCCAAAGAGTGCCAGTTTGCTCAGTCTCTAAGCAGGTGTTCTCAGACAACAACTTTTTCTGAATTTCTCTTCCTCACTGGATGAACTAAGACATGAATTTCCAGTACCTGAACTAACATTCAAGCGGGAAACTGTGTTCTTGTCAGTTTTGTCCTGGGAGAACATTATAACGACCACTGATGAGCAATTTCAGCATTCAAAACCATGCAACTCCATCACTCTGAGACACTTTCTACTGCATCCTGTTGCCATGTGCAGTTCCATACATAGTAATGCATATGTGAGCTACCAGCCTGAATATGCATAGACACACTCATTTCCAGTCTTCATCCATCTGACCTTCTCTGTTTAAATCTCTGTCCAGCTTTACCCTCTGTGTGTACAGCTGACAGCGCTTGCTCACAGTGATTATTTGTCCTTGACCACCTTCTCAATCTCCCCCCCATGAGAAGTGATCCCCTCAATCACCCCAGATTACATTCACACACATATAGAAGAAGGTTTGTTCCCCCTTTTACTCCATGACACACACCTGTCTGATCCCTGTTTGCATTACTTTAAGCCCCTTGACTGTGTGTATGTTATGCTGTCTAGCAAAAGTGACTCTAGGCCTTGAAGCTTCTCGCTTTCTGTGACCGTACAATCACAAACATTAATGCATATATATTATATATACTGTATATACGTATATACTGTATATACACATGTATATATATATTCTCTCTTTTTTATATATATTCTCTCGTTTTTCGCTGTGAAGAACAACCGTGACTCATTTGGGCAAAGTGGTTGTCTTGCTGGTTTCATTCTAGCTTCCTCCAGTCGCATGTTGACGTTGCCCTGGGCAACGCACTTAACCCTAAGTTATTTCTTAATGTTGCTCTAGTGCAGAGCAATTTGAGTGGCGAGTATGACTAGAAATGTGCTAAAGGAATTCAGTCAATTTTCCACTTCTTTATCAATCTACATGTTGTCTTATCTTTCTGCATCTTCTCTTTCCCTGGAGATAAGAAGCAGCCACACAACATGATGCCACCGTGTTCGACAGCAATCGAGGTGAATTTCAGTGTTGCGGTGTTTCTTCTGCTGGTGCTGCTGCGACACTCTTGTGTGTGGATGGCCGCTGGTGTATTTGCCTCTTTAGCTGTTGCACTGTCAGAAGAAAACAAGCTGTAATGCCACAGACTCCAATGTTTTCACAGACCTCGGTGAGGCCCGCTCCGTCCGTCGCTGTCCACACTCAGCCGGGCCTAATTCGTAAGCCGATGACAGCACGGTGGTTGTCACTGTCACCTGAGAATTTTATGAGTCATGAGCGGGGCGGTGGGGGGGGGAGGAATGAACAGTTTGGAGATCAGAGGCGCGAGCTTTTCAGTGTCCTTGTATGTTCACCGCTCCGAGGCGGCCGAGGATTAGAAGAGTAGCATGCTTGTTTATGTTGAGGTTATGGGATTTTTGCAATGTCACAGGGATTTCATGCAGCCTATAAATAGCTGAAACACGGGGAATGACTGGTGTGTTTTACACGTCAGGCTTTATGGCCGTCTTAGTTCTTCTTGAAGGGCTGCATGCAGATTTTCTAACATCAACGAGAGATCACGGCCAAATCGTTTAGGCCGTGAAGACTTTATTAATTTTTTTAACGGTTGACTTTCTTTGTGTCCTTTTTGTTTAATGTCAACAAAAACATTAAACAAAATGCTTAATAATTGCTGTTTAAAACAGCAATAATTTGCTGTTTTCATAATGCCACAGCAAATTATCCACACCGCACTGGGAAAAAAAAAAAAAGGCTGAGTCAACATGAAGATAGATGAGAGTCTGTATTGAAAGATGAAGCAGAAACCATGTGGATATGAGACCTGCTATGAGTAATGAAATTACAATTACAATGAAATTCCCCTCCGTTTTTAATCCACGCATTCTCCGGGATTCAAATCGTGCGCGACGTAGGATATTTGCTGCACTTGTAAGTGGCAGCAATGTCAACAATAACACCAGAAAAATTCAAAAGAAGATTCTAAAGCATCGCTAGGCGAAAATTTTAAAATACTAAGCAGATAGCCCAACTAATGTACTGGCCAGCATCAGCTTGTTGATCTCCAACTATTATAATGTTACAAGTAGAAAAAGAAAACATTTTTCTTTATATTGTTTTTGACGAAATCAATAAGCTTCTCACATTTTCACTTATAGTTATCAAGCTATGATAATTTCATGAGTACACAAAAAAATTGAGATTTATAAAAAATAATAATAATAATTTACAGTTTGAAAAAAATGGGCAGGGCCTGAGCTTCAAAGCATATGATGTCATCCTTCCACTATATTTTACATGTAAGTAGCAAACTGCACTGTTTAATGTGAGCAACAGGAAAAATTAATAAATAAAATCCCTCTTGATAATTCACATGCCCTTAAAATTATTTCAGCTGGCAAAGTGAAACTGTCTCTCACCATTAGAAGGACATCCTGGAAGGGTTAAGTCAGTGTTAAGCAGATACTGAAAATGGAGGGAGGGATGGATTATTTTGAAGAAAAGAAGGAAACAATTGTGAACTTGACATTACGTTTTTCCCCGACCATCTTTGTCTCTCTGTCGTCGGCGTTCTTGGTATGAACCCCCACATACGTACCAGTCTGTGAGAACAACACCTAAATTAGTTTAGGGCTAAAATAGAACAAGGTGTAGTTTGAAAGAAAAAAAAGAAGAAGAAGAAAAAAAACTTGTAACGCGTATCCATCCTTGGTCGGCCGGCTCTATGCACCTGCCAGACTTCATTTACAGGTGTCGACTGATTCTCTCATGGGCCGGTCACAGGGACTGACCAAGTGACCTTAACCTTCCACACCCCTCACCGCACCTACACACACCCCAACACACACCCCAACACACACCCCCCTCACACACACACACATGAATACTGCTGCCAGTGGGGGCTGGTGGAGCTTGTTGAGTCTAGGGCACAAAGACGAGCATTATTCCTCCACATCCCCTCCACCGAACCGTAGACGGCGGCGAGACGGACGGAGGTTTGAGAATTTATCCCAAAATTTCTTCTCTTTTCTGAGCAAAAATCTATTTAGCTTCATACGGAACATTATGTTCCACAATGTGACGCATTTTAAGAGGTTTGTTGAGCTATGGTTTACTTTTAAAGGCAGTGAAGCGGCAGCTTGTAATTTTCAGTGTGCATTAGCTGCACAATACTTCACTTAATATCCCTCGGCAGAGTTTGGATTAAGAGGTCTGCCTGTGCGGAGGTGAAGGAGTTTAAAACAATGCATCAATCTCTGCTGTGTCTCGGTGTCCTGGTCCTGAGTTAGCACAGGGCAAACAGGGAAGTATTCCCATAAAGAAAAAAAGAAAACCCACACAATGTTTGCATTGCTTTCCTCAGCACGGTGACTGATGGAAGACCAGAAGCCACAGTGAGGAAAAGCACTGGAGTCGTGCATACTGTTCCCCCTAAACATCAACACTCTAGTTAGACAGATGAGGCCTTTGGCCCTCCCTGTCTCTTCTCGTCTCCTCTCCAGAAGCAGACCTGCAGAGTCCCTCCCTGCACGTTCTAGAAACTTCACCTCCGGAGTGCCTCGTCTCACCTGTGTCCTCCGCTCTCTCAAGTCAGACCAGAATCGGTTTACGTGTGCCCGATGTGAGAAACAACGCCGCGTTTTTGGACTCATCATCAGAGAAGGGATCAAGAGCTGAAGTTCATCTCAGGCTTTTAATGGAGATAACTCCCTCTAGAGGTGGTACTGGGAAATGCTGGCGCTTCCGTGAAGTTTTTGTTCCTCTCTTCAATTTATGAGCCATGCTGCTCTGGACCCCCCAAAAATAATCACATAAGAATCGACTAGATGATGTTGTAACTTTATATAAATGATTGTGAAGATGAATAGTAGTAGAAATAACAAATATGGTGGATCTGTGGGGGGGTGGGGACTCATCTGTGAGATAAATCCCACTTTGTAAACATCAAATTAAATTGAACTTTCTTCGCTCATTTTATTCATTAAAATGAAGGTAATTATGACAAAGTAGATTCGAATGACATAAAAGAGTTTTTGTTTGTCGGCTCGTGTTACTTTGGAGGACAGTGCACTTTAAAAACTGCTGGGTCAACATCGGTGCTGTAGGTTATTTGTGCTAACCCAGTGAAATAAGGACCAATCTAATCCTGGATTGAACACACAAACAAACAAACAAACAAACAAAGCAATATATAACCTGCATCACTAAACTTGTTATATTTGTGCTCAGGTCAGGTTTCAGTATTTATTAAGACTTACATTGACATTAAATTGTATAATAACATTACATATACTTAGCACATCGTACTGTGTTACATGGTGCCTGTTCATAACGACTCCATGAGCAGTTCTTTGCCTAAAGTTTGAGGCCTGGATACATTAGGCTAATGTAATAAACTCCTTCTCTGTGAACTACAGTCAGTAACACAAGCCACTGAGTGCCGACATCTTTAGAGAGCATCATCCTGCACAGCATCTGTCCAGAATGATGTCAAGTCTTTTCTCTAACCCAAATAAATACGCCATTGCTTTTCGAACAAATGTATGATCAAAGCTCCCCAAATCTCCCAGCAACATTCAGACAGCTGTTGAATAATTGTAGTCGTGGGTAACCCCCTCCTTTCTGAGCCATCAAAACCAGCCACACACACACACACACACTCACACACGCCCACAAGCCATGCATAGTAAATCCCTCTGATTTTGTTTCAGCAAAAGAAAAAAAAAATCTAAATTAAAAGCAAAACTTTACAGAATTCAATAACTACCAAAATTTTTAGTTCGTCAAGTGTTTAACACCAAACTGGAAGCTGCGAATCACATACCAACTTCAGCTTCAGGGGGCAGGTGCTGGGGGTGCAGACTCCGCGTTGACCGGATGTGCAGCTGACAACTTTTTTCTTTTCTTTTTTTTTTCACACGCGCTCCTAATGGTGATGTGCACTGTCCATATAAACCGCTCACAGCATCAATTCATCATTCAGTTAAAAGGAATAATCAGACAGTTTTGATTCCTTTACTTTTTTTCTCTTTTCTTTTTTTTTTGTCTGTGGTAAAATTTTGTGTTAGTATCGGTCTGAGCTGCTCTTGGTTTAAAGGCAGAACAACATAAATAGTTCAATAATCCAAGCAATCGTTTCCACATTCAGACTGCGGATGAGCACCAGCAGAGGAACAAACTCAAAGGAGGAATAAGAGAAAGCACAGTGCGCATCTGAATCCGTTCAGTGCGTCTCCCTCTCTCTCTCTGACGCGGGGGGCATGCCCTCTAAATAAACTTTAGAGCTCATAGAGAGAGGAGAGAGAGAGACAAGAGAAAGAGAGAGAGAGAGAGTGAGCAGAAGGCTGAAGTCATCAAGGGAGTGAATGGGTCCTGCACGCAAAGCAGAAACGCGCTGAAACTGCGGAGATTTACTTTGGTTCACACACGGTGAAGCAGCAGCAGGAGGAGGTGTCGGCTTTACAAGAACTGCGAAACTCTCTGCTGGGAGATCAGTTTTAATGACTCCTCATACTGATTGAGATTTTTTTTTATTATTGTTTTTTTGTCTGAGTTTACTTGTTTGTCTGTTTTATTTATTTGCTTGCGCCTGTGAGTGCTCCAGGTGATGCTGAGCTGAATAAGCGCGCCTGACGCAGTAAACGTAGCCACACACTCTGGGACGCACGGCGCATCTCTCCACCAGATGAGAGGAGAGGGTTCCCTACTTTTGAGTTCGGACGAATGGATTTAACTTTTCAGGCTTCGTCGGTGTTCCACTAAAGCCTTCCTAGCATATCTACTCACCTCTTTTTTTTAAATGTTTTTTTTAAAACTCACATGCTGATGTTTAATTCTGTTTCTGCGTATATGCGCAACAAATGAAATTGGAGGTTGCTTCTTTTAGCGCGTTTTTTTTCTCTCTTTTCGTTTTTTAAAGGAAATGTTTCCCATCTCTGAACGGATAACGGACCTCTAACGAGGACTTGTTTTCTCGGCACATATGTGGACCCTATCCAGGATGTTACAGTCTAAACGGCCCAGGCATCATTGGGCCACGGTACGCTACAGCCACCACATAACACCACACAGCTGGGCTGCGTCCTGCTGCGTTTAGGAGTCTTCCGAGCTTCAACCTCTTTAGGCGGAGGAAAACATTTACACAAAAAATAAACGAAGAAGAAACGCCAACTTGTTTTGGTGAACATTGACATTGGCTTTAGGAGTCTCACCTCTGGGCTACTATGCAATTACAACTGATCTCCTTTGTTCTGATCATCTGGAACTGCATGGATTACTCTGGTTGTCAGCCGCACAGCACCTCCAGGCACCGGCAGCACAAAGGTGAGTAGATCGGCGTGATGTCTGACGTTAAGGTCAAAATATGGTTGGAAGAAATAAAAATGTTTTTTTTTTTTATTCATTCATTTATGGAATGCTGTTCAAATTCTTCCCTTTTCTGTCTGTGTTTTTAACTTAGAAATCTATGGTAACCTTTTCCGCATCATAGCTTAACTTTTTGTAAATTTAACCAACATTCATTATTTATTTACTTGTTTCTTCGTGCCTTCTCCAGGTCCAGATGATTAGCGCTTATTATTTAGGTTTGTGTGGAATATTTTTACACTTGTAACTCATTCAACAATATTTTTTTTTCCGCTTAATATAGTCGCCGATGTAACAGACAGGACTGGATAAGCTTGAGACGTGTCTGAAATGCACTGTCTTGTCTTCTTTCTTTTGTGTTTTATGCAATATTAACAATGACATCTGCAGCATTTCCGTCTGGAGACCGTTTTCTGTTTTGCACAACTTTCTGTGTTACATCATCTTTGTTTTATTGTGATTGAACTTAATTGGGTTGATTTAACGAGTGTGGAGCCACTTGCAGTCCAGCAGCTGCCGCTCTGAGCTCGAGCTCCAGCTTCCTGCGTCGCTCTCTAGCGGTGAGCGCAGCAAATTTCAGGCAAAAAACTTTATCCAGTCCAGACACCACGAGTTGAATATCCCACTGTTCATCTCATTATTCTAAATTGGGAGACATTTCTCCAGATGATGGCTGCAGTCATATAATCTGAACTCGTCTTGTGACTGTTAATGCAAAGCTGTCAGCAGGGGTGAGGAGATGTTCCATCCAGGCTCTGCTGGCATTTCTTCTCCCATCTATCTCCCAGAAGTCCAACATCATGTCTCATTTCTTGGGCTCTGACCAGGTCTCTCCTCTCTGAAATAAGTATGAAATAAAGCTTTTTTTTAACTTTCTTTCTTTCTTTTCTATTCTGCCCACGCACTTTGCATCACTGAGGGTCTCCAGATGGGCTCTGTGACTGATTCTGCTTGAGGAGAGCAGCGATAACTGGAATATTCCACGTATCACTTGTCAGCATATCTGAAAGCTGTCTGTGACCTGCAGTGACAGAGCTTTGGAGTGATGTTTTTATCCATTCCACCTGGGGCGGAGATGTTGATTTGACATTAAAGCTCTGATTTGGACAGCAGGAATAGTTCCTTATTTGAAATGTTTCTGTAATGACATCAGTGGAGTGCCAAAAGTGCACAACTAGCCATATCTCTTTTCGTCTGTTCCCAATTATGCATACCTTCTTATTTCTTGTCCATCAAAAACTGAAAAGTGTGGAGTGCATTTGTATTCCGCTCCCCTCACTCAAGAACCTTTTAGTTTTGCTCATTCTTATTTGCAACATAGCTCGAGCCCAGTCTAAATCTTTGGTGAACATTGGTTTTCGAATGCCGTCTCACATTGTCAGTCACCCTTAGATTTGGACTTTGACTGAGCCGTTCTAACATGTGAATATGCTTCCATCTACTTTAGTCTCACGTCTTTCAGAGTCCACCATTTGTGTTCGTCCCGGATTGACCTGTATTTAGCTTCATGCATCTTCTCAACAGTTCTAGCTTCTTTTCACGTCCCTGCAGAAGAAAGGCATCTCCGCAGCATGATGCTTCCACCACCAAGTTTAAACACAGGGATTGTGGATGCAGGATGTAGCAAAACCTCGTCCACATGTTCTCTGTATCCCTCATGGCTTACCGCAAACTTCCAACTGGACTTTTTATTTATTTCTTCCAGCCGTGGGTTTTAACTTTTCGCTCTTTCATAAAAGCCTGATTTAAGAAGTCCACTACTGCCGGTCTCCATTAAGAAACCATGTAGTTAATAACTAACTACAATTAAAAAAAAAAAAAAACTAAATCTTGGCAAGTATTTTTGGTCTAGTTCTGAGTGCAAAACTCTCAGTAAACTTGAAATAAGTCTATACTAACTTACAAGTAACTTTTCAGCATAATATAAAAGCTTGTTTTAAGCCAATGGTTTCTTAATATTGATGAAAAAGTATCAGTCACTTTTTCATCAAAGAGAAACGATTATTTCACTTATAACAAGGCAATTAAGTTCTGGAACGAGCACGTTTTATAAATACTACAGAAGAATTGACTTAAAACAAGTTCCCGTTGCTTGTAGAAAAATTTGTTATAAGTTATTTTTGTCTATTTCAAGAGTACTAAGATATTTAAACTAGAAACTAGACCAAAAATACTTGGTAAAAAGTTGTGTTTCTGAAGCGCAAAGATTGGAACATTGCTCAAATTGTGATTTTAATTTCTTTCTAAGCTTCTCCCTGCCCTGTCTGGTGTTCATGTTGCTGTTTGGTCACTGATGTTCTTCAATAAAACAGCTATGTTTCTACTGAGAATAAATTAAACACGGGGCCTGCTCTTCGGTGCACCATGTGAAGCTCTATCAGTAAAATCCAAATGAAAATGATTACTGACTGAAACTGTCCAAACATTTTAAAAAAAGTTCCAGGTGCATAAACCGTGTTGCGTGTACAAATATGCAGCGTTCTTTGTACTCTTAGAGGTTTCAGGACCCTTAGCTGTTTATTTCCTCTACCCAGCACTAAGACCTCCCTCTGAACAGGGTTGGCAGGATGCAAACAGGAAGGTCATCTAGACAAAACCTTGGTTTATGATAGTTTTCCTCAAGAACAGACTATGCTGGCGGCATTCTGTGCAGAAGACAAATCTTAAGGCACCCGTCAGGCGACCGCTGTCCAACACAAATAAACGAAGTGTGCTTTCAGTCTGAACCCATTCAGCTGCCTTTCAAAGCATCCCTTGGTCCATGCTGCTTCGTAGATGAGAGAGCAACGTCACCTTCATTCTTACATAGAGTAGAGTGCAGTCACCTAACCTTTCCATGGTCCAATAAATAGTTAATTTAACATCTCCACAAACTCCCTTCAAAGATGCAGATATCCTACACTTTTAGGGAGGTTGGAGCGATTGCTTTGGGGAATGAATACAGACCAGGAGGGACAAAAAGGGGGATAGGACTCAAAGAAGAGTCAATGACCTCTCAGTTAACAGAGCAGGATTGGCAAGCAGTAGACAGAACCCAAGCCACAAACTTCCGGTGTGCAATGATGATGATGATGCCTACAAAAACTATTTTAATTCTGGGCGTACGTAGTGTGTGTGTGTGTGGGGGGGTCGTGTATCTGTGTGTGTCATTGGTGATGTTTGCATGATACAATGTAGAAGAGAGATACACTCATGTGAAAAAACTCATTTTTGTGACATGTTTGGACACTTAAAATGAACTATAGCAATGCAGAATAACCCAAGTAGGATGAATAAACCATAACAAGACTGAAGAAAAAAAAACATCAAAAACTTTTTGTAACATCTTTTTTCCAAAATATGTATTTCTGATGAGGACTAATTGGAAGTCAAATATCTGGACATCCGATGTTGCCACAAACAAAGTAGAGGTGTAAGTGTGATGGTTTGGGGATGTTTTGCTGCAGCAGGACCTGGACAGTTTGCCGTCACATAGTCCACCATGAATTTTATCACATCAGCGCATGGTTTTGTAAAATGTGGGAACCATGTGTAAAAAAAATAAATAAATAAAATAAAAATTGACCCAAATTAAGAAATAGTAGAGCTGGACTGAATCGAAATTAAGATCTCGATCTCATTGAGGTGCAAACGTCAGACCTGTTATCGCTGCAATAAGTGTCTCATTGAAGTCATTTCAGACATTTACAAATCCTAAATTTTTGGGGGGATCTTAAAGTTATTCCTAAGATAGAAAAACATGTTTTGTGAATAAAAGGAGGTTCATTTTTGTGGTTGAAATGCAGTTAGATCACTTTATCTTCCAGATATGAATAAAATATACGATTAAACATCAATATGTGAACAATCCTAGATAAATAGGTTTACATTTTTCATATAACTGCCCCTCTAACACAATTGCTTAAGTGTTTCTTCTGTCATTTCATAATTCAAACAAAGATGAAAACCTGCTCATTTCCCATGTATTCGTCTTCCTTGGTGCGCTACAGAGATGCAGGCAGTCTAGCTGAGGTTTAGCCTGACTGAATTCCTGTCTCTGAGCAGCTTAGCAGGAATGCAAGTCAGCCAGTGGACGGCTCTTGTAAAGACAGTCAAGATATTTCAAACAAAGTTTCTATGATCTATGATGAACTGGCAGCTAAGGCCTGAATTGAGAAATACACAAAGTTTATAAGCAGCACCATGTGATGCTAGGATGACGGAGGAAAACCAAACCCTAATCCTAAGCCCACCATGATGCACTGCTGTACCTTATAAACATCCTTAGGGATGGGGACGGAGAATTACCTCAACTAGGTCAAGTAACATGAAATGGGAGAAGTATTTTTTGCAGTTCTAGAACATAATATGATGCTGCAGGTGGCTCTGATTGGACGCATCTGTAGATGCAAATATCAAAGGAAAGGCTGAGATTTGTTTTTTGGATTTGGCTTGAGCTTACTTTTGAGGGACTCATGTGCAGATTCATCATGGCGTGAAGTGAAAGTACAGTAGGAAGCTTCTCGGGAATGGCCCACATACCAAAATACTCCAAGAGCACCTGGATGACGAGTCCAGGAGGTCGCAACAGAATCCAGAACAACATTAAAACCACTTCAGACCTCACATATATCAGATAGTGTCAGTGTTCATCATATTACAGTGACAGACTGACTGAGGAAAATTAACATTTTTGAGAGAGGTTATAGACGAAAAAACTGCTGACCATAAGGAAGGTAAAAGGCCCATCTCACATTTACCTAAAACATCTTGATTGTCCCATAGGACTTTTAGGAAAATAGCCCTTATGAGATGAGAAGGGATGAGGGTTTGTGTGTCCCTCCGTGTTTCCTTTGACTCTTTCTGTGGCGTCAAATCAAAGGATGGATATGACATAAAGGTTCAATTGTTTTAAAACCATAACATTTTCTGATCTTGGTATACCTTATTGACATCAATAAAAGGCTTTTCTATCTAATATGAAAAAGATCTGTGGACTTCATTTTACTCCGTAATTTATCTGAACCTGGCTTAGTCATTTTGACATCTAAGGTTTGGGATGTTCCTTGAGGTAAAGAGAAAACAACAGAGGAAACCATTACTGTAATGCTAGCTACTGCTGAAATGCTGCATTATGCACGGCGTGACCTGCATGATCGATGTACTCAGCCTGATTTCATGACATAACTTGTAGCAGCTACACTGATCTGCTCCACGCAAGGTTGAAGTTTCAAGACAGATGTCTAAAACCTGCTGTCGACGTGAATAAACTTTTATGTCCAATTGTTGATGTAAGAGTTCGAGGTGTGCATGACTGGGTAAATAACACCCATAGTGAAGTGTTTGACATTCAGCTTTTTTGCTAATTATTGTTCATTCTTCTGATGTTTATGTTGAAAACAACAGATAAAGCTCGATTCATTAGTCCTTGTTACAGACTTAAGAGATGCAGATGTTGAAGAAACTGCATGTTTTTAGTGGTGGCTCTAACAGAGTAGAGAAGTTATGGTTTTAACTTCAGCTTCTCCCTAACACATATCGATGTGCCACTGAGCAAGGCACTTAGCCCTAATTTTGCCTACTGCTCAGCTGATCAATGTATGAGAGTATGAACATTGTGGCTTTGTGAATCAAACTCTGTGGCAGGATTGATTTGACTGGTCAGTATGATTAGAAAATCCATAGTAAGGTTCAGTCCACAACAAATAAACCACCAATATGTCTTTATTTTGTTATATAGGTTTGATGCAGTGTTTAAGGTTGAAGTGCAGAGGGGTCTCATGTGCACAGTAGTGTCATTTCGGAAAGACTTGAATATATTTTTTGAAACATCTACACTGTAATATAATTTTTACTACAAACTAAAATCAGAGTTGTCAGAGTGGCTCTTCGTTAAGTAGGACAGGTTGCCACTTATGATATTTATGTGTAATATCTTCAAGTCTGTTGTTTATCTGCCTTTCATTTCAATGACATTGTAAATTATGTTGTATTTGGTAAAAAACAAATACACAAGTCTGGTAATTTAGAATTCACCATTTTGTTGGACATGGTGCAAACAGTTACAGCATGAGCATCACAGCTTAGAAATGCCATATATACATTAAACAAATGAGTTTCTGTTTGCGATGTTTTACTCAGCTCGGTATGTCAAATGCTTGAAGTGTCTCCAGCTAATAGCTGTGATGCCTGATTATGTTCTGATTAAGTTAACTATCATCACTATCATTTTTTGTCTGGTTAGGGGCATTCAAAGACCGTTTATTTTTTTTATTTCAGTTTTTGACTAAGTGACACTATTTGATGTTTGACAAAATCAGGACTTACCCTGTCATGCATTTTTCAATAGGCCAGCATCGACTGCATCTGAAAGTGTGAGACTGAATTATGACACATTTTGCCTGTCATAGAACTTGTAAAACCAATCAACAAGTTGCCATGTGGCTGGTCAAACCCCGGGAGTTGCACTTTTCTCAGATATAATCTTAGTGTTTCATTTATCATGATGAAAGTTGTCTGTTTCTGTCTACAGCGATGACTGGTGGCAGCTTGGGGTGCCAGCAGAGTGGCTGCCTGACCTGCTCGGACTACAATGGCTGTCTGTCCTGCAAGCCTCGTCTCTTCATGCATTTGGAGAGGATCGGGATGAAACAGATCGGGGTGTGCATGACTTCCTGTCCTCCCGGCTTTTACGGCACCCGGTCCCCTGAGAGAAACACGTGTACGAGTGAGTAAAAAGCTAGCAACAAATTGAGAGAAACACAATGGAGTGCTTTAGCTGAAGTCTAAACCCAACTTTGACTGAATGATAACATTGTGCTGGATTTTCTTTTATGTTTTTTATGTAAAAGGGATAATATAATCATTAAACATACCCCAAGCTTTTTTTCTTTTTTTTTACATTTTGTCACATTACATATTGAACATGATGATGATGATGATGATTTATTTCAGACAGACATTTCACCAACAAAACATAATAATAAAAAAGACTTTCATGTTTCTAAGTGTAAATACAATACCTTACTATCAAATTTACATACTCAAATACATGTAAATACACCACTTATTCGGTGACTGTGAGTCTGAAAAGGAGTATGATGAAGTTTATTGAAATTTTATAGTTTGCATTTTTATTCAGCTCTGTTTACTCTAAAGAAATCCAGTGCAACCAATTGCCTTCAGGTGTCCAATAACTGGTAAACTAATACTTCACATGATCGTGACCACATCACTCTATATTTGGTAGTGATGTGAGGAAATGTTCAAGTACTACGAACACTTCTGTAGGCATTTCAGATTTGCGGTACACCAGCGGCATTCGCTCTAATTTACTTCTAAGACTACTCCAACATGGCAATATGAAGAAATGTGCTCAGAAAACTTGCTTCCTTGCTACAGCCAGCCATCAACCTACCTACATCAACCTACGAAACATCAACTTACCTACGGATGTTTTAATAATCATTGATGGTGTTTTTTTTTTTTTTTTTCATCAGAGTGCAGGTCAGAGTGTGACTCGTGCTTTAACAAGAACTTCTGCACGCGCTGCCGAATGGGGTTTTACCTTCACCTGGGCAAGTGCCTGGACAGCTGCCCTGTAGGCATGGTCCACAGTGACGCACAGAGGGAGTGCGTTCTCAGTGAGTGTCTCATTTTTTACTTTTTTCAAGGCTTCTGGGAAAATTAGTGGGAATTTCTTGAGGTTTGCTGAGCTCAGTGGTGTGACCGTGCCTGCAGGATGTTCTGCGGAGTGTGAATCGTGTGTGAACAGTGACACATGCAACCGGTGCCGGCCTGGCCTTTATCAGCTGAATGGAAGGTGCCACCATATCTGTCCAGATGACTATGAACCCAATGACAAACTAATGGAGTGCACACCACAAGGTAAATCCAGAGTGAGAGGGTTAGCGCATCTGCACGAATAACACTCTAAAACTGTCTTCAATAACTGCGCAATTTAAAAGGAACATAAATGATGGGCTGAATTTACAAATTTGTAAAGTATATGTATGCTTAGTGACAGTAACTAACACAGATTTACTTTATGTCACCCCATCTCCATAAAGTAGCATTAACAAATATTAAGTTTGCTTCCTTTCCGCTTTTTATACATTAATCTGTGAAGATTTTGTAATTTCAAGTAAAAAATTAAATCAAAAAGATAGCAAATACCAAGTGCAAGTCAAAATCCCTAAAGGCCAAAGCATACCTTATGGAGATTCTTTCCAAGTATTTGGTCTGTAATTTGCATCAAATAAGATTTTTTTTGTGTGTTTTCATCCACAATTATGTTTAACTACAAACATAAACCGCAGTGAATTGGAATTTGGGTTAAGAAGAGGTTAATTTCTCGGCCCAAAAGAACCAAAACAGCAAAACAGCTAAATGTAAGTAGGTATTAAATATACTTTTCAGATTTTACAGGCTTCAGACTGATCCAACATTAAGCCCCAATTTTTTTGATAGTGTTTCCTGTTGGTGTTACCATATGTTATATTCGAATCTTAAATGTCGAGTTTTCATCAACTTTAAGTGGAAAATTATCATAATCATCAGAAATAAAGGTTTGAAAATATCAGTCAAATTAATGAACTTTTTACTGAAACAAATATAATTGTTAATTTATTGAGATGCACCTGCGTCTTTTATTGAGACTGGGCATAAACAACCACAATAATAGTGCCTGATTGGGAAACATAATACATGGTTTTCAACATATTTGCCGCCTTTACTCAGATACTTCTAAAAAAAAGTAGATGCACTGATTACCTAGGTTCTAATTAAGTTCTAATTAATAAATTCAGTCTAGTTGTATGTGTATAAATGCACTAAGACATGGTTGTCAACCTAAACTGACAAGCTAAGCAAGGAGAGGTAACTGTGGAGGGGCGGTATAGATCTACCGCTCAGGGAGGAGAATATGTCATCGGGGGGCTTGTGTTGTGTACTACATAAATCTGGCCTTTATGAAAGAATGGAGAAAGTACAGCCATTTTTGGAAGACATAACGTTCCATATGCATCCAGGGTAATGCTGAAAGAAAGCTGAATGGAGTGGCTTAGATCAAAGAATAGTGAGTTGCCAATGCCAATGCCAAATCTCCTTAAAGCACATTCAATATGTGAAAATGTTTTAGATGAATGAATATACTTTGTGCTTAAGAAACGGAGACCAACTTAGTCCTCACTGTCACCTCTCCCTTTCCGCGTTTCCTCTGTTAGTGCACTGCGAGGTGGGCGAGTGGAGTGAGTGGAGCCCCTGCTCTCGGTCGGGCAGAACCTGCGGCTTCAGACGGGGCCAGGAGACCCGCACAAGGCAGGTCCTGCAGTATCCATCTCCGTTTGGCAATCCCTGCCCAGAGATCTCTGAGGTCAAAGAGTGTCTGGTCAAGAAAAAGAGATGTCCAGGTAAATAAAACCTCCTCGCTGTTTCTCTCTCCTCATTAAAGAACCCTTCGGGCCAATGTGACACTAAAAGCTGTACGTATCGATTAAAGCCACCAATCCAGCCAGTGGTAATGGCTCCCAATCCTTCAGGTTCACTGCCAATGCTGTGTTTGGAGTACATGGCTCAGTTTCAGCTCTATGCATTCCAGTTTGTCTGCTTCAGTTTGTACAACCAGAATAAGCCTGTCTTCCGCTCAGGACTCTGACTGTTTACTCAGACCACTGTCATTGTGGCTGCAGTCAGAACAGCGGGGGGAGCACAAACGAGGGGGTGCCCATTGCGGGATGTTGCAATATTCACCTTGTATAGTTTGTGGGGGTTTCTTTCCCCTCCAGACCCCACTTTAGGTTTGAAACAGTGAAAGCCTCTCTCTGTGCTCTCAGTAAACAGGGAATAGTGTGATGATTTCTAATAAACGGTGTGAAAACTGCTTTCAGACAAGGCTTGTCTTTTTGAAATCTGCAGCCTGCGGCACTTTTACAACCACTTGGAAGTTTTTGGGGGGTGGGGGGTTTGGTGCAATTGTGGGTACCGAGGTGGTCGGTTGTTGGCTACGGCTCGTTGTGTTTTTTTTTTCCTCTGGGGGTTCTGCAGTTTTACATGACAAATTGCAGTCAGGGTAGGAGGCTGAGATCCAGTCCCTTGGGGCCTCACACTTACAGAACAAACACTGTGCTTGTGCTTGTATGGGTGTGTGTTTGGGTGTGCGTGTGTGTGTGATGCGGCAAAAAGCAGTTGGCTCTGGAGCAGAGACAGCCAGCTCAACATCAACATCCTCCTCTTGGGAGGCACGAGGCGACCAGGGGATCAGTATTGGGTTATCCCCACAGCTGCTAATGCACACACGATAATTTGCTCCATACACCCCTACACACACACAATAGCAGGACATATATGCCCAGCTAAAGCTAGGCTGTGTGTGCTTTAAACAGGCCAGACAACTGCACACGCTTCTAGGCGCTCAAATTCCAGCGCTCTAGAGCTGATACGAGTTGGACTGGGAAATGTAACCTCAGTCTTGCATTTAATCACTGTCTGTCAGCATCTCAATGCACATCCCTTCACACACATGACCTTCATGCAGACACACGCCGAGGAAAGCCATCAGCTTTGCAGTGGCACTTTGATTCACTCAGACCGAGACCTGGGACTTTAATTTGGATTTGACTGAAACTGATGCAACCAGAGTGAGACGGAGAGAGCAGACCGCTCTTATCAGTGCTACCCTCATGATTACTCAGTTGCCTGATCTCCAAGAGACTCCACAGTGAATGGAGGCTAATTATCTGCCTCGGCGCATCCTCTCCTCGGTGTTTACGTTCTGCACACGCTAGGGGGTCAGTGGCCTGACCTCAGAGAGCCCCCAGTAATCCTCCAGCAGCCCTCCAACACTGATACATCCTTCTTCCCTTCTTCCTCTTTTTGTGCTTTCTCCTTTAGCTTCTATATTCCTCCCCCCTCCCACAGCCTGCGTCTCCTTTTCCTCTTCCTGTAGTTGGCAAATTTTTTTTTTTTCACATCTTCTTCTCCTTTTTTATGCATTTTTTATTCCTATTACTTCTTTAGAGGTGCACCAATCAGACTTTCCCTAGTGACACCAACTTCAAGTTTTCTTTGACACCTTATTTTACAATTCTGTACATTCTTTTTTGTTTCACAAGAAGAAAAAAAATTTACCGCTGGTCCCTAGATGGAGTTTGTGGTTTTGAAACCAACAGAAAAGGAGGAATTCAATTATTAGAGTCATTTCTGCATCAAAGCACTAGAAGTGAGCAGACTGATCCAAAATATTGATAATATTTCTTTTGTTCTTCTATTGTTTCTGTTTATTGTGTTTTGTTATAAAAGTATTTTGTAGCCATCTATTAAACTTTATCTAAAATCTGTCTCAGATTTTATCAAAATAATTCCAAAGAAAAAAAACACAAAAACTCTTAAAAGTTAGTATCTTGATGATATGTCATACTTGAGCATATTGGTATTGGTATTGATATTGGGATTGGGATTAGTATTGGTGATACTGTTTCTGTATTTACTTTGCATACCTCTTGCTGAGTTATATGCGGTTTGAGAAAGTTGAGAATGAACTCATGAAACAATCTGAAAAATCAGACATCTGTAGTATTTCATTAATCTTTATATAAACTGCTGAGTATCTCATTTTGCATAATTAATCAACAGCTATAATAAGGATCCTCTCAAGCCTCCTGCTGACATCCCACAGGCCTTTATGTGCAGATCTATCAGCTCTGACATCCAGTTGAGCTTCATCACAATCCACTGAATATGAATACACATACCCACACATCCTCTTTTGTCTTCCCTCAAATGATTTCTGACTAATTTCTCCTTCAGTGGTACTAAGCTTCACCTTCCAGGTCTCTGTAGCCAGATGGACCATTTGTCTGTCTACAGGGCTCAACACATGCAGAAAAAGACACACTGAGAAACATATAGCTATACAAGCTACCGCCAGTCATCCACTCAGCATGTATGTATGTATATGTCTGAGTGAGTGAGCATTACTCACACCACAACCCCCACGGTGACATCCTGGCAGCCATGCAGCAGGCATTCCACTTATGGGACAGCCCAAGGCCTTTAATCCCGGTCTGTCTCCCGCCAAAAGCTCCCCCACCGACTGAACGGCTGCCACAGAGGATGTAACAACATAAAACCCACAGTGTCTCTTTAAATATCCATCTGAACACTTATTCTCTGTCTGTCAGCGACACACAACATGATGGTTTTTCAGTTATTACCTCCCTGAGTGTTTCTTTTCACTACAGCTTTTCTTTGTGTCTTTGTGTTTGATTTCTACAAGCTGCTGTTACAGACAAACTTATGCTGGGAAACAAGACAACAAATGCAACATGTTCTTGCAACTGGTATTCATCATTTCTGAGAGAACCACAGCACTGGTGGATAGCTTTTTCTGTGTGAGCACACTGTCCCACACACTGTTTTACTTCTTACTTCAAAACTTTGGACCAATCAGGGGTTTTTTTTCAGACATCTCTTGTTATCCCCTACCTGGTATGACCAGTACAACTCCTTCCTGATTTAAGTACTATTTATCTAACAGGAAGCAGTTTGTTACATTTGATAACACTCCGAATACAGCTTCTGTCAAACTAGGGGTACCTCAAGACTCTGTTATCAGACCCTTCCCTTTTCATTATCAACATTGTCCATCTTGACCAAAACATATCTGACCATAGCCTAAAACCATCCTATCCTGATCACTCAAAAATCTGCCTCAGGAATAAATTCAATCCTAAACACTTATCAACTGTGTTGTCAAAAAAAATCTGTGGATGTCTACAAATAAAATTTAGGAGCAGACATTTCACTTGGAATTTTGCCGTTTTCTTTGCATATCGATTTTTTCACGTCAATAAAAAAATGGATTGTGGATTTATTCCTCCCAAGGTGTTTCCAGGTCAGAAGAGACTTATAGACCCTCCAGCAAATTCTGTCCCACTGTCTTCTCCGAGTGCTACTTGCACGGAAAACCTCCAAAGATCATATCCTTGAACCAAACCAATTCCTTCCAGTGCTGAGAAGCAGTGATTCCACCTCAAGCTGCTTACATTCGCTCTTCATCCAACCACCGTACTGAGGGCTTTCCTTTCAGCCTTTCAGCTCTTTCAGTTACAGTCCACATCTCATGACCTTATAGGTTAAGGGTCATTAGGTACAAACCAGTAAATTGACTAACTTTGGATCAGATCTTTTGTCACCACAACAGACCAGATCAGTGACCACATCTCGCAAGCTATCCTACTATTACGCATGACCCAGACAACTTGTTCACAACTTTTTGCACTAATGCAATGTAAAGACGCTTTACAATGAAATCAGTCATTCCCATTCATGCACACATTCACAAGCTGGTGATGCAAGGTGGATGAAGTGTCTTGCTTCATCCGCAGAATCGAACTCCTTCCACCATCGCCACCTAATCATTAAGCAGATATAAGTCCTATGAGACAGACATTGGTTCCAAGAAAATTAATTATCCCAAACTTCAACCTTCGAGCGATAAATAGAGATTTTTTTTATTTTTGAACAAGCCAAGCTCTCTGTAACTTCAGGTTTTTGATAGCAACTCATAGCAAATGGAAATTTGAGAGTGTCTATGGTAAATGTTGTAAAACAACGCAGGTGTCCCATTCACGGACCGTTATCCGCACGTCCACTCACAGTTTACGTTTAGCCTGTCGGAAACTGTTCCAGCAAACCAAATGCATGTTGGCTTGATAAACACTCTGCTAATCATCTCAACACTGGCATGGATTAGGTTTCTGCTCTGGTTCAACAAAAGCACTGGGGCTACAGTATGACTAATCCACTGAACTTGTAAATAGTTATAGTGTCAGGACAGAGAAAACAATGAGAGCGAAGGGGACTTCCTGTGTTTATAGAGGATGAGGGCATACCCTGGATGAGTCAGTGGACCAGATTACCCCGTCCATCCATCTATCCATCGGCTCATCCATCCATGAAACCGGCTCCATTTGCTATCACTTCTGTTGTACTGAAAACAAGCCATCTGTTGCAGTCAACACTTGAACATTGTTGTGTTCCCTTTTCCATCTCAAGGCCTCTTTTCTCCTCAGAAAGTCTAGCAGGAAACGTTGCACACTAGTTAGGGAGACTCTTGTAACACCAGTGTAAAAGGCTTAAGTCGGACCTGGTTTCAGGTCCAACCAGAGACCTGCCTTGATTAATGCATGTAGGGGGTGAGGCAGGAGGCAAAAAAGCTTGCAGACAGGAGAGACAGATCTCTCTTTTTCTCTCTCCCTGTGTCTGAGCCCACTGCCTACTTCAGCAGTTTCACAATCCCCAAACAGGCGGCCAACAGCAGGCCGTGCTGCTCCGTTCCACTCACACATGAGCGCCACCCGTACAACAACAGGAAAGGGCCTCCTCTGCTTTCACTCGTAGGTCCCGTCTCCAACCTCCCTGAGGGTATATCTTGTTATTATCATTAATAACCACGGCTCAGGCAGAGATAAAACCTTCAGCATTCCAAAAACTCCCACTTTTGTTTATGAGACAGTGTTGCAAGAACAGATAAAATTGGGGGTGACGGGTTGGAGGTTTGAGGGGGTGTTATTTAAAGGCTTTCTATTTTCGACAAAGGTCTGCTCATCACATGCAGAGTGCCACAATAGCTGACAGGCTGACAGCGGAGCAGCTACTTCTTGATAAAGACTGACACCTAGTGGTAAAAAAAAATAAACAACACTCCTGATTTGGAGTTAGGACTGGGTTTCAGTCTGTTTTTGTGGTTCCTGCAGTTACGGGAATTTTATTTAAGATTTATTAAATTCATATGACATGAAATATGAATTTATGTTCATATAAATTCATATTGGGATTTACAATTAAAATCAGATTTAAACAAATACAGTGTAAAAGATGAGATTTTTCACTTGCTGCCTAAGAATAAATATGACCAAATTTCTCCTGATTTATGTAATCAGATATTAGCAGAGTTAATCCTGTTTTATATATATATATATTTGTTTTGTTTTTTGTTTTCTTTACATTCAGAAGTTGAAATACATTTTCTTAAGATTGTCTTTTAAACTTTATACGTTAGGCAAAACATGTTTGGTTTCCAAGATGTCCACAATAGTTTGCGGACCTTTGGGTCTGTTCCTCCAGGCAGAACTGGCCTAATTGAATCAGGTTTAACGGCCACGTTGCTTACACAAACCTGGCCACAAATATCTCATGGGACAGAGCTAAGAACTGTGTTGTGCATTTGGAAGAACCACTTGTGCCCAAATTCTAACTTCCTGTCTGATGTTTTGAGATGTTTGTTCATCTGAAAGCAACAGAACCTGATTCTTCCTTAGCAGTATGGTGGCTGAACATTCCCATAGTGTTTACTCTTGGTTGCAATTACAGTGTATGTAAACAGCTGGTTTTAACTGCGAGACATTTCCTTTTTATTCTTTAATAAGACCAAATTTATGCACTGAAACTATGACTTTTATCCTGATAAAATTCCTATCAACAAATAACTTCAGTATGACTAGCAATGAACTCAACTGAACGACACTAATCGTCTTCCTTGTCAAATTTCCTCGGTTTTCAGGAACACGGAGGAAGTCCGACCGAAAAGAGAGGAGGAATCGCAACAACCGCAAGGACAAGGAGAGCCAGGAGGGACGGAGGGAGAGGAAGCGGGAGCGGGACAGGGATGCGGGTGAACGGGAAGACTCTGATAACAGGAACAAAACAGAGAACCGACACCGGAGAGGCCACGACTCACAGACAATCTCTCCTGAAGACGGCCTCGTGCAATAAAGCTGGGGACAGACGACGACCGACCCCCCCCTCTGGTTGTCTCCCCTTCCTTCCTGCTCCATGACATCCCAACCCTTCCTGCCCCCACCCACTATGTCTCCCCTTTTTGACCCCTCCTTACAGGGGTGTTGCTGCTACTTGTATGGTTTCAACAGACCGTTATTACATCAGCGTTATTCATGGACTGTAATAAGCCCCTTTGATCTCAAAAACTGCATCACCGTTCAAAGTGTCTCACGTGAAAGCTTTACGGAGACACTGCTGTCTGGAAACTGGGAACACTCTGCGACTGCAGAGGACTGTCAGACAAACTGACTAAGATGGAGACATATGTGCTTGTTCATACGGTTATTTAATGGAGCTTTGGTACAACGATGTGTATCTTTGGTTCCAAATGTAGATTGATTTTACAGCATCACAGTGCTTTGCAAAAGCATTTACATCCACTGAACTTTTTTTTTTATTATTGCTCTACAACCATAAACTTCAATGTATTTTACAGAGATTTTATGTACCAGAACAACAGAAAGTGGTTCAAATTGTGAAATGAAAAGAAAATCTATAATTTTATCTTTTTTCTACAAATAAAAATTTGAATAGTGCGACTTGCATTCAACCCCTTTAATCTAATATGTGTGACATCAGTCGCATATATTAGAAATCAGTCACATATTTGTGACTGATGTGACACATCAGTCTCCAATTGTTGCTTTGTCCATAAGCAACAACACATTTCTTTGGACAAGATATTGTCCAAAACAATGTATTGCTTTCAGATGTCACCTGATTTGTAAATAAACTCAAGGTTTTCATAACTTAATCTGATTATAACACAGGAATAGGTTATAATAAAGTTTGTTAGAGAACATTAGTGAACAAAGAGCACAGCAAGCAGGTCAGGAATAAAGTCGTAGAGGCTTTTAAAGCAGTGTTAGGTTACAAACCAGTAAACCAAGCTTTAAAAATCACATGACACACTGTTTAGTTTGCCATCATAAAATTAGAAAAGTATAGCACCACTGCAAATCTACCAAGATATGGGTGTCCATCTTAACTGATAGGACACCCATATCTTGGGTGTCCTATCAGAAAAGGAGAACATAAATCTAAGACGCAGTCAAGAGGACAAAGGTAAATCCCAAAATGTATCTTAATGGATGAGTGTCAAGAAGAAAACACTTGTTAAAGCAAAGCAATGAGGAGTCCTGTTTACCACAAACCTTTAGCCATGTTAGGTACAGAACACATCTGTGGTAAAAGGTGCTCTGGTTGGATGTGACCAAAGTTAAACGTTTTTAGCACATTACCTTTTACTTCACAACTATTCACCACTTGTTGGGCTGTCCCTTAAAATCCAAATGAAATATCTGGACGTTTGTGCTTGTGACTCGGCAAAATGTAAAAAAAAAAAAAAAAGTTCAAAGTGCGTAAATACTTCTGCAAGAGACTGTGTGTAGAACAGTTTATTATTATTGTTGTACTTGTTGTGTAGATCTATCTGGTGCAAATTTTGTAAAGAACAAAAATATGAGTATTAGCTCTTGCCAGCTTCATACCGACACGTGTAGGGAAAGCTGAGTGCCGTGTCCAAAACTGAAATATGTGCATCTGGGATGAAAACAAAGTTTATCCAAAGAAGTGCTAAAGCTTCTGGAGCACTTTTTTTTTTCTCCCCTCCTTTTGTGTAAATAGATTCTGTGCTCCAAATAAAGCTCATCAACCAGAACAAAAAAACCAAACTGTATGTAAAATAAAGCTGTAATGGTTTCTATTTGTGCGTGTTGTTTGTCCAGCTCCATAAACCCTGATTAGTTCTTAGCTGATTAGCAACAATGGTAATCACCTAAGAACTGCTGGGACAGTCCAGAGTTAGCTTGTTGAGAAACAAACATGGTTCTGTGTTATCTAGCGGTGTCATAAAGTGGTTGATAGCCTGCCATGTTTAATAATCAACTAGTGAATTTATGATTAGTCATTGTAAATTTCAGCAGCTTTAGATATTAAAAGTTAAATGTGTAAATTGTTGATTCATTGAGTGGTTGAGCAAAAGAGAGTGAGCACATATCATAAAACTGTGGCTCCTAAAGCTGTTCAGTTTCTGATTTGTGACCATGACTTCTGGTTGAGAATTTGTTTCCACTATTGTCGATTAAGCAGGAGTGAAATAATGTAAACGTATGATACATTTGCCAGATCTTTTTTAGGTATTGTTTGTATACGTCTTCATGTGATCAATGCAGATGTGATTTATAATTATTTAGCTGAATTTCCAAAGAACTCTAGTTCATATCTTGCTGATTTGGGATCCCAGTTTTGGCTACCACCCTCAGTGCTGGATTTAAAAGAAAATGAGCCCAGTTTTTGGTACCCCATCTATACCAGTCTATGTATGCAACAGATTGAAAGGTACACATTGACTTAGAGGTTTTCATGCCTTTTATAACAGTATACCTTCTCGTGAATTCATCTTTGTTTTTGTACTTTCTTAAAATGTCTTCATACCCTGACATGCTGCAGGGCATAGCAGATATCCCATAAAAGTAGGCTATTAGATGTTCTGACTTTGGGACGTTTTCTCCTTTTCTTCTCTGTTAATACTTTGAAAAGAGACCACAAAAACAAAACTTAACTGTTAAAGGAATTATTTCTAGAACCCATAGAAATAAAAAATGCAAAATGTTACAGTAACCACCCCAGGCCTGTGTGTGGCGACAAAGTGCAGTCACTGACGCACATTAGGTTTGTGACAACATTCTCGAATCATTTCAAATGTTTTAATTCACTCATGGTCAGATTATGTACATAAAAATCTCAAGTGTTTTGAGCTTTTTAACCTTGTATAACACCTCTTTAGCAACACATTAGTTCTATGAATACAACATGTATTTTGGGTCCCCAGGTTTCTGCCCCTGGTAAGTCCTTGCTAAAGTCCGACCCTGCGTAAATTCCTTCTCACTTTTTTAAACCATTATAATGCAAGAAAGGTAAAGGAAAGGAAGCATTTTAAAGATAATCTGTTTATTGGTGGAGTGAATATTTTGCTCTTCAGTAATAACAACCGTTTTTGCATCAGTAGACATATGACAGCGTTCCCTCCTTGTTCACAGCAGAAAAGTCTATGCAAATACAGACTGCACTTAAATTAGCAACAGAAAAACAAATCACAGTACGGTAGAGAATGGGCACGAATTATACACACAGAAGAAAGCTGTGGTTGGTAAAGAGGGATAAAAGTCAAACAAAAATAAAAGAAAGTCACCCAACTGCCAACAGAAAAAGAGAGGAAACACTGATGGATCTTTAGTTAGTCTGATGCCTTGTAAGACCGAACAAATTATCCATCACAGCTGGTTGTCTTGACTCAACCGGCTCCTGATTACTTCATCTTGGCCACAAAGTCCTCGCCCTTCTTGATTGAAGCCTTCAGCTCCCCCATGGCGTCGGCCACCAGCTTCTCCTCAAACGCAGAAAGCTTGCCCAGCCCCAGGTTCTTCTCGATGCCATTCTTGCCGAGCAGCAGCGGCGTGGAGAAGTACTTGCACTCCGTCTCCTCGGACCTGACGAAGGCGCACTCGACCACACCCTCCTTCCCGTTCATGGCGTCCAGGACAGAAAAGGTGAAGCGGGCACCTGCGTACGCCATGGACAGGGTGGCGGACCCCGCCCCCGCCTTGGCTTTCACCACCTCCGTACCGGCCTCCTGGATCCTCTCGGTCAGGGCGGTGAGCTGGTCGGAAGGAAACTCGACCTTAGGAGTGCACTGGGAGATCAGAGGGATAATGGTCTTCCCAGCGTGACCGCCAATCACCGGGACGTTGACCCGAGCCGGGTCCAAGCCTTTGAGCTCCGCCACAAACGTGTTGGCTCTGACAATGTCCAAGGTGGTGACCCCGAACACCCTGTTGGGGTTATACACTCCGTGCTTCTTCATCACCTCCGACGTAATGGGTATGGTGGAGTTCACGGGGTTGGCAATGATGCAGATCATGGCCTCGGGGCAGTGGCGTGCGCAAGCGTCCGCTAGGTTAGCTACGATGGTGGCGTTGGTGTTGAACAGGTCGTCCCGGGTCATACCGGGTTTCCTCGGCACGCCGGCGGGGATAACCACCACTTCGCAGCCCTTCAGAGCGGCGCCCAGCTGGTCGGGGCCTATGTAGCCGCTCACCTGGGCCCTGGTCTCGATGTGGCTGAGGTCAGCGGCCACCCCGGGAGTGTGGGCGATATCGAAGAGGGAGAGCTGGCTCACCAAGGGGCTGTTCTTCAGCAGCAGGGAGAGCGGCTGGCCTATGCCGCCAGAAGCGCCCAGCACCGCCACCTTGGCGTGGTTCTGCGAGGAGGTGGACAGGCTCCGAGCCAGGCCGACGGTGGGTCTCACTGCACGGGAAAACATCTTCCGTTCGGTTCTTCTTTGAGGTTAGTTTGGGGGAAATAAGAATAGTCGACGAGCCGCTCTCCTCTGTGACACCAACGTCCTCTAGCCACGAGCGAACAGGAACACTCCGGTTTCTTCTTCGCGTTGTTGTTAAGCGGCGGTCGGCGTCGACACTAATGGCGCACTACTGCCATCTACTGTTTGGGAGTGTAGATCAGATCGGTCACACAGTGCCCTGCAAAAGAATTTATAACGTTACTTTCCAAAAATGATGTCAATAAGGTAAAACATTATTTGATATATAATAATAATAAAAAAGAATTTTGTCACTTTACAACCATATTCTTCAATAGGCTATAATTCATTGAGATTTCTGCGTGAGCTTAATACAAATGAATGCATGAATAGCTTTCTAAAAAAGATTGCATGTTAAAATCTGAAAATTGCAGCGAGCAAGCGTATCCTGTATTTAGAACCTATTTTGTTAAAATGCCTAGTTTAATTGTCACAGAACCCAGAGCAATTCAACCTTATCTATTTGTTTTATTATTGAGAGTTATTTTTGTTTGTTTTTAGAAAATGTGTTCTATTTAATTTTGCTTTATTTTCCATTAATTTGCCATTTTAAAAAAACTGTATTTTTTATTTTAGTCTTTCCTTTAAAAAAAAAAAAAGAACCCTCTGTTTTCATGCATCGTCTCGTGTGATTGGACCGTATGAATTGGACGTCCAGTGACGTAAGGTCGCTCTGCTACGTTGTCTCGATTATCTCAGCTTCCCTTTGAGAGGAAAACAAAGCCAGTCAACATTGGAAGTCGATGTTCTTGCGTCTCATACGGCTCTGATACGACGAGTTTCGACCGTGAAGAAGGCCAGTGGGAACAGTTTTAAAGACATGGTGGGTATTAATCGTTGTGGTGTCTTGTGTTTTCCCCTCTCCTGTTTATATCGCCCTGCTGGAAGAAGGTAGCGCCCGTCAAATGAGATCCGTCTATTTACTGGAGGCTGACCACTTAGCCCAGATAGCTTTGGCTAGCTACGGCAGGTTTTTACTGATGTGAAGGCTTTTACCGCTCTTGAACTCTACATTGTGACCTCTGTTTAAACTTCTCGGGGTTAAACACAACAATGACACGGTGTTGCGCAGCTGTTATTTGTTGACTAAGCACCCTTTCTTTTCAAATTGCCCGCAATATAGTGTTACATGTATATGTTACAACAAACTCTGTTATTATTTCAATCACATGGCCCCATCATAAGGACAGCTGAGATTAAGTTAGCAAAAAGTGGCACAGTCCCCTGATTGTCGCCAGTAAACAGAGCATCCCTTTGTTCCCGAACAGTACCTTCTCATGTTACACACAGCTCAATGTGTTAACGTGAAGTTTTTCACTGTAAATGCAAGAATAAGAATTCACCTCTTTGCCTCGTAGGGTGAAAAAAACCCACAATAAGTAGCTTGATATTATGTTCTAGTTCGTTCAAGTTTTATCTGACTGTTATGTTTTGTTTTCCTTTTTTTGTTTGTTTCTCCAGTGGGTGGTTTGAAGGTTCAGAAGCTCTCCCGATGATTCATCTGCATTGACAACTTTAGGTAAGTGTTAAAAATCATGTGTGTGAAAGCGAGGCACATGTTACCGTAATCCTGGTGTTACATCACAACAAACACAAAATGTGTTTTTGTGCTAGATCAGTGGAAAGTAGTATGAAATTGTGGAGTACGTAGAAAATGACACATGGATTTCTTCTTCTGTAAGCAAATTTCCTTCAGAAGTCACCCAACTAGTTGTACAGTCCACAATACGTCTTATGTCTTACGACCATAAGATGTACAAGTTGCCACAAGCCATGTTGGCGATTTGGCAAACGTGTGGAATAAAGTGCTTTAGTCAGACTAGACCACGGTTCTAACTTTTTGACCTACAGGCAAAAAAATTGTCGTTGGAGAACTGGTATTGGGAATTACCCTGAGCACACTGTCCCCGTAGTGATAGTAGGCTGTGGCAGCATCCTGTTTTGGAGACTTTTTGAGTCTAAATGCTCAGAAGTACTGCAAGAAACTCACTGCAACAGTTCAATGTTTCTGTGCTGTCCTCACAACATCTGGCTATGTGTAGCGAGACAGTCAGCGAACAGCTAATAACAGGTATCAACCCAAGCCTAGCTATTCCTAACTGAACATTTTTAATTACTGGATTTAGCTAGCTAATAAAAACATCTTAATGCTACACTAAAAACATTTTTGTAATTGAAATGTAACAGAAAGAAAACTAGCTAATACAGTTAACGCTAAACTCAAAGACTATGTACTATTTTAAAAACCAACACGTCTGTCGTTCAAACGCCATAAATACTTACAAAGACGAAAGTTTTCCATGGATCAAAGCTCATAAAGTACATTCAGTGTTCAAGTGTTGTTCACTTTCTCCTAACTGCCTAAGTTCTTGTTGACAAAGTTAGCGAAGAAGAATATGTCAAAGATAGTTTGCTCCTAAGAGTGCTCACTCTGATGAAAGTTCTTTTTTTCATTTATTTGTGCATTTTTATCTCCATGTGGTGCTGAAAAAGTTTGAAAAGCCCCATTGAAAATGCTTGAAAAGTGCATTAATTTGACCTTGAGAAAATTGTATGAACCCTGTTTGTGTGATTTAATGTTGGATTTAAACTTGGCCAATATTCCATGTTGAGAAAACACTATGTTGTAATTGCGGTGTCTCCCTTTAATAAGAAATGCAATCAAAATTACATATGACGAAGTTTGTTTGCATGATAAGTTATTAAACTGTAGTAACATCATCTTGTTGATCACGACTCGTGTGGAGAGAAAAAAGTGTTTCTTTTGCGGCTTTTTGAAATACACAAATTTTGATACAGCCAAAAATAATAATCAACCCATTGTAGTGCAAAAACATTTTATTGAAATTGGCGTGTTTCCATTTGGCAAATAATTTTTTCGTAATTCCAATTGGTGCAATTTTACTGCCAATGGAAATGCAGCTGCGGCAGTGTATGTAAACATCTGGTTACTGGGGGGGAACTTAATCGTCTCCTGTTCTGCAGCGCTCGATAAGGATGGCTAGCTGTGGCGAGGTCGACCACTCCGTGAGCTCGCTCCCATCCAGTAAGAAGGGCAGTGGCGGTGGAGGCGGCGGCAGCGGGAGCGGCGCCGAATCGTCCTGCTCTGACTCCAACGGCTCGTCCCCCGCCCTGTCCGTGCCGGAGTGTGCCATCTGTCTGCAGAGCTGTGTCCACCCCGTCCAGCTGCCGTGCCATCACGTCTTCTGCTTCCTGTGTGTCAAGGGCGCTTCCTGGCAGAGCAAGCGCTGTGCCCTCTGCAGGCAGGAAGTGCCAGACGACTTCCTAGAAAGGCCCACGCTCCTCTCTCCGGAGGAGTTGAAGGCGTCGGCGGGCGGCCGCAGCGGGGCGGCGAGCGACCACGCCTGGTACTACGAGGGCCGCAACGGCTGGTGGCAGTACGACGAGAGGACGAGCCGGGAGCTGGAGGACGCCTTCTCCAAGGGGAAGAAGACGGCCGAGATGCTGATTGCTGGCTTCCTGTACGTCGCCGACCTGGAGAACATGGTGCAGTACCGGCGCAACGAGCACGGCCGCCGGCGCAAGATGAAAAGAGACGTTATTGATATTCCCAAGAAGGGCGTGGCCGGGCTGCGGTTGGACACCGACGCTGTCGCCGGGGCGCTGAGCTCGGCAGGTCGAGAGAACTCTGCAGATGGCGCCGACACCACGACAGCAGGCGCTCCGCCGCAGGCTGCCGGTGTCCCCGCCGCCGCTCCAGCCCCCTCCTCTGCCGCCCGGCCCCCCATGTCTCTCGGGGACCAGCCAGGGCCAGGTACCAGCCCCTCGGTGGAGGACTCTCTCTCCCAGCTGCAGATCAGCCCCAGGTCGGCCCCGCCTCACGACCGGTTAGAGGGTGGGGAGGGGGAGGGGCAGGATGACGACCAGGAAGAGACGTCCCCCTCCAGGTCCTCAGACCCTCACACCTCCGTGGAGGAGTCCGCCTCCGGAGACTGGAGCGACGACGAAGAGGAGGAGGAGGAAGAAGAACGGGGAGACGGCGACCACGCGGAGCCTTGGGAGGACTGGCCACGCAGACGGAGACCGCCACCAGAGGACAGGGCACCACCCCGCGCCGCGTCGGCCTCTCCCCCTCCGTCCTCCCACAGCAGCGGGAGGTCCAGGATGCCAGACGGCCAGTGTACAGTGACTGAGGTGTGAATCCACTCAATTTAATTTATGCTGCAGTTTGCTCAGACACAGATCTGAGGTGGGAGAAGTGAGGCATGTCACGCTCACACACAAACGGCTCCGCCGTTCTTTTCTAGCGTTTTCTGTCTATTGGTTTTAATTTGTTTTCTCAGCGTCTTCATCAGTGCCGCCAGTCAGCCGCTCATGCCCTCAAACTGAGACAGAGACGACGTGGGTGGGATGTAAATGATCTTACAAGTTTATATTTAACACATCATCATCATGAGAATTTAAAGACTTCCTGTCAGTTGTTTGCGTTACTTTAATTTGATGAACTATAGATTGTATTCTGTTTAGGTTTCAAAAAACATTGAAGCTACACTGTGAACTTTACTCACAAACCCGTTTTGCCCAAATCTAAGCCTGATTTACATCTACGGTCCAGAACCCTGAAGGCTTCTGTGAGGCCGAGTCAGAGAGCGGTCATCTTCATAAATGGCTGCTTTGTGATCATCTTAATAACCGTTTGGCTGATGCAGAAATGTCACCTGACTCGACCTCCATTGCACTGAACTTGATCTACTTGATCCTAGTTTCTAACCCAATCAGCTGCTTTCTCTGGGCCGATAATTAAATAATTAACTGAGCTAACGTTCCCTTAAGGAGAAACCTCGTCTGGTTTTATGTACATTAAGATAGAAAACTAAAAAAACAAACTCCCATCATGCTTCTAAAGCTGCTTTGATGTCTAAATTACTTGCTTAATATTTAACAATGCAGATTTAGGAGGCAGGTAAATGTGTGGCTGCCTTGCGATTTATTTTAATTTCAGATTAGTTCATTGAAACCCAAACTTATCGTAAAGATTGATGTGTATTTGAAATGAATGTAAGCATTAGAAGTTGTGGTCATTTGTTTTATTGGTGCCCAGCCTTAAGGAATTGGCATTTTAATGTGAAATATTGGTGTTTGTTTTTGTATTTTTAATTATTTTTTTTTTTTACTTTAAAGCAGCTCTGTTACTGTTTCCAACATCCCTGACTGATCAATTCTCAAGTGCACCCAAAGTTTTGTGATTTGTCCTTTATTTAAAGAGAGTTGTATTTGAACACTACGGTCTGTTGAGAGGATGTGGAGAACTGATTGGTTTTTATTAGCTCTATTTCTTATGGCGGTTAAATGTATGTCAGAGGACATAAAAGACCAAAACAAGCTCTAGTTTTTGTCCATTCTGGAGAAATTTCAAGTGATGTTATTTTTCTATTAAATCATCTGCCTTTTTTTTTTTTTTTTTTTTGACTTTCCATCCCGGAGAATAAAGTTTGTGTTTTGGCTTCAAACTTTTGTTACATGGTTTGTAATTTAAGAATAAACTTTTTTTCATTTCATCATGCTAAAAACATATTTGTGATCATTTTAGCATTTAGTCTCTTACTGATGTAATTAAATGTATTTTATTGTAGATATGTCAGGATCTGATGGTTCACACACATTTCACTCGTCTGACAAAAAACAGCTAATTTGTCTAGTTTAGGGCTCAGTAAACTTTTGAAATGATGTAATGGCATTCAAAGCTTTAAATGGAGATTAATGCGTTAAAACTGTAAAGCAAACTTGTCATAATTATAAAAGATGGAAATCAACCAGTCTGGTCCTTCAGCAAGCTTACTAATTGTACTGTTGGCAACTTGGATCCAAATTCAATATGCAGAACCACCAAACTGATTCAGAACCAAGAGCCTTCTGGCATCCTTTACCGTCTTCCAGTTTTAAAAGGATTTAATCCAAACTTTTCCCTCAGGACTAAATCCTGAGGGAAAAGGATTTAGTCCTTTAGATTCCAGAGAAATTGATGGTAGAGGTGGGCAGGATGGGTGATTATGGACTTAAAAGCTGATTTTGTGGTATTTATTATAAGGGGGAAACTACCTGAAACATTTTTTTTAAGGTAACTGTACATCCTTGACTGCCCGACAGAAATCATAGGCCCACATACCCAAATACTGCTCTTAGAAAAACATTTTTAAACAGGCTTCTTCAGGACACCAGTTACGTAAAGTGTGATCTACTCATAAAACAGTAAAAGGTACAAAAGTAGTTTTTGGGGTTATCCAACATTTAGAATTTATTGTCCAAATTCTTTATGAATGTTTTTATTATTACGATAAATTCCCATCCCTAATTGATTTCCACTTGATAAAGACTTAATCGGCTAATATTCTGATCCTCGTAGAAGTTAAGCTCCTTCCGTAGTTAAGAGTTCATGTTGTTTTGTTTCCATTTCTTTAAATAGAACATTAAATAAGGAGCCTGATTACTAATTAACTAATTACTAACGAGCCCCAACAGTCATGCAGTTTTGGTTCAAGTGTGAACATTGCGATTGTTGGCACAAATATGTAGCGTTTCTAGAAATCCATAAATCACAACATAACTCCCTTAAATTATGCAATGCAATAAAATGGAAATGTTTTTAATAAGAGCGATTCATTTTATGCGCGAGGCTGAAAAGTGTCTTGATGCATTCATATAGTTTAAGTTTATCATTGCTACATTGTTCAGCTTTTCTGGGAGGATATTTCCATGGTGGGCTACTATTCACCAGGACTTTCTGTTCACCTGGTAGGCGTTTGGTATTCCGCTCACAGCGCGTTTCGAACGCTCTCTCTGGGACCTCCGCCAGGAAGCGCGACCTCTGGAACGGCAGCACAAGATAAGAGTCTGCCGGCCTCCAGGGGTCCGTCCTGCTGCTGCAGTTTGAGCACATCTGTGGTTTTCCAGCACTGCTTGGATAGATCCGCGAATTAAAATTATTCACAAACACACACACACACACATCTCTGGGATTTCACTGTGGCTCGTTGCAGAAATCCGATGATGCTCAGAGCACAATCCAAACCCTGTGAGTTAAAAGGTTACTCCGGTCTAATGTAGGTGGAATGATATGCAGATGTCGATGATGTTTATCCCTCGTAATATCTTGCAAATAGCATAAGCAAACAGATTTTCAAATATCAAATATTTCATGTTTAAATGAAAGCACTTTCATTCAAACATGAAAGTGCTTTGTTTTTATTAAAAAATGTTTTTCTAAGATATTTTTTAAAACTATCACCATGTTGTGACAGTATGAGACAGATAGTCTGTGAAAAGAATCAATCTCTTCCACCTGTTGCCTCGGAAGAACTGTACCAATTCTGGTCAAAAACAACCAATCAAGAGCCAGGAGGAGGGTCTTAGCGCTGTCAATCAAACCTTATGTACTTGCTGTTAAATGTGCTAATGGTGGAGAAACAACTTACCATTACAGGAAAACCGCTGTCATCCGTTGGCCATGCCAACTAGCCTTAGCATTCGCAACATGCTCGCACATGGCAGTGATTGACAGCACTAAGACCCGCCTCCTCGCTCTGATTGGTTGTTTGAATGGGACAAGGACAGAGCTCGATTTTTTCACAGATTATCTGTCTCATACTAAACCTTCATAACATGGTGACGGTTTCAACAAATATGCAAAAAATTTTGTTTTTTTTGTAAAAGTGACATACTGCAGCTTTAAAATGGTTTCAGTGAACCAAAGTTTGGAAACACCAATCAGCCTCTTCTTACTGAATCCAACCCAGAAACGGCACACGCTGATCTTTGCTAATCTGGACAAATCTCAGGATGCTGGGGCCAAGTTATTTGTGCTTGGACTTGCTGGCCAAGGCTTGCAGATTAGCCGGAGCACCCCACACAGTCCCAAACACCTCCTTCTCCATCCGCAGAGCCTCCAGCAGGGGGAGTTCTCTTCCTGCCAGCACTACTTTTTTCACCGCCTGGATCACAGGGACTGGTCCTTCGGTGTAGCGGCGGAGCCAGTCTTCGGCCTGCTGCACGGGGGTGCCGGCACCCGGGGTGTCCTCGTCGGCCTCCAGGACTCCGTCTGCCAGTCCGACGTCTAGGCCGCGTTCAGGGTCCACTTTCACGGCGCCGCCAAGCAGCTTGAGAGCATTCTGGCTTCCAACGATGTGGACGAGTCGCGCAGCGCCGCCCCAGCCTGGGACCAGACCCATGTGTTTGTGGACAAACTGGATCACGCTGCCTGTTGCCATTAATCTGTTAGGAAGATTGGTACATTTAGGATACATTTTCATGAAAAAAAACCCCACACACATACACACACACACACACACATTTCTTCTGTTTTTGCTTATTTTTGTCCTATTGAAATATTTCAAATCAATACTCAAATTTTATTCTTACAGAGTAAAATAAAAATAAAGTTTTCAATCAATGATTGAATTTATTAAAGCTGCAGTATGTCACTTATAAAAAAAACACCCATTGGGTGTTTGTGACTGATATTGTGCCCCCCCCCTGAAAACTAAGACCCAGGGAGAGGGTCTTAGTGCTGTCAATCACTAAGTGGGCATAAATAACTTTTTTTTCATGTAGAAATCATCTACCAATGAATCAAGTTTATTTGTGTAGCACATTTCAGCAACAAGGCAGTTCAAAGTGCTTCACATCATAAAAATAAAAACACACAGTCAACAACTGAAACTTTACATTTAGCCAAGTGCCGAGGATGACACAAAACAACATCGGCCCTGCTCATTTCACATTCAGTCAGCTTAATATGGACAGCTTTTTTCCCTTACCAGATAAAAATAATTTCTTAAAAACTGGATTATATTTTTACTAGGGTTATCTTTGAAAGATATCCAAACATGTCTGATGATCTGAAACATTTAAGTGTCACAAAAAAAAGCAACAACAGAAGAAATGTGTATGGAGACGTACAACATGTAATGTATGTATGTTGGAATGTTATTGTGCCCTATTCATTCATTTCTAAATGAAAAAGCATTTTCTTTTATATATTTGAAACAAACCAAAAGTGGAAGCTCCTTACCTAAAATCGCAGGCGGTGGTGAGTTCTGCGCCTCCTCCCAGGGCTCTGCCCTCCACCAGTGCAACGGAGACCAGGGGCAGCCTGCACCGAGAACACCACTCTGTCAGCACACACATGAGAAACAGCGCCTTGAAGGAAACCCCACAGCATGACGCTGCCACCACCATGCATCACTGAACAGTAGCTTTTCACATTTAACTTAAACTTTGATGGAAATGGGCCAAATCTGTGGTGATTTGTACGGTAGTAAGACATGGATGTGCTCTGCAACTTTGTAAATATTTCCTTCGAAGCTTAAGAATCGGGTAAAAATGGACCCGGACTAAGCCCGTTCTTAAATATTGTAATTGTTTTGAGTCAAATAAACAATAAAATAAAAGATTCAGCTTTGCAGTTTGCAAAACGTGAGCGTTCACCTGAGCAGTCTTGTGAGAGCGTCCTGCATGAACATGCACATTTTCATCCCGTCCTACGAGAGAAGAACGGACTCATTCAGATGTGTCCAGACGGCCAAAACAAAGCAGCCGGTCAGAGGTACCTGGGGGCTGGATATCGCTCGGACTGCGTTGAGGTCGGACCCGGAGCAGAATGTCTCGGCAGCGCCCCGAACGACCAGGCCTTTGCCTTCAGTCCAGTTCTCCAGCTGGCTCACCTTCTCCTCCAGGTCCACCATCATGCTGCCTGGCAGGAGGAACAAAACCTGAAACACCAGACTGGACCATATAGACTACGACTTGAAACAGCACACTAAACTAGGGCTGAAAAAAAAAATTGGATTATTGAAATGATTGTCATTTAATTTAGCAATCGATTAATCGTTAATTGGACTAAAAAAACCCCCGCCATTTTCTGAAAATTCAGAGCACTAATTGATTATGTAAATTTAATATAATAAATAAAACTTTTCACTCCTCAAGTGGCATAGTTTTAGCTACACCTGGTTCAATTATGTAAAAAATTATTATAAAAATCTCCTATTAAGCACCGTTTGCTATCCAATTATTAGTTATTATTATCAAATAACCCAAAAAAAATCAACACATCAGCACTACACTGATAAGTTAAGCAGGGGTTGAATTTTTTACATTTTACAGGCTGATGTCAGAAATATTTTTTTAGCTGCAAATGCATCCTTTGCTACAAACCATAAAGCATGTATTAAAGGAATAATATATCATTACATTTTAGGCAGTAAAATTATTATTTTCCTTTTTAAAAAATAAATGTATTTGTTTATTTGCATTTTTAAATTAATCCTAATATTGTATAAATAATCTTAAGTGTAAAAAAAAAAAAAAAAAAGCAGAATCTGCCCTTTTTTAAATCTGATTAATCGACAGAATAACTGATAGATTAATCGGTTGCAGCCCTACACCAAACATTTAAGTGATGGTACCGGAGAAGGCGTTCATGCGAGCGGGGTTGTTGATGGTCAGCACAGCCACACCAGAGTCCTGCTTCAGCAGGTCGACGGAGCCTCCAGGGAAGGCCCGCAGCTTCTGTCTGATCTCCTCTTGGTTAAAGCCCTGGGTGCTGGAGTAAAGGCAGCAGCGGCGGCGGCCCGAGGTCTGCAACCTGCGGGGACAGAGAGGCGCCCTTTAAACCCTCACTTCTCCGGCCAGAAAGACGCTTCAAAGCAGGGGTCTCAAACTCCAGTCCTCGAGGGCCGCAGTCCTGCAACTTTTAGATGTGCCTCTGCTGCACCACACCTGAACAGAATAATTAGGTCATTAAGGCTCTGGAAAACTGATCTACACAAGGAGGAGATCATTAAGTCATTTCATTCCAGTGTTGTGTACCTGTGGCACATCTAAAAACTGCAGGACTGCGGCCCTCGAGGCCTGGAGTTTGAGACCCCTGCTTTAAAGCTACAGTCAATGACAACAAACTAACACGGACAGGAGTCAGTGTGAGTGGTGGGCATAAGATGGCTTTGGAAATTGCCGAATTGTAGCTTTTTCCTCCCCGGGGTGAATGCATTTTCTGTACAAATAGGGGTTAAGACGGTGAGCTCGTTCACTTCATTACCTGGCCATGAGAGCGCAACAGCTGCTGCTCCTCAGGAGCTGTGTGTTCAGGGCGCAGAGGACCATGATGATGCTGCTGCTGCTGCTGATGCTGCTGCGTGGTGACTATAAAGGGAGAAAAAGTCGTTTACCTGCAGCGCATCACTTTCACAAAAACATCATGTTGAAACTGGTGATACGAGCAATTTGATTTTTATTTGGTTTTATATTATCGTTTTAAAATGTAGTGTATTTAGGTTATGTGTAGAGCAGCGCTTTGCAAAACTATTCACAATGGGGGTTTTTTTTGAGTGAAGTTAATTCATATTCAGCCAAGCTTCAACCCTAAATTGAACAGGGAATCTGTGTCAAGATGTTCTCCGTCGAATCTGAGTGTTTTTGAGTCATTTTAAAGAAAAACAGGCAAAACTTGAGCCTCTAAATGTGCAAAGCTGGTAAAGCCACAACGCAGAAGATGTACAGTCAGAAGTGGTTATGGTGTTTACTCAGAGAAACTGATGCTAATGCACGGTAATGTTTACATTTGTAATTCTGAAAAATGCTAAAAAGCCGTTTTTACTCTCCTTTAAATTAATGGGTATTACAGAGATTTGTGTTTCACCTTTGACACAAAAGACAGAACACTGAGGTTTTTGGTTGTAACTTGGCAAAAGGTGAAGGCAATCACACAAATGACGAGAGAGAAGTGAACCGATAAATATTTTTAAAATTTGAATGGAGCTAAAAGAATCGCATAGAAATTATTCACAATGTTACTACCGAGGCCACCCAAATAATAATTACGTACATTCTCCGCACCAACCTTGTACAGCCGTGTGGTGTCGCCGTTAAATCTGCACCACTAGGAACAAGAGCAAGAGAGAAACAAGGCCCGCTTGGGCGTCAGTGTATTTAGTTTCCAAATTCCGCCACACGATGGCGCACCGCAGCGGATTTTAAATCACTCTTGCGGAAGTGAAATCAAAATGACCCCTGTTTTTTATTATTTGTTTTACCAGTAAAAGCCTGCAGTGGTATCCACCTAACACGAGTTAATACTTTTACCTGTAGTTTTCTAATACAATTACAATTCTCATCATCTGACAAGAGAATTAACTGTCTTTCACATTTTCTCTGCTCCCAATAAGATAGATTTGTTTTTTCTCCTGAGCTACAGAAGAGTGGGCCTCATTGGTCTTTCACATGAACATTGAGTATATAATAAATCAGCTAAGGAGAAGTCACTTCTTTTCATAGTAGAGGCAGACCTAAGTAATTTGTAGGTAAGTCTTTACGTCACTTTAACATTCTTTGCATATAAGTAAGTAAATTTTATATGGTCAAAAATAAGCCAGATTGTTTGGAAATGACACAAAAAAGTGAAACATGGAAACATGTCTGTCTCCTGTGTTCTGATTTATGTCTTCTGAAGGCATAAATCTTTTTTTTTTCCCATCCAAACTTCCTGTGCTGCTATTTAAAAACCATCATAAACTAAAGACAAACGTTTTTTCTTTACTTTTTGGCACTCAAATGACAACTCTGTGCAGAACTTCTATTACATTTGGTGTTGTGTTTGGGGGGGAGGGAGGTGCACTATTTCTGCAGTGTAAACATACAAGGTAATCAACAAGGTGTCTTTGCATTGTATCCAAGGCTACAACAGAGTGAGCTCTGTTTGACGGTCAACACGTCTCTGGTCTATTTAAAAGTGGGGAAGGAATTCAGAAAGGTTAGTTGGGATGTTCCCAGACGCGCTGTCTCCCCATCCGGCTCTAGACATTCATCTCAGACATCTAGGCTGCAACACATTTATGCCTATTATTCTGCTAGATGCTGAAACTGCATGATCCAGTGGCTTTGTGATGTCTGCATGATACAAGCCGCATTCGAGGTGGGCGGGACAGACTGACAGACTGTCCTGTGTCTAACTGCGTTTTGGATTTCAGTGCTGCAACTGCACACTGATAATTCAGCTGCTAATGGAGGCCTGTCTGAGACTGCAGTTTGGCAAAGTGGAAGATACAGAGGAAGAGCTACACATACATGCACAAACAGTGCCCCATGCACGACCGTATGTGACTGCGAGTGTGCTGTAGGCGGTCAGTAAAGTGATACACAATGTGCCGATCAATAAGGAGCTGTCCTTCACAGGAAGTCTGAGAATGTGCTGCAGTCAGCCTGGTTTTAAAAGCAGCTCTTAGATCAGATACGTCACGCGCATGGAGAACTTAGTTTACTTATCTAGTGCCAAATCACCACTAAAATCTATTAAAGAAATTCTAACATGACTTAGTTTTACTGTGGAGCTGTTAGTGGGACTGTTACCTTGCTGCAAGAAGGTCTCGTTTCAACAGAGCATCTTTGAACATGCATTTCCTTTAGACTGGTTTCGCTGCAGCTTAGTAGCCAGAAAAGCCAAGACAGGCCTGAGTATAGGGAATGGATCAATTCATGATTGAGACTGCATCTTTTGAATTATTGATAGTCAAATTAAATGACCAACAAGAATAATACAGGCTTGTATGAATGTTATTTTTTATAAAGGAAGTATAGTTTTTGTGAAGTTTACAGTAATTATTTATATGATTATGTGAATTCATGATCATCATATATGTTGCGTTTGATAATCTTTAAAAATCAAATAAATATTTAAGTAATAATAAAAAAAAACAGAGCATCTCCAAGATAGTGGAACAGAAGACTCGCATTGTGGATGTGCAGATTAAAATTGCTGCAGCAGTGATGTACTATTCTCATTATAGGCAAATATCTATATATATATAAAAAACATTTCCACCTTGTTGAATTTATGTCATTAATTAAGGTAGCTCTAAAGACAAAAAATGTACTTTAGGTTGCACCTAAAAAAGAAGTGTCTGGTTAATGTATAAGGATTTTTCAAAATAAACTATGATCCACAAGGTTCTAGTTTAGAGCAAAAACACTGTCCAACTGGCAGGATGCATATCGCGGCGCTACCAAGCCATCTTGGAAAAATGAAATCTGTACTTTTACTGTCACCGGTATGATTGTGATCAGCTGGACGAACACTGCTGACCCCACAGATTAAAAACAGGAATAGAGACGCGGTTATTATTCCAACAGCAAAATGATCCTGCGGTAGCGTTTGCTTCCACGCTTTGTGTCTAGAAAATAAGCCACTGCTGTCACTCTGCTGGGCTGATCAAACGCAGATCGCTGCAGAAATTCTTTCCAGTGCTGTGATTTTAAGCAGCTTCAGCCTGCAGGCAGTCAGCACTGGTTATATAATGGTCGCACCATCTGGAGACCTTCAGACACCAGCACAGGTCTTTACTGGGAATTAACCCTCTTTCACAACCTTGACACAGAAAAGCAGGATGAGACATTCGGCGCGGAGCTCCGGCGAGCTTCAGGAGAGAATGAAAATATTTATATATCTATCGTGAGAGGGGTAAGATTTCTGGCTCCACAACACTGCCACACCTGCTATTTCCATCAGCAAAGGGTGCCAGGTTTCAGAGTGAGGGGCGCGGTGGGTGTCTGTCCCACTCAGGGCAGCGTGTCTCTTTAAATTTCTCATCAGTCCTGGAAAAATGTAATAAAGAAAGCCAAGTGATGATTTATCAAATCATATGCTGGTTTAAAAATGGTAGGGTTTTTTTTTTCTTCCATATTTTAGTTCCTTTCATCACTGTGCAGATATTACTTAGAGGAGCAGATCAGGGTGTCACCGAAGACATCTGCAAGTTGGTAAAAGAGCAAAGGAAGCCAGACAGTTTGGTTCTGGTGCTTCAGTTTGTCGACTGCAGTGTTGCATACAAATCATCTGAGTTTAACGGGAATATTTATGTGAAAGTTGCAAAGTTTAGGAGTGAGGGAGCAGTGCACCTCTGCTGTCAGCATAGTACGTAGACCTCAAGTGACATTAATAATTAAATCTCAGGCTATTGATTATTACACTTTTAGGTAGAACTACAAAACATTACATAGCAACTCAGCATCTTCTCCAAGCATCCCGAACTCCTTCAACTTCCTCCAAATTGCAACCACAAGCTTTTATGTAGGCAGACATTTCAGTTTCTAGATGACTCCAAATATCTGCAGCTGTCACTGCACTGAAAGGTGGGATTACAAATGTTCACTCAAGCCACACTTCTCAGATCTTTTTTTTTTTTTTTTTTCTTAAAGTGAAAACCACAAATCAGTTTTTTTTCAAGTTCCCAGCTAGGCCCTACTTTATTTCAGTCTTCTGCTTAAAATCACAGATAAAGTACATTCATGTTTTGTGGTTTTAACATGACGAAATGTGAAAAACGTCAAGCTGAGGCATTTTTGGAATATTGTTTATTATACAAAACCAAGAGCAAAGGCATCGTGTTTCACCACCTTTCAGCCATAAAAAAACACTACTGAGCAGAGTAACATCCTCAAAGATGAGCATTTAGTTATTCAGAGTAAAAAAAAAGGCTTTGCTATGTCTTTTTAGGAGCATGTGTTATGCAAAAAAATCTGACTTGTAAATACAGTTTACACACAAACCTTAAAAAAATGTTAGCTATGGCAAAAAAAAAAAGAAATTTTATTCCAAACAATGCACTTAAAAATCAAAAAAATGCACAAGAAACCAGCCTTTGGTACATATTAAAAAAAGTCAATTTTTATGCAGCTCTTACTAAAAGTAAATATGTTTTGTTTGTTTTTTTTTGCTTCACAATAATAAACATAAAGTCAAACTTCAATGAAAAACAAAATATTCTGGTCACAGTCAAGGTACAGTCCAGTCATGTGCTGCAGGGTACTTTATGGTAGGGAAGCCATGCAGAGAGAAATCTTTGCTCCATCTCTCCATGTTTGAGCTTAACGTAGTGATGCATATAGCATACATTTTAATTGAAACTAGTCTTTTTTTTCAGGTTGCAAATCCAGTCTGTATCAGAGAAAAATGACTGTAAAGCTGCTATTAGTAGATCTGTAAAGCTACGCTAGTGGTCAACGCTGGAATCCAGACCTGAGCAGAATATTCATTCAGATGCTGTCCGTCGCGCCAGGCAGGTTAGCTTGGGCCATAATGATAGTACTTGTAGCCGTTTGGAGTTATTCGCCTTCCTCGCTCAGGTATGTTTCACAAGACCCCACAAACACAGTTTGTCGATGAATACATTCGGAAAAAATTTTCTGTCCTTCGTATTGATTTGGTGTGTACAAGAGAAAAAAAGAGAAAGGATTAAAATCTTCGGAGATTGTCAGCGAAGGCTTCTGGCTGGTTCGAAACACAACAACGTGGAGTTTCAAATGATGACGGTCTCTAGGTGAAAGCTGTGTGTGTAAGTGAAGGAGGAAGAGTGTTTCTGGAGAGGAAAGGAAGCAGGGACGACGGGCGTGGTGCACGGAGAGGATGAGGGAGAGGAGGACGACGTGGGGGAGCGGCTGGCCCATCTGGACGGGAGGCGACGGTTGGCAGGACGGGCGGGCCTCGAAAAGTTCTTGTGGACGGAGGGAGGCGTGACCGAGGACTCTTCATCTTCCTGTAGAGAGGCAGCAGAGTTAACATTTAGGATTATCCCGCTGTTCCGTCTGCATCCAAGCTGACGCACTCAGTTACTTAACATCGTTTCACGTGTTCCAGCGGTTGTCTTCTTGAGCCTGGGGAAAATAACGGGCATATTTCAAACAGGAACTCTAAACACATGGGCATGCTCCTGTGTAAAGGTCACACTAGTAGCTCTGATTGATTTCATCCCTAAGAGGGAAAAAAAACATTTGAAGTCAAGATAGCTGACATGTGAGGCACTTCTTCCCTTCGCCAACTCTTCTGAATCACCAACGTTTAATCTCTGACAGTTCGACTAATGTGGTCCTCCCTATTTCATTCTTTTCATGAGGTTCTCGAAGCTGCCCTCATAATGACTCCCACAACATCTTTAAGATTAGCATGACTTTAAAGCAACGTAATTACTTCAGCATTCTCATTTTTGTGGTCTGCCAAGGCCAGTTAGTCAGCCGGCTTCTTGCAGATACTTCAGTAATTACCGCACAACGGCCAGAAATCACCGGGGCCTTCTGGAAGGACTTAGAATCCAACATCAGGCTGGTGCAGGCTGCCGGTCCCCTCTCTGGTTCTACGTTTCACTGTCAGCTCCTCAGGAGCCTTTCGGCAATGGAGTGGCCCAGAAGCCCAGATTATAATGGAGGCTCTGGCCTGCTTTTATCTCTTAGCACATACCAGAAATAAACAACATTCCCACAAGAGCCGGCCTCTGTCGAGGGCAATTACTTACTGTTTAACAAAGTGTTGGAACAGAAAGCAATGCGCAAGATCCTCCATGTCCACTGACACAGCAAGCTTTGAGGACATAGTCTCACTGAACAGTGATCAGGCATAACGTTATGACTACTGACAGGAAGGTTGCTCGGAAAGACTTGTGTTCTTCCATGCCAGAGCTGGGCGATATGTCTTAAATTAAAATCTAAAACTTTTTCCATATCAAATCCGATTTCCAATTTTAATCGATTTTTTTTTGTGTGTGTGTTTTCTTCTCTGAAGTAGAAGTAAATATTTACAAATAAATATTTAGTAATAGAGGTTTTCATTTCAAAGATCCCATCTCTGAGTTGTATGGTCGCATTTTACAGGACAGAATCAGCTGCTGGCAAGTTGGTGCTGGAGACCGCAGCACACCTTCAGGGGTCTGGTGGAGTTCATGCCTTGATGGGTCAGGGCTGTTACGGCTACAAAAAGGGGAAGTGGCAGCTAAGGCTGGAACGATTAACCGTGACTCATTGATTATTGAAATAATCAACTAATTTAGTAGTCGATTAATTGTTAACTGGAGTATGCAGTCTCAAAAAAGGCCATTTGTTGAAAGAACCTAATCAGAGCATTAATTAATTTTAAATGGTACAAAAAAAAAATTACATTTTGCATTTATGATTTAAAAAAATACTTTCCTCATCTGTAAATATGTTCTTGCCAGAACTCCTCAAGTGGCAGTTTCAGTTTCATCTGGTTCAAATTCTGTTAAATAAATCTCATATTAAGGATATTTTGCAATCCAATTAATTGGTTAATTCAAAAACGTAACAGATTAGCTCTACCTGGTATTGGTAAGTCAAGTAGAAAGACCTGAGCTTTTCACATGTTAGAAGTATTTTGTCTCCTGCAGATGATCAATCTGATGCTAAAGGAATTCCACGTTATTGCATTTTTAGGCAATAAAATGTTCCTTTTCATATGAAAGCGGAATTGAATTATTTGTTTATTTGCATCGTTTAATGTATTTCCAATGTATAAAAAAGTTTTAAATGAAAAATCTGCAGAATGTACCGATTTTTATAATCTGATTAATCGATTAAACAACAAAATAGTTGATCAAACACTCGATTACTAAAATAATAAGTTGAAGCCCAGTGGCAACACACTATTTGGCAGGTGGACATAATGTTATGCATGATTTCATGTTTTAGTTTTAATCTACAAACTGAAATACCTGAACACTGAACTGTGCAGCTAAGGACGGGCAAGACTTGACTCACCTGCACTTTCAGCTGCACCTCATTGACGCTGTGGAGGCTGACCTGTGCAGTGGGTAATGTGTGCATGTGTCTCAGAGTGGGACTTAAAGGCAGAGGGTCCATGTCCAGCATGTCCAGTTCTGTGGGGTTGGAAACCATCTCGTTCTGCTGCGCTCGTGCGGCGCTCTCGTAGTTTTTCAGAATCCTTTCCACGGCGCCGTAGTTGGATCTGGAACCCTCTGGTCGAGGGTACGCAGCGAGGGTGAGAGGCTTCCACGGATGTTCGTTCATGATGCGAGGGACGGGTCTGGAGGACTCGGGCTGGTGAGGAGAGTCTGACCTCTGTCTTGGCTGCGCCACATGTCTTTTCTTGCTCTCGACAGACGGCTGAAGCGGGGAGACGCTGCCTCTGGCCGGCTGAGGTTTTGTTTCGTGGGGATTTTCCCTGTTAGAGTTGGAACTCTCCACAGATTCATCTGGCTGGGTGATCACAGACGAAGGAGGCTCGTGGGTTGCTCTTTGTTGGGATTTCCTGGAGAAGCTGCCTGTTTTTTGCAGTTTGTGCTTCACCTCACTCTGGGAGGGTTTTGGAGCCTCCTTGAATCCAGGATGTGGCTCTTCCAGTGAGAGGACGGAAGGTGTTTCTTTGGAAGCGCACCTCATCTGCACTGGCTCCGATTCAGTGTTCTGTTTGGTAGAAGTTGAGATAGAGGGTGGCGGTGACGCTTTAAAATATGAATCTGTGATGTCAGTGGAAACATCAGAGCACATGGATGGAGTTGTAGCGTCCTTGGCTGGTAATATGTGGCTTGATGTTCCAAACACTGGTTGGCATGCCTCAAAACAGGTCTCTTGTACATCCACGCCCCGGCCCATCTCAGCCTGAAACAAAGTTCTGTTGAACTCGGCTGTTTTTCGCTCCAGCATCAGGTTTCTTCTGGAGCCCTGGAGGCTGGGACTAAGAGACTGGATTCCTTGTGAGACCGAATCCACAGGGAATTCCTGGATAACTGGAAACACTTGGACCTTTCCAACGTCAGAGTTTTTCTCTGGGCACAGATCTTTCCCAGCGGTCAATATGTTGACCTCGGAGAAGCTTTTCTGGACGGTCCCGTACGCCAACTGTTTATTGTGGGTTAACTTGCTGGCGTCACAGGACCAGCGATTGTGGCAGCAGCCCGTGTTGCAGATGGAGTTGGAAGGTATAGAGCAGGATGTTAGCATGCCGTCTTTAAAGACTTTTCCCTCATTTTCCTGAAGCATGGCCTCAAACTTCCTGACAATGGATGGGCTGTTACACTTTCTGTCCAACAGAACAGAGGGACTATGGCACTTCCTCATTGTTGCCATAGGGGACTCTGGGATGTGCAGTTCTGTGTCTGGATTAGAGGAGTTTAGGTTCCAGGAGGAAGTACGAGGAGGAATGGGTGGAGCCGCCGTCTCCATGTCAGAGGATTCTTCAGGACTTGTCTCTGCGTCTCTGTAGCGATATTGATCAGAGGTGTTTGTCATCCAGGTGTCGCTTGAACTTTTGTTGGCTCTCCAGGTGCTTTCTGGTGACAACGTGATCCAGTTTTCTCGCTGCAGAGCCCGGAGGTCATCGTAGATCTGGCTAAGGTCGCAAGGAGCCTCTTCTACCTGCAGAAAGCTTTTTTCACATCCCTCAGATGGACACAAGGATTCGGATTGGTTCCTAGAAGAAATTAGGAAACAACGTTAACCCACCATTATGGCATTGTTTAATTTCACTTCTTTACAAGCAAGAATTCAAGTTTTCCATGTGCAGATTCCATTCTTTTCCAGACTCAGCCTAAGCATTTTGGTGCATTTTTAAAGTACAAATACAAGTCTTCACTATGAATTTACTTGATTTACTAATTAAGGAAAAAACTAAAAGAAGGACGAATAGACACATGCAGCATTTAGGCAATGAAACAGCAAATAGTTTGGTAAAAAAAGAAAAAGAAAATCATTCTATTTTCACTTTTCCTTATAATTCAAACCTGAGAAATCCCAACAATTGAAACTAAATATTAACATACACTATGCAGTAAAAAAATGACACATATCTTCTTTTTCCTCAGTCAAAAATTAAATCAGACTAAATATTTCCTGTTTTAGGTCAGTTGAGAGATTATTTGTTTTGCTAAATGCCACAATAAAGCGAGATAAATAGGTGCGCGTCAAATTTCAGATACGGTACACTTAAAATTTTAAAGAAAGAAAAAAAGCAATTCTGGCTGTCCTAGTTTAGTTTGATTTATTGTCAAGTGAAAAAAAGTGTCTTTTTTTGTCCAAACATCTGGTTTCAAGTACAAGTCGTGGACTTATTGAAATCTACATAAAATTTGCCTTTCTCCAACAGTGAGGCACGTATGGTATTAATTGTGCGTGTTATGTCAGCCTCGTCAGATTCTGGTTATCACGATGGTTGCAAAAAGGACTTCACCTCTTATCTCCGCTCTTTTTCCTGATCTCGTCTTGGTAGCTACAAAGCTCCTCGCTAACGCGGGCTATTTCCTTTAGAGCCTGAGAAAGAAAGACACAACAAACAGAAAGAGAGTGAGACAAGATTAACGTTTTGTAATTGAGAAGTAATAAATACTACACAAATAGTGTCCTGATATCAACAAACACATGTTGAAAATCAGCTTCAAACACTCACAGCATTGAGAGCAGTCGTATTCTTCTTCTTGTCACTCCCATAACTCAGTCTGGCCCAGAGAGGACTCTCCGGAGGAATTCCTTGGAGACCTTTATCACTCCCTATGGAAACGTATTCCTGTGGCATCCCACTATCCGGCGCGCCACAGTAAAAAGCCTCCAGCTCTGGGGTACCTCCAGCTTTCTTATTATCACCCAATGAGTCTTGCTTCCAGGTTTCTCTGGATCTAGTTTCAACCAGAAGCTCGGGTTGTAAGGGATCGCTCTGACTGAACCGCACATCCACGTTAAATCCACACGGGCTGTCGCCGTCTGCGCTGATGTTTCTGTTCAAACCTAATCCGGGTGAAGGTGGGTTTCTGGTTGGTTCTGACGGAGTGCTGCTACTGAGCAGGTCCGACCGGGAGTTGTCGCTGAGCAGGCTGGAGCCCGTGCTGGTGGAGCGCGTGCTGGTGGAGCGCATGCTGAGTCGGTGCACCGCGTCGTCGTCCTGCTTCATGCTGTCCAGGGCCGGACCCCCTCGACTGGATCTCACCTCGCAGCACAGCTGGAAACACAAAAGAGAAAAATAGATGATAAAAAATTAGGGATGCATACATATCGGCACCAACGTTGGTATTATGAGCCTTATATATACATACACATATAATTTATCTGTATTTGACCATAACAATAATATTATCAGATATCGACATTGGTAGATGTTTTTTTTTTATTTCTGTGCATGCCTACAAAAAATCCTACTTTATGCTGCAAAAAGTTACAAATAATACAGTAAAAATGCAGCAAATATGAGAGATTTTAGGGAAATTAGGTCTAAATTTCTTTCTGTGCCAACCTACACAAGCTGAACTTCCTCAACGAGGTTGCATTTAACCTTATAAACATATAAATCTTTGTGGATATGTGATGATGAACAGACTGATGACTGAGTCTAATTACTCAATGTATTTTCAGCTTCCTAGTTATCAAAGTGTCATCTTCTGGTTTCTATAAAGACAACAGATTTATAGTCAAATACTGGGAGTCGAGATGATTTATGTTTAGCTAACATGATGAATCCGCTGCTCACAGTCAGAGCTATAGTTGTGCAAGAAAAATGAAAATCATTTTAAAAGACTTTAAAGTTAAAGGCTATGTTATGTAAACCCAAGCTGTAGATAGCTTCAATCTCTCTTCACAGATAAAAGGAAATAACAACTGTTCACTCCGTTGTCTCTTTCCGCTCTTTAATCGCTGCAGTGTCACTGATCAAAAATGGTTTTGACAGGGCTGATGTTGAACAGGACGAGTAGGAGTATTGTTACAAAATGCAGGCCTCTCAAGGCATAGAAACATCTTCAAGACTGACGGAAAGTTTAAAATGCATTGATTAAATAGAACTCTTTATAAATGTAAATCAGGACTTTAGAGCATTTTTCTTCATGCTCTTGTCTTACATTAGTTAACCATCTTACAAGCGTACTGTCAGAGCATCTCACCTCTTCTATTTTCTTCTGCATGTCCTTCAGCTGGCACTCCCACTCTCTCCTCTCCACATCGAACCTTTCTAGCAGCTCGGCCTTCTCTCTTAGCCAGTCCCTCTCGTTGTGATCCAGACGACAGCGCAGGTCCATGGCTGTAGAGTGCGTGTCGGCCAGGATCCTCCGCTGCTCTTCCCTCTCCCGGCGGAGCGTCGAGGTCTCGCTGTTCGATTCGCGGGGACTCTGTGACGTCACCGATCCGAGACTCGCAGGCGACTGGAGGCCTCCGCTCCCTAACCCTCTGGCTTCTCTAGCTTCCAGCTTGGAGAGCAGGATGGCAAGGAAAAAAAAAAGGTAGAAACAGAATAGAGAATAATGGGATATTACAGTTGGGGACCAAAAAATGAGAGCCAGATGATAAGGCATGTAGGGACAGTGGTGGGAGAATTTGTTGAAGGTGGAATTGGAGGAATGAAGGAGCGGCAGGAAGCGAAGGTGGAGAAAGTGGAGAAATAATGTACCGCAGGGACGAGTGTGAGTGGGTTTACAGGAGGGAAGAAGGAGACAGATTGAACACCGAGTGTATCCTGTTAGAACTCGCACAGATGGTTCAGAGATGCAAAGTTCAAGTTTATTTTCTATGGTGCTTCAGCACAGGATACAGGGCAGGAAATGGTAGATTGAGGCAGGGCAGCATACGTCTGCAGATGTGACCCAATTTAAGCTTTCAAGAAAAACAACGATTTGTGACATACAGATGATCTCTGTGTGCAAATGAGGACCAAACTTTTTATTGCTGCTGATGCACCACTCTATTAAACTGTAAACTGTTTAATTGGTTAGGTTAGAGAGATTTTACATGTTTTTAAACAACCTGGGATTTTTCCCTGAAATCTTTGGTCTTAGAGTAAAATAAAGTCCTGTCAAGTGGGAAACATGCCATATTATTACATAAGTTACATGTGTTACTACTAAAAATGTATATTTTGTTAGAATTTTATGTTAAATCATGATGAAATAGTATATTATTATAACATAAAAGGAAAATGATAGATGGCTTTCACAGTCTTTTTTTTTAGCAAAAAAGAAAGCACTTATTAAGCGTATTTTGTTCAGCTCCTCTCGAGTCAATATTGTTAAAAACTACATTCTCGGCAACTAAAATGCAAATCTACAAACATTGCAGTGTTAGACAGTAAACAGTTTTGTCTATTCTTCTTAACAGGACATATACTGTAGGTAGCTAGCTAGCAAGCTAGCTCGATAGATAGCTAGCTGTCTAGCCAGAGACAGACAGATTTCATACTTTTCACATTTTTATTTGTTGAAAAAAACAAAAAATTAGTCCTTACTTTCCCGGTTTACAACTTTACAACTATGTGCTATCACCACTGTGTTAGTCTATTATGCAATTAAAAAAAAAACAACCCCAAAAACATTGTGGTTTGTGATTTTTAACGTAAAAAAATGTGGAAAGGTACAAGGAGTGTGAATACTTTTGTAGGGCACTCTATGAAAAACTATCTGCACTTAAACTAATGCTTGGAATGAATTTTACATAGAATTATGTAAACAAGCCAATATACTATTTTGAAGACCTGAAATGATTGTGTATTTCAGTGCACGCTTTGTGCATTCTGTGGTATGTATGAAGTATTGCTGCTAGTTTAAAAAAATTGGAAAAATGTTGGGATCGGAACTGGAAGAATTCCCAAGACAACGCCTCTGTACGTTGATGTGTTCCCTCTGTGCGAGTGAGCGTGGACGCAGCTTTTGCGTACGCGCCTGCCGGAGCGTGTTATTTCTGTGTTCCGCCACAGACACCGACCAAAGCCTTTCTCCATGCTGCTATTTCTGACTGTGGCCTGGGGTCAAGAAATTATGGTGTAGAAAAACAAGTCAACATCTTCTGTCTGCTCGCGGCTTTTCTCAGAGGCCTCCGCAATTAGAGACGGACGATGACGGTTGCTGTCCGCAATCTATATAAACTTTCGAATGTAAACATGGCTCGAGATGCAAAAACAAGATGCTTGGACTCGCATTAAAGAAACAATCTCGGTTTTAAATGACTGGAACAGGAAAGTTGGTTCGTCCACTAAAGATGTCCAGGGAACAGATTGTGAAAATCCCGACAAAGCTCCTGGAGAGACGCTCAGGTATTTACACATCAACACTTTACACTGAGTCAGTTTAGAGAGCAACCTCTGCACACTCAAAGCCAGCCTGGGCTCCTCTGAGTGCCACAGGGTTTATAAAGGTAACTGTGTCACCAGGGTGACCTACTATTAATAGCGGACACCCAGCCCTGTACAATGTCACATTCTGAGAGGAGGTGGGAGGGGGGATGCCGAGGTAAAGAGAGGAAGGGGAGCTGACTGCTAAGGCGGAATGAGATGTATCCTAGCTGCCAGCAGTATTCATAAATCAGAGTCACATGGAGAAACATGCCTGGAAATACTGGGCCTGAGCTGAAGCCAGAGAGCTTGGATGCTTTCTTGGTATTTGGTGCTGGACGTGTCCAAAAGGGAATCAACGCATTCAAATTCAGGCCGCATACGTGAGGGTAAACAGCGTTGGCTAATTTAAGTGATAATGTGATATTTAACTCCTAGACGTTTCATTGTGACATTGTCCAGATGCCATTCCTGTAAGAGCTTGGATAACAAACACTTAAAACGTTTCACTTTAAGTGAATCTGGTGTTCCTAAACTTTCCGACACTTATCCGAAGTCGAATTGAAAAAAAAAAAAAAGGAATAAAAGCGAGCAGCACTAGCTGGCCAGAATGCAAACGGCATCATTAGAGAAAATTATTCAAAGGAGCTCAATTCAGCCTGCCTTGTCTGCATGACTCAGATGATTGGACTAAAGGGCTGCACTTCAGCGAAACCCACTACAATTTTCCTCTATTACTTCATAACTCGGTACTATTCTGGATGACAATTAGTGTTAACACTCAAACTGCCCCTAGCACGTTAGCTGTTTAACACCTGCACTTTTCCCTCCACAGAAGCTAAATATAGACTCTCAGCTTTACTGGTGCAGTAACACCAACATGAAAAATGACAAACGTGAAAAATGACAGGTTCTTCAACTGTTCATCTGTCAATTGAAAGTAACTATATAAGTAGTATGTTTTGAATGTGGTTGTTTACTTTATGAAGTATTTTTTGTGTTTTTCCATCGACAAATCAAAAACATCTCAAAGTAAGTTGATCAGAAAAGATTTTTAAAAATGATCTATTTTCGTCTGGAGCGTTGGACGATGAAAATATATGATACAATATTTGAGATTCACCCATCAGATGTCTGTAGCCAGTTTGTGATCTCCATTTTTTTAAAGTCTTTTTTCAAGCTGGCTTATTTAATTTTTTCATTATTCTGATTTCTCTTTAATAATTGTACCTAAGAACTTAAGAAGGTATCAGAACAGCATTCAAAAAAATTTTTTTCTATTTTATACAGTGGTGTATAGAAAATAAAAATAGACTAACTTTGCTGTATACTGTTCAGCCTTTCCGTTGTCTGCTTAAAGTTTTGCTCTCTCTCACAACCTGAATTAACCACAGAACAGTCCTGAAATATTGTAGAAATCTTTATATCTGTCTCTTTAAGAGCAACTAACTTTTTATGGATAGTGTGGTCGCCAATTGTAAAACAATCAAGTCTTTCATTCTTCACTAGTCAGGTTGGATCAAGCTGGATGTTGTTTCATTTCTCTGTGCCCATCTACAAAATCTTTAAGACGAGCTGTAAAGTCTACTTGTGTAAATTTATAGTTGTCTTGAGTATAACTTCAAATTCCTGGCGTTGTTTTCTAAACCTCATAAAAAGACTCAGCTTATCACTTAGTACATATGCAGGCGAAAGTGTCATCTGTGGTTGGACATGGCATCCAGACAAAACAAGTCTTACAATGGGACTAATCCTGCTCTGCCTGGCCACACTCCAAGTCACATTTTCATGCTCTATTTACAGAATCTTAAGAATAAAAGCTAGATGTGAGCGGTTTCTAACACAAAACAACACAAACATAGATGAGGATCGTGATTTTCTATGTGTTCTAGCAACGCTAGAATATTATCTGTTATCTCATCATCAATGGTTTCACACGACGAGCCAACAGGATTATTGAACCACTATTCTCAACTTTTTCTTTCTGGTTCTAGATTCAAAGAAAGGGGGAATCTGTGTGAGGAATAAATCCGTTTCAAGTCTTTGATACAAATCACACCAGGCTCCACTGACAGATAATATAGAGAAAGTATACAACAAGTACAGCGAAGCAGTCTAAATATACAAATTAATAAATGAGAATTTGTTGGCTTAAAAGTTTGTTTTTCTTTGTCTAATGGCTGAAAAGTCCAATCAGTTTTGGACTTGAAGCAGTCAAATAAATCCCATTTCTGATCCTATCTGTAAAGGAGCTAAATCCCTAAAGCTGCAGTACCTTGAAGAGAAAAAAAGCACTTTTTCAAGAGAAGCGTATTTGGCTTTTCTTTGACATGCAAACCCTTAAACCCTCAGTATTTCTGCCAGTAGCTGTCCACCTAAGTAGGCTAGTATATATCTTCCTTAGGGCTAGCTGCTAAAAGTATCAATGTCTTTCTAAGCAGGGTTTAACAGAGTATGTCCCAGGAATGAAAACCTTTTGTCTAAACTTGGATAGAGGCCGTAGCATACTGACTTGGCAATTCCACTTGGATTACTAGATGAAATGGCCAACCAGCCACACATGTAGCTGAAAATCTACACATGAAATATTGCTGTGCAGAGACGCGTGTGTACGTGCAGATGTTCAAACACTTTGAGCATGCAGAGAACTGAATGTGCATAACACAATCTACAGTCTGATTATCGTGGCCGGTCATCTCTCACCTGTGCAATCCTGCATTTGAGCTCAGCTTTCTCAAGCTCCCAGGCGCATCTGTCTCTGGTGTACTGCAGCTGGAGCTCGCTCCTCTTCTCCTCCTCTTTCTTCACCTCGGCCTGCACCTCCTCCAGAACCGTCTTCAGGTCCAGCAGAATCCTCCTGTTCTCCCCACCCTGAGTTGATACACAGACGGCATCCCGCTTTTTTGTTAAACGTGGATCACATGTTTGACCTTCTAAAATTCTGAATTTGACGCTCCAAAAGACCAGGAAGTGGAGGTTCTTGTGTGGACGTGACTCTGAGCAAGTCCTTTAGTGTCGTGTGTGTATATATATATATATAGTATATATATATAGATTCTAATACTTATCTAAAACATTTAGTTTGATGTTTTGATGCTTCACTTTTTGATTTAATGTAAACCTTATGATAAAACATTGAAAGTGCTCCTTTTGAGAGCACAAATAGAATAAAGGTTTTTCCGCATATTACGAACCAATTGATAAATTTTTAGTTGACTTCCGTTCATGAACAAAAAAAACCCAGTTCAGGTTTGATCAGATGACGCGTTTTAGATTTTTATCCAGCGATGGTCAAATGCAGGACTATGATGTTTCAAAGACTATAAAACTGCTTTTTATGTTGGTTGGATATCATATGCTTGTAAAAGCCAATTTGCTCTCCTCAGTTGCTACTGTTAGCACCACCGCATGCCTATTTGCCACTGACTGGACTTTTAATGAGCAATAGGAAATAGAAAAGCTTGTGGCAAAGCTTTTTTTTTAGAGAGGTGCCTTGAGTGGGGAGCCATACTTAAAAAAACAACTCCTTGGTAAATATTGGTACAGACATGCTGAATAAATTATTGCTTTTAGTCTATTACTTGGATGTCAGCAACTTGTCTCAATAAGGACTCCTTCTCTCGCATCCATTCTTCTTTATCCTGAACGTGTCGCTTTTTCAGATCCTCTAGTTTCTTTTTAAGCCGTATGTGCTGCATTTGCTGCTGCTGCTGGGGTTCGGGGCCCGGCCACATTTGTCCCCTGAGGACCTCGAGCTGCTGGGTCCCTGCCCCTCCCTCTCCTGCAGTTTGCGAAGCGCCGATCGGGGGCTCCTGGATGTGGCTGAAAACGGTGGGCGGGGAGGAGATCCTCCTTAGCGGGCTGCGGTTTTTGCCCCGGCCCCTGTCAGCCTTCTCAATCCTGGAGCGAGGCACAAACTCCCACCCCTGGGACTGCACGTAGCCCCCGCCGCCGCCGCCTCCCTGCAGCCCTGCGCCGTTCATTAAGGCGCTCCACATCTCTCAAATGCATGCACGTATAACACTCAAATAAGCAATGGAAAGTCACCAAACGATGTTGTAAGCAGCCATTTCTGCTCTGAAAAGTTTTGATCAGTTCACTGACTCCTTCATCAACATCAACTGTAGTAACTTTTAGCAGTTATCCACACCCGGCCAAATCCCGCCTCGGGCGCACAGCTTCACCCCTGGTCACCGTCGCAGGGACACACTGGACGGGACGGGATGCTTCAGCCGTCTCCATGTCTTCACAAAGATGAGGTCAAGATCCCATTGTGGTCCCCCACTTTCACTCAGTCCTTGTCCTTTACAGACCCGCTCTCGGTTGTCCACCTGCGCTGCTTTTCTCTTGCGCGTTCTAGCCAAGAACGAGCGACAGGCGCCCGGTAAACACTCCGAGGCAAAAAGGAGAAGCTCCCAAAAATACCACGGAGTGCTTCTGATGTAAGAGCAGCGGAGAGTATTTTTACCCCTCTGTAACCAGGAGTTTTTTTCTCTCTCTCTCTCTCTCCGAGGCTGAACGACGCCTAGAGGCGACAGCGGAAGAAGAAGAGCCCGTTAATCAACACCGGAGACTTTTAATTACGTCGCCACCTTGCGCCGTAGCCATGGTAACGAGTCAATTCCAGCACCGCGTCCGCGGCAACTTCGACGGCCAAATGTGGCCCGTCGGTTCTTTTTAAGAGGCCGCAAACGACCCATTTTGAGTGCCAAGAAGGGGAAGCGTTTAACAAGCTGCTACTTTTGCGCAGCAAATTATCTCTAGCGTCGCTGTAAACAACGCGGGTTTGTTTCTGCTGTTAGCTGAAAGTCTGAGAGGAGGCTGACTGTCACGAGGAGAGCAAAGACGGGTGGGCGTTCATTAATCTAGAGAGCAGATAGACACACAACTCTACATGAAAACGACATTCATTCGTTCATAACCGTCACCTTATCCGAGTCGTAAACTCGTAAGCAACAGAACTTTAGCTGCCTTTAAAGTTCGCGGTCTAAAGTCTTCACTCGTACGAAGCACACGTTACTTGCAGCCTTACCGTGCGTCCTGCAAGGCTCTGGGATGTGGAAGTGGTCGTCCTTATTTAAAAACAGCCACCAATTGCCCCGCTACGTTTCGGACAGCTGAAGCACTTGAACGTGGTCTGGGCCGGGACGCAACAGCACTGTTAAAAACAACTGCAGAGAGGGGAATGCCTGCAGTTAAAATGATGCTTTCATTAACTGAAATAAAATTCCCCTTCCTCTCTTCCTTTCTCCCTCCTACTCGTGTCTCTCCTCCTCTTCCTCCCACAGCTGGCCCTAAGACAGTGTGTGACGTGCAACATCCCACCGGTGGGATAAAAGAAGCGGACCGAGTCCACCTCCCATCCTGGTGGCCAGACAAGTCCCCCCATCTGCACATTTTTGTGCTGGGTCTGCAGACCCCACCCGTGGCTATTTTTAAAGAGTCTATTGCTGCAAAAACCCACAATCCAAATAGGTAAAACGCCAGGCTCTCTGACTATGTGGAGGGCTGAAAGCTTTTGTAATGATGAACTTGTACTCTTATAACAAAATGCATAGCTTTTAGAGAATGAGAATGGAAAAATGTATTTTTTTTTTTTTTTTTTTTTTTTTTAATGCACCAAGCACAAAAAACGAAAATGATATCAAGGGGCATCAGGTTTAGTGACCCTGAAGATATGGACAAATACCATAACGTGATGCAAAAAGAGAATGATGCATAGAATAATCAAAGAAAAAACAGAAAAAATCTGCACACAATGCCGACATATTTGTCTTTTTTTTTTGTAAATGACCAATAGACAATTTCTTCTACATAAGGTCAGCCGCTAAGTGACTCGGCACAGGGAATCTTTCAAGACACGCACAGTGACTTACAAAATTATAGATTTTTTTTTCTTTTTCTCTATTTGCATTTTGTCAAAATACAACCATGGTTAATTGCATTACATTTGGATCTCATGTGATAAGCCAAATGAAAAGTGCCACATGATTGGGACGTTGAAAGAAAGCGATACATGGTTCTGCAATTGTAAAACAATAACAAAAAAAAGTGTGGCATCCATTTTTATTCAGCCTCCTTTAATCTGATGATATCCTGAATTAAAGTTTGGTGTAACCAGTCGCTGTCAGAAGTCACTGAATTAATTGATAGGGAGTGTGAAATTGGATAAAACTGTTCTGTGAAGACTTCAGAGGACTCCACAAATATGACCTTTATGGAAGAGTGGTAAGAAGAGAGCCATTTTTAAAAACCTTTTTACAGAGGGAAACATTAGGCAGAACATTACAAAGAATGACAAATACACAAAGACCCCACAAATTGTGTGGTCTGTCTGTATGTTTGTGTTTTGAACCTACTGTGTTACAAAAGACGACCAAAAGACGATGAGTTACACATCATACATCAGCTGACTGACTCAGCACAGAGGAGCTTTCAGGAAACCTGGGCCTTACAAATGTAGCACTGACAATAACTGTCACTGTTATTGTGGGCATGAACTGGAGTTACTGGATGCATTTTCACTGCAACGCACCACTGCTGCTATAACTCAAACCTCAACATGCACCGTTCCCTCATAGCTCTGTCCGCACCCAGATGTACAGCAAATGTCAGACGAGTTGGGAAAATCTCAGAAACTGTTGTTTCGTTGACCCATTCAAAACCCCCCAGTGGATGAACTACATAAAAATAAACCGAGTACAGTCTACACACTGTGGTTTCAAGCTGTTCACAGTTTGGTAAACAGATTCTTTTTTTTTCCTTTCTTGCAACAATCCCAGAGCTTGCGTTAAACACCATGGGCTCGAGTTTTTCAGTGTGTGCTTGAAAGTGAAATCATATGCGACAGCACTCACCTAACTCTCCAGCATCACTCCTAAGCTATGCTGCGTCCAGGGTGCGGCAAGCCTTCGCAGTAGACGGATGATTGGAGTCGTAGTTGGGAAGTGGAACTGTCCTGTACCTTTAGTGACCTTATGCAATGCGTCGAACGTAGCAGAACAGAACTTAAACTGAATGAGTAATGTAGCAAGCAAAATGAAAAAGAAAACTGTGAGATCTCGAGCGTGTGCTTTACAGAACAAAGAACAGGGTGAAAAGAAATACCAGTTTGAAAATGGTGGCATAAGAGAGTGAGGAAAACAGAACGAGGATGAGGATGAGCAAAATAATGGGTTGAAACATCTGGGTGGATGTGAAGGGGTGAAGAGCAGGATTGCAGGTGATCAGAATGAGAAAACTCTACAAGGAAACAACAGAGATGGCGTTCGTCTGCGGTGGCTTACAGACAGCGGTTCTTCTGGCTGTTTGTCGTCCTGCTTGGGGACATCCAGACGGTCTATGAAGGTCTGTAGCTCTTTCCTAAAAGCTTTCATCTGGGCATTGATTCGATACAGCAGCTCATGCTCTCTAATCCTGCAAAGCAGACGTGGAAAAGCTGAATCCAGGGCTTTCACAATGCAATCTAGTGATTTCTTTATTACCTGCCACCTTCTTCATCCTCATCCAGCCGGGCAAACAGCTCCCCATTAGTTACGTACACTCGGGCCTCGGCGATGATAGTGCTGGTGTCAGCGATGAGCCTGTCGATGGTCCGGCCCAGCCTCTCGGCCTCGATGCGGATATCTATCATCTGCTGCCGGTCCCGCAGGCTTCTGGATAAAAAACGGCTATCTACTGGCGAGTAAAGGGAGCGCGTCGGGGTGAGGCAGCGGAGGTTTCTCACCTCGTCGGAGTCGCTCTCTCCGCCGACGGGGCCCTCGCGCTTGCGGTGCGGCGGGAGGAGGCGAGGGGAAGCGGCGGAGGTCGATGGGGTGTCGTCGTCCCGGCCCCCGTCGCTCTCCGCGTCGCTGTCCCGAGGGCTGCCGCGGATGCCCAGGTGGGAGGCCAGGTCGTAGCGCTGCATGTTGGAGAGCAGCACGCGGTTTTCGTACTGGAGCTGCATGACTTTGCCGCTCAGTTCATTGATCTGCAGGCGTGCCGCTTTCAGCTCCTCCTGGAGCGCCTCCAGTTTAGCCTGATCACCCCCACCTGAAGGCGAGTCAAGGTGAGAATGAACTTCAAGCATTAGCATAATTCAATGATGCCATTGGAAGACATATGGGATCGTTCCTACTGCTACACCGGTAAATAGCAATGAAGTGATCTCTCAAGTAGGGCTGGGCAATAAATCGATAGCAACATATATGGTGATAGACACGAGATCGATATCAATAGAAAGTACATCGGATATTATGTTAAACAATTTCGCAGAACAGAATTATGGGGGATGTAAGCAGAAGAAAGGCTTTAGCTGCTCAACTTCTCAAAGTCAGCTAAGCAAAGAGTGGCATCAACTAACTCACTCCCTCTTTGGTTACCTAGCAACAACCTGTTGAATAACTTGCACAGCAGCAGTTTCAGGTGAAAATTAGTACAATAGCTCCAGAAGAAATTGTGGCTAAAACAGGAAAGGTCACGTCACCAGTTTGGCAGTAATTCATATTTTTAAAACAAATCAATAATTATCGGCACCTGATGTGAAATGCTTGTGTCATGACATGCTTTTCAACCATATTGCCCAGCCCTACTTTCAAGTGAAAACATTTTTATGCCGTGCAACGTAGTTTTCATTTAGAAAAGAAAACAAACCTCCTCCATGTCTTGATCCGGCCTCATGGGACCCAGCCTTGTATTTGAGCTTATTGAGCTCATTTGTTACCTGAGGAAATGTAAATGCAATCTTTGGTGAGGTGGCTGGTGAAACAGCAGAAGGTTTGGGATTTAATTGGTGTAAAACAGCACCAGTTGGCAGCACCAATCTGCCCAACAAACCTTTTTGTTTTCTTCTTCTACATCAGCTAAGTTCCTGCGGAGGAGTTCTGCCTCATCCTCCACCAGCTGCAGCTGCTGCCTTAGTTCAGACAAAGCCTCGCCTTGCTCCCTGCTCTGCTGGCCACCGCCGCCAGTGCCATTTCCTCCTGCTGCTGCCAGACTGAAAAATACAGGTAAATATAAGTTTAGGTGTGCTGGCTTTATTTAAAAAAAAAAATAAAAAAATCAAAAGGACAAAGTTTCAAATATCAAATAAAATTCTTCACTTTTCAAATTCCCATGGCATTTTTAACATCTAAAGTGTTGATTGAAATGAGGGTACCTGTCCTCTCTCATGTCATCCAGTTCAGCCTTCAGTCCTCTGTTCTCCACCTCCAGCTCCACAATCTTCCTCCCCAGGATGTTTGCCTCTTCCTCCACCAGGCGTAAGCGGAGCTTCAGTTCAGACTCCCGGGTGGTGGGAGGCCCCCCGGCCTCGCCTTTGGGCAGCGGGCTGTCCACGTCCCCGTAGAAGGAGCGGTACTTCTGCAGCTCCTGCTCCAGACGATCCTTCTCTTTGTCGATCTTCGCCATCTTTTTTCTCATTAAGACGGCTTCCTCCTTGATGAAGGCTAGCTGGCACCTCAGGTCCTCATTTTCTTCCTGCACCAAGGTAATGTTGCTTTTTACTTGCTCTGGCTTCTATGACTTCTTTTTGTCTTAAGCACCTATAATTTTCATTACAGTAAAGTCAATGTGATGTTATGGGATTATTTTCTGCAGCAGAGACGGGGAGTTTTCAGAAAGATGGATGGAAAAAGGCATAAGAAAGTGTTACAGGTTCACTTTCCAGGCGGACAACCCCAAACACTTGGTGATTCTAGAAAAAGTTGACTCAGGGTCAAAATACAAATGCACAGCACACTTGATTTTATTTGGAAAAAGCTTTTAAAAATAATACTTCCTTCTTCTTGTTGCGGAACAATTACACCATGCTGTTTTGTTGGTCACGTTAAATGTGAATACAACAGATTCAGTGGAACAAAATGTGAAACACCTTATATGGGATTACTAATTGTCTGGGAATTGTGCAATTTAGACCTTACTATAAAATATCCATGGAGGTTTAGTACTCAGTGGTTGAGTAAACACAAGACATGACTCACCTCAGCGGGCGTCTGCGGCATCTTTTTCTCAGTTCTCTGTGCGTCCTTACTTCCTTTTCTTTTCAGGGAGAGCTACACAGAAGCAATGGCAATTATATCATATTGTTTTCAAACTGAAAGTGGTGATTTAATCCAGATTTTTACAATACCAAGTTTATTTACAGAAAAAAAAACTCTCCCTAATTAATACCTCCTATCGCTAGGCAAAATTTTACAATATAAATCAGGCTGCTCAGATTTTATTTTCGGTTTCTGAAGCACACAATCAAAAACATCCCCAAGAACAATTTACGGGGTCAAAAAATGTGTTCTGTTACAATTAAGTGAGAGGAGTTCTTCTGGAAAAGAAAAATGCACAAACAAGCAGGCGATGCTACTTAAGTTTGACGTATTTTATGCATTTTTGGTTTTGTGCTTTACTGAAAATCCTTGAAAACATAATTCAGTCCCATAAACCAGTGAAAGGTTGTGTTTCACCCTTAAAAAGAACTTAAACACGCATATAGATTTTCGCCTTTGTCCAACTTTATTAAACAAAATCCATGATTCGAGCGCACAGTGTGTGTAGTTCTCTCTTTACAGTACAAAATCACGGGTCATGAACTTTCAACTCCCATTATGCATTTTGTCGCTCTTCAGGAGGGATTATTTCCACAGAAATCTATGAAATAAGTTTTAAAAATTAAGTAGTTTTAGTTAGCCATAAATATGTACTATATATATTTGTAAATAGTACATATTCATAATTAAACCATTCATTCTAAATGAATGGTTCAACCAAATGCTAAATGAAATAAATCCTTGACCAATAAAATCAACATACCTATTCCTAACATAGTTTCAGGACTCTACAGTTGCTTATTACAGTATGAAACATTTCTTTCTAGCCACCTTCACTGCATCCTGCCTTGTCACTTTTGTGTATCATACTTGAAATTGCACCCTTTATCTGCTTTTTATTTATAAATTTTTTTTTACTGTTACACACTGTCTTTCCCCATTCCCACTCCGTTGCCATCCAAATCGATTTTGATCAAGTTTAATTTTCCTCCGCATCACCGACCGACCCGCTGAAGTAGAAAAACGAACAAACGCGTGGCCTTGACTTTCTTTCTCACCTCTTTGGCTTTCTCCAGCTCATTGTGCAGGGCCTGTTTGGTGACCTCCACTTCTATCAGCTGCTGCCTCAGCTTCTCGTTCTCCTCCTCCGTCCTTGTCCTCTTCTCCTCGACATTCTCCAGTTCGTGGTGCAGGCGCACTGACACATCCTTTGCCACCTGCAGGAAGAGGCCAAGAAGGACGAAAACACAGTGCCTTGTGAATGTATTCGTAAACGCCAGGCTAACGGTCGTTTATTTAAGTCCGGTGGTGTGTGACAGCAGGGAATCAATGAAACATGCAGGACACTGGGCCCTGATGACCACGGTCGATAGCGCTGGTTTAGGACTCTGCTTCGATACATCTGAGTCCAAAATGTTAATGTAGCCAGAAGTGACTCAACAAAGCTGCTTAATACAAAACATGTGATTCTTTGCAAGGTTTAATTTGTAACCAATTGTGAAAATCAGTCCGCAATCTTTACAATAGCACACTATTTTGTGTTGATCTGTCACATTAAACAGGTGTAACTTGGCAAAAAATATGAATAAACAGTATAAGTTTAAGGGCAAAAAGCTGTTTTTCATACATAAGGGCAGATTACAGGCACCACGGACTTACCTTCAGGTCTTGCTCCAGACTTCTGAGGAGCTCTCCATCCACTTGGCCACCGTCATTAAACCTCAGCCTCTTCCTCTCGGCCTTCTTCAGCCGGTATTGGAGGATGCGACAGTTTTTGTTGGCCCTCTCCAACTCTCTGCGCATGTCCTGCAGCTGACAGGCGTCCTCTTCATAGAAAGTGTCCCGCATCTCATCCATCTCTCCCCGCATCTCCTCAATCTCGGTCTAGAAAACAGCGAATTACATCCAGCAAATAAAAATGACAAGGCCCCCACATATAGAAAATAAGCCAGTGCTAGCGCGGTGATGCCCATGCAGCATGCATGCAAATACAACAGGTGTAGCTGATGCTGCGGCTCGTGTGTGTGTGCATCTTAACTATATGTACCTTTAAATCTTCATTTTCGTCCTCCAGCCTCTCGATTTCGTCTTGCAGCCTCTCGTCGGGCTGTGTAGCCGGCTGTGGAGCGGCGGGCTCGGGGGACAGCTCCGGCTCAGGCTCCGACGCTGGCGGAGATGCGGACTTCGCCTGCATCTTGGCTCCTTTCTTCCCCAGGCTTTTATTCAAGTGAAACTGTATCAGCTCGGACTGCAAGCATCCCTCTTTCCAGAAACCGGGTCCGCATCCCACAATGCTTTTAGAGCTCTTGTTATTGTTGCTGCTGCTGCTGCTGCCGCCTCCAGCTGAGGCGGACTCTGTGCCTCTCGGGGTTTTGCTCCTCAGTTTCGGGGACTTGGATGCGCACGGCTGGTCGGAGACAACGCGGCTCGAATCGGCTCTGGAGGGTGAGGAGGCGTCGCCGGCGGCGGCGGTAGGGCGGGCGGAGTCTTCTGTAGCCTGCGCCGCCGCGGGCCTGCTCGGTGTCGGGCTTTCAGCACCAGCAGACTGGACAGCGGCCGCGCCTCTGCTGGGAGGAGCGCTTCCGGCCTGCCGCTCCCTGCCTGTGGAAACGGGAGAGTGACCTCGACTACCTCTGCCTCCTCCCCCTCCTGCTCCACCTGCTGCCGCTTGCTTTGGTGTGACGGGCTTAGCCGAGCCGCTGCCCTTCTGCGCAGTTTTAGATCCAGTTTCCTTGACGCCGGCCGGAGACGACGAACGCGCCTGCTTCCGGCTGCTATTGTCTGGCTGCCGAAAGGAGTCGGCAGAGGATGGGTTCATCATGGTGTCAGAGGATCAGTTCATTCTCAGGAGGACCCACCCTCTCCATCTGTGTCCAGATTAATGAGAATCTGTAGAGATCGCTCTACAGGTCCACCAATATCTCCCAAGTTTCTTTGTCTTGCCCTGTGGAAAACAATGAATTAGGGAAAGAAGAAGAAGAAGAAGAACAATGGTTCCCCATGAACCCAATCGAAGGTAATAAGGTTGGGCTCTTGTCAGTGGAAAGTTGCCAGCAAACGACGGAGGGGCGGGGGGATCAATGTGATCACCAATGATTATGCAGTCAGCCCTTTTGGGTCCCCGTTTGATTCCTGCCTTTTGTGTGAGATCAGCTGCGGCTCGGGTAATTAGACGTTTGCGTCAGATGCGCCCAATGAGCGGGCAGAGAGAGGGAGATGTAATGTCACTGACCTGAGGCGGCAGACAGCCAATTAAACCTCGCTGCCATTTCCCTGACACCAGAGCGCTGATGTCAGTGAAACGGCTCCGATCGGATTCGACGGCAAACAAAGCAGCTCGACGCTGGACAAGAAGCACCAACTCATCAGAGTGGAGCTGCTTCCTGTCAGCCATTATTTTATCCGCCACATCCTACATGCCGGATGACTCAGTAAGCCGACTGTGAATGGATGGAGGAGCAGATAAGCAGAAGTGGCCACTTGATGGGAAAACAAATATCTTTTTTTGTTTTTAGTCTATTTCATTGCGAACATGATTTATTTAGTTTTTTTGTGTGTGTGTGTGTGTGAGGGGGGGGGGGGGGGGGATTTGAAAGCTCTAATAATGAAGAGCTTCTGTTTCATCCATTGATTCAGCGCAGATCAACCGAGCGACATTACATGAGTCTGAATAAAGAAATAGCGCAACTCCGTTCCACATACTTGGAGAAGCAACAGCAAACCAGCCACGTTGCCGGCCTGACAGCAGCTACAGAAAACAATATGGACAACAGTCCAACGTTGTCCTTCATCCCGGTTACTGCTGCCTAATTCATGCAAAACCTGTGTGTTTTCTTCGATTTTCTTTTCTTTTTAAAAACAAAAACAAAACAAACAAAACCTTTAATTCTGAAAATAGTCATCCGGGAATCAATTTCTTACCTTTTCTGTTCCGCTTTATCGAATCTCGGGCAGGTAGTGGCGATGGAGAGGAGAGAGGAGATGCTGACTGGAGCGCCTCCCGAGCTCCAGCCAACCTGGTTCAATATTCATGACATTACATCATCACTGGGAGGGCCGCGGCCGGGGATGGAGGCGCAGGCGGCCGGCTGCTCTCATTGGAAGGAGAGACGGGACATTACGGGTCCTGCTGTCCTCCGTGTCTGTCCCATCCTGATTGGACGCGAGCGTTCGCTGCTCCGAACCGGCGGACTGTTACTGTGAGATGCGCACTGACGTTGAACACATGGAGTTCTGACATTTTCCCAACTGCAGGACGTTTAGCTTAATGAGGCTCTGGGTGGAAGCTGGAGAGGGGGAAGGCCAGAATATTTACAAAAATAAAGAAATAAAAGTACTGAGCACGTTGAGAAAATACATCTGTCTTGTGTAGTTGATTAGTCATAATTCTGGGAAATGATTTCCGAACCACTGCAATTACAGCTGCAGGTGACGTCACTAAAGACTTTCCAAACAGTTGTATTTATACTGAGATTGCGCACAACTGGTGTCTAATAATTAGTAATTAGGTCATTTCTGACTATATTTGGCTTCACTGGGTAATATTTAGGGGTATCAAAGTAAAGGGGGTTGAATGCATAGCCACGTTTTAAATTTCAATTGTGAGTGATTTAGAAACACACGGATCGTTTTCCTTACTCTTTATATTTCACTTCCAGATGAAATTCCCTCCAAAACACACCGAGTCTATGGTTGCAATGTGAAAAACGTGCAAACATTTCAGGTAGCATAAATACTTTTGCAAACCACCGGTCAACCTTACGTTTCCTCTTGGAATCTCAGAGTGCACAAAATGACTCCGTGTCAAAGAGTCAACAAAGAAATAAAGCCTTGTTTAGTGTTGCTACACGCAGCAAATGTCACAAAAACAGCTGTATTGCGTGTGGAAACAGACCAGAGTCCGTCACTTTTATTGATTGGTGTGTCCTGACTGTCTGAGTCGGGATAATCGCAACAGTACAGAACAGTAAGAGTTTGCCACATTACTCATGGTTGATAGGTAGGCCTACTACTCTTGGTTGCTGGCTTGTTGTTGAACGCACGATTCACTGCTTCGTGTGTGTGAGTGAAACAAAGTCTGCAGCTGGGATTTGCTCTGCCCCGAATGTTTTACAGCTTGGATTTTAACTCCTGTCAAGGCTTCAGTGAGGCCACACCACTTGGCCCCGTACTGACGTGTAGTCCATTTAGCTTCTGTCTCTGCAGATTGTGGAAACACTCTGTCCTGATCTGTGAAAAAGTCAGGCTGCTCTCTTTCTCTCTTGTAATCTCAGTTTAATTAGCAGGGGGTTGGGGGGGGGGGAATGTTGCAGGACCAATAAGCAAGATCTTGGGTAAGGATGAAGATCCGTTTTCTTTGAATAGGACGACAGATGCTCGGGGTCTTGCTCTCCCTTTTCACTGCCATGCACATTGGCCACATCCCCCACATTTAAACCGCGGCCATTCAATCATTTTCAGGGACAGATGTCTGCATCACGGAGGCCTTTGTCTACTAGCCTGCCCTATACGTAGCATAATCAGAGATGATCATGTTGACTCATGGCATGAGAATGGATTCATGAACAGTGTTTGTTTTAGCCTGACTGCTGTTTAGCAGGTGAGAAACTACAACAGTGAGAAATGGTGTCTTTGCAGAGATCTAATCTGATGCAGCTCAGTTCTCGACAGTTGTTCAACTTGCTCTGTGTTCACTGTTAACGTAGTAGGACCGACTCTGAGTGGATTTTTATTTTCAAGTAAACCGTATTCAGACAGTGTATCTGTCATTCCTTCCTCCCCATAATGCACTGTGTCTATTTGTGTAGAAAGGTTTGCTGTTCTTCCCCACATAACTTGCTTTCACACAATTGCCAAAAAGGGAAGTGAGTGAGACTTCTTAACTGATCAAGCAGATTTTTCTCACTTACTAAACTCAAATACTCTGTGTTACGGGGATATTTGGAAATGATATGATGTACACGATACAGCATATTTAAGAGCTTTAAGATGTCTTTGTTATTCAAAACCATCTCAGGAGGAGTAGCATGGTAATATTTCTGAACAAAAGCTAAATTCAAACTTGAAATGTATTTTAAGAAAATAAATACCAAACTGGCAGCACACAGTATTGCCAGTGTATTTTGGTGTTTTCTTTTTTTTTCTTTCAAAGCAGGATAATGTCAGAAAAATCTAAATGTGTTTTCCCACGCATAGCCCTATTTTAGCTCATTGCTAATTCAGCATCTTTTAGCTCAACATTTATCTAAGGATTTTTAACTTTTGAAATTCCTTGCAGGGGCTTTCAAATATCAGGTTCAGCCGGTGTAGAAACCCCACACAGTAAGATGTTAATTATTACATCATGTGTTGCTTAATGAGCTTGAGCTTCATCTCATTAAGATGGTATTTAGTGTTAATCCCGGTCTTGAATGACAACAAAATTAGCTGTGGAATTGTTCACACACTGCATTAACTAAGAGGACTAACATAAACCCAGTAAATAAATATAAGACAGAGAGCGCACACCATTCAGCAGAAGTCAGAACGAGTCCATCAGTGCTGATCCGATGAAAATCATTTGGAGTATTTGACTGTATCGGCCCAGATCTCTGCCACAAGCTGTGCGTATAGGTCAACAAAGACCGGAGACAAACGTGTTTCATTTCATCCTGGAGAAACGGAGCGCAACATGCGAGGTCAACCCTTCAAAGCAGCTAAAAGGAGGGACAAGATTTCACTAGGCAAATATTTCAAGATAAATGGTTTTTTTGTGACGCCTTTAAAAACAAAACCACAAGTAGTGAGCCTCATTTCATCAACAGCTCGTCAACCACATTTAGACCGCACGAGGACTTTAGCGTTCACTTTTCAACCACATGAAAGAAACAGACGTGTTGAGATTTCTCTTTTTAATCACATGCACATGTTTTTAGTCAGATACATCAAACAGCTTTGCTTGGGCTGATCACGTTGGGTTTTTTTTTCTATTCTGCATATTCCAATTTTGAGGCAGGAACAACGGTGGGATTACCGTGTTTATGAAGCTGATGGGTTCATACAACAAAAAGAAGCTGCATTATAAGCTTAGGTCTGATTCACTCTGAAAGGCTTACACTTAGCATTGAAAACATCCGCTTCCTCTGGGAAAGTATACTTCATTTATCTGCATGCAAAAGCTACATTCATACTTACTTAAGCATATTAGTTATGATCAGAAATAGTGTTTTTAGGTTTTAAAATGTCTTTTTATTTTATTTTTATTTTTTGCACAAAAACAGGTTGTGGGAAAAGAGACACGACTGTAGTCCAAAAAAAAAAAAAATGCTGCTGCTGAAACAGTGGAACTGAATCAACAAGTTGTAAAATCTGAACTAAAACGCAAACACCATCCATAAAATAGCCCTGCAATCACAGGCCTCCCACTCTGAAACTCTATGGGGGTGCAGGGCAAACATGCATGGAGAACAACAAGTTTCACAATCTAATACCTCCTCTGACTGCTCCAACCGCACACCCACCCACCAAACCACACACACACACGAACCCTTTTTAATAGTTTATTGCACTGGTGTGCTTTCCCATGTAGATCCCAACTGATGTAGGGAGAAAAGGTTTGTAGGAGAGAGGCGATGAGGGGTTGGGTAGGGAGGGTTTCTTTCTGCCTGTGAGGTGGGGGCAGGCGCACAGCTGCTGTGTGAAGTAACCATGGAAACCTTTGTCTAAATTCATCGAAATGGGAGGGGCATTTGGAAGAGACTAAACAAAAAAATAAAAGAAAGAAAGAAAGAAAGAAAGAAGACACAAAAGAGTTTTTCACTTCTTTCACGGTGCCATGCATGTTTTTATGCGATCGTGTTTAATTCCCACCTCTTCAGACCACTATCAGACACCTGGGTGTTATTTGACAACAAACCTCAGAAATAACAAGTCGTCTAAATTTGGGACTGGCACAAGAGCAAGTCAATAAACTTAATTTGAAACACATGGCTTTTTTCAGCTCATTTGTACAAATAACACAGTGCCAGCAGGGACTGTAGCGCAAAATGGGACTCGTTATTTATTTAGTATAAGTTTTATAGGCGCAACCATGTTTGCATACATTTTGGCCCCGCTTAGTTTGTTATATACATAAGAAAAGGGTAAAAAAAAAAACATAAACATTATCAATTGAGATTTTATTACTAATTGAAGGATGTGGTGTATATGCTTTCCACATTTAGTCTAAGAATCAGGGGACAGATAACAATTAAAATCCAATTAGAAATGCTGGAGTCTTCTCTGTATAACGTAGTGATAAGCTTAATTGCACTTCAGCAATTTTTATCGTATTAAATATTTTACAAAGTATTCCACAGCCTGTTTTAGAGAGCATGTTGATTCAATGTTTGTCTGCGGTGTTATAAAAATTCTTATGATAAAATTGTTAATTGCCGTGAATTATTTTAAAGGTTGACAATGCGTAGTATTTCCTGTAATAAAAAGATAAAGATCCACTTACGTTTAACAAACACTATCAAATGACCAGCGCACCTTTCTCAATGAATCAAGGAATGGTTTTATTTCTAAAGGCAGGAAGTCAAAGTCTGTTCACAACTTTCAGTTGTAAAGGGTTTGGATGTTTTGAAGATAGATTGTGTGAATTATTATATGTATTTTTCTAACCTGTAATATCAGCTTGTGACCCAAGTACCATAGTATTTGACAGTTTGAGAAACATTTTCTTCCATCATTAAGACTAGAGAACCAATGTTTCATCATATCATTCACAGATATTGCACTAAACTAATATAATTTTTTTTTTTTAAATGAAAAAGTCCAATCCGCTATTACAATAAATGATTTAAACACGGGGATTCAGCGTCTTGTTTATGAAATTTCAGCTTGCGATAGTTGTGTTGCTACAGTGCCCTCTAGTGTTCGTGAAAATGTATTGCGCTTCACAAGATCTAGACAGGTAAATAAGTTGTACAGTTGTATGTTGTTTATTTTAATTAAATTTAAAGAAAGTTCAAAGATATGATTCAAAAAGAAAAGCAAAAAATAAAAATAAACATTAGCCATGTGGACGGATAAATGTCCACTCTTAAATGAGCGGAGTACAAAATATCACAATGAAATATGTACATCACAAAAATTAGACAAATACACAGACGATCACGCTCAACTAGATGGAAACAGGTATTTACATAAGATTAAATATTTGATAATAAATAATAATAAATGCATTGATGATTGTTGATATAGAGCTGATGTACACTGTATCTGGCAGGCAATGTAAAGTTGTTGTTTTTTTCTTTTCCTTAAAGTAAAATAACCTACCTGTCACCAGCTCTAGTTTTAAATAGAAGACAGACTTGGACTGAAAAGAGGGAAAGGGCTGCCCGCCTCTCTCAATCCGAGTCTTTTGTAGATAAATTTACATTCAACTTAGCTCAGGGCATGAAAGGAAGCCTGAGCGTTTGGCTGCAAACAGAAGAGAAGCTCAAAGGTATTTTATTAGAAGAGAAGCAGTGCTAAAAGGTAGTCACAGAGACCCAAAATCCGTGTAAACGCAAAAGCGAACCCAGAACCGCGCCGCCGCCTTCCTTCCCGGTTCCAAGACAAAACCGCGAGATGAGGAAAATTTATAATATAAAAAAAAATGACAGGAAAACATGTCAAACGACAAAAATCCACCCGTTTTTCTGTCAAAAGGGGGGGGAAACAGAGAATCTCATCAGAGAACATTGGTAACATTTCATCACATGACAAACAAGTATGGATATACAAAAATCAGTTCTAGTCATATACAGACAAAGCAGACGATCATTATCCCGCCTGGTGAGCAAAGACGGAACATCATCCCACTCTCATTTCTTTTTTTGTTTCTATGTACATTTTTACTCTTTGCTGTGTGTAAATAGATGGCATCCTCAAAGTTAGATTCCCTACATGAAAGTGAACAGTGATTAAAAAAAACAAAACACATCTAAACAAATAAATCTAAAGATGTCTCATTTTCAACGAGCTTGGAAAAGGAGGACAAAACAACATTGTTGTCATTTTTATAGCTAAAAAGACGACGAACAAACAAACTCTAAGTTCAAGTAGAAACTGAAACGTTTGTGCGTGTGTTGCCATCTGTATTCCTGTCTCATTACAGTGTTTGCTATTTACAGCCTCAGACTTCCTCTGACGGAGCTGCTGCGGCACCGCCGAGATGGATCCGTGAGACGTTTCCTTCTCATTCTCTATGTCGGGGAAACTTAATGCTCCATTTCGTACCAGATCTAAACCACGATAAAAAAAGACAGAATAATACCATATATCCAAACCCCCCCTCAATGATATTTTTGGGTTATTAGTGGCCATCTCGCGTCTGACCTTTGACCCCTACTGTTAAACAGATCAATTCCCTCCCACAGATGATCTCATTTTTTAAAAATTTTTATCAAGAACAACTCAGGTCGACATGACTTAAAGAAATAAACCTTACCCGAACACGTCCGTCTAAATCTTCCTCAAATTAAGTGTTTCATGTTTCGAGTAGAGACCCCAGCCCACCTTTTGCCTCACCTCCCCCGTCTAATCTCTTTTAGCACGTCCTTTCCTCTTTCTCCTGCCAGAGTTCTCCTGGGGCTTCTCCTCTTTGCTCCCCATCAGCGGCGCTCCGTTGGCGGCTCGGCTCAGGCCGTTCAGGTTGCCGTTGGGGACGGCCTTGCCCGCCTTCAAAGAGGAGGTGGCGTCGCGGCGTGCGGGCTGCTGGCGGCGGTATGTCTGGTAGTAGAAGTTGCCGAACAGGACGATGAAGGTGATGGCGTAGCAGATGAGGGAGTAGTGCATCCAGTGGGGGAAGTCGCAGTTGACGTACAGCGACAGGGCGGTGTGGCCGATGGTGACGTGGAACTGGACCTGAGGCGTTTGTTTAAAAAAATCCATTACTCTAAAAAAGATCAAATAAAATCCAACCTACATGTTCTTTCCCCAAAAGGCCTTTGTTTCTTACCATCTGAATGATGGTCAAGTACTTTTTCCACCACAGGTACTTTTGGATCTTCGGTCCACAGGAGGCCAAGCCGTAATACAGATACATCAAGACGTGGATCAGTGCATTCATGTGTGCACCAAAGAATGCTGCAGGGACATAAGCAAAGTAAAGTCAGGGTATCTATAAACACTTCTTGTTCTTTTCCATTAAAGCAACAAAGAGTTTTAGTACAACTTCAGCAAAAGGCCCCTTTGGAGCAGAGTTCATTTAGACAGCATATTTTATTTGAAACTGAGTCGAAGTATTTTAATTGGAATTTGATTTCATTTTGATCACAATTAGCCATTTCTTATCATTTTAGTTTTAGCCTCGTTCTAGTCAACTAATTTCTTAAGGCCTCATATCTCTATGGAAGTATTTTTTATATCTGATGACATGTATAACAAAGGATGGAATTGAATTAAAGTTAAGCTTCACTCTAAAGCAAATAGATTTTGTTTTATCTTTTGAAACATTTTTAGATTAAGTCTGGCTATTTTCCCCCCAACTTTTCCACCTGATATGACTGAATTTAGTCTCTCTTCAGTATTTTTGTTGGGTGGGGGTTAGGGTTAGGGTTGAAAAGAAGTTATATTAGTAACGTGGGATGTTGTTTTACAGTAATCTACTCAATTAGATCTACAAGCTTTTATTTTGGAGAATATCTTCAAGCTTCATTTTCAAAACTCAACATAATCCCCTTTTCATGTCTGGTTTAGTTTCATGATTAATGTAATATCCTGTTGCTGTAAACAAAAGCCACAAAATGTTGAGGCTTTTGTTTTGAAGAGCAATCTTGAATTCATTTTGAAAAATCAACAAGATTTTTTTTTCTAGATTAGTTTAGTTCCATTAGTAATGTTTAACCTATGTGTCGCAATCATAAACTCTACAAAAACTGTTATTTTGAAGAGTGACCATCATTTTGAAAGGCCAACATACTGAATTTTTCACAATTTGTTGAGCTCCGTTTGCAACTCCACGTCTTTCTCCGCAGCGATCTACTAAGTCAAATGCTGACGCTTTAAGTTTGAAGAAGCTTTTTAGTCATTATTTTTAAAAGCTCGACATAATCATTACTTATGAATTGTTTAAAAACTGCAAAGACTCGTGACGTTGTGAGCAACTCACACTGTCCTCCGGCCACCCACTTGATGCCGATCCACCAGAGCGTGAACATGGTGCAGTGGTGGTAGACGTGCAGGAAGGTGACCTGGTTGAACTTTTTCCTCAGAATGAAAAACACTGTGTCCAGGTACTCAATGCCTTTGGAGATGAAATACCACCAGAGAGCTCCTGCCACCTGTCTCCCACAGCAACACATGGCGAATCAGGGAGGTGAAGGTAAAAACGCTTGAACACAAACAGAGCTAAAGCGATAACAAATGCAGGCTGTATTCAGAGATCCCGACTTTAATAAAACTGGAAGCCAAACGTGTGTGAGGGAAACGTGTTTCTGTTTCCCTCTCATCTTTGACATCCTAACCTCGCCGTAAACATGAGAACAATGTGCTCACGGGTTCTGTGTCAAGCTTGTATCTATGTCATGGAGCAACAGAGAGTGAGGTGAAACAGAACACCAACTCCTCCGTCGGCTCACGCGCTCTTCCGCAGTCCAGCTGAACGGACGCTAATCAGGTTTCCAACGCCAGAAAGTGAAGTGACAATGAAAGGCCATCCTAATCACTTTTGGTACATTAGAACTTGGTATGCAGCAAATGTCAAAACATGTGCAAAAACTAGTCCTAGATACCTTTTAGAAACTTTGTCAAGCTTGAAAGTAAGTTATTCAACAGTTGGAATGAATTCTGAGAGACTAAATGTACTCTGTATTCAAAACTGTTTGACCTTTTGTGGCAGCTTAAAACTTCAGTGCATGCAGTTATATTCTAAGGTGGGAGAATATAAGATATGTATATTTTTTAGAAATAAAAAAATTTCAGAAGTGTTGTATGCATTTGTATTTGGCCTAGCTGAGTCGACACATCTTGCCCAACGTACAAAATGCTATTACAGACGGAAAACTGACGGGGCACAACATCTCGACAATGAAGTGGAGTAAATTCTGAGAAATCCTGGAAGGAAAACTTGAAACATATTCATGTTGTGAGGATGACCCTGTCAAACCCCTGACCTAAACCCCAGTAGGGGAAAGAGGGGGAATTTGATGCTCTGTCTGGACTCAAGATGTTTTGCGAAGAAAAATGGGCTAATTCCTCTGGATCTTTAAAGATGCTATAGACATACCACTAAAGACTTAGCAAGTCTTGCCAATAGACACAACTTTTTTATTTGCAAAACCATTCTGAAAACCAATGATCCATTTTCTTCCATTTTACTCTATATTATATGTGTGTGCGTGTGTGGGGGTATGCATGTGTGTGTGTGTATGACAATAAATCTTAATAAAAACTCTGAGGATTGTAGTAGAAGTGTAACAACATGTAGAAAAGAGGTGGGAATACATAAGAAGGATACAGTATTTTGCAAGATAGTGTGCATGTGGTTGGGTTTTTTTATTATGTTTTTCAGCTTTCAAGACTCCACAACACTCACCCTAACTTCATTCGGATCGTCTGAGTAGTCCACAGGTTGACATATGTAACTGTACTGTGCTGCCCGAGCTGCCATAAAGAGCTGAAAGAACAAAGAGAGCAAAAGGCTCATCATCGCTGCGCAATACCAATTTTTGGCTAAATCTGTTTCAACAAAAATGGGTAGCATGTACCTCTTTAAAGATGAAGAAGTTGAGGAAGACCATGCTGAAGTTGTAAACAATGAGCGTCTTGCGGAGCTGGAAGGACTCTCTGTTCTTCATGTATTTGGGGCCCAGCCAGAGGAAGAGCAGATAGGAGCTGCTGATAGCCAGCGTGGGGAGCGGGTTGTCCATCAGAGGCCATTTCTCCACTCGCTTATCTGCAGGACACACATTCCCGCTTACACATAAAGCATGCTAAATGCTAAATGTTCACATTATAGGACCTGCTGTCAGAAAGCTTCAGGAGGTTTCTTTTTTTTTTCCCCTCCCCATCTTTCTTACAGTAACATAAGATTTTATTTCAGTGCCATCACCAGCTGATTTCCTCCAAGCATGAACCAAGTCTGAAAGCTGAAGCTTTAGACGTTGTCCTTTAGAAAATAACAGTGACGTGTGTCACAGACTCATTTTACACGGTCATTTTTAGCAGCACAAGACGATATTTGAGAAGTCCGCCATAAAGTTTCTTGAGCATCACATCTTCAACAAGTCAGCCATTGTATTGTTCTTTCTATAATAAATAATTACAATATTGAGGATAAGTTCAGTAGTAAAACCATACCAGTCTGCGTCGTATTTGCTTTTGTATGAAAACTTAGCAGCAGCTATGATATTTTTACCAGATACCAAAATGTCTCCCAATAAATTTAACTGACCTCTTTTGTAAATTTAAACACAAACATTGAGACACATTGATAGCCAGGTTACTGAATGGGTCAGTTCTGCCATCTCTTCACCCGATTTTATTTATTTTTTTCCCATTTAAATAACTTTTCCCTGCAGCCTGCCTCTTGTGTTCACTTTAAAATATATCTGCTTCAAAGAATCAACCTAAAAATAATTAATGATTTCCTCCTGTATTTTAACTAAACACTATCTAATTTGTGATTGTAAGCATCACATTAAGTTTACTTTGTTCATATTATATTTTGTAAATATCCCACACAGCAAAAAAAAAAAACGTTTCTAATTTACGGAATACGGTAAAATTCTGGCAACCACAGTTGCAGGTATTTTACCGTAAATTAGAAACGGTTTTTATTTGCGGTGCAGATTTCAACAATGACTTTCCAAGGCCAACGGGTTTTGGGGGTTTCAGAATATATCCACTTAAACCCAATCGTATTCATACACCTGACAAAGCCCCAGCATTAACTTAATTTTTTTCCAAAAACCTTTCAGTGGATTCTATGTGACTCTTTTGGGTCAATCAAATCAAACCTACACACCTGCACATTCACAAAACAAAATCTCTCTATCATGGATCCCACCCTCGGAGCCAGCAACATGCTGCTCAGTATTACCTGCAATAGTCAGGGTCCATTTGTAGAACTCTATGGTGTCGTTTATTAAATGCTTGACAATCTCCATGGTAACGACCTGCAATCAAAGAGACGGGTAAGAAAGAAAAAAAATTAGCTTAGCTCATAATCTGCTGAGTCTGAAGAGCAGTCGTTGCCAATGTCGCGCTGAATCTAATCGTTTTGTTCCTTCTGTTTTCCATTTGCGTTGTTCTGAAATAGTAACCCGTTAATAGGTGTCCGATAGTCAAAGCCCGTGGCGATCAGGTGGTCTTTTTAATAAGGCTGTTGTCCCACGAGGCTCTGATTGATGACCCACAGACTTCACTGCGCACACGGGAACCCCGGTCTGCAGAGCGCATGTGTCAGCGCATCTCTGGCCTAAACACGACCACCAGCGGGAGGAGAGAAAGGGTTTGGGGTGGAGGTGGGGGGTTTGGAGGGTGGTTGTGTCAGGCTCCAGTAAAACAGATCATATCCCGACAAGTCAAACTGGAAAAAAAAAAAAAAAACACTGCGTAGCACACACAAGGGGCTTCTTCTTTTTTTTTTTGGTTCACCAAAAAAAAAAAAAAAAAAAAAGAATCAACCCCCTCTTCCTCCTCCTCCTCTCCCGAGCGGATCAAGCGCTACTGCAGCATCTGCCATCCACCATGCGCTCTACCGATAAACTAAGCACAGGATCCTCATCACCATCTGAATAAACGGGTGGCAAAGTAATATTATATGTTTGGCTCATATATATTGAAGGAGCTTTATTGTATGTCTTAGAATTTACATTCAGCGGGAGGCAGCGCGGCCTTAAAACTGCAATACAGGAGCAGGCCTGCTTCCAATCTGATTCCCTTACATTTCATCCCAGAGTGACCAAAAGCTTAAACTTCCGAATCAAAACAAACGGTCTATATATAGTTTTTTTTTTTTAATTATTATTATTATTATTTCACTATTTTGCCTATGTGTGTGAAGCACGCATTAAAACACAATAACAGTCGGTCTCGCCTTCTGTTGCCCTGCGCCTGTAGGGATGCTCTTTACCTTACCGCTCGGCTGCTTTCTGAAATCCCTCTGATATTACAGTCAGCGCAAGGTCACGCAGATGCAGCTGGAAACGCTACTGTTTGCCGATCCCGCTCAGCGCAAACTATTGAATCTGCACCCAGAGTGAAATGGACGGGGCCGCTGGTCCAACAGCGAATTTCTCCTCAAGGTACCATCCTATCCTCCAATGCGAGGCTGCTCCTACGAATTGCACCCCAGACCCGTGGAAGGGGAGGGAAAGTCACACGCCATCCTATCTTACACTTCCGGTTTATTTTTCAAAAGAAGGCACAGGTGTTTGTTGGAAATAATAAAAAATAGAGGCGCCTAAAGCTGCTTGTTAGGTGGTTAAGACACAGAGCCTTTTTATGATGAAATCTGAAACTCTCTGAATCCATTTTATTATACTATCACTGTGTCTTAGTGTATGTAACACTGGGTTGTTTCTTGTGTTACGGTTTTTAGGCGACTTATTCATATTTGAAGGACTTAGAGAAAGATCCTTGAGAAGTATTGTCAAGAAAGATGAAGTGTCACGCATCAGGGTTGTGCACTTGGATCCTTTTCAGTTTTTATTGCAGATTTTAAGTCTGAGGGATGCCGTCTGCACCCATAGTGCGACTTTAATACCCATACCATGTTGGTATTCAGTTTCATGTTAATACATGAGGTGATTTAAAGTGTTTTATAGAGAGAACAAGGAAGCAGAGATGAATAACCAGATGATACATCAAAAAGACAGACTAGGCATCCAAAGAGAGTACTTTACTCACAGTTTAGCATCTCTTCATTAGCTAGGGGTCATTTGTTTACTTGATTGTAAGATCTTGTTGATGACTAACAGTTTACACCAATGTATACCTCTCTGATCTCCTAACACCATAAGTCCCAAATTCCTCATCCAAAGCCATGTTGGTTGTGCTATGCTCTCATCTGACAACCGAAGAGGTTTGACATTTTTTGACCTTGCAGAATTTATCTGCAGCAATCTCCCAAGGGAGATAAACTTGCTAATACATTTTTTTTCCTTTTAAATAATTTTTAAATGCATATTTTACTTACTATCAGATGTTTGTTTTTTTCCTGCGCTACCAAACCGTTTTTGGGTTTTTCTTTAGTTTAATTTAGTCTTTTAAGTCAACAGTTTGTAAACACTTGTGAATCTGTTTCGTTACTTGATTTAATCTCCTTCAACTCTGTAGGAAAAAGATCATTTTTACAACCATATGTAAAAAACATTGGAAATCCAACTCTTTTTCTTAAGTAGAAAGAATTTTTATTTAATTTATTTTGATCTGCCTGTATCTTATATTATGTAATAATAATAATTGTGATATTTAGTTAAGGGTTTCATCGTTCAGGACAATGCTTTTGTCAATTTAGGGGCCAGATTTTAGTATTAAAAATGTTTGTGTGTGTGGGTGGGGTTGGGCGTGCGTGTGTATCACTAGTGACCTTTTTTATTTTTATTTTTTTATTATTATTTGAAGGTCGTTAGATGAATTTCCGGTGCGGTTCGTGTTGTCCTTGAGTGACTTGACACCGCGCGCCTCTTTTCTTCCACTCGTGCGGGGCTGAGTGAGGGAGAGGGAGTGAAGATGCTATGCGCATGCGCACAAAGGGAGGCGGATGCAGCAGCAAAGCATCAGCTGCATCACGTCAGCCGGACGGCGCAGACAGGAAGGAGCAGTGGGGCAGTTGTCCGTGGGTTCACCACAGTAAAAGTATCGCGACGTCATTTTACTGGGATGAACATCATTCAGAGCTGTAGCCGCATCACGCGTGGTTGATATTCGTCTAGTTTTGAATCCAAATGATATTTCTGGGCTTGACATTTCAATGAAACGTTGATTAAAGAGGCCAGCGACGTTTTATTTTGGCACTGCTGAGTAGAATGCCGCATGCTACTCGGTGACTCTTGACACTTAGTTAATCGGCTCCTGCACCGGCTCTTGCCCCAGCCATTCTTTATCCCTTTATCTGTTTTCTGGCTGTGAATCAGCAGAGGATTTTTGCGCAGCTTTTACACGGCCCAGACATGACAGGAACCACGGTGATGGATCCTCTGGGCTTGTCTCATTGCCTGTCGTGAGCTCATCCACAGCTTTTCAGGCCCGGTCCCAACATCCCGGATCTATTTCCTTATATGATGATAATGATGGTCCGATAAGGTGTAGTTTTGGATTTTCTTTTTTTTTTTTTTTTTTTTTTTCCAACAGTGAGGAGAACACGATCCCTGGTATGATGAAGATTTGGAGCACCGAGCATATTTTCAGGTTGGTATCGCTGAGATTTGCTGTTTGGAGCTTTATTAAAGCAGGTTGAATCTGTATGTCATTGTAGTTCTGCGATGGTGAAATATGTAGCTTCATAATTATTGTTTTTCAGTCAATAAGTCCTTGTTTGACCAATGGGCAGAGGCGGTTTTTGCATTAATGATGCCCTGGGCAAGCCTCTCCTTCTGAACCAAAAAAGGGAATCCATATTGGCAACAAAACAAAGTAGCAACAACAAAATAACCCTACTTTTATAAATACATTGCAGACCAGGAAACCCCTGGCAGAGCTGGAGTTTTCCAGATGATGTGACCCAGTCATCCAGTTGTTACAATTCGACTCTGCATGGGCCAAAGTGTACAGGCAATTTGTAAAACTTGCTCAAATCCCTACACTCATCTAAATTGTTCCTGATTTTAACACAACAGCTTTTAAGACACAATGTTCACTTGCTGACTAATGGGATAGCCACGGGAGGCGATGTCGCTACCCCTCCATTCATTTCCTATGGAACCTGAGTGATGAGGCGACAATTTGCCCACCTCCTGTCAAGTGGCGGACAAAATTTGTGCGTGTGAAATTTCGAGCTCGTACATATAGAGGTGCACAGGTGGGCAAGCGACGCGACACAAGAAAGTTGAAAAATGTTAAACTTTTGACGGCGCCATCGCTATTGTGTCTCATGTGTTGGGATCACCCCAAATGGTGGAAAACTGTCACTTTTCACTGTCATTTGTCACTCTCTGAGGCTGTAACAGAGCCCGCCCACTAACATGTGTCATGACTAATGAACAATCATTTTTGTTAACGCCACCTCTCAATGGACGTAATGTTATCTCTGATCCCTTTTGAAAAAGCATAGCAAAGCTGCTGCAAATAACATGATCTGGATTTGAAGTATGTTGCACAAATCTTGCAAGCTCTTCCTTAGCATCCTGATTTGTTGTGGTGCATCCCGGACGAGCCCCCAAAGATGTTATAGCAGGGAAAAGGAAAATTTAGTTTGGTTTATTTTGGATATTTGATATTATAAAAAGGAGAAAATGGGCGTATACAGGGCAAGGCTGCCATCTTGGTAACATAAACATTACCCAAAGATGGACAAAAGCATCAGAGAATTGTGAATGTTATAGATGTACTTGCATCATTTTATGTAACACAGGTAGATTGAATTCTTTTTTTTCCCTTCAACACAGAGCAAATCCTATTTTGTCCCACAAAAGCACATATTTGATGTCTTCCATCTTCTTGCTTCTGAGTAATTATGCCCCGACTCGTGTGCAGTTACCCGTGGGAGACTGTGATCAAGGCTGCCATGAGGAAATACCCCAACCCCATGAACCCCAATGTGGTTGGCGTAGATGTGCTGGATCGCAGTCTGGACTCAGAGGGACGCCTTCACAGCCACAGACTCCTCAGCACAGAGTGGGGGCTACCGTCTATTGTACGAGCGGTCAGTCAAAACCACAGAGATGTTCAGAAACATATCTACATTTAGGTCATAAACAGGGAGTTAAGTCACAATCAACATTAGTCTTATCACTGTTCTTGAAGCATCTTCCCTCAAACTGGCTTGATTATTTATGTGTGTGTAGATACTGGGGACCAACCACACACAGACATACGTGAAGGAGCATTCTATAGTCGACCCAGAGGTGAAAAAGATGGAGTTGTGCTCAACAAATGTGAGTCAGTTCCAACATTTTTTTTCAGAAATATGTTCCCTTTGAACTTGAAAATCTGCCAATCTGAGTGGGCGCACTGTGGCATAGTTTGCACCTCTTTGTAATCATTATTTCTCCAGTATAAAAATGTATATACTGTAAATGTCGTAGTTGTAACACATTTTGAATAAATTGCATCCGCCAGATTACTCTCACCAACCTGATATCCGTAGATGAGAGGCTTGTTTACACACCACACCCAGAAAACCCAGAGGTGTAAGTGATCGTCTCTCCATTTTTCACTTAATTTCTTGAAGATTGTTGTCAGAGAGTGCATGTTACACAAAGTTTAGGAGGAAAATAAGATGCGACATCTTCCAAGATGTCACAGTGACCATGTTTGATCTTTCTGCACTGCTCCTCAGTACTGTACTGACACAGGAAGCCATCATCACGGTGAAGGGAGTCAGTCTGAGCAGCTACCTGGAGGGCCTGATGGTCAGGAGCATGTCTGCCAACGCCCGGAAGGTAAGACGAAAATAAATCCTTTTTATTTATAGTTTCTCTTTGAATGAAGGCCTTTAGTTAAATACTGCCTTGCAGAAGCATTCACACCCTTTGCATTGTTCATATTTTGTAATACTACAACCAAAAACTTTATGTTTGTTATTGGGATTTTATGTAATAGAGCAACAGAATGTGTCACATATTTGTAAAATTGAAAGACAAGAGTCTGGAGACACGGTTTACAAAACTCAAAAGCCTGATATTCATTTATTCAGGCTTTGAATATTCAGTCCTGCCACTGACTTAAAAATTGGATTTAGGTCTGTGACAGGAGGCTTTTTCCACAGTTCCCAACATCAGCTCGCAAGAATGTTGTGCATCAAGTTGTTTTGTTGAAAAGATTTGCTGGACAGATAAGTCAATCATCCTGCTCTTGAAGCAAAAATGTTCACAAAACAGTGATTATTTTGGAAGAAGAAAAACAAAGAACCCTTCTCCAATGAGGGTGGATGGATCATGATTTGGACATTTTTCATAACCAGATGCACACGGAGTATTTTTTTTTAATTTTTTATGCAGATGTTTATAAATGCCATAACATACTCCTGGCAAACGTGACGCCATTTATGAACAAACTGAAAATGACTCCTGCAGTTTTGAAACGATCTTAAGCATAATTTCCACAGAGAGATGTAAGATGAACATGGCTCTCACAGTTTTCCAGTTTTAATATCTTTTCATCACTAGACACTCAAAGACAGTGTGTGCAGGAGAGCTAAATGATCCTGCTGAGATAGGCGTCTGTTGCTTGATGAAAATGTCCACAAGAGAACTGGAAGATTTAACTTTAACTAAAAATGAGAATATTTAGAAAGGGTGATACTTGTCACTTCATTACATGAAACAATAAAGATGTGTTATCCTAACCCCTATGACTTTTGCGTACATATAAAGTCATGTTTTGGTTACTTTGCTTTTTGCAGCAACACTTTAGATGCCAGAGAAGGGAACATTAATATTCATAGCATTTCTTACAGTATTTTGTATGTTTGTGCTCATTGTCTTTTGTCGATCCTTAGGGCTGGGACGCTATTGAGTGGGTGATTCAGAACTCTGAAGGGGACAATGTACCACTCTGTGACATTTACTAACACTGGTAACTCTCCCTTCCTTTAGACATTTTCTACTGGATCCCCAAAAGAAAGCATAAAACATGTTCTGTTATTCGTACCGTAGGACTCCAGATCCACTGACGACTGCTTTCCTCAGCTGCTCCTCCAACCTGAAAGGGCATGTGGGGAGAGTCTCAACATCTTCCGGTCCTCTGCAGATGGTTCTTTCATGTGAAGGAAACTAAACCTTTGCCAAAGCAGAAACAGTTCTTGAAACTTTCTGGGACTGCGTTGCCAGGTTTGGCGGTTGTGACTCATTTCTAGCTCCTCATTTATAATCCAATAACGGTTAAACCACATGGCAACAAAACAGAGACTTTTGTCAACTAAAACAAACTTAGCAGACTTTGCTATCTTGAATGTCAATATTGTACTTATGAAGTGACACTTTAAGAAAAATCCTCGACATAGAAGACGGACGCAACAAGGAGGTACACACCACTGTTTTGTTTTTCTTAAACAAGGTACAGTGTATTGTTATTATGCAACTGTCTCAAAGGCTTTATTTGGACTAGTTTGATACTATATGAAAACTCCTACAGTGGGAAACGGGTTAAAATATGGAGACGTTACTGGTGCTTATTTTGTGTTACACTGGACAAAAATGTTATATTACGGATTGGGCATGATTTATATTTGTCGCATTAGTTTCAGTCCTGGACCGCCAATATTTTTCATGTGCAACATCAGCTTTATATGTCAGTCTTCAGCAACATTAAGCATTTCCTCGTATTAAAGTGTAGCCACGCCAGCGTCAGTGTTTTGGTTCTGATTAGCTTGGATCAAGTTGCGACCAGCGTCACTGGATAACATGAGGCAAGCTCACTAATAAGATGGTGGCCAGAGAACTCCATCTTTGTCTTATCTAATAGTATTCATTCAAAAGGAAACTACTTCTCCAAAATTGACACTCGACTGAATTTTGCAGCTGCTCGGACAATCCAATCGTTTTCCATACAAAATAAATATGATTAGATAAGACAAAGAAGGACCCATTTGGCCACAATGACAAAAAGTAGCCAAGATGGAGCATTCGTAACTGAAAACACTGCAAGCAGGGTGGTGGCACCATCATGCTGTGGGACTGATTTGCCCCTCCTCCCCCACTGGTATTTTTATGCAACTGTCAGAAGACGTGATCTTCGAATTATTCAGCTATGTCTTGACACAACACCCAAATGTCCGAATTGGGCACCGTTGAATGTTCTGTTAAAGGTGGTTTTAAAATGGCTAGAACAGCTTAGCATTAAGCCTCGGCACAATTAAAAAACGTATAGGATGCATTTAAAAGCTAACTCTGTCTCAGGAAATCCACCAGTTTGAGTGGTCAAATATTCATCCTGAATAATAAATTTAACGCTTATCGATTATAATCAAGTTGAAAGGCAGACTATTTTAAGATCACCTTTGTAGAGTCACACCAATACAGCTTAGATTATGCACCATCCCAGGGGATATGTTAAAAATAGAACAATATGTGGTCATCCAGGTCTGAAACCAACATGGAAAGTACAAATCTTGCACAATTTTGCAAAACATGAAGGACTTTGGAGAAAAAAAAGATATGATGGATCTAAAAAAAAAAAAAAACGGTTATGAATGAAATACCGGACTGTACCATCAACATTGCCTTCATCTGGTATTTAACACCAATGAGCGTTTTGGAAACTTACCAAGAACAGATGAAGAGGAAGACACGGTGGTGTGCAAGGTGGGCAAACGTTCGCAGTTAACTGGCCTTAAAGCGACACCAGTGTTTTGGTTTCATGCCTTTGCCAGTCATACACCTCATGCTTCCAAACGACGCGCTTATCCATAGATGCAACTTACGTATCCTGGAGAACAGGAGCAGTACTGTATGTGCAGGTGATGCACACTGTGACTAATGTGCTAAAACATGTTTCTGGATAGCAGTAAATATAGCATATTTGTATAAATGATATTTTAAAAATGCATTTAGTGAATGCTACTGCTTTCATTTTTGTGTTGCATAGAAAAAAAAATTGTATACTTTTTTGTTTTGAAGCGCAACCTTTGCCTGGCTGCAATGCAAGAGACGCTAAGATAATTAAAGCAGAAGTGAAAACGATGAGTGACGTTTGATCCAAACTGGCCTGTCGTTTCGAAAAGATAATGAGTTCCAATTTTACTGAAATATAAAACAGTTGTTCACACATAAAAATAAAAACAAAGCAAGTATGAACACTGACCCAAAGCCAAACTGATGGTTTGACTATAAAATAGTGAAAAAGTGTAAGCCAAAGGCAACACCAGACAGGTCAGTGAGAACGTAGAGATGAAATGAGACTGAAACTGAGCTGCTTGCTTACAAGGAAAAGTCTGCATGTGGCTGAAAACTAGCAGCACACGTCACCCTAAACACACCACCCCCATCGCTGTTCTTAAGCAAACATACGGCTACAATGTACCGGTAGATTAGATTAGGGGCAGCCCAGTAATTCATGCAACAGGAGGACCAACCAAATATTGTGTGCGTAGGAACGAACATACCTTTCAGAAGCCTGACACAAAAAGATACTTTTTTACTTAAAGCATCTTTTGTTATTGATCTCATGTAATATTCAAGTTTGGAATATTACATTCAAAACTTTTCATTGTCTGTAGTGATACTGTAGGTGTTAAAATACTCCAAAGTCCAATTGAGAATTTGCAGGAAAAGGTTGAAAATGTTTATCGATGCCGTCCTTCCAGTCTGACTGAGATGGAGCTGTTATTTGACAAAGAACGGCAAGTGAAATTTATGGTTCCGACATCGGGTGCGATGAGCTCGAGAGTGTTAAAAATTCAAAAAAGCGCGTATTTGGGTGTTCGTTTCGATTAGGGAGACGCGACTCGCTGATTCCTCTCCGAATCAGCGACATTAGATGCATCGACATAGATGACACAAGGTTAAAACAGCGGCCAAGACTAACTGGCCGTTATAACTGCTGGAGAGATACAGGAGAGACTGTGTGGGTGTGTGTGTCTTGGGAATGTTTGTGCTCCATTCCAGAGTTATCTGCTGGCTCCACAGAGATTAGCACATCTCTGCAGCATAAAAGCCTGACCCAGTCATCCCAACTTGACCCGCAGAGTGTCGCAGATAAATATAATACGCCTCCACAGACGTATGAGCACAGTCTTCTGAATGACAGGTTTCCTACCTCAGTAAGAGCAATAAAAACTTTTGCAAGCCACAAAGTTTGAAATGTTTTGTGACGGAGTGAAATAATAGTATAAAAATCAAAAAACTGCAATACTATTTTTTTTTTTGGTGTCAAAGCTTATGTCAAATATTTGCATCACATCCGTTTTGATAATGACCCTCATATTTGAACCCAAAAAGCAGTGCTTAAAAAAGGAAACATGTTTAATATTTTTGCATTGTTTAAAAAATAAAAAATTCGACAACCACAATATGCTTACTGAACAGCAACACCCATCAATTCGGTGCTACAGTTCCGCCTTTGGCCGATAGATGGCACACTTTTGCCGTTACAAACTACTTCTAAAGCCAGTTCAACGCCAAGAAGTCCCATGTTTTCAACCACAGAAAACATGTTGGTTATTAAACTTTGCATAATACTGATGAATTCATGTTTTTAAGTAAGCTCTCAGTCCTACAAAACAGAAAGCACTGATCAGTTTATTTATTAAACAAAACCAGACTGCATTGCATAGCATGTACATCGTTCCTCAAAGTCTGAGCAGTGACAAAGGCCCCTTTCACACTCAAAAAGTCCACTTCTTTAAACCTAAAGTGTGAAAGTTCAACCAGTCACCAAAAGTCTCAAGAAATAAATATGTAAACAACACAATCAGCTGGGTGTTTGAAAACATGCAGGAGTCTTCACAAAAAAAAAAAAAGTTAAACATCGACCTTTGGTTTCAGAGCGTTGCACCTTAATTAACTCCTCCGTAAAATTAAACAGAGAAAAAATAATAATAATAACAACAATCAGGGTTTAGAAAAGATGCAAACAAGACAGACATTTTGCCGGTATTGCTTCAAGTTTTGTAAAGGCACACCACAGTTACACTGGCTTTGGTTATGTTTGGTAATACTGCACTTAGCTGCTGCTATGCCTGCCAAAGCAGAATAAAAGAAAACATAACAAATCAATATAAAAGTGAAAAAGCATAAAAACATCTGGTTTCTCTTCCTTGTATGCATTTCCGCCTCCCAATTAAAGCAGACCACAGCTCCACATGAAACATATTGCACCTTCCCAAGAATGGAGGCCTTTTTTAACATCACTACTTTAATCCCTTTCCGATTTAATAAAAAAGTTAACTATTAAATTTTAACAAAAATAGAACTTAAATCCCACAAAGAAGGGAATAGACCATATTAAAACTATAAACTTCAGCCAAATATTCATTTCCTCCCCCCCTCCTGACTACAGTCTTTTCATTCTCCATCCCATTCAATCACTTTCAAATGCTTCATTTGATCTCATCCAAATATTCAAACCAAATAAAATTGCATAGTCGTCCACAGCCTGCGTCCTCTCCAGGTCCGTGCAAATAAATGTACATCCAGGACATGATGAAACAAGAAAAAAAATAATCTATGTACAAGAACAGTATGTACAGTCCAGTCCGTACTTCTGGAGTTTTCTGAAGAAGTAGGGGAGTGTGTGTGTGTGTGTGTGTGTTGCAGAGATCAGAAATTAAACAGATTGATAAAGTCCTGAGGGGAGAGGGATGTGGTGCAGCTTTCGGGGTTGTTGGCCGTGCAGGGATGGTTCGTATCCTAAGAACAAAAGCGGAGACAGACGTTAGACGGCGAGTCAAAACGCTTCCTTTGCTCCGAATCAGAGTGGAAGACGGAGATGTACCTTCCAGAAGAGGATGTGGCAGTGTGTGCAGAGGTGCAGGGTGTCGCTGTACTGCTCTCTGTGAGGATAGCAGCGGCTCAGCTTGAAGTACATCTTCTTCCACTCCAGGTGACCCTTCTCTGACACCATCAGACGCTTGCGGATCTAAAAGGAGGAATGCAGACTGCTTAAAGAAAACGTGAAAAGATTCACAGCTACAAAAACCCAGGAGGAAGTTGGTAGTAGTCTTAAGATATTTTTTGCCAAACTACATACATGTTGAATGTAGAGAACCTGGAGGAACCTGCAATGCTTTGGTAAAGACTCTGGACTCCTTTACTATCTTTCTGATGAAGGATTTCCTGTCTTTGCCTGTCAGTGTATTGTTTTAGTAAGATCACCAATACAGCCAACCTTCCACTAAAGGTCATAATATAAACTGCAATGCATGGAGGACGGATCCTGACAATACGTAGTAAGCATAGAAATAAATTGATCGGGTAATTCATGTGCCAAATATTGAATCCAATAGAGAACGTATTTGATTAGTGTGACATATTTGTTTATTGATTTAACAATTATTTAATTTTCCACTTTATTTCCATTCTTTATTTTATTAGTTTTCTTTTTTTGAAGTCATTTTTTCCTTATTGTTCCAATAATTATTATTTTTTTACCGTGACCTTTTTAATGCATCTATTTATTTTCTCCTCTATTGCCGCCGTCCATTAGTCAAGTCAAATTTATTTACACAACTCTTTACAAACAGTATGCAACTGCACCAAAGAGAGCAGAAGATCAAACACAAATCCCCAATGTAAATAACAAAATACTAAAAACAAAATAAGTAAAACAACTAAAGAAGGAATAAAATGGTAGATTTTATTAAATGCTGTAGTATAAAAATAAGTCTTAAGTTTCTGTTTATCTGCGAACTGGCCCACAAACGACTTTATCAGACTGTTTATTTCCATGTCAGAACCCGTCCTCCATACCAATGCCAGTCAAATGTTCTCCTCCCCTCGTCGTCTTCGTACCTGTCTGTCTGTGAAGTGGTACTGGCAGAGTTTCTTCCACAGCAGGCGGTCCTCCGTCAGGGCCCCCAGCTCCGGACACACCTGGCCCAGGCTGACCAGGTCCCTGCCGTCCGTCAGCCGCTGCATGATGTTCAGCTGCAGACTGGCAGGCAGGTCGGTCAGCGCCATGCCTGTGGCTGCAGGCTGCAGGAGGGCGAGACACGTTAGAAACAGAGTCGTGACCGCAACCGTGTCGGGATGTGCGACGCGGACAGATGCTCACTCTGTTGATCTGGATGTTGTCCAGCCGCTGCTGCCACTGCAGGATGTTGTCCATGCGGTGGACCCAGATGTTGATGTTCCCCACCAGCACCGACTTGCCCATGTCCTGAACGAGGCCGCACAGCGACACGTACAGCGTCTGCAGCAGCTCTTTGATGGGACGGACGTTCTGCTGGTCGTCGAGAACTGAAACGGATCATTAATCTTGATGTTAAAAAAGATAAATAATTCAAATCTTTAGGATGTTGCATGGAAATTAAATAGCATAGTTTGAATCTGAAGCTAAAAATAAAAAATAAAAAAAACAACAGATTTTTAACTACAGATCGCAGCCACTCGTTTTAGAGTGGCTGCGATCTTCTCAGTTGCATGTATGCGATTTGGCCAGAAGGTTTTGCGACGCTCCCCAAACAACCAAAGTCTGTTTAGCTGAAGGAACATTTAGTTTACACAGCAGCTTGCAGAGGGGTCTGCTGACTGTCAGGGATCTACACAGCGAAGTTAGAGAGCCAAGTCCAAGCTGTCCTGGCTCATTTTCTCACCTACAATAATAAACACAAAAGAAATTCTTCACACCCCATGTTTTGTTCTAACTTTAAGCACAAACTTTAATGTATTTTGATAGTCAAGTCTCCACCCAGGTTGATGCTTCTCATAACCCCATTTCACCACAATTACAGCTGCTGCTTGTGGCTGTAATGCGATAAAAATGGTAAACCTTTCAAGAGGTGACACTTCCGCAAATTCCTTTGAAGTAACTTCGCTTCACTTATTGCCTTTAAGAAATACATGGAGTCACTTTGAAGCAGGTCAAAAATAGTCAAGATAAATTCTAAGAGATACAGATACAAAGAAACAGAAAAGGGCAAAGAGGGGAAGTAGATTCTCACGTTTGCTTGTGAGAAGTTTTTTACTAATGGTTCCCCCCCACCTCGAGAGACCCAAGTGCGCGGATGTACACACACCAGAGGCGTGACGGGGCTCACCTTTCTGAACAACCCTCTCCAGAATATTCATGTAGTTTTTCTGTGCCACGCCGCTGAGTGAGGGGAGCTGCGACTTGGCAATGAGCTCCAGGAGCTGAAGCAGAAAAAGAAAAAAAAGAAACATAAATTTCTCCCCGTCAGCCTCCGAGACGCTCTGTTCCACCGCCTCCTTACTTTGTGTTTAGTAAGGCTGCTGGATTCTTAGAAAAACAAATTCCACGCTTGAACATTTGTAACAAAACTGGGAGCTGTCCACCTGGTTATTGCTCTCGACTGAAGGTCCATTAGCCTCAGCTCTGATTTGTTTTGATCAGAGTCGCCTTGCGGAGGTGAAGCTTCTAGAAGAGTGTTGGGCAACAGCCTAGACTGGAGTCAACAACGTTGGCTGATGAAAACATAAGCTTGAAGTTATTTGACCCCTGATCATCCAGCCTTGCGAACTAGCCGACTCACTTCTCAAAGTGTGTGTGCGCGTGTGTGTGTGTGTGTAGTTGTTGCCACTGGCTCACAGACAAACAGTGGGATAAAGAGAGGCTCGACTGTCATCTGACAGGCGCTGTGACGTCATGGAGAAACTCAAATTAGAGCCATGTTCAGATCTGACCCAAAAACATCCGAGGCATAAACAGAAAAGTTAGCCACTTTTTGTCCCATAACGATGTCAGATTTAGTTTTACGGGTTCCTAATGGAGAAAAAGTGTTTTTATAACAAATTGTAGATTTGGCAGATTCAAACTTTCCACATGCCATTCTTCTTCATTCCTAATATTTAATCCCCTTCCTTTCGTTGCTCAGAAGAGTTCAGTCGGGCAGAAAGGCGTGTGCTTCCGCATGCACTTTCTGACCCCTATGCACGCCGTTTCTATGGAGATAAACTAGACCCGTAATGCAGATTGCAAAAACCTCAAGTACTTTTGGTTTTAACCAAACTTTGGGTTAGAAGTAATCTTAAACTTAATTTCTCTCTCACCATATTTCAGATTCATACAAAACTTTTCAGCTAAAGGAGTGGGGCCATTAGACGACAAGAAATACGTGACCAATCACCAAATTTAATTATCAACATTCTATATATACACAATTACTATTTGAGAAAACAACCCCAGACTTCCAATTGACATTTGTAATTTTAGTCGATACACATCTAGGAATTAAAGTTAAAAAGTATTTAAGAACTATTATAGTCGATGTCAAAAGAGCCAAATGTAGCTTTTATAAGGTTTAGTTTGATTCATTTAGTTTGTCCGACTCGGAAACAGAGAATCTCATCTGTGCTGAACAAGAAGACGATCTGTGTAACTGAGAACGAGTTAAACGAACCCTAAAATGTCATCAGATGGCGAGGAGCGGTGACCCGGCTCCGACACCGGCTGGATGCTAGAGTTACACTCTTATTGTTCTGTGGGCCTAACACACGGCTATCTAGAACCCGCTCAAAACTGGACAGCTCCAGAACTACTTGTGGCCAAGTAAAAGAACCCTGCCGATTTGAATCAATGACAAACAAAATCAGAACCGTCATGTGAGTGACTTTTTCTCAGCTAAATCTTTAAATTCTGCGAGTTTGAGATTAATTGGGATGAAACTTGAGTAAGCAGTAATGAGGCAAACAATCAACTTATGACTAATTGCTGATTAATGGTTTATTGGATCAAAATGACTTCCAGTCAATTAAGAATGTCAGCTCAGATCTTTCAGCGTTGTAGTTTGGGCGCCATCCAGAAGAGGGCACCACTAGTACTCTTTAGCAGAGCCTGCTGGTATAGAAACAAAGAAGGCGGCGCCATACCAGAACTGGAAAGAGAAACAGTCCAAACGGTCCGGTATGGGACACAAAATGTACTTATGCGGTTCCGTTTTGAAATAAACAGTCGAGAATTTTCTTAATTTATCACCATAATACAAAAAATTATTAGAATATATTTGTTTGCTTCTCTTTTTTTATTCTCCATATTATAAAAAATTTAGCATTTTGCTATGGATCCTCTTGATACAAAACTCGGGTTTTTAAGATGTTTAAAATGGCCTCTTATGCAATAATCGTCAGTCAATCGATTCAGTCTCCTTTAAATCAACGTATAAATCGATAACTTGCATCCCCAGTAAGCAGGCAAACGGCACCAGTGACCGATGAGAATGAGACCAAAACCAGACGGGACAGAGGAGACAGCGGGCCTAATCGGGTAGATTCAAGTGTGTGTACGTGTTTAGGGGTCTGAATCACCTGACGAGCATCAGGTCTGATTTCATAAACTCCTGACGGGGGTTCACACCTCACCGCACCGCACAGCTGTCACAAACGTCCTCACACCCCCTTCCCCCACTGCACAGCACAGGGTGACACTTCATGTTCACATAAAGGGTAAAGAGGGGGGAGGCAGTGTGTAACAGCATCAAGAGGTGGGAAAAAAAGTGGAAATGAAACAAAATTTTCTGCACTAATGTAACAAGGATGAGCCGTTTGCCATTCCAAGTGTAAACCTTGACGGTTTGTGTGGGATAAAAATGAGTTTGAGAAAAACAGACCCAGATTTTTAATAAAACCCCTGTTTGAAGTAGATGTAGGGGATGACGGGGAGTTTTCAGTAATCATAAATAACGCAAACTTTCCTCAGTATCATCACCACAGTCTGCAGAGCCTTGATAAGAGCCACCCTCTTTAACTTTAACCCCCCCCCCATCCCTGTCCTCAGCCTAACAAAAAAACACCTCCCCTGGCAAACACAAAGAGACAGAAGCGACTAAAAAGCAAAGAAAAGAGGAGGACTCACTCTGACAACGTAATTAAATCTCCTCGTGTCCTTGATGGCGCTGGAGAAATCCAAGCGGTTGAAGGCCTCTCCCAGCGTACAATATCCGTGGCGCTGGGAGAATTTAATTATCAGAGTATTAGGCTGCAATCCTGCGCAAGAGCGCCGAGTTGTGTACATTAGCAACTGTGATTGCGAAAGTTGATAGAGAGCTAATTGAGGCGGTCTTACCTCCTTGGTGCTTCCTTTGTGAACGTAAATCCACTTTTCCCTATGGAAATCTGGAAGACGGAGAGAAACCAGGAAGAAAGTGTTTCACGTTAGTGGCCTTGCTTATGAGAGCTGCTAATAAGCTCTGGGATAAATGCACGAGCACGCGACGCAAATAAGATACAGTTTCAGAGCTGGTGTAGTTGTTGACGGAATGGTAATGAAATGCTCCAAATTTGGAGATGCAGCAAGCACGCTTTTCACAGCCGATACAGATTTCTGGCTGCCGGTTTTATTTCTAAAGGACTAGAACACATAAAATAATGTACTACTGCTTCTGGGGATAAATAACAAGATATCGCATTGGGATCAAAGTAAATATCTTTAACTTTTGAGGCTGAGATTTATGCCCTTTGTTCTTGGAAGTCCGAAAATTCGGGTTCCATGTCAGAAAAGGGGGGGTAAAAAAAAAATGCTTTGTTGGCTAGAAAAACTGAAACTCTATAAAAGGTCAGCATCCTGTATAGTTGCAGAAAACAAACAAAATGATTGAAGCTGGAGGTATAAACTCGTCGCATTAAACCAGTAGTGCTAAATTCATATCAAATCCCACCGGAGTGTCCCTGTTAATCCTAGACCTAAGCTCCGGCTTCAAGGCAAATCGAATGAACCAATCTATAAATTATCTACTTCACCATTGTGATAAAAAAAAGAAAACAAAGTGCAGCATTTGATCTGGTGATATTGTTAGACACAGTACACTTTGAATGTTTCGACTTCTGGCTGAACAACTTGTGCGCCGCTGTATGAAAATTAAATAAAAGGGGAAAAACAAAGCCCTGACACGTTCTGCTTCTGATCTGGACCGCATTTCTCGCGCCTTATTACACAACTCATTTATTCTGGTCTCTCTTCGCAGGAACTCACAGGGGACCTTGGCGTTGTTGTTCATCAGATCCTTTTTCCTCTTCTTGGCAGACATCTCATAGCTGAGCGAGAGCAGCAGGTTCTCCTTGTTGAAACACTCCGGCTCGTTGTCCTTGCAGAAGCTGGGGAGGGGAACAAAGTTCATATGTGAGCCACACAAAAGTGAAGAGAATGATGCAGAAGTTAATTCTGACTGGATGCTCAAATGTGGATTTTTTTTTTGGTGTGTGTTTTAGAAAGCGAATGCTGTTATTTTGGAAAGTGGCCAGGTTCAGCAGACGTTTGTTAATCCCCTGACTTGTTGTCAGGTTATTATTAGCTTGGTGATTAGCCTGAAAAGGAACTTGGCAACCAGAAAGAGAAAACACTGATGGAAACTTACACGAAGGCCCCTCACTCTGCCTTTTGTTTGCAATGCAGTTTGGACCCGTTTCAAAACATCTTCCTCCCCCCCGTCATATTTCTAACACTAAGCAACAAACTAACTCTGTCAAGACTGCTACATTTTCTCAGGCCAGGCAGTTCAAACAACCAACCTCTCCACAGAGACGTTGTTGTTTTTGTCGTCTGCTGTCCTCCTTTTCCATCCTTCATCGGTTTTCACCCAGTTCTGACCCGGTGACCTCCAGTCCTGTCCGAGAAAAGGCATGTCGGCTCGGTTACTAACAGCCGCACGTCGAAGAGAAAAGCCGTAGAAAAACACGCAGGCCTCTGCTTGGCTAAACTGAGCGTTCCTTCTCAATGTTAAGTGCGTTTGTGTGCTTGTGTTGACTCTGCGCAGCTCGCCTTTTATCCTCCGACTCAGAACCCGGAAGCAGCGAAGCTCCGCCCACTTTGGAAACTTCCTCGCAACACGTGGCTTTGTTTATCAACCTCAGCGTTGCGACAGCGCGCGGAGAAAGGAGAGGAGGAGCGAGGATTTTTCCGATGTCATGGAAAGATAGGAGCACAGGACACCGATCAGATTCATCTGAGAGTGTTTTTAAAAACGCGTCGCAGCATGAAAAGTTTGAAATACATACTTTCTATGATGTTTACTGTCTGGGAAGAAGCAGTTGAGTTTAGTACGCGGGTTGTATTTTGTCCCGACGTTTTAGTTTTCATGCTATTTTTAATACAAGATGTAAAAGTCCCATCTTATTTTTGCTGAATTTATTTAGAATCTTCTTTGGCCTAAATGCATATGTCGGCTGGGATTAAATTCAGAATCCAGTTCTGATTAATGCATATCTCCACAATAAGACCCTGCCTGGGGGTTACTGAGGCGTGATTGACTACATTTTTATAACACATAATGTATTCATGTTAGGGGGAAACGAGTGTAAATATTAGTATGAAAACACATCCAGTGAACTGGCAGTGAAGCCCGCCAGTCCTCTTTGTCAGTCATGAGTTTATAAATAGATTGACTTGTGCTTTAGATTCTTCCAGAGCATTTGGTTGCAATGCAGATTGTGTTTTTATTGAGTGAAGGGTTTCTAGTGTATTTATTTATTTACCTGGCATATTTTTATTGTTCCCTTTCTGTGTCTGCATGTAATTATGTTGTGCCTGCACCCGTGTATCCGTGTTGGGCGCATAATACGAGAGTGTGTGTGAGGGTTGGTATGTTCATGTGTCCCAGCACACCCATTAACAATACATACAATAAATTTGAACATTATTGAGAAGTCCATTTCCTTCAAGAACTTTATCACTAAGTGAAACACATTATATAGATTATTCATGTTCGGAAGCCTTTATCTGTGTTCGTATGGATGATTTTCCGCTGACAGTTAATGAAAGCAAGATATTTAGAATTAGAATGTTACATCGGACCAATCAAAAACATTGTTAATAGAGCTATTTATGACAGAGCTTAATGAGAAGTATGCTTAATGACTGCTTCAAGGTTGTCAGTTTTCAAACAGTACTTTCAATCTGATAAATGAGCCTCAATGGAACGCATATTTTAATTTAGTGAGCATGACTGTGTGCATATGTACAGGACCGAATGCAGAAGTTGCTTAAGTGCTGAGAAAGTAGCAACACTTTATTTTTGTGATATTTGAAGTTTTTTCTCAACAATAATCCAGAAAAAAACCCCGTCTAGGGCTGCTTGATTGATTTTGACCTCTGTCGTTAGACTTAATTATATAATTCCAAGTGTTTGTTGATTAATTTACACTGTTATTCGATCTTGTGTTATTAACAAACATTAACTTTGCCTTTACTATCTCAATCAAGGGAAATGCATACAGTCTAGCTGTCCTCATCTTCAGCTACTTTCTCAAAGTCATCCTGCACATCAGAAATGGAGCTGATTCATTCATTCAGGTCAAAAGGCCACAAAGGACGATGTGATTTTTTTTTTTTTTAACTAAGAATGTTAGCATAGCGGAAATGTGGCACTGAAATACAGGCTAGTGGACGAGTAAATGTTTCTTCTTCCCCTTAACTCCTGGCACACTCTGTGATCACGAAAACATGTCAGCCACTGTGCACATCAGATAAACCTTTACAAGAAGCAACGGGCAATTTTTAGCTCACCTTCTGCGTGTGAGTTGTGCTATGTCCTGTCTCTTGAGGGCGACCAGTTTAGCACATGTGGCTGATGTGGGTTTTTTTTTTTACTGCACACAATGCACTGGTGGCTGCATCCTTTTCTGCAGGGCTTCATTAGTGACGTGTTTGACTTTTGTTCACATTTTGTCACTTTGCTAACATAAAATTCAATGTTTTTTTTTGTTGGTACTTTATGCGATGGCCGACATAAAGGAGTGCATCACTGTGAAAAGAGCAGAAAATGATAGCTTTCAGTTAATTTCGTACACCATCCCCACTGTGGCAGATGGGAGTGGCGGCATCATGCTGTGGGATGCTACTGTTTAGCAGGAAGCTGGTCAGAGTTGATGCACTGCAAAAACACAGAGCTTGTCTTAAATCAGTAATTCCTTAATACTGACTTTTAAAAAAAAGTGCTAGTTCCACTGGCAGATTATTTGGTAACACTTTATTTGACGGGGTGTGCATAAGACTGACATGACACTGTCATAAACATGACATAACACGTGTCATGAAGGAATCGTCTATGACTGTTGTCATGAAGTGTCATTCAGTAAACAATGACACTTTTAATGCAAAGTTGGCACTTTTAATGAACTTTCAAGGCAACTTCTGAGGAGGCTGAGGACAAAGTTGGTTCTACAAAGAACTGAACCAGGAGGGCTGAGTACAAATGCATATTGTACTCAGTGTTGGTGTGTCACGCAAAATCCCTGCTTAAGTACATTGGTATAATTTAAATGATGAAATTTCCAAGGGGTGTGTATACTTTCATGAAGTGCTGTAATATTCATAAGGAGTCAACAAAACAAAAAAGATCGCTGTACGCTCTGTATGTGGCCATGCAGTCCACCGCCTATATATGATTGCACTCACACTTCAGATGGAGAGGGCTGAGATAGTTTCCTCTGTGGTTAACTGAGACGGTGTTATATTTGTAAAGAAAAAAAAAACGAGAACTTTAAGGCTGACAATGCATGACAGTGAGAACTTGAAGAACATTTAGTAAATAATACGCTGCCATCTGCTCCTAGGGACAGTTTAATTCTATTTATGGAACAGGCTCAAAAAAAAAGGATGCTATGGAAAGTCCCAGCAAGTATCTGGTCAGTGGGTGACTAAGCTATGTTCTCAGAGACTGAATAGTTCCTGTTTAGCTTACAAAGTGGACCAACATGAGATTATTTATCTTTTGGTTAGAGAATAACGAGCACAATTTGATTTCATGCTGCATAAAAACAACCTAATTCAACTTCAAATAACATGAACAAGTAGCAGTATCTGTTAGCAAAAAACTGCATTTCAGAATAAGCTAAAGCAAAACTTTACACATCTAAATAGCTTCAGATCAGACTGAGTGTAAACATAAATTGTCCAGTTTTACCACAAATTCTCATTTGGATTCAGTTTTGGGCTTTGATTGGTTTTTACAGGTTTTCTATTGGAGTCTATTTTTCTTCCTATCAAGTCTGACTAACTTCCTTGTTCTTTCTGAAGAGAAGCAGCCCACAGCCTAATGCTGCCAACACCATGTGTTACAGGTGAGGATGGTTCATTCACAGCAATGTGTTTTCCACTCCTCTTGTGTCCAGAACTGAAATGTGGAATTTTTGCCATAAAATACTTTGGATTTTGTTGCCGCACCATTACAAAATCAGGTTTTGTGGCTTTAATTATCTTTTTTTTATTTTTGTTTATATTTTGAAAACATTGTGTCAGAAGATCTTTGAAAATTGGAAACACTGTTTACTTTCTTCAGCACCAGCTATTCTTAACTCAAACTAATAATTGGAATATTTTCACCGTGGTATTTATGACTTTGTTGCTGTTAAAAACATTTTAGTTGAGATCTTCCTTCAGCACATGTGCCAAACTCAAGGCCCGTGGGCCAAATCTGGCCCACCAGATGTTTCTTACGTGGCTCTCTAGACACTAGAAACAAAACTTTTAGCATTACATTTGTGTGCTTAAGTGTTATTTCATTAGTCAAATCAGTAGTTTTATCCGTATTCTGCCAAATTAGATCAAGATCAAAGGACGTTTAACATTATTTAATTTCAAGAGGTTCTTATCAAATGCAGAGACAGACATTTATTAATATTTTTGACAAAACAAAAACTCTTTACCACAACTCTTTCTAGATGTGGTCCAAAACGAAAATGAGTTTGACACCCCTGACCTACAGCCTGTTAAAATATGTAATGTAGAATCAGCGATAAACATTTAGACCCTGTTGCAGGAGTGTATGAACTTTATTCTGGGAGGTTGTTTCTAATATCACTTTGGCTCCCATTTCCACTATCTCTGTTTTTGTTTTGATAAGACACAACAGCTGGTCGGTCCTGCCCGACCCGCTAAGAACCTTAATCACAGGAACAAACACACACACACACACACGCACACGCACACACGATTGCTCAAACATACACCTGTTGCTGCGTCTTGTGGCTGAGTTTCATCACTCGCTCAGATTCTCTGTTGTGAAACACGGCTCATCGGTTTCTCTCTGTCTCTGCTCTCTCTCTGACATCTGCCAGCTCACCATCAGAGCCACATGATTCACATGGTGTAACATTTGCCTCCTTGTTTGTTACTCAAAATAACGTCAGATCACCTGTAGTTTTTCCAGCCTTGCTCTCCTCCCCACCCTTGCTGGCCCTTCCACAGACTGCGGTCTGGCCTCACCTTCCTGAAAGCACGTCGCAGAAACACGTCGTGAGTTGTGGTTTGACAGAGGCTTTAATCTAATATGTTCGTATTTACGTTTTTCAGCTTTAAGTGCGCACAGAGATCAAACCTTCTCACGTTTTTCTCATAAGAGCTACGAACGTCAATGCATTTTGTTAGAGATGACCGACATAAAACAGTGTGTGGATGTGAAGAGGAAGTACAGCCCCAGATATAGATCAGAAAGTGCTTCTCTAAGACACAACATGGAAATTTAAATATGATTTAGTTAAAATATAAATAACTACTTGTGACAATACATCTGTTGAGTTGTAAGGGAATATGTTTGTGAATTAATTACTGATTAAATTTGATAAATTGAGTGAATAAACTGATTGACTGATTGATGCTTAATTATGGGGATGAACACCACATGTTGCTAATTGTGCCTTTGCGGTGCGGTGTAATTTATATTAGATATTTGTTGCAGATTCTGTGAAGTCAGCACTTACAAATCCTGATGCTGAACGCGTATCAGAGAGAAATCGTTTTTGTTTAACTTTTTGAATTCTTTACTTGTGGGGAGGGACAGAACATGGATACATGTGCATTGAGCGTGAAGCAGAGGATCAAACAGACACTTACTGCTGAGAATCTTTTTCAAGTCACTGTATTTCTCTGTGAGACGCCGAGACATAAAGAGAAGTTGCATGTTTGGAATCAAATTTTATTATTTCAAAGCTAAAAACAAAACAAAATTAAAAAAAACTCAGAAAATTTCCATAAAAACAGCTTTCAAATGGGAAAGAAATGATGCTAAATCAAATCCATCCATCCATCAAAAATCAAAGGGCCTAGATTGAAAGCCTCTGTTGAACAAAGACTGACTTAAATTTTTGTTATTCGTAGCGTTTCATAAAAGAAACGTTAAAAATCTTATCGCAGTCATTTGATTTTCCGCCTTCATTAAAGGCTGGGATAATCTTTGCCAGACACATGTGCTGCAGTCAGAGGGACCTGAGAGCTGAAACCAAAGAGCCTCTGGGATTCAAACAAAAATTTCATGATTCAGAGGTGCTGAAAATAGCACTTTCACCCTTTGTGAAGTTATACAGGTTAAGAACAGCGGATCACTTCTCTTTTAAAGGTGCAGTTGTTGAAAAGAAACCTCTCGCAAAGAGATGCCAGACTTTTTTCTTTTTTTAAAAAAAAAGGGTGCGTTGGTCTTTTTTTTTTTCAATAAACGCGCTTTAAATCAATTTAATAAGCATATCTTACTACTCAAAAAATTGAAAAAGTCTTCTGCCTTCATTATGATTTCTTCCAATTCTGCGTGACGCATGTCAGAGTCAGGCAGCCGTGGTCAAACAGTTTAAAGGGCAACCTCCCTTTACATGTCCAAGTGTCTGTCTTTGGGTCAAAGCACTCGAAAGTGTCCGTGTCCTCTACGGCGTCATGGCCGCTGACGTAGCGTCCGCCTGTTACGTAGAGCTTGTTGTTGAGGCCGGTGGCAGCGTGGTGCATCCTCCGCTCCTTCAGGCTGGCACACTTAGAGAACCTGTTGGCCTCGGTGTCGTAGGCCATCACTCGCCTGGTGTATCCTGTGACAGCAGAGGCATTAATATGAGAGAGAGGTGCAGCACGAGGCGCTCCAGGACGGTGTCGCAATCCACAGAGGCATTTAAAACCAAACGTGCGCGTAATATGTTTACCTTCGTATGCTGAACCCCAAGAGATCGTTTTTAAACGGGCAAACATATTTCAGAAATAACTATAAGCATCTACAATTTCAGGTGAAAGCAAATACTTACATACACAGAATAAAAGGACACATACAAGTTTTTTTGTTTTTTTTTTCTCATTGCCGGAAGTTAAACCCGACCACACTTTTCTTGATTTAGGACAGTTCAAATTACTGGAATTATTTCTATTTGCGAAATGCCAGAAAACTTCGTAAGAAGGTTCTTTAGAGATTTTTTCATTGGTATAATTAATAGGTTAATTCAAATCTAAATCTATTAGGGTTCTGAGTAATTTTGGATTTAATTGCACTTTTTTCTCGTTATTGAACTCTGTAAAGTGCAGTGTCCATTATTTGGTGCTGGTGCATCAGTTTCGATTCGTTCAGTTACAACTCTAGTGTTGTTGTTTCTACAGCTGTGGAATGGTATCGAGGACTCACCTATTGATTTACATCACTTTACACAGTTTTGGGTTTCTTCATTTTAACCATACATTAGTGGCTGAATTGCTGCGACAGACTGGCGACCTGTCCAGGGTGAACCCGCCTCTCGCTCAAAACGTTTGCTGGAGACAGGCACCAGCACCCCTCCTGACTCCACTAGGGACAAGGGTTTTAGAAAATGGATGGATGGTTGGATGGTTGGATGGTTGGATGGATGGATGGATGGATGGATGGATGGATGGATGGATGGATGGATGGATGGATGGATGGATGGATGGATGGATGGTAGCTGACTTGAGTTCTGGTGTCCCTCAGGGACCAGTTTTTGGGCCAATTCTTTTCTCCATTACATGATTCCTTTTGTTAGTATTTAGATGGTGCACCATTCACGCAGATGATACTTGGATGCCCATGAAATAAAAGCTGCAGTTTGTCTTCTTGCCATTACATTCTAAACTGGCCCAAAATTTTCCTAAATTTAGTCAATGTGATTTTTGGTTGTCCCACCTAATTATTTCAATGCTATTCTATCAAATATCGTCTGTTAGTTAAAGTTGCTCATGCTGCTATGAATCAAACAGTCATATTTGATCCTAAGCTTAAGTTTGATTCCTAATTTAAAGCCGTCACTCGGCCTTGTTGGTTCCACCTTGGCAGCCTCAAATATTGGGTCATTTCCTTCAACTTTACAGTTGCGTCTCCCTTCACCTTAAAGTCTGAAATGCGGTTTACTCAGGTATTAGTCAAAGCTGCTTCCCCTCTCTCCAAGCTGCCTAAACCTGCTGCAGCTAAACTCATTACAGGTCTAAAGGACATGAAAGCTGTACTTGCTCTCCTCCCTTCACTGGTTGCTTGATAGATTCTGAATCGATTTCTAAATCTTCTCTCTCACCTTCAAAGCTTTAAATGGCCTGGCCTCTGAATACATCGTCGCCTTATTGACCCAGAAGGTCCCCTGCTGACAGCTCCCTGCTAACGCTCCCAGACCAAAGGTTGCTGTCGACTTTAGCAATGTTTGACGTTTTTCAAACATTTATCAATCTAACCACAGAAGCCTTACTATTTTTGTAAACCATGTTTTCCAAAGTATAGTTCTATCTTCTGTTTTTGGTTTTAAAAAGTATTTGCTCCATTTACCTACCGCCAATGATGTAGATTTTTTCGTCCAGAACAACAGCAGGAGCAGACACGTTCTTCACTGTTCTGTTCTCCATCGTACACCACATGTTCCTGCCAATGTGATATACCTATGGTTGGAGGGAGAGGAGAGACAATAGATGAGTGGATGAATGGGGAAAAAAGGAGAAATCAAAGTAACAAGGAGAAGTTTGTCCCCTGAGTTCACCTGTATCACTCTGACAGGGTTGTGTGTGGCATCCTGTCCTCCAAACATGTAGATTCTCTGGTTGGTAGCGGCGACCGCAGGATACAGCACCGTCTCTGGCATTGGTGCCACGGCTTCCCATTGGTTGAACATACTGTTGTACCTTAAAACAATGTTGGGAGATTGTTTGTGAATGTTTTTACTGTTGCACCTCACTTTTATTACCACCAGAAGGCTTTGACTAAGGTCTCACCTTTCAACACTGGCTGTCAGCTGTCTATCAGACCCGAGCCCACCCAGGACGAAGATGAAGTGCAGGTAGAAAACGCTCTGGTGGGCAAAGCGAGGCTCCAGCATGGGCTCTGCTGTCCTCCACTGGTTGGTCTTGAGGGAGAGGGTGTACACCATCTGGCTGACTTGGCTGCTGCTTGTGTTTGTGGTCAAGCCTCCCAGAACGTACAGTATGCTGTGAAGGGCTACGTAGGAGGCTTTGTAAAGACGTACAGGCAGCTTGGTGAGCCGCTGCCACTTCTGCTTCTTCTCATCGAAAACCAGCGCCTCCCTCGAAGTCAGCTCATTATTCCTTCTTCCTCCAACCACCACCAAGGTGTCATCATAGCTGCAGCGCTGTGGTGCAGCCCAGAGAGGTTTAAAGTCGACCACAAAGTCCCTGATGCTTCTTGTGCCAATCGAAAACATGAGACGCCTTACAGATTCAATGATCTCGGTGCAGAGGGTGGAGGACTGGATCAGAGGGTCGTTTGCAATGAACTGGAAGAGGTAGGTAGGGTGTAAATGTCGAAGACGGACCTTTTTGAAAAGGCTGCTTATGGTCCCACGCCTGGAGACGGGATCATGACGGATCCAACCAATAAGTGTCTCAAAAACCTGCTCCTCCTGAGCGCAAAGGCTGTCATCCTCCAGGTACCCCATTAGTTCCTGTAAAGAAAGCTCGCACAGGTCCTCAGACGAGGACACGTCAGTAAAGCTCTCCATGGCCATCTCTTTTGCTTTTTTTCTCAGACTGTCACAGTTCATCACATCTGAGAGTCTGAACATGCTCAAACAGTTGTCCGGTCTCAGCTGTGACTGAAGGAAACAGGAGCAGGCCTCAAAAAGACGGCCAAATTGCAGCATGGACGCCGCCTGCATTAGATGAAGCACATTATCCAGGCTGATGCTAATGAGTCCTGTGTAAACATAGTCCACAATACTGGTCAGAATGACAGGTCCAACTCCTTTCATATCAACCTTGGTTTGTCGCGTCTCCATGAAGTCGTTGCAGAACATGGCTCGGAAGTAGGCGCTGCTGGACGCCAGGACGTTACGGTGGCAGGGGATTTCAGTGTGACCAGCACACAGGATGACGTCTGTCAGGATGTTCTCCGCCCTCAGTTTGTGCAGCTGCAGAAGCAGAGTGGAGGACTGTTCCTCATCACTGTAGTGAAGGACCTCAGCACCAGGTGGATCCATGCTGAGAACAGATCATGCCAACCCATTTGGTTTCATGTTTGTATGTGTTGTTCCGCCCTTATGGTTTCATACGCCTGTTCTGAGGTATTGCTCAGCATTTCAGAGCTTAAATGATAAAGTTTGATGGTAAAGATTTTGTTTTTCCTATTGTTGCAGATGACATTAAATAATTCATAAATAATAGAGAAAAATTACAATAATTTTAACAAACTGAATAGGACTTCATTCTTAGAAACACGCTAGCATCCCTTCATTTTTCACTGCCTGTTTCCGAAACTAACCAGCATTCTGGACAGTCACCTGGATTTATTGGATTCCTTGTATCTTCATCGCAAATGTCAAATACAGTGGTTTTCAAATTTTTTATGACAAGTTCCACAGTAGGAATTACCAAGTTTCTCAAGCACCCCCTTTCTGACGGGACTTTTAAAGCTGCTGTAAACCAACAAGAGCTAAATGGTTTTGTGTGAGGAATTGAGTTTAACCAGTTCACTCATTTTCAAGTTTCAAATTGTAGTAATTAACAAAATGTGGGAAAGCCAGAGGTTTCTAATCAACCTTAAAAGTCCAAGATGGCTGCTTTCCGAAACGGTTTATTTGCCCTTCAGAAGAGTTCTCCTTTTTCACACCCACTTGTGTTGAACATGTTGCCAAAGCAATTTAAAAAGTAAGTAAAGAAGAAAATTCTTGGTTATTAGCTTGTATTGCTAACATGAACTAGCATGGCTACTTAATGCATAAATGAGCAAATTCTAATGTTTTTCTGACTTTGATTTGTAACATGACCTAAATGTCATTCTCATTTCCAATATTTAATCTTCAAAAGCACATTGAACATGAACAGCACTTGTTACTGGTCTGCTTTAGTTTACATGGAGTTCCTGTTCTCCACTGCACTTCTCTCTTGACTAGTTTCTGCTGAGGCAAATACTGATTTGCTTAATCAAATCAGTATTTTGACTGTTGGTGCTTTTAAGCTCTGCTAAGATAATGTAGCATTTAAATTTCAGCTACCAAATAACCTAAGTCCCACCTGTGGTGCTTTAACCACAGCTTGAACACCGCTGAGCTTGTGCAAAACACTTGCAGTCTTGTAATTTGTTTTTACAGGCACTTTCAGCACTTCTGCTTTAAGATATACAGTATATATATATATATATATATATATATTTTTTTTTTTTTTTTTTTTTTTTTTTTTTTTTAAAGTGGCTGTGCATATCTGATCAGACTGAGTTACTCATCCGGATTTCTGGCTTAAACACTGTCACTGGTGTGTTTCAGAATGTCTTTGCCTTTTTCATTTTATGCTTTATTAAAATGCAGGAATGTGTTTTTTTATGCAAAAAAGTAAAAAATAATAAAAATGCAATTCATCAGTACTACACTTTGTCTGGAAAAAAACTATTCAGTGTCTCTATACAACACATGAAATGCCACATTCCTGATCATAAAACCATCCTCCCAAACATCTCTTACCTGTCTGCTCGTATTTTTGTTGTCTTGGTTGTTTTCTGCAGAGGGTGCCCTCTTTAAAACAAGGTCAGATTAAAAAAAAAAAAAAAAAAAAAAAAGACATCTTGGCATTCTGCTGTACTTTCTTTTCCTCGTTGTTGTGGTGACGCTGTGCGACTTGCATGTGCTTCTCTCTCTTTGCAGGCAGAGTGCTGCACACTGTTTGTTGTTATGGTCTCTTTCCGCGAGGCCTGCGTGCAATCCTGCCCCTAAAAATAGAGCCGCTCTCTTTGGAAAACAGCGCCGCAGACTCGCATGTGACATGGAAGAGAACTTTCTGAGAATCCGACTGACTCCATCACCTAAACGTCTTTCTTTCTAACCTTCCTCCTCAATGTCTGTGTGAAGTTGACATGATCTCCCCTTTCACCTATATAGCTTGCCTTTCTGTCGTCTGTATCTCTGTCATGGTACATGACTGTATCAGTAGGAGCAGCGCTGATACTTTATAACACTCTTCTTTTTTTTTGCTGTCTGCTCGCTCTGCCAGACTGGCTGCAGCAGCTCACAGGGGTATATAAAAAAAAACAAGATTATGTTACAGTCGAAGCAACATAAACAGAGAAATTAGGAGCCTGGCATTCAACAAGAAGGGACAAAATATTCTTGCTCTGATTTACAAACAAGTCGCTTCAGGTTCATTGGGATTTGGGATGTTTGGGAGTCAAGCTGAGGAAAAAAAAAAGAAGGGTCTGGCTTCACTTTTTTACAGATGGTGTTCATGAGAATTCTTATTTAGCAAAAAGATGCTCACTTTTCCCTTCGGCTGCGCTTTTTTTTTTTAAAACTAATTTCCATCCCCGTTTGTTTTGTGTTTCCCCCCCTCCCTGAGGTAGAAAAAGGCCCCGATCTGCTCAGGCTTTTGTGGAGGACGTCCACACAGGGTGGCAATGGGATTGTCTGCTCGTTCCCCTTTACAGCTGGAGAGGAATCAAAGCGTGTTCCTGAAAATGTGGGCAGAGAAAAGAAAAGCAACAAAAACAAACAATAAAAAAAAAGCGCTTTCAGCCATCGAGTTTTACAGATAAGCCGTGTTTTCCTTGTACCAGAGCTTTTGTACCGAGCATGGCAAATCAGACACAATACGCTGCTTGAGCTACACGTGGGCACAGGTTTTTATTCAGCGTGTGAATCCGCGGCTTAGTCTCAAAACGATACAGTTTGCGTGCTGCGTCTGATGCAAAAGCAAGCGCCCTAAAGTTAAGGTTAAATATTAGCCGGCCAATAGATGACAAGTGATGACAATCCTGGCATTGCAGCCAGGAAAACTTTCTCAAACACAGCAGCAACTAAACAGCGCCATCTAGTGGCTGCGCCGTCAAAAACCAATGCCAAGAACAACCTGAGAGCAAAACTGCTTCGAAAGTTTGATTTGCTTTTATCGTCAGCAATCAAACAATAGATTTATTGCGGACGCTGCTGGTTAGCTTTTACTTTGAGACTCCCAACAAATAAGCGTGTTTCAGCTGTGTCACAGATCTTGTTTTGTAGAGAGAGAGAGAGAGAGAGAAAAAGCTTAGCGTCTTTGCTTTGAACGCAAAGCAGTCTCAACTCATCACCCACACATTACGCCCATTCACTTCTGTGATTGCATCCTTTTAAGCTTGGGCATATTGCCTGCTGTCTCTGTTCCTTCACCTTGACAAAAAGGACTCATTAATGTCTGCCTGCAGGCAACAAGTTATATTAAAAGTCGACGCTGCTGCAAAGCTTTTCTTTTTCCCATACAGGAGCAAAAAGAAAAAGAAAAAAAAGAGAGAAAAGATCAAAAATACTGTTGCCGCCCACTACCATTGTTGCGTCCCTGATATCACCAAATGATTATCTTCTCCTGATTTAATAGAAGGAATACACAAGGGGGTTAAGTCTCACTGATTTGTGTGCGAGTGCGTGGTGAATGGGAGGGGAAATGTTTCACCTTAGTAAAGTGAAATTGTCTTTTCAAAAGTAACTGAGAGTTCAGTCTGTGCTTAACTTTATGTAACTGCTCCCCTTTCAGGGCTTTGCAAAAATGTACTGTTTTCACTTCTTTTTTTTTCCATTTTCTTATAACTACAAGTTTTAAATGAGCTTTTGGTGACACAAAGTTTTCCATAATTATACAGTTGAATGATTTTTAGTGTATTTTTGTGAATATTTGAAAAGCACACCACAGACCACCATGATCTGTGGTGTGCTTTTCTATGCAGCCCACAAAGTAAATACCTTATTTGGGGGGGGGTTTGTAAAAATGCACAAGTATCTTTTCAGATTATTTGTAAATAATTTTGAAATGCATTTTTTTCCTTTAATCCCATGGTGCACTGCGTTGTGTTGGTCAATCTCAACAAGTGCTAGGAAATAGTTTGAAAGTCACTGTAAATAGTCCATACTTAGTTTAATTTATAACAGTCCCCCCTTCACACCCTGTAAAATGTGTGTGGTGCTTTCCAGAAACATCTCGGGGGCTGCAGATGAGACAAACCACTGGCAATAAATATGGAAGAAGCGGAGCGCTCTGGACCTCATACAAGCCCGGATAATGATTCCCTTTCATCAGTGTTTGCTCAGTTAAGGCCCTTTTTATTAAATCAATGGGAAACTGCTGAAGAACATTTTCATCAGTCTCCCCAGCTCTGCAGAGGAGTAAAAAGAAGAAGAAAACAAAAGGTATTAAAATCTTCTTTGTTGAAACGATAATGGCCGCTGGCGCCTCCTCACGCCTCGCAGCACCAGATATTGCTCCGATTCCACGGTTTCTCCCCAAAAAAATCTCCTCCTTGTTGTTCCGTTGTGAAGTTTGGGCTGCATGTGCACCGGCCTGTCACTCTGTCATTTCTCTTTAGATGGCCTCGCGCTGGTGCCCTGGGGGTGGAGGGGTGGGGGGGTGGCGGGGCAATTCTGTGCTTGACTAAGCTTGCTGAGACTTACAGCCCAAAACAAGCTTCACTTCCAGAGAAGAGTCAGACAACGCTGGATAAATTCCTATGATTTTCTACCACTGACTTCTTCTTCTTCTTCTTTTTTTCCATGGAGTGAGTCATTGCCCAGAGAGATGGGTTATGATTTGAGCTATACTGTGTCAAAAGCTCCACAAACCCTTAAAGCCGAGGCAATTTGGATTTATGGACCACAGACGTCTGTAATCCTTGCTATTTCAGGTCAGTTTATTTTGAAGACACAGATTGCTACCATGTGGTCACACTCTGAGCTTTCAAACAATGAGAGAGTTTAGCCCAAACAGATTTATCTATTGATATAACGCACTTAAGACAGCCACTCTACCAGGAATACACTCATGTGTTGCCACAGTTACGCAGCGTAAACTTTTGTGGTGTAAATCCTCTTGCAAGTCCTTTATTTCAGTGCTCTCTGCTGCTTTCAATGAAAACTCCGAGAAAAAGAGGAAGTGTTGCAAGCCATGATTTGCATAAAAAAAATATATGTACGTATAAAAAATCAGATGCATTGTCATTAAAATTCATAGGAATTACAACTAATGTTTCAACTATTTCTTTGCTTCCACTTTCCCCAGACAGTCATGGTGATCGAGTGGTTTGTTCATTCACACACCAGCCGTTCGGTTATAGTCTGCATAACTGTCTAAATATCCCATTTGCTAATTAAACATGCGACCAATAAAACGCTTCCTTCCCTCGCCGAAAGAGTGTTATGCTGCTGTTAATTTGTTGGCACAAACTTGTCCACAGCGCCATAATAAAAAAGAAAAAGAAACGCTGATCATCTTTTTTGTTGCTGCTGGATTAAAAGGGGGCATTCTTTAATGGAAACAGAAAAGAGTTTAGAGCATTTATAGATTTTGTCACATCACAAACACAAATTCCAGAGCACTTTATTGGTATTTGTATGAGAAAATACCAATAAACTACTGCATAGCTGCAGAAAATGTTCACTTTAAAAAATAGCTCCAGCTCAGTCCGACTGGACAGAGAAGATCTTCAAGCATTGGTTTTCAAAACTGTGACACATATTCTCAATTATATTTTTGGTCTGGACTTTGAGTGAGCCATTCCAACATTATTGTTTGATCTACAGTTTCAAAGGTGAACCTCAACTCTCACATCTTGTGGCCTCTTAACAGGTTTTAATCCAGGATGGCCTTCTTCCACATGTATTCTATACCCGGTACTTAGAATGACAGAGAGGACTTCGTATGACTTTCTTCCAATTTGTGACCAGCAGCAGCAGTTTTTTCCACCTGGCCTGTTTACCTCTGCAGCTTCTCCAGAGTTACCATAGGTTACTTGGCTCATTAACGCTCTCCTCGGCTGCGGTAAAGGTCGGTTTAGGTGGTCGACCGTGTCTTGGAAGGTTTGGAGCATTTGCAATTTGAGCTGACCAGAGCTCTGTGAGATGCTTCCAGTTTGGGATATTATATCAGAACATAATCGTAGCCAGAAAACTGCAAAGCAGCTGAAACACCGGGTAGAAAGCCCTCCATCTGTTTAGAGTTGCTTTTGAATCATAATCAATGGACACATTGACCAACATATTTGATGTGCATTGATGATTTTGATGATGGACAAAATGTGACGTTTGTGACTGGTTTCTCAAATTGGTGACTGTATGATGTTTTGGTGACTTTTTACTTTTGGTTTTATGACGTAAAGCACTTTGAACTGCCTTGTTGCTGAAATGTACAATACAAATAAACTTGATTGATTGATTTATTGATAAAAACATCTCTTTGGGTTTGTCTCTGACCTGCCTGCTGTGTTCGCTGGTCTTCATGACGCTGTTTATTACCTTATATTTACTATGAATTACACAGAGGTGGATTCTATGGACTTTTGAATGCATTTTAGTTAAACTGGTTTTTATTTTGGGGCTATAAGAGTTGAGAGGGATGAACAAAATCGCACTGCCTAGTTTTCTTTAGGTTTTTGTGGACTTTTGATCCTCCAGGCAGTTTCTGTATCCACTAGGTGTCAGGCCTGACGTTGTGGAAATTTCAAAGCGAGAAAGCCCAACTTTGCTTCATGAGGCTCAAAGAAGGCATCAGGTCAGTTTAACTCGGCCTATAAAACCCTTTATGGATAAATGATTTGCTATTTTGAGGCCAACAAAACTGCAGTGTTTTACATGAGTATAAAAGACAAGTGTTTGCTGGATAACTAAACAGCTGTTAGGTTTCAAAGACACAAAAGTTATGGCTAGTGCGTGAAATTATGGGATAATTTTTTATTAAATCAGAAAAAAGAAGAAAGTTATTAAATGATTTAAGTATAAGTTCTAAGTCAGTCTGCAGAGATAAATTGCTCCCAGGTGCAGAGAAATCCATTCAGCTTTGAAGGAAAGAACATAAATCAACAAAGATTGAAGGAAGGAGATGGAGGCTTTAGCAGGGGTGCACAGAAACAGGGGGGTTCTGTACACACACACACACACACACACGCACACCCCAACACACGCACGCCCACACACACGCTTTTATGCACGGATAAGGTCTTAGGGGGCCTTACAGTTAGCTGCTTAAAATTCCTCTGATGTAACCAACACATGCAGGACATGCTACTTAGAAAAAGAAAAAAAAAACAGTGCATTGTAATAACGAAGCAATGTGGAGGTGGAGTGGCAGGCGCTTTGCTCCCTCTTCCCAAGGTTCCTCGGTCCCTGGGCCCATGCCACCACGCAACATGACAAACACGACCTCACTGAACATCCTCTCTGATAGATTCAGAGGCACCAGTGAGCGGCGCTGGAGGTCAACGGGGTGCTTGGGGATATTGCATGTGTGCTCCATGTTGCTCCGTGTGTGAGAGATAGAACGGTGATGGTGAGCGCTCGTACGGCAGATATTGATATTCCACTTGCAGCCGGAGCTGAAGCCAGTGTCTTTAAAGTGTCAACCCTCAGCAGCCAGCCAGGTGTACCTGAGGTATGGTCGAGAGAGAGGGGGGGGGGGGAGAGAAAGAGAGAGACAGAAAGAGACAGATGAGAGGAGAGCGGTTGGATTGGTGTGAGGGAGGGCAAGCACAGGAATGAGACAGAGATACAGAGAAAAATAGAGGGTGGTGCATAAAAGAGAGTAGAAATACAAAGGGAGAAAAAAGATAAAAAGACAGAAGGAGGGGAGGAGGAGGGGGAGAGACGACATCAAGACAGGAGGGAGGAAAAGGAGGACTTTGGTGGGATTTCTGGAGGTGAAATTACTCCGATGTCTTTGTAGGCCCCTGACAGCGTTCGTCTCCCTCTGTATTCTGGGCCACATGCAGACACACGCTGGAAAACAGATGGACGCTCAGGGAGCAGTGGCTCCGGGGACAGACTGACAGACAGGGAAAATGTCAGGCTGGAAAACACAGCAAATCGCTGTTCATGAGGTGCAGAAAGGTTCGACAAGTTTGTGGAAGAAAAACAGCGAAAAAGGACTGGCGGCTTTTAACTAAAATAAACAAAAAAAAAACAGCCACAGTCCTAGATGTATGTTTACTTTATACATCTTAGGCTGTTTTCACATCTGATAATGTGGTAGACTTGGTAACATTTGTTACATTTTCAGCTAGTGCAGTGTTTGCTTTCACACTTCACTGTCTCAAACTAAACCAATCCTTTGAAAAGCCTGTTCCGCTCCTCGCCTGTGGTGACGCTGCATCAAGAACCAGTGAAGGAAACAACACAAAAACTCCCTGAAAAAGACATGAGCGCAACTTCCTTCTTCACTAAATGGAAAAAAAATCAAATAAAATAAGGATTTCTCGTTTGTCTTTGGTAATAGAACACGAGTCATTTCTTACTTCTAGCGTTAGACTCGTGTGTATGTTTTGGTTGTATTTACCCAGAATGCCCTGCGCTGTAATTCGCTTCCTGGTTTCGGAGCGGTCTCTCAGTTCTCCTCAAACCAACCGGACTTTAGACAAACAAATTAGGAGTTTGATTGGTGAGGATTAAAGATTAAAGCGGATTCTTTTACTTCTCCTCTTGATGTGAGCTAATCTGGTAGCCCATATTTCCACTCAATGGTGGGAACAAGCGTCGGATAAATAAATCTTAGTAGTTTTATGCTTCTGTGTGACAGGCCCATAAAACAATAACATCTCAGGCTCATTTACAATCCTCAGTTTTACTCTGGGGTCCCCCTCCCTTCTTCCAGCTGTCTGTACCTGCCAGGCTGATAGTAGATGAAGTGATCCTAAAATCTCCTTGTAAGACATTTGCCTAATCAGAAGACACGTCTCGAAACTAGCTCGTGGGCATTCAGTCATGTGAAAAATTGGATACGTTGTTCAGGAATTGTTCACTAGTTCAACACGGAAATATTCAAACAGGATCACCGGAGGATGAAAAAAAAAAAAAAAAAAATCCAATACCTCAGTTACACCAAGGGGAAATTAATTTTTTTGTGTTATATTTAAAAACAAGACAGAAATTAAGTCACATTGATCACAAGACTTTGTTGTTTTGAAAGCAACTCGAGACAAACTTTGTTGTGAAATGGCGCTATGTATTTAAATAAACTGAATTGAATTTACAATTGCATGCTGGCTAAAGCATGGGAGGCTCTGTGAAAAAGCGTACATGCTCTCAAACATAAACATGTATGTCATTCATTTTGAGCTTTTAATGTTGCACAGCATTATTAAACAAACATGGGCGCACAAGTTTGGATTTGTTGAAGATGACTGTCTCCTCTGGTAAGCCGGTAAGTAACTATGGTAACACCATGCATGTTTTATGTAAACTTTTATCCAGGTTGATCAAAAGCCCATCCTGCTCCAATCAGACCAATATAAACCTCAACCCACCCTTTTTTTTTTTTTTTTTTTTGCAAAAACACTCAGAAGAGACAACATTGTATTGTATGTAACAAACATGAAAACATAACAACGCTTCTAAGTAAAGATTAAAGTTGCCTTTTCTTTCTAAAAGAAGCATTTATAGTTCAATCTCAGTTTATCTTTTTATTTGCTTCTTATGTAAACTTTATTCTGTGAACAGTCTGCAAAAGAATTGATACAAATATTTGGGTTCTGATTAAAATGCTTCAAAGGTTTCTCCTGAAAAATATCTTTTGTCTGATCCTTTCTCTTTCTAAACTGACAAACTACGTCTATTAACAACCGGAAATTTGGATCAAATGATAATTATAGATTGCCAGTGCTGATCTTGCACAATCTCGTCCTCATAAATTCTACCAGATGAAATCTCAAACGCTTTTCTCCGCATCTGCAAGCAAACAACCAGAGAAAAATAAACTCTGTGGGTTGTCTGCTTTTCTCAGTAACAAATCACATCAATGAATGTTTGTTGAACCTTTTCTATGGAGAGCATTTCTCTCTTTACTTATGAAGATGCTGCTCATTTAGAGGGAAGCAACAAGTCCACCGCTTCATAATTCAGGGGTCAGCGTTCATGTTCAGAGGCACATCAGCAATGGTAATGAGCAGCACAATAAAGCTGTATATCTTTTATTTTTTTCCCCTCTTTCACAATGCCAAGCTTTTAGCTCTGGTTGGATGTTACCGAGTTCCCCAGCCACGCATCATCCACCTTTTTTTTTTCTTCTTGGTTTCATTATGTTATCATTCTTGCTCCGTCCCCGTTGCTTCCTGGAAACCTGCTACACCTCTCCTCCTCCCTCATTCCTCCAGCACTCTTCTTTCCTCCCCCTCATTGCCCTCTCTCGCTTTTCTAAACAACGTCCAAATTAATGGAGTGTCCTTTTTGTGCAAATGCAGCTTGTGGGGATCATGATGACTGTTCTGACCTTGTCTAATGCTGGCAGTGTTTTGTAAAAAACAAACAAAAAAAAAAAAAAAACAGATCCGTTCGGGCGCCTGTGGAGATTATCACTCCGAGGGAACATCAGAAGCTCATCTTCTAAACAGCAACGTCCGACTTTCTGGGATAATATTCCGGGGGAGAAAAAGCACGACTTCCTGCTTCTGATGTTGAACCGTCTCACTGTTCTTACACAATCTCTTCTCAGGAATGGTTACGACCATTGCATGAGCAGTTTAGCTTTTAGCACCCGCACAGTATTTTGAGATAAGAGTCTTGGTGGTGATTTGGAAAATGGACAAATAAGAATCTAAAGCCTGAGTGCTTTTTGTCAAAATAGTACTACAGAGAAGTTTTCCTACAGATTAAATTCAACAATACCTCATTTTGCAACAACGCATCTCATCCAAGTATCCTCAAAGAGATGTTGTGGATGGCGATGCTCCAGTAGCAGTCAGTCTTGCTACCAATCTGAGGAGGCCTCTGACTGAAAACTGTCACGTCATGCTAACAGCCTAATTTCCAGGCAGTAGTATTCATGGATGAACCCATCAGTTGTTGACAAGCACTGCTAATCCACCTCATTTGCTTTTGCTGCTCCACTTTAAACCCCTGTTTGGTCTTATGGTTAGAAAGCAGAAAAAGTTTCCTTTGTCTGCTTGACATTAATTCAGACTCAATGTTTCACATTTCAAATCCCTTAGGATTAAAAGAAATATTTCTAGTAGATGAAAAAAATATATACATATTTATCATTAAGTTCTGCATACACTTGATCAGCATGCCTTTAGCGTGGGGAAGCTGAAATGATGATGTCATGGATTTGTAGAAGAGTCTGGAGGAGAATTGTAGACCTACAGAAGTCTGATTTTTCTTTTTTTCCCACAATTCCCAGATTCTTGAAGGTTTTACAATCACCTGACTGCTTCCAGGTTTTAACACCATGGAGATGTTTACCACTGATACCGTTCAGGCAGGAGATATGCACAGGAAGCCCGCTCCACAAAACAGACGGCGTCGCCATGTAAAGGTCATGTGTGTTTTTATACACTGTATTTAAATATCAAGCGTCAAATGGATATAATTCCGACAACAGCAAAGATATTCCATATTTAGAAAATGTGACAAAAAGTGTCCCAGTGCATTGCAGTCAGCTTTTTTGTATCTTTGTATTTTTGCCCTCTTCTGGTCCGTTTCCTCCCCAACTCCACGCGAGTTAAGTCAGAACTGAAAAACAAGGTTACTTTTTGATAAACAGCACAGAACAGCATGTCTGAAAAGATAAAATAGTCTGTACATGTGTGCTGTTCGGAGTAACAGTTACCACCATCTGTTCTTTTCTCTCTCCTTCGTCACGTCAAAATGACCCTGACCTCAACCTGCTGGAGAAAAAAAAAACAAAAAAAACTTTTTTTATTGGCAAACGTACAGTTTACATAACCTGTTTGCATTGCTGCTGTGTTTCTCGCAGCCTTCAAACATGTTCAGCATGTTGCATTTCAAACCGAGGTGCCATCGACGGCGCAGAGAGCTCTTTGGGCGCCGAGTTCCCATTTCATCTCTCATGCAATGTCTGCGAGTGAAAATAGTTGGTAGTATTTCTTCTTTATTCAGTTTTAAATTAGCTACAGAAACCGTAGCATTCAATGCGGTAGATGTGTAATTTACAGAAATTTCGAGGGACAAGGTTGACTGTGGAAGCGGCGACGGATCAATCAGTGTCATGAGCAGAAAACATGTTTTCTTCAGCTCAGCCACACTTGTGTCATTAAATCGCAGCGTGCATGAGAAGTGACATTTTTCCAACCACGAGGAATGTGAAGAAATCTCGCATTAGTGAATAACCTTTTTTGAGCTTCTGGGTCCCACCGCTTAGAGCAGGCATGTCCAAAGTCCGGCCCGGGGGCCAATCACGGCCCGCGGTCAGATTTCATACGGCCCCGCAGCTTCGGTCTTATAATGTATTATTTATGGCCCGCCTGCACTGTGAAACAGAATAAATAAATCATAAAACTGTAATTCCTCCTTTCACCAAATGGTGGCAGCACCACTTTAATACTATCAGTTTCTGCCTCCGTGCAGCAAACCCCTCTCCACTCATTTCTGCCATGGCCACTCCAAAGAAAACTAGGAAAGTTGACAGTGAGGGCCGCCGCTTTCAAGAGAGATGGGAATTACAATACTTCTTTTCTGAAAATTAAGGCAATTGTGCTTGTCTAATTTGTAATGAGACGGTTGCCTTGTTTAAGGATTTTGACGTAAAGAGACACTACCAGAGTAAACATGCTAACACATACAACAAGCTAACAGGGAATGACTGCTGAAAAACTGAAGCAGCTCCAAGCTGCACTGGCATCACAACAGCGATTTCTTTGGGCCTGAGTCAAAAGAAAATACCACCAAATCAAGCTACGATGTTAATGTTAATAGCTAAACATGGCAAACCTTTTACTGAAGATACATTTATCAAAACTGTGTTATGAAAATGGTGGAGAACATTTGCCCTGAGAAGAAGCAAGAATTTGCGAATGTTTGCCTGGCACGTAACAGTGTGGCACTGAGAGTTGAGGGCATGAAACTGAGAGTTTTGAACGGTAACATCTGTCACTATCAGCAGTGAAAAGCCAAAAGAACATTTATGCACTTGGATTTATGGCACTTATTTTTATTAAACTCTTGAGAAAGATTTGGTTATGAACCTGTAGATGTGATACAAACTATTACTTTCTGAAAGATATTGTAAATGACAAGAGCAAAATTCACTTGTTTTAAGATTTAATAATAACAGACAACTTTGCATTACTTATAACTCCTGTTTAAAATTTTCTTGAGGCAAAGATATTTTTAAACTCATGTAAATTTAAGGTATTTCATACAGTTTGTTCAATGTTACACTGTTAGACCTTTTATTGTAATTTTACAGTAACTTACTGGCAACACTGTTGCCAGCAAGTTACTGTAATTACCATTCTACAGTACCTTTACTGGCAACAGTGTTGCCAGTAAGTTACTGTAATTACCATTCTACAGTACCTTTACTGGCAACACTGTTGCCAGTAAGTTACTGTAATTACCATTCTACAGTACTCTTACTGGCAACACTGTTGCCAGTAAGGCAACAGTACCCTTACTGGCAACAGTGTTGCCAGTAAGTTACTGTAATTACCATTCTACAGTACCTTTACTGTTATGATATTTCACAGTTAATTTTTACTGTGAGTGTGCTTTACAGTTATAACTGCATTACTGTAAATGTAGTTTCTAGTATAATACAGTAATTGTATTTTATAGTAAAGCTGGTCTACTGTAAACTTGTTTCACAACATAATGTCAGAGTTTTACTGTAAATTAAAGTTTACATTTCTTTAAGATAAGAATATTTTACCATAAACCGAAAAATTTCATAAAAGAAATTTTAGTCCTAGTACTGTGAATAACAGGTATTTATTTTCAGCAGATTTGTAGAAATAAAATCCATTTACATATTCGCAATGTCATAAAAAACAATGTCACAATACAATATAATGTGCTGTAAAACAACAAAACCATAGAACACATTTCCTACATCAGAAGAACTTTTATTCCATTCGTCAAACAAAATCAGTGGGATCCATCTTGTGGAAGCTGAACTGTAAAGAATAAGACAGACAATGTGGGAGGTCATGAGATGGTCAGGAAGTTATCTACATTTTCAAATCGACAGGAAGTTGACAAATTAAGCTGAAGTGACAATGTTCACATGCATAAAATCTTTGTCATAAAGCAGCATTAAGTTGATAATTTGTTTTAAAAAAAAATCAATTGGACTGAAGTGATAATAGAAGCTGCATAAAGAATGAGCAGGACTGGCTTCACTTCAGGTTTTTGGATTGTTTATGGCAAAAGCAGTCAGTCAGTCAGTCTTCAGTAATTCAAAAGATTGCGTACTACAAATGTCCCCAAGGGGACGATGAAGTACAACAATCTTTTTAGTCATTTTGTTGGTGCTGACGGATTACTGCAAAGGTGTGCCTAATAAACTGAAAACTGCATAGTATAAAAATACACCACACTTAAACGACTACACACTTATACATTTCTGTGATTTATTAAGAGATGCAGCGACATCCACTTTTTACCACGGACACAGAAAAGATGTAGGCTACTCTAAAGGGCTATTGTGTAGGAATCACATGGCATTTATAAATAATCATTAAAATCATATTAAAAAGGCTAAAGTAAAGTCAGAGCATGCAAGATAGGAGGAAAAGACAACAAAATAATAAACATTTACATTTGGTAAAATACTTACCTAGTTGGAAGTCCTCCATTCAAATTCAGCAAGTTGTTGGAAGAAGGTGGTGATCTGGGAGTTGACACTGACTACTTTCCTCTTGACAAGACTTCCCGTCTTGCGGCTTGTACCGACTTTGGCTGTGCATTTGGTACCAACATCTGGATTGATCCTCACAAAGAATCTTTTAACAGAAATAAAATATATTAATTGTAATTTTTAATGAAGACGTACAATACAGCAATCAGCTATGGTTCTTCATCATCAGTCAAACTGTCATTAAATTTAATTCATAAATGGCTTGGTGTAGAGTACTTGCCATTGTATCATCTCCAGCGTGGTGGATGCTGACTCCTGATACTCCAGATTGAAGACAGAATATGACCCAAAAAAGACAGCAAGGACGCTGGCAAAGTCATGTAGTTGCTCAGGCTGGAAAAATACCTTCTCCTCCATACTGACCATCCACCGGGTTGCAGACATCAAGCTATTTCCTAAAATAGACAAACCCTTGTCAGGCTAACGCTAGTGAGTAAAAGTACAGACTACCATAACAATTACATACATTGCTACGAAAAAATTATAGTGATAGAAAATATTCCTCTTACCAAGCATGATTACCCTTGGTGTAGTGGGTAAGGTCATTTCCATTTCAACAGACATCTTGGTGGAAGATACCTTTAAAACATAAAAGGAAAACTCTCTTAAATATGAATTACTGGTAGTAATTTATATTTAAAGGGCCAGTTCACTCAGATTACAACAGGTTTTTGAGAACCTCATCCCGGAGACTAGACTAGATTTTACTCCTACATCCTGCTACCACTCTGAAACAGCGGATGTGAATGACAGTTTGTGGGGCTAAATGCATTTTTTAAAGCATTACATTCCACAAGTGTTCAGTCTGACTTCTACAATGGCGGTGACTCCTGTGCATGTGGGACCTGAATGCAGAAAATGTTCTGAAGGAAGCAGGACATTGCTCTATTCCACATGCAAACCGATAATTAGCTGTGTGTTGATGTTTCTTCACATGACTACAAAATTCTGTAAATTCTGAAGTACAAATGCTGCAGAATTTACACCTGTACATAGTTGCACCTGTTAGTACTGACTTAACTTTAAATTTACAGGAGCATGGTTTAAACATGTGAACAGTCCTTAGGTGTAACCAGGGTTGGAAATTAACTTTTTTGTCCACCTGCCACTGTGGCTGAACCAACTCAAAAAATAACAGAAACTACTTTAATGTTTTTCACCTTTGTCCTCATTTACAGACTCTTATACACTATGTTGGAGATGTAATGGTACTTTAGCAGGCTAACCAGCTGTAGCAAGCTCAAAGTTATAGATTAGGTTAGCTGCTCCTCTACATTTCCAGACTATTTTGTGGCTTCAAATATGTTTGAAGAGCTGTCTTTTTACCTGTTGTCTTGTCTTTTGAAGAGTTGAAGCTATGTTAGCAGTCAGCAGGACAGAACTGCACAGCCACTTGGAGGGAAAAAGCTTAGGAGTTAAAAAAAAGGTCATCTGAAGAAAAGAAAAAAAAGAACAAAGTTAGAAATTCATCCTTGCTGACCTACATAGCTAATCTGCACTTTTAACATCTGCAAGATCATGGTTTAAACAAATGAACAGTCATTAGATGTAAAAAAAAAAAAGAGAAGGGGGGGGATCAATTATCAGTTAAGGTTATATTGTTCGACAAAGGATGTAACAACAATGCTAACAGACACTCAGCACTGAGCTAATCTCAACCCAAAGCCGCCCGAGGAAGATTAAGCGGTAAAAGTCAAGCTAAAACCTTCAGCGGTAAAATTAGCACCTTTGCTAACGTTAATTCCGAACCAGCTCAAAAAGTAACACCATCATATTTTCCTATCTTTCACCTCATTTACAGACACGTAACTTATAAGGTTGCAATATGCCAGTTATATAAAACACCAGTTAGTAAAGGTAACGTTATGTTACCAGGCTAACCAGCACAAACGAGCTCATGCTATAATGCTAAGTTATAGCATTATAGCATGATGCTATAAGTTACGTTAACTCCATCTAAAATGTACATTTCCAGACTAGGCTTTGGCTTCAAACAGTTTTCTAAGAAGTGGTTTTTTACCTGTCTTGAAGAGCTGAAGCAGTGTGAGCCCACAGCACGGAGACAGAGCTGCACTTGCACTTGGAGAGAAAAAGCTTCGGAGTTTAAAACAAACGTCATCAGAAAACAGTTGGAAGCGAAGCCACGCTTGATGACGTAGCTAGATAAACTGCATATTAATGTTAGCTAGGATGTGAAAAAAACAAAAGTACATGCTCTCTTTCTGCCTTAAAAATATGTTAACCACTAAAGGAGTAAAAATACAGAAACAGGGAACCACGATGAAGCAGCTATGATGACCGTTGGAAATCAAATATAATTCTTACTGTATATTATAAGTACAGTACCACTACTGTAATGTGTAAACAGTAAATTACTGCAAATTCAAAACATACAGTAAATTACTGTAATACTATGTACTATACCCATAATGCAATGCAAACTACAGTAACTACTTGTAAAGATGTCTTATGGTAGGGTGACCAAACGTCCGTATTTCCCGGGACATGTCCGTATTTCACGTCCTGTCCCGGGCGTCCCGGGGTTTTTTTAGAAAGTGAGGAAATGTCCTGTTTTTTAAATTACCTTCATTGGACCATTATATTTACAGGCACTAGGGCACTGCGCACGGCCCTGCGTGTGACGTAATCCCTGAGCCGCGTCAGTGCGGGCAGCCCTGTTCTTAATCAGAAGATAGATAGCGTGGCTGTCAGTACGAAAACAACATACGAAAGCGCAAATGTATGTTTACCTACTATTTACAAAAGAGTTTCCCCGCTTTCAGACCCCCCCACCCCCCTCGCTACAACGTGTCCTGGTTTTCCCAACTGAAAATATGGTCACCCTATTTATGGTGGTTTTACTGGGCATTTTGTGGTATTTAACTGTAATAAATACAGCAAAGGCTAACAGTGTATGATGACCGTTGGGAATCAAATATAATTCTTACTGTATATTATAAGTACAGTACCACTACTGTAATGTGTAAACAGTAAATTACTGCAAATTCAAAACATACAGTAAGTTACTGTAATACTATGTACTATACCCATAATGCAATGCAAATTACAGTAACTACTTGTAAAGATGTCTTATGGTAGTTTTACTGGGCATTTTGTGGTATTTAACTGTAGAAAATACAGCAAAGGATAACAGTGTATCTGACTCTCCAGATATGAAAGAAAAGCAGAATTTGGGTTTTTAGAGTTATTCTCATCTGCCTGAGTGGCTTATATTTGGTTATTTTGTCATTTGAAAAATAAAGATAATTGTGACAATGAAAATTGTTTTATAACAGTGTGTATTTGCATGACACTTTTGTAGTTAAAAAATGTCCGAACAAACTATTGGACCCCGGGCATCTTGACTTGATCAAATCTGGCCCTCTTTGCAAAAAGTTTGGACACCCCTGGCTTAGAGAGTTTATTAAAACAGAGACTCTAGTTTTTTATTTAATCTTCAAAGTTTAGTTTCATTCTTAAAGGAGCTAGCTACTTGTATTAAATCAATCAAACCAAATGCTGTTGACCTTGCTTATAGAGAAAGATCCTTCAAAATGAGGAAAAAAGAAAATATCTGGAGTCGCTAAAATGGTTATGTATAGAGTTATTAGCTGTCAGTATCTTACCTGCAGCCAGTGTTCATCATTAACAGAGGATGGTTTGGGTTTTATGGCATCATGAGTTAAACCTAAGTTCCTTAGAAAGGGTTTCTGTGGAGATGTTATGAGCAAAGAGCATCTTACCCTCACTGTGTACAGTTTAAAGTTGTATGATAGTTTGCGAGATGATATATAAGGGAAATACGAATCAGTAAAAATCAGTATTAAGAGGTAAAAGCTTCACAAGAACCAGAGAAAAGAAAAGCAGCCAAAAAAATCTGATCTCATCTCTAGTTTTAAATAACCATGGATTTATATGTAAATAATTCTGCTAGGAAAAATACGTAGTTTATTTAGAAGCTTTTGCATGAAGATCTTTGGTATTGTGGAGATAGGAATTAATTTAAAATAACATTTTCTTGGTTTTATAAACATCCAGGGTTAAGTGTGAAGGCAAGTACAAGACCTATAGCAACCATTCAAATAAGATGTGCCTGATTGAAAAGTTAGATTGTTATTTGAATCTTGCTTTCACATTTCAAAAATTTCACATTTTTAATGTTTTGGGGTTTTTTTTGGACTTGAAAAAAATAGTTAGGACTGGGTGTACCGTTGTTGTGAGGCTGCTGGCTAAGGTGCAGGTTTCTTTAAAGATGAATGAACACCCACCTGCTCAATATACTCAGATTCAGACCCAACGGATGGAAATTTATAATAAATATATGCAACATTTGAGCTAGTGATCCTGTTAAATTATGAGTAGGCAAAACATCCAGAGGGCTAAACAAGATTTCCATGGTTTCAACAAGAGGAAGGAGACAGGTGGCTTAACCCAGAGAGGAGGAGTACATGTCAATGCAGTGAGTCAACAGAGAGGCTGACAAAGTGGATAAAGGCAATTTTATGTCTGTGCGCAATCGGCCTAGCTTGAAGCCCGTTTTTCCAGGAGACTTTGTGAGGGCGTATGGACCTCACAACATTAACATTGGAGGAGTAGAGTTGGCTTAGGGAGAACAGCAAGGACATCTTTCGGTCTGCCGGTCTATAAGGGAACAGTTTGGGATGAACCAATCCACTTTTTTCCCGTTTGGGATGAACCAATCCACTTTTTTCCCGTTTGGGATGAACCAATCCACTTTTTTCCCTTGAAACACCAATACGGATATCTGAGATTTAGTATCGGTCGATACCGATCCGATACAGAAAAACAGTGCTGGACTGACCTAAAACGTCAAACTTTTTTAAAAGCACAGACATAAATGTACTAAATAACAAATTTGTTTGATATCTCTGGACGAGTACAGCACACCTAAATATGCCAATAGCGTCAAGCTTGGTCAAATATGTAAAAACAACACAACTTTAATTTGTTCAGTCAATGAGTACAACAGCCAACGTAAAATAAATAACAAAGAAACTGATAACAAAAAACAATAGGCTGACTCCCTTGGTCAAACTAAAAATAAACTTCAACTTTCAAATGGTTCAGAAAGTGCAGTCAGGAATTCTAAATATGATTTAAAATAAATAATTAAGCATAAAGTCACTCAGAGCAAAAAGCATAGAATTAGACTGAACAGATCTGTTCTTGTGGATTGGGCACATTGTCACCGCTACCCGTACTAGGACTTTTTTCAGTATCAAACCAATACAGATATTAATATCGGATCGATTAGCAATGTATTGATAATCCGTTGACCAAAGTGGATTATGTAACTTTACGTTACATAATCCACTTATGTAACTCATGGATCATGTAACTTTTGCCCTCCGTTTGCTCACCTGTTGAAAGTGAACCTGACATTCTGCTCAAGACTCATTCCCACTTGTTGTTTGCAGGCACCAATCAATACACCGCAGACATGGCTGCTGACACAAAGCATTAGATTTACTGTAAAAGTGAGCATGAATGACGATCACGTTGCTTTGGGTTGTTATTTAGAACATGAGAGGGGGAAATCTCCTCCCCCTGACGCCGCAGACGATGTGACCACCGTCCCGGTTTCATGATAATAGAAAAACAGCGCTGCACTGCTCCACTCTTAACACCTCCCTGGTTAGATATGAACAAATGTGAGCAAGAGAGTGGGTATTATTAAAAACGATCAGTCAGTCAGATAGCAACTCGCAGTCTCATCGCGCTGCTGCCAGCCCAAAGCCGTATGTGTCTCCACGGAGCCCCTGATATTGAAAAAAGACATGCCACACTCGGAGAAAATAGCTTGCCTTTAATATGCAGTAGAAGTAGAAACATTTTGTCTCCCTGGAGGTATTAGATTTGAGCTCCCCATCTCTGATGGTTGGGTCTACATGGAAGCAGAGTCAAACAGAAATGTGAAGAGTTTTTTTTTTTCTTTTTTTCCTGCAATACCATGCAGGGTGAATTGAGGTAATGTGCACTGAATGTCTTTCTAAGTACTTCAGCTTTTCTTGCATACTGGTCTTCACTGCAATAAAATATATCTATGAGTAGAAAATGTCTGTTGATTTCCGAAGTTTGCACGGTATTATTCTCAGTAAACGACTGCAGTAGTCACTCTTATTTTTCTCAGTGTCTGAGCCAAATGAATCAGAGCATTTGACCGTAACTGTTGATTGTAACGCTTATCTGGAAAGCATTCACAGCACTTCACTTTTGCACATTTTATATTACAGCTCTATTCCAAATCGTATTAAAGTAATCTCTTTCCTCAAAATTGTACACAAAAATACCCCATTATGACAATGTTGGGGAAAAAAAAGTCTTTGGAGATTTTTTGCAAATGTATTAAAATTAGAAAACTATGCTGTAACAGAAAACAATGCAGAAAACGTGAAGCGCTGTGAATACTTTCTGGCAAATTATAGTATTTTAGCTTCATTTCCAAACGCCATAAATGTAGCATGATTTTGCTGTGCTATTTTAAGGCTAAAAGACATGATTATTTAAATTAGATTATATTTACAGTGAGAAACATGGAATGATTATGTTTTAGAAATGGGACTTTCTTGATGTTTCCATTCGCTGTTGCAAATAACATAGGCAATTCCAGTCCACACAGTTATCAGAAAAAATGTGCTAATGTGCATCGGTGGCAATAATGAAAAGCACTTGAGTAGAAATTAGCCTTAGTCTCTTAAAATTCTTATATATCAAATTGCAGTTGTTGTCTCAAGCAAGTATTCACCTTTGTGTTAAATTTGAGGGTGACCGGGTACATTATAGAACTCTTAATTTACTGAATAGGGTGCCAGTATGTTAGGTCTCCATGCTAGGAGACGTGAGGTACAAGCTAAAACACAATTGAAGAAGTAAAAGTGATGTCCGACATTTTCCATCTTGCAACTATTTCAGTTACTAAATTACGCTATTCAATGAAACAGCATCTGAGAGACTCTGGCAGATAAAAAGGAGTTTACAATTTTATCTTTGCATGCCCACAAAAAAACATTTTCACTGACAGGACATCTAAATGACGAAATTCGAACCTAAAGAACTGGACGGCGATTGCGTTCAACGTCGATTCCAGGTACTTTACCATTCTGCGTTACTTTTTACTTTGCCAAAACAAAAACATCAATCTCCGCAATTCACACACACTGCCCCTCGGTGCATCTCTCCTCTCTTGCCTCACAACCTGATTCCAAAGATCAGTTGTCCAGGCAACTGCAGCAGCTACTACGGCGACACATGCTGCGTGCAGCGAGGTTTAGATAAAAAGCACCTGAAAGGGGGTAATGCAAATGACCCTTTGAACACCATCAGAGATTCCCACAGAAATCTCAGGCGCCAAATGCCCCCGGCATGTTTCTCCCAGCTACGGTTCAGCACCTTTGTGTGTTATTACTAGTGCACTCTGAAAGATCTCCGTCCCTCAGATGAATATTTCAAACCAGTTTCACAAGTTTTTATGTTTTTCATCTAACAGTGGATTTGGCCCTGTGAAAAACGGGTGTACGTGTGTGTGTGGGAGGGTGTGGGGGCGTGTGTGTGTGTGTGCGCAATTTGACATATAATGCATATTATATGTCATTTGTAAACATGTAGTGTATAAACACTTATGCCAGCCAAACAAAGCAATTTAATTTTGAGGCTCGTGGTCAGATTGCCGACATAATCCTCCATGTCAAACATTCAGTCAGCATTTTCACACAAGTTGAGCACATATCAGCGTCTGACGTAATGCACAGAGAGGAGTTATGCCTCAGTGTGGGAATGTTGAAAGTTGAGTTTACATTAAAGCACAATGTCTGAAAGAAACACACGTCATGCATGCGCACTCACATCCAGTTCAGCTCTGCTGTGAAGCCCCAGTCCTGTGTTTCAGGAGTGCATACACACACCATTACAGTGTTAAACGTTTTCTTTTAAAGCATTCAGAACATCGGGTTGACTATTATTGAGGCATTAGGTCCTAACATTTTGCACAGTCCCCTCTATCACCTTCACTGTAATCTCTTTCGACAAACTTTGAGTGAACTCCGGTGCACGAAATATTTTTCATTCAGCAAGGCGAAAATTGGCTCTAAGAAGAGTTTAGTTCCAGAGGAAAAAACAGAGGAGAAGGAAATGTAATGACGGGGAAATTTTATTTTGTCGGCTGTGTTGTTCCCCCTGAGGCGCAGTTCCTTGCAACAGCGTTCTTACCCCTTTAACTTTTTTCTCAGTTTGTCACTTTACAGCCGGAGTGTTCATATTTAATTGGTATTTTATATGATGGACCAACACAGAGTAGTGTGTAATTGGAAAGTTGTTTAAAGGTTTTACAAATAAATATGAATAAATATGAATATATATATATATATATATATATATATATATATATATATATCTTGTTAGAGATTTTTTGGTATTATCATTTTATTCTTACTTTAGTTCACATTCAGTCTATAGATCTTTGTGATTTTCTGTTTAAAGTGTTCTCTTCTTTAAATGACCTGGAGGTCACTACTGTCTGTTCAACTTTACGAGAAATAGATAACACTGAGTTTCTCAGACTTTAAATCCTTTTGCAAGAACACCTCCTAATTTAGTAACCACCTGTGAGCAGTCGTATTTTGTTTTCTTGACAGTATTGACCGAGATTTGAACCGGGCTCAGACCTTTGATCAGATATCACATCTGGACCTGGGTTGTTAGATGTTTGGGTTAGAAGCTTTACGACCTCTGTTGTTTTTCCTGACTGCCCCCTTGCCTGTCCTTGTTTGACAATAAAAACAGGAGCCGTTGTAAGGGCAGCCCAGAACGCTCTGTAGAACTGATCGAAGGAGAGGTTTTGATAGAGCGTTCTCCTTTTGCAAAAGCTCTACATAAAATTCATATACGTTGTCTGTGGTTCTTTCTTTTATTTAGGTTCGAAAGGAAAATACCTATCATATCTCATCTACATTTTAATTATGCTCCAAAATGTTTATTTTATTTTGCACATTCAGAGACTGGAATATGTGATGTGCACATTCATCTTTGCAAAATGTTTCAAGTTCGATCAAATTAGTTTTGCAGTATATACATAACGTATATTTAGAAACTTTATTTTATATAAACTTTATATTTATAAACGTATATTTATTTATACCAATTAAATATGAACACTCCGGCTGTAAAGTGATAAACTGAGAAAAAAGTTAAAGGGGTAAGAACGCTGTTGTGGAGACATTGTTAAAATTTGACAGTGACCATAAGATTTGACCAAAGGTATATTTAATTTTCTCTGTACTTTATACCTTTTTGTCCGTGTCTTAGCATGTCTTAGCAACTAGTCCATTAATGTTTGGTGGCAAGTGCAGAGCTGTGGAAACTCTTATCAGGAAAATGGCTGTTGTGTGTTGTCTTGCTCATCTTCACGTCTCCTTACGGATTTGGACTCTCTGTGGACCTTCTGCGACCCCATGTCGAGGTGTTTTTGTGGTGCTTTATGGAATATGTAGTGAAATAGGCGTAACCTACAGGTAGGCCATATGAAATTATCTCACAGGTTAGATAAAAGGTGTGTCCCGCCAGCCTTGAGTTTGTCTTACCTAATCCTAGACATTCAACTGTAGATCTGACTGAATGTTTGCCCTGGTGGAAGGTGAACCTCTATTCCAGCCAAGCCTCTATCAGGTTATCACAGGGGATTCCCATGTGTTTACCTCCATCCATCTTCCACCAAATCTGACCCACATATCTGTCCCTGAAGTAAAGGATACCCCACAACATCATGCTGCCGTCGTCAAATTTTATCATGAAGATGATGGGACCGGGGTGTTTTGTATGTACACAAAACATTTTGCATGCAGATCAAGAAGTTCAGTTTTGACCTCATCTAATCAGAGCACCTTCTTCACCATATTTGTTGTGTCTAAGATCTGAAAAGGACAGATTTGTGGATTATGTGTAGTAGTACTGTCAACAAAATCCCCCCCCCCCCCCCCCCGAACTGTGGAAATTAGTTTCTCCTCCAGAGTCATTGTAGTGTTTTCAACAATGATGTTTAAATCACAAATGAAGTTGCAGCTTGTTGAACTATCCTCATGAATATGTGGTGAAATATTAAATGAGAGAGAATACTCTACACCAGGGGTGGGCAATCCTGGTCCTCGAGGGCCGGTGTCCTGCAACTCTTAGATGTCTCCCTGGTCCAACACACCTGAATCCAACAGCTGAATCACCTCCTAAGTGCAGTCAAGTTCTCCAGAGTCCTGCTAACGACCTCATTATTTGACTCAGGTGTGTTGAAGTAGAGATGCATCTAAAAGTTGCAGGACACCGGCCCTCGAGGACCAGGAGTGCCCACCCCTGCTCTACACACTACCCAATAAAAGGGCAGCAAGCTCACTAAAATAACATTTCAGCAAAAATATGCAATAACATGCAAACTCATCAGCAGAAACTTTCATATGAAGTAATGTACGACGTCTCTGCCTGATAATTCAGCGTGGATTGCATTTGATTACATTTCCATACTGCGAAAATCGGAAAACCGGAAGTACGCGATCGGAACCGGAAGTAGATTTTACCTATAATATTTTCTAACAAAAAAATGAATTTTTCTTCTAAACAGCTAGTAATCACATTTAAAAACATAGAACATATTTTAAGAGTTGTTTATTTAACCTGTTAACATATTTATTCAGATAAACGCCTTGAGGGCAACACAGTTAGAATACGCTTTATATCTTAATTAATCCCATCTTTGCCAGTCTTGTTAGTTGAATTAGACGGCCATGTTTTGGTGGGTTTGTAGTTGTGCCACGCTCTTTCTGTATTTGGTTGATCATTTGAATGGTGGTCTGTGAGATACTCGAAGCTTGGAATATTGTTCTGTACAACTGCCTCACAGAATTGTCTGTTGTGATCTTTGCTGACAGGACCTGTGACCCAATAAATTAATTTGCGTCATTAAACATACGAAAATGTGCAGATATCTTTTAAATGGACATGACAGCCTCTTTTAAATACAAATCAAAGACCCCTAATCACAGTTTGGTGACTTTGGCAGCATACCCAGGCATCCACTGCGAAAGGAGTCGAACAGGAAATGAAATTGTTTTTTACTATGTTCCCACTTTCCCCCGCGTCTATTTCATTTCTTGTCATTTTCCCTCTCACTTTCTCCACGTCAGCCGTCTCCTCTCGCTGTCTGGCTGTTTAAAGCGCTCGCTTTTCACCACTTCAATCCTCTGCAGGTTGCGGTGGCATACCGGGCGCCGCTTTCTGGTTGTCAAACTAAAACGGATGCGTGATGCCTGGGAGAAATTAGAAACTCTCGTCAGCAAGCGCCGAGCGTGCTCTGTTTCTCCATTCAGGGGGTGATACAATTCTCTTCTCCTACAAGGTAAAGGGGGGAAGAAAACAAACCAAAAAAAATATAATAAGAATTGTGATACAGATGATGGCTAAACTTACACTCTGCAAAATCTGGAGATGTATTGTTTGATAGAGCTGCATTTGCAGATGAGAAGCAGAGTTGGTTCTATTTGTTTACATGTCGGAATAGGTTGTGGAAGGAGAAGAAGCAAGCATGGGATGGGGTTTAATTGAGTGCCCACACAAGCGCGTATATCCACCAATTAAGCAAAGCGAAAAACTTTTAGAGTCGCTGCACAGCAAATACACAATCACTTATTACACAGCCGCAAATGTGTTTTGTGTCGCTTTGACCTGAACTCGATAACCTCTCCTCTCTCTGTGTCTCTCGTTCTTCCCAGAAGAAATGTGATGTATCGCTCTTCACAAACTTCATCCTACGCATATAAATTTTTCCTGTAACTTTTTGCCCTCTCGCTTCTGAAACCGGCATGCAGGATTTGTGAATATTTATCCTGACCTCGAATAAACCAACAGCCTTTGGAGATAATCCTGGGTCCCTCACAGAAGGAAGTGAAGAAAATCCACGGGGGAGTGAGTGACTGTTGGAAAATCGTCATTGACTTCTCTCTCCTATTTCTCTTCGTGACACTTGGTCCAGAAGAAGGGAGGGGGGAGGGGGGACGGCAGCGGGAGAGGAGCAGCGTGGTGCTTGCTGGCCCCTGCGCTTTAGCGAGAGAGAGAGAGAAGGCTGTGATTATGACTGGCAGAACAGAGGCAACAGTGAAAGGGAAGGATGGCAGGCCCAGACACAAGAGCAGCAATCGCAACGCATGTCACATCGATCAAGCCACAGTGAAAGAAGTTGGGAATGGGGTCAGCTCCCCGTGCTTCTCTCCCAGTGTCTTAGCTTGGAGCGCCGGCTCCAATTTTCACCGCTATCGTTTGTTTGGTCTCTCTCCGTCGCTTTCATCGTCTTTTGATCCTGTCGGTCTCTGTTTCACTCTGACTCCTCTGAGCGAATGCGAACAAATTCTCTTTCCAAACTTCGGAAATCCCTGCAGAGTTCACACTTTTTATTGTCAGGGGAGTAAAGTTAGGACCGAGTCACTCTCCAACAAGGTTTTTTAGGAGATTTTTTGTGCTATGAAAACTTTGATATGTATGATGCTGGCACTATGCATTTATTTAACATGACTAAGGGTGTACTGGATGCCACAAGCTTTGCCCCTTTGCAAAGTCATTCTCCATTTTATCTTTACACTTTACACTTCCATTGTGTTCCGTTCTACCTCAATCTCCTGCACAGAGCAAGGTTTTAACTGTAGGCAAGTACTTTGATGAATATTGTAAATAAATGATCAAATAACTGCACAGATCTTGTGTTTGATTTATTTCAGGTGTATTTTATGATCTAAAAACGTTATATTATACACTTTGTTCCAATCTATTCAAAGATCTGACCCCTATTTGGACAAGTTCACCCTTGTGAAATATGTCTGACAATAACTCCTAAACAAAACATACAAAATGCCCTGCGGTAGACGGCACCATTTTCTCCCTGAAAAGGTTGGACATATAACAACCAAAACGGCAAAAGTATGAAATGCCCAATGGGCACTGTAACCAGCACCCGATATGAAATGATGCATAATGTTAGTCTGTGGATATGACATGGTGTGTTTACTGGTACAAAATGAAAGACACCTGACGGGAAATTGCAATTCCTATGTGCAAAATATGGATATAAATTAGTGAGAGGTACGACTCGACCAGGAGCCAAGCATTAACCTCTAAATCTTGAAATAAACAGGACATGCAGCAAAGAAACCTTTACCCACTTTGTTGTGCAAGAAACACAAAGGAAGTCAAGACTTGACAGATAACAAGATACTGGAGCATTCAACATCAGCCCATAATATGACAAGGAGTTTTTCTTTTTTCAAAACTGACACTAAGTCAGTCTATGAATAAATGATCTGGAGGAGGAAAAATGAAGCATTCAAAGACCAAACCCCTGCAGTGAAACATGGTGGTGGCTCAGTGGTGCTCTGTGGCTACTTCTGTTTCTTTTGGGACAGGAAACCCACAGCATGTAGGAGGCAGAGGCTTATCATGAAATCACCAAGTAATTCTGAGGTTGCTCTTGTAATAGAAGCTGGCATTCTGTGATTAATTGGGAGTACAACATTTTAATATGAGCTGAGTTTAATTATTTCAGTTATTTTTGTTTTATTGGTTTATTATAAACACTACTAGTTTGTATATTTTGCCACCCCCCCCACCCCCCACAAAAAAAACATATGTGACAGAGTGTAGTGCGTCATTTTATCATAAGCTGCAAGGGAGCTGATTAGAAACTGGCGACAGAAAGAAAGTACTCTGTACAATTTTTAGAAATTTGTAAAATTTGCATAAATATGGATTTTACCATATTTATATTGTAAATTTTGTTTTTATAACCATAGCTGCCGGTATTTTACCGTAAATTTGAGATGTGTTTTTTTTTTCTTTTTTTTTTTACAGCGTATAAACAGGAAATAAGATTAACGAATGCACCAATTAGTCTAATGTTTGTTTTACTGTTTAAAAGAGTAAAAAAACAGATGTGTTATCAAAAGCTAAATCTCCATTCTAAATCTCAGTGTATCTTTGTTGATCGTCATCTAAATGGAATGCAGCCCTTGTTAATACGCCTGTCTTCGCCATGCACTTCTCTGTCGGTTTGTGAAACAGGCAAACGGGGGGAAAACATTAGTGGAACATACCAAAGTATGCAATAACAGAACAAAAACCAAGAATACAGGAAAACAAAGTTAAAGCACAAAACAAAAAACTATATGAGTAAACATGTAGTGTATAAACACTTATCTAAAGAGAAACCTGAATAAGAGTCGATGCTCGAAATACACAAGTGAGTTTTGTTGCAGGTGAAATAAAATTGAAACGGGAAGACATTGCTCAAAAAACATCCTGTCTTTGATTTTAGTTATCACTGCAATACCTTTAGCCATTTATTTAACAAAGAACCCAAACACAAAAGTAATCAGGGTTCTGGCAGCGTCCTCGGCGACAGCCGCTCCAGTAAGTAAATGCCTCTGTTAGTGGCCGCTGCTGCTACTATCTCACCAAAGTAGTCTCTCAGTGTTTGGCACAATCAGCACTGCACAGTTATAAACAATGCATTAAAACTCCAGCAAACAGTGTTTTTACATCTGATAATGTGAAAAGATATTTTATCATATATAGGAACCCTGGAAGGCTGTTGTTGTTGGCAACCCTAATCTGTGGCTTGGCGGGTGATAGCATCAATCGTGCACAGATGAAACAATTTTATCTTCTCCGCAGATATTAAACTGGGTGAACAACATTTGGACATCAGCTATTCCAAAACCTGAATCCATCTGAACAGCTATTGGTTGATTACCAGCGATTGAACACATCACGCAGCTGCCAACCACTGCACCTCACAGGAGGAGTATTAAAAACCTTTGAACTATTTTACAATTTTTTTTTTACCTCATGACAATAAACTCAGTGGTCGAAACAAAACATTGTGATAGTTTGTGAAGAAGAAGGAAAAGGATAAATGGTTTACTTATTTTCTTAGAAATAAAAGACTGAGAAGGGAGAAGCTTCACAGACGTTCTCCATCCAGTCTGACGTAACTTGAGTTGTTTTACAAAGAAGAGCAAAAATCACCACATATAAAGTTTGTAGAGAAGTTCCCCCAAAAGACACATTCGTATCGAAAAGTTGTTTTAGTCCTGACTCAGGAAGACTGAATACAAGCACAAAATACCAATGACGTACTGTGAAGCTAGAGGCTGTAATGTGAACAAAGTATGACAAAGTTCAAGGGATGGAAATGCTGGTTTGAGCGATATCACACTAGTGTTGTTCATTTGTTTAACCTTACTAAGGTAGCCTATGTTATTTAGCTGGAAAATACTTTTTTTCTGACATTTACAGGAACCTCTTGGCTGTGCCAAAATTCAAATTTTGAGGCTAAAGATCTCCCATACAAGCCAAAATGTTTGCACTGCAGATCCAAAAATGCCCAAAACACCATTCCTCAGCTCTGCCATAGTCATATTCACGTGATTATGGCAGGAAATACCGAGGCGTTTAAGGTCTCTGAATTTTGGACATCTTGGTGCTAATCAACTACATGACCCGCCAGCCTCTTTTCCCCTTCCTCTCTGCTCCTTCTTATCTACTTTTTCTTATTAAAACACGTTAAAGAAAGCTCTGCCCTGCATTCTGTTGCACTGTCAAGTACGCCTAATTAAACTTTAGGGTTTTAATGTGCCATCGTTCAAATGCTCAGTCTGTGTGCTGCTCAGTCCAAACTGCCCTCCCTGAAATGCTCATCTCAACCTCCTCCGCCGCGCTCCAGGTGGAGAGGAAGACGGCCTCTGTGGCAGATTTGCAAAGTTGGGCCGTTAAGGCGAAAGGACCTGAACTCTTAATAACACAGTCAGGAAAAAAAAAAAACCTTCACTTGGAGCCAGCTGGGACTTTCATCATCGGCCGAGAGAAAGAGCAGCTGAGAAACCAAGAGACAAAGGGGGAGCGGTGAGAAAGATAGCCAGAATTTAAAGAAGAAGGAAAAAAAAGAAAAGTTACTAGCCTGGGTGGGGCCGGGTGACATCAACAGCATCCCAAGCAGGGCCTCAAATTAGCAGGGCAAGAAGCGGCGCAGCATGGGATGCGACAGCTGGGGCCCCGTGCGCGCCGCCACCAGGGGATTAACAAGGTTTCAGGATCTGACACAGAGGGGATGAGCGTCATGGGCAGAATAAAGAGCAACACAGGGATTAGAGAGCTTCCAGACACTCCACCAACACTCATGAAGGGCTTAAAGGGCCAGCGATATTATTAATGAAAGGACAGAGAGGCCAAGAAGAAGACAGAGAGAGATAAGCCTGGAGGGTCATCTTTTGATTATGCTCATCCTGACCCTCTTGCGCTGCCGCTCGGCATCCCAACGATCACACCTTGCGCATACACCAAACATTAAAAGTCAATGAGAGGCGGGCCAGAGCAGCAAACCGGTCATGTGTTGATCACAGGGCAGCAGACAGAGATGGCCGACATCTGAGCGATGTACTGTATGTTCAACTCATGCCACTCTCCAAAGATTAGGCCTGAATTATTCATCTGACAGTTGTGGTGGGAAAAAAAAAGAGAAAAAAATGCCAAACGCATATTTGAATATTTGTATTCTTCTGTACAGCTACAGCAGAGAAAACAAGATAGGATTCATAGCGGGGCGAATGTGGGAGTGCTGCTGGGTTATTTGTTCGGGTTCGTATTCCGCATTCAGATTTCAGATGTACTCCGTGGCCACAGCGATGTGTCTTGTTTTGCAAAAAGGTTGCTTCAGATGTTCAGACTCAGTTTTTTTCCCCCTCTCTTCAACATGAATAATCTCTGTTTTCAAATACGACGCTGGCAATATTCGTGTGCAAAAATCATTAGTATTGTTAAAACGTTTATATACGTACATTCAATTGAAGTGTGACAGAATAGAGAGCCCCTTCACAATCTCAGTAAAATAAATGTAACTCAGACATTTTTTTTACATTTATAGGAGTGAATAGGGCTCTACCATCACAAATGTAACCATGTGGAGTTTCTTGTACTCTGTTGGGACGTTACGTCGAAACACATGTTTTGGTCAAATGAGACTAAGTTTGAGCTTTTAGGCAGCAGACAAACCAACAGGGTCTGGCGTAAAATAAATGATAAATATGTGGGAAAACACTCCATCACCACAGTTAACGGGTTAGTTTGGGCACTTTAAATGGAGGTTTTAGAAAGTAAGTGAATGATGTCACGTGATCGTGACCGTGATGGAAACTATATTTTTGAAGTGACGTGAGTTGACGCTTAGTGAGGTGTCTGTTGTCTGTTTTGGCTGACTTGTGGCGTTTGAAAAGAGCCCAAACTGAAAATGGTCACGTTGGTGGAATATAACTCAATGTGTAAGCAGATGTTAACTGGCATAACTCAACACATCCCCACTAAAATCGACATTGCTTTTCAGCCAAATATCACATTTTGTTTCTAGTGGATGAACCTGCCAGTCGTATCGATCGATCAGCCGATCGTGAGCCGGTTGGGGTAATCTGAATACAAATACGAGACCAGGAAAGTACAGGAACGCGCCATCTTCAGTGCTGCTGCACAGTTGAGAGTCGTCTGACACAAAATCCAAAGGTTTTTGTGGACTAATGAGTTGCAGCTGTTCTACATGAGTAGAACAGCTGCAACCCTAACCCTTACCTTAACCCTAACCCTAAAATCCAAAAGTTTTCGTGGACTGATGAGTTGCAGCTGAGCTACATGGATGCTGTTTAGCTCACAAAACATCACCACATGGATCATCGGTTTGCTTTTGAAATTCTGGATTGCTTAAATTCCCTAACATCAGGTTCTGAATGTGATTAGCGGAAACTCACTTCAACAATCTTAACTAAAACTTTAAGTATGGTGGACGATCTGTGACACTTTGAGTCATTTTCTCTCCCACAGGACATGGGTGCCTCGTTAGGTCGTGAAATACATTTTAAATGCCAATTTTAAGCAAAAATCAGATTCTCTCTACCTGTAAAGTTGACAATACAACTTTACAGTTGCTTTGTTAATTGCTGGGTCCATCAGCACAATGTTTGTCCATAAGGCTGAATATTCTGCTCGCTTCTCTTCAGGTAAGCTGAAAAGAAGATTGACCAAGGAGAGATTATCAAAAGGCTGTAAAACCAACAATTTTTTTTAAGACTGTTTACATATCTTAATCATGGGTGCAAATAAATGTGACCAATATTGCAGATAATATTGCAGCTTCAATGGGATGTCTGGTCAAACACTAGAAAGCTTTAACACAGAGAAAACCTTTATTTTATTTTTATAAAACAACCCCAGATAAAATACAAGATACACCAATTCAGTGAAGAACGTTTTATATAAGCTGCCGCGTAAAATTTCAACATTTAAAGAATAACACTTTGCATTAACAACCAAAGTGCCGCTTTTTACGTGATAACGATGCTGCCTCAGAGCCAAATGGGACATCCTGCACAGGAAGGCGCTGGGAGATAAGTTAAGCTGTTGTTTAGGAACATGGAGTTATCATCTCCCCCTCTCCTCATCCTCCTCATCCTCGTCCCCTTAGCTCCCAGCGCGACGCTGAGGGAGTCTTTATCAACTGTGAGTTTACTACTTATCAGTGCGTGGCTGCCATAGATCAAGGGCATAAATGGATTTACCGCCAGGGGGGAAAAAAATGCTCTTTGATAAACTTCAGCTGAAGCTTAATGAGAGCATATTTATGTCTACGGATCGGTTATCTCTTTTGGTCTGTATCATCCTCGGCTCTGGGCAGAGGATGGGTGTACGCAGGATGGTAGCATGGAGAAACATAACAATCCACATAATGTCCATATCTTTACTCGTTGCAGAGGTGAAGTCTGCAAAGCAAACAACGCAGACAGGTGTTGAAAAAAGCTCAAAGTCCAAAATTCACAGGAGAGGGAAGTGAATAAGGCAAGAGAAGAGAAGATCGTTGATTCACAATCGTTTATATGCAAAGCAGATTGTCTGAGTGCTTCTGTGTTTTAAAGTCTAAAATCTGAAAGCTCGAAATAAAATAATATTTTTGGGTGGTTGGTGGGAACCTGCAGAGACTGAACAAATGAAAATGTTTGTGTTCATTGTTTTTTTCTTCTTTCTTTCCCAGCAGAAATAGTTCAGGGGCCATACATTTTGTGACATCTGAGGATGGAGAAAAGAATAGCTTGTTTCCTTCCTCGCAGCGTGGACATCCCCTCTCAGTGTTTGCGCCGCATGGCTTTGGAATTCCTCTTCAAACTCTTCTGGAGATGAATCATTTGGTGCACAGTTGTCATTCCTCTCACGGTTTGCAAACACAGAAGGGTCCAGCCATGCCCGAGATGTCACACTTTCCTCATCCGAATGAATTTCTACCACGGTCCTGAGACATTGCTGGAGCTATTCTGGTGAAAATGTACAGGTTTGCATCTTTACTTGTTTGAATGTATGAAAATATTTTTCAGAAATGTTACGCCGCATATAACGTGACGCAGCTGGTGACTTCCGGGAAGGCTCACCACTCCTTCCTGTTTTCTCCATTTGGGGATAATGACTGTAACTGATATTTTAGCTTCCAAACTCCATTTTCTTTTGATTATTTTAGATATGCTCTACAAAAAAAATACAAAAAAATACATTTTCTATGAATGATTTGAAGTTATGTTCCATGAACACTGAACTGTAGAATAAATATAAGACTGGAAGAAAACCTGAGAGAAGCTGCAAAATACTTGGATGTTTAGATCAAAGTGTAGTTGTGTGTTAAAATGGCCTAGTCAAAGTCCACATTGAAAACCCATGTTCAAAGATTCTCTTCATTTGAGCTTGGTCTATTTTACAAATAAGAATTAGGTTTTTATACAACAAACAATTTCAATCTCTAGATGTACAAAAACGGTAGAGATGCAGCCTAAAAGACCTGAAAGCATTATTTCACTTCTTTTTTTTTTACACTCTCTATTTGTTAGCAAAAATGTAAAACAATTACGCCCGTTACAATTTGGTGCCTCTTTGTTTTTGTCTGCCTTATAAAATCTAAAAGAAATCAACTGATTTTGTGGCTATGGCACGACTAAACGTAAAGAACATCAAGGGGTGTAAATACTTTTGAAAGACACCGCGCGTGCATGCATACTAAGACCTAGTAGCATTTGCGAGATGCACGAGGCATCATTTCAACTCCAGTGTGTGGAGTTGGATCGGTTTACTGTACATCTCTGACTGATGCCACAAAGAAGAGGCTTGTTACAATTACTGTGCATCTGTACTCTTGTCAAAACTGCTGACAGCTGCGCTGGAGAATTTAATTTGCACGAACAGACCCTGGTAGATGAAACACTGCAATACCGACGAAATAGTTCCCTGTAATTGCAGTGGTGATGGAGAAGGCACTTCTTTTTCTCTTTAGAAAAAAAAAAAAGTTTTGATGGGAAAGTCATAAAATCAGTATAAAAAAAAACACGTCTTAATTGCTTCCTTTGTCTCAGTGTGCCTTGTTGAAAAATGGAACCAGGAGCTTTTTGTTGACAACAAATCTCAAATGCTGACCTTAAAGCCGAGGCATTAGCCCAGCTTCGGAGAAAACGCAGGCGCTCTGAAGGCAGCCGAGCCGCCATTACTGCCTCTCATTTTCATATTGAGGTTTTAATCATTAGCTACAGTATTCCTGATTGATGTGTGCGGAGGGGAATTGTGTGTACACACATAGATACGTGCTCACGGGGCGGGGGATGTAATACATCTTTGTAATTAGTCTCATAATTATAAGGCAATAAACTGCGGCACACATGGGGAAACTGATCCATCTCCGGGATTCGGCAATTGCCGCGCTAAAATATGTTGTTGTGACAAATCTCCGAGAAGCGAAAGGTGCAGCACCGACGTCGTCTTGGTTTGTGTTCACAAAAGTGTGCGGCGTTCACAGTCGCACGCCAACGAGGGATGTTTACGCGGTTTATCCAGGCTGCCTCTTCAAGTGGACGCGGGGTCAGTTCAGATTTAGCCTCATTTAAATGGCCGTCCTGCTGTTTTTCTTCTTTTTTTCTTTCTAATCTTCCTGTTTCCACGGCCCTGTCTAGAACACTCCGCCCCGCCACGCTTCCCATTGGCGACACGCCAGGGACTTGTCTTCGAGTTCTCATCCATCTGGTCGACGTGGTAATATCAGACAGCCACTGAGTGAGTCTAAATTGGCTTTGCCTCTATTAGTTCCGACGGTGCCTCATTATCAGCAGCCGAGACCTCGCCGCCTGCAGGGCCCAGACCTCCTCCACTCTGTCACCCGCTAAGCTCGCTCGCGCGCACTGACCTCGCAGGTACGCACGAGTGCAGAGCCTCGCTCTCCGCCTTCTCAGGCCCTCCGACGCTGCTGCTCCCATTACCACCATGTCTTTGATTAAGCCAGCGGGTTGTTCAGGTTGCAGCTGAGAGCATCTGCTTTCATAGCAAACACCGACAAAAGTTGATGGGATGTTTATCAGCTGGAGGGGGAGAATAGGAAATTAGAGTTATTTTCACTGGTGGGTTAGCTTGCGTCGAGGATAATGTGGAGGCTCATTCATGACAGCGAGAGAGCGTTATCTTCAAATTAGTCCTGTGGTGTAAATAGGAATGATTTAATTGATTTATTATGACTGAGTGTCTCACATTGATGCGCCTGCATCAGAGCGGCAGTGAAACATCAGCAATTTAATAACAGGCTGGCGCGTGAGTGTGCAAACGGCAAAGGTTATGCTTGCTTACATGTACACACTCACACTCACCCCCACACACAGCGAATGTCGCTTATCTTTTTTTTTTTTCCAACTGCACCAGTGACCGCAGCCTAAACTTAGATGTGCCAGGTAGTCCTGCTCACAGAAGACTGATTGACTGCAGATTCCCTCCTAAATTTGTCCTGTTAATTTTTTAAAGTGCAAGCTGCAGATTAGCAAAAGTAGTTTCTAAAAATTGTGGGACAGTAAAGGAAGATATGTTTTGTTTTGTTTTAAAAAAGTGTATGCTTGCTCAGGTCAACGTTGGTTTATCTTCTTATTTGATGGATCCCCATCTTTTCACAAAACAACAGATAAGCAAGCAAGTATTGGTGTGGTATGATATCATAGTTCTAAATGTCTGATGAGCTGTAATTGGAAAATCATCACTATTAGCAGAAAGAAAGGCTTGAAGTCATCAATTGCAACACATAACGTTGCAATTAAGCAACGTTATGTGTTTTACTTAGCAAATTGAGTTGCTGAAATATGAAATAGGACTCCATATGCGTGTAACAAATCACTTTCTCCAGCTCAAATCACAACTCCCGTGGGGAAGACCGAAGAGCTGCCAAAGAATCTCAGGGAACAGGAAGCGGAGCTGCTAGAATGGATATAAATGAAATTTATATGAACAAGACGGCAATGTTCTTTGAAAGTCTCACATCTGATCGCTGTGACGCTAGCACACGCTTTTCGGTTTGCTTTGCTTGGCTGCTTTTGGAGAGGGAGGACATGGTTCTTGCCAACTACATTGCTCTCTCTCCCTGCAAAACTCTTTTTGCAAGCCTCTTCGGTGTGCATTTAGAGAGCTGTCTCACCGTTAGCTGCCTTCCAACCCCTGCAGAAACCAAACCACACATGTTGCTGCAGATATACGTTTCAGCAGAGGTCTCCACGAAAGCCGCAGAACGTGCTTTTGACGCCGGCTAACCATGTGCAGACATTCAGACTAAAGAGGCAACAGTGTAGAAATAGAAACACCTGAGTCACAGATAACATGCAAACGAAAGCGGGAGAATGTGGGGAGGTTAAGAACAAGTAACACGGAAGGAACAGAAATGGGTTTCCTGTGTTGCAGCAATAGAAAACAAAGGATCGGCCCTGACGGGTAGAGGAGCAGGATCATGAAATGAAAATTACAGAGCACCAGAAGGCTGATATGTGTTAATTGCATTCCCTGGGATTGGGTAGGAACGTCTCCCTTGGTATTATGGACCCATTTGCCAAGGCAAGCATGCGCTGCACAATAAATTTGCACATTTATTTTTTCCTATTATGAATCTGATCTTATCTTGGCATCCCAAGGCCCATTTCACAGCACCGTACAAGAAGTTCTTCATACTAGTTTTTCCACATCCTGCCGTGTTATGACCATAAAATTCAAAGTTTTTATTGGGATTTTAGAAAACAGACCAACATAGAGTAGAGCAAGACGTCAAAGTGGAAAGAAAAGCAGATGTTTTTTTTGTTTTTTTTCTCTTAACTAAGAACAAAAATCTGATAAGCGTGTTGTGTTTGTCAAAGCCTATTAACCCCCTGAAGCCTGACACTATTTAATAAAATTCAGTGAAAGCAACAATGAAAACAGCAGTCAGCTCAAAGATAACATTTTGGGAAAAGTTAAAACCAACAACATGGGATAGAAACATTTAAAAATAAATCCTACGTTTCTATCATATCAATCCGAAAATGGAAAAGTGCAAACCTACTGAAATCACGATTCCTTTTCCGTGAAAATGTAAAAAATCATTGTGTTGGTCTCTCGCATACAATCCAATAAATATGCTTTGAAGTTTGTAGTTAAGAGGTGACAGTGTGTGGAAAGCTCAAGCAGCATGAATTGTGTATAAAAATACAGTATTGGCGAGGCTTGGTGTCAGTACCCTCTCTGTAAAGAAATCCATCTCCAAGAGGCGGTATTGAAAAAAGAAATGGAAACATCAATGAGAGGGGAGAAAGAGAAATAATGAGCAATTTCTTCACTTATGTAACATCATCCATATAAAAAGGACCTACAACTGTATAATTAGCCGGATTCGGCTTGCTGCTAAATTGAAATCGTGTCGTTTTCTCACATCGTCAAGTCTGTAGCAGTTGGGGATAAAAGGCAGGAAATCCTGTGTTGACTCAGAATAAGACGAACGTCGATCGTTGAATCAGGCTGCTGTGAATAATAGAAGAGACGAGCAGGTCAGAGAGCCTGAAGGCAACATCTCAGTTCAACTGTGAGTCTTTAGAAGTCACTGTTGTTCTCTCCCAGGACATAGATCATACTTTCTGTCTCTTCTGCAGTTTTACTTGTTTATTCTTCCGTCCTGATAAGCTTTTCCGTCCCCTCCCGCTCTTGATTTTATGTAAACCAAACAACTTCAGCTGACCTGATCTGGAAGCTCAAACTAGAAGAAAAAGGCCTGATTGGTTCAAGGATTTACACTCTACCATATCAGACCTGGTGTTAGTACTTTCTCAAACGTCACGATTTCTTGGAAACGATCGGCAGTCACTTTTAACCGTCCACTATTTCTCAAACAAAGAGGAGGAAATCGCAGGTTTTTTTGCATCTGCGCCGCATTTGATTGTGGTGGAGCAGGCAGAGCTGAAGAAAACAGCTGTTTAAGAGTCGACTGTGGGAATGTCGCCTTCACGAAGACAGGCTGCGTTCAGGACATGGGAAGGGACTGGACTTAGCCATTGTGAAGCCGAAAAGAAAAACAACAAATCCAACATCCGGACGAGAAAGAATCACAACGCAGCGCCAGACTGAGACCAAACACAGCCCAGAGAATGTCACACCAACATACGGCATTAACTCAGTGTGAAGGATGTTGTTCTGGGAGGATATGAGGCAGAGAACACAGAGAAAATAGTAAAGTTAAAGAAAACCCGGTGGAAGTTGCCGCACTGGGGGTGGAAAGGAGATCTTAACTTAGATGTGGAGCTCTGTCATTCTCTCGACTGACAGGAAATGGAAATGTCACGTCTAAAAATGATTCAGGTGAGTAGGCTTAAAAAAAAACCCCACTGCACTCTGGCCCCCCATTTAAGCAGCAAACTATTTAAGAAACAAAGAGGCAGAGAGCCTTGCTAAATGCATCGGTCTCAGAACACGTGAGAATAAACAGCTTCATGGAGACCAAGCCGCACAGCGGGCAGGTCGGGGAGAAAGTTGTCGGAGAAGTTTGTGGTTAATCCAAAAAGCAAAGTCACAAGCTTTGCACGTCTCACTGAAAAGCTGTTGAATTGACTGTCTGAAAACGGAGAAAGTGTGGGGCGGCTGCAAGCATTTAAAAACACGTCTGTCTACCTAAGAGGCTGAGAGAAGAGGAGGGAGGGCTTCAATCAGAGAATCAGCCTATAGACCCATGGGAAACCTGGAGGAGCTGAAGAAATCCACAGCTACGCAAGAAGAAAGCCATAAGAAGGACTGTGTACCATAGAAGACAAACAGGAGGAAGATGGTGTGATCATCTGGAACCAGAAGGTGTCACTGGAAGGAGAGTACAAAACATTATCTTCATGGAGAAACGTGGCAATAGCAACATCATGATGTGGAAACTATTTTACTCACCATAGAAAGAAGAAGATGGTCAGAGGTCATGGGGTGATGGGGGTGAAGTTAAAAACAGAAACATTTCAGTCTCTAGATGTGCAAAGCCCACAGATGTCAGAAGATTTGAAGCTGTAACACAGGGCCGGCCCAAGGCATAAGCAAACTAAGCAGGCGCTTAGGGCCCCAAGGCCAGTAATAAATCTGCTCCCCTCAGTGGAGCAGATTGATATAAATTGATTTGTTTTTTACAATAATATATATTTGATAATTATATAGAAATTATTTAATTGATAAAAAGGAGGGAGGGAGAAAAGAAAGAGGAATAGAAAAAAGCCAAGATCAAGTTTGTTTTAATGTGCCTTGGTAATGTAATGTAAAAGATTTGTAAAGCTGCCAGCTTGATAGCGACCTGGAACGGTCCAGTTCAACAGCCAAACATTTATGCTCGGGTCTTTATGTTTGTGTGTTTGTTTTTAACTTGAAATCAATTGATTCTCCTGCTTGGCTCTGTATATTTCTGAGGTATTTTGACTTCAAAACGCCATTTTTGATAACGTTTGATAACAATTAAAACTTCTCAATGTTTGACATTGTCTAGTAAAATGTTTTTATGTCAGACTGCACAGCTGCTACATCGATGAGCTGCTCCATGCTGTAGTGGGGGATTTGTTGTTTGCTGCTGAGCAAAATCATTTTGTGGCTAAAATAAACATTATTTTTACATCAACTTCTAAGTTGTGTGAAACTTTTGTTAAAATCATTTGAATGCATAGAGTCTGTCCGGTACCAATCCACATTCTCAAGGGAGAAAGACTCACCTGGTGTAAATTAAATTTTAGCTATTGGAGTAACGCTTAAGAGAAATCCATTTACTGTAATCAAAGAATGTAGGCCGCACCGATTGCAGTTTTCTGGCTGATCCCTGGTTATCGATCTTTAAAAAGCCTGACCTGCTGATTTTGATTTTGGTTGATATTACATTTTTTTTGTTTGAAATGTTGCTATACGGTATATAGCAAGAAAGTCGCTGAGTTGGCAACAGTGGAGTGAATATTGTTAACTGTAAACGTTCAGACCTGACCTGGTGGGTCGATCTGTCAGTCAAACCTCTCACTGTAAGAGACTGATTTTTAAACCTTTGCTGATGAAGATAAAATCAGGGGATAAGATCAACTTCACATGTAAGTATCAGCAGATCACGATCCCCCAAAATCCAGAAAATCGGTGCCCAGAAATCAACTGGTTGATAAATCAGTTGGCCAATAAATGTATCCTATTATACATGTATATAATGTAAACATCACTGCCAGAGATGCAGTAAGTTTATAGCAGGTGTGTGAATGATCTAATGATCGGACTGCTGATTGCAGCCAGTCCACATTGTTAGCAGAACTAGAGGGCCCCAGAACCATATTCTCTTAGGGCCCCATGGAGGCTTGTGCCGGCCCTGCTGTAACAGAGTGAAAATGAAAGGAAGTTCTACAAAGCGTTAACAGGGGGGGCTGAATGCAAATGCAGGCCACACTGTTGTAATTTCCATTTGTAAAAATCGGTTAAGAGTAGAAGAGGGCGATATGGACCTGAAGTTTTATCCTAATATGTTGTGATACTAGTGTGATAACAGAAAAAGTAACAAAAACAACTATTTATCACTCTTTTCTCAGGTAATTGTATGTCTGTGATTGTATGCCACCACATTCATAAGCCCAAAAACACAAATACTGCTCTTAGAAACACTCTTCTTTTTGACACGAGACACATAAAAAACATGTGATTTGTGTCACTAAGCTGCTCACAATATCTGCATTTAAGCATATTTTTACATTATACATTGATGCTCTCATTGAACATTTATTTGTCTCAACGACGGTGTTGGGGGATTTTAAACGGCATTAACTTGAATTTGTCGTGACAACAATAAATCAAAGTTCTTATCATGATAAGAAACGTATCATGATAACTGATAAACGATACGATAAAACGCCCACACCTAGTTAAAATCAATTCTCACATCAAAATGATTCACTATTTTGTGTTGGAATAGATCACAGGTGTCAAACTCCAGTCCTGGAGGGCCACTGCCCTGAAACTTTTAGATGTGCCTCTGCTGCACCACACCTGAATAAAATAATTAGGTCATTAGCAAGACTCTGGAGAACTGATCTACACAAGGAGGAGGTAATTAAGCCATTTCATTCCAGTGTTTTGTACCTGTGGCACATCTAAAAACTGCAGGACTGCGGCCCTTGAGGACTGGAGTTTGACTCCCCTGGTCTAGATTGAAGATTAAGTTGGTAATGTGTTTGTATATTTCAGTTAAGCTGATTTTATAAGCTATTAAACGTCACGATGGCAAAGAATCTTCCTAAATCACATGATCGGCATGGCTGATTTTATGGAATGAGAAACACTGAAAAGCTTCCGCAGATACGACAGATTGTCTGACATACATACACCGTCATTCGCAGCAGGCTTTCTAAGTTCCCGAACTTCCCCTTGATGGAAGCACATTCTTCTAAAGTTGAGATGCACTCTGCCGGTGTGCAGGAAGTCTGTTCTGATAACAGCATTTTGTAAACAACGGGGTGGGCTTGATTTGGGCCCTGGCTTGTCCCCAGCTGCTGAAACGTTGCCAGTTTCGCTTGAAGGGTGTGGGCTTTCCTCCAGCACTCCAAAGGAAACAAAGGGAGCCTCTCTGGCCAAAAGACTGGCATGCCTGAGCCAAGAGCCCAAACCAAATGCTTCCCAAGGTTTTACACATATTAAATCACAGTAGGAGAAGCTTTAGAAATGGATTACAAATCAGGTTTATACGCAGTGCAGGAGGCCCTTTAGCAGCTTGAGCTCTGGTGTATGAAAAAATAACTTTATGTACTTCTTTAAAATTATCTTTCATTGCGATACAAAGTATGTCTGTAAATATTTGACAGTGCTGTCAAGTTTTGAGTTTTTGAGGGGGGGGGAAAAACCGCATACTGTTGCCTACCAACCGATGTGTATTTTTAAAGGTTTTGTGTATAATAATAAGTTATTTGCAGTCGTGTAAATAATGTTATTAAACGTAAAAGAAATGGATTATGCAAGATTTTGTTCACGTATTCGAAACATAAAAGAAAAGAAAACATTAAACAGCTTCACTGTGCACACACACACACACACACGCGTTCTTTAGTGTGCCACGGATTCAAATATTTTATAATTTTGTGAAATGTAAAAGTGTGTAAAAAAAACAACACACACACATACACAAATACTTTTGGTCAGCTATGACCCAACAAAATAAAATTATAAACTTGTAAATGAGCACAACATGATCCCTTTCAAAATAGTGGGACTAAATGCGAGACCGCTTTAATGATTACAGGGACTAGTTTAATTGCTTCTCTCCTGTGGAGTTTTAAATCATTAGGAATGCCACAAGGCAACCAACTCCCTGCCCGGTCTGCATCACGTGTGGCCGCTTTCACATAAATTTACTTTTCGACACTTTCTTCTTTTGTTTTTTTTTCTTTTGGCAACGTCCAATTTGTCATCTAACCTTAGGAACAAAGGTGATGAAGATTGCAAGAGTCATTTGAAAACTCATAACCCAAAAGAAATATGTTTTTTTAAATGTTTCTATGAGATACCAAAACTTGCAACCCCACACGTCAGCTTTGAAGTTTCTCTTAGGAAACTGCACAATTCATGCACAGCCACTCGCATTCGGCTATTTTTCACAGCATAGCAGCGCGCCTCACGCTGTATGTTCAGTGTGTAGACGGAGCTGAAGAGGTACAAATTTATGCAGAGTAAATCTAATTAATGTATGTGTAATCCCATTTCTGTTTCTGACACACGATGAAAAAAAAAAAGAGAAAGAGTTAATATTCACAGTTGCAGAACTGCACTGGAAGCTGCTTAATACTCTGCTTCAGCCAGTGTCGCTCCAATTCTGTTTGGTGCTATGTGAGAGAGACAGAGGAAGAAAAAAAAATAAAAGACAGAGTCTGGTTATCATCAATATGCATCACACACAATTCACGTTTCATCAGCGCAGCAGACCACAGAGATTTGAGGAGATGCTAATGTGTCCGGCAGCGTTCCTGTTTGGAAGCAGTGTTGATTATATTCCTGCTCTCGGTCCGGTGGGACCTTACCTGCCACAAAATGACTACAGCATTATTTCCATATATTACCTGAGGAAAGCACACAGGCAGAAGTTACTGACTGCCTGTGAGAGCTGCGATCATGAGCTTCCTCTGAAGCACAGGGGAGGGGAGCGAAACAATGATGTACGACGTCTTTAGCTTTGTGGAGGTTTCTTTGGGAAAAAAAAAAACAAAAAAACACCGCACAGTGTTCAGGTGATCGCTGACTGATGAGATTCATTTTCAGTGCCTTGCAAAAGTATCCATACCGCCCGAAGTTGGTCACATTTCCACCACGTTTGAGTATTTTATGACACATAAACACAAAGCAGCGCATGACTGCGCAGCACTGCTGAAAGGAAAACAATTTGTCATTTTTTTTAATATATGTATTTTTACAAATAAAACTGAAAAGTGTGGCAAGCAGCTGCATTCAAACCTACGCAAAAATAATTTGGGTAGGTTTATAATTGCAGTGACTACAGCTGCAACCTTTTGTCCTGTTGACCAGTCGCTAATGCGTAGCATACTCTTCAGCTTTATTAGATAAAAGACGGAGCGCCACGTATCATTCACCTTCCACTTCACAATTCAGTGTTACTTCCAAGGACGTAAATAGTTGGACGTTTGTAGTTGCAGCGTCACAAAATGTGAAATCGTTCAATGGAATTCAATGCTTGTGGGCGGCACTTTTGTTCTAATCTTTCAGAAATGACATAAGCAATAATTATCCTGAACGTTATCTCTTATAAGATACAGAACCTTAGAAAAAGCTTCTGTATCAGCAGTTCAAGCTGAAGCTATTTTTTTCTGTGTAGAGAAACAAAAGTACATATTTTCTTCCATTAAATATAAAAAACACTGTGTAACTCAGAGTAATGGCCTGAATGACAAATAAGGGTGGAGAATATTTTAGCCTGCGGGCAAATTTTTTAAATAAGGACTTATCCGGGAGCAGGGATGTAAACAAAGCAAGATGCCATCATGTAGCTGGAATACAAAAGACGCTGATGCTGAAGTGGTTGGAGGGAGCTGCCTGTGAAAAGCAAACATTTACATAAAAACTGGCAACGGAGCTTTAATTTTAAGTGGACCAACAGCCTCTCTAATGCTACTATAGATTGCTATTTTACTTGTAGACAGTTCAGGCAGCTTCGAGTCACATTCAGGCACCACATTTCAACATGTTTTCCCTTAACATCATCTGGTATAGATATTATCATGACTCACAACTAGAATGTAACTATCCATACACCTTCTGAAAGTCTGGAACTGTTTCACAACCACCAACAAGAACGCATTTCGACACAGAGTTTTGCATAATTGTGAATCGGAAGGGAATTCATAAATTGTTTGAAACTATTTTTTTACAAATTAAATGTTGCATGCATTTGTATGTGCTGCCACACGCTCCTCTGATAAAAACTCTCCATGACTTCATTAACTAACTAGGCGACTTGCACTGGACTGTATTGCAGGCAAAGAAGAATAAAAAAAGGGGGCTGCTGAATATAAATGTACACCACACTTTTCAGATATTTGTTCCAATATTTTGGAAAATATTGTTTTCTTTCTCGAATACTTTCTTAAGGCACTGCACCGACACACGATGACAAAATGCGTACAAAGTTCAAATAAAGCATACACTTACCTGTTTTGATCACAACTTTCGTCACAATTACCATATATGTCTCCTTCTGCACAATGAGATCACATCTGTGAACTTGACTTGTATGAAAACTAACACTTTAGCGGTCCAAGACAGCTGCTTGGTTTGCTTATACCTTGGGCTGGCTTTTCTTTCAAACGTCACCTTTCTGGGGGGGAAAAAACAACAACAACAAAAAAAAACATGCAAGGAAAAAAACGTTAATCTTCAAATATAAATTTATTCCATAAGCCTTCATACAAACATGATTTTCGTTTTAGTTTTGTCAAGAAAAATAAACTGTTAAAAGTGACGAATCATTAAAGGTGCACAATTATGGCTATGAACAGGAAGGTCCACAGGTAAAGCTGTGAGATGATTGGCTATAAAGCAACACATGGGAATCCTTAACACTGAGAGAAAACAGTGATGAAAGCTACAGGTCGTCTCTCACTCTGCATCAGTATCCGGCACCTGAGTTTTACGACGGGCAACACACACTTGGAGAACTCGGTCTCGGGTCACAAAGGAGGGGTTCCTCACGAGTGTTGCAAAGATTCAAGGGTCATTTAAATCTTACATTTTCCTCCTAACAGATAAGGCTGCAAGTTGATCTCATGCAAATTCATCACAGTAACTCAGTGGATCTTGCGGTTGAGGTAATTTAAAGAGAGGAGGGAGGAACTTAGGCTATTTTTGGGTGAGTGGGGGGAGGGGGTGTTGTGTTATTTTTTAACTTGCCAGTGCAAATTAGGGTATTGAATATTCTTCTCAAGCCTTGAGAGCTTCCTTGCTAAAGCACTTGAGAATGGAGCAAGTGCTGCTCCAGATATCAAAGTTTGTGAAGATAAACTTTCCACCTCCTCCCTCCTTTCTTCTGCACATCCTGTGGCAGAGTGAAGCAGCCTCTTTACACTGGCGCATAAAGAGGTAACAGAGCTCTCCCTCGACACCAGCACACGTCCTCCCGGCCAACATCTCCTTCGTTACGTCCAGGACAAACCCATCAGTTTACGAAGCGCTCCTCTTTGAGGTCGTGCGTGGCATTCAGATGGTTGGCCAGCTCCTGCATCACGGCGTCTTTGCCGATCTGGTCGTTCCTGCGCTTCTCCATGATCACGTCCTCCAGGCACTGAAACTCCAACACGTGGCTCTTCTTCTCGGAGAAGAGCAGTTTTAACTTGTACGGCTGCTTCCCGATCCGTATCTCCCCCCCGATTTTGAACTCCCGCCTCCCGAAGCGGCACCAGGCCGCGAAACACTCGGAGTTCCTCCAGCACAAGTCCCTGTCTCTGGTTCCGACGTGATCCATGGCGTTGCGCACGATCACCTCCGGCGGGAGCGCACGTTGCCGGTACAGGCCGTTCACTATCCTGCCCTTCTTCCCCTGGCTCACGTCGGTCAGAAAGTTGTTCTTGACCTCGGCGCGGTGCAAGTGAACCACCTGGAAGTCGCCGACGTAAACGGCCCAGTGCGGGTACTGGCCGGTGGCCACGAACTCCAGCAGGTCGCCCGGTCTGCACGTGGCCAGGAGGCTCTCCGGGGAGACGGACGCGGCTCCGGAGCTCCGCTCGTAGACGCACTCGTCTCGGTAGTAGACGACGCACTCCAGCTCGTCGTCCGGGTCGAAGGGCTTCTCTTCGTGGCTCACCTGCCGGCTGTCCGGCGGGAAGTGGTCCAGGTTGTCGTCCTGGTCCTGGTCATCGTCGTCGTTGGAGAAAATGTAGGAGACGCCGATCCGCGTTCCGTCGCCGTCCGGATCGAAGCCGTTCGGGTCCGACGTTGGTACCTCCGCGTAATTGATGTGCGTTAGTTTCTCCACCTGGTTCCCCATAAAGACGAGATTAAACGGCGCGCGCGCGCAAGCACACACACACAGGCACGCAGACAGGATCCACCTGTTCTCTGCGCTCACACCTCAGCTGGAGACGGGAGGAGGAGGAGGAGGAGGAGGAGGAGACGGCAGAGTCGGAATTAAATCCAAAATAGAGACGAGGGGCACCGGCGATCCATGTCCAGCTGTAAGGCTGTGCTCCCCCACAAACGATCACCAACTGTTGAGATCTGCGAGGAAACGGAAGAGAGGGCATTAAAGGCAAAGTTTAACTCCAGTTCAGTGAACGTTCCCAACAGGTGTGACCTGAATCACCTGTTGGCTCACATTTCCTCCTTAAATCTCCGGCAGAAGGAGGCTACGGAACATTTTTGACTGCATTTCAAGCACATTAAAACGCTGCTAATGACCTACATTTCTGGTGTAACGCCAACCTGTTAGATTAACTCATTTTCTGTCACTTGTGGCAAACTCACCTGTAGTTCAGCAGCTCCGAGTCTCTGCCGCGCTTACATGGGGAACCATAAACGTCAGCTTCTGTCCTTCCTGTGCGGCGGCTTGTTGCGCCGTGTGGTTCAGGCTGCTGCACAGACACAGGCTGCCTGTTGTATGAAGCCCAGTGTTTGTTGCAATGGAACTCGCTCAGGATCCACCGACTGCTGGGAGGAGGTGTCATTTAAAGCGACAGTAAACCAGAAAACGCTTCAACTCTTGGAAGAAAAAAAAAAAGTAATCTGCCTTTTAAGAACGTTCTCTCTGGCAGTTTCCAGTTCCTTTTATTTATCATTTTTCTATTAGTTTCACTCATCATGTGTAACTGCATCATTCAGGTAACACTGTAGCTCATTAGATCACATGTTCATTTGAGGAAATGCTTGTTAAACAGAGCAAAAGAAGCGAAAATGATTGGTCAATCCTTCCAATTTGGAGTTTAACCTAAAATATCGCAGGTAAACATAATGGAAGCAAAAATTGAAAACAAGTGAAACTCAGAGGAAGGTGCCTCCAAATTATGAAAAGCACTTTATTTTTTTATTTATTTATTTTTTTACATTAGGTAACAAGCAAAATGTTAATACACACAGGATGGAAAAAGAGTTCAGCAGCTAAAAAAATAAATGAATAAAAAACAAATGTTATCATCTCCATACAGGTCATCTCACTATACTAATTAATTTAAAAGTGAAACCTAAAAGTTAAGCACAGACACATTGCTACATATAAGTTCGTGGTGAACCTTGAAGCATTGAGACTTATGAATCTCCCCAAAATCCCTAAAGGGACTTCGCTTCACAGTCTTCCCTGGGCTCCAGGATACCTGGATGCTCGTGTCGCACTTTTTCCTTCCACTCAACTTTCTTTCGACGTGCTCGCTCATCGACCTCATGGAACACTCAGCCTTTCTGCAAATGGACCTTTTGGGTCACACGCTCCTTACGGAGGCCGTCAACGACTGCCAGCTGCAGAGCGCCAGCTCAGCAGTCTTCCCCATAATGGTGAAGGCCATAACATGGTCATAACATAACATCTCTGTATTAAAGATCATTTTTATTAGTGTCGTACTGCTGGATTTTTCCTGGCTGCAAGCCAAAGCTATCAAAGCTAGCAGAACCGATCACTGGAATTATTGCGGTGTGTAATGGGTCTTTATAAGTTTTACTTTATGAATTGAATTTCTGAAATAAAACAACTTTTCGATGGCTTTCTAATTTAATCCCATGTACGTGTAACGGCACACGGCCCGTAATGTTTCCAGCTTATTTCAGAAAAAACAGCTAAGCCATATTCTGCTTAAAAACCGTCTACCAGCCCATCAATGCGCGGGAGATTTCCGTCCATCCATACACCACTTATCTTTGCAGGGTTGCTGCTGCCCATCTCTGGTGGTCAATGAGTGAAAGGATCTGCACAAAACAACAGTTTGAACACAGTGTGATGCTGAGAAACCATGCATGCGCACCATCATACTTAAAAACAATTTGGGGAAACCAGTTAACATAAAAGTCTTTGGACGGTGGGAGGAAACCAGAGCCAACCCGTCCATGCATAGGGAGAATTTGAAAGGCTCCACGCAGGCTTGTTTTGACAATTTTTTAGAGATAAAATATATTTTTTTAAAAACTGAACTCATGCATTTCTGGTATGAATCAGTAAACCTTTAGATACAAGGTCGTTGTAATTGTTTCTTTCTGTGCCCTCTCTTCACATCAGTTCCAGTAAAGTCCATGTAGCACTTCAAGTATCAGTCTAGTGTAAAACCGGTTTTATCCACTTTAGACGGGAAGCCCAGGAGAGTGCTACACATTTATCGGCACTCTTGATAAAGATGTATAAAGAGCATGAACATAAATTCACCTTGCGTTTACTTTTTGTCTTTTCGTCACTAACAACTGGCTGGCATCAAATTATGCCCTGGCGGAAAAGAAAGTCATGGTTTATATATTTTAAAAGTTCCTAGAAACATTTATCAATTTTCTTTTAAAAAGTAGACATAAAACTACATTTATTACAAAAGAGTTGTTAAACCTACCAATAATTGTGACTTTTGCCCCCCGAATGAATAAATGTTCTTGAATTAAATGTTGGATTTGTATAAATCGAACAACTGCAATAAACTGACTTTATCTCAAGTCAGTTTATTGCATCTGATCTTTACCAGGAATGTCATGCCTGTGCATTGTTACTCTTCATGTCAAAATGCACAAGAATCCACGTTACATTTTTAATGTTGGGCTGAAACTCTTTTGAACTGACCCAGAGCGTACGCCAGGAACACATCAGAACTTTGTGTTTGTTCAAGTCTTATCTGAGCCTCAGTCTCTTCCCAGTCTGTCCAACTCAATCCCTGCTCCTGCCAATCCTCTTGTGCCAAGACTTAGTGGAAATATGTTCACTTTGAGAGAGCCAAAGGTTCACTCTCCGTGGACCAAGCCAAATACCCAGACTTACAGTTGCAGCAATAGCTGAGCTTTTTTTTTTTTTTGAGGAGATAAGTGTAAAATCCAGGTAAAACACGGCCTTTCTGAGCTGCCTGTGCCATGTACCTTTGGTTTTTTTATGAAGTATTATCCTTCTAAATAGCTTACAAAGGAGCTACAGGTTTCAGCAAGTCAAATTTAAGACTTTTTAAGACGTTTGAATTAAATTTAAGACTGAAGACACACAAATACAAGGAATGGTTGGGAGATCCTGCTGTATTAGTCAAAGCGGAGTAGTTGTGAAGTTTCTGGGATCTGTTTGTGGCTCTTGTTAGCAGCTTTGTAATTTCCACGTTGCATAAGGCTTTCTTTAACCTTAATCCTCATAATGCCTACCTTAAAAGTTTGTTTTTTGTTGTTGTTTTTTGCACATAATGCACCTCGCCTCTTATCGGTGAGCCAGTGCCGAAAATGTCATTGAGCCAACTGTCAATAAATTTGCACTTACCCACTTAGTTGCAAATGCTAGATAGCTCACCAGGGTTTATTAGCAGCTAGTTAGCAGTAGCCTCAACCACTTATAGTCACAGAACGCAAAGATGTCTGCGGGCGACTCAATCGTTTGCCTGATAGAAAAGGCCTGCAAATAATAATAATATAATAATAAAAGATTAAAATAGTCCTGCCACGACAATATATCGGACCCGTGGTTAACGTATTTAAGGGCAGCTTACATTATTTTAAATGAATTTAAGACATTTTAAGGCCTTCATTTTAGATGCCTGAATTAAAAACTTGGTACAAACAGAGCGCTGTTAATGAACGGTGAATGTGACGCCGATATGAGTTCCCCATTTTCCACAGTAAATGATTTCTAAATTACCTCTAAACGAGAATGAAATGAAAAAGTCAACATCAGCCACAGCTTTCATTGCTGGGTGATTTCTCCTCTGGCAAAGTGCTCTTACTGCCGTGTGATTCGCGCCTTGTATGGACAGAGCTATTAGAGATCTTTAAGAATGCCTGATGCAAGGGTATTAAGCAGATTAGCTTCACCTAGTTTCATCTCAACGCAGCCTTTGTTTGTTTCTCTGTGGAACAATGGTCCTTCTCAGCATGTAAGGAGAAATGTAATCACCTAAGAGCATTTCCCACAGAGGTGGCGGACCAGTTTGTTTATGGCTTCCTCACATTCCTGATTCAGGATTTCCTTTTGTTCCTGCTGAGAGAATAAAGTGCTTTCCTTTAAAAGGCTGTATTTTTATTATTTAGTTGGGATTTTCTTAAAAAGACAGAAGAGCTCACGATAACGTCCAAACCTGAGGCTGAGTTCAGAATCCATGCTGGAGTTTGTTTTCTACCCTGATGTTGGAGAAACAGCGCCCTCTGATGGTTAAGTTAACATACTGCGTCAGGTGAAAAAAAAGAAGTCATTTTAGCTAATATCGTTTATTTAGAAAATATATGAAGCTTTCATTTACAAGCAATGAAATGTCGGAACCATCAACCATCCGCTAGAAGAAAAAAAAAAGCCCGAAAATATTACCAACAATTCCTGCTCTCAAAGCACCAGGTTACAGAAATACAAAGCAGAGCATCATGTCTTGTTGCTTTGACGCTTTTGGTTCTGGATTTTCCTCCTCAGCATCTGGTCAGGAATGAGGTCGGACTCTTTGACGTCTCCGTTTCCACAGCCAACCACAGGACACCTGGAGGACACACACCACATGTTGAGGTGTTCAAACGGAAAGCAACTTTAACGCTCAAAAAGCTCTCTGTATATCGACTGGAGAATTGTTTTCCAACATGTTCTGTGGGATAACCGAGTGCAAACCTACCTCGTATGCGGGTGCATCTTTGTAAAACAGAAGAGCATTAAACAGTTTGGATATTTCAGTAACTTTATTCAAGAAATGAAAGTCATAAATTACATAGACTCGTGTCACAAGGAAACTTATTTTGAACATTCATTTTGGCTCATCAACTCCCATAAAACTGGGAGTGTGTTTCATCTAAGAATACTAACAGAAAATTGAGTGGAAGGAAAAAGTGTGATAGAAAAATGTGCGCAAGCAGAAGTGTGATAATTGCAGCCTGGAGGGGATTGTGAAGCAAAGCTCATTGAAGAGTTTCGGGAAAGAAAGGAAGAACATCAAGAAAGTTGGACTTTCTCAGAAGAGCAACAGGCTGCTCTCCTCCATGTCTCTCTGCACTCATGCAGGAAATCATGCAAAAAGAGGCCCAACCAGGTTCAGTATGCCAACATTTCTGTATTAAAAATTATTTTATTGTTCATTTACGACATTCAAACGTTGCAATAATCTAGGTTTCGAGCTTATAATAACTACTTTCATCAATCTTTCATCACTTTCTGATTGAGTCACTCTGAGATTTGCTCTTTTCAATATTACTCTTATTTACTGAGATGATCCTGCAGCAGCACGACTTATTTAATATTTAGTGAGAATTTCATTAAAGGCCATATCAAAAACTTAAGAATGGAGAATGGAAGATTTTCTTTGGGATTTTATCAGAGCTCCACATTTAGCTCGACTCCAACATCAAAGCGCTACAATGAGGAATCCGTGTTTTTTGGGGGGGTTTTTTAAGCAATTAAAGGCAGCCTGCTGCTGGTCCCATGCCAACCTGCCGAGTTGTTTACCGGCGCTGAACCTGACTCGACTCTCTAAGCGTCCTCGCAGGGAGAGTGTCTTACCGGCACGTCTTCTTCTGGCTCTGCTTCGTTTTGATCAGACTCAGTATGGCTTCCTCATCGTAGTGGTGGTTGCACTTCTTATTCTTCATTGGGTTCACCATCTCCACCTTGAATGCAGATAAAACACAGCAGGCAGGTTGCTTTGAGTAACAAAACTTATTAGAACGAAGGAAGAAAGAAAGAAAGAAAAAAGAAGAAAGAAGGAAAGAAAGGAAGAAAGAAAACAACAACATTCAGTTGCTGAAACTGGAAAGTGTGAGTGATTTCTAATGGGAAGTCCAGAAAGAAAGTGTTAAAGCATCCAGGAATGATTTACCTGTGTGAGTGGGCAGGTGAAGTTGACCTGGCTCTGGGTGACGGCGATGTCCTCGTCGAGTTCCTCTATGCCCTCTGCGGAATCCTGGTCGGCTAAAGAAAGCACAACATGCACGCAGCTTGTGTCCAATCACAGCGAGTCGGTGATGATGAACTGGAACATCAACAGGACGACTGGAGGATACCCAGTATGCAAAAGAGGCGTGCTTGGGCAGGATTAGCCTTACAGATTATGCCAGGAGGAAGCACTTCAGCGGTGATGGATTCAACGCTTTGCTCCAAAATAAATCCCCTTGCACAAAGTCTGTAAGTTTCCCATGAAACATTTATCACAAACACAGGATTGCAGTTACATTTTCTATTGGGGCTGAAACGATTGATCAAATGAATCGTGACTAATCGGTTATTGAAATAATCGTCAACTAGTTAGTAATCGATTAATCACTGACTGGATTATACACACTCATAAAAACCCATTTGCTGAAAGACATACTAACTCAGAGAGGTAATTAAACCAAAACTGTACAAAATTTTTTTCTTTTTTGCATTTAAGATGAAAAAAGACCCCACTTTGTAAATACCGTATGTTCCATCCTCTAATGTGATAGTTTTAGTTTCATGTGGGTCAAATTCTCTAAAAAGATAGAAAAAGAATAATGGATTACTAAAAGAATTGTTAGTTTCAGTCCCATTTTCCATATGGTAAAAAACAAATAAAAGCTAAATATCCCTCTATATTCAGTGACCCGAGTCATATTACCCACATGTATGTACTATCTTTTGTTAAAGTTGCAGCTGCAAGTCATTGGGTGTCTTTCTCGTACTTTTGCACACCTACAAAGTGGCTGGTCTGTCCAACCTTCTTTGCAGAATAGCTGAAGCTCAGTCAGATTGGATGGAGAAAATCTGGGAGCAGCAAACACCACTGAATGTATGTTTTGGATCGTTCTGCTGTTCAGCTCCATCCAAGTTCCCTCTAACTCCGACTACCTTCACTGTCCCTCCTATAGAGAGGCACACCCACAGAATGCTGCTGCCACTCTCATGTTTTCCCTTGGGGATGACGTGTTTAAGGTGATGTACAGTTAGTTTTTCAGCACAAACAGCATTTTGCATGTAGGCCAAAAAAAAAAAAAAAAAAAAACCCTCAGTTTAAAAAAAGCGATGTCTTGGTAGGTGCCATACTCTTAACCAACATAAAATCCCAACCAAAACACGCAGAATTTTGTGCTTTTAATACGAGACAGTGGCAGAAAGGCCCAAGGGGTGTAAATACTTTGTATATACATCAATACCTGACCAATAGAATCACAAAGTCTAACCTTCTTGCAGAGAGTTCTTGATGTTCTCCTTGAATGCAGCCACTTTCTGGTGATTGTTCAGATCAGCGTTGGAGAGTTGAGCGATTCTCTCTGCAAACCGCTCCTTCACTTTGGCAGACAGGCTGAACATGGCCTCTGGATGCTGGGGAGTGACCTACAGATAGAAACACATGTCAGTCAGCTTATTAAACTGGAAAAGAAGCTTCATGTAATTGATCTAAAGCTTCAAAATTATTTATTAGATGTGGAAAATATCAAGTAAAAGAAATGCCAAAAAAAGAAGCTCCAATGATGTATTCAGGAATCAAACATTTACATTGTACTTTTCGTTAATTAAAGTCTTCTTCTCCATAATCCCTCTTATGTTTGATCTTGGTGAATTAAAAGAAGTGCTGGAGTGCTTTCCACTTGGATGATTCTGATTGTGACACATTGTGATTCACCTCAGCTGTGGCTTGCTGTACAATATCAACAAAGTAGTTTATCTCCCTGTCCAGCTTCGCACACTCCAGAATCATGGCCTCCATCTCTTTGATGCCAGGGTTCATGTCTTCATCTTGAGCAAAACACACACACAGGCACACAGGGAATTATTAAACTGCTTTATTTAAGTAAGTAAATGTTATCTGATAATAATTGTACACAGAGATCAAGCGTCTTAAATCTCTGATAAGACACAAATGAATTAGTAGCTTATTTTCAATTTGGCAGTCAGAAAACACATTTAGCTAAAGTTTCAATTTCAATATTTGTAACATTTTTAATCTGATTTAAATTCCAGATCATTTCGATAGCCAAATACAAATGTTTAAAGTGATCTTATTGAATTTTAGTATTATTAACAGCTCCAAAGCTGTGCACAAAGCTAATTTTCTCAGCCGGTTAAAACTCAGTCATGATAAGAGATAAAATTATACGAACATGTACATGATCATGAGTTATGCATCTCAAAACTCCTTGATGGGCTCCCAATTTTATTATCACATTGTGTCAATGAGACAAGAAGTCAGTAAGACTGAGCTTATTTTATTGTCACAACTGTTGACTTCACTAAGTCAAAATATCAAAGTTATTATTTCGACTAAGTTTTTGTTGTCCCATAATCACCAAGATAATAAAAATGCTGCTAGTCGAAATATTAAGGTATTCTTATAATTCTTGTGGGAAAAATAATATAATAAAGAATCACAGAATATATATATACTGCTTGGTTAAACTTTCCTCAAAAAATATTGATTACATTCTGCAAACATATAGGTTTGACATCAAAAGGTGAATGTTACACCTGGATCCTCCTAAAACACAATCATAAGTTTTGGGGAGAAGATCAGAGGACTTTCATTTTTGTAATAGTAGTAGTATACGAACATGCATCAGTTTCATTATTATAGTTGAAAAACGTCTTTTTTTAAAAAACATTCCATCCCTGACAATAAATATGTTGATTAAAAGCAGTACAAGAACAAAAACACGCCGGAGAAAACTGTTACTGTACCAAAAAAAATTTCACAAAGAGTCTGTGATATTTACCCCGAGTTTCCGCTAGGTCCATAGCAATATCTGTCACGATGTCCATTCCTGTCCCGAGGTCTGTCTGACATGACTTCAAGCTGGACAGTATTCCGTCCACAGCCTTCAGAGACATCCTCAACTGCAACGTTTGTCTTTGGTGACAACAGAGGCGACTTCCGGTTAGCCTAGCCTGCTAACGTCCGCGGCAACCTGCTACGGCTAACACAGCTAGCCGCAAAGTTATTTCATTAAGTTTAGAAACAGCGTCTTTCCGTGTTTAATTTTTGAAACGTTTTTAGAAAACACACATTGAAGCCAAATGACGATAACACGGATGAAAAACCCCTTCTTAAGCGGCTAACGTTTCATTTCCGGGTAAATTATTTTCAAAATAAGAGAGTCGCATAAAAATCAGATGTAAACAACAACAACAAAAAACTAATTTGGAGATCATCAAGAATCCTTTTTATTGGCAAATTTCAGTAAACAATGGCACAAATTATTAGTACATTAAGGTAATCCACATTAGCTTTGTGGTACAACTCAAAATTAGTGCATATTGTATTAGTTTAACACATGAAATGTAAGTAAACTACCAGAGGCGGCTTACATTCATAAGGCATTATTATAACACCTTTTATTCTCCTGATATGACATATAAAAAATGTATTAAAAAGGTCTATATTTCAGGAAAGGAAAAGTACAGTATCTTACTGAAAAATTGTTGTTGATATGTATACCACTTGTACTTTTTCCAAGCAACAACACAAAAATGGAGGAAAAACCCCAGGCAGCAAGTGGGGGGATCTTAAGATGAAATGACATAGCCAGATCTTCACAGTACTGTTCTGAACTCATCAAAAATAAAACTGGGCACGTGAGCTTCGACCACCTTTAGAATACAGAGGAAAGAGGAGACAGATGTTACCATCGCACAAATAAACAGTCAAATGTTTTAGACTCGACTGCTTACTACATTACAGACAAGCATTGTGAAACACATATATACTGATTTAAAATTATACGTCTTTTTAACATTTACAGATCCTTACCGCGTTTTCGGATGTGTAAGATAAACTGATTGTTGCCCTACCTTGCGTGAGAGTTTCGTGTACTTCACATAGTCTTCGAGGAACATCAGCGCTCCCACCACATCTGAAGGCATGTCTGGGATTTTCTGACTGTTGTGGAATACAACAGAAACCGAAATGTGCAGTTATGAAGCTCTAAGAAACAACCAGAAACTACCCTAAGAATCAAAGTTTTCTGCCGTTTTGTTACCTTGTGCACTGCTCCATGATAGATCGGATGAACTGACCGATGAGAGCCAGGAACTGCTGCGTGTATCTGGAGTGGAACTGCTTGAGGAGCGTGAGCATCCCGAGTACTAGTGGTGGCCAGTCAACTGGGTCTGTAGCTTTCCTGCAGCTCATTCCTTTGAGAAATGAGTCAGGAAGTCAGTCAAAAAGCCGAAAAGTCAACATACTTTTTTATGTTTTTGTGATGTTCCAACCACAAACTACAAAGTATTTTACTGAGAATTTATGTGATGAACTAAAACAAAATAGGCCACTAATAAGATGTAAAAAGAAAAGTATATATGGTTTTACACATTTCTTTAAGAAATTCTAAAAAGTGTGGCCCACACTTGCATTCAGTCGACCTCTTCCTTACCTAAATCCAGTTGAAAATGTGTGGCAGGAAGTGAAACTTGCTCTTCACAAATGCTCTCCATCCAATCTGACTGCACTTACAAAAATCTCACTGTTGTAGCGACACGCCCCCAACAACCGAAATATACATTGGAGTTTGTGGTTAAAACAGAAGCTAGTGAATAAGTTAAAATACTATGAGCACTGTTGTACCACATTGTCTCTAAAAAAATAAAACACTAAAACTGCACAAGAAGGTACCCTGGTTCTTGTTGTACTGAAGCTTAGGCAGCTGAGCCACAACAAACAGGAAGTTGATGATGGGGAAGTACGGAAGACGCTTTGTTGTGATGTATATCTGTAGAAGATGCAAACCGATAAGGCAAAATGAGACTCTTGAAAATAGCAAAATCACTGAATTGTAAGTGAAACCTTTGTTCTTGCAAACCTTATTGAGTGGGTTATGAATGCCAGCGGCCTCCAGGTAGGCAGTGATCTCGTACAGAAGAGTGTTGTCTTCTTTAGGATAGGGCAGGGTTGGGTCTTGGTAGTGGGCCTCAATGTCTGCTAGCAGAGACCTGGTGAGATACAAGCATATTCATATTGAGAAACATTCTCTGACGTTCCATTTATATCCAACATAAATGTTGATTGGCCAGATTTAAAAAATGGCACATTCTACAGATTTTTTTTTTTTATCACAACTCAAGCCAGTTTTAGAAATTCATTAAAAGATGCAAATAAACATTTTTTTAGTCATTTAAATGAGTAATTCAGCTACCCATTTAAAAAGATAAACATTTAATTGCCTAAAACGCAATAACATAGGATTTCTTTAGAAAATCTAAACCAGATGAAGCTAAAACTCCTAAAACCTATTTACAAAGGTGTTTTTATCTTAAACACATAATGTATACATATTTTTTATAGTTTTGGCTTTATTACTGATCTGAATATGTTAGAGTTTTTTTGAGTAAACTAGTCACCTATTCAAATAATCCATTAATTGCAACTATTCCAACTAATTGTTTCAGCCCTATCTGCATTAATACTGTATGTATATTTTGAAATGAATCCTTACTTTCAAGCACTGGCATCAGGAAAGCCATTTTAGTGCTGAGACACGATTAAAATATTCTCTGCTTGGTGGTGAGAACAGACGTACTTGTTGAGATTTTCCAGAGCAGCTGCCAGGTGCTTGGAGTCAAACTTGCAGGAGTAGTTCAGCTCATTTGCAATCTGCTGCCGGAGAATCTGCATCTGGCCAACCTACAACAATTCAGACTCTTAACATCATTTAAAAGCACTGAGTTTTTGACAGAAAGTTGACAGTGCCTCTTATTTTCCGTTCACTCCTCAGTTAACAGGAAGTTGCTACCTTCATGATGGATTCCAGATATGCACCCCAGATCTTTTGTGATTTGGCCACAGCACTTGCATAGAGTTTGCTGGCATTAGCTATTGAAACAAAAACCAATAAGGAAGATGTACAAAAAAAAGTCTGACAGATTGTACATTTTTCTGAGTAAACACCTACCCACAATGCCTTGTACTGGGTTGACAGCAGCTAGCACAGTTTTGAAAACATCCACCACTGCTTTGTCCTTAAGAATGGTTTTCTGGAGCATTGTCAGGAAGTTCTGAAGACACAATCAGGTTAGAGAATGAATATTAGTAAGCCTATGTGAGCGGTGAATTCGTAAGAAGGCTCTGGGATGTGAATTTGAATACCTGAAGTTCCCTGACGATCATGAAGCAGAGCAGTCGGTCGAGTCCGTTGAGACCAAATGTGCCCAGGGTGCTCTGGATCTCAGAGAACAACCTGTTGTTGGTCACTTCCTGGTGGCTCTTCAAGTCGTACCAGGTGTTCAGCTGGTCGATATAACATGTCACCCTATAAAAAAATGTTTGGTAGATGTCAGGTGGATATATTCGGTAAAAATAAAGAGTACTATTTTTACTGTTCTCCCAGTATCATTATCCTATTTTAGAAAAAATCCAACATTTACTATTAGTTCATTTATTTAGGGGGCAAATCTTACCAAGTGTTTCTGGTCTAGTTTCTTGTGCAAATATTTTAGTACACTTGAAATAAGACAAGACTGAATTACAAGTGACTTTTCCACAAGATTTTGGAGTTTACTGTAAGTAAATCATCCTTTAAAATTTATGAAAAAGTACTAGTTATAAGTGAAATAGTCTGCCAGTGGAACTGGAACTTTTTCATCAATATTAAGGTATAATATTAAGGGATTATTGACATAAAACAAACTCCTATTAAGACTGAGCTTTTAGGCCCCAAATTGTCCAGGTGGATTTGCGTGAGCAAAAGAAAATATGTTGAAATACGGGATGCAGTTTGACTATTTATTTTCCAAAGGCTTTGAGAACATTGTTATAATACATGGCATGGTGAGGTTTGTTTTTGAAATATCAGAAAATTAAAAAAATTTGCCAGACGTCCAAATCCACACAGAAATGATCAATCTTCTGCTATTTCAGTTTTCAGACCTAAAACCCATAGAAAACTTGTGACCTGTAGAAAACAACGCATTAAAGGGAACCCTGAAGTCTGGACGTAACCTAGTTTCTAGATCCTCGTAAGTAATTCAAGTTGCTTTTATGAACAATAGGGGTACCAGATATGCTCAGCACCTGTGAATTTAGTAAAAACAATTAACTCTCAATCAAACCTTCAAATTGAAGGTTGTATTTTCATTGAATGTTCAGTGTGGGATTATTCTAAACATAAGCTGAATTTATTTTCAGGCTTTTTAGACATCTCCAACCATGAAGCCAGTGAATATGGAAAGTAATTGTAGAAGTTTTGTAATCAGAATCTCTTTAATTTCCTATTGTGACCTACTTTGGATCGGTGATTCGTAGGATCTCTCTACAGAGACGACCGATGAAGGTGGCTGACTCGTCCACAGACGGGAATTTTGGAATGGGGATGTGTGTGGACTGATAGACACTCTGCCAGTCCTGGATCTGCGTGGCAGCAAAAAAATAAATAAATCTATTAATGTGACAATTAAGAACAAAATGAATAGCCAACAACCACTCTAACTAGAAGGGAGATAAATATTTATTAATAAATCTTCCATGGGGTTTTCACAGGCTTAATTCTGTGTTAAGCCTGACCTTGGTCCTGAGGAAACTGTTGCATTCCTGCTCCACATTGTAGTTGATGATGCGAGAAACTTCCTCTTGCCAGATTTTAAGGCCATAAATGCTGACATAGTCCTGGATGTACTCAAATGACCTGTAGAAGCCGTCCATGGTGGCCGCCATGTCCTTCAACTTCGGCATCAGTTCGCTGGGCTGTGAAAGTATTCGTATTCAGTAACATTTCGAGTTTACCTTTGCAAGGCGGAAAAATGACTAAAACATGTCTTCACTGAGATTTAAACCAGAAGAAAGAATATTTTGCATGTAATCTGTTTCTGGCTAGCATTCCGGAGAACGATCATCACTTCTGACTATCGATATAATCTGAACTGAAGACTGCCAAAGGCTCCAAGACACGTTGCTATCAGCGAAAAACAGATCTGATGTCTCACCTTAGCCTTGGGGCTGAAGGTTAAGCCTTTGTGCAAAGCATACGCCACCCTCTTCACCAGCTCCTTCCTGATGCCATCTTCCAAAAGCTGCTTGGGATCCACCTAAAACAACACCACACGTTAATGCCGCCAGTTATACAAACTGTACTTTGTGGAAACTGAGTTGGGAAACATTTACTTTGATGATTCCCACTAAGGTGGTCTTCATCATCAAGATGCCTTCAGTGAAGATAGAGATGTCATGGGTGAGTTTTGCCACCTGGAATGGCATTAAGAAGAGAGATGTTTGAGGCAGGAGTAATCTGCTAAACCAGGGATGTCAGAGTCATTTTCATTCTGGGCCGTATCAAGACCATGAATGCTCTCAATGGGCCGAATGTGCCAGAATGTATTGATGAAACCCATTAAGAAACTGTTAAAATATTAACAAATACAGTAGCTGTCTCTGCATTCAATGAGTACTTCTTAAAATTAAATAGTATTGAACATATTTTCACATTAATGTAATTCAGTAGCAAACAGATAAAAGCAGCTTTGACTCATAAAAATAATATTTAAGCACACAACTTCTATCTTGAAAGTTCGTTTTATGTGGCCCTCTAAAGTCTAAAGGGCCACATAAAAAGCTGCGGTGGGCCAGATTTGGTCCCCGGGCCTTAAGTTTGACACATCTACACACTCAAATCAGGCCAGTGTGAGACAGAATCGTTCTACTATAACCATCATTGAGACATTTGACCTAAGTTGTATTAGCATTTACTATCTTGTTTTTATTTGCAAGGACCCATTTATATTACCCACTGAAATCACATTTCATTTGAAGCCATTTCACAAACGAAAGCCGCGACCTCTGCCGTTCGCTTTCTAATTAAAAGCAATTCAAGTAACTCTACCGCCGCAATCCGTTTCTACACAAAGCCCTCCCGTTTAATTTGTTCTTTACATCAAAAGCTGCGAATGGGAACTGAAAAATGTTCCGAAACGCCAGCAATCACGACGTCCCCCCCGACCCCACCCCTCTGAATCCCATCCAGCAGATGAATCAACATCAAAACAGAGCGTCATAAGGGCCTCTTATCTATCTCCTTAATTTAATGCCGGATCAAAGGCGTTTTCTTCCACTTCATTGGCATGCAGTGAGCACTAGAGGAGGAGTGAGACTGAACCGCGGCGGTTGCTTTACTTCGTAACGGGCTCCTAGTTGGGAGTAGTCCTTCAGCTTGTCTTTATCCAGCCGCGTGGGCACTTCCATGATATTGTGGATCTGAAGTTTGATGATTTTGGCCAGAGAGGTGAACATGCTCTCTGGGATAATCTGAAGCACCTACAGCCACCAGAGCAGAAGCAGAACATTAATGTCGTTTGCTATGAAGTGCACTACGTTGTAGGGAAAAATTTATTATTTTGGCAAGCTGTCAACCAGAAGTTTCAAGAAACAATCATAATTCAATGACTAATTGCACACGTAGTGATTCCATGATCCCTAATGTGAAGCATGTGAAAGGCATTTTTTTTGAAAAAGTATTGAAATCCCTAAAGTGCGCCCAGATTTCATTACTCAGCAAACCCCAAATCTCTGGGTGTTTTATTTGGATTTTATCTCATAGACCAACACAAGCTGACACAAAATTTGCACAGTGCAAAAAAAAACAATACATGGTTTGCAGCATTACTTGTAAATCAAACTAAAACAAAGTGGCACATTTAACTCTAATACCTCTAAGGTGAAATCCAATGCAATCAGTTGCCTCTACCAATCACCAAAATAAATAAACAGAATTAAACTGAACTTAATCTCAGTCTAGATAAAGCTATGAAATGCTTTATCAAAGCATAACGATATGTGAAAATGAACTAATTGAGAATCATTGATACGATTTTAAAAAGATGTTAGCAGATCTCGATCCAATCCGATTGAGTGAGAATTATTTTATAAAGGAGAATTGCCACACATTTCAGTCGCTACGGATACAAAGCTGGTGGAGTAATCAGAGCATAATAGGTTTCTACAAAGCATTGACTCATGGGAGCTGAATACAAAATACTTTTCACTATTTCATTTGTAAAAAGTGTTAAAAACAGTGCCTCATTTCTTTTTGTGGCACAAAAAAAATCCCAAACAAATACATGCAAAATTGCAAAATAAATCAAATTTGAAAGAGTTTAAATGGTCTGAAGACTTCTGCAAGTTACTGCATTGCTAGGTACCTTTCTAACGTAAGCCACCAACTCTCCAGAGTAGAACTGGGAGACACTCAGCAGGTCGGCGCTGTTGGCCTGGTTGATGCGCAGCAACGGCAGATCCAACGCGGAAGCCAGCTGGGCACACACACGAACCCACAAGACGATCATTTTCCACCATGCACAACTCAGGACAACGGCGCGGATAATTTATCCGTGCTCGTTATCCGATCTTTGAGCGCCTGCATGTGGCTGACGTACAAACGGTCCTGACCTTCAGAAATGTGGCTCTGAGCTTTGTGACCATGGATGGGTTGACTCTGATGCTCTCCTGCATAATAGATGTAAAGCTGCCAAAGAAAACGAAAGTCAGGAGAAGAACGAGAAAAACTGCCACACGCAGACAAAAGTAAGAGCACAAATAAGCCCAAAAATCTAAACTATTGGAGCTCGGTGGCTTTTTAGGGCAATTTATGAGAAGGAAAGTTAAGCCGTAATGGTTACTGATGTTCTTGGCTTAATTCAGACAACCTAGAAACACAAAATAACCATGCCGGACAAAATAATTAAATAAAAAATCAGCTATTAAAAAGACAATTTTTCTCACCATAATTATTTATTTTTTGATTTACTGATACTGTGCTGAATCTCGCTTGAATTTTTGCCACTCTGGAATATTTCTGAAACATTTTACAATGCGTTATCAGTAAGTACCTGTCAATTATCTGCCACGCGTACGAAAGATCTCCAACTATCTGCATGGTGATCAGAACCTCCTCCTTGATGTTGATGGTGCGGATCATTTGGTGCAGGAACTTCCTGGTGTCGGCCAAAAACTGACACACCTGCAAGTTGGACTCCAGCTGGTGAAACTCCTGGACCTGGACTCAGAAAAAAAAAGAGCTAATTATTTAAAAGACTGAAAGACAAAATACTAAAAAAGGAGGAGTATTGTGGCAGTTTTATGGCTTCTTTTTATTTCCCCTGTTGTAAAAATGTATTTTCACATGTATTTTATTAGCCTCTAATATCTATTGAAGATATGAACACTGTCTGGATGTTTCACCCTTTAATGAATGGTCGAAAAAAAAAACCCAACTCATAGTGAAAACTAATGTCAACCAATGAGTAATGAGTAAAAATTCGAAAGTAAGTTACTACATAAAAATTCCCCTGATATAGGTCAGTATTTAGCAGCCTTTGGCTAAAATAACAGCACTAAGTCTGTGAGAATATGTTTTAAACACCCTCTCCCATCTTGACACAGTTAATTTGTTGTCCTATCTTCCTTTCTTTGTTTTTTCCCTATTCTTACTTAATTTTCTCTTCCTTTTCTTTCTTTGTTTGTTTTTTTATTTATCATTGGACCACTTCTCTGTCTGCTGCCACACCATGCATCATGGTGAAGATGGTGTTTATGGCAATGTACAGTGTTTCCCAAACCCAGAATGTAGTGTGAAGACCAAAAAGCATTTTGATAGCTCGACAGGATTGTTAAGAATTTTGTTTTCATTCTTATGATTGTTAATTATTTGCTTCTGTTATTATGATTCATTTTACAACCAAACTTTGTGGTAAAAAAAAAAAAAAAACAGTTTCTGTTTTAAGTTATCTGTCTTATCGCCAAAGAAGCTATTGCTAAAAAAAAAAATCTTACTTTTGAGTAATAACACAATGATGTCGGAATTGATCTAATCTGGAGATGTAACGCCTTGGTGAAATATAAATATCCTCCTCACCTCAACAAGAGCCTGGATCAGCTGCACCGTCTTCCTCCCAGCAGCTGTGGAGTCCTCATAGTTCAAAGACTCGATCTGCTTTGAGATTTCCCTGAACCACGCTTGTAAATTCTCTGTGAAGGTTAGCAGAGGATTGAGCAACACACAGATTAAATAATTTGCCTCCATTTATGCTACGTCTGGCATTTTTTACCACCAAACCTCCCCAGCAGCAACATTATTGTCTTTAAAAGTTGGAGCCTTTCTGATCCAACACTAACAATCAGTGGCCTCTCCATCCATATGCAGCTAAAACCACTTCCTAACTCACCGTTCTTCTCCACCCTGGTGAGAGGCTTGACCCCGGAGAAGACTTCGGCCAGTTCGGTCATTCTCTCAGATCCCTCTTTCTTGTAGCTCTCCCATTTGATCTGCTTCTCTGACAGCATCTGCTTGAACATCTGGAAGAGGGACCACGCAGATGGTTCGCCGATCAAGACGGATTAGACAGGCCTTATGTGTAATTAGAATATTAAATTTGCGTTGTAATAAACTGGCTGCCCCTTATGCTACCTCCACCGTAAGCTCAGAGCTAACAGGGACAGACCCGACTAACACAAATGACTGAGAAATCTAGTTCCAAACTTTTGTTCTTAATTAAATACAGGATGTTTTAATGTTAATATACTTAAAAGGAGAATAAAAAAAATAAAAATTTATGCCGAGTTTCCGCTCACCTCTTTGAGTGTGAACTCAAACTGAGCAGTGTCGAGCAGGAGCTGAAACAGGATCCTGGGGTTGTACTTGGAGTCGTTGAGCACTTGATCTTTGATCTGACGCAGCCGCTTGTTGTTCAAATCATAGGCTGCAAGACAAAACATGCCCGTTTTTTTGTTGTTGTTTTGTTTTGCATAAATTTTTCCCATACAGTGAATTAAAGAAGTATTTCGACCGTCTGAACTTTTTCACATTTCGTCAGGTTAAAGCGATACACTGAGATTTTGTGTGGCAGACCAGAAAAGAAATGGTGTATAGCTTTAAAGTCAAAAGAAAGACATTTCTAGTGTGGTATACATTTGCATTTCCCCTGAATCAGTACCTTGTAAGTTCCATTTTGGCTGCAAAAGTAGCTGCGAGTCTCTTAAAGCAAGTTTCTGTCAGCATTTGGACAAGTACAGACTGATGTTTTTACTCATTCAAATCTGCTAAATATCTCAAATAAAACAACAAGCACAACTGATTTACTTCTTTTAACAACAGCAAACTTTTTGACTTCCTTCTCTCCACAAACACCTGTTCGATATGCTCACCCGACTCTGCAGAGTGCAGCATCAGCCAGCGGATGGCAACGTTGCAGTCTCTCAGACAGTTCAGTAGTTTGGGAATGTTGTCCAAGATGAGCTCCTCTCTGAGGAAACCTTCCTTTAAGAGCTGCTGCACCTGCGGCCTCAGGCTCTCCATACTGGCTGCATAGCGGGAGCCCTACAACCAGTGATGGAAGTGAAAGAAGTAGATTTATTTATTTGTCCAAAGCAGTGGCTGTTACGATGAACGGCAATGCTTCCAGGACAATTGAGCATCTGGCATCTTTACTAAAGTAATAGGTTTGATTATGCTATGTCTTTTGAACGCCCGTTTCTTAAAGTGACACCCAACCCACTTTCCGTACATTCCCAAACAGAGTACTGTGAATAAAAGAAGTTTTTAACACCTGCTCTTTGACGTTCGCCGAGTCCAGGGTGTAGTTCAGAGCCGTCTTGGCAGCTTTGTACGGTTCCCAGGCCTCCACCAGGTTCACCGTGATCCCCATGTAGATACTGATGACCTACAACATAATATTCACAACATCAAACTGGCACGTAACGTTGAGTTTATAAACAAAAAAAACAAAAAAACGCCTCATGTTAAAATCAGAAAATGAGATCTCACCCAGTTGTCAGGGAAGTACTTATCTACTATCTCCCTCATCTTGGCCTGCTGGGTGTGCAGTATGGAGGGGCTGAAGAACAGGCAGACGTAAAGCATGGCGGCCTGGTTGGCCAGCGCCGTGCTGCGATGCTCCGGTAGAGGGTAGGCGGACACCTGAGGGACAGAAGGACACACACAGTCATGGATCGGATGAAGAATACAGAGCTGGGCGATATGGCTTAAAAATGAAATCTCAAGTTTTTTCATACCAGGTCCGATTTACAATTTCAATCGAATTTCTTTTTGCTTGCTTTCTTTTATAAAAAAAAAAGAAGAAATTACTGAATATATTTCAACATGTGGTTTTAATTTCAATCCCTTCTGTGGATTTGTATGACAGACAATTATAGCCAGGCTAAGAGTATTTTTGTTTAGTTACAAGAATGTAGTGATATTAGTAGAAAAAAAAGACACAATTTTACCAGGAAAAAAAAAAGTCTAAAAATTGCACAAAAAAAGTCGTTCTAATGAAAAAATAGTTTAGTTATCACTGTCTGATGTGACCAGTTCAGTTGTATAGATCTTTCTCCAAAATAGACGATCATTTGCACAAATGCTTCAAAGTCCTGCTACTGATAATAATTTGATGATGATGTGCTAAAAGATTAAGTATTATTTTAAGTATTAATATCATCTGTAAAGCTTATACCAGAGTATAACTTCACAAGATGCTCAACATTCCTCATTTTTATTTGATATTTTTCATGTTGGCATTTTCATAAAATTACAACTTTATTCTGATAATATTACTACTGTATTCTAGTACTATTATGACTTTATTCTAATAATTACAAAATAATCTTAGCCTGGCTCTAATATTACATCATAGAGTTGACCTGACTTCAAACTCCAAATAAATAAAGGCTATAAAACACTCTTGTCAAACAAGATGGCGGGCTTGGGCGCGCCAATATCACTCAGAATTATGGAAATCAAAGGAGTGCATTGGTAAAAAAAAAAAAAAAAAATCCAGATTTTCCAAAAATAAATTCTTCGAAAACCAAAAATTTGATTAATTCTACTAACACGTGGCTACAATCAAAACCTTAGGTTAAAGTCTCATCAGATCTACAGCATACTCTCTCTTATACACTCAATACATGCTTTATGACGCGTTTACTCACTTGGTTGTAGATGTCATCTGAGCGCAGCCTTCCAATAACCATGCTAATGAAAGTGCTGCTGATGGGAACCCTCTGGAAGTAGCTCTCCGGGTAGTTGGCCGGCCGTTTGGCTCCAGGCTGGGCGGAATAGCAGGTGCTGCGCAGGAGCTTGCAGATGTCGTCCAAGTTGGAGTCGGCAGAGGAGCGGGCGGCACTGAAGCACCAACAAACCCGGTCTCGGTCAAACCAGACATTGTGGCACTAATGCACTTAGATGTTTTTGTCAAAATATTCTACACATAACGGTGTAGCTTCAATACGGCATGCATGTGTTTTTTTGTTTTGCTTTGTTTTTATTTGAGAAACCGCTGTAGGGGGATAACCTTTGCATGAGCCAAGTGAGTGACTCAGCTTCTGCTGCGAGCAGGATTACACCGTGTCACTGTAAGTGTGACTCACTCGGAGAATGTTGCATCTCCGCGGGGGGTTCGTCGGCGGGGGCGCTGTGTGAGTCACACTCTCTCACCTGTATCTGTAATAGGAGACGAGCATCCTCTCCCGGACATCTCCTTCAATTTTCTGGTCGATAACCAGCAACATGACTCCGTACAGGTAGAGAGCCTCGCACTGGGTGGGCATTAAAAAGATGTAAAGGTTAAACCAAATCAAAACACTCTACTTTGATGTGAGAACTAGACAGAGCGCAGTCAGCTATGTTAGCTTGCATCTAACGGTAAAGGAAGCCAAATAAGAAGCATCACGATCTCTTACAAGGAGCTGTTTCCCATCCTCATTTAGGAGCACAGTTTCCAAAGTCTGCTGGATGTAAATGCCCTCATGGAGGTCATCCAAGTATCTGGAGAGATATAGCATTATAACGATACATGCAGAGCCTTGCACAAGTGTTTACGCAAACTATTAAAGTTAATTCCTGTAATGTAATAGTCCAAAACAGAATTAAGTCTAATGACGAAGTGGAAAGAAAAGAATAAATGGGATTCAAATTTTTCAGTGGAGTGAATGATGGTGCCGCCATGGTTCACTGTGGGGATGGTGTCTTCAAGGTGATGTGCACTACTAGTTCTCCTTTATTTGTGAAGACTTGTAATCTTTATAATTCATGAGAATTCTTTTCTATGCAGAGGAGTAAGCTGATGTACAACATGGACGCCAAAACTCCAACACCTGGGTGTGAAATGGGCTACAAGTTGGCAAAAATCCAAAATATCCTTATTTCGAGGTGAAATAATCGACTGAAGATACAGTTTACAGTTCATTTCTTAACTCAAAATATTACACATAGACTTGAAACTCTACAAGTGAAGTAATGCCTCTATTAATTTCTCCAAATACATCTGGAAAAAAATAAAAAATAAAAATGAAGTACCTGTTGAGATCCACTATGTATTTGTGGACACTCTCAAAAGCCAAATAGAACCTCGACAGAATCTCGATATTATTCTCTCTGAACTCTTCATCTAGGTCCTGTAGGTCCGGTTTGGCCTCCAGCTTCCCCTCATAATACTCAGGTCCCTGAAGAAAGAATTACACATCATACAAATACAAGCAATCATTCTGTCTTGCTGACAACGTAGATCAAGCCGAGACCTTAAAGCGACTTCATACAGCTAAGTTAAATGATTTGTTTCGTACCTTGAAGTAGCTGAAGTCACAGATAATGTCTCCATATTTTTGCTGATCACTTTTGTCTTTCATCCTAAACACTGCGGGGATGAAGTCAGAAAGACGCAGGAGCTCTGCAATAATGGCGTTTCCTCTGGAGACTATCCGGAGAATTGCCTGGCCACACAGGTTATTGTCTGCTAGGAAGTCCACCATCGTGGCTGGAGAGAGCAGAGGCCTTTCTTTTGTTGCAAATGTTCCAGATATTTCTACAAGGGAAAAAATGTTGGGTTTTTTTAAACTGTTTAAGACTTTTTGATCAGGTTATATTGTCCTGACTGATTACTAGTGCAGGATATCGATGAAAAACATTTTGAATAAATTCATATAACCTTAACAAATTTTTAAAGAATTACTATTACTATACCTCTTTTGTGTTTTGCAGCTCTTGGTGGATGTAGAGTCTGGTTTTTACAGCTATATAAAAATGTATCACGAATAAAGAAAAATGTTATGATTTATATTACTTTATTCCATGGTTAGCACACATCTTCTAGTCTTTTAGCACCTAGTAATTTAATGGTTTACACTGTTTATATCCGTCTCTCATGCTTTCTCTGCAAAGTTTAGGAGTGTGTTTTGCATATTTACATTTTATATGACATTTATTCCAGTTTTCTAACAATAAATATCTTTTTTACTTAGCATTTGTTTGGTGTGATTGTTGCTTTCATGCTAGTCCCTTTGTTGTAACTTGTTTCATACAAGGAGTTTCTTCTTCTGAAATGTGCTTAAATAAAATTAGATTGACAAAAACTTCAGCCAATTATAAGTTGACTCGAACAAATTTATGAACATGCAAAATAGTACAACTCTGTCTCTTTTCAAAATCAGCACATCAGTACAATGGCTATGTATTAATTTATAAGGACCAATGCACAACGCATAATTATGATGTTATTTTAAGAAAACTGCTTTCAACATTAGCGCACACACCCACGTAGACCCAAGGCGTTTTAACAAGAACTGATACACGTGAAGGATTGATATTTTAAGAAACGTGTTTACTTTATTTTACGCTTTTCCATCATCTGTTACTACTAGCCCGTTAGCCTTTAGCTTCAGTAGTGCCTTTAATCACTAGCGATACGGTAGGCGAAGTATAAATACATAAAAATGTGTATTTATTTTATGTCTGACGAGCCTTGGTTGAATTTAAGGCTGAAATGTGGTGACAAATATGTAAGCGTTAAGAGTCTGGCTAAAATGTCTTACCCCTTTGCAGCTGCCCTGTTTACTTCCTCATGACCAGTCACATGACTGTGTTGCTGGGTGCGTTGAATTCTCCTCACGGAGCTCGCAGGAGGTGGGCGGGAGCATCTGGTACCCTTTCACAGTATTTAAAATTGTATTATGTAAATTGTATTTTCTGTTTTTGCTCTCAAATATTATTAATCAGTTTGGAACAAATCTAACTGATGACTAATATTATGCCTCAATGCTGAATTCAATTTTTGGTTAAAATATTCCACCCATAAATGAAACACTACATGAGAAAGTAGAATACAACATAAATTCTCCTTGATGCTTTGTATTACTACACACGTGACTGATTATATAGCAATATCTGTTCTTTCATTAGGCAAACGTCATGTAGTTGTTTTGAGCTAAGGAAGAACCAACATAAAACGAGTAAAAGAAGCAACAAAACTTTGCCATATAGAAACATAACCTAGATTTTTTTTTAAATGTGTTCCTAATGTTCTAAAAGCGTATTATTTGGTAAATAATTGTTCCAAAAACAGCAGAATTTAAGCATGTACATCTTGAAACATTTTAAACATACTTACAAACAAACAAAACTAAAAATAAGAGTACTTTTGTTTGCTTTTATGCTTCTAAAAACATTTACTATTTTAATTGTTTACTTATGGTATATTGTACATTGGTTTAAGACAAATAAAACTACTGTAGTTCTTTCTTCAGGCTGTAAATCATGTACTTTATTTAGATAAACATGGGTTTGCTTCAAAATACGCATCATATTATTTTTGATGAAAATGTTTCAAATTAAAAATCTGCACCTTACACTATTTTTACCCTGAATGGTAACAATTAACTGAGAGTGATTTTATTTGGACACTTGAAACTAGACATTACCATGGTTACTGTGCCATAAGAAAATATGTTTGCTCAATCACTTCTTTCATTAGGCTGTTTATTTAAACAGTTATCAGTCCTGCTGCATTTGCTAGTAGACATTTTTACAATTTATACAACAGCTTCAAACTACTAGACCATAACTGCAGCTCTGTTGTTTTGTTGTATGAGGATGTTTTGAACAACAATATTTAAATTTTCAATGTATTTTTTTTTCTCCATTTTCTTTCCATTTTTCACTCGTTTTCTTTCTCTCTTTTGGACGCCTCATCCTTTGGAGATGCAGGGTAAGCACTGGGAATGAAGAGCAAAGGGTGACGTGAGCGCACACTCCTCTAGGTGGAGACAGAGATCCACTGCATCTTCAGCTTGTCTCGCTGCTGCTTCCGTCCATCAGTCAAAGGGGTTTGTGAACTTGGATATGTGGCTCCACAGGGATGCAGTGATTTACAGGGATCCAACCCGAGCAGAAATTAAACTAACCTGCTGTCTGAGAGATAAAACCACAGGGCAGAAGTGTGAAACCATCTGTCTTCCACCTGACAAGTCGTCCATGCATTAGGAAAGTGGACTTTCCCCGTTCAGAAAATGTTTGGATTATTCAGTTTTGGTTAATTTCCCTACCTGCATCTAGCGTGGCTGTATTGATGTCATACAGTCAGCGTGGATGAGCACGAACAGGCGGTGGCGTTTCTTTCAACTTTAGATTGAACTTGTGTTTTATTGCCAATATGTTCAGCACAGTGGCTGGCACTTCCTTTAAGCAGTGTGAACCCAAGGTTAATGACAGTCATATGGTCAGAGCTGCTTGTTCAGCCTGTTAACTGTCTGAGGCACAGAAGGGTTTCATCTGGATTTTTCTTTCCCTCGGTGTGGCCCGGCTGGAATATTGAAAATCCTCAAAATTCACCTTTTTTTTTGTAGTGAAACTCCAGTTTGAAACATAGTTTGGGGGGGGGGGGGGGGGGGGTTTACAAAGGGTTCTCTGCTTCAGGGTATTTTTGCAGACAGTCTTTGATGTTTCGACTTTTTTCAGCAGTGCAAAGTGTTGATAGATGAAAAATTGACAGTCTGTCACATATGGCAAGGTGAGCTGCAACAGAAAATCCCAAATTCGGAGCTTCTTATCCCTGGGAGCTCCTGGGGCGCAATTATTTCAATACGCTGAATATTAAGAGGCTCTGGAGAAAGACAAAAATAGTCAGATGTGCATTTAGATTCAGGGCTTGGCTTCTTATTGACCTGCCTGTCCACAAACTTACATACTCTGTTCCCCCCCCGCGGAAGCTGGATTTATTACCTGTTTACCATCACACCAAGGTCACTCTCTCAGCAGCACCTGGGTCAGATTTATGAGATTCCTGGAAGCATCATGAAAGGTTTTACACTAATGAGGTCTTACATTACACACCTTGTTTATTTCCTCCTTTTGTCGTGATGACTCTGAATGTGTATTTTTTTTCTCAGTGGTTTTGCTGGTCTTTTATTGGAGAGTTGTAAAGTCGTACAGCACACAGTTTAGATCTAATGAATCTCACATGCACCCCCCCCCCCCCCCCCCCCCCCCCCCACACACACGTAGACAACTGTGCACTTCAATAGTGCCGTCTTTTCCCACAGAGACGTTCCTACAGGACCTCACATCAAACCATATTACAACCACAAACTTGTGTATTTTATTGGGATTTAATCAGGTAGACCAACACACAGCAGTTCAAAATTGTACAGTTGAAAGGAAATTCTCCACATCACAATAACGTGCTACTTTTTTGTTTGCTCCATCTCGTCAAAATCCCAATAAAACACAATGAAGTTTGTGGTTGCTTTGTGACAAAATGGGAAGGATTTTTTTTTTTAACCCCCCAGCCATGTCAAATTGCTAATGAGAATTAATTTAGTCATCAGCTAGAAGGAAACCTAATGCCCCTGATGTTTGTGACCACTGACAGATCTCATTCACTTCACTAAGTGGCAAGGCGACCAGTGTCATCCAGCTGTGCTTTCCCTAATGTGCCTTATAATTATGACTGCCTCAGTGACTCATAAATTTAAAAATTCTTTGTCATTAGCTGTGTTGAGCAGCCACTGATTGGCAGTACTATGAACATACGAGTGCATGGATACAGAAAATGGTCTGGTTCCACGACCGCAACAATGTCACAGAAAGCATGCGTTCATGCGTGTGTGGGTGGGTGTGTGTGTGTGTGTGAGAGCAACAAGATGGATATGCAGAGATTCAACAAGGTGCGCCCTGCCTGTCCCCTGAGTCACTCTGCGCCATTTATTAGCACCAAGTTGACTCTATTTGGCTTGACTTGTAATTAAACCTTTTCATGGTTAGAACTTTCACACCGCTGTGAACTGTGTGAGGTGATTAAAGGCTGTTCAATTTGTACTCCGGTCCCACTGCTCTTCTCCCTCATTGATCTCTTTCGGGCCCTTGAAGCGACAGCTGCTCACAGGGGGGCTCTTCATGGAACAAAACAGGATGCGCGCCCTGCCTCTCCATGTCAGCAGGTATTACACTGTTAGCTATTGGATGTAAGCATCTGGTGTGGATGTTTGCTAGTCGATGATGTTTATATGACTAAAGAAATTATAGTCTTCTTGGGTTAATGCTCATAATTTGCAGAAAAGAATCACCTGTGCAGATACTGCAGATGTTTATCTCCATGTATGACATGGGGAGAAATTATATACTGTGTTGAAATTATGTACCGTGTTGTGAAAAGGTAGATTGTATTGCTTTTTTCTTCTTTTTTTTTTGTCTCACTTAAATGTTTCAGATCATCAATGTAATTTCAACGTCGAATAAAGATATCCTGAGGAAATACAAATTGCAGTTTTCAAATGAAACTATAACTGGTTGGGCCGCTGAGCACCAGCAACTGTCATTGAGTTTTTGCAGTTCAATTCAATTCAGTTCAATTCAATTCAGTTCGATTCAGTTTCACAGTCGGTGACGTGTGTCACCACGTGGTACTTTGCAAAAAAATAATTTCGATTCAATCAAACATACATTCTTATTCATCCTAGTTATCAAACGGTAGAGAAAGCTCAGATAAATGATGTAAAGTGGTTTAATAAGTTTCTGCAGCAGATTGCATTGAATCATCGATTAACAACCAGTCTTCTGCATCGCTGTGAAGGAGATTTAGTTAGCTTCTCGTTGCAGAGTTGTTTGTTTCAGCCAGACAACACTGATGGATGTCAGTGACTCTGTTTCTCAAAAACTGAGCATTTTTGAGCACATGTTAAGGTCATGTCACAGTGTCTAAATCAGCGTTGACTTTGACTAGGCCATTGGCCATTCCAAAACTTTGATTTTGTTTTAGGTCATTGTCCTGGTGCATACAGCAAATGTGCAGGAGCTGAGGGTCACAAACTGAGGGTCAGATATCGTACTTCAGAATTTTTTGATAGAGAGGACTATACATAAATCAATCAATAACAATAAGTCTTACATGTTATGAAGAGAAAAAAAGTTGCTCCGGACCATCACTCATCAATAATAATATGTATGACTGTTTGTTGTCTGTTGGCTTAACCCAAACATAACAGGACACAAAACGTCCTAAAAGTTAAACTTTTGTTTCACCGGTCCACAAATTGTTTCCCCAAAGCCTTGGCAATCTTGAAAACATTTTTGGTAAATGTGAAATGGATGTCTGCGCTCTTTTTTTTTTTTTTTTTTTTTTTTTTTTTGTCAGCAGAAATTTTCACCTTTGTACTCCCCCATGAATGCCGTTTTAACCAAGTGTGTTATTTTTGAATAACAAACAGTAACCTTAACTGAGGCGAGTAAGGTCTGCAGTGCTTCGGATGCTATTCTGGGTTCTTCTGTCATCCGAGTGAGTCATTGTCATATAATGGAGTCATTTTCCTAGACTGACCACTCCTGGGAAGATTCGCCACTGTTTCATGTTTTCTCCATTTGTGGATAATGCCTCTCTCACTGTGGTTCACTGGAGTCTCAAAGCATTGGAAATGGCTTTGTAATGGTTCCCAGACCGATAGATGTCAGTGACTCTGTTTCTCATCTTCTGTTGAATTTCTTTAGATCGGTGCCTAATGTGTTCCATCTCAGGTCATTTTTTGCCTACTTTATGAAACTTCATGCTGTCAGAAAGGTCCATTTTTAGTGACCTCTTGATCAAATAGTAATAGGGTCTGGATGTGAAACTTAACCAAAACAATCACAGTTAATTCACACGTAATTATATTTTCACACAAATGTCGGCTGCTTTATTTTCTTCTAATAATTGAAAACTACCTTCTATTTGCTCTGGTTATTTCTTGTCTAATATTAAATTTGTTTGATGATCTGAAACCTTCAGCTGTGACAAATAAAAAAAGCAAAACAAGAGAAGAATAAATCTCAAATAGTTATTCACTGCATTGTTTTTTGACATGAAAAATTAGGTCAGGACGAACAAGTTAAACTTTTTCTGATCTTTGGAGAACATTACAGCTGTTTTACATCCCCATAAATAAAATACATTCCACTTCCACCATAAAGGAGCATGAGCCGACGTTTAGTTTCTCTTCAGGCAATTGAAACATAAATCCAGCTCTGACCCAGGCTGCAAAGAGAAGAAAGAAGAGCGGCAGACCGGTTTTCACCCCACCTCTGCCAGATGTCAAGACACTTCCCACACAGAGTTACGGGGCTAACCAGTGATTTCAAGACAAATAGCAGAGGCTGATTGTGGTAATGCTCTAATATCGGATTCGATCAAGCAGCAGATGTCTTTTTATTGCAAGTCATTACTGCTGTCACACTTATTAGCATATAAATGGTTTCTGGGCCTACGGAGACCTAAAAGTTGTTGCACATGTAATTGAACCTGATCTCTGCTCTGTGATTGAGATGTTCCAACACACTCATGCATACATTACCGTGCTCCCAAGGGTAGTGAGTATTTTACTTGCACACACACACGCACACGCACACGCCTCCCACACGCACACACACACACACACCTACTGAGGCATGCTACTCTGTTTTACTGACATCGTGGAGATTCCTACACACGTCTACATCCCATGTGGACCAACTTCCATAAGAGAGGTACTTTAGCTTATTAGAGGCAATTGTTGGCTGCCTGGAAACCACCGAGATGACTTCAGATGACTGTAAAACATGTAACCGCTTCTTTAGACTTCCAGCTAAAGAAGCGGAAGTCTTCTGTCAGCGGTGTAGTCGCTTCCAGTCGGAAATTAAAAGGCTGAAGATTTCATCTCCAGTGCGAGTTTGTCAGAACTGCTACTACAACCTTCAGCACGAGCGAAGCATCGACGACGGCAGCGCCAAAAACTGATAGGTTAGCAAACCGCCTGGATCCCTCCATCTGCCCTCCATGTGACCTGAAACCTCCCAGAATCCCTATCCTCTCAAGCGCCAAGGACAAACAGTCTCCTCTGTTTGTCCTTGTCCTGCAGCTGTCTTTAAGTTCTTTAAGTTCTCCAATGAACTTCACAACAGCTGGGTGAATGCTGCCTTCCAGAGTGTCCTAAACCTGAGCGTCACCAGGAGGTGTCTCGCTCAGGAAAGGGTTTTTCTGGAGGCATCGTCCATCCCGTGTTGTGCGAGTCTCATTCTCTCAGCTCTGGAAGATGATAAAGGTGCCTTTGGAGAGGAGCTAAAAATATTAAATTCAGAAGAAGAAAAAATCCCAGAAGACCTAATTAGTAACCATTTTGAGGCTGGAGAAATCTGACTGGGACCAAACATGTGTCTTACTCAAATTTATGGGACAAAAGGGTAAAAAGATTTGACAGGCTTCTTGTTTGCAGGTTTCTCTCTGGGCGCTCCATCTTCCTGCCACAGTCTGAAATCACAACCGTTTAGTTAATTGGGCTCTAAATGTGATTAAAACATTTATTTTTGTGAATAAAACCGTTCCCTGGGTTTGAATCCCAGCCTGGATTCTTCTGTCTTCATGGGTTTGTATGTTCTCCAAGTGTATTAGTGGGTTCTCTCCGGGTTCTCCAGCTTCCTCCCACAGTCCAAAAAGATGACTAGCTGACCTTTGCCCCATGTCTTCTCCCCTCTCTTTTGCTTAAAGTAGTTTCGACTACTAGGCCCAAAACTACTTCAAGCAAATGTCAAAAATACAATTTGTAATTAGATTTCATAAATATCAAAAAGTAGTTTTCTGTTTGCAGGTTTCTTTCCGGGCGCTCCGGCTTCCTGCCACAGTCTGAAATCATGACTGTTTAGTTAATTGGTCTCTAAATTCTCCTTAGGCATAAGTACAAACATTAATTTGTGATTAAAATATTAAAAATTATAAATACATACATACTGTATATCTTATATATATAGATGTGTCAAATTCATGTCAGCTTGAAAATGACTATTCACTGACTGAGGTTGAGAAATTTTCAAATGAAAAATAGCTAAAAGAAATTCTGTATATGAAGAAATGGTAGGGACCTACCTGCAAATACATGCAACATATGGTGCGTCTACTGACAGGGGTGCTCCACACAAATGAACGCCACACTTTTTAAATTATTTGGAGAAAATGAGGGAAACCACGTTTCCCCTCCACTTGACTGACAAGCACTACTAACGAAACGCAGTGTGCGGTTGTAACGCAACAGATTCTGAAAAACACATCACAGGTGCGATCGAGCTTCGTGCTCATGAATTTTGAAACATGCTGAGCTGCATAAATTCAAGAGGCATAAATACTGTTTCAAGGTACTGTTTGTGTTTCCTGGAACACGTTATCATAAATCAGACTACGAACAAGAACGCCTCCAAATGAACCAATACCCTAAAGCCTTAAAAATTCTCCCCTTGAAAATGTTTTTGGGGTTTTTTGTAATATTTCTGTCCCTGTTACAGAATATGAGATCAATAAACACATTTTTTCCCCCCATGTGATGAAAATGACATGGATGTGCAGAATAATTGGTAATCTTATTTTATGACTAGTCATGCAGGTTCAAGACACAGATATTTGCCACATGCAGCCTTCATTTCACTTTTCATCTTGACATGCTCAGAAATGATTTATGCATGTTAGTGTCAACACAGATGGATGTTGCTCCTCTCCAAGGCTTCCTCTGAGAGTTGGAGGGGGGGGACCTTAAATTATCGCAACCAAGGCTATGCTCAACATGAAAGGGGGAGCACACATGCATATTGCTTTTTACACAGCAGCATGTGTTTGTAGGTGTGTGTGCGCGTGTGTGAGTGTGGGTGTGCGGGTGTGTAGGGGTGTGTGGGGGTGTGGGGGTATATCTGTGCCACCTCGCATGAGGCTGGAATGTTAATAACCAGTCTGCAAATAGTGAACTCCGAATGCATTAGAAGGGAAAAATAAATTTCAATTTAGCTGCTTAGCTTGGCATGTCACCTTCGGGTGTCACCGGTAAACACTGCTCTGACCCGGGTGCCTTCAAATTAGATACTGGCATCGTAGCAAAATGTTACACAGTGGGAGCGCTGCTCTGGCTCAGTCCCACCCACCACCCACCCCTCCGCTGCTCTGAATCTGGCCAGAGCTCATCACCGCAAAAACAATGCATCAGCAGGGGGACCGCATCTCCACAGTCTCATTAGGCAGCAGATGATGGTTGGACAAAACAAATCTCCAAGGTTTTTACCCATTTGTATTCATCTGGCATCCAGTTGACTGTCTGTTGTTGTTTTTTTTTTTTCATTTGTCCTGATTTATCTATTTATTTATTTATTTATTTTTAAATCTTGTTACCGCATCCAAAAATAATTTTCTGATTCCGTCAATAAAAGAGCTCAGAACAAAAGCAACATTCATCTACATAACGGGACGTGAGGAGTATTCATTTATTCAGAGTTGTCAAACAGAGGGGATGAAAGGGGGAGATGCAAGGGAAAGACGACGAAGAACAGAAGAAGGGGTGATGGAAAGCTGGTGTAGATTGAGAGAGGACAAAACAACAAAGAAGAAGGCAGTAGGCCGCAGAGGTGACCATCACTCACCTCACACTCTTTGATCAGTGGGGCCGTGGATTACCAAAGGAGCCCGGATGGCTAGCGTGCAGCTCTCAAAGAATGCAGGTGCTCTTTACAAGCTTCAACTAAATTACTTGGGATATCAGACCACAGCAGCCGAGAAACAACATCAGGGTCTGGGTTTACCTCCCAGAAAAGAACCAACCAATTCATATCAGCTGGCCTGGACAATCATGGTGGATTTTTATTGTTATTTTCACATACAAGCAAATATTCAGACTTGACATTTACGGTAATTCAAATGAAGTGTATTTTGAAGGATACTTCGGGAGGATGAATGAAAGCATAAGGATCCTCCCTGTACAGTGGAAAAAGCTCAAAGGGACTAAAAACGCAAAGGAATGCAGGGGAGGATGTCTGAATTTCAGAAATAATATATAAATTTGAGTTGAGCCATCAGTTAAATGATAATGATGACAGTGCAGCAAAAAAAAAGCTAGTCCATCACAGAAAATGTCTTTTTTCCCACAAATCCTTTTACAAGATACACAAAATATAAGAAATACCCTCACAAGTCAGTCAATTTATAAGTAAAGACCACCTCTAAATAATTTAACCACAGTGTACATTTAAGCACAGTTCTTTCTATGTAAAGAGCCATGCTTGAGGGAGTTCTACACTGCATGTCTCCTTGAATGCATTTGTGATTGTGAAACAGGGTGGTTGCAGGGTCATGCTGCAGAAATGTCATTTTAAAAGAGGAACATGAAAGCCGGTTGATGGATGAAACTTATACAGGGTGATTGGTGACAGTTTCTTGAGAAATGCCACCTTAGATGAGCCGCTCCATCCACAAACAGAATATACTGGGTAAACAAAGAGATTTCATTCAAATTAATAAAAGAAATAACAATAATTGTGCTCACCTTACTTTGATGACACTCCTCATTTAACACATGTTAATAGCTAATGGTCTTATCATAGTGAAAGTAAGTGCACCTGCCAACATTTTGTCACACGACTTTAGTATAGATGTACAGCTAGAACTCAATAAATTAGACAAACCTCAAATTTCTAATGTAAAAGTAATGAAAATAGAAATTTAATTTGTGAGAAAACTGGTACAGTACATCAGCTAACAAGGGGTTTTTATAATACAGAAAAGCCCTTCTGTGGCATGGATGTGAACAGCCTCTGGCACTTCTGAGGTGTTAAGGAAGCTTGGGCCCTTTTTTCTCCCATCCACTCAATGTTCCTTTATTATGCATATGAATAGCACCTACTGAACAGCTTCTTTTGCTATTACATATTTGTGGGCTACCCTCCATAAGGAGAGCGTCAGTGGCTGTCAGATGGGCATTCAAATCAGAAATCTTTCCCTAATCTTGTGTGTATCCCTAAGCAATACACATACACTTTCTCTACTAAATCTCCTATCAAAATGAACAGAAATAGAGATATACATCAAATATATCTCTAAATATTTTTATTTTGGATCAAAACTGTTGAAATAATTTAACTTTTTTAAATTGTAAAATATTGTTATTTTTGATCATATTTTACAATTTCTATACTCTTGAGCCGTACCTGTACGTGTTTGAAAGTGAAGGAGTGTGGTGGAAGCCCCGCCCGCCTCGGATATGACGGCAGCCAATGGGAAGGCACCGTGCGCCGTGGCGGAACGTCATCTAATGGGCACTGGCGGTCACAGTAGTGGGACGGCCCAGCCGTGTTGAGCTGCTTGGCTCGTCTCGTTCGCCGCACTCCTGTTTGTGAGTGTATGAGCCACCACTTGAGCACTTTACATGACTGGAAAAATTAAGGTAGATGCTAATTTACCGGCTTCGAGGTAGAAGACACGTTTCCCATCCGAGGAAAGAGGTTGTTTTTATTGCGGAAGGAGACAGATTTGGTTTTGCTGCCTTTTCTTCCAGCCAGCGGCAGAGATCTCTGATACCGAGCGCTTAGCTAACAAGCTAACTGCAACTGTTTTCACATACAAGCTAGTATAGTTAGCTTGCTAACAGGCTAGCGAACGTCGGCTTTAGAAATGTATTGTCTCGGTTTATCTGTTGTAATGTTGGAACCGGCTACAGAGCCGTTATATGAACAAACTGGCGTAATATCTCCTATGAAATGTTGAATGTTTTAAAGCTCCTGTCCTAGTTTGGTTTATAATCTCCAGTGAAACCTTAAGACTGGAGTATAGACAATAGTTAACTGTCTGGGCAACAAGTCTAGCTCACTCTGCTGCTTTAACTCAATTATGTACTCGTATTTCATATTGTCGGTTAATATCCGGATAAGACAGAAACTATAGCTCGTGGCAAAAATAATCCTTGTGGCTCAGCAAAGGTGGCGTTACACAAAGAAAAGTAGAGTGCGACTTAGGATGTCCAGATTTGAGTCCATTCGGTAGTTTGGGAAAAGCTGTTGTCATTTTATCAGCAGCATCACGACCGACGAGGTGGATGGACATTAAAAATCGCCCACATGCGTTGGATCAGCTCCCGGACTTGTGAAAGGCAACTGAAGCAGGAGGAGGGAGACGAAAGCTCGCAGCCCTTGCAGCCCGGGGGAAGATGGCGGAGCGCTCCCACAGGAGGTGGTGAGACCCAAACTTCGCAACTTGTCGGATTCACAGACTCGCACCTTATTTCCGATCGCCGGACACATGCAGGCCAAAAAACGATACTTAATCCTGTTCTCCGCCGGCGCCTGTCTCATTCTGCTGTTGTGTTTCGGGGGTATACAAGTCCCGCTGTCCGGACGGGGTCCCAGCCGGCGTGATGACCGCAGCCTCGCCGGTTCTCACCCCGGGGCGCGGTGGCGGCGCCTCCAGGGATACCTGCAGTCTTTCAGCACCTTTGAGAAGGATCGGAGCGATGACCTCGGCGAACACATATCTCCTAGGCAAAAGAGGGACACCAACTCATTCCTGTACACTGGAAAACGATGCAGAATGGAGTCCTGCTTTGACTTCTCTCTGTGCCAGAGGAACGGATTTAAGGTTTACGTGTATCCGCAGCAGAAAGGAGAAAAGATCTCGGAGAGCTATCAAAACATTCTGACATCCATCGAGGGTTCCAGGTTTTACACGCCAGACCCAGCACAGGCCTGCCTGTTTGTCCTGAGCTTGGACACTTTGGATCGGGACCAGCTTTCACCTCAGTACGTGCACAACCTGAAGGCGAAAATCCAAAGCCTTCCTCTCTGGAACGAAGGCAAAAACCACATAATCTTCAATTTATATTCCGGCACATGGCCAGATTACACAGAAGATCTCGGCTTTGACATTGGCTTTGCCATGCTGGCCAAAGCCAGCATAAGTACAGAAAACTTCAGGCCTGAATTTGATGTTTCTATCCCCCTGTTTTCGAAGGAGCACCCCAGGACAGGTGGAGAGAGGGGCTATTTGAGACATAACACGATCCCCCCTTACAGGAAGTACGTGCTTGTTTTTAAGGGGAAGAGATATCTGACTGGAATAGGGTCAGACACAAGGAATGCTTTATACCATGTGCATAACTCACAGGACGTGGTCCTCCTCACCACCTGTAAGCACGGGAAGGACTGGCAGAAGCACAAGGATGCACGCTGCGATAAGGACAACGCAGAGTACGACAAGTGAGTATTTTTCTGTCATTAAGTTTTCAAATAATTTTAATTTACCTCCTCTTACAGTCTCATTTGGTGCTTTTAGAAAAACTTGCACTAAAATAGTCAGCTTGCTGATCGTGAAGGTTTGACTTAGGGGCGGACAATATGGACTTAGAATTTTATCGCTGATACTTTGTGATACTATTGTGATAACAATAAGGTATGTGATTAAAAAAATACATTTATTACTAACTTTTCTTTTTTAGTTAACTGTATGGCTGTGACTGCATAGCATTCATAGCACCACAGACACAAATATTGTTGTTGAAAAACTTTACTATTTGAAATGGGCTTAATCAAGACACCACATATTTAAAGAAAGTATGATTTATATCAGTAAGCTGCACACAGTAACTGGATTTAATCATGTTGCCAAATTTACTAACATTTATTGATGCCTTTATGGAACAAACGGTGGAAAAAATAGCAAAAATAACATTTCCAATGGCACTGACAGTTTTTTGTTAATTTATCATCAATAAGTGAAATTTATCAAAATAATAAATGAATCAAAAGTCTTCATGATAAACAATATGATAAATGCCCACCCCTGGTTTGACTTCATTTCTTTGCAGTAACAAATATTGTAAATGAACTAAACTGCTTAAAAGTATAAGCTAAAAAATAGCAAAATATGTGGTTTATTAATGTGCCCATAGTTATCTTTTCTGTATAATTTAGATTGCTTAAGACTATCTTTTAGTTTTTTGTTATAAGAAGAAAAAAAAAAACACTGACCAGGAATGTGCTAAAGATACTATCCCGCCACAAGGGTTTGCTGTTTATTCAGTTCCCCAATATTTGCTCACATCATTTACTCATTTATGGACCTTTAATGGAGGCCTGTGAGGCACTGATGAGAAAATTAATGTCAGCCAGAGGCACTGCAGTATTACAGCCATTTAGTCAATATGTCGATCTGTTGACTCAGCCATTGATAAGTCTGCTTCTGTGTTCTCTGTATCCTGACATTCCCATTATCTTTGTCATTTCTTGTACAAAAAATCTCTATTGTTAGAGATTTTATTGAGTTTATACTAATTTGTTACTTGCCTGTTCTGGTGATGCACAAGTGACTCCTTTAAATTAGCTTTTTTTTAGACCAATATAATCCTATGAGCAACCAGGATTGTTGTCTTTATTAAGAGAATACTCCATAGAACAGAAATGCAGCTCTGGAATCATCTCCTGGTGTCAGCCAGGTCATTTTCTGAGCTCAAATCTGATGAACAGTGGGACAGTGGACAGTGGGATTCAGGTTTTGTCGGCCAGGGCTGTGCCGTGTTTTTACTGGTGGTGTTTGATTGGAGATCTTTGGACTGGATTAGCAGTGACAAAGCTCTGGTGCCAGTTAGGGGAAGCCACTCTGGCTTCTGTTTGCTCAATCATTTCCCAGACAAGCCCAATCGCATTAGCCAGGAATGCACTGCCTCTGACCAGTGTCCTGTTTGACCCCAACATGTTGGGGGGGGCCAAAAGGTAATGACTTGTCTTTTGACTTTATGCTATATTTTTATTTTTTGTTTGATACCAGTGCCCTTTAATTGCAGTATTTATACAGGAAATGGGTAGAGACAGAAGGGGAGAGCAGCAAATACCAGGACTGGGAATCAAACTCCCATTTTCTTTTTCTTTTTTAAAAAAAAAAAAAGAATTTTCATCACTTTATCCCCACCAATGGTTCCTGGGCTTATAAGACATAAAATATCTGATCTGTGTATCACTGAGTGAGGACTAATTGCTCCCTGCTGAGTGACCAGAGAGGGATTTCATGTAGAAATATTATCTATAACTCAGATGACAATTCATTTTATTAAGAAGCATTGGGGGCAAATAAGATATGAATTTCTAATGTGTGACAATTCCAGCTTAATTACATTGTTTAGCAAGAGTAAGTGCTTCTTACTCAATGTGCCTTCTTTAAACCCAACTAGTGGTTTTACTTTGATTCTCAATGCGATGTTAGGTCTTTAAAACGTACCAAATTGTTTATATCGTTTTGTGTCAAGACTCTTTCTGCCAGAGCTCCATCTATAAAATGACAAAATTCACACAGACTCTGATCGCCACGAGCATGCTTGATGTCTAAAGTTTAAAGTGTGTAAATGGCATTTTGACATACACACCAGCAGTGTCCTGAATCCCGACTTGAAAGTAAAAGCCCATTTGCCATCTCCTCAAACTGCTCCATCTGAACTCTGTTTTGACAGTATCAGGTGTCCATGTTTTCTGAATCACCGCACTCTGCAAATGTGACTATTGGATATTGCCAAGCTTTGTGTTTATATCTACTTACATTCTTTGGACCTTTGATACCAATGTTGGAAGCGGTGGTCCTCTTGTTGGGTGACCTCTACCCCAGATTGTCCAGAGCACATGACGCATGGCGTCATTGATTATTTAACAGTGACTTGAACAAACCGCAGTTCTGCATCTAGCTTTACAGGAAATGGCCGATGCAAACATATGGATCTGAAGTCTTTAGGCAGACAGGGAATCTTATTCACGTCATAGCAAGAGCTGCAGCTGTTGCCTGTTTTTGTTAAAGGGATACTATTGGATAGTTCCTTCATTAATCAAGTAATTGAATAAATGTGTAGAACTAAAAAAACAGGTTCCCAACCAGTTTTTTATTTTTTTTCGACTTAAACCTACAAAGAGCTCTTTCTCACTTTTTCTGCTTCACACACATCCCAGCCTACCAACTCTTTCCAGGAAATTTTCTTTGTAGTGTTTGTTGTGCGTGACTGCAACAATGTGGTCGCCGATACTTCATTATGTTTTTGACATAATCAATCATGACACCGTTATTTTGAGTTGGAATATAGAAGGCCACCGACTTATGATTGTTTTTCTAAAAACAAATGCAAACATTGTTAAAACTGGTCTTAATCTCCACTCCACTCCACTTGTTGGGTGTTGGAAAAATGAATTGTTGCATTTGAGGCGACCACTGACGGATTCTCATTTAGTGTATTTCCATCTTACTTTATTAATAATTTAGGGTTTGACATCTGCCTGTTGCTTCAAGGATAAACACCACTTTGTAGTTTTTATATTTGATATTGTGCTGTTATGCTAAACTTATGTATGACACACTTTTCTCTAAATTAGTCATTACAAATTTGGCACTGTTGTGTTTTTTTTTTTTTTCTTTACATTTTTATGTTTTGCGACTGCACCTTTGACAACGTTATTCAGTTCTATGCAATAAACAAATATTTTACCTTAAGTCATTCAGTGCATCATTTCAGCTTGATATGTTTTTATGTCCAATTTTCTATAAACATAAATAGTTTAGTGTAATCCTACATTTTAACGGATTTAGATCGGAGTTCCTGTGTTCTAGTCTTACTTTAAGTGGAGATCAGATGTAGAACGACCTAAATCTGTATCATATTTTTTTCCCACCATTTGATTCATTAATTTTTTTCTGTGAGGGTTTTGGTTGTAACAGAGTTGCTGCGGCCTGTTATACGGCCGTCTGGGCCCGACAGTGCAGTCTGGCATCTAACTGGGTGGAAGTAATTGTTTCTGTGCCTGGCTGTGGTCTTTTGTGCAACTAATCCCTCTTATCCTCTCACAGTGCAAAAAAAGGAAGTTATGATAGAGTCAATGTAAGCCCTCACAATAATTACCATGTCAAATTCATGTCAGTTTTCAATCGAGACTTTGATGCACCATAGATTGACTGGTTGTTACTACATAAAGATACCACACAGTGCTCCCCATACTGCTTAAAGCTATCTGGGAATTATTTTATTCTTTGCTATTCATTGCAATTAAGTTACCAGCAGTTGAAGTACAAAATTCAGTCTCCTCAATATGATTTGTGCAAACCTATTAAGACCCTGATCTGCTTGTTTACATCTCTGCCAGCATCTCTTGCGAAGGGTTAGTCAACGGTTTCCTTCCCTCATCTCCCTGTACTTGTATATTTGTACTCCGCCTCTGTGCACAAGCCAGTAATGCTGCTGGGAGAGAAGAGGAGAGAGATTGCTGGGAGAACCAGCAGGAGGCAGATCAGATGCAATTTTAACCTCAGACTGAAAGCCCTCTCACAGCTTGTTTCCAATTAGGAGGCACTACCAAGTGCAAGAGCATGTATGGGATAAAGTGAAAGATTGGGGGTTGGGGGGAAGCTTAGTCTCAGAAGACTGAGATGCAAGTGGAAGTTGGGGAGGAAAATGGAAGCACAAAGGAAACAAGCCCTCTCAGAAGTGACGAGATAGATTGAAAATAAAAGGCAGAAAAGAGGGAAAACACATGGCCATCTATTCAGCCGTATGAGGTGAGTGCAATAGCTGGCAGGCTGCTGACGTTAGTCTGCTAGGTGTATTTATAGCCTTGGAGGATTTTTAATCCTCAGTATTGGCCAAAGCCCCTGGCAGAGGGCTGCTAGCCAACCTGATGCGGGCTTTACAAGCTTGGGGAAAATGATAATCCATGGGGGAGGATAGCTGATCTAAGTTCCTGCACATGAACTATATCTGACTTTTTTCCCATTAATCTTAACTATATTTCCAACACATTGGATCAATGATTTTTTTTTCTTCAATTTTTCCCCCAATTGTTTTTTTAAGTAATTGTAATGTACTTGGTCATTTTGTCAGAATTTTTCAGTGGCTTTCCTCCTTTAAACCTGATCTGTGTGGCTGTCAAAAGTCAAAGGATAGTATTTAAACACAATTGAGACCCATCCATTAATTTGTTCCAGTCTCTTCAGCCAATAAGATCATCTTCTAAATGCTTGTTTCTATGCAATCTTTTGTCAGATTAGCTGTAAAATGACCCCTTCAGTCAACAGTCATTAATTACTACTTTAGCTTGGCCCTTCCAGCTACTGTCCTATATATCTTTGCTATGCTTCCAATAACCCCACCAGCTGCCTCTTCTATGTAGAGCTAAATGATACAGCGTGCAGAGAAGACACCTGGTAAACCACAAAACCACTCTACACAGACCAGACATTTGTTTTTAATAAACCTATATTGGTACACTGCCCAGCCTCTGGAACGATCAGTACTTTTGGTTACTTGTAAAGTTTGCCTTTTACTGGGGATACACTTTTCCAGTGACCCTTTTTGGAAGTCTATAGTAAGGATATTGTTTGGATCTTGGAAGAAATTTTCAAAAATCATTTTGTAGAACTGGTATTATTAACATGTTACCAGTTGTTTGAAGTGTTGTTAATAATTAAGATACATCAATTTAAGTGGCAACTGAAGTTCATGACCACCTGGAATGAAGAAGAAACAGATGATTAGGTAATAAGCTTGATTTGCACAAGGCTTTCTCACCAAGCAAATTCCGCTTGGTTTTCAGCTTTTATCTGAATGTTTTCAGTATTTCTCTTGTGACGGAAGTTGGTAACCACCAGACCATACCAATGGCACTTGTTTTCTGTCATTCTTTTTCTATTACTCAGTGAACATTTCATAATCTTTCCTTATCTTTAACAGTGGCTGTATTTCTTTGTAATTGGACTCTATTACAAGTGAATTTGAGTGAAATTTAAGAGTTACAGGAACTTCTATTTATGAGGTAAATATTGAAGTGGTAAATGGCTTTAAGGGTTGCCATGATAAGATTTTTTTTTTAAATGTCATGGCAAAATTGTTTTCAGTCATTATGACAGTGTAAAAATGCGGTTTTTATGATTATCCATCAAATTCAGTGCCTAAGGGAGTTCACTGCAGACAAGAGCAAAGGACAGTGCAAAAACAGTGGTGATATTTAAAACAAGACGTGCCAAGGATTAATTTTTTTGTCATATTTTAAACTTTGCAACTCCTCAATAAAAGCTACTCTATAGCTTCCTATTGGCTCTTATGTTTTTAAATTTATTTGTTTTAAAACTGGATGTGTGCAGTTTACGCGATGGTCTGGTTTGTCTCTTTAAACTGTTGCTGGCTTGCCTGATTTTTTGGATTAAAGGTATTAGTAGGTGAGGGGCTGCTTGTTACTCGGCAAGTCGGCCAATGTGGTTTACTGGGGGGACTGTCTGTAATTTGCTTGTGACATCATTTATTAGGGTTGTTGTCAAATTCTTTAACTTTGTTAATCTCTTGTACAGGGAATGTTATCTTTTTATTTTTCCAAGGCAGAACTTTATAGTTAAAAGCTGAGATGATGTAAAACGGCTTTTATCTCTGTACTTTTTATGACAAGAAGATATAAGACTGTCAAATTCAAAGACGGCAGCCATGCCAACATTGTTTGAAAATAAGCAGGTTGAGGTGTAGGAACGGAGGAGTAATTTTTTAAAGACAGGTTTCCTAAAACTGGTGCACAAGGTACCGTGGTCTGGCTCAGTGTCATGACGATGGGAGTAAAGGAATTAGCTGATGTGTCTAGAATAAAATTGGCCAACCTCCCAAAGTAAAATGCCTTTAGTGGCATTAATGAAGGGCTCAAAATGATAGATTTATTAATATTTCATAGCTTACTCCACCATCATTATCAGAAGTGCTGCAAGTGGAGCCTTTAAGGTCAAAGATGTAGTTTAATGGCGCTGACTCATCAGCGAATCATTGAAGTAGTGCTTAGCTGGCCATGTACGACGAAGTGTGATGTGAGTGCTACATGCAGAACCGAGGACCGACTCAAAGGCAAAGCTTGTAGGATTGTAATCCCTCAGTTGCCATGGTAGAGGAGATGGCACAGAGATAAAACTTGGTGCTACGAAAGTTGATGTCAATTAGTTTTTAGTCACTATCTCTGTTGATTGTCAAAAATAGTTGGAAAACATCATTATTCCGTTGTCGCACTGTTCTGCCTTGGAAACTGTACCAGGCAGTCAGAGAAATAAGCAGCCACTCTGTTGGTCACTCTTGGCCGAGTTGTGGTTTTAAATCCTCAGATAAAACCAGCACACAAATATGTCCACACACATATTTGGTATCTTTTGCTGTCCTCCTTGTGCAGCACTTTGTCAGATAAGGGCTTTAACCAACACGGTGTGAGGAAGGTAATCTCTAGCACAAATGATCACCTTGAATATATCATGGCTGGATATCTTCATTTGTCCTTCACTGATGCAGTTTTCACCTAAACGTCATGTTTAGCTTTATCTCTAGGGAAAAAACCACACACCTATCTCTATCACTGAATGGTGTTCGTTGCTATGACTCACACAGTTTGATAGCGATTCAGGCTGCAGCAGTCGTGACAATAGATTTCATTATCAATTGATAAAATCTAGTTCCAGGTCAGTGCGTGAGATAATATAAAGGCATTCAGCTACCCTATGGAGTAATGCTGTACTGTGTATGGTGTGATCTTCAAACCTTGTGCTTGTCTGGCACATTGAGTTTATGAAGGATGTGCAGTGGATATGCTGTGCTAGCCATGTACTGCTGCATTGGATGACATCAATAAACCTGCAATATATCTGAAAGTGGAGATCATGTCCAGTGGATGTTTTTTGTGACTATTTGTAGGAATGTAAGGTTGTAGTAGTAACACTAACAAGAGTCCCATGGGTTTATTAATGTCCTGCTTTTGAAGCATCTTTTGGCTTCAAACCTCAATATTTAGTGTGTATGTTGGTACAGTAAACAGCCCACATCTGACTGGTTACCAAGGAATATTGTGCCACAATGGTTATCCATTAATATTGATGCATAGAAATGGACTGAATCACAGAAAGGCACATTTTGACTGTGGCAGGGTTAAAAGTTGGTCGGTTGTTTTATGTAACTGTGGCAATGATTTAAGGGGTTAAAAAAAATCTATTAATTTCTTTAAAATTTTGAGGCAGTGTCTGCTAAACAGTCATTTTGAGAGGCGTTTGTTGTGTTTTGTATGTGAAGACCTAAACAAGAGTGAATAAACATTTTCAGAATTTAGAGAATGTCTTCAATAATCAAACCTATTCCTGAGAAAACTACATGTATTTATCATTTTAATAAAGTAAAACTGAGTGTAAAAAGCTTTCTAATGCCTTGATACTGGAAACTGATCTGTTGTGTACATTCTTAATCATTAAAACTTATAAATATTAAAAGTCTTGCTGATTAAGCAAGACCTATATCAATATATTGACAATAAAATCACTGACTCATTCTGATGTCTTCCTTGTACCGTTGTCTTCAGGCTTTTGATTAATAATTTGAAAAGTTTCTGAAGTGGCTACAACAGCAAAAAATGTTGAACTTTCCCAAAATACTGTTAATATTTTTAAAGAGCTTTTATAACACACCTAACACATCCTCTCCTCTCCCTCCCTATCTTCTATATTGAGGAGCGTTGCCAACATATTATCAAAGTGCCACCGATTTCTGCTAGCTCCTGCAATTTGTTCACATTGTATGGGAAAACGGCAGCATTTTTCACTTTATCTATCATCATCTGTGCAGCCTCCACCCTGTAATCTCGCTTTCTGCCACTGAAGCAGTTGGGCTTCCCTCTCTGTGGTCTCGTAATTGCGCAGTAATAATCTTTTCCCTCTTGAGAGTTACAAGACTGTGTTTACACTTCACTTTTGGCAGCTCGACTTGGCAAGACACTAATTTACACTTTCTGCCGCAAAATGAAGCTCCTCTTTGGATTAGTTTTGCTGCCTTGCCAGAGCATTAGAGGCATCACAGTTATCTATGGGTTTGATGGGCTTCTCAAAATGTTCTTTTGTATCTGTGATGAAATAAAAATGGTATTTATGCACAAGTTTATAAGTGTTTTTTTATGTCCATAGAAAATGAGGTGTACACCCCTTCTTTAGAAGTAAAACTTCCCTGAAAGGTTAAACAAATTTTCTTTTCTACATTTTGACAGATGAAAGCTGAAATCATTTAAGCTAAATAGCCTTATGTTTTATGTCTGAGTCATACAAAAACATCTCTTTTCTGTTTTTTCATGGTACAACTCTCCAATCCTATTTATTTATTTTTTTTAAATTGGCTTGCTACAAAGCTAGAGTGATGTGTGTTAAGCAGCGGAGTGCAGGCTAGCTAATCTAGACAGCTAAATAAACAACTAATATCAGCTGTTTTCATGTCCCTCACCAAAACTATTATGGAAATCTGCACTCTTTCATTGAGGAAAAAAAAAATCTTCACTAGAACCAGTCACATTTGTTAACGTACAAATATAAAATTAATGCCAAAGCACTCCGTGTTGCATATTTTCCAGAAAATAATCACAAAATATTACAAAGGAAAGTTAATCCAGAGAAATCCCATCCCTTGCAGCTCGGCATTAGCTTTATTCATGTCCCTTCAATGGGTATCGGCTCAGACGCAGCCTGCAGGTTTGATGCTGCGTTGATAGCAGACTCGGCTGATAACGCCCCATCGTCTGATCTAAGATGGGTCCGTCTCCCTGACCATCCTTTTTGTCTTGCTGTTTTCATTAGATGAGGAAGACCGTCTCTGTGGAGGCTGACTGGAATGAGATTTTCTGATCAATGAACAAAAGAAAAACTAATTAGAAGCCGTCCACACATCAATATGTTGCTGTTTATGGTTAGAAATACATTTCACTTTATTTGTTTTTTCTTTCTCCCCGTCTCCGCCGATAAATTTTCAAATGTTTTACATGAATCTATATATGTGTTATTTCTTCTGTTTTCCTAGTTGTTGATATTCTTGTTGCCTTTATGCTACATCATTCTTTGCATCCCGCCACCTTCTTTTCTTGTCCTTTCCATTATACATGCAGGATATTTCTTTTTCTGTGTGGCTTCCCTCTGTCATTGAATCTAAATTTTTCATTATGGACCATTACAGCCGTTTATCTCTTGCTCCATCCATCTTTCATCCAACCTCCGAGCTTTAAGGAACGTGACCTGGACAGATACGTTTCTGCACTTCTAAATAACCTCTGGACTTTGCTCTTCAAGTTCCACTCAGACATAAACTTGTGAGATATTTAGAAAGACTTCAGGGTTATTCCCCCCCTCTAAATTTTGTCATTCCCAAATTCATATGCTAAGTTTCAACCTTTTATATACCGTACTTTAGCAATTGTGTAAAAGTGATTGATTAGTTGTACAATATCTCTGTGGGCTCTGTGAAGGGGGAAAGGATTTTTCTTTTTTCTGGTTTATAGAGGGAGCTTAAAATGGATGGAGATTTGAAAGCAAAGAATAAAGTAGAGAGATAAAAGACTCAAAGAATAATATTCCAGTGCATTAACCTCAGGTAGGGTAATGTGGTTCTGATGTAGACCCTGTCTGTGTGTTGATAAATGTTTTATGAAGCTCTCTTTGAACTCATTAACCACAGGGAGATGAGTACTGTAAGTCCAAGGTACCTTGAGGAAATGAGTGGAGTTTTTTTTGTTAGTTTTTTTCTTTTCACTAAAGCTATTTTGGTACTACCCTACTCTTCTGATTTGACTCTGGGTAATGCTTTTTTCAACCTCTTAGCAGTGATTGGAAAAGTTTAAGAATATCGGAATTCAAACATCAAAAAGGAGCTACAGTATTTCCCAAACACTACACTTTAGATTTATACTTGGGATGAAGTGGTCCTTAAAACTGGCAAAGCATTGAAATTAACTGTTGTCTGGATCTCCAGACAAAAAAATGTAATAATCTACAAGAGTCACAGTTTTTAAGATTGTTTGAACAAGAATCATTACTGACATATTGTTATACCAAACTAAGAAAATCAGAAGCCAGTTGCAGCATTTTTGTTTCATGATTTATGGAATCAAAAGATAAGATTGGAATTTCAAGGTTAACATTTTCTACTTGAAATGCCCTGAATGTCTTAAAAACTATAGAAAAAAAAATTGTAATTTGCATCTGGAAAAGTATGTTTTCCAATGGAAAAATGAGTCGGAACTTTTTATAGGTTCATCAACATGATTCACTGTTTTCTTTAAACCATAGCTGTTCTGCCATACAATGCGAATAATGAAGTCATTTTATAAAATGCCAAAGAAAAAAAAATCCCATAGCTGCAGGTGAAACAGCCATGATTAAGTACACCATTAAGACAAAATAGTAGAGTGAACCTCATTACGATGGCCTTATTCATTAATCTGTGACATGGCACCTTCAGGCTACCGACTATTTTAAGCATCGTAGCAGGCGCAGTCATTCTTACCGTTAAAGATTATATTCTCCCATGTCTAAAACGAGAAGCTTTCAGCTGGATTATATTGCCAGACCTAGTCTCCCAGTGTAATTTGAATCCTGACAACAACTGAGCTTCCTATAGGAGGAATCCAGGACTCTGCAAGCCCTATAAAACCGTGGCTCGTGTATCACGTTTCCACATTTTTCAGGAATCGCTGCCCACAGTTACCTGATGCTCTTTCTGATTTTGAAAGACGGGACCAAACCAGAACGGAGACCTTTCTATTTGCTAGCACTAGCTCTGAAAAATAGTCTTGTGGTGACTTGTAAATTAAAGAAGTGCTCAAATTGGTTTGAAAAGGAAGTACAGGTTTTACCTCAGAGTTTGTTGGATTTGATTTCCGGCTCCAACAGCTACATCAATGGGGATTCTTGAATAATTTAAGTTGCTCTGATGCAGGCTTGGACTAAAATAAAGCTCTATCCGTGTGTTTGAGTTGTGACATTCTCGCCAGAGATGCCTCCCGGCTTTTCTCAACTTGGATCCAGTGTATATTTCTCAGCTGCTGTTTTCCCCTTCCTTCCCTTCCTAATCTATTGACGCTCACTTTCACTTGGTGGCTTTCAGCCTGAAATTCCTCTGGCTTAAGCTTGTGTTCCTGGCAACAGCCTATCAATGTAGCGTAACTGTGACAGTAAAGAGGGAGCATAAAATTAAATGTGAAGTCACTCTGAAATAATAGGGGGAAGGAGAGAGAGGAAGCTGGTTTTAGAGCTGCTATAATTTTCCTTTCGGGAACTAAGTTCATCTTGGAAAGTTATTCTTTGTTTACGATTTATGAGAGTTGTCATTTTAGATAAACGCACCATACTTCATTTGTACATTGTGTACAATATCAAAGAATAGGCATGTTAAACTAAGGTCTGGTAAGATACGAAAAAATGACTAAATCGTACTGGCGTCCTGTAGCTAATACACATCTGACAAGTGGAATGAAAGTAATTTTGCAAAAAAGAAAAAAAAAGCTGGGTTCTTGTAAGATTTGAAGGATCAGAGCTGTGGACAGAGCTGTTGCAAAAATGATTCTCATTTGTTCCTGATTACATTCATATATGTTGCAGATTAAGTGATTATTAAGTGAACTGAAATGATCAGGACTTGCCTGAGATGTACAAGTAGATTTGAGGAGCATAAATCGCCAACACATTTTAACTGTGCTCCTTACTTTTAGCGTTTCTGAAACTCATCACAGGCTGGGAGATGATTATTACCAGTGTTGCTGTGGTTAATATTATGCTCTTTCCGACCTATTTTTATTTCTATATTTAAGTAAAAATGTCACCATGGATGAAAGGTAGTGATGTCTGTTGCTTCTTTGTTTTTAAATGGGCATTTTAATGGTGATTAAAAGCGGTGCACCGATCAGAAAATATCGGGCCAATCTCTGATTTAAATAAATAAATAAATACATTTTTCAACTTTGCGTTGCCAAGTCTGATTTCTCTCTTAGAGGGAGAATATAGAAATCTATAAGAACAGCATTGAAAATATTTATGGTCTTCCTGTTGGCGATCAAATATTTATACTAGAGGCAGAAACATCATGCTGTTTTGTGAGAAAACTGTTGGTGTAAAGCAATTTTTTACTATGGTTGTGGAACAGATGTCGCAGTTTTCAGTGTTTGAGATGCCTTTCTGCATTAAGACAAAGAAAAGTAAATTATTAGGCGGACTTTCTTACTGTAGACTGAAGCTGTAATTTCGCTATTTGATTCAGGATCGTTTGACCATGATGAGTTGACGGGGAGTAAAGAACGGGTTGCTTTTGACAGCATCATACATCCCAATTCTTTGTTTGATGTTTTTTTAAACACCATATTGAAGCGGTTATCTCTTTTTTTTCTTCCTTCATTAATGGCATCCACACTGAAGAGTGTTTTAAAAAAAACATGAATCTTATCGCAGTGACAACAGTGCATTTGTAAGCATTTTGATGATTAAAAAATGTTCAGATCTTACAGTTTATGACCGTTTGGTTTATTATCTGAGCTAATCAAAAATACAGTTTATTTGAACAAAGACAAACTTGTGATTGAATCATTTCGGGTTATTTTCTTCTCTTTGAAGGTAATCGAAGATATTCCAGCATTGGCTTCACTTTTAACACCAAGACTTCATCCATCTCAACCCTGAAGCTCATTAGAAGTAGCAGTGCCTCTTTGGTTAACACTCCCCTCTCAGTTTTTGGGTTACATGTGTGTGTGTGGTCCTTTGCAGAGATCAGAGAAGACCAACACTGTTCCTCTGAGTCTCCTCCAACTGACTTAGTGAGCCACGCATTTGCTTTTTCACACCATCCATCCTTGTTGCTAGGATACTGCTTGATGTTTTGTTTTTTTTTTTGCTTGACCTTGTTGTTCCTTTCTTTTTGAATCTTGATGCTTTTTTCTGTATCGAAAGCCATTTGCTTCTGTTGATGAATGACTAACCTAATATAAGTTCCTCAGTGCATTAAATGTGAAGATTTGCTCATTTTCTGCCAATAGAACTTTATTCTTTATTTCACAGAGAGTGAACTACAAGATTGAGACGTGTTCCAACATTGGACTGTTTAATTATTGACCTAGCCTACATTCCTGTAATTAAAACGCAGCACTAGCTGAATGTACACATCTGTTCTTTTGTAGTTGTGGAAAATTGATTATCTTGTCTCTCTGTGGAAACTTGGTTGATTTTTCTTTATTTCTTTAGAGATTAGATTGCTTAGATGAGAACTGCATGTTATCACTCCTCTGTAAGTTTTAGGGTCTCAGTCATAAAAACAACACCTCAAATATGGCAGTTAAAATCTTTACAAGATGTCTAGTACATCATTGACTTGCACTATATGCATGCATGGCACTTTAAATATTATGTCCTACCAAATATTGCATCTAAGCAGTCCGTGGCGATTGCTGTGTATCACGCATCAATATTGCATTAAGTTTCAGAGCTTGAATAGGAGTGTATTGCAAACAGCAGTGACATTTTAATACAAAACCTTGATTAAATATGTATTTCTGCAAGCCCAAATCGTTGATTTTATTTGCATCCAGTGTGTGAAAAGAACTCTGAAAACCTAACAATCATTGCTTTGATTATCTGTTAAACAACCGGAACGCTATAGTTTGCTTTTTACCCGGTTCCCCCTACCCCCTCATTAAATTGTCACTGACTGCACAAAGGAAGCAGCCATATAAAAGCACTTCAGTTTCCCAGCCAGTCAGCAGCTCCTGGATGGTCAAAGAAAGTCCACAGTGTGGTCACTCTGATTGGACAGTCGGTCTGGGTTTAAACCTCAGTGGGGTTTGAATGTTCACCACATGCCGTCACTCTGAATGAAGCACTGCAGACTGACCAGCAGCAGCTCTGCTGTTGCAAGAGTTCAGAACTTGTACCTCAAAACACTTGAAATATTCACCAATAATGTATTCTTACTTCAGATTATATGCATTCACAATATGCCACAAAGTAGTTTTTGTTTATTCTAGTTTATAAATTCATGTAAAGTAGCATGGCACTATTTCCATCACTGTTCCACCTATAAAAATGATTGTGGCAAAACAAATGTACTGAAAGGAAGGTTGCACAAATGTATAAGCTGATTATACAGAGTTTGTGATTACAGTATGATGATTAGCTGGGCGCTGTAAAACTCCTGCGCTCGCTAGCGACCATCTGGATGCTGCCGTGCTGAAAATATGGGACGCGGCAGGGTTTGCCTCGTACGATGCAGTGTTAATTGCTGACATCCGACATGACTGCGAGGTGCGTGGTGTACGAAAACATCCTCACTGACAACTGTTATTTTTTTGTGTGACATAAGAGCAGCAGTGAGTGGGGAAAATAGAGCTGAAGGTACTGGATGTGGCTCCAGTGGAAGATGGGTTTCGTACATATGCCTTTAAATCTCCACTGACATCCAGAGGCTGCCATCTGGAAGAAAAGGGAAGAAAGGAGGGGGAACATCTGGTTCTGTCCAAGTTTGCATTGGCAAACTCTTGAGTTTTACCACAAATCTGGGCCAGAAATGGATCTGAATCTGTGTTAGTTTAGTTTGGATAGTTGGTTTAGTTTGGGTATAGCAGAGATTGTCCATCACCAACTGACATGTTTTTACTTTGAGTCGATGTTTTTTGTTTTTCTGACTTTGTGATTAAGGAATTTAACAAATTGTTCACACGACTAAAATAAAAATAAACATGTATTAAACTTACTGCAGAAAATGGGAGTTAGAAACATTAATCCTACAAGCAGTAGTGAAGCAATTATATTATGCATCCATCCCTGTTCGATTCAGTCCTCATGCTGCTTCTGAGGTTTGCAGCCCTTTTAATGTTTTAAAAGGGCTGCAGTTGAGTAGATAAAACCTTTTTTTTTCCCCCCTTCTCTCACATATGTCGGACCACACCGAGAGCAGTGCACACGGTCTTCCAAAGCAACATCTCCACTACACATCTCCACTACACAAACTGCTTTAACTTTACATGTTTTTTTTTTCTCTCTGGTTCCAACAATCTCCCCTGCTGATTCTGTTCTTTTGAAAGTTGGAACTGTAATCTAGAGCGTTTGCAGAAATGTCTCCATACTGTGTGGTGAATCCTGTTTCCCCAGTGGATCTCTATGGCAGAGATTCAGTAGTGCTGTCTCTAACAATAGTTGATCATTTGATTCTTTGGCTCTTAGACCTTTTGTTAAAAAAATTATTGGCCAGGTTAATTATGTTAATTATGTGTCTCAACAGATGCAGTATGAGAGAAATAAAAACTTAAAAGTGGGACATCACAGAGTTCAGCATCAGCTCAGAAACTAAAGATTTGAAGTAGAGATTCACTGATGTGGAAATCCGGGCTGATTTAAAATATAAAAATTCCAGTTGTGGCCAATATTTATCTTTTTTGATATTTTCCGTACCCTTTCAACATTAAGAAAACAACCATACCACTGACATCAACTAAAAAACAACCGCAGCATCATTGTCGCATGACCCAACCTCCTTTCCGTCCAGAAACATAAACCGCAATAAGACTTCCTCAATTTTACATGCATGACTAATACAGATTTGTATAAAAAAAAAAATAGACCACCATCAGCTGATACGATGTTAATACCAATATATTGTTTAACCATAAATTAAACCAATAAATGCCCCTGGAGTTGTTAAATTGATGTCTTTCCCACAGCAATCCACTGCTCTACAAAACTCGGACCGCTGTGTAGCTGGAAAAACATGAGACACCTTGATGTAGAACTCATCAGTCGATCTGGGTCGGCTAGACTACTCCAAAAGTGATCAGAATAAGTAAAAAAACAACCTCATAATTTTTTTTTTTCTTCAAGAAGTATTGCAATGAATTTATGAAAATGCTAACTTTTTAAATTTTTTTATTTTAAACTATCTAGCAACAATATCTAAATTTAAAAATCGTGTTTGCACAATTTATACTTTTTAACAGATATATCCAGATAGTAATGCTGACTGGAGTGGAGTCACATCAGCTCTGAAGACATTCTGATAGAAAAAGCTTCCTTAAAATGTTCGACATGCTGGAAAAACCACATTAGCTGTGATAAACATCCAAGAGTTTTGCTGTTAATGTCTACTTTCTAATCAGTGTTTCGATGGCATAATTTAATGCTGCTTTTTCATAAACCGATCAAGCCTTAAAACATGAAAGAAGTTGTGACTGAGATGTGCCAGGAGCAAACAGCATGACATTTTCACGGTGCATAAGGGCTTGGAGTCTGGTATCGGTTATAATAAGTTTGCATAAACAAACATCAGGTAAGAGAGGCTCGGTAAAATGGCTCAAGGAGTCTGCAGTGTGTCTCTAGCTATTTGCTCCTTACTTTTACATTCGTTACGTCTTGCAAATGTGACTGCGGCTTCACTTCGCAGCACACATTTGCATGTGTGGCTGTTGGGGGGGCGGAAAAATAAGACCCGGAAAAATTACACTTTCAAATTTTCGGTCCTACTTAATGGACCCCAACCTAAAGCCTAACAAGGCAGAACAGAAAAAGAACACCTTTCCTCTCGCCTGCATACATACATTATCGGGGGAAGGAATTCCAAGCAGCTTTCCTAATCAGAGCCGGTGTTGACTGAGGGCTGAATTGGAGAAGGAAAAGCATGCAGGTTTTAGACGGGCAGGTGAGAGGGCAACCATGCTTAAAGGGGAGAACAATGGACATCTGAGATTGGATTTTTGCTTAAAAAAAATATGGATGCTTTCTAGGAATTCCATGCTCAATCAACGTTCTGGAACTCTTCCATGTTTTGTTTTTTTTTGTCTTGTGAGCATAAAATTTGTCTTTCTCCATTGTTGTGCAGGTATGACTACAGAGAGATGCTGTACAACTCCACGTTCTGTCTGGTTCCTCGGGGTCGCAGGCTGGGCTCCTTTCGTTTCTTAGAGGCTCTGCAGGTGAGTGATACTCAAACACATCTTCCAATGTAAGCATCTCAGACATATTTTCACTTTTTACTTGTTTCTAAAACTGCCACCATTTCAGGATAACTGCTTAGCATTTTTTTGTACGTTTTCTAAAATAAAATATAAACTGAATAGTAACGGCTAGTCCCAATAAGCATTTCATAAATTAATCGGAAGATGAATTAAAATCAAGTTGATTTATGATGAAACCATTATGATGATTAATATTTTTTCATATAAAACTTCATTTTATTTTCTGTTTTGTGTAATTTTGAGTTCTGTTTTTTATTTGTTGTTTTTGGTTGTTGTGTTTTAGTTGAGATATTTATAATATGTTCCAGTGTTAAGGATTCTTTACAAAATTAAAGTTTACTGATCTTTTAGAGGTTTAACTTGCATTATTAGGTCATTAGCTATGTCTCGAATATAGTCAAAACAACAATGTTATTGTTTATCGCAGTAATTACAGGGACAATTTATCGGCCAGCAAAATTTGCTATTGTGACAGGCCTATTCCCAGTTAAACAGTTGAAACAGTTAGAATGCATATCAAATAAATATTTGCTCTGCATAGTGGTAGGAATTTTAAGTCGGTTTGCTCTTTTACTCAGCACTAATACAAAATGCAAATATGTGTTGTGTAATTAGTTAGTCCATCAACAGCAGAGATTTAAGCACCATTCTCTCAGAAAGACGGATTTCTGGCGCTGGAATCTCTTCTTAACATCTGAATTTGTGTATGTTTAATTACCTCCCAAGACGCCCCAAAGATAAACAGTCATAGATGTTCCAGGTTTTGCTGAACATTAATGGAGTTAACCTTTCTGACCATTTTTCTTTCTTTTTTTGGTGGTTTTTAAAAAAAACTCATTGTGGCATGTCTGCCCTGGCGTTCAGAGAAAAAGCCAAAAACCGGTGTATCTTAAACTGAATAGAAAAGCACCGAGTCGGCCCCACAGGCCGTCTCCCACACTGTCAGTCATTTTGTTATTGTGCTTCCAGTTTTTTTTTTGTTTTTGTTTTTTCTTTTGCTGCCTCTGACTGTGTGTCCTCGCCCTGTCATTATGTCTCTCATGTTGGAGTCTTCTTTTCACTTCTGGCTCTCCACCCACCTACTCTTTTTCTGACTCTTTATTAATACGTTTCTTCAACTTGTGGAAAAGAAAATACTTTCCAGAGGAAAATAACAATAAAAATATAAGATGAGACAAGAAACTCTGCTGATTTTTGTTTTTTCCTCTATACGGGAGCATTCCCAGACCATCAATGTCTCATCTCTCTACCCTGCAGCTGTGTGTTTGCGTTCTTCCAAATATTAAAGCATCCCTGTCACCCTCAAAAGTATTGAAGGATATTACACCAGCTTCTCTAACACCCCCAAAAGGCGTCTTTTCACCTGCAGCCATGTGCTCATACAGCTACCCTTGTTAGTAGAACTAATGTCACATCTTGTGAAAAATGGTATCGCTCATGCAAAACTTCCCAAATATTCTTCTTAAATTGTATTCTCACAATATGACTAACAGGGTTAAGATGATCAGAAAATGTGTTTTATGGGACTTTATTGTTTAATGTATGTCTTAGTGATGTCAACAAAACAAGACTGTCTTGGTGTGTAAAATGTAAAATTTTAACCTTTCAGAATTAAAGCCTCTCAATTATTTTCACTTATGTAACTAGGATGGGGAAAACATGTTTTATACTGGCAGCTTTTTCATTGTGTTCCCAAAATCAGATCGGTGTGAGTCATATCATTCCTAGAGATTGTAAAGCTCTCTTGATTTTACGCCATGAGCACAGTACAAGCTAATGTCGAAATCCACTTAATAGGCAGTTTCACTTCAGTGACTTTAATCTTATTTGCCATTCTCTGCATTTCCACTGTGTTAGAAGAACAGGGGTTCTTCTATTATCAAGTAGAAACAGAAAGCAAGCTGCTAAGTTCTCTTCAAAGAGTATTTCTTTGCAAATGTAGCATCATTAGGTTCTTTATTTCCTCTAAAACCCATATTCACAGACTATAGGGATAATCCATATTTTTGTTAAAAGAAAAAAATTTTAACTATCATCACTGTTTGCAAGAAAACTACAGGTGTTTTCATTATCAAAAGTAGTGATTAATTTTTTTGCGTATGGCAGAAAAGCCTCCTAATGATAAAGGAATAAATTATGTCAAGCTTATTTCTATACCACCTATTCATAACAAACATCTGTCAAGGCCCTTTACAAGGTAAATGAATTCAAATCAGGTAAATTTATTCCAGTACAATCCAACACAACCACATCAACTAAATTGTACTACAGCAAAACAAAATTCATTGCAATGCAGAACTGATTAAACGTTACAGTACCTATAAAAAGTATTTACTCCCTTGGATGTTTTACCCTTATTTAATAAAAACTAAAAGGCCATCCCTCAAACAGAAAGATTTCCTTTTAGTTCATCCCCAAAATATTTTATGAAAAAATAAAACATACTTTAATGTGAAAGTGAAAGGTGATTTCTGCAAAATAATAAAACCTTTTTTTTTTTTACATAAAATTAGTGATTGCATAAATAATCACCCCTTTCAAGTCAATATTTAAAAGATTTACCTTTAACTCTTGCAATTCTACAAAAAAAAATTCTTGCAAAACTCAAAAGGGGCATTCACAGCTGATTTTTGTCATTTTGTAGAAATCACGTTTAAACTCAATAAGTGATGAATTGCTTACGATAGCAGATGGTTGTCATCACGTTTTTGTCCGACAAATGGCTATAACCTGATAATAATTATAATTACTATTGACACAATGAGACTGCACTTTCTACCTGTAAAACCGAGATAGAAATGGAAATCCTTCAGTCCGTTTGATAAAATACAAATTTGATTTTAATTGAGAGAGCTGCTGGCTGTAAATTAAGCTCAAATTGGATTTCAAATGGTTCCTGTAGTTTAATGCTTCCATTGAAGGATGCAGAGTGCCATTTTTAACACCGGATTTATAGATTATGTATATCACACTCGAATCAGAAAATTGTTGGGGTTTTTTCCCCCTTCATACACATTGAGCAGGCTGTGCTAATAGAAATATACTTCTGCACATGAGGCAATATGTGTGTACTACATATATATAAAACCGTTTTAGTTTTATGTCAAACAAAATTAATTAGTGTCTAAACTCATTTTTGTTCTGTGATATTTGTTTAGAATGTTGTAGTCAGTGACCTTAGAATAACTATGACCTTTGACCTCAGAAGAAGGCGGACAGTTTGTCTGTGCTGTATGTGACAAGATAATAATTACTTCCCTGGGGAGTTAGTGATGAGATCAGGTGAGCTAACAGGAAGACATTTGCTGTCGTACAACTGTGGTCTGAGTGTGTGTGTGTGTGTGTGTGGGCGTGTGTGTGTGTGTGTCTATGAATTCACACTCCTGGCCTTAAGTCGGGCAGACGTTGATACATTTCAACCAGTTAGTCGAACATGGTTTACTGTGTAGTCATAGTGCCATAGGGAGGTTTTCAGATGGACAGCCAGAAAGTAGTGGAGAATCTCAGTGCAGCACACTGCAGATCAGGTTGTGCAATGCAGAAGGAATAGGAGGGGAAAAAATGTTTCATGCATCTGGTTTCCCCAGCTCAGATGTTTTAATGACTGTTGTACGCTGGTGTGATATTATGACGAAGGAGAGGATTGGAGTGCAGGACTCTGGAGTGGATTGCTGTGTGAGAGCAGATAAGCAGGTAAAGCTTGGCAGCCTTTGAGCAGATTGCTACCTATGCTAATGACACTACGCAGATTAGAGAAACGCAGACGCAATCCAGTGTAGGAATGTTTGTGCCGGGACAAACGTGCGTGTGTGTGTGTGTGTGTGTGTGTGTGTGTGTGTGTGTGGGTGTGTGTGGGGGTGTGTGTGTAGGGGTGTGCGCGTGTGCTCAATGACCAATCAGTGAATGGTATCCCGCTTAGCAGATTACAGAGCCTGTCACTGCTGGCAAGAGGCTGCTTTTACTATCCCACACACACACACACACCCACACACACACCCACGCACACTCAGCTGACTGAATCAGTTTGTAAGAACATGGATCCAAACAAACACACATGCTGAAAGAATATTAAGCTATTAGAAACAGGGGATTAATGTTCTGGTATGCTTTTGCTTATGTCCTTCTGAACATGTTTGTTTCTGAAATAGTGCTTAATATTGTGTTAAGTTTGAGCAAGTATATCAATGAAACGTTAATGTGAAATATGTCCAGTTGTCTTTTGTGACTTAGCCTGTCATGATAAGCAATAAATCAATTTATCGATTGATAATTTACATTTTGACAAGATGCTCTCCTTTAATATGTTTTCTCTGTTTTGTTTGTTTTTAATAAAAGTGCTAACTGCCACATTTTTCTCTGTTTCCCTATGGAAGCTGAATAATAATTTTTGAAATGTAATTTTGGTTAGATTTCATTATCCATTTTAAATATGCTGTTCTTTTGTTTATTTTGGATGTTTCAAATGTTCTTTAGAAACTATTTGGGATTTTTTGCATTAATATGCCATCGTTGTTGTATTAGTTGAAAATGGTCTCAAGGTGATAATCATTTACCACAATCATTTCTGGGTCATTTATCATCCAGCAAAATTGATCATGACAGGTCTGTGTGTGACTACACAGGGATTTAGTAATGTTTCAGATCTAACTTGTTTTCTGTAGATCCTGAATATACAGTAAAGTAATGATCCCTAAAAAGTTCCAGCTAAATATAATAAATTTAAGACTCTGGAGTAGCTAGCTTCTCCAAATCAGATGCTGAGGCCTGTTTGTTTGAGCAAATACATAGATGATGGGAGATTGCTCATCTTTTGTTTGCACATGATGATGTTGCAGGCAGCTTGTGTGCCAGTGATGCTCAGCAACGGCTGGGAGCTTCCCTTCTCAGAAATCATCGACTGGAACACAGCAGCTGTGATTGGGGATGAAAGACTACTGTTGCAGGTAGAAACACTGTAAATAACTGAAGTTTAAAACCTACATTGGGTTTGATTGCTTCCTTTTTGTTAGAAATGCACCAATCAGGTTCGTGTTACCGATTTCCGATGTGAGTTTTTTTGTTTTCTTTGGGCCTGCACATTCTAAATTTAGCGAAGTCCAATTTCTCTTAAATTGAACATATTCGTTTTTGCCTTCTCGTGATGACGGATCATTGACGTTGTCACACATTTTAGATGTTTTTAGCATTTTATATTTGCAGTTAGCACAGATTGCTTTATTGTCCATAATGAGTACCTTCCATTGGTTGCATGAAAGCTCAACTAGATAAAACCCAACTCCCCTGTAAAACATGCAGCCTTCCTGTTATCTGTTGGAGTCCCAATTTCTTAAACAGCCTGATTTTTTTTATTTTTAATGTTCTTCCTGTTTAAAGCAGACTGGATTTCTGTTATTTCACATGTCGTTATAAAACAGCTTTTCTTGTGTTCATCTGTAGTAGGAAGTCCACACTAGAGTGCCTGCATGATAAATTAAATGTTTTATGTTCTCACTAAAGTGGGTCAGTTATCTAATTGTTGTTTTTTTGTTTTTTTTGTCCCATCCCATCTCTGTCCCAGATCCCTTCGACAGTACGCTCCATCCACCAGGACAAGATTCTGTCTCTGAGACAGCAGACGCAGCTCCTGTGGGAGGCTTACTTCAATTCTGTGGAGAAGATAGTGTTGACCACGCTGGAGGTACGCTGACACATACCCAACACGCACAAGAAGAATTTATACACCATCATCTATTCTATATAACCCTAACTTTAACTCTTGTATTTCTACTACGGATGAAACGATTAATTATGATTAACCCATTATTGAAATAATTGTCAACTAATTTGGTAATAGATTGTCACCTAGATTATGCAGACTCAAAAAAAGGCCAATTGCTGAAAGAACAACATATTCAGAGTAGCAATGAAGCTGAGAATGTACAAAATATATGTACATTTTGCGTTTAATATATGTAAAAAAATAACTTGTCTTTAAATATGTTCTTCCCAAAACTCCTCAAGTCGCTGTTTTTGCTTCACCTGATTTAGATTCTGTAAAAAAATAATAATAATTAAAAAAAATCCCATTTAGCACCTTTTGGTATCCATTTATAAATTGGTTAATCCAAAAGTAATCAACAAATCAGCCCTACACTGATTTGCTGTTAAGTCGAGCAGAAAGGGCAGAGCTTGTCACATGTTGATGTCACAAGCATGTTTTAGCTGCAGATTAATCCCCCTGCAGATAATCAGGCTTTCACTGAAGGAATGCTATGTGTAACCCGAGTTACATTTTAAGATTATTAAAAAACCCAAATCAACGTCACTCTAAGTGAAAAACTAGGTTCCAGGTTTGTCTACTGGAGGTAGTGGCAAATTGCAAGACACATACAACTGGAGAGTGCAAAATCAATGAGGTGTATTTATATTTACAATATATACAAATTGTTTCACAGCTTTAAAGTCCAGTTCCTTAAACCAAGGAAGTCTCTGTCGGTGACGGAAGGGAAAAAACAAAAATAGTCATTTAGTTCCAGCTGTGAAGTGGTTGGTTGAATTTCCCTTCCGGTTTGGAGATGTTTCCTCAGATTATGGGTGACTTTCTGAATCCGCTATGGTTAGCTCGCCAGTCCGGTCAGTATACAAAAACCAGACAATTCTTAATGTGTCCCAGATCCTTCAGTTACTCCGAGCGGGGGTGGGATCTGGAACACACCTGGCCTGCGAAAACAGGCCCGACAATCAATGTACATGTACATGCATTTCTTAATAATTGAATCTGAGCCTACATAATTACATGCGATTTCAATCCAAATGTGTTTTTATGTAGGTGTGTAATCACAGGCTGGGAGGCTAGCGCTAGCATTCTAGCTCCCGAGCAACACTTACCAGTTCCTCTTTTGACAAACAGAGATCGTTTCAGCGTTCAGATGAGCGACCATATGTCTGTAATTTAACAGAGGTATACGATTGATGCATAATCGACATTCAAAAGCAAAACCGCTTTGGGAACAACACCCAAGCCTACCTGCACGTCAAAGTCCCACAGCGTCTGCTACCCAAGGTGCGATTTAGCAGCAATACAACCCCTGGCAAAAAGTATGGACTCACCAGTCTTGGATGAGCACTCATTCAGACATTTCATGCTGTAAAACAAACTCAGATCAAAAACATGATACAATATTAAGGTCGTTCCAAAGTGCAACTTGTTGGCCGTGGGGAACACTCAAAGAAATGAAGAGAAAACATTGTGGAAGTCAGTGAATGATACTTTAATTGACCAAACACAGGGAAATAAATATGGAATCACTCAATTCTGAGGAAAAAAGTATGGAATCATGAAAAACGCATAAACAAAAGACCATTCAAAATACATCACTAGTATTTAGTTGCACCACCTTTGGCTTTTATAACAGCTTTCAGTCTGTGAGGCATGGACTTGATGAGTGACAAACAGTATTCTGCATCAATTTGGTGCCAACTCTCTTTGATAGCAGTTGCCAGATCAGCTTTGCTGGTTGGACCCTTCTTGTGGACCATTTTTTTCAATCTCCACCACAGGTTTTCAATTGGGTTGAGATCTGGACTATTTGCAGGCCATGACATCGACTGAATGTGTCTTTCTTCAAGGAATGCCTTCACTGTTTTTGCCCGATGGCACGATGCATTGTCATCTTGGAAAATTATGTCATCATCACCAAACATCTGTTCAATTGAAGGGATGAGAAAACTGTCCAAAATGTCAATGTAAACTTGTGCATTGATAGAAGAATTAACCACAGTCATCTCCCCAGTGCCTTTGCCTGACATGCAGCCCCATATCATCAAGGACTGTGGAAATTTGGTTGTTTTCTTCAGGCAGGCCTCTTCATAAATCTCACTGGAACGGCACCAAACAAAAGTTCCAGCATCATCACCTTGTCCAATGCAGATTCTTGACTCATCACTGAAGACAACTTTCATCCAGTCATCCACAGTCCATGATTGCCTCTCCTTAGCCCATTGGAGTCTCGTTCTTTTATGTTTAGGTGTCAATGCTGGTTTTCGTTTAGCTTTCCTGTATTGAAATCCCATCTCCTTTAGGCGATTTCTTACGGTTCGGTCACATACATTGACTCCAACTTCCTCCCATTTATGCTTCATCTGTTTAGTTGTACTTTTTCGGTTTTCAAGACAAATGGCCTTAAGTTGTTTGTCTTGACGCTTTGATGTCTTTCTTGGTCTACCAGTACGCTTGGCTTTAACAACCATTCCATGCTGTTTGTATTTGGTCCATATCTTGGATACAGCTGACTGTGAACAGCCCACATCTTTAGCAACCATGCGTGAAGGGTTACCTTCCTCAAGAAGTTTCACAATCCTCTCTTTTGTTTCAAGGGACATTTCTCTTGTTGGAGCCATGGTTCTCACCACTCCACTTCGTCCAGCAGCCCTCCAAGGTGTCATGACTGCAGGTGTTTTGAACTGCACACTAACGGGCACATCTAATCTGGGGCAGGTGTCCATTTAGGGAAAGGAAATAGACTGGGTGTGTCCTTTTTTTCTACCTCCAATTTGAGTGATTCCACACTTTTTTCCTCAGAATTGAGTGATTCCATATTTATTTCCCTGTGTTTGGTCAATTAAAGTATCATTCACTGACTTCCACAATGTTTTCTCTTCATTTCTTTGAGTGTTCCTGAAGGCCAACAAGTTGCACTTTGGAACGACCTTAATATTGTATCATGTTTTTGATCTGAGTTTGTTTTACAGCATGAAATGTCTGAATGAGTGCTCATCCAAGACTGGTGAGTCCATACTTTTTGCCAGGGGTTGTATAAGCAGTGGCTGTCAATTTAGGACTGACGTGCAGCTGTCGCATGACGTTAAACCCTCGCGAGAACAACCCTGCTCTCGCCCGGTTAGTGTCGAAAAAGTAAAAAGGAGGATTTTTTAAATTAGATCTTTAAATAAAACAAAATAAAATTAGATTTAACAAAATAGAAAATAAAATAACTAAACTACATCTAATATAGAAAAATTATCCTGGTTACATATGTTATTGCATTTTAGGCAAAAAATGTTTTACTAGCTTTAAAAAAAAATGTTGTTTTTATTAGCATCTTTTAATGCATTCCTAATACTGTATAACGTAGCTTAAATTAAAAATCTGCACAATGTGCCAATCTTTTTAATCCGATTAATCGTCAGAATAATCGCTAGAATAATCGATGACTAAAATAATTGTTAGTTGCAGCTCTGTTTTCTACATTAATATTGTAAAAAATTCCACATTTTGTTCATAAAAGCTATTTATTTAATTGTTAGATCAAATAAACAAGTCTTTTAAGGGTTATCAAGTGAAAAATTGGGATATCAACCATATGCATGATGCATCCTTACTACCAGATTTGCAGTGACATACATCTGGGTACTGTGTAGCTTCTAGATTGAGTAATACAGAAATCTGTTGTAAGAAGAGGGCTGTCAATATTTTTGATGCAGCATCCTGTTCTGTCTTGGCTATCAATCACATCAGTAGTTTGTTTCTGTCAAGCTCCATTTATCTGCCTTCCTCCCGGTGAGTACCAGCCGATCAAGCTGCTGCCGGGTTAGAATTGCAAACGGCTGAAGATGAGAGCCGAGAAGAATAGAAATTGACAAGGGCACGAGACACCAGCCGAGGGAATGTCTAAAGTTCCTTATGAGTACAGCAGGCTTTTTGTGTCAGCATAGTTCATCGTCACTAAGCTCCCAAGCACCATCGCCGTTATACCTTCATATGTCAGCAGCGGACCTTGAACTTTGAAGTGGTTGGTAAATTACCTGAGTGACAGCTGGAATAGAGAAGCTATTCGAAGTTATCTCAATTTTGTGTTGCATGTGAGACCGAGCCAGCAATAGGTCACACCATTAGCCTCCATCTTTTGATAAAAGCAAAGGCACTGATGTACAGAGGTGGATTTTTCTCTAACAGCACAGCAGCATGAAGTTGCAGAACCAAGCAGCTTATCTACAATCTGTTTACACTTTCCGTATCTTAACTCTTTTCCGGCAGCCATGTTTTGGCTTCAGATGTGCAATTTTTATAAGCCTATCATTATGTGATTCCAAATATTTTACTACAAACTAGGGCTGCAACTAACGATTATTTTAGTAATGGATTAATCTATTAATTATTCTGACAGTCGGATAAAAAAAAAAAATTCACATTCTACAAAGTTTTCATTTAGCCACTTAAGCCTTTTTCTGCAATATTAGAAATACATTAAAATATGCAAATAAATTATTGATTTAATCCCTTTTTTAAATAAGAAAGTAAGCTTTTTATTTCCCAAATTGCAATAGAATTGTTGCATGATTGTTTTTTTTTCACCAAATAGCTTTTTTTTTTTTGAGTCTGCACTAAATTAGTTGACGATTAAGTCAGTAATCAATTAATTTGGATTAATTTGATTAATCATTGCAGCCCTACTACAAACATAACAGAAGAGACGAGTTGCATTATGTTTTAGCCTTTTTCTGTTGCTTCATTATAAATTCTGACGGTCCTTGACATTTTATAAAAATATCTTGTTCCTTGGTTCTCAAAGTGGTTTTTATCAAGAGGGAATGATTAATGCTGCGAGATATAACCCTTATGACAATCTTTTCTTTCTTTTTTTCTAGTCTGAAAAACAAAATTAATTCTTAATGGTTGACTTTTAAGAACTGAACCAGTAAACTTCAAAGCTTTTGTGTTTTCAAAGATAAGATGCTGAAGGGCATTATTTTATTGCATCATAAGCAACATACCATAGCTTTTTAAAGTTTAAGTATTTGTTGTTTGTGGGGGGTTTTTGTAGATAACTATTGAATGTTTATCAAAACTTATTACATTCAAGACGTTTAAGAAAAAATAGTCAGCGGCAGTCAGTTGAGTTTGTTTCTAAAAAATGTCATTAGAAGCAGATCAGTAGTAATTATTGAAATTATGTTCTTTATTTTTTTTAATGATCCATCTTCCTCTCCACTATAATGTTAGATCATCCAGGATCGCGTTCTGGAGCACAACTCCAGAAGTAGCCTCATGTGGAACAGCCTTCCTGGTGGGCTCTTCACTCTGCCTCGCTACTCCACTCACCTGGGGGATTTCCCCTTCTTCTACGCTACGCTGGGTCAGTAGGTTATTGCTACGCCTTGTATTGTGAGCTCAGGTCACTTAACACGAGCTCCCCTTATAATAATTTTCAATTTTTGACAGATTTTTATCTCTGTGACTCGACCCCAGAACAGACAACAACAAAAAAAAAATTAATAAATCAAGATGTCTCATAGAAAAACTTACCATCATGTTATAGAACTGCTTGGTTTTTTGCTCTATTGTGACTTTTTTTTTTTTTTACACAGGATTATAACATGTACTTACTTTATTCAACTTCATTCATTTATTTTTCTCAGGGTAATTTTACAACTCATGTTTTTTTCATACTACAATAATTACATGTTCCTTTGAACTTATTTCTCTTTGAACTTGATTTTCTGTTTATGTTTTGGTACCAGCATCATCAGCCGGAAACATTATGTTATCTTTCTAACGGGTTCCATAGACCTTGAAGGAGTTTTTTTATTTTCTTTCCAACAAATATTCGTTTGAATAAGAGACTAAACCAATTACGAGCTGATATTTGAGGCTATAGTTCCTTCCAAAACAATCAATTAACAAAGTTTTATCATTCTAAAACAAAATGGGGGATTTTGATAGTTTTCACTTAATTGATATAATCCAGACTTACTATTTTTTGCCTTTTGACTGTTTAAACGTCCACATATCCTGTATACGTCCATAGTTGTCCATTGCAATTACAATTCTTACCCTGTAAGCTTTACTGTTTGCAAAGCAGAACATGTAATGACAGTATTATGTTCCCCCCCGCAGGTATCAAGCCGTACCCGAAGTTTACAGCAATCATTCATGTGGTCACCCCACTGGTCTCCCAGTCCCAGCCAGTGATGAAGCTGCTTGTAGCCGTTGCCAAATCCCAGTACTGTGCTCAGGTGACCGACACATTGATTCCCACGTGTTCCTCATGTGTTACTCCATGAAAGTGTCATTGAGCAAAATGAATACAGAAGGTTGTCCCATCCTCAAACAAACCAGTCTAAACTGTTTACCAGTTAACGGAAAAAGCAGAGCAGCTTGGAGTCGTCATTGTGCTGGTGTAATTTCTGGGGTCTACCTGATCAATTTAAACTGCTTGTTAAATGAGCTTCTTATTCACATTTGAGGAATGACAGAAATATGTTACGATCATTTGGAGACATTCCTGCTGCAGCAGATCCAACCTGTCGGTCTTTATTTTTTCCTCATATCGTTTTAATATTCCTGTTCACACTGCAGGGAAAACTACACTACAGGTGTAACTAAGCTGGTGTTGTTGTGCCTCACATACAACAGTAGTGTATGACGTTATGCTATAAGACTGTTATAACAGTCAACAGTCGCTTGAATCAAAACAACTCCTACGGTCAGAAACATGCAAATGAGGGTGATTCATGTCGCCTGTTTTCTCCATGCAGGTGATCGTTCTTTGGAATTGCGACAAGCCTCTTCCTGCCAAACACCGCTGGCCCGCCACCTCGGTTCCTTTTATTGTCATAGAAGGAGAAAGCAAGGTAAACCTCTGAGCCATAATCCTCCGCCACTGAACACATCACTGCATTTCACCCTAGAAGTCACAACATTTTGACCTGGGCTGTTTACGCACGTTTGAAATGTTGGAAAACTGCTGTCAGATACAGGAGTTAATCTACAAAGGATATTCAGAAAGAGTTGCTTTCTGAATATCCTTTTATGCCTTCAGGTCAAATGTTATGATTTGTTAAAAGAAAAGAAAATTTATCAGGTAAATGTCCTTTAATTCTTTGGTTGTTTCCCGCCATAAAAAGCGGTTGTAATGAGCGTTCTGGAAAATCCATAAAGTTCCGGTTTTACAGCCTGTTGAATAAATGATGTTAAATTAATTTTTATGACATTTTAAATTACTCCAAAGGGAGCATTAATAAAAGCTGCTTCACAGGCGGGTCAGAACAGTTTAGAAAATTCTGACGGCCATAAAGAACTTTCCTGAGATTAAGCTGCTAATGTCAGGAAATAATATTTGGACTCAATTTCTCGAGGTCTCGCTGAAATATCAGTCACTTCGCAGTACTAAACGTTCATATAGCTTTTTGTGCTTTATTCCTTTTTAATGTGTATTGGAAAGCTCAAGATATTTAGCTTCCCTCTGCTGCGCAGCAGGTTGTTACAGCTGGTGTATGGTTTGTATATGAACAAATTACCAAGTGCAGAAAGCCTTTGTTGTCGAGTCTGACAGCTCACTACAGTGAACTCAGTTCAGACCAACTCTCAGCAAGCTGCCATAATGCCAGTTTTATTCTCAGCTGATACATTCATGTTAGGAGTTTGTCATTGAATAGCTGTAATACAATCCACCACAAAGAACCTGCTGTTTCTTGAAAGGGAGGAACTACACACACGCATTAGTTTGCACACAAAAGCTTTAAAATACATTCATCTTGTATTACAGTGACGCAAACTCTTGCTGAGGGGAAAAAAACCCCAACTGTTCAGCTAGTGAACAACAACATTTGTTCACTGGGTAAAATGTTGAGAAAAGAATTATGCAACCTTTTTTTTTTAAAACAATATAACTAAAGGGGGTGTTTTTATATATATATGCTTTCTTAGTTGATCAAAGGCTTTTGTACCTGTTTAAAAATAGTAATCCACTACTTTCAGTTTTCCTGAGCATTACAGTAGCTATTTTCTTTTAGCCACTCACCACTGGAGTCGTTTGTTTTGCCACCACAGACGGGGACTATGAGTCGATTCTATGAGAGTAAGTGATGCTGTGGGCCTGTTTCTCTTCCTAATGCCCTGTGAACCCTAGCATAGCATCATAAACTATTTGAAGTACCAGAAGGTGTTTTTAGTTGGACCCAAAATGATTTATGTGCTTGGGAGATTTAGGTCTAAAGTAATTTTTTAAATTCTACTAATGTGTTTTTTGTTTTTGTTTTTGGTTTTTTTGGCTGGAAGTGATATTAATGTTTTTGAGTTGATCAGAGTCTCAACCAGAAGCTGTGCAGGGAATAAAAAATTAGATCATTTTCTTTCTAAAGCCTGAACAAAACTGATTTTTTTTACTTCAGAGTTGATACTCCTTTTATTTTGGTTTATCTTTTGAAATGCAAATCTCATCTCCTCTCAGAAAACAAAGTTCTTGATTAAATGTACAAAATTTTAAATCCATGTCAGTCAGGAGTCAGTATGAATGACCTTGTGCTTATGATAAGGAAAATGACGTAAAAGTGGGGGCCAAATCAACACAATACCCAAAATCAACCGTCTTTCTGGGCTATCTTATGGCTCAGACATAACTGCTGTAGAAAACCTGTGGCGTGAGCAGAAGAGTGCATCAGAGGGAACACTGAAGGTCAAAGATTCTTCTCTCGATGCTGCAACCTTATGAAAGAGAAGCGAAGAATAAATGTTTTATTGGCAAAATGGGATTGTAACAAGTATGAAAAGCAGGATTAGCAACACTTATACAAGTAGTGACTTAAAAAAAAACATTCAGTTTTTTCCCTCTGAATAAACATTTGCTACTGTGTTAAAATTAAAATTTATTTTGAAGATTACTTGCACGTCTCTGTTAGGGATGCTAACACATTTGTCTGCAGCTGCAATAAAATGACGCAACTGTTTACTGACTGTCGGCAACCGTCGCACGTCTCTCTCTGTCCGTTTGTTTTCCAACTCCTACCAGGTGATAAGCAGCCGCTTCCTTCCCTACGACACCATCCCTACAGATGCTGTCCTCAGTCTGGATGAAGACACTGTGCTGTCCACCACAGAGGTTAGTCTCCTGTTATACGAAGAAAGCTTTCTTATTCACTCTGTTTTTGTCATTTTTTGGTACGAGTGCTTTGCTACTTTTTTTTAAAGTTTTTAAATCTGCGATCTGGCCGCAGGTGGACTTTGCCTTCACTGTGTGGCAGAGTTTCCCCGACCGCATCGTCGGCTACCCGGCCCGCAGTCACTTCTGGGACAGCAGCAAGGAGCGCTGGGGCTACACCTCCAAGTGGACCAACGACTATTCCATGGTGCTGACCGGGGCCGCCATCTACCACAAGTACACTCTTTTGTTTTTCATTTTCCACCAACGCGGTTTTGGGCCACCTTGTCTTCTAAGCGCTCCATTGTTCTCCGTGTCACACTCCTCCCATAGATATTACCACTACTTGTACACCACCTACCTTCCAGCCAACCTGAGGACAATGGTTGACCAAATGTCAAACTGCGAAGACATTCTTATGAATTTCCTTGTGTCATCCGTTACTAAGCTACCGCCCATTAAGGTCACGCAAAAGAAACAATACAAGGAAACCATGATGGGACAGGTGAGACACAGTCTTTCACATTCACTGGTGATTTGTATTTATTTGGATGGTGAGGTTAAGCTGATTTATTTGAATCTGACCGTGGTAATTCAGGGATTACTAATACAGGGTTCGTACTGATGCTTGAAACCCTTGAAAATGCTTCAATTTCAATTGGATGTTTTCAAGGTTTGAACAGGGCTTGGTTCTGTCTAAAGTCTTTTAACCCTCCTATTATGTTGCGGTTAAAACATAAAAAATTTTAAAAGTTTACTTCTTTTTTTTTTAAATAGTTGGAAATATTTTTTTTGCATGAAACTTTTTCTACTTGTCTTAATAGGTGCACACTACATATAAATTGAAAATGTATTCATTTTACACATTTGCAATGTAATATAATTTTTTTTTTTTTTACAAAGGATCAAATTCAAGGAAATTGGGTTTTTTTTGTTTGTTGGTTTTTTTCAGTCGACATAAAAAAGTTTAAATTCCATTTTTTATGTCCGAAAGAGTAAATGAGTAACTTGTCGTCATTGATCCTTTATTTGTGAGAAATAAAAAAACATCAATGCACAAATATTGATTGAAATGGTTAGTAATGGAGTTAATAATCAGATACAAAAATGTTTTGGAGGAATATTTTGGTTTCTGACACTATTGCATGATAGAACACTCCCCGGGTCAGATTGACCCACTAACATTATTGCTGTACCTCAGAAACAAACATAAAGTTTTTTTAACAGAAGAGGTAAAGTGTAATAAAGTGCCATCTTTTGATTGAAAACCTCAGTTTGAGTAATGTTATTCACATACACATATAGATATTTTCATACACCTTCTGAAAAGACACATATGGAGGGGTTTTTTTCTTACTGTCTGAAGTTAAATCAGACTAAACCTTTCTTGTTTTAGGTTAGTTAGAATTACCAAAAATTATTTCTATTTGCCAATTGCCATAAAAAGTAGCTGGAACATTTATTTTATTTTATTTTTGAATATTTATGATTACTAATGTCTCAATAACTTATTGACTGTGTAATTGAAATAAAGTTATGCTTATATTTTATACATTATGCAGCCTTATTGAAATTGGGGGATTTATTTATTTTTTTCTTAAATTTGTGTTTTGTTCACGGACAAGTCAGGTGTGTAGAGTGTGTGTGAGACATTTCAAGACATAAAATTTTGTTTTATTTTAGTTTACCTTTTCCCTGCCACAAGACGTAGGAATGTAAGCTAAAATAGTATAAAAGACATTTATTAATCACAGTAATTAGTCATATAATAGTGAATGGAAAGTGTCTTTTTTTTTTTAGTTAATTTGTATTGTTTTTATTTCTAAGGTGTAATGCTGGAAAAGTTTGAAAACTTGCCTTGATAATGCTTTCATTTTACTGTGGGAAAAGTGTAGCAGCTTATAGCTAATTGGCACATTACACTACAAAAGGCCACATGGTGCGTTCAGGACAAAAAGGACAGTGTGGTAATTTGTAAATTGAAGTTGTTTTCTTCTAACATGCCTGGTTTCAGAAAAAAAAAAAAAAAAAAAGCTGTGAAAGGTCACTGGAGCACAAAACGAATAATTCATTCAGTCGTTTCCTTCCTCTTCCTGTCGGAACTCATTTGTTGTCTGCCGCTACTCTTTCCTCGACCCAGAGCTCCAGAGCGTCCCGTTGGGCTGACCCGGACCATTTCGCCCAGCGTCAGACCTGCATGAACAAGTTTGCCAACTGGTTTGGCACCATGCCTCTGGTCCACTCCCAGATGAGGCTGGACCCGGTCCTCTTCAAAGACCAGGTGTCGATACTGAGGAAGAAATACAGAGAAATCGAGAGGCTATAACCCCCACAGAAGCCCCCAGCTCCCTGTGCTCTGCGGACACAACAGATGTGGAGACTGAGTGGGGAGGTGGTGGGGGGGGGTGACTTGAAGAAAAGAGCAGACGATCGTTTAGAGTTGGTTCCAGGGAAACGGGAAGTGAAGAAACTGGAACCAACGTGAAGGACGCCACATTTTTTCCCCCCTGTCTTCTTTGTTGTCCTTCTCTGTCTCTCCTTTCAGCTGCTGCTGTCTTGTGTTTGTTGTTCAGGCGACTGAACTCATAACATCAATAGCTACCTGAACAGGTAAATTTGCTCACCTTTGGTCACAGAGTCAGAAAATTACAGCTTGCTGCATAAAAGTCCCCAACATTGACAAACCCAGTGCAAGTGACACTGTGTGTGTTTGTACACTATGCACATGTTTGTGAACATTTTTTTGCTGACAGGATATTAATAACTACGGAGATGACAACACTATTTCGGATCGTGTTCAACTATTTTTTTATACGGTGTACAAATGGCCAGCATGACTCTCTCTTCTTTTTTTCTCCTCTGTTGTCTTAAACAAGGATGGACAAAGAAAAGTTTGAAATCCTCTTCAGAGCCCCAGACCAGCTGGTGACTGTTGATCTGACAATGCCTCAGCATTTATCAAAAGGTTCTGTGGATCTGGGAATCTGACAGATAGAAGACCGGGTGCAGATTTTGCGCCTTGATAGCCCTGCTGTCTTTTTTTTGTGTGTGTGAGGGTGTGTGTCGTCTCACCGTGATCTGTTATTTTCCATAGTACTGATAATGTGTTGCGTTTTCCAGATTATCAAAAAGGTTTGATGAAAATATATTTTGCATTTGCAGTCAAACAAACAAATGTCTGTATGTGCCATTCTGAACAATCTCCCTCCCCCAGAGCCAACATGAACAGCTAGGTAGCCCACATGTGAATAGAGATGCAGATTATTTTTTTCCATTCTTAATGACTCGGATAAGAACCTGGATTGTTTGCTTGAATACATGCTAGCCTGAGGGATGCAGGTGCTTCATGTGTGTTGCCTTGGTGAAGGGAGGCTCGGCTTGCCAACACGCCAGAAACTGGTCTATTAAAACAAAAGCCACTGTGAAATCTACAGAACATTTTTTTTCCCCTTGTTTGGGCTTTGGTGAATGAGGGAAATTTATTTGTTAGCCCAATTTCATTTGGTCAAATGGCAGATAAGGCAGCAGCAAGCACCTGGCACAGAGAAGCATATCCACCAAATTTTTGTGAATAAATATGAAATCTCTCAGTAACTCTGATAAAAATCAATGAAGAATGTTTCACGATCGACCAGCTGCATTCACGTCAGACCTAAATCGACCCTCGTTTGTTTCGGATCTGCTATCAAATTGGGTTTTTACACTCGCTGGTTTATTATGCTATCTAACTTAGAAATACTCAATTAACAATCTAGTTCAGTGTTAATTTTTTGTTTTTTTTGTTCTGACCTGTCATATCATGTTATCTTAAGATCTTGTGAAGCTGTTTCATGTCAAAGCCAGTAACTCCTTCCTCCAACTCATCTTGTGATGGCTTTCTAAAGATGAAAGAAAAGATGGTTTTGGTGAGCTCATTCTCCTCCCTTTATGTGCCAATGGAGCGTTTGTTTGTATTTTTTCATCTGCAGTGGGGAATGCCACACGTTCCCTCCTTAATCACGTACTTTCTGACTGGAATGCGAGTGAAAACGACGGGAAAGAGTTTTTTTTAGTGCCGGAGCGCCACAGACGGAGAGGGTGCTCGGTGTTGCTCTCCACTTCTGAGAATGTGTCATCGGCGTGAAAGCTGATAAACAGTCCCAGCTGAATGAACATCGTGCTGAAACAGAGTTCTGTTTTAGACGTGAACTTGGTGCAATATAAAGGATGACATTTTCTGTGGTGTTTTTTTTTTTTTGTTCTTCTTTTTTTGTTGGTTAATGTTTCAGAGGGGGGGGGAAGTTATGTATTGATGTGCCTTCAGAGGAAATACACTTGAGATTTTTATTTTCATCAGCCTTGCACAAAAAATCCTGACCCTGTTATTTTAATGGCAGTTCTTCAATATGCTTTTTTTTTTTTTTTTTAATCAAACCTTAATGACACCCCAAATCATTCTAACGCTAAAACCTCTGATTTACTGTTAGCTGTTTATTAATACCATTTTCTGTTTTTTACTTTCCTGGGATGTTTGTCAGTGTCTTGTTACACCCGTCTCCACTTCCTGCCTTGCGTCAGACTGTGGGATTCCAACCCTCCTCCTCATGTTCGTCACAGCCGCAGTAATTTATGGACGGACATCTGACAGGATTCATCTCTGGACTCGATGTCCGCCTGCTTCCTTCTCTCTCTCTCTCTCTCTCTTCCGAGCCTGCACCCTTTGCTTTTTCTTTTCTTTTATTTTTTTCTTTTTTTAAGACTGATTGAAAGATGGTTAAAGAAAATCATGGTTTTGTTAATTAATTTTATAAAAACAGATTGAAACAATTGTCAAATAAAAATCTTTGATATAAACCAACTTCATGTGCGTTTATTACCGCTTGCTTTGTTTTTAAAGTGCCCTCCGAAATCTTTTGAAGTCTCGTTTTGTCACAGCCACAAATTTGCCGCACGTTTCTGAAGTTGAATGAAAGAATGCGTGGTGTTCACATGTATCAATCAAATTTTAATTTCAGAGAATCTCCAGCCCACTCGCTTACCTTCAGAAGTTGCATAATATTGGAACTATGACCCCGAATCCAAGATGAGTTGAGGTTTAAACTTTTGCACGGATATTTAAAGACAAGTAGCAAAAGCAAATGATATGGATTAGCAGAGCTTGCTAATTGACGCCGATGTGAAAATTCTCTGCTTCTTGAATACTGAGCTGTTGACTTGTCATACAGAAGCCACTTCTTCAGTCAGAGGCCTCTCTGGATTCGTTGCAGCACTGACTGCCGCGCTGAAGATAGCTCCCCAGCATCACAGTCAACAACCACTTTGAAGAAACCGTGATGAGATGAGTCGCATTTAAGGTCCCTTTGGGATAAAGTACTTTTAAATTGAATTGAAATGACGTGCGACTGGAGTGGAAGTTCTTGCGCCCCAGGTGACTGACTGGCCTTCAGAGTGTCGGAAGAAAGTTTTAATTTTGTAGTAAAAAGCTGTGGGAGTCATGTTCCAAAAGACCTGCAGTGGCGCACCTACAACATTTAGGGTCAGGGGAGCTGAATACAAAGAATTATTTTTACTGGGAAAAAAAATAGATATATATTTAACTATTTATCCCTATTTTTAAAGATCTTACAACTTGTCAAACACATGTAAACATGTTTTTTCGTGCTGGGGGGTCTTTAGGGTGGGGGGGAAGATTGCAGTTTTTTTTTTCTTTTTTATGTTTTTGTATATCCGTCTAACAAGAAATTCTAATAAAAGATGTGGGAAACAGACTGTATCACTCCACTTTGTGTTGGTCTATCACTTAAAATCCTAGTAAAATATATATATATATATATATAAAGGGGTATGGCAAAATGTGGAAAATATGAAAGGCGCTGCTACAGAATCAAAGTTGCAGTACGCTAAGAAACATCCAGCCACATGTTCCCCTTCTAATCAAGCAACCTTTTTTTTTTCTTTTTTTTTTTTTTTCCAATTTCCCCAACTTCATATTCCTAGATTTATGCACTGCAGCCACTGAGCAAGATGCAAGCTAAGTAATACTTTCAGCTTCCCTTTTAGTCCGCACTTCAGCCTGCGCCAAGAAACTGCCGTGTTTACATAATTCTCTGTCAGGATGATTGGTTTAGACACGCTGCGTAAATAACGGCATCTATCTGAGATGATCCCCCGGTGCCAACTCAGCTGGAGAAAGCACTTCAGGAGCAACTGCTGCAACTACAATACACGCACACACACACACACACACACACACACACAGAAAGAGAGAGAGAGACGGGGGAGATGTCTAACTGGGCAAAAAAAAAAGAAAAGAAAAATCATTACTCTAAAGCTCTGCGCAATTTCAAAGCTTAAATGGTACCGAAGGATGAATCATCTAGTGTCTATTTGAAAGGAGAAACGCTCTGGCCCATTTCACTGAAGACTTTCCAAGTTGTAGATGTGTGGCTGACGGAAGTATGACTCTCTGATAAGCCGACCTGTGAAATGTCAAGACATAATTGCTGCAGAGTTTCGCTCGACCGACAGGGTTTATCTCCCGACAGTCGTTCCTGATTAAATAACATGTAAATTAGCCCAAGTTTTAATCCCGTTGATGAGATGCGTATCGCAGCCGAGATGGATCAGAGTTTGCGCGCTGTCAGGACTCTCCCCTGCTGTTAGATTAAAAACTCTCTGACTTGAGGCTAAACTTGAGAAAAAGCCTTTCTACCCTCTCTATCATCTTTTCATCAGATATCACCCTAGCATGAAAAGTGAACTTTTTTTTTTTTTTTAAAGATAAACTTAAGTTTGCAGGAGAGAACTTTGTTGCTACTTTTCGGCGCTTTCTCAACTCAACAGTGTGCCGATTCGTATCCAAAGCTGCTTCCTTATTCTGTTGGAAATTTTTGTCGTCAGTGCGTGTTTGTGTGGACACGTCTCTTTTTCACTCAAACACTTCAGCAACAAAGAGAATGCATGATCAGTAACTCTGCAACCACTTTATTTAGATGCAGAATGCTTCACATTCATAGCGTGAAACTGTTAATTTAGCACATAATGCCTTGCAAAAGTATATCCATATACCTCTAGATTTCTTTTCCCCCCTCCACATTACAGCCACAAACATTGAGATTTCTTGAACACAAAGTGAAGTGGAAGGAAAAGGAAATGGATACATCGTGTACCCGAGTGTGATTTAATCTCACTCTACATCCAGCTGTACCGTGAAGTCCTCAAAGGATTGTTGGGGGAACATTAGTGAACAAACATCATCGTGTTCTTTTTTGGTTTTTTTTTCTTCATACAGATGTGGAGATGATTGCATTTGTCTGCTTTGATATGTGGAGATAATCAGGCCTTCTGGCTACGTGATGTATGCCAAAGATAAGTCACCTAAGGCAGGGATGGATCCGTGCTGCTTTCTCTAAGCAGCACGGCATATATATATATATATATATATATATATATATATATATATATATATATAAAGCCACTGATATTAAGACTAGAAAACTACTAACAATGCATGGAGGATTCCATCCCAAATCCAGCACCCTGAGACTGTACACGAGCCGCAAGGAAGGAGGCAGAGGACTAGTGAGTGTGAGAACCACAGTCCAGGACGAAACAACTAAGATCCATAAATACATCAGGGACAAAGCCCCAACAGACAATGTGCTCAGTGAATATCTCAGACAACAGGGAACGGAGGTTGAGGTGCCAGAGATACCATCATGGCAGGACAAGCCCCTACATGGGATGTACCACCAGCAAATAACCCAAGTGGCTGATATCAGTAAATCCTACCAATGGCTGGAAAAAGCTGGACTCAAGGACAGTACAGAGGCCCTCATCCTGGCCGCCCAGGAACAGGCCCTAAACACCAGAGCAATAGAGGCCCAGATATACCACACCAGACAAGACCCAAGGTGTAGGTTGTGCAAGGAGGCCCCTGAGACAGTCCAGCACATAACAGCAGGGTGCAAGATACTGGCAGGGAAAGCGTACATGGAACGACATAACCAAGTTACAGGCATAGTGTACAGAAACATCTGTGCAGAATATGGACTGGAAACCCCGAGATCAAAGTGGGAAACACCCCCAAAGGTGGCGGAGAACGCCAGAGCTAAGATCCTGTGGGACTTCCAGATCCAGACAGACAAAATGGTAATGGCGAACCAACCAGACATTGTCGTAGTGGATAAACAACAGAGGAAAGCCGTTGTGATAGATGTAGCAATACCAAGCGACTGCAACATCAGGAAAAAGGAGCACGAGAAACTAGAGAAATACCAGGGCCTCAGGGAGGAACTGGAGAGGGCCTGGAAGGTGAAGACCACAGTGGTGCCTGTGGTCATCGGGGCCCTCGGGGCAGTCACCCCCAAACTGGACCAATGGCTACAACAGATCCCAGGAACAACATCAGACATCTCAGTCCAGAAATGTGCAGTCCTTGGCACAGCCAAGATACTGCGCAGAACCCTCAAGCTCCCAGGCCTCTGGTAGAGGACCCGAGCTCAGAGGATAAGAACCACCCGCGGTGGGTGAGAAGGGAATTTTTTTTTTTTTGTTTATATATCTGTTTAACAGATGGGTGCAAGAAGAAAAAAAACTGCTGGCAGCAACTAAATACAGAACTGCATTTTATATATACAGTACAGACCAAAAGTTTGGACACACCTTTTAATTCAATGAGTTTCCTTTATTTTCATGACTATTGACATTGTAGATTCACACTGAAGGCATCAAAACTATGAATAACACATGTGGAAATATGCACTAAACAAAAAAAGTGTAAAACAACTGAAAATACCCCTTATAATTCTAGTTTCTTCAAAGTAGCAACCTTTTGCTGTGATTACTGCTTTGCACACACTCTGCATTTTCTTGATGAGCTTCAAGAGGTCGTCACCTGAAATGGTTTTCACTTCATAGGTGTGCCCTGTCAGGTTAATAAGTGGGATTTCTTGCCTTATAAATAGTCATGAAAATAAAGAAAACCCATTGAATTAGAAAGGTGTGTCCAAACTTTTGGTCTGTACTGTATATATTTTTAAAACCATGCTGACTTGACGTAATGCGAAAATTAGGCTTTGCGACATAAAGTGAAGGGCTGCACACTGGCGCAGTTGGTAGAAGCGTTGCCTTGCAGCAAGAAGCTCCTGGTTCGAATCTGCATGGAGTTTGCATGTTCTCCCTGTGAATGCGTGGATTCTCTCCGCGTACTCCGGCTTCCTCTCACAGTCCAAAAACATGACTGTTAGATTAATTGGTCTGTGTGTGTGTGTGTGTGCGTGTATGGGTGTGTGTGTGTGCATGGTTGTTTGTCCTGTCTGTCTCTGTGTTGCCCTGTGACAGACAGGGCAACAATGTGATAAGAGGTGATGATAAAAAGTGTGTCTGATGAGGATCTTCTGATTATTAGAGATGCAGCTAATGTGATGCATCTCTCTATGCGTATAATGCGTCTAATGTGGCTGCACAGATAACACAAACTTCACAATGGAACAGGACTCCGAACATCTGGAGCTGAACGAAGTAAAACGTAACCATGCTGCCACCTCATTATCTATCTCGCACAGCGACAAGGAGCTCTGTGGCTTGTAAATTATAAACAAGCTCAACTGGCAGCAGTTCCAGTGCAACAGATGCCCATGAGACAAATCCGCTTTTCTGTGTACCCATTTCGCAATTTGTTTGTAGATGAGTCACTCTGTCTGTCAGGCATATTTCTCATCTCGGCATCTAATATAGTGCTGGGAAATTGGTTTCCGAGGCTCTCTGCTGCTGCCTGCGTCACATTTTTGGCATGCTCTGGTCATTTCAGACTTCCATCTCCCTATCAAAAAGCGGGCCTGTTTTTATCTTTATTATTGCGGCCAAAGTTCATTTGTGAAGATTTCATTTGCTACTTTCAGGTATACACAATGCAAGGGATGCATAACTGAGACTCGCATGGCTTTATGGAGCAGTTGTGACAAAATGAGTAGATCCAACATGTGATTAAAAAAAAAGAAAACAAACTCAAAGAACTAAGAAGTAAAGATGAAGAACTGCAAGTCAGAAAAAAAAAAGAATCCCGGTATAATTTACGGCTATGCCATATTTCAATCTTTATGTTGATGAAAATATTTGTAATGACACAGAAGTAGAAATACAGACATGAATTAAATGAAGAAATGTCTTATTAAACTGATATAAAAAAAACATTTTTAAACAGTGAAATAATGCTAGAAAGTGTGCATGTGAATGTAAATATTTATCTGTTTTCTCTAAATTGAATGATTTTATTGTCATGTGTTGTGCAGCATACCATAACTTCATGTTGCTTGTCAACTTTACTCACAAACGTCAACAGGCGAGACAAACACAAAGCGAGCAATCTACAGTTCAGTTGCTGTTCAGGTTAACGAATCAGATCAGAGGGCTCTGAAAATAATTTAACACTGAAAATACAAATTGAACCATTTTTCAAATTTTTTTTTATCAGTGATTTCAGCATTTTAATCTTTAACACATTATTGAGACATCATATAGATGCTTTGCATCTAAATTTTTGAGTTACATTTTTTTTTTACACTGTTGATTATTTATATTTGATAAAAAGAATCACACACTTACTTATTGGATCATTGTATTTAGTAAATCGCTGATTCATTCATGTTTATTCATGTCTCATGTTTTATTTAGCAAATCTATTCTTTTTTTTGACTGTGTGTATTTTGGACCTCATTAGAAAAATATTTAGTAATTTCAGAGATTAAATAAGTTCTTAGCATATGGCTACTAGTATTATTAATAGTTGTACAGTATTTGAATGCAGATTTTGTTGTCATGGTTGATTGAGACGCCTTTTTTTTCTCCTGCGATAGGCTTTGTGTCACAGCGCCCTCTATCTCCTGTCGCCTCTCACAGCAGGTTGTCGTCTGTGGAGCGTATCAGCCTCCCCGACAGACTCCTCCTCCTCCGCCGTTTTTTGACTGTAAACATCCTGTCGATTTTAAAAGGACAGCGCTGAGCGGGAGGAAGGCGGCTGGCGCCATCTTGGCTGTTTTAATGAGTACAACAGGGGAGAGCTCGCTGGGAGAAATTACCTAATCTTTGTGATTTCACTCTACGAGGGCGCCTCTCGGTAAGTGTGTCCGCGGCGGATATGTTCATTCACTGGTTTTAGTGTTTTATGTAACGAAACTGGCATGCATGCTGGAGTCTGTTCGTTGCGGCCTTCATTGTATGAAGAGCCGTTGGACATCGGCTAACGGCAGTGTTGAGCTGATGAGGGGCTAAAAAGTATGAGCAGCCATCGAGCCTTGCCTTTTCCTGTGGACTTTGCGTTCTTGTATGGAGTTTTTGTTGTTGTGTGGCTGAAGATAGTTGCAATTTGGTCTAAAATTAGCGATTTTATTCTAAACTTGTCCAAGCGGTGTGTCTAGCTTACGACGCCGTTCCTCCTTTTGTAGTTAGCAGTCGGCTAATTTGGTTCGTCCCACTTGATGGCGCCGACTATTTACTGGCGCCCCCATTCCGTTGGCGTTTTTTGTTCTTATTTGCAATTGAATACATATAAAGTCACCTACATTTATTTTCTGACCATTATTTTGGTCTTTCTTTTAGCAAATTAAGTCACATTTCAATTTGCAGCGAAAAGTTTACAGTGTGTAACAAAATAAGGTAAAAGTTTGTGCATTTCCAGTATCCCCCCCTTCCCTTGACTAAAAATTAATGGGACATGAATAAAGAGCTTTCGATATCGTCCAATTCTTTAGCTCTTTATAACATGCATTGTTGGTTAAGTTGAGAGAGAAATGAGAAAACGAATTCAACACATATTAGCGGGACCATTTTTTTTATTTTTTTACTAAAAAACGTGAACATGTTCCCTCATTGGATATTAGACCATTATTGATGAATAACAAAAATTAGTATATGGAAGGAAGAAATGGTTGCTAAAATAGTCTTAGATAAAATCAATGTAAACCATTAACCTTTTAATGTATTTTGCACTCTTACCAGGTTGCCAAATCATCTGTTCATGTATTTTATCAGTTTATTTTTGGTATAAATATGTTTGAAAATAGTGAGTGGAGACCAGTCAGTCCACCAGATATTAGAATCAACCAATTTTTTCTTACTTTTTATGGGAGCTGTGGGTGAATTAGTGAAAAATGTGATGTTGTACGACCTGTTGGTTAGATTCATTAAAATGAAGAACCACCACCATTTTCTGTCTCACTAAATCAGCCTACATTTAGAAACACCACTTGAGCACAGAAGGCCAATTTTTCACTAATTGAGCAAAAATGACAGATTACCCACCCAGTTATTGTAACAAAACTATTTATTGCAAGCTTTTAATAATCCTTTCTGTGATCGATCGCCCACCGAAGCGTGACAAACTAATTTGTGTGTGGTGCTTTTCAGCGTTTAATTTTCGTAGTGTCCAAACACACCTTTAGTTTGCGTTGCTGTAATCGTGTAAATTAAATTAATTTACACGATATGTATCTTAATAATTATTAAATAATTTTAATAATTTTCCAGGTAAACCACACCACAGTTGGCGTGTTTGAACCAGGGCAACCAGGGCAATGTTCTACGCCCACTTTGTCCTCAGCAAACGTGGGCCGCTGGCCAAGATCTGGCTGGCGGCCCATTGGGACAAAAAGCTGACCAAGGCCCATGTGTTTGAATGCAACCTGGAGAGCAGTGTGGAGAGCATCATCTCACCTAAGGTAAAGAGGCTTGACTGTTTGCCCAGTTTAAACCAAGTGCCGGTGCTGATGGGAGTTTTTACCCTGCTCCATCATTCAGACCTTCATTAGGCTGGTGTCCATTCATAACATTACATCAGTGGTTGCAGCTAACTTGCATGGTATTTTTTTGTATGTGTAAATGTTTTGTTTTTCTCGAAAAACTGTATTTGCATGCAGTTTGTAATCAGTCATGCAAACCAATCATGCAAAAATGATTGATCTGTTATCAATTATGCCATTATTGTATCTTTCTTTTAATTAGCAGCTTAAACAATTTTTCTTGTCATTTTATGCATCAAAACTGAAAAATCCCACTGTCTGAAATAACATATCATCTGATGATGGTACATTATACATTTTTTTGAACAGCAACATCAGGCTTGTGCTTGCAGCGCAACCTGTATCCTGTAAAAGTGAGTTTTTTGCAATATCTCCTACTTCCTACTTTTCAGGTGAAGATGGCGCTGCGCACTTCGGGTCACCTGCTCCTCGGAGTGGTGCGGATCTACCACAGAAAGGCCAAGTACCTGCTGGCTGACTGTAACGAAGCCTTCATCAAGATCAAAATGGCCTTCAGGCCAGGTAAACTGTCCGAAAGATTTTGCTTGATATGCTTCTATTAAAAAAAATGGTGGGGGGTGAACGTTATGTTCTGCACACAGTCACTCCTTATTTCTGTGTCCAGGTGTGGTTGATCTGCCTGAGGAAAATAGAGAGGCTGCATATAATGCCATCACTTTACCTGAGGAGTTCCATGACTTTGACCAGCCACTTCCTGATCTAGAGTAAGTTGGCCAAATTTAAAGTTCTTAGTTAGTTGATCATTTGTTTATTAAAGCGTCTGACCATGTTAAAGCAATTAGTCAGGGGATATTAAGGTTGTTCCATGATGGTTAACCTGATTGTCATCTTATGTTGTCAACAGTGACATTGATGTGGCTCAGCAGTTCACCCTGAACCAGAGCAGAGCAGAAGAGATCACCTTGAGGGAGGATGTTGGAAATCTCAGCCTGCTGCAGGAAAACGACTTTGGTATTAAATGGCTGCTCTGTTTACGTCTCAGCCCTTACTCAGCCAGCTGTCCTGTCTATACATGCTTGACCTTGCAAAGTAGAGTTCAAAAAGAGAAGGACTTTAGAGAATAATGCATAGGAATCGTTTATATTTACGGTTGTTCTGTTAAAAATAACTAATGATCCTTTCTGCTGGGTTCCTCAGCTGACTTTGGCATGGATGACCGGGAGATGATGCGTGATGCTAGCACGTTTGAAGATGATATAATGCAGGGAGCCACTGACCCCAACCTCTTGCTGGAGGCTGAGCCGGGCCCAGCTAACCTCCCTGACAAATCCAACCACATGGAGTATGACGACTTTGGGGACGGCTCCATGGGCAACAGCGATGGCGGAATGCTTGGTAACAAGCTTGTTTTTGAGATTCAATTATTTATTTATTTTAAAAGAAAAAAAACTGTGTTGTTCTAATATTAAAATAAACCTTTGTAGGGAAGTTGATGTGTCTTTTTTTTTTTTCTGTCTCAGTTGACAAACTGCTGAGTTCTGAAGATGGAGGTGGCATCTTTGATGATCCGCCAGCGATCACAGAGAGCGTCATGATGCCTCCAGATCACGGGGATGATGAGGATGACTTTGACAACCTTCATTCACGTAAGTAAAGCCGGGAGTTTTTTTGTTGTTTTTTTTAAATGGAACACCAAGTGTATTTTTAGTGCTGACATCTTTGATGAATAACTTTATTTTTGTGCGTGTTTCTGAGAAGCGGGTCCAGACAGTCCTGATTCTGGCCCAGCAGAGCCGCTGCCAGCAATGGCCGACCAAACGGAACAGACGACTCTGGTTCACAACGAAGAGGAGGCCTTTGCTCTGGAGCCCATCGACATCACTGGTAGACCTCTTTATTTCACTGAGTATGCTAAGCTACTGAAAATTAAAACTTGTCAATCATTGGACATTACTTAAACATTTTTTAATACATTTTCTGTCAAATTTTATTTGAAGTATGATCAAATTACACTAAAAGTTGTTTGAACAATTGCTCCTCCTTTACAGTAATGATTATAGTTGTCTCCATGCTAAAAACTCTGAACCCATGCCAAGAAAAATACTGTTTTGGTTTATTGTGAAGAATGTAAAGGGAGATTTTTTTCTTAAGATTAAAAAAGATGGTAACAATAAAACCATTTACTTAGCAGTATTTAAAAAAAAAAAAAAAAATTCTTTTTTTTTTTTTTTTTAAAGAAAATGCACAACTGTAAAGATCATAAAGGCCTTGATAAATTGTTAAAATTACCGTTGTGTGCAGCTGGTGTATCATTTTCATCCTAAAGCATAGATTAATGCTATTTACCTTACTGCTGAGCAAAGGAATTGTGAGATATTAGCAAGTCGCCAATGATGAAACTGAACAAGAACTTATGTTCCCTGGAGTGTTTAATACTTTGCTGTCATGGTAATAGCAGCTTTGCTGACCTTTTCAAAATTCCTTAAATTCCTGCTAAAGCGAGGGGGTTAAGGCTCTTCACCAGACATGCCTGCTGTGTTACACAGTTTTAAAGTCAAAGTAGCAGCTAACTGTCCTTATGCCTCAGGTGAGGTGATGCAAGAAAGAAGAGGAGGTTCCTGTGATCCCAATAACTGCCTTTCTTATCGACAAATTACTTATTTTGTAATTATTTGAATAGCTTCAATGTGTTTCTTATTGGCATGAAAATTGCCTTTAAACCCCTTGAATGGGCCGATTAGCAGTAGACACTTTTAAAGAAATATCTTTTTTGTATTGTTTTAAAAAACAACTTTAGTACAAATGATTAAAGTTTACTTCCAGGTTTCAGAAGGCGAACAAATGATTGAGTAAATTGGATCTCAGTTTAAAGTATTTAGCTTTATTACACTCATTTTTTAAAACAATTTCTGCAGTTGTTCCTTTTTTTCATAATCTGAACCACAACAATAGAGAAATGGGCCAGTTTACTACTATATTTTAAATGAAAACGCCATATTTGTTATTCTTTTATGGTTTGCAATAGAGGAGCAGCGTCCTCAATGCCTGTTTTTGTTCCTTCCAGTGAAAGAGACCAAGGCAAAACGTAAAAGGAAGTTGATTGTCGACAGCGTCAAAGAGTTGGACAGTAAGACCATCCGAGCCCAGCTGTCGGACTACTCCGACATTGTGACCACCCTGGACCTGGCCCCTCCCACTAAGAAGCTCATGATGTGGAAAGAAACCGGAGGAGTGGAGAAGCTTTTCTCTCTGCCTGCTCAGCCGCTCTGGAACGCCCGGCTGCTCAAGGTACCGGGGGATCGTTAATGATGAAGCGCTGCTTCCAGATCTAATGCCGAATCACCACTGTAGGCAGTGTTTTATAAGGTTGTTAGTGGCAGATGTTGTCACGGTTGGTTCAAAACTGTAAACAGAGTGGAGAAACGTGTTAAGACCCAGTTTTCATTTTGATTTAAAATTCAAATTGAGAGCACCCAGGCTCCAGGAGCGATTGGTTTCGTCTCGCCCTCCTCCCCCCTCTTTCACTCGCTCCGAATGCTAAACAGAAGGCGTGCGGATGCACAGCTATGTTTTCTTGCATCCGTTCTGTGGCTGAATTAAATTCGTTGCACAAACTTTTGAGCAAAGTGTGCATGCATCTTAAAAACGAGCCCCTCTTCCAAATTATAACGTCCGATCTCTGTCAGATGTTCACCCGCTGCCTGACTCCCCTGGTGCCAGACGAGCTGAGGAAGCGCAGGAAGGGCGGTGAAGCGGACAGTCTGGACGAGTTCCTCAAAGAGCTGGAGAACCCGGAGGTGCCGAGGGAGGAGATCATGACTCAGAACAGAGACGTTATTGGTAAGTCAAGATAGAGAAATGAAAGATGTTGTTCCAGTGTTTAGAGGGGGAATGCAGTGTTTTCACAATTTGTAATATGATTCCCCCTCTCAGACCAGACGATCATGGAGGAGCCCAGCATTCTGGCAGCTTCTACAATGGAAGGCAGCAGGACGACTTTGGATGAGACGGTGATGCCTCCTCCATCCACCCCCCGTGGCATTAAACGCAAGCAGCCCGTTGACAAGGAGGGAAGCTTTCCTGTGAGTTTATATATCTGAGAGCAAAGCTGCGGAAAATTCTCCCGTTTTATGTCACAAATGATCATTTATGGTCATAGTTTAGGTTGTGAAAATAATCTGAGTTGTTCTAAATGACCAAATTTTCTGGACTAGTAAATTTCATAAATGAGAAAGTAATCAAAGTTGAGGAATAAAATGGACTGTTGCCTCTAAGTTTTACCGTAGTTGTTGTTCAGTTGCTCTCTTTGCTCTCTCAGATGACTCCCCTGGAGCAGCAGCAAGTGGCTGACCGCTCAGACTTGTCACAAAGACTAGACATGCCTCAGGTTGATCTGCCCCCAGAGGAGGCCAGTATCAACCTCACTCAGCTTGTCCCAGAACTCGACCTTCTCACCGACAAGGAAAAGGATAAGAAGGATGACAGCGAAGAAGAGGAGGTGAGGGGAAACTAGATTTTTTTTTTTTAAAATTATTTATTTTTCCCTGCAAGTATGGAAAGTTATTGCTTTTTGTCACTAGTGAAGGGCTGGGATTTAATGAAGGCCTTAAGTAAAAAATAATAATTAAAAAAAAAAAGGTTTAATGCTCCATAATTAATGGGAAATTTCTATATTTTTGCAAAATTCTATTTACTACAGAAACGGTTAATCGGATTAACTGTGACTAATTGATTATTGAAATAATTTTCAACTAATTTTTTAATCAATAAATTGACTGCCGTTTTCAGACTGACATGGGCCATTTTTCTGAAACGGGTGATAATAATTTGAGCAGTAATACAAATAAAACTGAGCAGAAAATGTTGATTTTGCACTTAAGATAAAAACACCTTTGTAACCACATCTTAGCCAGAACTAAAGTGGAACTTCACCTGGTTCGAATTTTCTAAAGGAATTTTGTTATTGCATTTTAGCCAATAAAATGTCGTGGTGTTTTGTTGTTGTTCTTTTTTTTAATAATTTAATTAGGTTCTTAAATCTTTTTGACTAAAATAAAATATTGTCTTAAAAATGGGCAAGTGGTTAAATGAAAAATCTCTAGAATGTGCCATGTATTTTATTCGATTAATTGTCAGAATAACCAATTAATTAGTTACTAAAATAATCATTAGTTGGAGCCTTAATTCTGTTAATCAAACTAACATGCTGTGACGTAGCAGCAATAACCAAAGTTAATAGTTTAGCTTTATGTTGTAGACTTTTGTTCAACACTTGTGTGTAAAGAAAAAATGATACAATAGTTACAAAGAGTGTTGTAACTCTTTGCTAATTTGTGGTTCTCAGGAAGAGGAAGGCCAGGCTGGAGACCAGGATCAAGAAGAGAAGAGATGGAACAAGAGAACCCAACAGATGCTTCACGGCCTGCAGGTAAACAACCCCTGATCGTAAAATTAATCCAGAATCTGTTTTTATTAGTTGTTTTCATGATAATGGTACACTCCCTGACCCCCCGACGTCTCTTGGCCTCCACAGCGCGTTATGGCGAAGACCGGTGCGGAGTCGGTCAGTCTGCTCGAACTGTGCCGAAACAACAACAGAAAGCAGGCAGCAGCCAAGTTTTACAGTTTCCTCGTCCTCAAGAAGCAGCAAGCCATCGAGGTCACCCAGACAGAGCCCTACAGCGACATCATCGCCACGGCCGGACCAAAATTCCACCTCATTTAGACGTTGGAAGAAACAAACACTCTGCTTGCAACAGGCATACTTGTTTTCTTGTTTTTAAATTACTCAACTCTTTGCCTTTTTATTGTGTTTTCCAGTAAGCCCAGTTTTTATTTTATTTTTATTTTTTTCATAGGGAAAGGGGAGGGGAGTAAAGGGTAAGGGGCTCAGAACCTTTAAAAAAACGAAACATGGTTTTACTGTAATAAATATTGGATCATGCAGTATTCTTGGTTCAAACGGAGTGAGGAATGTTTTACAAGTATATTTATAAAGCAAACCCTTTTTCAGTCATCAATTTGTAAACTTTACTGCATTTTGTTTTCTAAGTTAAATTTCTGTTTTCTCATTCCCCAAGTTTTGCACCAGTCCCCATGTTTCAGTTAAAAAATGATGTTTATGAAAGGCCCAACATGTCACGTTATCTCTGTAATGACTAGATGTTCTGGAAAGGTACTGTTTTACTGTTCAGAAGTGTAACCTCACCCAACTTCTCTCTGTTGCATTCGCTCTCTCATAAACAAAAAAGTGAGTCCCTCGTTAAATTTGAAAGTTATCTGGCATTAAATATCATGATTCAGATGTATAATTAAGGCAGTTTATCAATTAAGGTTTATGTAAATGTTATTTTTTTTGTACCTTTTTATGTTTATGCTTATTTGCCTTTTTGCATTATGTAACTAGGTAATGTACTTGTTACAGTTAAGTTCACCATCCCACCTTTTTAGATTCTGGATAACTTCTAGTTGTGATACATCTGTAAAGATTTGAAATAAAGTGTTTTAAGTACTTGGTTAAGTCACTCTGCATCTTTTTATTTAGACTTACAGTATTAGAGATTTTCCTCTTTCATAACAAACGCACACACTCTTTTCTATCCCTGTGTAGATAAGGGTACACAATGTCTTCTGGTTTTGCTTTTGTGACATTTTAATATTTCAGATTAACACACCAATAAATCATTTTCCAATGGTCTCTTGGGGTTGGGGAAGCAGTCCAAACCATTCTGAACCTGTGAAAAAAATTTAGTTGTTCCTGTAAAATCAAGAGTTAGCTGCTTATTCAACTTCACTAGACACACCCAGGCCTTAGTACTTCCACTAAGTCACTTGAATGAAAAGAACACTGAGATCAATCTCATACTTGCCAAATAAACCCCATTAATATCCCCAAGACTTTTTGGATTTGTGTTTGGTGTATAATCACCTTTTTCTGCTGAGGAAAAACATTTTGAGGCAGTATGTTCAAGTATTATAACCCCAATGCAAAACGGTTTTTTATTTCAGGTTTATAGCTATTTGACTGAACTAAAGGGTTTTAAAGTCATTTATTAATCATCAGGCTTGCAAAAAGTGCAATATTTCTCTATCAGTTCAGTATTAACCTAGTTGTAGTGTATTTTTAAACATCACTGCTTATAACTAGCTGGGTCTCTTCTGTTGTGGAGATTTAACATGCCAAAAGTGAAACTTCTATTCTTAAATGAGTACAAGTCTTTTTTTTTAACGGAATTTACTTTTCTCGTTGTTTCCACACGGACCGAGGAAGGGAAACGTGCGTCGCCTGAATCTCTCCCCCTTTTCTTTCGCGTGGACCCCGGTTAATGGCTTCCCGAAAGGAGTCCAGTTCAGCACCCAGCACACCAATGGCTTCTACAGGCGGCACCCTGGACTCTCCGGTCAAACAGATCCAAATTGAGGGACTGGTAAGGACCCGAGTTGCTCCATTTGGACCTTATGCAGACTGTTGGTGTTGTACAGCAACTAAACCGGTGTTAGCTCGATGCTAAGGTGTTAGCATTATCATGGCGGAGAGATGATGAACAGTTAGTTATACTTATTAAATTCAACTGTTATCCTTTAACACAACCTGTCATTTTTTAATTTAGCACATTACATAAAGATATACACCTTGTTTGAGCTGATAAGACATATAATAAAAATATGTTAGCTTCTTTTAGCTTCATGGGCGTTTAATTTGGAAACCAGGACCTCCCTGTTTACAATTGCGCCACACGATAATGATGTGAAGAGAGCTGTTCTCAGACTTCGTTTTGGGCAGCAAATGCTTGTGAGTCACTGGTTTAATTTAACATCTGGGCTTTGTTAATGTGTTCTAATGCAGTTCACGTGGTTCCTATGCAGTGATGAAAAGTGTGAGCCGGGCCATCATTTAGTGCAGCTCTAACAGGCGAGGACAGAATAAAACAATATGGAGATGCGTTGGTTTGCAGAATTTAAATCTGGCGTCCTAGAAAAACGAAATCAATCTCAAAAATAGCTACCTTAAACAATCAGAGCTGTCTCGAATCTCAAAAATGGACTGAGAAATGACAGCACCCCGTTCATATAATCAAACGAAAGTGCTGCTACCTTTGTGCATACGTCATACGTTGTTCATGGCCAGAGTAAAGAAAAACATCTGTTAGAGAATCGTGACATGATTAAACTCACTAAACAACAACCACAAGAATTGCACCATCTTTAGTTTCTGTTTAATTTAGGACACACAAAAACATACAAGCTCATTTATAAAAAACGTGAATTTATGGTTCTGTTACATGGATGTTGCTCAGATGGTAGAACAGATCACCAGAAATTGGTGGTGAATCAGGCAAAACATTGTAAATCAGGTCATTGCATGCTGTCTTTGCTTCTGTTTTGTGTTTTTCATGATGTTTGAAGCCTATATTTAAAAAAAAAAAAAGAAATTTGATCACTGTTGTTTTTTTTAATCTGGTGATTAATAGGAATCATATTGTTTGTAGACTTCAAAAATGGAATGAGGCAAATTTAAATTCGGGAAAAGTATGGAAATGTATCTTTTCATGAAACGTTCGTACACCCTTCAGTTCTGTTTCTTAATTTGTTGCGATGGATTTTTTTTATGTTGTCTCTTTCTGTAAAATCTGGCACGGTTTCTTGCCTATTATTTTTTAATGTAAATAACAATATTTTTAGTTTAAATATTTTCAAACTACACATGCATCAATCATCCCTCCAACACATGTCAAAAACTGATTTTCCTGAAGGTGTGGCAGCCAGTTCTTTTTTAAAAAAAAAAAAACTTCTACAGGTTTTGATCGAGTTAGTAATTTTGAATCCAACAGAAAACATAAAAATGACATAAATATCCCCAAATTTCTGCATCACTTCAAATATTCCAAGTTTTCATCTGACTTTTAAAAACCAATTTTTTAATTCAACTCAAAAATGTGTTTCAAATGATGTGCTTTTGGTTGATACTTTTATTGACTGAAAAAAATGGTGGGAAATCCTAGTTTTGGTGTATTTAATGAATAGGTTAAACATTTTTTATCCGACTTGCTGATGAAGGGGAAAGTTTCCCATATTCCGACATCCGATTGATTTGCGTTTTAATCTCTCCCCAGTATCATCTGAATTCTAAACCGGTGTGCGGTCGTCTTTACATTGTGTAGTACCTCTGTGCAAACAGTAGAGGACAAACTTGTCTCATTAGGATTCACTTTGATTCTCCCTCATTTTGGACCCTAAACTGCATTTGGACACTAAGCGGCTTATTCTTTATAGGACGCATGCATGCAGCAGCATGATTTGTACACAGCACTTTCTGCCTTCTATTTGGCTGTCTCTTTAGAGTTGTCCTCATATCACTGGCTGTGCTTTTGCATCTAAATATTTCATTTAAATATAAAATGCTGGAACTATTTAGATTTCCCCAATTCCTCTTTTTGCCTTCTTGTCAGCCAGCTATTCTAATCAAGTCACTTTTAGGAACAGGGCAGTTGTAGAGAGGTTTTTTTTATTTATTTATTTATTTTCAGGCAACCTGAAAAGATATGGGCGTCACCTTACCTGAAAGCACTGACATGCTGCAGTTGCCACTGCGTTGCATCATGACCAACCTGTCAGAGGTTTAGCTGCAGGGCTTGCACGTAGACAACGGCACCGGCGTCGCTGCGTTGAGGAAATGGTTTGTGTTTTTTTTTTTTTTTTTTTGCTTTTGAAGAGGTTTCAACGGTCCGTGTCGCTACAGAATTGGATCTCAACAAAGCAACGGGTTTCCATTGAGCACCCACGGAGATCAAGCAAGTTTTGTGTTTGAAAGAAGAAAAAAAGAAACTCTAGAGAGGAGCCGCTTTTCATTCATGCTGACGCGCATCGTACGTCAGGCGCCTCTCTGTATTATGTGCTGTGAATTAGGAATAAAGTCAGGGCACATTGTGGGATGCATTTTTAGCAGCATGAATGTGAATAGCTCTTGGGAGTAATAAAAAAAGGGTGGTTAGTGGGGTATTCTCTCAGAAGGAGTTTAATCTTATCGTTCCTTGTGACTCTGCCAGTCTTTTTTTAGTTTCAAAGCCTATATAAGAATGAAAAAGACACAGTGGCAGAAAACTCCACTCTTCCCCGGGGGCTTTTACACATGCCTCAGGCCCATAAGCCCCGGTCTTGTCAGGAATATGTCACACAATAATGTGACATAGATCACATGCCACGGAGAGAGCAGATCTTTTACCTCCCATCGTAAAAGCATTTTTTTCACAATCCGGCTCACGCTTCTGAAATCCTGAATCGATATTTGTGGCTGCTTCCTCTTACTTAGTGGCTGGTTTAAAAGAAGAAAAACAATCTATCCTGATCTAAGCTATTTAAAAATAAGCTTAAGGGAGAGATCTAGCACTTGCTGTGCACCAGTGCTAAAAACACTGATGTACCACAGCAAAATAGCTCGTCATAGAAAAGGTAGCTTATTTCAGTAATTCAGTTAAAAAAAATTAAACTTGCATTCAGATTCATCACACAGTCTGAAATCATCTGAAATATTTGCACACAGACTGTATTAAAAACCTTTTTTCCCTCATTGTCTGACATTAAATCAGACCAAGCCTTTCCTATTTTAGGTCACTTAGAATTGCTAAATCATAAATGCCAGCTTAAGGAGTGAGATACTTTTTGATAATTTTTTTCTTCTTTTTTTATTCAGACTTTTACATACATTTCTTTAGTATTTGATTAGTATTTAAAGTTAATAAGTTTCCTTCCACAAACTTCTAACAACAGTTTGTTGAGATTTTGGTCCATTCCTGCTGACAGAACTGCTGTAACCAGGTAAGGTTTAAAAGTCAATAAACGGTCAGAGTTCCTTTTACATGAATTATTACTTCAATACAATATGGTGTGGAGTGCTCAAGCACAGCTGAGCTGCCTTGTGCTGTTGGGTATGGTGTCCCCCATCTCACTCCTAACTATAACTTGTTGATTTTCTATAGTTGTTCTGGTCAGGTGAGTCCAGTGACCAGCACAGTCACTGAACTCCAGTGTAGGACACTTTTTTTCCTTTCAGTAAACTTTCCGTCAATTTACATGGATGTTCTCTGAACAAAGAGCTTCATTAGAAATGACCTTTTGTGACCTGCCCTCATTGTGGAGTATGTCACTGAATGTCAAGTCAGCAGTTTATATCCATATTATAACATATCTGTAATAAAATTCATTGTCTCTATGGATATTTGAACTCTATGGAAAAAACGGAAGTGTTTATATCGAAACATACACTGATATGATACCATTTCTCACTTATTGAACTGAATATTGAAACACATTACCGTTCCTGAGTATTCAAACGTATTGATATGCGCTCGCGTTGCGCGCCAATCGCAGAAAGCAAGCGGCTCTTATCTGAGCGACGCGCGGCGTGTTTGGATATGCATTCTTCACAAACACAAAGCTTATTTCTAATTTGATTTGTGTGCCTCTGCGAGCCACTTCAAACCAGGTGTCATCTCATTTCCTTCAAGAGTCCCCGCCCGAATTGAAACGAAGTAGCGGCAAACAATCAGCAGAGCGAGCAGGTGCACACTCTACTTCCACATGAATTAAAACGCTCCGTTCTACACGGACAAACATGTTTGTGTTAAGATCTCTCCAAGTTGGCAGGCGAAAAGATTCCTTCATCCACGGGTAAACCCAACAGACGACTCATGCCTCATTAAAGCGATCTCTCTGTCTACCACCGTACCCTACGTCCAACTACCACACTCGAGCGGTGCCCAAAAATGACTAAACTCATCAAAGGGATCGTTTCTTTTTCTCTGCTTTTTCTCCTAATTTGTGCCCCGTTGTGTCGGGAATATGCACTCCTTTTTTTGCGCGCGTGTGTGTATGAGCCAGAGAAGATTTATGATCAGAATTAAAGGTAGCCAACGGGAGATCTGCATCGCGATTGATTTTGCACAATTCAATTTTAAGCTTGTTGATTTATAATATGCCGTCCACACATCAACTTGCTGGGGGAGAGAGGCTCACATGAGGTGAGCTTGCCAGGTTAGCCGCCGGTGAGCTAGATCAATAAATTTGTGTCTGTAAGAGAGAGGGTAGCGTTAAAAGATGACGCTGAAGAGAGTTGTGTTTTTTTTGTGGGTGTGTGCATGCAGGTTTGCACAAACTCAAAGCTTTCTGGGATTAGCTTACAATACCTGATGGCATTTACTCAGCACCAGGAAGCTGAATCCACTGAAGCCCCCCCCCGGCACCCACCTCCTCTCCTTCCTTCCTCTTCCTTGTACTACGGATGTCTCTCCAGTCACACACACACACACCTCCCACTGGCTTTTGAAGCGTTTCTGTGGACTCAGGAATTTCTCCCAACTTGAACGCGGCTCCCTTTGTTTGACCTTATTGCAGATGTTTTCAGTCGATTGTTGTCCACCCTCCCAATCTGTTCCCAGAAGGATGCCTTTTAAGTGCGCGATGGAGAGATTGCCAACAGCTAAGATAGCTGAAAGCATATCTGCTCTCACTGATGGAATGAAAAGCTGGAAAAGCTATTAGACGGCCGAAAAATGGAGCCAAGGCCTGAACAGGTGCTTGAGGGAAAAGGTGATCCTTGCCTCCTCAGTTGTTGCCACACCTGTCTGACACAGAGCCGTGTCCCTCTTCCTCCTCCACCTCCTTGTTTTGTTTTCACTCTTGGTTCTCCAAACTTCAACCTATTGATCAGATCCTCCTCCTCTCACTCAAAAAAAAAAAAAAAAAAAAGCGAGTTCGGGGAGCCTAGCTGGCAGGGAATGAGATTTGTTTTTCTCTCTGCTCCACTTCATATCGTCGCGTTCCTCACTGCCCCCAGCTCTTAACTTGTTGCATGACAAGTCCGGCGCTCGGCGAAAATAAATCATCTCCCAGGACGGGCCCGCATCATGAGTGTGTGTGTGTATGTGAGCGGCGCGGGGGCCGATGTGACCAGGAAGGGCTCCCTCATAGTGGTGTTGGTTGTTTTGTTGTGATCATGGGTGCAGAACTGCCACCCCTGCTCCTGTGTAGATGTGTATGTGTGTATTATTAATGCCTCTGGCTGTGACCTGCCCACACTCTTATCAGTGTGATTTATGCTCTCCCTGTCTACACTGTGCTTTTCAGCTTCTTTTTTTTTCTCAAACCATTTTCTGTTCATGTAGACGGGTTGCATGACTTTTTTTCTGTTTTCTTTGATGCCTCTATGTTCTTTAATTGGTTGCCGTAGTTTTTGTGGGCTTGTTTGTATGGAGAAAAGGACACCGTTATTGCCATTAGTGACACTGATTTAGAGGCTAAACAAGCCTTCTAAATCCTACAGAGAACACTTTTGTCTAGCTTTAATAGTTAACTCCCTATTATGATGAATTAACTTTATATATATGAAGTATGAGGGCCTTTAGTATCACAATATATGCTTAAAAAGCTCTAAATATACATTTAATGTCCCCCTGCCCTCCTAAAGATGTAGATGTAGACCATTTCCTCCTCAAGTGGTGCTGAATACCAGCTGGCCTTTTATGCTTGTTCATGTTGGATGCACAGGAATGGAGTTTGCAGGTGGTGCTTCCTACTCCACCACCCAACCCATCTGTGATTGCCGGAGTAATGTGTCCCAGAATCTCCCCTTCAAATACCACGGGTGGAATTAGAGAGTTTTCTGCAAGCTATTGAGGACTTTTCATACTTGGAGATGTGGCAATTACAATATCAGTGCATATATAATATGTAAAATATGTATATTGCAAGTGGTGGGCACATCTAACTTTAGCAGTGCTAACCCTAAAGACCTAATCCAAAACAATAGTTCTGCTAGAACTAAAGCATTACAGCAACACGGTATTTAGCTGAAGCTAAAGCACTAACTTCAATTCAAATTATATCTGCCCTCTAAAAACTATAACCTTTAAGCACCGGCTTAATTTCGACATTATGACTTATATAATAGGTAATGTGTTAGGTTTATTACCTGACATTCTCGCTGGACAAAAATAAGAACACAGAGAGACGGTTAAATTTCTTACAATTGAACGGAGAACTCTGCCCAGGGACAACTCCTTATCTCTGTCTCCGGACCAGTTCTAACGTGCTCCTTTGCAATTGCATATTTATTACATTGAGGCGTGGTTTAAGTTACAAATCATTTGCATAGAAAGAGTAGCAAACAGAAAACACAGCTGTCAACACAGAGTCAGTCACAAGTCACTACTTAAACAATGGTGCCATTCTGCATTTTCAGTTCCCGAGATTCTCTGGGTCATAAACTTCAGTTCTCGTGTCCCTCTAGGTCATAAAACTTTGACCCTTAGTCTTTGATCCTCTCTCCTGCTAGGTGTCAGCTCTTATCTCCAGGCCATCTGTCGGCTTGCTTCCTGCTGCTCCAAACATCTTACACACACACATTCCAAGAACAGACATAGATTCTCACAGTCCTTAAAGTCTCCTAATCTTTAATATTTACATTTGTATTTATCTAAAAACCTAACATAATGCCTTTAGATATTTTATTTTTGTGCTTTATTTTTTTTCCTGTATGTGTTTTTTGTTGTTGTTTGAAATAAAGTTATCGGGGGAGAGGAAACTGAACTGCACTAAACAGTCTTTACCCACTTCAAAATAAGAGCATGAATATAAACATCTTGACAGTCGATAACCAAAACTTCAAAACAAGATGTTGAACTTAATTCAACTGAAAGTTTACCAAACAGCCAAGTAAAGTAGCGCTTTGGAAATTTTTTTTCCTGGAAAAATTACCTTACAGGAAGCAAAGTGCGCTGAACATGCTAAGCTCTGTTAGCATGTTTGCGGATTAGAGGAAGTGTGCTCACCACTGTCTGTTACTATATACTTGATGACGCTTAATTTAGCAACCAAAAAAAATTTTAAGGATGATGAGTTAATTCATTAAGAAAAAACTAACAACTAACTGAGCAGATGTCAATAGAACCTTGATGTTTAATTGGAAATAATTGATCTCCATGCTGGTAATTTAGAACATAAGAGGTGGAAATGCCTACTGGGTAAACTTGAAAAAAGTCTACCCAACTTTTGTCAAGAATACCTTGTGGGAAATATTAGTTCTGAAACTAGATGTCTTTTTTGGGGGTGAGAAGGTATTAATGGACCTGTGGGGCAGCAAGAACTGGTTGTGTTTTGGTGTCACAGCAGGTCAACCATCTGTTGTATTTTGGAATCTGCTTACATTTCTTCTACATTCAAGCTTCATAAACTCTGCTTGCAGCGCCGTTCTTGACTTTTTCAGTCTCTGCTCCATTAAAGTTGATGCAGGGAGCTTATTTGTGTTTTAAGTCTTTTGTAGTTGCTTGGTGATTTTATTGGATCCTAAATCCAAATGAATTCTCTTATTTGCAAATAAATGCAGATTTCTTTTTCCTTTTCCTAATTCAAAGCCCAAAGAACAAGCACTTGTATTTTTAGAAAATTATGTATTTTTTTTACCTTCAGTACCCAGAGAGAAAATGCATAAAAACTTGTGAGATTGATTACTCAGTTAAATGCTGTAGTTTTGGTGATATATTGTGTACGCATGGGGCCTAATCTATTGTTACAGAAGCCAAATTGCACAATCGTATTCTTACAGTTTTGATGGATTTGTTTCGGTTCGGGTTCTCAGAAGTATAGGAAGATTTTAGTTTTGAATAACAGACAACAGACCAGGTATTTCAGGGTTCTCTGCTCCTTTGGCAGCTCTGTTCCTGTCGTTTCCCTCGCTCCAGCACACCTTCTGCTAATGATTGATTTGCCTCCTCACTCTGTCATCAGGTTCAGCAGAGACTTGCTAATGACCTATTTGTTTCAATCAGGTGTGTTAAAGCGGACTCTCAAGATGGAGGCCAACAAAGATCAGGAAGTTCTTTCACAAGTTTTGGTCAGATGTTGCTTTTCTGTGTTGCTCTCAGTTCTTCGGCTCGAACAAGATGTGATGTGGCCACAAACGTGGATGGGATTTTAAGTGATGGATCATCATAAAAAGTGTAATTTAAAAGAAGGAAAAGGATTCTTTGTTTTTAACCTAAAAGTTGTTCCGGTAGAAAAACAATTTCTACAAAACGATACTGATTTAGGAGTGTTAGGGTAAAATAGGTTGGGGGTCTGGGGGATGTAAAATTTCAATTAAAAAATACAGAACTTTGAATTCTTTTGCAAGGTGCTGTAAAAATCTAAACATACCAGATAAATATGTTGATTCAAAACTGGAACTTTGAAACTCTCATCACGAACATGGAAATGCAGAAAAAAACCTTAGTCTTGTAGTGAGTCTGATGTGGTTAAGTGCTTTCTCATGTAGACTTCAGAGGAAATAATCAGGTTGTTGGTTTATTTGGGAAGCCATCGGGAGAAGCCACGTTTGTGGACTTTTTCGGCGTCATGTCGCGTTTGCTGCAAATTCCCGACATGTTTGTCACATTTAGACAGAGTAAAATGCTTTCTTTGTTCTAAAAGGCTTGTGTACAAGGATTCCCACGTTGCTTATTAACATTTTATAGTAGTCTGACTGGAGTCGTGGTACATAATTCTTCATGTTTTCAGTATTTAGATTTTCCAACGTGCTGGATGAAAATATTCCTTTTAGAAATGCTGTGTGTGTGTGTGTTTTAAGGAACTCCTAACATGATCCTTAATGAAAAATGGATTACTTTCACTGAGCAATGCATTATTTAACTAGGTCATTTGTTCAATATCTACTTCTCACAAAACAGCTAACTATATTCAAAGGTCACAGAGCTCTTGTCTGTATTGTCCTTTTTTATGGTAATTAAAAAGGCTTAATTTGTTTGCACTGCAGCTCTTCTGCAGAAGATGAGGAAGAAATGGAATCGTTTTAACTTTTGAAAAAGGGCAGTAATGCTCTTAAATCACACTAATCAGGATAAATCTACCTGACAAGCAGAGACGTATTTAAACCTGATGACACAAATCGGTGGATAATAAAGTAGAAACAGGAGGAAATGAAAATCCAGGTCAGGAATTCAAATAAAATTTCTTGCTAGGGAATAAAAAAAGACCTCAATAACTTGCCTTTTCAGTTATTTCCACTTGCTCTAGTTAAATAGTTTGAGTGATGTTTGCCTCTTTTGTTTTCTTCTTCTTTCCCTCTGCTTTCGCAGGTGGTGCTGAAGATTATTAAGCACTACCAGGAAGAGGGCCAGGGCAGCGAGGTGGTTCAGGGCGTCCTGCTGGGCCTGGTGGTAGACGACCGGCTGGAGATCACTAACTGCTTCCCGTTCCCGCAGCACACCGAGGATGACGCCGACTTTGATGAAGGTAACCGAAAGCGATGAGCTCAGAGGCTGAAAAGCGAGCGCCAGCTCCGCGGGGAAGTTCAGCTGAGTTGCCGTGGCCGCACGATCGACGACAAATTTATGAGATCATCATATTTGAATGCTCCAGTAACATTTCACCACTTCCTTGTTCCATTCATTACTGATATCGGCGCCTTTGTCATTTAAATTCCACCGTGCAGTGGTTATAAACCGCAAATTGGGATGATTAGGTTTTTAATTAGCTCCGAAGTTCTCGGGTTGATATACCAGATGGCGGCGGGAGCGTTAATTTGAGACGTTTCTGTGGAAAATATGGTTTTATTTTTGGACTTGGAATAGTTTACTTTATCTGATCACGGTGAGCGGCAGCCGGGTCAAAGCGTTTATCGGGTTTGAATCTCATTGTTGGCTCACAAAACGGAGCGAGAGTTGCTCAACATAAGTTTTCACTCTACAGTGATGCTCAACTGAGGATTAGCTCTTCTGTTCTTTAGCGCTAAGCTAGCTAAGAGTAAGACCATGAGGGTTAGAGGTAAAAATATATCACTGTGATGAATACTTTTTTATTTTTGTCTTGCAAAAGTATTCACATCTGTTGAACTTTGTAAAATTTGACCAAATCAGAAGTCGTACTTTGAATTTCTGCTTGGATTTAAATTGATAGAGCAAGACAAGGTGTGTAATTGTGAAGTGGAAGGGAAATCAACTTGATTTCGCCTCTAAAACATGCAGTACTCGAGTCCCTGAGATCTGATTCTGGACAACTCTCGACACCTTTTCATTTCTTCCCCGTCTGCAAACATCCATTTTTTTCCCCTTCTTACCCTCCTGCCACCATGCCCTCTGACCTCTGCCAGAGCCTTACTCCTCTCAGCTCCCAGTTAGGCTCAACATATCCCGCTGCAAGCTGATCTGAGGGAGGCGAGCAGCTGCAGGGAAAGGCGAACAGGGAGGAGAGTCTAACAGGCCTCGGTTGCTAATGAGCAGCTGCCAAAAACCGAGGAAGGATACACATTCACCACTGGTAGCTAAAGGTCATTAGTGTAAGGAACGCTGGCCCACTGTGTGTTTCTGCATCGCTGAAAGCCAAAGCTTGTTGGGATACTGACTTTTGAAGGGCTGGGTTTCCCATCTGCCACTCTTAAGTTAACGAGGGCTTCAACGACGACGGCCTCACTGCGATTCCTGGCAGATTCACAGAGCCGGGACAGAATTCCTCCCAACGGATCCCGATCCATCTGAAAAAGGTGACAGGCTCCAGGTGATCTGACGGTGCGGCACCAAATTCACAATGTTTCTCTAGTTCCTGCCAACTTTTGCTCTCCTAACTGAGAGCATGCCGTTGGATATTAGATCACACCACGAATTGCAGGTTCCTTGTCCTCCAGGAGATGATTTCTCTCCACTCTGTGTTGCTGGGATTCTAAATCAAAACCTGAGACAGTGACAGAAGTAAAAACAGTTGATCAGGCTGTTTCAACTTAAAATCACAGTAAGTTGATTTTATGTTTGTACATAAGGTCATTTTGTTCCTGTACTTCAGTCTGAATTATCTGCCCACGCAAACAGCTGACCAGCTGGGCCAGTCAGCTGCCTGCGCCGCGTGTTCTGCAGCGGCTAATTGTTGGCGCTTCATCTGTGCTGCCGTTGGAGTGGGCCGCCTCGAAACCTCTGCACACCTGCAGCACAAGCCAGAGCTGAAGTGTTACGCTCCAGGCCGAAACTGGCGTTGCATAATAATACTGATGAAAAAATGTATGATTTTCTAAAACAACAGCTGAGTTAACAATAAGGTTATATTGATCATTCTCTAAAATGTTTATAATGTTGAGTAATATTTGAGTCTACAGATATTTTACTTGTATTAAATATTTGGCCTTTGCAAGTCGACCTTGGCATCTACCTTTCAACCTTCCAAGAAGCTGAGTTGTTTGGATGTGTTTGCTCAGTTTTTATTTGCTAAGAGTTGTTCATGATCAGTTTGTTAAACCAAAGTTGTTTTGCAAACTGAAGCATTTTGGTACATTATGCTGCAAAAAGATTCACAAAAATGGTGTGCTGTTGGAAGTCAGTCGCTGGTGGATTCATAAATAAATGAATAACAATGATATTTGCTCTCAGTCAGGTTATTTGGATTTAAAGATCTGCTGAAATTTCCTGTTGTTTCTTTTTTCCCTGGTTTTGTAAATGAATTGGGGAAAAATAAAAATCACACCAACAGAGACTTCAGAACAGTGAACGCTGCTTTCAGTCTTTGGGACCAATTTTTCCCGTCCCGAACTTGAATCTAGAACATAACGGTATTTGAAAACAAAACAAAAAAACTGTTATTGTATACACTTACTTATTGGACTCCATTGTTGGTAAAATATCGTAGCATTTCCACATCCAGCAACAAACACCCACCTAGCAGCTCCACTTCCAGTCATTAAATATTTATGAGTGGAGGTGACTCTGAAATCAGAAGTAACATCTACTACTTCCGTAAAGCAGAGCCAGTATATGTTGCTGGCAGTCTTTAAAATTGTTCTTAATGTTTATTAGTGATTATACCTGTAAGCAGTGTTAGCATTAGCAGGGATCCATCTCTGTTGATTCTAAATTTACTAGGAGTACCTTACGTCAGGTTCTATAAAACAAGCTGCTGAAATGTCCAAATCCATTTAGTCCCTTTGCAGGTTAAAGGTCTTCCAGTTTTCCTTCCTGATTTTTCCTGAAGCTTCATCTTGTTCCTCTGTAGAGCTGTGGAGTTGTTTCCTCAGTTACAGCTACTGTAATGGTCCCAAACCACTTCTTCTGCGCTCAATGTTTACTGAAGCTGCTCTGCAAACATCAGTCTCATATTTTCTCCTTTCCTGCACTAAAATGTCTCCAAAGAAGGAGATCTGTAACGATCCAATGCCTGCAGAGCGAGTTTAAACAATGTAATGATGCAAAGGAAACAAAAACACCAGGAAAATTTGGTTGATTAGTAATCACTCAATATTGCAGTATGCAGCCATTGCAATTTTTTTTCATGATTGATTACATGCGTTCCTGATATCTGTCAGCCCTATTTTTTAAAATTTATTTTAAGCATCTTGGATCATAATGCTGATACAAAATTACTGTTGCCAGAGTGGATTTGGATACATGTGTTGCAATAAATCCACTATATTAGTTTTGGCTGCCTTGTTGCATCAAACCCACATATTCTGGGTTAACTGGCTTAGCAAAAGGTCTAAATGTTTTGGCCTTTTGTTGACACATGGCCTCTGTGGCTCATCATTCCTCAGTGTGAGATGAGGGATCGGCGTGTTGCTGTCGAAGAAGTGCCACGAGCCAAATTTACTTGAACCTCTCAGGCTGCTGAAACGGAAGCGAAAAAAGGAAAATTTTCAAAGTTTTTGAAACACAGACTGGCAAGCGTCTCCGCATTTCTGTTTTTCTTCTTCTTTGCTGTTCCAGATTCAAGAGTTCAATGTGTCGCATACAGTGTGAGCAGTAAGGTCGTACAGTCTGCGACCATGATGTGTGAGCTGTGAATTATTGAACCCTGAGATGTACAGGTATACAGTTTGAGCTGGAGCTGAATGCAACTACTGAAAGTATTGTGCGGTTTCTGTCCAGATTTAGTGGATAACATATTCAGAAAGAAAAACATTAAAAACTACATTTCAAATTTTGACTTTCAAGCTGAACACTATTGAAATACAGTTGTCATAGCAATATGAACAACTGCAATGTGGCAATTGGTAGGTCTGCTTGGATGTGATATTTGGTTGTGTTTTTTCTAATATCATGCAGCCCTATTTCACTTCATCCTGTTGGGTTCTAGTCAAGTTTATTAGAATAGCACATTTAAGCAACAAGATAGTTCAAAGTCCTTTACACCATAAAAACATCATACAGTAACTAGCCTTGATTTAAAGGAACCTAGTGTTGTGACATGATTTTTGCTCTTCATGTATTGAATTAAGTATCTAAAAACATGTTCCTCTCTAGAGGGTCAGAGCTGAGCACAGGCGAACAATCGCACCAGTACCGGCCTTAGCGGATGGAAACAGAAAGAAAGCATTAAGTTTTGAAATGTCGCAAACAATGAAAAATTAAACCTCTATATCTTTAGTTGCATGCATGCCACCACACTCTGGGGTCCTGTTACAGCGAAAAAGTGTTTTGTGATGTGTTTCTTATACAGCTTTTGGCCTCTCTTGTAGTATCTGAGATATTGGAAGGATGGATCTGATGTGTAGGAGATCTGCTCTGATAGAAGATCTTCTAAGCCCTCCCGAGGGAAACATCAGTGATCCTCTCTGCTGGTCGTGTGAAGTTTATCAAGCAGAGCCTCCTTACGGTTCATCATCCTAACCTTCCTCTGCCAGCCTGGGTGTTTCTAGGAGAAGCTTTGAACTGCTGCATTACGAGCCTCCCACTGGAATCGCAGGAGGTGAATGATATCTTTCTATTGCTGCAGCTCCGTCTGTATCAACGCCGATGCTTACCGAGTTAATTATTAACCTCTGGACGCAGAAAGTCTCGGCTGAGCAGCTGACGCTCTCCTAGCTGGCAGCATCATGTTCCCTGGATACTGTTTGCCTCCGAGGTCGGCTTGTCTCTCTGCTGGGATCAGGGTGTGTGTGTGTGTAAATCTGACTCACCGTCGCTCCTGCTACGTGTCTCCAAAAGGAACAGTGGTTTGGGTTGACAACCTTTACGACTGACGTATATATTTTTTTTTAATTCATCAATTTCCGTGTTTGCAAGCAAGCTTGTTTCTGTGCCCATTTGTGTGTGTGTGCATGTGCTATGCCGCCGACTCATCAACAGGTGCCAGTGTGGAGCCACGCTCACGGGGCAGCCGGCGGCAGCAAGTGTGACCAAAATGAGCGAAGAGCTAGAAGGAGAACTAGTAATCACGCGCACGCGGCAGAATGAGCCTCGGATGAAAGAAAACAATGAGGAAAAAAGAATAATAAAGAACCTTGGCTTGGACACCAGTCGTCCTATCTGCCATGTCCTTGCCCACCCCGTCCCTCCATCATCGACTAAACGTATGGAGAGGGAGATGTGTGCCGCTCCAGCCGGTGACTCTCGAGGCATTTTGAGCAACGGAGGCACACGAGGAGCATGCTAATAAAATACGTGCTCCGCGTCTTTTTGTTGCAGCATCGGTGACGAAGCATTACAAAGAAGCTGCATCCTGGAACAGAGAGATTATTAAGGATGTTGGCATGAATGAAGCTGTGGAAAGTAGTCATTTTAATGTCCCCACCACCCCTGAGAGACTTGCAGTAAAAGCAACCTGGTTTCTGTGGGTTTTTTTATTCTGCAGCTGCAATAAAAATGTTAACTTAAATCAATTGCAAATGGGACTTTAAAAAATAAATAAACAAAAAGCCATAAATTTGTTCCACAACATTCAGCTTCTTAAATGAAGCTGGGTAGCTTAAGCTTACCGTTTATCCATATCGCTCTTGTCAGCTCAGTCGGTTTTCTTTAGCCTCAACTGGTCCAGCATTCATGGTTTTTTCTTTCCTTTTTTTTTTTTCTTTTTAGAAGTGTTGCTGACATTTGTCTTGTCATCATTTCATGTCCTGCCATGGGCTTTATGTTTTCATGTGTTTAATGGCAGCTGCTCACACCTTTGGGTTTTTACAATTGGATTTCACACTCGGGAGAAGTGAAGTGGATAAAAGTGAAATACTGAAGAGGAGGACATTGGCTAGCTAGCCAGGGAATCTGATATAAAATGTATGCCGGGAACACTGGATGGACTTAAAGCTAAATATTGTAAAAGCTGATTCGTTTCTTATACCAAATCTTCAGTGATTTGATTGGATATAGAGTTTGGAGCCTGATTATGAGTTTCTTTGGCTTCGCTGGACAGACTTGGTTTTAATACAGCGTGCCGTATTTTTCCTCTCCTTCACATAAATGAACGTCAGTTCATAAAATTAGACAGAAATGAGCCCTCATTTCTCCTCCTCAATGCTTTCACTGTTTAAAGGGACAGACTTCATCAATGGCAGATCTAATGAGGTGTGACTCAGCACACATAATTATCATACGTTATTCCATGAGTGAGTTATTGACAGGCCAGAATAAAATTAGGTTACTGTAAGTCTTACTTTGTCTCAGTAATCTGCTAAAGATTGATTTTCACATAAAGCAGATTTACTCAGTAAGGCTGCTGCGCAACCATCTGTTGTTAAAATAACTCTAACAAGGTAAAATATGTTTCTCCTTAGCGCTCTGTCTGCTTTTGGAAGCAAACTCATTATTTACTTTTATTTATTTATTTTTCCATCGAGATCAGCACTTGCCTCCCACTCTGTGCGTGACTTTATCTTTAGGCATTTCAAGATTTGATTTCATTAGGATCAAGAAGCTCATGATCAGACTATAAATTGATCATTAAATATAATATAGTGACCCTCCTACACACACACAGAGTCTTATTGTTCTTCTGCTACATTCTCTTGGATTAATTTATTTTTTCATCGTTGCGACTCTTATTCACTCCTGTTGTTTGAAGCCTGCTACATGCTAGCTCCCACTGGCCAGATAGTTAGCATCAGATTTGCAGACAGAAGTCTCCATGTGTATCTTACCTTTAGATTTCTGTAAAGCTGATGATTTTCTCAAATAAAGCATGCAGGTTAGAAGAGCAAATGCTAAAAAACAGGACATTTTCTGTTAGCCAATGAAGTCTTGGCCTATTGGGTAAAGCTAAAAAGGACCGCTAACCTAACTTTGTAGATAAATAAGTAAAGTACACTTTTTAAATAGCTACTTACTTCCTTACAGCCTGTGCCTTAAGAATAGCTAACATCTTTATTATTATGCACTCGGTAAGCTCTTCCACATGGTACTGTTTTGTGAGAATTACAGACACGGTGCATTAACCCACTAGAAAAGGATTGGATTTCTGAGTTCTTTCTGGGGGGAAATTAATCAAGACTAGTGAAAAAATGCTTGAACCGGGTGATATTGTTCAAACCAATTCTACTATCTCTGCTAAGGAATATGTAAAGTAAAATAAAATACATCTCTCTTATATTTCTGGCATTTAACAAATAGAAAAAAAGTGCTGTTTTATACTGAGCTGAAATCATAAAATATAGTTAATATCAGATGGTAGAAAAAAAAAGATTTTTTACTACATAAATATAAATATCTGATTCCCACCATCTGTGTGGCAGACGCATATTTAAATCGTCTTTAGGTAAGTTGTGTAAATAGCTCAAACGTGGCGTCCCAGATAAAAACGCCTCGCAGGACTAATATTATGGATGTATCAAACTGACAAGGTGCTGTCATTTTCTTCAGTCTGTAAGGGGGTCACTTTATCAAACCAATTCCTCCTCCTCCCATTCATCTGCAGGAGGAAGCATCCTGCAGACAGGGTGAAATGAGACCTCTCTCCTTTTTTTCTCACACCTTTCATCTATAACTGCTCTAACTCCCCCTTTTTTTCTCTCCTTCCAGACTCGCCACATGTAAGCGGTGCCTCTGCTCTTCAATTCTATTTCCCTTTTCCTTCTTTGAAATCACAGGCTCACCTTCTACCTTGTGTGTTACCAAATCCTCCATCCATTTCCCCCGCCCCCATGAGGGGTAATTATTTATCTACTGTTGGAGAGAAAAATTGAAGTGCCCAGCAAATGTCCTGTTGGGATAATCATATCCCAGAAATGGATCAGTTTGTTTGCTGGAAGTCATTTGTTTCAGTGTTTTTTTGTTTGTTTTTTTCTCGTTGGGAAGCCCACTATAGTCCCGCCGCCAAGGACACAATTATTTGGATTGTTTGTTTGTCTGATTAGAAGAATCCCCCTCTAATAACAAATATGGTACAAGCGTCAAACTTTGCTAACAGACTGGCTCTTGGTGTCTGTAATATCATTGCATGTTGTACATTTTACATCTGTGTGCTATCCGTTTCATGTTTTCCCTCTCCAAAGTTAGCTGCCAGCCCCTTTCCTTCTGCTTGTTCTTCTGCCTCAAGCCAAGCTACAAGCTATCTGCCCAACGCAGGTGCTGCTAGCCGCCAAATTCTCTGTCCAGCTTCAAGTCACGCTTCTCATTGGTCAAGAAGATGGGAGCAGTTGTCAGGCTGGCGAAACAATCAGGTTTCGTCCAGACTTGTTTTGCAAAGAGCGCCGCGTCCGTAATTAGACATGTGTTTTTGTAGAAAAGGCGGTTCAGACAACAGCTAATGGTCTTCTTTTCTCCAAAGAGCATTTAGGTTGGATGTTTGACTGTCAGGTAGCTACTCCAGTTCTAGCAAGATGGATAATTAAAAAAAAGAAGAAGAAAGCAAGCTGTCCTCTTCATGTGTAAACAACCTGCAGTCATTAACGAGATAGATTTTGATGATTGGCACCCTCGTCTCAGTTTGGTGTTTGTTGTTTATGTCACTCCTGCTGCCTCAGTTTAAATTCTCAGCAAACCAATTAACCACATAGCTTCAACTTGGATTTTTTGTGGTGTGTTTTTTATTTTTTTTTATTTTCTAAAGAAAGAAATGTGATCCTGCAAGAGATCTGCAGGCGCTGATTTAAAACTCAGTTAATGGAAGGGTACTATTACATATTTCTTCTGATTTCAGAAACAAATATCTAGCAAGAATCACAGAACATATTATTGTCAGTACTTTCATTTACTTGTAAATCCTTAAACACTTTCACATGGCACATTACAACCACAAAGCTGGGTTAGTTTAAAAAACGATGGCGGTTTTCCATAAACCATGTAGGAGACAAACATGCAAACTTGCTGTTTCCAAAACTGACTTCAAATTTATTCACAGCTTAGTCTAAAACATAAAATCCCAATAACAAATGTCTGGTTTCTGATCATCCTAAATATGAAAAAATTATGGGGACATTGGATTTCTCAGTTGCTAGCTGAAATAACAATAATAATAATAATAATAAAAACAAGCAAAAATGAGATCTGCTCCAGGGATTTCTAGAAAGGTAGAAAAGCCTCAGTAGATTGCTGCATAAAGATTTGAAAATGACAAAGTAGCTGCTGATCTACTGCAGTATACTCAATATTATTGGTTCTGTAATTTGTGTTGGCAAAGCAGAAGTAACTGAAGTCTATTTTATACTGGAGCTCAGTGATGGCTGTTCTCCTCAAGACAGTTGCGAATAGTTTCTCTGCCTCCTGGCCTTTGTTATTGTGCATATTATGTTTTCTTGATTTGCATTTCACTTGTGTTGTGCTATTCAATATGCACAACATATTGAATAGCAGCTGTCATTATAAAATCAGCGTGTGATGGCATAGTTTTGAAAAGGATTTCGCTTAAACACAGTATGTTATACAGCATTGAAATCCCATGCATTCAGACTCTGGACAGCACACATTCATTTAGCTTTCATGTTTGACACTCATTGCCATGAATGCCCACTCCCAGCTTAGATGATAGTTGCTGAAATAGTCAAACTCTTATGCACAACTTATATGTAGGCAAATTCAATTTGACTTTGTTTAAATTAGGGATGTCATAATTACTATTTTTCTGTTGTTGTTTCAGTCATTACAATCCCAGTCAGATAATTCTTCAGAATCAGTTCCACATATATGTTAGAAAATTCATTTGCTTTAAAGTGCAGTAGAATAATATTCTACATTTCATCAGTATGTGGTCTACTTTAAGATTTTGACTCTGTTCCAGCTTCAGGAGCTGCTCTTGATGACAGTGACAGATATTTTATCCAGCGGGTAATTCTGCTGAGCAGCCTTATGTTTGTACAGGTGCTTCTGACTCAACACATGCTGCAGTGTTCAGAAACCCCGTTCACCTTTTTTATGTGGTGGAGTTTGCCAAAGTGCTAGGCCAACGTTAACGTTAAAAATGTTTTATTTTTACTTTTTTACAATTTGGCTTAGAACATTTTTACAGCAGATGTAAACTTCATCATCTGTCAGCAAAACCTGCTTTAAAATGTATTCACATACTCCATAAACTTGGATTTGAACATCTTACAACTTAATGGCTAGTGTTTCGGCTTCTCTTGGCACAGCTCTCACCTGCATTACCAGCGATGTTTTAAGATATAGAGAAGGTCACATGACATGCAGGAGTCTGCAGTGGCAAACACAATCTCTCTCTTAATGTGAACACTACCATAAAAGATGAAAACATTTATATTTTTAGGGAAAAGTCAAATTTGTCAGATCATCAAATAGTATGCACAACTAAAGATGTAGAAGTCAAACAAACAGACATGGGACAACCAGGCCAATTTTCTTTCACAATTTTTGGTCTTTAAGCACATGAATCAACAGGATGATTCACTTTCTTGATTTAATAAAATAATAAACAGCATAAATCCTTCAAGTCTTGACCATTTCATGGAATTCCTCAACTTTCTATTTTTGTTTCTAAATCAAGAGTTCTGTGTCCCTCTGAGATACTATTCATACATTTTTTTGTTGCGAAACAATCAGAATATGTCAAATTGATGCGAAAGGCATTTTCATGAAAACAAACACTTTGTAATTCACATTTTGGATCGTAAGAAAATTGTAATTGGTAGGTTATATTTTCACCCTAATTAAAAATAGGCTGAATCAACCATCTGTGCTAAGGGGCCAAATTCATTTCAGTTGCAGTCTGGCGCAAACGGGTCTCCTTGCTGTACTTTGGAAGCAGCGTGTTTTATATAATTCAGAGTACCTGATACTTTTTATTTTAAACTCCTTCTTGATGACCAGTCTCACAAGGCATGATTACAAACTCAGCAGTAGATGGGCACGATCTAAGTAAAATGTTCTTTTTAACCCGACAGTGAATCAATAATTGATTATGGTATTAAAGTCTCAGAAGGCCAAACCAAAATTAAAAATGTTAACTGGATAGGTTTTGAATTTCTTAAAATAAATAAAATTTCATAAACCACAGCCACAAGGCAGCACGGGTGAGAAGACGATCAGAACTCATTTTGTCCAATTATATCAATGTTTTCCTCTGCTAAGGTCTGCAAGGTTAGCCCTTGGTTTTTCTCAGCTGTCATTGGTGGCAGCCGCGTTCATGGCGGGTTAATTAAAGTCAGGGGGATTAAAACCTTCCCTGCCATGAACCCTCCACTCCCCCCCCCCCCCCCCCCCCCCCCCCCCCCCCCCCCCCCCCCCCCCCCCCCACACACAATCTCAAACACTTCTCAGTATGCAACGAAGCATGTCCGTATGTGTTGTCTGAAAAGTTGGAGGACTATCATTCTGATAAGGCCTGTCTTGGGGGTGAGCCCTTCAATAGATCATTCTACCTGCCCCAAATGGGGAATTGATTTCCTCCGTTTCTTCCCACCCTCCCTCACAGTGGCTAATTAGGAATCACTCAAAGCCCACCTTTAAGGGAAATGCACATGCATTAAAGTTGCACTGTCATGCTTCAGGGGGATTTTGTTGTTGTTTTTCTTGGTGGGAACCTGGGTCTATTCCAGATCTACCAAAAAAAAAACGTTCCTGTCAGCAAATACCTTCTTCTTTCGGTTTAAAGTGTGCTTCTCTTTAACTGTTATGTAAATCTGGCCGAGCCATACCTCCGCCCGCTCCTCACCGTTCACCTGGTGTTATAAATCAGGAGTGCAAGTCCCCCGAGCGCAGTCGTCATCAGCACCGGTTCCACTGTTTTATTCATTTGCTCCCTCATCTCATCACAATGCTGCCCCACATTAAATTTGGTATGTGGAGGGGGGGGTTAGAATGCATTATCTAGGTGGGCTGTGGGGACTTAGAGGGGGTTACAGGAAAGGAAGAGAGGAGAATTCGACAAGGATGTGAAAAATAGGGGAGAGAGAGACTTCAGGATGGGAAGAGCGATGGGTGAGAGGGATGGGTAAAGAGAAGAAGTTATGAGGGTGAGTGAGAATGATGGAGAGTCTGGATTGGAGAGGATGGCCAGCTAAGGTTGATCAGTGGGTGTAAAAACTAGTAAAACATGGGCATGGCAATTAGAAAACAGATGGTCGAGGAATAATCGTGACTTAAGTTAGAGGAATAAACACATTCCCACCTCTAAAAAGACACAATGGGAAACTAGTGGAGCAGGAGGTAGCCTTTTTTTCTACCCTTATGTTTCTGTCTGCCAACATTTTTTTAAATTATTGAACAGTTTTAATGCTAATCCAACCCCTGGGTGTTACGCAGCATCGTCTGGCCCGAACATTTGGAAGGCTTTGACCTGAGATGTCTGCATATTTGAAGTGCGTCCTTTTCATCGCCGCTCAGTCGAGCCGCGCTATTCACAGGTGGGCCGTTGTTTACTCATGCGAGTCTGACAGTTGTAGCTGCACACAGATGTAGACACATGGGATTTTGTCGGGACAAATTATGTGGGTGTTGCTGCAATTAATTGTTCTGAACAGATAGTCCTGAATGGGGGAGGCTAGAATAGAGAAACACCTGTAAATATATGTACTGTGGTTCTAAATATGTGGGAATACAGGGCAGTTTTGGGATGAAACGTCACAGAACATGGCCATTCTTTGTTAATATACAGGTCTTTACCCCTTCCAGTAAAGATGCACTACTGTGTTCCTGAACAAGTCCTAAACTGGGATTATGCCACAGCGGTTACACCCAAAAACAAAAATATATTCACAACTTGGACATTTATAGCATTCACAGATGTGGAAGAAAGGTTAATTTTCTGTCTTGATCTTTTCTTTGTTGATTTAGCAGGATCATGGTTTGACCTTTATCTTGCTGAAAGGCCCTTTGAGGATCCATTTTCACTTTTGTGGCTGTGAACAAGGTTTGTGTTTTAAAATCCTCTTCATTTTGAAGACATAGCCCACATAATGAGCTTGGCAGATGTGCAGTTTTACCAGATGTTTGCCAATTGCTGGCTAGTCTGATTGAGCTGAATGGTGGATTCGCAGGGGACGGGTCTGCACCAGTGTCTTGCACAGCTGAATAGGTGCTACTGGAGATTCAAAGGTTTCTCAAACATGCATGACAGAATCAAAGCACCACCAACGCTCTATTTTCTATTTTTTTGTTGCGGGAATAACATTGTAACATGATGCAAAGCTCAAAACAGTCAATTTTAGATAATACTGCTCCTTTAAAAAAAGAAAATTTGTAAATGTACTATATTTTTGTAATGTTCAAAGAGGAGTTTAAGTATTGCACCTTTTGTGTCTTAATGTGAACTATCCTCTGTTAAAGTTGAGTGCAGTAGATCAGCTGTAGATTAAATTCACCAAAGTTAGGAGAGGAAGCCCGTTTGTTCCTCCGACTGAGGGGCCGCCAATCCGGCTCCCTTCACCACGAGCAAGCCTATTTTAAGGATTTGTGGCAGAACTGGAGTCCTTTCTGTGAATCCTGTCGAACCAGGGAGAAGAAACCTTTCAGTGGCTCCCTCTGTGCGTAGGAGACTGTCAGTAGAAGAGCAGGAAAACAGTGGGAGGAGAGAGGATGGGTTTACTCAATCCATCCCTCTGGCCATAAATTGAAAGTCTCTCGGCCTGCTGTCAGTCAGATCACCCCGAAAGTATTTGTTTTGTACTCCTGGTCTTTTTTTGCGGCCAAAATCTTGTAACAAACTCCCATTTCATGACATAAAAACATCACATAGTTTGTATTCAGTCAATCTTGAAGCTGTGAAAACTACATAGAACGTTATCAGCTGTGCTACACTTGTCTAAGAAGCTACTCTTGTAAACTAAGACTGGCTTGTGCTCTCCGTTCCTGTCTCGAAGGAGGAAAGAGTTGTAGCAGGAAGTATTTGACTTAATTTGCTTCACTTGGCTTGCCTTGCTTGACATCGCTCGCTCTGAGACTGCTACACATTGTGCCGTGTACACTGGAGCATAATGTCAGCTCTCGCGACTAAACATATCGTAAGATAAAATATTGACAGGGACATCAAGTAAAATTTGTCTGCTTTTTTGTCCCTTCAAAAAGGATGAACCGCAATACGCAGAAAACGTGACAGCATTTTCCCTTCCTCATCGTCTCCCGCTACAAAAACAAAACCAAGTGACAAGCGGGGCTGTCAACAGTGCATATGGTTAACTTGTCAGTGTTGCATGCACAAAGAAGCCGCCTTACCAAGCTCCCATTCTCTCTTCGTTGCATCCCTGAGAGTTTGTGTGTCTGCTTGTGGTGGTGTGTGTATTTGTACGTGCATGCACAAGAAAGAAAGGCAGCCCTCCACAAGGCTTGCTTAACTAAGATTAATTGCACCTGATCCACTGTTCCAGGTGGAACATGGACCCTGGTGGGGTATGCTGGCGCAAACACACAAATAGACACGCACAACCCATTACAGCCACTCCGCGGAAAATTAGCCCCGTGACTCTGCCGACACACCGGACCAGACCGCCACTCGATAGCACCATTTACTTCCCGACAAGTTGCCACATTTATCACTGCTCTCCTTCTCTAGACAGATGAAGGAATGTGTGGACAAAAACGCCGTGGCAGGAGGACAAGCTATCTGCCCAGCTCACCTCAGCACCAGCTGGCTCCGACAAAACGCAGAGCGAAGGCGTCTGTCCTCCTTTTTCTCCAGAGAGGAAAGACTGTGTAAGACATTGGGATCCATGCTATGATATCTGGAGCAACACACTGTAGAGTGTTGCATTTAGCAGTCTATGATGAAGTCATTAAAAGATACAGTAATAAGACCTAAATGCTTTGATACGTAAATTGATTTTATTGATCTTTATTCACAATTTTTGTACCCATTACACCTTTATGTTCTGTCTTCTCCTGGTTTTATTCTCAAGTTGGCTTGAGCTTTAGATTTAATTACTCTGGTGGCCTTTTGGGTACAGTTTTAACCCCGTCAAATGTACTATACTCAGTGACCAAAAATAAGGTTAGCTACTTGGATGGAAGTTTGGATTTGGGTAAAACATATGCAGAGCACAATGGGTTTAAATAATTTGATTTGTATGGAAGTGGTACACCTGTTGGTGTCATACAGTCAGGCACAACAGCCAGTTAAGGTCACCAGATATGGAGGATGTTTTGTGGACATCAGGGAACATTAGCAGCTAGGGAGCCTTCCCATCACGTGTGATAATTGATTATTAATATGACTTTGTCTCCTGCTCTCTTAACCACAGGCATGTCTTGATGATTGTAGAAAATACAGTAAATACATATAGAAAATATGGGTCATCGATACTGAAAACAACAAAATCTTAGCTTTCCTCCCTCAGTAACACCATCCACAAGATCAGCTTTTTCATTCTCCAGTCTGCCCATCAGAGAGTTTGGTGGTGGGCACATTGTGGGCTGGCATGGGGGCAGGTGGTGATTTGTCCTGGCATGTGGGGGTTACAGCTGTCACAATGGGCAGAGGGGTCTAACACACACAGCCATCCGTCATTCTGATCGAGTATGATGGTCTGCATGTGTGAAGGACATCCAAACTTGGTTGTTAACAATTAACACAGCTACCCTTTTTTTCTCCCTTTTTTTGTTGATTTAACCAGTTATTACTTATGCTTGGTGACTGTTTTGTTTCTTGTTGCACCAGCATATTCAAATGTTGATACAGACATACAGTACAGACCAAAAGTTTGGACACACCTTTTAATTCAATGAGTTTCCTTTATTTTCATGACTATTGACATTGTAGAATCACACTGAAGGCATCAAACTATGAATAACACATGTGGAAATATGCACTAAACAAAAAAGTGTAAAACAACTGAAAATACCCCTTATATTCTAGTTTCTTCAAAGTAGCAACCTTTTGCTGTGATTACTGCTTTGCACACACTCTGCATTTTCTTGATGAGCTTCAAGAGGTAGTCACCTGAAATGGTTTTCACTTCATAGGTGTGCCCTGTCAGGTTAATAAGTGGGATTTATTGCCTTATAAATAGTCATGAAAATAAAGAAAACCCATTTTAATTAGAAGGTGTGTCCAAACTTTTGGTCTGTACTGTATATGTGGACTGGACTATGGCTAGTGTTTCTCTTTTGGTTTTTACCTCTCACAGCTGTAAAAGCTGTCGCTATACCTAGAAGCCACTGTAAGACTTTCTATCTTCTAAACCCGAGCTGCTCTGTCAACCTCTCATCACCCACCATTCAGGGCTTTCTGTATCTCGAAGGAGACCTTTTACTCAGACAGGTAAGAACGTACTATAAAGGCAGTGCTTCTGTTCCGAGGTGCTCTAAAGAAGTCTGATCACTTTCCTGGTGTTTGTGACCATTTGACACAAAGGATGGACCTAAAACCCCAGAATACAGAAGCACAGAATCACTTTAGAGGCTGTGAAAAGTTCTCTTGGAGAAAAAAAGGCCTTTTGTACTTGCGTTTATGTGGGTGTAAGGAAGCTATTCTGGTCATCTGAAAGTAAAGATATTTTTTCTTGATATAGAGACACGGAAAGAAGAGATTCAGAACACATCAATAGAATGCTTTACATCTAGTTTAGATAGGTAGCAATTGAGCTTGAAGTGTTTCTTCAGCTCACAGCCTAAGTAGCATATTGTTTTGTGCCACTGGGACAGAGGGAACACGACCAAGCAAATGTGGCTTAAAATGGAAATTGGCAACCCGTAGAATTATTGTGTCTTTAGTGGCAGATCGCGGCTGAAATAATATCTCAAGATGTTAGCGTGTTTGTCTTTTAATGGAGAATGTGTGTTCTGTCCTCATTTCTATTTACCGAGGCCACTTGCTCTTCGCTTTGGAAGCCAGCCGGCATTCCAGTCACAAACGCAGGCTTTTCTTTGTGAATGAATTATGTTGACCCTGAAGTGCACAGATTATCAATGAGCACTCCGAGGTGTAGGACTCTACAGATTAGCGGGTATTTGTAACGGATTCAGAAGAATGTATTTAAACTCAAAAAGCCACAAGTTTAAATAAGGAAGAGCAAACAGCACTGAAACAAGGTAGTTTCAGACATTTATGTTTGTTCTCTGTTATAAGCAGCAGTAGTCAGCATAGTGTTTTAATTTATCTAAACATGAACGAAAAAAAGTCACAAATGTATTATAGAATGCTTGTTGCTTCCCAGGGACGCCTTTTAAAGGGAAGAAAAAACCCCAAACAAAACAAGCGGAAGTAAACACATAGATGGTAAAAGCCACTCTGTTTTCACCTTACAAAACAGATGGGAGTCTGATGACTTTAGGAAATAGAGTGCAGAGTCAAAGTGTGGCTTCAGCTGTGCTGAATGAATGGGTCAAGAGTTTAGACTCATTAAATTAGAGGTGATGTGCCGAGTCCTGAGAGTAAGATAGAAGGAGAAATAAGAGCTGCCGTGGGACTACACCGTTCTTCACTTAGCAGAACACTGGTAGGATGAAATGTCTTTAAATTGTAATGCGCCTAAACATTTGTTTTGTTATTTTTTTTTGTTTTGTTCTTGGTTTTAAAGTATTAATAAAGATGTGCATGATCTGCTCTAAGCCTCTGAGCTTCTCAAGCACACAATTCCAGCCCGGAAAAAGGAATTGGTCTTTTCAGTTTCCTGAAACAGCTTGTTCTTTTGCTGTCTGAGGGTTTGTTAACATGCAAGGCAGTGTTGCGATATTAACCCGATTGAGACTTTAAGATGCTACCAACTATAGAGTTTTCTGTTCATTTGGACCAAAGGGAGTTTATATGTGGCGTATTCAGGATATAATCAAGCATAAAGAGTAAACCAGACTCTGTCATTACAGAGTAGAAATACTTTAAATTTTCTTACATTATTCATAACCCTGACTGATTTGGATTTAAAATTATTTTTTTGTATTTTTTGTTATTAATACCATTCTCAATTGTTAGTGGAGAAATCTTTATTGGCATCAGTGTCCAAACTTTATGGCATATTTGACGATGTCTGAAAATTGATAGTACCAGCTGACTGAAATTTTTAAAAAATAACAAACCTACAAATATTATTACATTTTATGCGCAACATGCAATAATTTATTAAACCAAGATAGTGGTCGGACTTTTCTGGAAAACTAATTTGTTTTACGTCCAAAACAAAAAGAAAGAAATCATTCCGTTGATCTCAAAAATATCTTCAGTGCAGTAGCAAGACTTAGAAATGAATCATTCTTCCATTTCTAAGATTATTACGATCTCCACGAGTTTCCTAACAAAGGTTTCACAAATCGCTAATTGTTTGTTTTTTTTTGTTTGTTTTTTGGGGAGTGAACAAGTGAAGATTGTGTCCGGGTTCATGCTGGACATGTCATAAAATTGTCATAAAATTGCCGATGTTTGTGAAGATGAATATGATTTCACAATGTTCTTCCTGTTTTGGGGGATTACTGGTCAGCAATGCAAAAATCCAGTCTATTGACACACTCTGAGTGAGTAGTTTCTGAGGCAACAACAAATAAAGTTAGCTGATTACAGTAGCGGTAAGGTGTACCTAATAAAGTGTTAGGTACATTGCGCACAAGCTCCCTTTCACATCACACTTTTACAGCAAGATCTGTCGTTTTATCCTGTGCACTAGAGTCAACATAGAAACAAGCTGTATGGTGTGAATATGAAAACTTCACTACATTTTTTTTATTTACCACTATAACACAACTCATCATCTTTAATCATCTTTAATCCCTTTTTTATAATCTGAGCATCAGTTCAGCACTGGTTGTCTGAAATCCCCATATCTAAATTAGACGACAGTGGCTGAGATCTTAAAGCACATTGCCAGTGTTGCGACTGCTGTGATGACAGAAGGGGAACGAGAGAGTGGGGGGAAACGAGGCAAATAAAGGATCAAAATAAACAAAATTCTAATTATTTTTAATTCAAGTCTGGTTGGCCCATCTGTCCCCCTTCTCAGCTGTTGATTTTCTGTTTCCTGTCCCACTCACTACATTCAGAAAATAAAGGCAGGAAACGGAGGGCGAAGAAAATACAGCTCTCCAAGTTTCAGACTGTTATATTGCTCTTCTGCTCCACTCGACCTCGGTGGATATCAACTCTGGCCCACGTTCGTGTGCGTGCGTGTATTCAACCGCCCAATGCTTTCCAGGCAAGGCCCTCATCAGCCCTGTCAAGGTGGTGATTAGAATGTGTTGTGACACGCAGTTATGTGTATCCTCGCATTCAGACACGAGCACACACCAGAACACTTCTCGCCGCCTGCACACGGTCGCTGTGGCCTGCAGCATCTTACGAGGTCCATCGCAGTTCACCTCCTGTGTCATTGAGTATTACAGCATAAACTGTGTGGTTCGCTCGCGCCGATGGTGCCGCTGTTGATTATAACTGTTAACATTACTACCCAGGGTGAGAGGTTTTGCTTCTGGCTAATAACGGCCGCCACTGCAGACACAAGCGCTGACGGACAGCACACACATGCAGCAGAGGCCATTTTCAGGCCACACGCATCAAACCTGCCCCCTTTCCAGCGTGTTGTCATGGTTTTACACGCTCCCCTTTGAACACTCGCTCCCTTTGTCTCTGTCACATGTAAGTACACCATTCCTGCTCATTTCGCCGTCTCCCACACACACACACACATACAATCAGAAGGCACTAGGGGAATGGGCAGACTCATTCCCAGTCTGGCCTCGGGACCCAGATTGATTGATTGGAGAGGCAGCGGGGCAGCAGAAATGAATGAGGAAAAGCAAACGGCGGCGCATTCTCTCACCTCCTCCTCGCCTTGACGATATTGTTAAATTGACTGTTCTCGACCTAATGCTGCAGTCGTTGACAGAATATTGCCACCTGCCCTCATAATGCATGAGTGAAAGTGTCATTTTGAGTGTTTTGAAAAATACTATGGAGGTTGTCTAATCCTGCCCTGCATTTTGAAACCCAATACTTTGCCACAAAAGATGCCGTGTCGTAATGTTATCAAATTCAGCTACTGCATATACAATGGCTGCTTGGTTATAGTCACTATGACTTTAACAGAGCTGCTGTCCCTTTCGAGACATTGATTGGTGTCCGATTATCTTGAGTAAAAATACCACAGTATCATGGCTTCACAGTATTAGCAAGAAGGGGTGGACATTTATCGCATCGTATATAATTTATCGTGATTTATCGAAATTTCTTATAAGAATTTTTGATTTACCGTTTTCACTATAAATTCCAATTAATGTTTAAAACCCTCCAAAACTTTCCTTATTGTCAGGATTGTTAGTGTTCTTTCCACTGTTTGTTCAATGAAAGCATCAATAAACATCAATAAATTTAGAAATACAGTTGGGGTGTACATTTCAGTGTTACAAATCACACTTCTGTATGTGACTGGTGACCTAAAGAAGCACATTATAAATTAGAATGATTTTCAAGAGCATTATTTGTCTTTGGGGCTGCAATTGCTGCGACATACAATTGCCAAAGTATTTAACAGTTCTAATTGTCACTGTTGTCCCTTTCAACATCTCTCGGCTCGCAAAATATAATGATAAAACTGAAATCCATATCACCCGCCCCTTATTAGCTAGTAACCTTTAGTAATTGTCAATACATAAAAAAATACAATAAAACTACGTGGTGTTGTGTTTGTCAACACACAATTACAGCTGGAAGATATTGGAAAATAATTTGATTGTAAGGAGAATATTGGTAAAATATCAGTTGTCATAAATCTATATTTTCATCAACCCTCTTTCTCCAATAGTTCTTCTTGCTGCATGTGTAACCATTAGCATTTTGGGCCGTTGCAAACAAATATTTTAGTAATCGAGTAATCTATCGATGATTCTTACGATTAATTGAGTAATCTGATGAAAAAAATTTTTATAAAATAAAATATTGGTAAATCTGGCATAACATTGGTCTTCCTATCAGATATCAATATCGGTCCAATTTTTCACTTTTGAGCATCCCTAACAGTTACTTTTTTGCAGTTAAAAAAAATTAACCTGTAACAATAATAGCTCACTTTCTAAGTTAACCAGAAGAAAAGTTATACAAAAATCTGAAATTATATTCAATTTAATAATAAAGAGGCAGGCTCACAAATACACTTATAAAAAATGTCTATACTCCAGGTTTTGGTTTATGTATTCATCTTCAGTCAGTTTAATAGATGAATTCTCACCTTGCCCCATACCTGTCAAGCTTTGGGTTTGAGAATATGGGAAATGTCGTCTGGAGTGGGGGGCTTGGAGTGGAGGGGGAGCAGGCGAGCGAACAAACGTAAGATGGTGGTGGAGGGGAGGAAATAGACCAGGCGACTAACGTAAGAACGGGGGGGAGCAATACGGGATATTTACGGCACCTTCGTCTGTCACACTCAGAAACTCATCTACCAGCCATGCACCGCCACGATGATTTCCGCCACTCGTTTGTTGAGACCGGGATGATATGAAATTTATTGTGTGGCTCGTCCGTAAGTTACACTTACACTGTAACCATCAACTACTCAGCCGCCCGCCGTGCTCAGTCTATCCGCTCACCTGTATAAATATTCCTGCAGCGCTCTTTCCACCGTTCGCTTTCAACCAGCAACTCCCGGAGGAGAAAGGCTGTCCTACTCCAGGCATCGCGCGAATCATTTTAAGGATGCTTATTGGTCCCCCGAAACAATGAAAACCCGGGCGTTATCATCAATCAATAAAATCCCCACAGCATAATTTCCAACTTGAAAATTGGACATTATGCCGTTAACACTTAGCATTCATCAACAATTCGAAGGCGGAAGTCAGAGCTCCGCGCAACGCAAATAATGTCCCGGCCGGAACACGGTGCGCTAAATAATAAAGCATAAATTAACGAAGCTCCGAGGCAGGTAAATTTTCCTCGAGGAATTTGAATAATCGAGGTACTCGAATCATTAGAGGAATCTTTCCAGCACTAATTGCAACGTCTAAAAGAGTTTTTAAAGTTTCTGTGTTCTTTTCAGGATTTTTTAATATATATATAGCTCTAAAGATAATCTTCTTTTGGACATTTGTCATGTCACTCCACAGACTGAGATCTCTACAGACTTTTCAACTTCAATATATCTTGATATACACATGTGTGTATCTCTGAGAATGTTTTTCTACTTTTTTCTTCACCTATAATTCATGGTTTATGAAAAACAAGGCAGTGATCCTGTGGCATTTACTAGGCTCTCTGCTTTGTATTAGATCTTAGGTGGATGAGCTGGCTGACTGCCAATAGCCTGTTGTGTCCTCAGCCAACTAAATCTAAGTTCAGCTATCAGGCTGAAAGTCATTTGATTGTCTGTATGCCTTATTTTTTTTTGCTGACCTGAGTACAGTGTGTAGTGGTTTGTTTGAAAGCTTGTCTGTCTGCTTGACTTTCTTGTGAAAGCTGTGGGGAGAATACAACATGGTATAAAATTAGGATTCTCTGAGCAGAATTCATGAATATTTTAACCAACTGGTCTGAACCGAGTATCATCAACTTATTGACATGTCGCAGGCAAATAATTGCCTCAGGTACTGGGTCTGGTTCCAATCTGCCGGGGTCTTTGTCTGCTGAGTCAGCCTGTTCTCCCTCCGCTTTGCAGCATACTCGCTGGTTTAATTGGTTCTAGCACACTTGTAGAAACTGAATGTGACCATCATACCTTCCCAGTCTGGGCCAATTTACAACATCCGTCACATAATACACTGGACCGCCGTACACGTTTGAACTCTCGAATATTTAGCGACGAGCTAGTTTGAGGTTATGTGACCGTTGTTAGACCGCCAGATGTATTTGGATGCTAAAAAACATAATGTAGCCAAGCTAAAACGCCTGCAACTTGAGTGTAGAGCAACAATCAGTTCTTTAAACCATTCTTGCATCCCTGTGAACGAATCCCTGTGAAACATTTTCAATATTCCAACATGCATGGCAAGATTGAACATAGTGTGACAACAACTTTCCAACAAGACATGAGCAGTGTACAATTAAAAGCAGTGTGGAGTGGGACTCAGCAGATGCTACAGAGTTTTGCTCATAAAATTTGGATTGCATTAGCTATTATAAAGGTCAACACATAGGTGGTTTTAAATTGCTTTTATCCTCTGAGCATCACTGCTGTCTGAGAAACTACCTATACCTGAAGTCCCGAGAGCTTTTCCATTTCTGCACACTTAACCTCGCACTTCCTAATGTGCATTGATGGAAAGAAATCATATGCATGACACCCGGTGTGTTTTTATTGTTTTGTTTTGTTTTTTAAATTTTTTTTTAATTACCACAACACACCATCAAGTATCAGAGTCAGCTTATCCTTACTGAAATCGACCATTATGAGACCCAGACCATCTCATTTGGTGGTTCAGAGGCAAAACATCCTCTTTGTTGCACACTGACAGGAAAAAAAAACATCAGTGTGACTCTAGGTGTTTTGAAAATGAGGCTACAGTTTCTATAAAAATAGTTGTACTTGGTCAGGAACAGTATTTATGTTGGGTGTATGTGCCAAAGTAGCTGCATGTGTCCGTCTTAAAAATGGAAGTGCCCCAGATTTCACTGCAAAGTCTTGCCCTGAGGCACCCCGGTGCTCCTGTCAGCCTATTCTGTTTGATCCTATTGCTATGCCCTCCCCAGGTGGGGAGCAAACACAAACCCAGCTTTACACTAGGTGTAATAGCCTGGGTATTTTATCAGCCTCGTTCACCTTCTTCCATTGATATGCCATTCATTTAGGATGCCCATCTGTTATTTTTTTCCCCCCTTCTCTCTTTTTTTCCCCCGTATTTCAGCTAACCACAACGGACTGGCCAGCATGGAACCTCCATTGGAACCTATTACACAACACTAGATATTAGAAATGAAAAAAAAAAATCTTATATCCCCCTTTATCATTTATGACATGTCAAATTACAGAGCAAGAAAACGTAATATGTCCTTCCTCCTGTCTGGTTCAGCGCCAGCTTGTATCTTATTAGTTGGTGTTTTTCAGCTCACCTCCAGTAGAGAGAATACCTCGGCTGGTGTGTAATGAGATATAAATCAAGCTTTTTGGATCTCACGACTGTAACCCAAGGCTATAAGCACCCTTTTCAATTTCCCTCTGATGTGATCAGTGGTACTCAGTTGAGTTTCCAACCTGTAAAACTAGCTGCATGCTTTATCATTGGCTGTACAGAGATGTAATTCGCTTCAATAAAGCAAGAGCAACGTGTTTATGTCCTAGATTGGTCTTTGCAGCGTGGATGCATGTTATTAGTTTGTTCTCAAATTCAAAATAAAATAAATAATTAACTGTTAAGTAATCTTTAGTGGTGCCTTTTTTCTGTGCTGTAGAAATCTCACCACTTCAAAATGTTGTTTATAACCTTCGCCAGATCAATGTCTCTTCACAGCACATTCTGTGATTTCACGTCAGAGCTCGAGAAAAAAACAACCGATTTACGTCTCAAGGATACACAGAAGTATTTCGACCCAGCTTTTCACAATTTTAAAGAAAGCACAACTTTTTTTTTTGTTTGTCTAAGATGACTTGATGAAACGGTGAGGGACTTTGAGGCCTCTCTGAATAGACTAATGATCAGATGAATAAAGAAAAGGCTTTACATGGACTATTACTACAAGTTATGATTAAGCAAAGGCTGATAGATGCTTTATATTTTTACCCTGTTTTGGAAGGAATGTCACTTAAATGCCCATCACTGCTCTTTAAATAAGTATCCTCTAGAAATGTGGTAATTAGCTGTAAATAACACTTCTTCTTAATTACTAGTTTTCTTTAAATCGACTTGCGATGCCTCCAAAGATTTAAATTGCAGTTATATAGTCCTCTCTAAAATCATTTTAGAGTGTTACTTTGAGAGTACTCAAGCAACTCTCCAATGTGTTCCAGCTTGCCTTGCAGATTGGAAAATGAAAAGACCAGTACCGTTTACTAGGTTGTTGTTTTTGTATTAGAAAAGGTTGTAAAATGGGCAAATACAAAAAGAAGCACTGCAGTAATACTGTAAAAGTGAAGTCATCATTTTATATTTTTTTAAATAAAACATAAGGCAGTCCTCTGCTCGTTAGAGTTAAGGTTATAAACAACTATGCTGACTGGAATAAACAGTCTGTGGTTTTCTCCCTGCTGTCGTCAGTCGCTCAGCCTTCAGTTTCTGTCTGGGAGTTTGTGCCCAATTTCCCTGCTAATGATGGGGTGTTGGGCCAGGTGTACGCTTCAGTGGCGACTGAGAGGTAAGAACTCCTACTGAGAGAAGCAGAAGTGCCGAGACAAATGGGGTGGTTAGAGCGCAGGATGCCTCCCCCCTCCGCTGAGCTCTGTTTCAGTCTGCTGAGAAGTCTGGTCATATTCCGGGCCCCTCTCCAGCAGACCCACTCTCAGTCTGTCACTTCCACGTTTTCACACGGTGTTTTGTTAGCTTCGTCCTTTCCCGTTTCATTTTTTTAACCATCGCCTATTTCTTTGCTGGAATGTTATTTATCGGCTCATTCATCTTGTCCTCAAATGCAGAATACACTGATAAAATTCATCCGATTTTTGCTTGATTACTTCTGATTGCAGATAGATGGAATGAATGCCAAAAATGTAGGTTTTCTTCTTTATTTTGTTTAACAATGCATAAAAATGGAAAGAAACCTCTGTTTTATTCTTTAAATGATTGAATAAACAGTATGGTCTTTTGAGGAAATTTGTTTTTTTTAGGTTAGTGAAAATCAGGTAAAGGTCAGGGACATATGCTTTATTGCATAAATATGTAAAATCCTGTAATCCTATCACTGTCAAAGATCCTGCAGCACTTTTTTTTCCATGTTTAAGTTTCTTGCAAAAGTATTACGATTGGCTTTTAGCTACAATGCTGGTAACAAGTTACAGAAAACAAACCAGAGTTTTCTAAAGCTTGCTTATATGTGGTTAAAGTTAGTTGATTCAGTATTACCCAGTAAACAGCTTGTAGGAATACTCAATGTTTCCCTGCATTTATATCATCTATATAAAACTTCCCTTGCACAGTTTTAAAATTCAAAAGCAAGTACTTGATGCTTTTTAGCAATAAAAATAACCCACTGTACTGTCGCTGCCTTCTCCCTTTCTCTGTGAGGAAAGTAAAATCTCAGAGTTTTTAACGGCACTTACATCAAATGCAGTTTTATTGGAAATTCAATGTTGAAAAGTTGGAAATTTTACTTCGACAAGCAACAACAGCATTCAATCATTAATACCTTATAATACAAAATATTAACCATAGAAGTCACCCGGAGCTAACACTGATGCATTTTATATATAATAAACATCATAGATTGGTACCAAAACCGATGCTCAAATAGATATCGGTTGTTTGGAAGGAGGGCTAAACAATCCATCCAATCACAATTCCTATTGTATTTAAAATGTTTGCAATATTCTGGGTTCAGAGCATTGCTTAATGCCATGGAAACACATCCTGTTGGCCAATTAAATATTTAGCCAATGTGATTGACTCTTCCTGCCTTTGAAACCAACACTTGATCAGGTATTTTACTAAACAATGTGCTAAAGCTCACAGAGAGCATTCAGAGATAATGATGCAATTGCATGTTTTCATAATGTCCTAAGTCTCATTTCAAAGTATCTAAAGGTCTGGCTTTGTTGATCCACTCTACAACAAGAAATGCATCAACTACCAGAACCTTTTTCCCAGACACAAACGCCTCTTGTGGTTTGAATTACACTCCCTCTCCTGCCCCTCATACACCGTGTCCTCCTCCGTCCCTGCCCCTGCCTTGTATTCTCCTGTCCATTCACCACGCGTATTTTTGTCTCCTGGACCATGTCAATCTCTAAATAAAAGGTGAGATTAAAAGGATAGATTGTTACATCCAGCCCTCCCCCGCAGGACGGTGCATGAAAAGGGGGTCTGTGCGCACGGCCGTCCCTGTCCCGTCCTCCAGACCTGGAGAGGTTGTTTTTCAGAGTGGCATTGTTGTGCTGGAAGAGGAGACTCTTAGCATTGTGCTCTGGCAAGAGTCATTAAACAGTAAACTGATGTTTGGCCTATGGCGGCTGTTTGTATAGACTTGTTGCAGCAGACAAGAAATGAAGATATTATTTGCATTTTATCAGGCTTATTTTCTTTTAAAAACATGTCTAAGTCTTTGAATCCTCACTTTGTCAAATGATCAAGTGAAGCTCTACCTGCTTAGCATAAAATAACCGATGGGTTCAGATTCAGGTCAGCAAAGAAGATCAGTCGTCCCCTTTTCTTTTGTACATCTCCCCTTTCATTGATCTCATTTTCTCCTCTTTAACACCTTCCTCCACTCTTCCAGCTCAACTCTTCCACTGTCCTACCACTCTCCATCTTTGTTCTTTTTACCCTGAGCGTCTCACCTTCCCTCTCCTCCACCTTTCCACTTTGTTCTTGTTAACAGCCTCAGCAGGATAGGGTTATACTCTACAGACGGGGGTTTAGAGGCCACAGCTGCCCAATCAAGGCCTGATTTATCAACCTCCTCCAGCCAGCCCGCAACAGATACTGTTTTGCTCGCTTGCCTTGGCTGTTATTTAAAGCCAATGAGGACGGGTGTTTGTGTTTTAAGCTAGGAGGTGTCCGCCATAATGAAAAGACTCTCTATAATGTATCTAGCCTCCTGCCCACGAGCTGAAACATGCCAGTGTATCTGTCTAGGATCTGACCTAAAGCACGAGATTATTGCAGTTTTAGAAATCCTCAGAATCACTTGTTGAGAGAAAATGCAGGCTTTCATTTGCTTAGTTTTAACATGTTTGTCCTTCACATCTGAGCTGCTAATTTATTTCACCATATTTCTCTTTCTCACTTTTTATCCCTCTGTTTATACTCCGTGTCCACTTCCAGATGGCCACTATCTAATTAAAGATCCAAACAAAATGAGTTTGGATTCCAGTAAAAGTTTCCTCCATTCCTTCTAGTTTCCCCCTCATCACTCATGGTTTCCACCTCTCTCCTTTCTTTCTTCCTCTAGTTCAGTACCAGATGGAGATGATGCGTTCCCTGCGTCACGTCAACATTGACCATCTGCATGTGGGCTGGTACCAGTCCACCTACTACGGCTCCTTTGTCAGCCGAGCTCTGCTAGACTCCCAGTTCAGCTACCAACACGCCATTGAGGAGTCTGTTGTTCTGATCTATGGTGAGTAGTCCCGCACTGAAGGTTAAAGTGTTCAAATCAATGCAATTGACATTTGTCACGACAGATGGTCTGTTTTGAAGAGGTCAAAAACATAATCCAAACACGGAATTGAAGCAATGACGGAACCAATCATTGCAGGCTTGTAATTTAAAACAGATCAGTGTAACTGAGACAAATGATGTTGGAAAAATGGGATTTGCTTACACGGCGAAGCCGGGTTCAAGCATCGGTCAACGGAGGTAATGGCTACATGTGCTAGTCAAGTTCAATCTATTGCTCTCAGCGGGAGGAAGTGTTATATTGACCAAGTATAGCGCAGGAACACAGAGGTGAGATGTACTGTGGTGGTGTGCACTTGTCAGGCACCAATTCATAAACGGCCACTAATGAACAAGTTCATGCTTGTTCAGATGGAAAGCAGTTCCTTAAGAGTAGGTCAGCAGCAGTTTAGATCTGTACCTTAACTCCAAGATGTATTGTTGAGTCTCCAGGGAACGACTTGTAGAGGGAAAAGAAGAAAACTAACATACAGGCTAAAATTACATGGCTTGTTTTGATTTGGTACGCTGTATTTTCCTTGGCTTCCACAAGAGAATTGATGAAAGTCATTTAGTGTTCATTGTCAGGCACGATTAAAGAACCTCAGGACAAATTTAGTGTCTTTTGATCTCTATTATCTAAAAATACAACCAGAGAAAGGTACTAATATATTGTGTTCTGGTTTTAAATGTTAGAAAAGCAATTTTCAGTTTTGGATAATAGATATTTCAGAAAAATATCTGTCAGTTAAAGAGCCTTTCAAGATATTAATATAATAGGAGTAGAAAGAAACACTTCATTCTGCCATGCTTTATCATTTTTTTATTCACACACACACAAAAAAAAAGATAAAGGGTTGCATGCATTTGTATTCACCCCCTGTTAGTCCAACCTTTATCAAATCGCCTTGTGCTACAATAATAGCTGAAAGTCTTTGGAGATTTTACTCGACCTGCTTTTTACGTTTAGAGATGGAAATTGTTGCCCATTGTTGCCTTATGTTTCGGGTCGTTTCCCACTGGAATTTGATGTTTGTCTTTTGCAAGATACAAAACAGATTTTCTTCCAGATTTGCATTGTTTTTACCCCATCCAGCTTTCAATCAAGTCTGGTTAGTAGCTTTCTCTCTTGTTAAGTAAAGCACTCTTCCTCCATAGCAGACTGCCACCACCATCATGTTTTATGATATGTCTTTGTTTTCAACCATGCATAGCATCGTGTGTGTTGGACAAATGATATGGTTTATTCACTAATGTTTTCTGTCAAACCTTTGTAGAGCAGCCACATTTATAGAGACAAATCTAGACTCTGTGTACTACTAATGCCTGGTTGACACTGCAAGATATCAAGGCCGATTTTCAAAATCTGACACCATACCATGATGATAAGAAATCTTAGGTTTGGTCGTAGAGCGTGTGATGTCGAGCCACATGACAGGAGTAACACTCCACACACGAACCAATTTCACTCATCAGTATTCAGACGAGTATTAATGAGTGAAATTCATCACTTATCAAAAAATTTGGGCAAACCTCTCAACACCAAACGTGAGTTCAGAGTAAACAAACATGGTCCACTGAGAAGAAGCAATGGCGAATGCTTGTGCACTATGGTTAATTGAAAAAAATATATATATAAATACAAAACGACAACCTTCCGAGTCAATCAGATCCCTCTTGGCATACCAGGGATATCTCTGAAGATTAGCTTGGGGGACATCTCGATAATCAGGGCTTCTTTAAGATTGTTGGAAGGGGGAAATAAGGACAAAAATCAACATAAAACAACATCTTTTCATTTGAACTAGTCATAAGGCGACTCCTGATGGTATTTTGTATATTAGTATACAATACATGCTTTTTGGATTTTTAATAAAAAAATCTATTAAAAAAATCTACTTCTACTTTACAACTAAGCTCCATTTTGTCTTGATCTATAAAGAAATTTCTTTAAAATATATTGCCCTTGTGGTTGAAGACTCTTTCCAAATCATTTTGGAGACATTTTCACACTGACTAGATAATAGAGTTGTAGAGTGATTGGTGGTGCTGCATATTCTCCTGTTCCCCTCATAATCTTGTATCTGCTCAAGGCAATGACTGTAATCGTGTTTTTTTGCAAAAGTATAATCTCAGAACGACCTTATGTCAGTCTAAATATGCACACTCGCCGAATTCTGATGAGCAGCGAGTAATAGCTGTACACAACACACATACAGGAAGGAATTAAGACTCCAGAATCACGGAGGCTGAGGGCAGTAGGTCAAAAGTCAACTGGTCAGAGGCTAATAAAACAGCTCATCAATTGGAAATAAAAAGAAGTTTGACAGACACACCAAATCTTTCTTTGCAAAGACGCCCATGACACAGAACAGGACTCGGAAATTAATTGCTGGGGTTTTGGGAGTAGATGAGTGACACAGTAATTACACTAACGAAATACGTTTTTTTCTTTTTCTCCCCTCCCCCTTACTTAATCCGACGTCCTCGGTCTGGCAGGCAAGCGCCATCTTCTCCAACCCCTTCAATGTGACATGTATAGAAGTCGCACTAGTGAGGAAATGTTGTGGTTAAGGTACTGTTAACCTTTAAGTAAGGTCAGCTACAGAGAGGGAAGAAGGAAGACACAAACATGATTAGCTGGGTGGCTCCTTGCCAATAACATGACACTAATAGATATAATGTGCCTCCATGAACTTCTTTGTGAAAATCTTTAAGAGCTGCTTGTAACTGCCACATGACAATGCATCTACAGAGGATGTTAATTTTCCAGACAATATTTAAACCAACAGTACAGAAAGTGAAAGCCTTTCACCAATAAACCGTGTTGGTCTTAAATTCCCCTATGTCTAAACGAATGGTAATTTATGACCACTCTGAGTGGCTGAGTTCAGAGGCAGTATTTTACATAAATCCCGTGGATATTGGCGGCTAATTAGATAAAAGCGTTCATCAGTTAGTCGTTTGGTACGTAACTCTGACGCAGATTATGCACTTCAAGAGTCGGAGACATGTTGTCACATTTGGACACCAGGCTTTAATTTTTGATCATGCAGCAAACTTCTGTCGTTGTTGAGTTTTATTCCCCTCAGATTTATGAGCAGCAAAAGGAAAGTTGTCACCGTGACACAGGAAGCTAACAGATTAGAAATCTTTGATGAAGACAGATTTTTACTTTCACAGTGTTTGTCTTTTACTTTTCAGGTGAAAGACAAAAACAGAACTGCTATCTTCATCAAAAAAAAACAAAACAAGACAGCTGTGAGTTTCACCAGCAAACTCTGTCAAGTTCTACCTTTTAAAATCATTTTCAGACACAAGATAGATTAGAAGAATTTTCCAGCTGCAAGTCTGTGACTGGTTCTGCCAGCCGGCGGCTCTGGCAGCGGGGCACCGCAGCCTTTTCTCATTCTAAAAGAGGCCTCCCGCTAATGTCAATCAATAATGCAGCACTTAACGGATCAAAGCACCCCAAAGGAATTTACATTATCTCTGCTTAAAGTCAAAGGGGAAACAAACATCGATTGCTTTTTTTTTTTTTTAGTTCTCTTTGTCATTAGCTCACCGGTCATTTTATACCGATGAAAGAATCAATTAGCCAGCCAACCGATCCGGTGTCCGGTGCCTGTACAGGACGACAGGTGGTTAAAACCAGTTGGGTAAATACGTTGAACAAGTCAGTTTAGTTTATCGATAAGGTTGACATGGACACACACAAAGGTAATTAGAGGTTTATGTTTTGAAGTTACTTTGGCTGAGAAACTGATTAGCTTTTAATGAAATTACCGCTTTCTCTAAATATCAAGCAGAATTGGAGATTGTGCTTCACCGTCTGTAGATGAATCTAAAGCCGCTTCTCCATGGGCATGGCTTTGACCAGTTCTGACCGGTTCCGTCTCCATTAACAGACCCTGTGTACTTCTTCCTTGTTTTTCAGAACCACGTCAGGGGTGGTACAAGCCATATATTGCATTTTATTCTTTGTTTGGGTTTTCCTGTCCAATAAAGTTAATGCCTGGATATTGGTGTACACCTTTTATGTAAATATAAACTTGAAAGAATAATTCAAATAAAATGCCATAGTATAGATAGATCTGTACAGAGTAGAAACTAATCGGCTTATCTGAATCGTTTCCATTATGATTGCATCAACAAATAATTTCTATAAGACAAAATTAAATATCTGGGTCTATTTGAGTCAGCCATAATAATACATTTCAGTCTTTAATCTTATCTGCTTGACACTTTATTTGTCCTTAAGACAAAATGAAATATCTGGGTTTATTTGAGTCCATCAAAACCAAAACCTTCAGGTTCTCCATTGCTGATTGTCGTTGCAAACATAATCGGAACGTTGGCCACACTTCCTCCTCCTTAGGCCCCTACTTTCCTGTCAATATCCACGTCCACACCAGGGAGTGGTTGGATGTGGTGCCTCACCTTTCTCTGGACAAAATCTCAGAGTTTCTAAGTGGCTTAGGTCAGGGAAGCTGGCTGGCCAGTCAAGCACAGAGATACCATGTTCAGTAAAATAGCGTGGGCAGCTTCTGAGTCATTGAGGAAAATGAAACTGGCATCTCAATACACCTGGTCAATAAAATGAAGGTTTAAGTGGCCTAATATATCCTGTTAGAAAACACAGACTCTGACTTAAAACTGTGGAAAACCCCTAGCTTAATACACGGCTGTGGAAACCTCAATCTGAACCTCGAGATTCTTGGATCCTCTTCACTCTTTCCCCATATACCAGGAGCAAGATTTCCAAATAATATGCAAAATGTTATTTAATCTTATATGAGGATTTTGGATCACTAAAGAACAATCCAGTCAATTTTCTCTTTAATCCAGGTAAGATTCTACTGTAGTTGTTTGGATATGTCTGGGTTAGCAGGCGCCAGCTACAATCTGCACCTTGTAAGTTTCTCCTAAACCAGTGGTTCCCAAAATTTTTCATCTGGCCCCCCCAGTGGTTCCCAAAGAATTTCTGGGCCCCCCTATGTATTATAATAAAATCCCCCCACAAAAAGAAAAAAAAAATCAACTGGGCACACATATCGTTCAACCAGACATAAACCTGTACACATATTTTGTTTTGAAACTCCACTGAAGTTTATTTCACACTTCAGGTTGCAACAAAACACACTACCATCTTTACAGTTAAACACTTTTGTGTAACGTTTTTTTTTTTCATTCATCCATACCGCTTCCCGCGCCCCACCTGCAATGGCACTGTGCCCCCCTTGGGGGGTGTGCCCCACACTTTGGGAACCACTATCCTAAACTGTTAAATGAACTTTGCTTCAAAATCCACTCAGCAGGATTTTGCTGCACCTGTTAGTAGTGCATCTTTTTTTTAGATAATTTTTTCCTTCAACTCAACTTTCCACTAAGTCAACTGGCAATGGCATAGTTCTAATAAAAATCTTTTTTTTTCTTAGCAATTTAATATTATAAATACATTTTCTGTGAAACAAAATTTTTGGTTTTCAATCGCTGTAAACCACAAACAATAAAATTTTATCAATAAAAATGGTTAAATACTACACTGTTTATTGAATCGTGTGTTTCATCATTTGATCAGAATAACTGATAACATTTTCAATTATAAACTCAAATTCTATATCAAATCAGGCTCGATCTTAAAATTAGATTGGGAGGTTGTAAAATGCTTTTAAGATGCTCTTATTTGATTATTTGGGGGAGCAATGAACAACAGCTCTTCACCTAATCCGTGTTATTTGGAAGTAGGCCTGTCGTGATAAACGATAAATCAATTAATCGTATGATAAATTAAAACTATCAACGTCATTATCGTCTCTTCCGGCCTTTTTCTCTTTCTGTTAATGACACTGAATGAAAAAAAGGCTCAACTCCGGTGCTCTCCATAGACTCCCCCCTTCCCCATTTCCTCAGTGTAAAGCCCAGCGCACAAGACACCATCTTAGATCTGTCGGCCGATCGTCGGCCCATTTTCAAAACCTGACAGACCACACCTTAGCCGACAGAAATCCTAGGTATAACGGTTCGATCGGGTTCTTCCTGCCGTGTGGCTTCCAACAGTGGGCACAAAATAATGGCTGCAAGTTCAGTTAACTAATTTTAAAACCAGGCATTAATCAATGCTTTACTACAATCTACCTGCAATGCATGTGGCTAGTGTCAGCGTAAAGTCCTGACCGAATGAAAATCATTATAACCTATTTACATCACGTTAACGAAGAACAGCTGAAAAGTTACCGGGTTTATCAACTGCGGTAGCAATTTCGCTCCAACTCCTCCCCTTGTCATTTCTATATTCTTTGCATGTTGAATAAACATTATTGTTGTTTCCACGTATCATCTCCAATGTCCGCTGGACTTCGGGTTGCGCCGTGTCAGCTGTTTGGGATTCCCTCCGTAATTTCCCCTCAAAAAGCCAGGAGGAGAATCCACGCTTTCTGATTGGCTGCCTGTCACATTCAACAGGCTGCGTTAACGATCCCAGTCAGAGAAAACCCCTGATTTGGATCGGAGCGGCAACGACGATCCACCGTAACACACCACACGATCTTAGAAAGACCAACGATTGTCGTAAGGGGAAAAATAGCAGCAAAAAATCATGTAGTGTGAACTATTGCATCAGGTAGTCGGATGCCCGTCTTCTCTATTTAAATCTAATTATTACTGAACGGCAATATAATATACAGTTTTTTTCAAGTGCGTTTTTTGTTAATAGAGACTGAGAATGAATTTTATTTTTGTATTTGGTTGTTTTGTTTATTTTGTTTATCAGCTCCAGTGTTTAGTGTTCTTTTGAAAATAAAGTGTATCTATCTTTGGCAAGAAATCGCATGCATTATTACGTCATTTCCATTAAATCAGTGTAAAAAGGTCTTCAAACAATATTATCGTTTATCGCAATAATTTTTGAGACAATTAATTGTTCAGCAACATTTGTTATCATGACAGGCCTATATATATATATATATATATATATATATATATATACACTGTATATAGATCAGGGGTCTCAAACTCTAGTCCTCGAGGGCCGCTGTCCTGCAACTTTTAGATGTGCCTCTGCTGCACCACACCTGAATAGAATAATTAGGTCATTAAGGCTCTGGAGAACTGATCTACACAAGGAGGAGGTAATGAAGCCATTTCATTCCAGTGTTTTGTACCTGTGGCACATCTAAAAACTGCAGGACAGCGGCCCTTGAGGACTGGAATATAGATATATATTTTGATTGCTAGATGGATAGATATATCAATTTATATATAGTAATGGTAATAATAATTTATTATTATTATTATTATTATTATTAACATCCATCCATCATAAACGCATTAAATCTTTTTAGATTGTGGCAGGAAGCCGGAGCGCCCGGAGAGAAACCTGCAAACAGGATGTTAACTTTTGGTAGTTTCACAAAATTCAATGTTTCTTCCTCCTCTAAAAAATCAGCTTTGTTGTTTTGGAGATTAGTGGCAGGAGAAACCATTAGGTGGGATTTTCTGTGGAGTGTGGCGTTTCTCTTCATGTGTTTGCTTCTCATTATGAATCCTGCTTTTGTACACGTTTTCTTGAGAACAGGTTCAGAAAGCTTTAAAAACTGAGAACGATTTCTGAACCTGTTGGGAAACTTTAACAGAGGTTGTCCTCTACAGAGGACGTCTTTATGGCAGCTGGAATCTGAGGATAATCTTTTCGTTCCTCATAGAAAACCTCACAATCTAGAACAGTTTATCTTTTGGCGAACCAGTAAAAACCGGTCCCAAAGTTTTTCCTCTTCTTCTGAGGTTGAAATACCCCATCCGGGGTAGTCGTTCTCTTTGGCAATCAGACTTTGTTCCCAAAGTCTTTCATTATCCTCAGAGTGACCTACTTCGTCTGGGGCAGTTTTGTCTTTAACAGTCTTTCTGCTGCTCCTCTGCTGCTTCCTGTGTGTTAAACCTGATGCTCTGTCTGCGGAACTTTTACATTCAGAGACCCTGGAGGATGTGCCATTTCTCGATGTCTTCTCTGAACACGCTGGAGATGAAATTGTTGAAATCAAAACCTGAGCTTTGAGATTATCCCCAGAAGAAACTTCCCCAGCCGGGTCAGCTTGATCTCTGGGAACCGATGGAAGCCCGTCCCAAAACAAATCGCTCTCAACATCCTGGGAGCTTGAGAAACGACCCAGACTTTTGACAGACGAAACTTCCCCAACCGGGTCAGCTTTCTCTCTGGGAACCGATGGAAGCCCGTCCCAAAACAAATCTCTCTCAACATCCTGGGAGCTTGAGAAACGACCCAGACTTTCGACAGACGAAGCTTCCCCAGCCGGGTCAGGTTTATCTGTGGGAACCGATGGAAGCCCGTCCCAAAACAAATCTCTCTCAACATCCTCAGAGGTACTTTCGTCTGAGTCGTTTCCAGGAAAGAAATGGTCAAAAACTTTCCTCATCCCTGTCGTCACCAGATATCCTAGTCCAAAACCAAGTGGCAAAATTAAAGGGTATGGCATCTTGGAAACACAAAAATCCTCACTAGACACAAAATCTGAATCTCACTGAAGCGTTTGGATTCTAACTGATGTGTTGAGATTCAAGCAGTTAAAGCCTCAGAACTTCTTTGATCTGTTGTGATGTTCATGATGTCGTCTATGACCTCATCAGTGAGGTCACTGTGGCTCTGGGGAGGGTCCTGCTTCTGATCGTTGCTATGGGAACGAACAGATAAGTTCTGCCCGACTCAAACTGAAATAATGACCAAATATTTAATAAGTAATTTCTTTTCCCATTTATTTCACATGAATTGATTAACAATAGATTTCTACCTTGGTTTTCTGCACCTGCTGCCATATAAATTGTCTTTATCCATTATTAATTTGGTTCTGGCAGGAAATTGTTTAGATTTTATAAACATTTGCAAAACAAACTTTTCTCTAATTTTTGTTAACTCTCTGTTAATGATCAAATTTTATATGTTGTTGTTGCGCAACATCTCCCCCTCTTCTCTCTCTCTATTCTCTCACTCTCTACTTCCTCTTCTGAGAGAGGAGATGTGCTACCAGCACTCCGTCTGTCGGGTTAATTGAGTTTCCTAAATTTGCTGGGATTTATCCTGTCCAGAACTGAAGTAAACTCTGTTTAAGCTGGCATCGAGAAAAGATTCGCCTGGTTCCTGACGAACTACATCCAGGTGTACCAACCTTCTTCCCCCTGTGAATTAGCCAGACTGAGCAGCCTGCAGCCAACTAGTTTCATAGAGCACACCTGTTAACGGCCACTCTTCTCTTTATAACAACTTGCACTTGGTACAGAATCAAGTTGGTTTCAGTGACTCGGCGAGTCCCAAGGATGTTGTTTTACATATGGGCTACCAGCAACCTATAAAACACTTTCCACTTTTTCCTCTCCAGAATAAAATATCATAGCTATTTTACAACCATCAAAGAACTTTAAGGTGACTCATTAACTGAATGTCCACAACATCTTTTAGATTTTCTTTATGCTAAGTATTTTATTAGTAAGGCATTTTTGCAAGGGTCAGTACAGCTTAATTCAGTAGCAGAAATAATCAAATAAATAAAATCAATCATCTAGTCTGTCTTTCCCTAATGCTTACACTGAGAACTAAAAAAGGGAACCTTTGAGAGAGACGGACGGAGCATGGCTTTTCAAACCCCAGACCTGGCCTGATGTTGAAGAAGGTGCTGCAGCCTTAGGAGAAGTTGATCGATGAAGGCAGGGATCTCTGTAGGTCTGATGAGCTTCTTCTCCGCATGGATGGTGAGGTCATACAGGACTTGGGTGCTGGCAGGAAAGAAGGCGCCAGTTCTTCTTTGCCTTTGGTCTTTGCCTCTATCTTCATTTTTGTCTTTGGGGTCTGAACCCAGCTGATGAGAGAAGTGCGATTTGAAGCCACATGTTGCGGGGCTGACGGATTGGTCCCCATGCGCAGGACAGTCTTCGGCTCTGTGGCCCCGGCTCTTCTTCAGCTGCAGAGTTCTTTGTCCGTGTCGATCTTGGCTCGAAGCTGCCTGGAGGATCCAACCAAAGATTCCTCTTTTGCACCCACCTTTGATAGGGTTTATCCACCCTTTTGGTGCGTTTGCATTGGCTAGCACTGATGCTGTGCTTGTTTAATTGGCTGTCTGCTTAGACAGATGATCTCATATCCATCACTGTTTTACAGACATTATGTCTTGATGTCTGTGCTAATGTCTCAGGATTGCCCAATGGTCCTCCTATGACCATGGCCTGCACAACCTTTTCTTTGAAACATTTAAATTGTTCAACAATCTGTCTCCAAATAAGGCGTTGATCATCTCTGCTCTCCTGTTAGTTCCCCTTTTTCCCTTAACCTTTCACCTACCATCTACCTCCAACATATCAGTGATGTTTAATTGCAGTTACACCTTTTTACACCATTTCAAGCTCAATGTCAAAATCACATTTATAACTTCTTTAGCTTCTCTGATTTAGCTTTCATTTATAATTTTATAACCATAACTTATTAATTACTCTTATTATAATCTTAATGTGAGTTATTACAGATGTTTTCTGAAAAGAAACCAAGAATAATCTATTATTCTAATTATTTGATACCAAAGTTACAGTTACTTGTTTTACTTGCAAGCATTCCCACAAATGTAAGTGTTATTATAACTAAACCAATATTAATATAAGTATTTTACTTTGAATCTTATCCAATTACTCAAAATGTTTAGACTTTCATTCTTTAAAACTTTCATGCTTTAAAATAAGGAATAGTCTCAACTATTTTTATAAATTTGCAGGCTGGAAATTTACTTCCTCTTTTTCCAGGAAACCTGCTCTTCCTGTTTCATGACCCTCTCTGACTGACTATGATTTCTTATGATTAGATAGAAAAAAGGAATAGAATTAAAGCAAAGTTTGCAGGAGACAAAAACAACACACACAACACACCAGATTTATTTTATTGAAGTTTAAGTCTACTGTTGTCACTTGATGTCACTTGAGTGACTCATTTTAAAGATAACTTTATTTATTATTACTGTTAAACTTAAATCTCCAGCATGGGGAAGTGGGATGAGCTCGGGTTTTCTTTACAATATTTTATAGTACCTTGTTCTGAAATTATCAATAATGATGTAATTTGTTGAACAACTAATATTGGGATTGACTAAACTCAGATCTTAAACAAATAATAATTGAATAGAAAAGTATCACATATATGACTATTTATATAGTCATATATGTCATATATATATATGTGACATATATATTTATCAATCAGTGTTGCTTCCTAAGTGGACAGTTTGATTTCACAGAAGTTTGATTTACTTGGAGTTATATTGTGTTGTTTAGGTGTTCCCTTTATTTTTTTGAGTAGTGTATATATATATATATATATTATATTTACAGTACAGACCAAAAGTTTGGACACACCTTTCTAATTCAATGGATTTTCTTTATTTTCATGACTATTTATAAGGCAAGAAATCCCACTTATTAACCTGACAGGGCACACCTGTGAAGTGAAAACCATTTCAGGTGACGACCTCTTGAAGCTCATCAAGAAAATGCAGAGTGTGTGCAAAGCAGTAATCACAGCAAAAGGTTGCTACTTTGAAGAAACTAGAATATAAGGGGTATTTTCAGTTGTTTTACACTTTTTTGTTTAGTGCATATTTCCACATGTGTTATTCATAGTTTTGATGCCTTCAGTGTGAATCTACAATGTCAATAGTCATGAAAATAAAGGAAACTCATTGAATTAAAAGGTGTGTCCAAACTTTTGGTCTGTACTGTATAAAAAAAAAAAAAAAATTCCCTTCTCACCCACTGCGGGTGGTTCTTATCCTCTGAGCTCGGGTCCTCTACCAGAGGCCTGGGAGCTTGAGGGTTCTGCGCAGTATCTTGGCTGTGCCAAGGACTGCACATTTCTGGACTGAGATGTCTGATGTTGTTCCTGGGATCTGTTGTAGCCATTGGTCCAGTTTGGGGGTGACTGCCCCGAGGGCCCCGATGACCACAGGCACCACTGTGGTCTTCACCTTCCAGGCCCTCTCCAGTTCCTCCCTGAGGCCCTGGTATTTCTCTAGTTTCTCGTGCTCCTTTTTCCTGATGTTGCAGTCGCTTGGTATTGCTACATCTATCACAACGGCTTTCCTCTGTTGTTTATCCACTACGACAATGTCTGGTTGGTTCGCCATTACCATTTTGTCTGTCTGGATCTGGAAGTCCCACAGGATCTTAGCTCTGGCGTTCTCCGCCACCTTTGGGGGTGTTTCCCACTTTGATCTCGGGGTTTCCAGTCCATATTCTGCACAGATGTTTCTGTACACTATGCCTGCAACTTGGTTATGTCGTTCCATGTACGCTTTCCCTGCCAGTATCTTGCACCCTGCTGTTATGTGCTGGACTGTCTCAGGGGCCTCCTTGCACAACCTACACCTTGGGTCTTGTCTGGTGTGGTATATCTGGGCCTCTATTGCTCTGGTGTTTAGGGCCTGTTCCTGGGCGGCCAGGATGAGGGCCTCTGTGCTGTCCTTGAGTCCAGCTTTTTCCAGCCATTGGTAGGATTTACTGATATCAGCCACTTGGGTTATTTGCTGGTGGTACATCCCATGTAGGGGCTTGTCCTGCCATGATGGTATCTCTGGCACCTCAACCTCCGTTCCCTGTTGTCTGAGATATTCACTGAGCACATTGTCTGTTGAGGCTTTGTCCCTGATGTATTTATGGATCTTAGTTGTTTCGTCCTGGACTGTGGTTCTCACACTCACTAGTCCTCTGCCTCCTTCCTTGCGGCTCGTGTACAGTCTCAGGGTGCTGGATTTGGGATGGAATCCTCCATGCATTGTTAGTAGTTTTCTAGTCTTAATATCAGTGGCTTTTATCTCCTCCTTTGGCCAGCTAATTATTCCAGCAGGGTATCTGATTACTGGCAGAGCATAGCTGTTTATTGCGCGGATTTTGTTCTTGCCATTGAGCTGGCTTCTCAGGACTTGCCTTATTCGTTGGAGGTATTTAGCTGTGGCTCCTTTCCTGTGGCTCCTTTCCATACAGCTGGCTGGATAGCTCAATAGATAAGGCATCAGTATATCACCCGAGAGGGCAGGGTTCGAATCCAGTCTGGGTCCTTAGGCAAGACCCTTCAAGCTACTGCCTACCTCATACCATGAGAGACACAAAAATGCATAACATGCCGGCTCAGACGTCGCCCGGCCAAACAAGGTCTGCGTCAGGTGTTGGGGAACCAGAGCACCTTGATGACAAATGGGCTACTGGAACAAGACGGAAATGGGCGAGAGATGAAAATGTGGATCTGTTGGAATGCTACTACTCAAGTAACCCTAATCAGAGAGGTTACATGCAAAGACTGGTGAAGGAATGGTTACTTCGACATCCCCAGTCAACACTAAGCGCTAAACAACTAGTAGCTCAGTGTTCCAACATCCGCAAACGGCAACTGCTATCACAACTTGAGATTGACGAGATACAACACAAATGCTACGGCAAAAAGGAGGAACCTGGATGTCAGAACGGTGGGGACTTAACTACAAGTCCCCACCCAGTCAGGGGATACACGGCCCCATTGAGCGAATCAGAGCTGAACGAGACGGCTGCTGACCTGAGAGAGACCCGAATGACAACCAGACCTCCTCGGCGCCAATTACAACGGCTGAGTGAAGTACCATCAGAGATCATTGAGAATGTGAATGCAGCATTGAGAACAATCCCTACCAACACCATAACAGAAACCAATGAGCTGATCTACAACTCAGCATCAGTGATCCTTGAGACACTTGGCTATAAGAGCAGCCATGAGACCCAATACCCACCATGGAAAAGACGGTTAGAGGCTAAAATCAAGGTATCAAGGAGGGAAGTGAGCCAACTGTCAGAGCTCCACAAGGGTACAATGAAAAGACCAGTACCCAGAAAGTACAGGCAGATGCCCATACCTGAAGCACTCGAAACTGCCAAACAGAGGCTCCAAGCCTTGGCCAGCCGCCTAAAGAGATACACAAGGGAGAACGAATCCAGAAGGATTAACCGGCTCTTCTCCACTCAACCAGCTAAGGTGTACTCTTAGCTGGTCTCAATGGCAGGGTAATAACAACAGAGTAGACCCACCAAGGCTGGAGACTGAACAATACTGGAAAGGCATATGGGAAAGGGAGGCGTCCCACAACAGCAATGCACAGTGGTTGATCTCTCTACGAGAGGACCATAATAACCTCCCTGAGCAAGCCTTGGTAACCATCACTGTGACAGATGTCCAAGAAAGAGTCTCAGGTATGAAAAACTGGACAGCACCAGGGCCTGACATGATCCATGCCTACTGGCTAAAGAAACTCACTGCCCTCCATGAGCGACTGGCAGACCAAATGAACCAGCTGCTACAAAGTGGGACTCACCCTGAATGGTTAACTGAAGGGCGGACAATCCTAATCCAGAAGGATCCATCAAAGGGTCCAGTCCCACCCAACTACCGACCAATAACCTGCCTCTCCACAACATGGAAGCTCATGTCAGGCATCATAGCGGCCAAGATAAGCAAACACATGGATAAACACATGAGCACGGCACAGAAAGGTATCGGTGTAAATAGCAGAGGAGCCAAACACCAACTCCTCGTAGACCGCACAGTTGCCCGAGACTGCAAAACCCGACACACCAACCTGTGCATGGCTTGGATTGATTACAAGAAAGCCTATGACTCAATGCCGCATACTTGGATCATTGAATGCTTAGAGATGTATAACATCAACAGGACTCTGAGAGCTCGTCAGAAGAGGAAGTGCTGGTCTCATCGTCTTGGCGGCGTTCAGTTTATCACCTTCCCGTGATCGACGTATTGAGCCCCCTGATCTTCCGTAACACACCAAACATTACAGGATGATCGGTTGTCTTAAGGGGAAAAATAGGGGCAAAAAAACCTTGTAGTGTGAATTATTGCATCAGGTAGTCGGATGTGCCCATTTTTTCTATTTAAATCTAATTATTACTGAAGGGCAACATAGTATATAGACTTCATAATCTGCACTCTTTTGGTTGAATGCAGTATTTATTTCCACTTTGGCTTTATGTTGTTTAGTTTTTTTTTCCAAGTAAATTTTTTGTTAATGGAGACTGAGAATCCATTTTATATTTGTTTTTGGTAGTTTTGTTTATTTTGTTTATCAGTTCCAGTGTTTAGTGTTCTTTTGAAAATAAAGTGTATCTATCTTTGGCAGGAAATCGCATGCATTATTACGCCATTTCCATTAAATCAGTGTCAAAAGGTCTTCAAACAATATTATCGTTTATCGCAATAATTTTTTGAGACAATTAATCGTTCAGCAAAATTTGTTATCGTGACAGGCCTATTTGGAAGCAACAGGCATTTTCCTTCAGACTTTATTCTGTGTTTTTGGTTGTCTTGATCTGAGTCTCTTTTTGACATTTGCAGATCAAACATAAGTGCCTTCTGTTTTTCTTGCATACTGACCAACAGGACTAATGCATAAAATTATCTGTGCATCACATGGAAGAAGCAGGTCTTTGTTCGCAGAAGAAGATCAAGGCTTTGTGTCTGAATTCAAGAGGCTCTTTAGAGTTCAATCAGGATCACTCAGTATTTTAATTCAGCCAGCACACTTCCTGTGGATTTAAAGGACCGATCCTCGTGTTGGCCTTCTCTGCTCTAACCAGGGAACAACTGAGACCTGCTGTCAACCGTCAGTCTTTATTTCGACTGGAGAATCTGTAGGCAAATAGCTTGTCACCGCTGACTTTTTGGGAAAGTGAATAAATAACACAAAAACTTCAGGTAAATTGCATCCTGCTCACTCTCAGTTGGTTCAATCTCAGTTATTGCACCTGCTGCATAAAGAGAAAAAAACTCATAGCTTGCATCTAGTTTTTATTAATTGCCTGGATAATTATTGTAGAAATTCTATTTGACTGTGTATTACATTTAAAATCATTTGTGGAACTTTGTACCTTTGAATTGTTTCATACCATCTTAGATTTCTTTCTATTGCATTTCCAGGCAGAAAGACTTGATTGTAACAGTTTAATATTTTCTCCATCAATAGTTTTTCAAGCTTTCTGAAGGTCCTCTGACTTTTTTTCTGTTTTCATTTTCTTGAATCTTGGTGACTTTTTTCCTCATTTTCAGTCTTCTCCTTCAGAGGTTTTGAAGAGCATATGGATGCCGTATTGCTTTTAAATAAAAATTTGCGGAAACAGGACGTGTGGAGGGTGGTAAAAACAATCTTCATACCTTAAAGACTGCATATATCAGAAAGTCATTTTGTGAGTCATGCGCCGTATAAGTAGGGGAAGATCCAGACACAACAGCTCTGAGGTGCAGCGTCCATCTTTTGCTAATAGTTCTTTGGCATTCATATTCACAGATGAGTAAATTAGATTAACACACTAAATTAACCGGATTGGCTTCACAGAAGTTAAATTTTGTCATGCTACAACCACAAACTCTTTTTGATGGTATTTTTTGAGCTTGACTAACATAGCATGCACCACCTTGATTTGGCCATTTTAAAACCTGAATCTGTTTTCATCTGAATTATTTTATTCCTTTTTTACCCTTTTCTCTTGAAGAAAGGTGTATCTAGGTCCTCAAGCATGATCCTTCCACTGCCATAAGTTAATGTGGAGTTGGGGTGTTCAGGGTGCATATTTAGATGACCAGTGAAGGCAATTCATTGTGTTGGATTTTATTTAGAGGGTATTTGAGAAAAAAGGGGCTGAATATTAATGCATGCCACATTTTTTAGATTTTTTTTTTGTTTAAAAAACTAAACCCAAGTATCATATTCCTTCTAACTTTGTAGAATTGTGCACATCTTTGTGTTTTCTCATTTCCTGAAAAACCTAATAACATCCAATGAAGCTGGTGATTTGTAAAGAGGCAAAATAAGAAAACGTTCAAGGAGTGTGACATCTTAAGCAAGGCACTATATTCTTCCACGAACACACTACGATACAAAGTCGGAGTGCAACTTAAAGTCTGGTTTCTCGGAAGAAAACTTTAGAGATGAGTGACGGCTCAAGACTTCTTTTTTGTACTTTGTCACAAGTACGTTAGCAGCATTTCGAAATGAGTCTTCAATGAACCACTTTTACTGTCAGCAGGAACACAATGCTTTCTGTGTTGGAGCTATTATAATGTCTGGCTGATGGTGTTGGGGACGGAGGGCAGATACAAACCTTTGTGTTTCATTAACGGAAACAAATCCAGATTATTATTATTGTCATGTCATTACGTTCCATTTGCAGATCCAATGGTTGAACTTGTTTAATGGCCAGAAAGTTAGAAAGCAAGCCTGTAAAACTTCATCATTAAGCTTTTAGTTAAAGAGCATCCACAGAACATGGCTGCATCCTTAAAAATTCACTATATAGTGAATCATTAGCTGACATATTCCAACAATCTTAGATATATTAAATGAGCTGTATGTTCGCACTTTGTTTTAACATCTAATTGTGATGGGACTATATGCAGGAAATTAAATGCACTCACTGTATCAAAGTTTAAATAAAATACATATATATCATGGCAGCACAGTATCATTATACGTCCCCAAAAAATTTTACAACAGAAATATGTTTTACCTGATTTTATCTGAAGGTAATCTGTGGGAAAAAAAAAACGCAATGGGGTCAGTGGATGCTGAGGCACTTAGTGCAAAGGTCAACAACTTTCTGCAAAATCAGTTGCTACAGACTGCTGTACTTCATGTGGCCTTCAGATTAGCTCACAAGCAATGGATATAGAAGTTCTTAGAATTGGCTTCCATCACTGAGCAGCTGTATCTAAGCCTTACATCACCAGGAGCATCACAAAATAAGGATGTTTGATATCAAGAAAATATATAGTTAAGCTGGACAGTTAGTCATTTCCACTGTCGAGATATATTTTCAATAAGCACAGAGTGAACGTGTGACACTTGAAATAGACTTAATGCTGTATTTTGTCTAAGCAGTCCTTTGCTGTTATGATATTGCTAACACTGATAGCTTTTTGATGCAAAACATTTGATACTGGGGTTAAAGCGTATCACCAAGTGGACTGTAGACCAATCCAGACATGTTCTCTGGAGAGATGAAACCTTTCTCTCTGTGTGGCAACCCAAACTGGGTTTGACAGCTGCTAAGCGAACTGAACTTTCCTGACAGATTAGTGTCAACTGTGAAGTTTAGTGTAGAGGGGATTATGATGTGGAGCTGTCTTTCAGGAGTTGGGACTGGTCCCTCAGTTCCAATGAGAGGAACTCTTTAATATTGTAAATGAAGACATTTTGGAAAATGTGAAACTCTTGATTCTGTGTGACGGCATCCTGGATGGAAACGATGGACAACAAAGCACAGTCATCAACCCTTTAACTGTCACTCTCAAAACGCTTACAAGTTAGTCAATGGGTCTATGAGGACACCAGTGTCCTCAAGGCTAAAGAACTGGGATGCACATTTAGGAACACAACCGATACATGGTGATATTGTCTGGAATTGGCCAGAAAATTGCATTCGGTTCAGCAATAAGCTTGGTTGGCTGTCTGGCATGTCTGATAGAGTTCAACCAGTAGACATCGAAGACCTTTGGTAGACTGATGTACAAATCTCATTGTGTATGTATGTTGTAAGCTGGCTCACTTAAAACTTGAACGTTAAGCAATGAAATTAAAAGTTGGATCATTTACTTTATTAATTATACATGATTCTGTTTAAGAACTTTTCCCCCCTCTCTGACCGTAGATCCTATAAAAACAGCCCAAGGCTCCCTTTCCCTGAAAGCCTACAGACTCACCCCGAAGCTCATGGAGATCTGCAAAGAGAAGGACTTCACCCCTGAAGGGTAAGTAACATCACAGAACAACGCACTCGTCTATCCTTTGTCTGCATTTGCGTGTCCGCTCATGGACAAACATTGCTTACCGAGATGTAGAATTAAAACCGTAGCTTTTTCGCCCCTTCTTGATTCTGTTTATTCAGCGGATGCAAATGCAGCACCGCGCGTCCACGGGGGAGTCATTTACTGGCAGTTGGAGATGGATGCTGATGAAGATGATGATGATTTATCAGCTCGCCCTTGCCCGTCGAACAAATGTTCCATGTTTACGCTTTTTCTGACCTCAAGGCTTATCGTAATTGCTTTTAAATTGCGGCTAAAAATGAACGTAATGAGGGGACTGTTTTCCTTGCGGTTCGGAGCAGTCCGAGTGCAGCCCGCCTCACATAGACACAAACACACACGTGAGGACACGGCGCACATGTTCAGATAAGTACAAGCGTTATCTGTCCAATAATAAAACCCCACAGGCGTTGGGTGACGGACTGTTCAGAACCTTCCGATTTGCATTCTGACTCCTACAAAGTGTATTTACAAACAGAGGGACTTTTTAACAGCACTGTTTTATTGCACTTTGCTATTTCTATTATTTTTATTTTTATATATTTTTGTCTTTTTGGCCCCCAGTCTTTTCCTGAGCCAGCGTTTGGCCACGAGTCGAAAGCCTACTTTGACTTTCATAGGAGCTTTTCATTAGTTCCTATGATTTACTGTAGCTACAATCAGTGCTTTTAATAAGCATATGATTGGTATATGATGGTTAAGAATATCGATGCAAATTTACAGTATTTTCTCTGTTTTTTTTTTTTTACAAAATTAACAAGTAATTCAACAATATCAGTGATTGTTGGGGTTGGGCATTTGTGTCATTTATTTTTTGTGATAAATTTAAGATTTTAATTTATTACATATGATAAAATGGAGTTAAATGCCGTGTGTGCAACTTAGTGGTTCAACTCACAATTCTTTGTGATTGTTGTCCTAAAGAAATGTATTATAAATGGGAATGATTTTCTAGAGCAGTATTTGTGTTTGTGAGCTATGGATGTTGTGCCATTGAGTCACAGCCATACACTTACCTGAAAAAAAAAAAAAAAAATACATATAGTTCTTATTGTCGCTTATCATCATCACAATAGTACCACAAATATTGTAGTGAAACTTCAAGTCCATATTGTCCACCCCTAGTTATTAAATTTTTTTTGTCCTACAAAGGTGTTAAACTTCAAGTGTCTTCTCCCCAATGTCAGCTTCAGTCAGCATAACCCCCACCCCCTCCATCTCTCTCATCTATATTTGAGGTTATATGCTTGCAAATGTTGTTCATGTTTTTAAAATGAAAAGCATCAGAGAGATAAGAGTTGAGTGGCCTGATCCCTTTGAACCTCCCCCCGGCTCCACTGGGCTGTGCAGGCTGTGGTCAATAGTGTCCACTTCAGCACACAATCTACAGCATCAAATTAGTCCGCCCGTGTAGGGAACCTTTGACTTTATCCAGTGGGGCCCAACGTACAGAGAGCTTGACATTAAGTGTGCCAGTGTCCAGTATGGTTGAGTAATTTGTCCTGCTTATGGTACAGCGCACTGTCCTTCTGTTTCCTTGTGGGCAGCATTTTATGTCACGCTGCAGACATTTGGAAAGGTCACAGAATGCAGAAAATACTTTAAAGTACTCCAGATTGATAATTGTGTCAAATTCCTAAGCAGTATTTATGTAACTATGGATTTTTCCTACAGACTCTTATAATTTATTCTGAGACGAGTTGTCCTCTGTTCTAAGCTTCAGGCAAAAACCCACTTTTGTGCATCAGCGTCTCTTCTTATGTTTGCCTGAGGTGATGCTCTACTTAGAATATGAAAGACTTTTAATCAATATAATATCTTAAAAGAATTCCATTATTCTTTTCTTCCCTATTTATGGCACAGACATGCTGGTCTGTGGTACAGTAAACAAGGCAGAATAATGCAGTTATGTGTATTGATCCTAGAGCAAGGATCTACCAAGCCAATCTTTAACATTTGTTTGCAGCATGTGCGCTGGGCAAGAGTACCACGGTGGACTATAGCAGACTGAAAAACTGCAGATTGTTTCCAGGTTTGGATGAATATTGAACAAGAAGACGGAACAGTTTCCAGTCTGTCCTTGCATCCATTTGTCCACCATATGTCCAGGTGTTTTTCCACAATCCATGTGTCTTTTTATGTGTCCATCCATCCTTACTTTTGTCAAGTGTGTCCAACTGTCTGTCTTTCCAACAATTCTTCAATCCTTTCATTTATCTGTAAATAAACCCACTATTCTTACGCATCCGTCCATTCAAATGTCTTCTTCTTCTCCACCCGTTTTCTGTCTATCATCTATCCATCCATGGACAAATACGAATATTTCTCTGTCTAGTTATCTGTCTGTTCTGTAGCCGGCCACGCATCCATCCTCCTATCTGTCCTTCCGTCCATTTGTTCACCATGCACTCCTTGGTTCATTCTCAAGACTCAATTTGTCTGTCTGTCTTTCCCTCTATTCATCAATCTATTTGGTTGTTCATCATCCATCCATCAGTTCATTTGGCCATTATTTCTTATGCATTCATCCTTTCAGCCATCCATCTGATTATCTGTCTGTCATCCTTCCAGCCATCTCTCCATCTAGTCATCTGTCCATTATCCATCTGTCCATCCATTCACTTGTCCATTATTCATCCGACCACTCACTTCTGGAATCCTCCATTGAGTCTGGAGGCACATGTGATCTTCTCTGAAAACGTGTTGAAACTCTGTTTATTAGCTGTACATGAGATATTAACAAAACTTAACCAAAGTAATTTCATTTAGTGTCGCCAGGAGATCGGGGCAGGGGCCCTTTCAGGGGCATGTGCTGTTAAGCAACTGTCTAAATCAAAATGCAACTTGCATAAGATTTGTTTTCATTTTCCTTTTTCTTTTAGTGATGAGATACAGTTCTCAGGTGGGGAGTAATATTGCAAAACATTACCTTTTCAACAGTAAAAGGCAGGTTTTGGAAATTGAATGCAAATGTACTTCGGTAGAAAAATAGCTCTGTTTAAAGGTTAATGTGCCTGGTTGTTATGGAAGCCATCCCCTTTAAAACAACCTCATATCCTTTTATATATTTTTAACTCAGTTGACAGACGGTGTGTTTGTTTTTACCAGAACTGTTAGTGGATACCTTATGTAGATTGCTTAATGGTTGATCCGCTTTACTAACAAAGGGCACATATTTCTGTGATATGATTCTACCCACTAATTTTTTTTTTCATTTGTCCTCCTCTGAGTGGAAATGCAGACTAACAGCTTGAATTTTAATGTTGCCTCACCACAGTTTATTGAATGTAAGCCAACTATAACATGTGGTTTTATCATCTTCATGTTCTGTTCCTACAGCCTGAAGAAGGCCAGCGTCGGCTTTGAAAACATGTTCGAGGAGGTGCCCATAGTCATCAAAAACTCCCACCTCATCAACGTGTTGCTGTGGGAGCTGGAGGACAAGTCCACCGTCTCCGACAAGCACGAACTGCTCAACCTCTCCAGCAGGTCAGACATAAGCCCACGGTGACATTTAACACGAAGACTCAGGGTCGACACCTTTCGCCAGGATTTGTTTCTAGCAGGTTTTAGTCCTCCAGAGGGAAATACTTGCAACATGTCTCTGCATGCTCAACTGGGGGGAATAGTGAGTTTATTAGCTTGTTTCTTTTAACCATCTTGGTTGCCAAGTGTTTTTGATTGTGATATTAACTTTGTAATTTTGGGGCTTCAAACACTTCAAAAAAACTAAATTCTACCAGGTATTTTTGGTCTAGTTTCTAGACCAAAAAATAATTTGCCACTGGAAGTAGTCCGTTTTATGTGTTTACTTAAAACAAGCTCATAATTCTTGATGAAAAAATACAAAGTTAGTTTCAAGTGTAATAACATATTTGCACTAAAGACTAGTCCAAAAACACTTGGTAAGACTTTGTTTTTGCAGTGAACATATTCAAACTCACTTCTGATGACCTTGTATCATCAGATTCAACTCTCAACCAATCAAAATCTCGTTTCCTTTTTCCAACATTTCAAACAATGCTTCAGCATTTCATAAACCTTTCCAAAACACTACCCAACTAAAAGAAATCTGGTTGTTGAAAGAAAAAGCATAATCCCCAAATGGCCCAACACTGAGTACACTGTCACTTTCATTAGATCCATTTGCACATAAATACCACCGTAATGGGGAGTACTTCTGTTCCAAAGAAAGCGGGACTTTCTTAAAAGCATTGTTCAAGCATTAAAACTACATCATTGTATCTCTTTGAAGGCCGTAAGATGCATTTGCTGACATGGCCTGCAGCCACTTCTAAATTAAAATTGATTTGACATTAGGGAATTGTTGTCAGAACACAACAGTGTTCTAAAAGCCATTAGAATGGAACGCAGACCCTGGAGAACCACGGCGAGAGCTACTAAAAGACTGTTTGGAGTCTCCAAAAAGCATCCATTTTTCTTTTTTAACATCATCTCAAATAAGTGGTGAGGGAACGCGTCCAACTCCAGCTTTATGCAGTAGCAGTCATTTCCTGAAGAAGCAAATACATTTGATCAGTGCAGTTGGCTGGTTCTGCTTCGGCTTTATGAAGTGATAACTTTATTATTATAAAGTAAATTCACACTGCAACATGTTTGGTTTATTTCTGCGTTGCTTATTAGCCAAGGAACTGACCATTAGAGAGCTGCCATTTTCTGGGTCAAACTGAGATCATTTTCTATAGTTTAATATGCAGGTGACATATCCATGAGGACAAGGTCATATTCTGTGCATCCACTGTCTCATATAAACAACGCCAGACTGCAAAACAAAGTTTATTCTCCGAGTTAATGAAGGAATGTGACACCTACTGCTCTGCTGTGGCTGTTTTCATGTGCTTTTAATAGTTTTAGAGGATAATGAAGTTCTGTGGTACACGGCCGGAAAATGTAAATGGGATAAATAATTTCTTCCTTTTAGTTTTATGGCGGTATTTGTTGACAATAAAAAAAAAGTTATTTGTCCTGCCTCGACATTTAAGCCTTATTTTTAGACGATTATGCAGAATATCTTCATGTGGTAGCTGAATTTTAGGCACTTAAAATTTCCTAATCGTCCATCACTGAAGAACCATTTCAGCACCCTTCACAGTTATTGGCACCCCTAGTGAAACCATTAAAAAAAAATTATAATCAAATATTTTTTTATTGCAGTATCACAATCACAAAAAAATATTTAATTTGAGTACATGTAGTGGTTAAAAAGTCTATTGTTTTACCAGAATCATCAATCCCACTGTTAATGGAAGCCTTAAAAATCATTAAGATTTTAATGCTCATCTAGGTGAGCATTAAGAGCTCACCTAGATGTAAAGGTGTGTGTCTTCAAGCTATGTTCGACAGAAAGTAGTTCTGAAGTTGACCTGTTGATTTTCATAAAATATTAATGTCTTGTTAGCAGAGAATATCTGGTACACAGAAGGACTGTATCTGATCATCTGTAGTTCACAATCAGAAATACTTACATTTTGAGATTTGGGAATCATTTAGTCTATTTTCAGATTTTTACAAATAAGCTTTTAAAAAAAAAAAAGCAGTTTCGTTTGATTTGGGTAATGCGGGGGGGTTAGTTGAACTTTTGACCTTTGAACTTTCATTAATATGAAAAGCAGCACAAACACAGATTTTGGGAGCACAAACCAACACAAATGTAGCTCAGTTGATTGACACTAAATTTGTTTGATTTCACAAATGGGTTGACCTTCAATGACCTCCAGAAACTTAGTAATGTTTTAAAAAATGACAGCAGCACAAACAAAGCATTTTTCTGCACAAATGTTTTATACCAAGTTCATTAGAGTTGAGGAAGATAAGAAGTACAACTTCACTCAGGTCGTACCGTGCTGTCAGTATTGCCTGGCTGACCTTGATGCAAAAATGTAGGTACATTAAAACTGTCCCCGCTTATTTATTCAGATATATGTTCAGAAATAGAACGAGCCATCAGATTTTCTCATATCAGTAATGAGCGCCATAGGAGCAAAGATCCACCCCTCGAATCTGCTCAGAGGCCCACTCTTTAAGTCTCACATTTACATCTCAGAGGAGCTCTGCATCAGTCTCAGGAGAATTTATCAGCAATCACTTATGGAGATAAACTGCTGCAAGTGGAGCAACAGCTGTGAAGCTGCTAATCAAAAAGCTTCCCAGGGGCAGGTGTGAGAAATTAGCACAATAACGACTGGAAGTGCTGATTTATACACTGTTTTGCTCCCATAGCGCACTGCACTTACCCGTACATTACCCAGAATCACCACAGGAATCGCTATTCTTCTCCTCCGAGTCCTTCTGAGCATCCGAGCGTCGTGTGAACGCTGCCTTTTTTCCTTCTTCTTAGAATGCACGGCCAGCCGCTCCTAAACACAGATACGATCATTTGTTAAAGTTGTCAGGTAGACTCACTTATCTTGCATGTTATTTACTTTCGAAGATGACTGCTCTGAAGTCGAAGCACAGGTTTGTGATATCACCCCAAAACTAGGTGGGGGCAGCGGCGGAGAAGAAGGCCTCCCCATAGGCTTTCTGACATGATTGCCGATGGGATGCCTTTCAAGATGAAATTGTTTCCTGAAGTTGTCAGATTGCTGTGCAGCTCTGTTCTGGTTTGGGATTGTAATGTCCATCTCTCTACATCTTCGGCTGACAGCTCCACCCTTTTCTATTCATTTCCCCTCCTTCAGAAAAAAAAAATAAAAAATTTAAAAAAAAGAACCCAGAAACGATAATGGGTTTTATTTAATGTTTTTCCTTTTGTCTCATTTCCCAATCTGCTGGCCCATTCATCAATGTCATCTGTGTATAAGGCTGACTGAGTGCAGTTTCACTTCAGCAAGCAGGGTTGTTCTTACCACAGATGATGATGTTGATCGTGGTGATTGATTGCATGAATGTAAATTCAGCTACGTAGCCAAAACATCTTGGAAACGACTCTACGTTTGCAATGTCGCAGGCTGGAGTGCGTTTGTTAAGCTTCAACATCACTTCCTGCTCAATCATCAGACACTTGGTAGTTCATTATAAAAAATGCTTTTAGCGTTTTTACTTTTTTCTGTCTATTTAAGCAGCTGGCTTGGTCCATTACCACTTGTCTGTGTGATCGACCTGAGTTGAAACGTATGTAAATAGAAATGCATTAAACAGTACGGGCACCACAGGGCAAATTTTCCAATCATGAGAGCAGCTAAGCAAGTAGAATACAAAATGTCCTCCAAAAGGCTGGAAGTCTTCAATTTTTTAAACAGCGTTACTTTTTATTTGCATCTTTTATGGTCTCTGCAAGCCTAAAATGCAAAAGCGCTTGGAGGAAAGGATTGGACGCCCTTCCGGTCGGCAGCTGTCTTTTTCCTGTAAATGCTTTGTTGCCAGCTGAGAGTCTATCGGTTCATTCTCTGCAGATTTTTCTCCGATTGTTTCTGCAAGGAGGCATCTGGGCTGTTCTGGTAATTTAAACTTTTCTTTGGGATCATAATTCTTTCCTGCTCTTTTTTTATCATCAGCATTTTTTTTTTTACAGATGGTGTGATGTTTTCTTTTATTGGCTTGATTCTACTCCACTATGAGTAAAATATGCCCCGGGCTGCAGCACAAGCCCGAAGCATGATTGATCCGCCCGCTGGCTTTGGAACTGGATATACCGCTTGTCTTAAAATCAAATTTGGCACAGATTTTTATCTTTACACTTACTTTTCTTGCTGTATCTAAAAAGTTTTATTTTACATTGAATTGAGGGGTTTTACTTTCTAATTTATGGCCCAATCTTCCCTTGTAGCGGGACGTAAAGCATTTATAGGCTATAAAAATCTTCGCAGTTGGCCCACGTTAAATAAACAGGTTTCCTCTGTCAGCTGCTAAATGACTATAATTAAAAATAAAATGTAGCAAAGTAGCAGTGCCTTATTTGCAACTGAAAGGACTAGATAGCTGTTTATCAGGCACTTTTATGGGAATTCTGTCCATGGAGCTAAACCTGTGTGGTTTATGTTTTGCCTCTTCTGTTCACATTTGTTTCTGTGAGATGTCAACAAAAGGTAAATACATGCAGATTCTATTCAGAGCTCAGCATTATTCCAAGGATGGTGTCGGACACAGATAAGCTGCTAACATTGATCTTTTTCGACATGCCCAATTGCGTTCAATGATCATTTTATTTTAAACGTAGTTCCACTTACAGCTGCAACGACTGCGTCTATGCAAGCGACAAAATGTTTGCAGTCGGGATGAGTTCTTCTGTTTAACCAAACCATAGTCGATGCTGGTTGAAACTTGGCAGTGGTTGAGCTACATCAGTTGGTGGTACAAGTAGCCTTTTTTGCACTTTGCAGTCTCTCAAAGGTAGTCCATAAAAGCTTTATGAAGTGTGGCGTGACCTTTTCCCAGTCACAGTTTGGGAATTTGGAAAACACTCTTCCCTGAGTGGCTGACGGTCTGACTCACATGTGGAGTGTTGTCATCCAGCAACAGCTCGCCTCCCACTGGATTTCATTACAGGACGTTTTCCTTTAGGGAGATCTCAGCAGAGCTTCTTGCCATTAAGCTGTCGAGTCGCTTAAAATAGGAGCGAGAGCCCGACTGTAACGGATCCAAACAGTGTTTACAATGTTTGCTTTAATTTTGTCCCAATGCATCTTTGGAGAAGCCATAATGATGGTACTCTATTTACGTCTGACGTTTAGTGTAAAGGTTTTTGTTCCTGTCAATGTCACGTGGCTCAACTCTAGAAAACTGTAGAGCAACTTTACTAAAGGTTCCTGTAGTTTTCTTTCTTAGACGATAAGTTATTTTGTGCTGGCCTTTAGCTAGTCCATAAAAACTGGTGAAAGAAAGTTTTCTGCTTCCATCATTCCTGGTCTTGACCCTAACTGCCTAGGCTAATGCTGGTATGGGATTTACACAGTTTAACATTTTGTAAAAGTGCTTTGGTTTTATTGGACCAAGGTATTTTCACTAAAACTGTAAAAAGCCTGACTTGATATAATTTATTTTAAACAGAAAAGAAACAGTAACTTGTACTGCTGCAAATACATTTGAACATGGAGTGTAAAGGGCAGCCAGCTATCTTACCAGCTGACTTTATCACCTGGCCCAGCTTCTTCCTCTCAGCCTCAGTGCAGCCAGCGTATCAGAGAGTGATACCGTACACCAGCACACATTCAATGGTGGAGCAATTGAAGGTCACCAGCAGCATCCCCTCCAGTCTTTTCCATCTGAGGACTCTCAAGAAGTGGAATTGCTGCTGGGCCTTCTTCGTCCTTCTTTCCTGTGTGCTGTCCAGGAAAGATCTTCAGAGATAGGAGTCCCCAGGAATAAATGTGGGAACTCTCCACACACACTTTATTTTTATGTTTGAGGATGAAATCTTTTTCTTTTTTTCCCTCCTAAAATCCTTGACCCTCTTCATGATCTTCTTTATATTCAGAGCCAAATTATTCCTTAGATTCCACTTAAGCATTTGTATTGTGCAGATCATTAAAGGTTTTTGGTGCTCTGCTCTTATCTTTCACTCAAGCTTAATAAGCTGATATTAGCTTGTTAATTAGTCAGGCTATCTGCTCAGGTGCAGCCCGCAAGCAGCTGTTTAGTGGACATGGCTTAGCAGCTTTAGTTTCACTTAGCAGTGATAGTTGGTCCCACATTAGTTTCTGTTCCATGACTATCCTGGTTTATTGCAACCAGAAATATATCTGTCAGTCACACTTGCTCACACCCAGTATCTTGGCTCTCTGCTGTGCTATAGCTCCTTACATACAATGGAGACTCCCACAAATGCTAGGGCTGGTTAGCATAGTGGATAAACAGTTCCTGGAATGTTAAGTTGTTTCTCCATCATTGGCACAGCGCATACATCAGAATGATCGACGGGGCTGGAACCCTCCTCCCTGTCCTGATTGATTGTTTTTGATCAGGAGCGGTGTATTTATGCAGATGACAGTAGAACCACAGCGAGGAGTTTTTTGTTTTTTTTTTCAAAGATTATCTGTCTTATACTGTAACAGCACAGCAACAGTTTTAAATATGTAGCAAATATATTTCTTAAAAAGTTCCCTACTGCAGCTTTAACAAGGCATATGAAGGTCAAATATTTTTTGTTTTGTTTTTCCTCTCTGAAGTCATCCAAGATATATTATATTCCATCCCATTTTATCTGTAGACACGTTCAAGCTCTTGCATGACACAGTTGCTCTCTCTGCTATCAGGCAACCCTGATGATGTGTATCCAGTAAAAGAAAGGGGCCGAGCGCTGGGACAAGCCAGAGAAATGGGGTCACAGAGGAGGTGGTGATGGAGATGTTGCTGTGAATTGAATACAATGTGGGGGGAAAATGACCCTTGACAGATGAACTTGAGCCATTGCGATGTAGTTTCAGAGCAGGTATTTTGAACCAAAGCTTTTCATAGTTCCTTCTCTTCAACTTGTCACCTTTTTGCAATAAAATATTGACAGGGCTGGATTTAAACATAAAATCAACTAAAGGGTTTGCACAAGGTTTTGAAATGTGGACCAACTTCAATGTAAATCTTTTTTGTAACAGCCAATTTCTTTGCTTTTTAAAAAAATCTTAGCTTTATTTTAACCAAGTTAATGCTGCACTCCACTGTTATATAAAGGGGATTTCATGTCTCCTTTGAAACAAATTATGCAGCTATGGAAGCAAGTGATCCAACCATCCATTTTGTGCCCCGGTCCATCAGTTAAAAAGTCTCCATCAGAGTAAAATGCTCATTCGGAGAATGGAAGTCATTTTCACAGCAGCTTTGTTAAACAGCTCCCCTCTGAACCTCCAATTTACTGAATGTCAACCAATTTCTTCTATTCACACATCAGTACAATTTTAGAGTTTGTCCTTTATTGTCCCACTGGAATTTGAGTATGTATGAACAGACTTGCAGTGCACTGAATGTGGTGCCATTGAAGATGACCTTTAAATAGAACGCGTAATGATTGGAAATACCTACTCGGTTCTCGATTTCTAATACAATATTGATCAGAATGCTTGTGAATAATTTAACCTTTTGGAGTTGTCAGCAGAAGCTGGCTGTTCTGAAATGCATAATCCTGATGTCGTTTAATTGCTACTGCATAGTTTAGGGGAAAGAAATGCAATCATATATTAAGGCATGTAGTGTCATGTTTGCAAGGTTTTCTTTTTAACTATCTTAAAGGTTGTGTTGTGTTCTCATTCCTCTGGTTTGGTTTGTTCCTTCCCTTAAATTCAGGACTCCAATAGTTTTATAATCCTGGGGACAGAGGCGATTGTTTTGGTGGTTGAGGGAAAATCCGACCTCTTCACCTTCTTAGCTCCACTGATCTCACCTGTGTCCAACATCGATGATCTTTGCAGCAAAGTTTCTCACTTTATCCTTTTTTGTGTGACAGATAAGCAGACCCATTCGACATGTTCCCATTGAAAATCTTTTTTTTTGCTTTGTTCTTTTATTTTTAAGAAAACAAAATACTATTCTGGTTTTAAACCCCTGGTTTGAAAGAATAAATAAAAATAAGGTGACCGCATCAAATTTAACTGCTTGTCTGAGATTTTTGCAAATTGTCCTGAAAAGGCTTCTGGCCTTAAGAGCAGAATCATGTGATATTTCTTAATACATTTGCAAAAACTTTCTACATTCCTGTTTTTTTTCTGTCAAGATGAGAGGCTGAGTGTACATCATTCATGAGAAATAATGTGAACTGTTTTGATTTTAGCAAAATGGACGCAATGAAACAAAGAGTGAAAAGCTTAAAGGGGTTTGAATACTTTCCGTACCCGCTGTATGTCTTGCTAATGCCACATGATTCATAATCCCACTCATATTGAAATGAACCATCTGTACCCGGTCTGCAAAATACATAGCGAATTTATCTTTAATGCATCACTTGACGCAATATGCATATGATGAAAAACTACATGGATTGCACAAAGTGTAGTAATTAATTAACTGTCATACATTCAGATTCTCTGACTGCAATATATTTGTAGACACTTGCAGCATAAAATGTTTTAGAAGGTAAACAGGTGGTAAGCTGGTCAAATCAGGCGGCAGATGCCAACAAGCCCTTGTAATGATTTTTACTTTCTTTTATTTGTGGTTATATGGAGGGTTCAAATTAAATTGTTAGTCATTATATGATTAAAATGCTAACTTATAGTTGCCAATGCAAGTAATTAACAAAATATGTATTTGATTATTTCATCTATCCTGTTCCTGTAACCTCACCATGAAATAATTATATCTGTCAAACTTGCTAATCAATCAGTTCACTAATTTAGCCCCAGTCTTTGAAAATCATGGAGGATGTTATGATTAAAAATTAAATGAAAGCATGTGGAGTAATTCTGCATTATTTGGATAGATTTGAATCATGTTTGTGAGTAGCTAATATGCAAATTAATTTGCTTCTAGAGAACTTTGAAAATGTTTTACTTAAATTAATTTAACATTTTTAAGAGTTTTAGTCAAATTAAGAAAAAAATTCTTATTCAAATAAGGGAACTGGATTCGAACTGCTCTGTTTTAGGCTTAACCACTATACTTTATATTTTAACTGAATGCAAGTAAAAAAAAAACCCAAAAAACTGCAATATTGTTGGCCCATAAACAGAATAATAGCATATATTTAAAATGTCTGAGTCCAGATGCCTCTTTCTTGTTATACATTTAAGACCTTACAAGTTCAGTTAAATTATTACTGATTACAACAGGTTAATAAGGATATATATGCACTGCTGTAGTCATTAATACAGCTGTACTGTAGTCATTAATACAGTCCAGTGTGAAGGATGAAACAAATCCCCTCCATCACAACGGATTCATCTTCTGTGTTCCTAAGCAATAAGACTGACCAACAAGCACCTTTGTTTTCTGATGGCGTCTGGTTTATCCTCCATGTTCTAAAGAAAAAAATAGTTTGTGGTTAAGGCATAACATGTTACTGAAATAGGAAGAAGCTTTTTAAATATCTTCTAAAAAGATGACATGGAACAGTTTCCCTGACAACCACAGTAAAGATGTTTTGTTAATTGTTATCGACTGTCTCAAGGTTAAAAAGTTAAACTTTCTGGCAAGATTAACTTGGACATAAACTTGAATTTGTGTCCAGACAATTTTTTTTATGACAAATATTAACTTGAAGAATTAGTCAGTGTATTAATTCTTAATACAACCCATATAAACATATCAGCCGTTGTTTTATAACTAATGAAAACTTCTCACTGAGCCATCCTCCTAACCTATTCAGCAGATACAATTAGACACAAAAGCAAGCTTAAGAAAGGGGGAAAAAAACAAACTGATCATTTTTTTCCACACCTAAGATTTACTTACCCATATCGACTGGTTTGAAACATAAGCAAATGGTGCTTTGAGGACTCCTGTTCTGACTGCGTGATTATCCATGCATACAATATTTACACATACCACACGCATTGGCCATCATGTTGCTTTAATAAACCAGTTTTAAGCGGGCCGTTCTTGGAGGGAGCCGTTCTTTACGCAGTCGGAGGGCCACAGCAGGGAAGCGCTATCCTGTGATTTGGTCTCGAGCCATTGAGTTTTCATGTAGGAAAGCCAAACTCATCACAGCGCCCCTCACAGTTTAACACGACCCGACTGGCACCAGATCAGAACACAGAAATGACTGGCATTCCCAACCATTGTTCATTTTGAAATGCTTTTACTCTTCAGTTCAAATTGTAAAAGCGAGCATCCCGCCTCAGAATAGGCTAAAACTGCGGCTCGCTAATGAAGTGCGCATGCAGCGTCCTCCTTTTGGCAACAGACAGCTATCCCTTTACGCAGATAATGTAATCACAGATATTAGCACGCACCTCAAGCAGGTGCAAGATTTTAATATGGGTAGTGTCACAGATAGTTGAGGCATATGAAAATAGCACCCCATAAATCATCATCAGCTGCGTTCGTGTAATTATGCGCATGCCCGTGGTTACTTGCAGTGCATGTTTGCATTTTAATGTGATTAAGGTGTTAGCAGTGGAAGGAGGCTGACGCTAAGCTGAGATGATCCAGAGCTGTCTTTAGGATGTGCATATTTTTGAGAGATGTGGGAGAGGGGGTTAATTTTTATGCAGCAGTGCGGTCGTTTAGTTTCTTTTCCTTATGTGGACTCTGGCCATTTATATGTCTGACATTTTGCTCATAGTTTGAGTTGATATTAAAAGAGCAGGAGTCAGAACAATTGTGCAATATGCTTGCACTGCAGTATATTCTTATGCCTACAAAAAAGGGACAAGAGGCATAGCAGCTTTTACTGCACACCTATCTTTGTCGTCTTTGGTAAACTAAGGATGAGGAGTAGATAATGATTAGGAATGCTAAGTAATGGGAGTAACACAAATACTGTTTTTTCTTTACAAATTGCAGAAAAATAACCTCAAGTTGCAAGTCTGCCTTTCTTGAATATTCTACCACCGTTCTGCTAATGAACACAATTTTAATGAGAAAAGTGCTATAAAATGCTATTGCTAGGAGTTTAGCCTAATACTAGGATCTTTGGAAAATTCCACTTAATGCTAGAAATTAGCTTTTTGTGGTAATAATGTTAATATTAATTACTAGTTCTTACAACCTTAACGTCAACAATGTATTAAGAAACTCACAGGCTCATATTTCATTCGCTCTTTATCGTAGGTGGTGTTATGTAAGTTTCACATTGCAACTAAGTTTCTATGGCGACACTATTTAGTCAAAACTTTTTCATAACCACTACTTAAACAGATTTTGAACTGATGGTATAATCAGAAATAAAATGAAGAGAACCGCTACTTCATGCTGAAAAGTTGAGATTAGGCTTGTTTAATATGTTTGTGGTGGGGAGGTCCATGTTTAGTCTATCTCTATTACAAGTCTAGACATTAAATATTTTTGGTTATTTGATCCAAGACATCTTTGAAATATGAGATGAGAGATGTTTAGCAAACTAGCGGTGTGAAGTTGGAAGCACAGTTAGATGGAAATTCATGACTTTAGGCAGAATAAAGCCTTCAGCTCTGCATCAATATTTTGTAATCTTTCTGAGTTCTTTTTCACATTTCTTTAGTTTTGAGTTTTCTCTTTGATTTCTGACTTTGTTCCCGCAAGAGTTTTTTTTTTCTTCGAAGATGCTTATGAAGCGAAAAGTAACTTTCCCAGAAAATCTAACTTAGACTTCAATCAATGACTATTTATGTTATGTGGAGAAATTTAGGATTTAAAACAACTTAGAAAAAATCTGACCTAACAGCGCGATGAAATCCATCCAGTTCAGAAAACTCTGACCTTTGTCTCTAAAATGGTGGGTTTAGATCATCCCACTCTTTTTAACTTTGTTGGATTCCCTCCAGGAAAAGTTTTTTAAAAAAAAAAAAAGGGCAGTGGATTGCATGAAGCATCTATCTGTCAACAAAAAATCTATCTAACAAAGCACTGAACCAGTTACTGAATGAAAAAGAAAATCTCCTGCTGGCAGTACGGGAATCTTGTTAGCCTGAATTTTGATATTTTGGCTACAAAACAAAAGAAAAGTTTGGAACATGGCAGCAGGGATTTTTCTCCTGGCTATGATTATGGAAGAATCCATCTGTCATGTAAGGTAAACTTCTGCTCTTGTCGAGCCAAAACAAACAAAATTTGTTGCCAAGAAGCATAGGACTGTAGCCCCAATAACTTTGGAAGAGGTGAGTTGTGGGCTTGTAACCATGATAAAGAAAAACAGTGTTAACTCTGCAAATTCCCCCAAACCTACACAAAGACAGGTCATCCTTGTAGAAGTTGTCAAACGGAGGCAGGGATATGTGTTTTTGCAGTACATGCTGCATTGTGTTGCACCCAAAACTTTCATAAATGAAACAACGTAATTCAACAAACGAAAACATAAGAGGGATTCAAGCTATAGCAGAGCCCTGCAGCCTTGTCAAGGTTGAACTCAAGGTGCAAGGTAGAGACGTACTGTTCCTAAAAATCAGACGGAGATGACTAGCCTTCTGTTTTGATGTTCTTCTTTTTTTTCCCCTCTCTGACATTTCTGTGTCTGAGAACGACACATGCACTGTAAAAAAAAAAAAAAAAAAAAATTAAACCTCACTCAAGCTAACAAAGAGACTTGGAGCCAGTCCATTTACTATGTAGACCCCAGACTCCATAAAATGTAAAGAAACCTTTTCTAAATCGGAGAGATGTACAAGGTAGTTGAGGCTCAGCAGGCAGCAGCTGTTATTACAGGAAATGCATCCATCTATCCTGACATTTCACTGACACCGACCTGAAAATTGGTTCATATTGTAAAAGGAAATGTTTTTTTAGGAAATTTAGGTTGCATTAGTATTGCCAAAGTAGGTAAAAAGCATTTATGAAGCACTTTTCAAAACGACAGTCACTTTACGGAACCAAAAACACCGAGGACATGGACGTTTAGAAACAAAATAAACTAACCGTAGTCACATCGTAGAAAATAATTTTTTAAAAAAACAAAGAAGTTTTAAATCAAGGTTTTGATTAAAATCGGTTTACTTTTTTTCTGGTATGACACATATTTGTGTTTTATAAAACATGAAAGCCGTGTTTAAAATTTTTAGCTCTATCCCTAAAAACACATGCTAAATCTTATCTTTAAATGCCTCCTTACATCGTTGCTTCCTCTTACTCCAGTTTTCAACTTACTGATACTGAAAACGACAAATGTTAGGTTGTCTTCACTCGGTAACAACATCCACATCCAGTGTTGTTGTCATGGTGACCTGGTAACACTTGGTATCGTGCTTTTTATGTTTGAGTTTTCGAAAAGTCTTATCACTTTTTTTTTGACAATTTAAAATACAACTAAAACCCAAATTATTCATTCCCCCAGCAGATTGAGTTTTAAAGTTAAATGTAAATTTACCGATTTGGAGCGGTTCAGCCACAGTCTAGACTTGAATCTGATGGAAAATATAATATTTACTTTTTATACTCAACACACATTTTATCCATGGTGTTTATGAGAAAGCTGCTGAGTCATACATCCCCATGATCCCGCTGGATCGATTTGTGTGATGTTAATCACAAAGTAAGCAGTGAAGTGGGATTTGTGCCGGCATGTTTATTGTGAATTTATGGTCTGAAAGACTCTTATTATGCCTGAAAAATGAGCAAACATTCAACTCATAACCAAACACTTATCTAATGCTGTATTTATGAGGTGCAACATGCTGTGGCTGTAGTTATAAAGTCTCTATATGCTTGTAAAATCTCTTTAAATTAAACCGTAATGGAACTTGTCAATAGAGATGAGGGATGCGTCTCGGTTCTCGCTGATGTCTTTCACAAATTCTGCCGGGCAAGACAAAAACTCCGCCTGACACGGTTGTCATTTCATTCCAGCAACCACTTGGAGAAGAGTCTTCAGCTTCTGATGGACAGGGTGGACGACCTGAACCAAGACATTGTCAAATATAACACCTACAGCCGCAACCTGAGCAAGCAGCAGCAGCAGAAGCACCAGGTAACTCCTGCAAGCAAACTCGTACACGGCGAGGCTTTCAGGGAAGCAAAGTGCCCACACCACCCACATAGTGAGCCGGCAGGAGCAGCAGGCACATCAGTGTACCAGCATGCATATAAAGACGCTTTCGCTCAACTATCACACTTATTCGCAAACAGATGCACCCACAGTCCCATTCTTAGCAGGAGAGCAGCAGGTTTGTGTCTGTAGGATGTGGACAGAACCAAATTGAAGCTGTAATCACGGCAGGGAAGAAACGGCTATGCAAATCCCCAGATCTGAACATCTCGTTGTGAGTGTTGCATAATTGCGCTTATTGACATCTGTGTCGAGTGAACATCAGTTTTTACACCAATTAACAGCAACAAAAATCAACACTTTTTTTTATTTATTTTTTTTTTATTAAAGCGCTTTAGTTTCTTTTTTTTAAAGACATTTTTATCCGATATGAAGCCAAGGTCTGTTGTTTCGACACATTAAAGTAGCTGACAGGATATCACTTCAAACTCAGTCATTTAAAATGTGTTACTCCGCTGAGAGCAGGATTTAAAAAAAAAAAAAGGCAAGACGTCAAACTTTTTCCAGACAAATGAGCACCACCGTGACAGCTTTTCAGAGCTGTGAACTCCCCCTCAATGTGGCAAAGAGAGATTTCTCTGAAGACACTTATTAGCGTAATAAACTAAATGAGTGTAGAAGAAGCAAAGCACCAGCGGTGTAAGTAAAGGCCAGGCGACGGCAACCGGTCGTCACGAATCATTTCTGTTACCTTGAGTTTACTCTGATAAGGTCGCATTGACTTGTTGTAGCTGTCATAATGTAAACATCCCTCTTCCCACTGTAGCTATTCATGTGCGTCCACAGCAGAAGGTTAAATACTGCAGGTAAGGATCAGAAATTATTAAGAGCAAGGAGAGTTTATGGGTATAGGGCTGCGCAAAAGTATTCATTCCCCCAGTACTTTTCATGTTGTTTACAACCACAAAATTCAATGTATGTTAATGTGGCAGATCAGCACAAAGTACTACATAACTGTCAAGTAGAAGAAACTGAGTAGATTTTTTTTTTTTTTTTACATATACAAATCTGAAAAGTGTGGCATGCATGTTTATTTTTTGGCAGGACCACATTTTGCTACAGATCTTTGATGGAAAACCTGGAAAAGATCTGACTGCATGATTTTACTCTATCATCTAATTTATATAGTAGACAATTCTTTAAAACAAATTTCACCTTTAAAAAAGAGAAAAAAGTTATTCTTTCATGTAAGACAATTTCTGCATCTGACAAAATTAGATGTAACACTTTAATATATGAAGCATGTGTGTATAGTGCCACCTTCAGCATGACAAAAAAGTAAACTTATTGTTTATGTATTGACAGATACACAGGATGTACGTTTGCATTTATTTAAAACTAATAATAATAGTAATAATCATAAAACTAATAATACTAATACAATAATAGGAATTTTAACTGTAAAATAAGTTGTATTTATTGGATGGGTTTTTCAGGAATTTGATTTATTTAGATACATTATTTACACAATTAAATGTGATTGAAATCAAATGGAGTAAAACTTATTTGGGTTTCTGAATAAGTCTGCACATTAATACCTGCAGGCAGCTAATGAAACATGTGGAAAGGGTAGGAACTTGTAATAGACAACCCGCCCAACTTCAGAAAGTATTTAGGACTTGGAAAAAATATATCTCAATCATTTTTTTGTGCTCATCCTCAGCTTTGAGGAGTCTCTGCCCCTTCTCCACTTTGCTGCTGTGGTTCATAATGAATCTCACCAAGCAGCCAGACCTTCCATGTAATCTCTTAACTTGACGTACTTTCATACTTTAGACCACTCTAACCTCTGAAAACTTGGCACTTTAGAGAGCAAATGCACACTGCCCACCATGTTTGAAATGAAATGGTAGCATAGATGGAAACAACTAATGGCTCAAGCCTCACTGGTTTGAAGGTAAAACACACACATTCTGCTGCAGACTGCAGACTGCTCACACAGCAATATGGAGGAAAACCGTTGTAACTTTTATCAAAATAAAACAGGAAAAATTAGCTATATAAGCGATACGGTGAAATCTATTAGATAACTGAATTCTTGTTGAATACAAATCTTGCTGTTCAAGGCTAAAACCATGTATTCATATCTTTCCACTTTTCCACTACTTTCTGTTAATCTATCGCATGCCCGTCCAAAAGCTATATTCACGTTTCAATTTGTAGAGTGACAAAAGGCAGGAAAAGTTTCAGGAGAACGAAGACTGCTAAAAGGCTCTGCAAACGCCGAGCTTGCTCTGAGCAGAAGGTGCAGCCACATCACAGCTTCGACTTGGCGTAAAAGCAGGAGCGAACGCAATTTCAGAAAAATAAATGCACTAATGGAGTGAAAACATGCGCACACACACAGTCTGGGTGCACATAGTGCCATCTGCAGCTACAACCTCCGCCGGTTGCATCATAAACATCTGGCAGCAAATGGAAGCTGCCAGCGTCACGCGGCAACGTGTATTGTTCGAGGAAATGGGAGCATAGCAGCTCACTGTGACTCACTGATGTGCGCACAAACATACACCTACGTCGAAACGGCTACATTATTCAGTCATTAGTCTGTGGAAGTGGAAGCGAGAAAATGTCTGAGGTATTAATGTTGATCCGGGCTGAGTCACCGCCATCGTTTTATCATCAAGCAGGAGATAAAGTTACAGCCAGCTTCTCGCCAAACCAGGCAGAGTCGGATGAAACGTGATCCGTAACTATAGGCAGAAGTTTATGAACTCTCAAGAGGAAGCGAATACGTTTCATCCTCTGACTTTTAGAGCATTTGAATCCATCATTTTCCATGTTTCTCGTCTTATCAGTCTCCCAAGCTTTCCTCTTTCATTCTTGCACCCAGACTCATATACAGTATCACACAGATAAGCCCTTCTTTTATAGTGTCAGCTTTTCCACATTTCACACGGTACCCTATTATGAACCAATAAAGCACACAGGGAAAAGGAAAGTGAGCTTCTATTAAACCTTTCAGACATCTACGCTGCGTGCCCCTTGTAATCTTGTGCTATTGACCCTGCTGCTTCCCGGACAAATGGAACCTTATTAATCATCATAGAAAGTTGCAAAAAGCCATTGCGCTGAGGGGGCTCCATTTTTCTCCCGTAGCCTTCTGTATTTGGTAAATAACAGATTCCTCGGCACGCGCGATCCTCAGCCAAGTTGGGTCCTTTTGTTGCCGGGAACGTGTGGCTCCCTCCGTTCTGATTCATTCGCATCCAAAGGAGCCCGCGCCACACTTTGCTGTCGATTAGGTATGCTGCAGTGTTTTAATCCGCTGAACTGAGGAAGCATAAATTGTGCCTAATAGAAGATTTCAGCGACAATTAAAAGATTTACCAACCCGAGGAATTTTTTTTTTTAAAGAAACACGTATAAGGCGAGCCAGAGCAGCTGAAGAAGAGAGCTTTGCCAAAGAGAGGTCGTAAAAAGTTCATCGGTTGAAGCTGCCATGACGTCTGGGTTGTTGTGCCAAAAGGAAGGAGGAAAACTGGCAGGAGGATGTTTCAGCAGTTTGACGGGGAGGTTGTAGGAACCCAGTTTAAAAGCAGAATACAGACGATACACTCCCTAATGGGAGTGCTGAAATGAATTTTTGAACAGAAAAGATCTGGGCCAAAGGTGAGCAGAGGGTAATTGGGCTTAATCTAAATTGTGGCTGATGCAAACATGCCCTTTGAGATGAGCAGGAATATGATATTCTCTTAATTCCTAAGCAGCTGTTGCTAGAAGATAACTCAAAATATTCTTATTTGAACCAAAAGCCAGTTTTTAAAAAGTAAACCTAAGATCTCATATACATTAAACCAGAGGTCAGCAACCTTTATGAATTAAAGAGCTGTTCTGCTTTCAGGCCAGCCCCCCCCCAAAAAAAGACTTAGTCACAAATGTCAACATGACTTTTTGAAATGGGAAAAAAAAGTTTTTTATTAATTTAAATAAATATCTTCTTTAGAAACATTTTTATTTTTAAAGAAGCACCATTTCATCTCTAATTTTTAGAACTAAAATAAAAACATTTTGCAAGAAGAGTATGGATATTTTTTTTCTGTTGCATGGAAAATAATGAAATGATGGAAAAGCACATAGATTCTAGCATGACAAGAAAAACAGACCTAAAAGCTTATTATTGGTACTTCCATTGTCTTTTGTTCTTGTGAAAATTTAATGCAAATATTTGCAGGAAAAAACCTGTTAAAACCCTGCATTTGTTATTACATCTATATTTAGAAGGTTAGCTGGTTCTTTTTACGTTCCAGCCAAAGTTATTAAGAGCCATTGTGGACGGTCCAATAAGCCGCATGCAGCTCCGGAGCCTCAGGTTGTCGACCCCTGCATTAAACGATGATTTTGTAGAAGTTACTAAATAACTTCTTCACTTCTTCCTGTGGCCAATTCAAATTGATAAGATGTTAATTTTCTGCTGTATAATTCAATCTGGATGCTAATTGTAATTTGAAAGCTGACATTGGCTGCAGTCTGAACGAGATGATCAGAGGTCTTATGAGGGCATTCTGACTGGGCGAGATGACCTAATGGGAACGCGGTGTGCTTGGAGAACGAGGCTGTAATCAAGCATGGTTTAGACCTGTTCCCTCCTCTCAAAAATAAGAAATAAAGAAAAATGCACAACTGTTTTTAGCTTCTGCAAGTGGTGTTAAAAAGTGTTTGCCCCTTCCCCAATTGTCTGTCTATTTGCATGTTTGTGACACTTCAGTGTTTCAGGTCATCAGACCAATTTAAACATTAGTCTAAGGCAACACAAGTAAACACAAAATGTAGTTTTCAAACGAAGATGTTTATTACTAAGGCACAGCCCTATGTGAAAAAGTTCAAGTCAACCGGTTTATTTTGCCTTTGTTAATTAGGAGGAGCTTATTGAAACCAGAAAATCGTCAAATTAAAGAAATTTTTTTTTAAAACTTTAGATGAACAGACTGCAGCACTGCCGGTCAGATTAAATCATTCTTGAAGCAGGACAGATGTCACAGGCTGAACATGGGATTATATCTCATGTCTTTTCTGTGTTTTTATTTGTATTTCTTAAACCACCGGGGAGACCGGGTGAAATTAGTCTTTAGTGAAATCAGTGCGAAGTGTGCTACTCATGCGGGCTCTTCTCTAACCCCTTTAGGCCAATTGAATTGCATAAAATATGCCAGATAATGACCGTTGATCAAACCGAAATAGTTGGTAGTTATGGACTCTCACAAGCAGATTTCCTTACAGTAGACTACTTCTAGATCAGAGAAAATGACTTAAAATTATTGGTTGTTAAAGCAGGTACAAAGTGTCCTAAACTTAAAGGGGAAAAAATGGTTAAGTAGGTAAAATGGCACCCATCCATTAGCCAGTGTAGCACTTCGTTACCATGGGGAACTGACACAGAATGGTAGATAGGAATCATTACTGGCCAAGAAGTCATCATAATCTGATTTCCTCCTGCTGCCTGGGCATCGAGAGACATGGCAGATGCCGTTTGAGCTCGGAAAATCTGAAGGAAGACTCTACTATCTTGATATGATTTCAACAATAGAAACCAGATCTTATTTCACTGGGGTTTTTAGGGAAGGGGGTAACGGTAATAAAGTACGATAATAAACATTTCAAAACAGTCTGTAGACTGATGAAACTGAAAACATGCCATCATGTCCAGCAGGTGCTTAAATGCTTCTAAATTTACAGAAAGAGGTAAACACTACAAAATGCAGGAAAGATGCTGGAAGATGATCACTTTTCATCATCAGATATAAAGCATAAACTAACAAGAGGCTTCAGTCCAACTCCGTTTCGGCAATAACTTCGTAAATGTGCTCTTTGCAGAGCAGATTGGGTGAAAAGGCGGAGGGTGTCTCCTTTGTTTTGCTGACATGAACACATTGGTTCGGTATTAGCACCAGGCTTTTAAAACTTTAATTTCCAGTAACGTTTAGATACTTCTCGGGAACTGTAAAGCAATTATTCGCAGTATAAGGGAGGAAGACGAGCGAAAAGTTTTGCACATTTCCATTTCAGTGATACTGTCATGCTGTGCCACACGGAGAGGAGGGGGAAATAAAAGATCAAAATGTTTCTTTGTTTATCTGATGAACCTGTACAGGTGCATTGTGGGATGTTTGGTTGAAAGCACTCGACTTGCTTGAACCCCAGCTACTTCCTGTGTCTGCTCCAACCTTCCTCCTCTTCGCCTTCATCTTGCCAAATTAACAAGGCTTTTAGGATCTCCGGAGACGTGGCACCTCACTGATTTACCGACTGTCAGCCCGCCACAAATCACTCCATTCCTGTTAGCACTTATAACTCTTCTGTCTCCGTCTCCCCATCTCTGCTTTCATCACTTTGTTTTTTTACTTTTCTTACTTTGTGTTCTCCGACTTTATGCCTCCCGCTACATTTTTTTTCTTTTTCTGCTACCGCTCTCCGCTTCCTTACCTGCTACATTGCTACATTTATTTTATTATTTCCTTCGGTACTCCCACACCTTCTTGTCGTCATCTCATGCTTACTTTCCCCCCCAACCTTCTGCTCCCTCTACATCTGCCCCCACTAATGCCCTCCTTTGTGGGCCCCTCTCTGCAGTACCTCCAGAGGCGGCAGCAGGAGAACACCCAGCGACAGAGCAGAGGGGAGCCCCCGCTACCGGAGGAGGACATTAGCAAGTTGTTCAAGCCCCCCCAGGCGCCGCCGCGCATGGATACGCTGCTCATCGCAGGTACGCACACACACACACACACACACACACTCCAACACTCTGAAGACTTTTGTCACCGGCACCAGAGGACCACCCCCACCTCTCCTCTCTAAATTCCATCAGCCGCCTCTGCTCTGCTCACAGCAGCTCAGGTTCTGTTTAGCAATTATCTCTGCCATTATCTTAAAATTAACATTAATTTAAAGTTTATTGGCTGAGTCTCCAGCTCAGCCTCCCCTTTTTTTTCCCTGCTGTTTGACGACTTCCAGCTCTCCCCCCTCCACCCCTTCCGACAACGATCTGACCCAATCGTTTACTCTGTTCACCGCTAATTTGTTGTTGTGCTGCTTTTTTTCCTTTTTTTTCTCCTCCCCTCCTCCGCATGTTTGTGTTTGTACAAATGCTCGTGTGTGTTTATGTACATATGCTTCCGGGCGTGTGCGTGCGTTGGGGTGTGTGGGGGCGTGTGAATGCATGTGGCAATCCTCCAACAGGGCAAATTAACAACTACTGCCAGAACGTGAAGGAATTCACCTCGCAGAACCTCGGGAAGCTGTTCATGGCCGAGGCGCTCCAAGGCCAAAACTAGAGGAGAGACAAAAGAGTGAAGAAGCCGAAAGACAAAGGAGATGCGAAAACCACCTCGCCACCAGCTGCAGGAGCATCACTCATCTTTTTTTGTCAGCAGAAATCTCCAGTTTTTTTATGCTTACATCTGTGGGAAAACTATGTCTGACACATTGTTTTGTTTCAAATAAAATCCTGCATCTCTACGTTTCCTGCCTTCTTGTGTGTTGTCACAATAAACCATCCTCTTCTAATTGGACCGACAGCAAATTGTAAAACTCAAACCTCGGGGATAGCTCTGCGTGTGGCTGTTTTCCTCCAGAATGTTGACATGCTAAGCTAGAGCTCCTTTTGGAATATAAAATAATTACACAGGAACATTGAAGTTGTTGTTGTTGTTGTTGTTGTTGCCGGGTGCTTTTTGTCTGCAGCTCAAACTTTCCGAAGGTGGAATCGGTCTGTTGTGCTGCCTCGTGTGGGAACAGCAGAACGGAGGCAGACGCATGAGTCAAAGTTGAGTGTTATTTCTAAAAGAAGTTTTAGTTGAGGCAAAGACTTTAATGGGAAAACTCCATAAATTATTAAACAGGGCAATGTCTTCACAAATGGCTGACAGGGGAACTTGTACAACCTTGTGGAATAAGTCATGACTTCCACCATTTGTCTGTAATCTCCACTACTATGATATTTATATATATATATCTTTTTCATTCTATACTATTTTTTGAGATGTTTCTATGAAACACTAACCTCCAATTTCAGACATTTTAGTTCAGTTTTATTGGTTTATGAAATCATGCGGTAAACTCTCAATAGAATTGAAGTCTGGAGAGTTTATTGGCCACGCACCCAAAATTTCAGTGTTTTGTTTTTATTGCCAATTTGTTCTTGAGTTGTTGGCCAAAGTTCCTCTGCATTGCAGTGCCTTTTGGGCAACATTGTGAGTGAGCCCACTGACTCAGACAAGAGTTTATCCCAAACAGGGTTTTAGGAAGCTTCACTGTTGGCTTGACATGAGACTCATAGCGTTCACCTTCTTTATTTTATTTTTTCTGTGGATGGAGCTCCCAAACTGTCTGAATGAGGATTCAACAGAGGACATAACCCTACGACACTCCTTGTGCAGAATGTCAGTATAATGTATTGTACACTGACAGTGTAACCTTAAAATGAGGCCAACATCCACATCTCAACCTGCCTGCTGCCATTCCTGCTCTGGTGGCAACCAAGTCCTTTAGTTGAAAACTACTGTGCAGACAATCCTGACGCTTACTGGTCTTGTTTTTTAAAAGTAACTGAAGCTCATGATGATTTCACTAAAGACTGATTTGGGTTGAGTTTTGCTAGCTGTGGCTGTTCTGGCCTGTGAAGTCCTGTTGATGCAAACGAAGTCTGCATGTGTATCCTTGGACCTAACCAGTTGACAAAAAGTTGTTCAAGCACCACTCCATTTAAAGTATCCACTCTCCTCTTCTTTAATTCAGTCTGAATGACAGTAATATTAGCAGCCTTGTCCTCGATGACATTTTCCCTTGAATCCATTGATGTGATTCTATTACCGGTAGGTTATTTTTTAGCAGGGATAAGTCAGTGTAAAGGTTTTTTTTTTCATTTAAGTTTTATGAGCCATTAAAATTGAGCTGTTGAGATATTTTAATAAAAGATGATATCTGTCAATGCCAACATTTTTGAATTTTTTTTGTAACTGATACATTTTAAAGGCAAGAATAAATGTTTTTTATTATAGCCATCAAAACTGACAACGTAGATACAGAACGAGGGTTTTATCGGTTTGGCTCTGGGCCTGATTAGTTTGTAAAGTTGCAAGTATGCGTTCTTGGGATGACCTCCAGAAGATCTTACATGTTTGGCAGTCATTTATTTTGCTGTTCCACATAACGAACCAAATCAGTATGGATAAAAACATGAATGTTCAGGCAGATTTTTGTTTTTCTACTCCTGTGAAAAACTTTACCTTGCTTGCGCACTTCCACCAGCTTCTAATCACACGTCATCTGCCAGAGTTTCTTTTGGGCTGGATGATGAAAATGGTTGGAAACCACTACCTTACATATGTGACTCCTGCAGAGTTGATCCTCCGCTTGCTTCTAGTCCTGCTGCTTCGTCTCTGCGTGAACTCGGCTCCAACCTTGTTTCAGCCGGTTAAACCAGTTAGTGTTGTTTTCTGTAGAATTGAATTTTAGAAACTGCCAGTGAATATGCTGAAAGACTGGCAGATGTTTTACAAATCTATGATATTAGGACGCGGATGTTGCAAAATGTTTGAAAACTATATTAAAATCATAGGGGGAAATACGCACTTGATACCTATTTGAGTTTTCAAGGTTGCGTGCTTTCAAACAATGGAGAGGTCAGTCATTTTCATCGAAGGCACACAACTGTGGTAGAAAATAAAAAATATCACATTGTATTTTAAAGTTATTTGCATTTTACTGCATAAATTAAGTATTTGATCATCTACCAACCTGTCCACACACTCAGACTCTAATTTCTCAACTATTGCGAAGACCAGAGAGGGACACGAGGGACTCAACTGTAAACTTGCGCAAGTCTTGGATGAACTATGGGACAATAGGCAAGCAGCCTGGTGAGAATGACTTGCTGTTGGAGCAATTATTAGAAAATACAACTCAAGATGACTGTCAGTCTCGCTTGGATTGGGGTAGCATCATAAATCTTGCCTCATGAAGTATCAGCAATCGTGTTAAAGATGAGAAATCAGCCTAGAACTACACATGAGGACCTGGACCCGAAGAGAGCTGGGAAGACCAAAGGTTACCATAGTAACACACTACACCGTCATGGATGATCATCCTGCAGTGCAAAAGCAACGTCCCTCTGCTCAAGCCACTACATGTCCAGGCCCGTCTGAAGTCCGCTAATGACCATCTGGACGATTCAGAGGAGGCTATGGAGGTCGTGTGGTCAGTTGAAGCCAAAGAAGAACTTTCCTGTATAAACTCCAATTCCTATGTTTGAAGGATGAGTGTAATCTCAAGAACAGCATCCTAAACTTGAACCAGAAGGTGGAAACAATGCTCTGCTCTGCAAAAGGGAGAGGACAGATGGGGACATGCATTGCAAAATTTGCGGCAAAAGCTTCTTTCATCCAGTAAGAAGATGGATTACGGTTTGGTCTCTCAGCATGACAATGACTCAAAACACAGCCAGAACAACTAAAGAGTGACAATGTAAGAACTACTGTACTTCAACATTCTGTAATGACCAAGCCAGTCTCCAGACCTGAACCCAATAGAAAAACTCAAAGAGCTGAAACCCAGTGTAGCCCAGCAACAACCCCAAAACATGAAAGATCTACGTATTATATACCCTTGCATTTTGGCACCTTCCTAAAATAATGGCCTATGTCATTTTTGCCAAAAGGGATTTTTTTGACCTAAATCATCTTTTGGTATAAAAGAGGTAGGGATTTTTATTCAAAAATCACTTTTGGCAAAAAATGACTTGGGTCATCACTTTAGAACGGTGACGATTTGATTTGATATTTTAAAGCCCATTTTTCCAACAAATACTTTCAATGCTCCTTATGGGTCCCAAAGCCTGGGCCCCATAAGAAGAAATGCTGTTTTTGGGTTAGGTTTAGGACTAAAGTGTAAATTGAGTTTAGGTTTAAGGTAAGTATCGGGGTTAGGTTCAAGAATGATTGAAAAAGAAATTTAAGTCCATGCAAAATCCCTGTTAAGGTAGAAAGACATTCTGCGTGGGTGTGTATTGGTTGATCTAAGAGTGTCTACATCTTGTCAGCAATACAGAGTTTCATTGATCTGAACAGGCCTCTGCTTTCTCTGGGCGACCAGCTGGCTTTAAAAAGAGCTGCGTGTACTTAAAAAGTAAATTCTTAGCACTGTAAATCACCCGGAAACAAACTTTAAGGATTTCTTCGAAGAGCTGCAATGGGGATCAGAGAGAAGACAATCTGGTGGACCTGTACGCTTCAAACACGAGCAAAAAAGGGGAAAAAAAACACCTTCAACCTCCTCAAAACCTTCTTCATCCTCAACTTTCCTGGCTGCATAAAACCTGCACTGATCAGTAACCAGCCTGTCAAGTGTCCTTGAACATCGCATTAAACCTCCCTGCATGAGCGCATCGGCTAAATACCTCAAATGTAAGTAAGTGTAAGCTGTTCTTACGCTTATCCTCTGTAGCTTGCCACACATCTGAGATTTACCCCTGAAGCTATAAACACTCTTCCTCCTCCTCCTCCTCCTCCTCGGAGCTCATCACCAGTGTCCATCCTGGCAACAGGGATCCTAAAACCAGCTCATCTCGCACCCTTCACTGAACAATCTCTGTTCAGTCCGCGGTGTCATAATTACCCTCCAGCGCCAGATATCCGCATGCATGGACGTTCCTCTCTGGACCTGCATTTAGACAGCATTGTCCTAATCCAGCGTGTGATGCTATTTTACTTGTCATCAGCTTTGCCAAGACAAGTAATAACTTGTAGTGCTCCTGCCTGTCAACGGCACAATGTCATTAACAGTAATTACCAGTCAAGCAATATGATAAACGCTTATTAGAACAGTGACACTCGAGCCGGAAATCATTTCTTGCCTTAAATCAGGCTGGCATGAAGGAAAAATATTAATTTACACCAGAGGGCTTGGCTGATGTTCATTAATTAAGCTTTCTGCTACTTTGACAGGCGCACCTGTTCCTGTGATTGATTTGTTGTGTGATAAGATTTTCTGCATAAAGAAATTTTGTGGAGTTTTTAAAAAAAAATTTTTATTTGAAAAGCTGCGACTGAATTTGCGTTTGAACTGTCTCCATCTGAGTCAGCACAAAGAGATATTGACCTTTAAAGGTGAATTTACGATTATCCTTCTCACTCTGTATGAACCTTACATCTTCCCCCCCACCCCACATCCTCTAACTGGACCACTGTCATTATGTGAGGTCACGCAGACAAGACCCCCTCCTGCTGTGCACTGGTGACAAAGCTTCAAATGGTATTTAAGCTGACAGCAATATAACTTCACCTCAAAGTAGTTTGTGTAAACCCTGTTGTCACTGTGGGAGGGAGGGGCTGTCAAGGGCAATAGACGACAAACGCAAGGTGGCAACGACGCCTGTGTCCAACTTTGTCTCCCCCCCCCCCCCCCCCCCCCCCCCCCCCCCCAACGCACCCCCATGAATGGGAATCATGTCATTGTTTCCTATTTTGGGCAGCAGAGCTCTGATTTGAAAGACATATTTGATCAGATTTTAAAACCAGAACACCTGGCCTTTTTTTTTTTTTTGAAAATCACAAACTACCTTTTCACAGTTTTTTTTAAGGACATGTAGGTAATTTTAAAATGTCAGAAAAAGAGACTTGTTTGACACAAGTACAGATGAAATTGTGATAGATAACATAATGTGTGACAGCAAAACATGAATGTCAAAAGAATTTTTGTTCTTGACAAACAACCTATGTTAAATAGTCTATTAATGTAAGGACAAGACACAAAAAGGAGAGAGTAAGCACTCTTATGTTCTTCATACTGTTAGATCCTGTTAGGAAGTCAGACTGAGTTTCATTAAAGTGGATGAGTGATTATAAAACAATTGTATTCATGGCTTCAAGAGAGGGAACAACTCAAAGATGTGGGATGAGAACACAACACAGGCCATGTTGCAGCAACAACAGGTGGAATCAGTAGCCAGACAACTAAGGTAACTGTAGGTGTTGTTTGTGAGCATAAAGTTTCTCAAGTACAGAGTGCTGTGTTACCTTGGTTTTTGATGATTTTTCTTTAATGAATGTCTGAACTGTACATCCAAGCCCAAGCCCTTAATTTGGATGATGAGAAAGCAAGCTACAGATGCTTCATGCTGTTTCATGCAAACACTGCATGTTAAATGTTATCAATTGTCAGCTGTGTGATCAGTCGCCTAGAGCTTGTTTTTTTTTTTTTACTTTACTTTTTTTAACATTCTTCTTGACTTTAGCCATAAAAAAAGAATGTAATTGCTATAGTGTGAGCTACAAGACTAAATACACTGAAAAGGAAAAGGCTGCAAAAATGCTAAACGGGACATAAGAGGGAGACAATATATAGTTGATCAAATAATCGTTCCTTTTTTCACATAATATCCCTCCAATTCAGAGAAATCTATGTATACATCTTTCTTCCTGACAGCCGCACCGTCATGGAAATGCAACAATTTTCCAAGACCATTTCCGTGAAAGTTATCCACAAGGTCAAGCGTGAAGTTTTTCTCGATAATATGAGACTTGGGGAAACTTTAAAGGCGGAATTGTTAAATGCAGTTTAGAACAACATTCATCAACTTACTGGATGTTTTCACAGCTGTAAGTCAAATTCCTTAGTCACCGTCCCTGTGTTACCTGCTTAGCTGCGAGCTAAATCAGTTCATTGATGTGATGCAAGCGCATTTAAAGGTGAAGTCACTATTGATTTCTTGACCAGTGCGGTGTGTGCCTGTCTTGGTTAACTGCGGTTCTCTGCGGGTTGTGTCCTTGGAGTCAAGCATTGTAGTTCCTGTCATGGAACGTTTGTACTAAAATTACTCACATTCATCTTGCTCGCCTTGGGGGGTTCAATCCTTGAATTTCGGATGAGCCATGGAAAGCAGGACTACATTAAGACTCCTGAGACAGACTCCAATCAGTCTGCAGAACAACCTGGCCTTGGGCACCGTTGGACCTTCCCACAGGACAGCGATCCTAGAAAAAAGCTACCAACACCTCGAAGTCCGCTCAGGCGAATGTTATGGTCCTTTCAGAAAGTAAACCTGAATGAAACATCAACATCATGTCGCATAAGAATTATTTATTTTGGAGAATTAATTTAACTTTTTCCCTATGATTTATGCTAAATTCACTGCACAAAATGTAGAAAGGACTATTTTAATCAGGTAGCGTGTTTTAGTTCAGTATTTAACATCATTGTCTACTGTTTCTCCCATATCTCATGGGATTAAATGTTGACGACAACTACTTCCCTCATCATGAAAAATGTAATTTAATTAATTTATTTATATTTTTAGCCAGAGTAAATGTTATTTAAATTCCTGTCAAATAACACTAGCGAGGGTTTACTGCTAGGGAAGCACGGTGGTGGAAGTGTCAAGCTCAAAGGTTGGCTGCCTGCCTGATTCAGCTGCACAAAATTGAAACATATCTAATTATTAGAATGGATGGTTGAGACATAACTACAACCACACCCTCCAGAAAATACCAGGACTCCATTAGTCCATTAATCTTGACCTTTTTGGTGGAGCTTGACGTGTTGAGCTTCTTTTAAGAGGGAAACAAATTTACCCAAAATCTACCTTGACACTGTCGACCAAAATTCTGCCAAGATATTATTTATGGTTTGTTAAAGGTGTTTGTTTTGGGGTAAACGCAACCAAACATAAATTGTTTTCACTCTATTCTTTGGGTATTGATTGTAAAACATCCATCCTCCTCTCTGACTACCGTAAATACTTCAGAGGACAGTTACACCCTACAAACAAGCAGCAGAAGTTAGGAGACCATGTATAAATATACTCCTTCTGGCCCAATTTTAGTTACTGGGTTGTGTTTATAGCACAGGGCATTTATCATTTGCTGGATACACAGCATACTACTAAAGTGGGGCAGAAATTAGAAATATGCTCACACACACACACCCACGGACGTAAACCTCTGTAGAGCCATCGTTAAAAAGTTAATATGCACATTTAGTTACTGATCATCAAATTCAGTCCTAACTTCTGCTTTCCCTCTTGTTAATTTATTTTATCGTTTTTGACAGGTCAGCAGAATCATGATTAGCTGCAAGTGTGTTGCCAATCAAACTGACATGACTGACTTGAGAGACCCCAAGGTCGAAGAGATGTTGATTGCTTTGACACGATCTCTCCACTGAGGACGGGTCCCGTCTGCCGGACGTCAGAGTCATTGATTGTCTTTATGTCCCGCAGCAATTTTCGGGATCTTAAACCGTAAATGCAGTGCCTTGCAAAAGTATTCATACACTTCAGTCAGATTGCAACCAAAAACCACAACAGGAAGCAGATTATTACAAGGAGGAAGAAAATTAAAGTTTTTACAAAGAAAACCTGTTAGAGAGCACAAAACACTAGAAAGCTGGACAGAGGTTCATCTTAGAGTTGCTTTTGAATTGCAATCAATGCAACATTATGGTTGTTATCGGTTTCTCAATTGGTGACTGTATGTTGTTTTAATGACGTTTTACTTTTGTGTTTTTATTATGTAACTTGCCTTGTTGCAGAAATGTGATTTATAAATAAAGTTGATTGATTAATTCTGCCTAGAGGAGACGAAGTAAATAAACGTACGCAAAGCACTACAGAGGAGTACAATATTGAATCAAATTCATGTGTTAGAATAAACTAAATATAGATCAAAGCAAACATGAATGCAAAACCGAATCTGTGATTATTTGGCTTTTTCTTTGACTCGTCACCGAATAGACAATCCTAAGCAACTATCAACAATCATCTATCATTTCTGTTCCATTATAAGTGCTAAACATAGCAATACAGCAAATTTGATCAACCATTTTGTCATGTCAGCAGCAGGCTAACAACAACCAAGACTTCATCCTTTGGTTTTGTCTCGAGTGCCTTCAACGAAAACACAGCGCTGAAATACTCGGTCTTTGGCTCCTCGCGCTCTTTGTGTGTCTGTTGGTCCCACTCGAGGTAATGATGTGGGTTTAGATGTGCTTGAGCGTCTTTTCCTCATTGTGCTGCTTTGTTTTGAGACGTTAAACTGTTTGCAGGGGAGATGTACACTCAAACTGATAAACAGCAGCTGCATTTGAGATTTCCCTGTCCCTCCCACGCTATATCCTGCCAAATAGACCGTGAGTCTACTGTGACTTGGTGAAAATGAAAATCCTCAAATATCAGGCAGAAGTTTCTCTCTCTCTTTTTTTTTCCTCCTATTTTTTTCCCAGAAAGACCACAGTAGCTGAGCCTCTGGCCTGCTGATGCAATAGTTTTGAGCAAAGTTTGTATATATGAAAGTGATTCCTTATGCCTTCCCAATGATTTTTTTTCCCCCTCCACAATTTTCAGTTCAGCTGCTTTCTTTTTTTCTTTTTTTTTTGGTGTTTGGAGAGATCAAGCTAAACCATGTGCTTTGAGCTGAGTTTGGAAAGGAAGGCTTTAGCCGGGTAAACAGCGGGAAAACGGTTGGGGAAAAATACTTTAATTAGAATCCAGGGATTTGTCTGTTTAGTTTCCTGAGGAGAAGGCCGGGATGGGATCTCAGACATATCAGTTTGGGCTCATTTAATCAGTAAGCGCGGCCCGCAGCACCTTGACCCCAACAGTAATCTATCACTGCTCATACACAGCTCTGCCACCGAGCTGCCAATGGTGATAGAGGGAATCATCTGGCTCCTTATAATGAAACCCGTTATTTCCCTGTCAACTGTGAATACTTTTTCTCTTTTTTTTTCCCCTCTCTTCCCTCCCTCGTTCTCTTCAGTTTTTTTTTTTTTTTTCTTGCCCAGATATTGCCATGGCAACTGTGGATTCTGTATAGAGTGGCTGTTGAGGATGTAAAGTAGTTCCTGTGGAAAAATAATCTTGCAAATCCCCAAAACAAGAGCAGATGCAGTTGTAGGAAGAGATGTGGGTTAGGGAATTTAGCATTTCAGGGATTATTTACGCAAACCCCAACGCAGCAGCCGCTTAATACGTCTCTTCACGTGGCGAAGCTCCGCGCTACCTGTCATGGAGACAGCTCTTTATTGGCCTTATCTATCCTTCTTCTTTTTTCGCTATGGCCTATAGATCTTCATCTTTGACTGGCAACTCTATGGACTGAGCACTGTGTTTTGGGCTGCGATTCGCCTCTGCCTGCCACCCAATTTGACGGCTGTCACCCAGCAGTGGCACAAATCCCGCAGGCCATTATGAGGCTGGTTTAATCCCCAGAACGGCAGCAACAGGAGCCTTTCAAGAAAGGTTTCAGAGCATGATACCCTGTCTGTCACATGCATCCGTGAGCTTCAGGCGAGGCTGCAGTGCGTTTTCGTGATCCCACTCCATCGTTAATGTCGTGCCTTATCCTCAGTCCTCCGAGGGTACTACTGCTCAAGATCAATCACATGCTACATGTAGTGTTCAGATACTTTGTCTCTTGGCTACTGAGTCTTAGTGAAGGCCATGATTGCATACAAGGAATGTTTTTTTTTCCTCTTGTTTGTTCTTCTTTTGCCTGCCTAGATGTATTTTTAATGGAGAAACTGGCACGCCTTCTGTGTATGGTGTTTCTGTCTGCAGATAATTGCAAAAAAGTGTCTAAACAGGTTTAGTGACAATGTTTGTTTTCGTCAGCGTGTGGATGGACTGTTGGTCAGAGTTGATTGGAGGAGGGATGAAGCTAAAACTCGTTTGAGCCTTGAAAATCTGGTCAAGGTTCACCTAAATATCAAGCCAGAAGGAATAGTTTACATCAAAGAATGTTAGAATTGCCAAGTAAAAGTCTAGAATTGCATCTAATTGAAAATATGTAGAAAGATTTGAAAATCGGTATGCTCCGGCCGATTTTGAGATGGGGGGGGGGAAGAAATATCAGTTTTCAGACATGCAAAGCAGAGACAAAGTCAAATCGACTTTCAGATGTAATGGTCATAGTACTGAGTCAGGGCGACTGACTTGCTGATAAAAAATCAAAAAGACAAATCTGCAGAGAGTGTACATCTGGCTACATGTTTGCTTAGCATCAGCTACAGAGGAAGCGTGACGAGCAGAAGACTTTATTTGCTCAGTTTTCTTCCCCTCTGCATGTTTGACAGTGAGAAATACAGCCATGAATTTGTTCTAAAGATGATTTCCTTCCTGCTGTCTCATCAATCTTTTCTTCTCATCCTCAGCATGTTAGGGCAACAATGAATTTCCAAATCAAAACTTTATCTGCATTTAAATTCAGCCTACAGTCTGAGGGAACAGCTGTTTTGATCAATCAGCGCTCTGCAGTTGGTCTGTGACAAGCATGGCAAAAACAAAACCATCACCGATGATCTTTAGCTGTATATAGAATACAGTGAGCTGGATTCTCAGCATTCATAAACGGACTAAGCAGCATCCCAACACAACGCCCAACAGACGCTGCATACACATGGACGCCATGGATACAAACCAGTGAGGAAGGCACTTCTCAGAATAAGCACAAAAAAGCTTTTTAGACATGGCAGTTTTTGAGCTGGTGTGAATCAATAAAGTGCAATAACACTTTCCACAATGACACCCCTTGTACATTTTCTTTTTACTTCTTATAGCATCTGCCAGTCCCACTTCAAGTCAGACAGCAACCTTTAGCTGAAAGACAACAAAAACTCCAACTCTGCCCGGTGTATGAATAAGTTTGGGCCTAACTATGTACGCCACGGGGCAACAGCTAGCTCAAAAGTTTTATAAAACCAAGTTGCAGCCCCGTTTCTCAGTTGTCTGTAGGCCTTAAGAAAGGCTGCCACTTTGGGTCACTGAAGCCCGGCTCACTGTGTACAAAAGATGGTCATAGCCTCCAGGTTAAAAATTTGAAGCAAAAGCAGAAGTGCCTTGGAGGGAAATCCCACTGAGGCCAGCTGAGAGTTTACTTAACAGAGAAAAATAAAATAAAATTCAATGCCTGTAGTAGGCTCTCATTCAAAACCACCAGCGTCTTTTATAATAAACTAATAGTTTATTGAATGGTTCAGCTGAAGGTGGCTTCAACTGTGCCCATTTTTTAGTGGATCCCCTCCACCCTCCTCGACACCATGTGTAAAGTTTCCTGCCTGCTCCTAGAAAGAGTAGCTTCTCTGTTTTTCTTCTTTAGTAGCACATTTGTGTCTCCATCCATGCTCACGGTACTGTATGATAATATATAATATTTGGGGTTATCGCTCGCCATCATTGATGAAATGTCTTCAAGTCTGAGCCAATTGGCTGCTGGCTGCAGATCTGATAATTTACAGTTATGAAACTTGTATGGATTTTCTCATCTTCCTTTTGACAGGACAGTGAAAAGGGCATTTCTTAAATGCCACTAAGGTATTTTACAGTGAGTCAATAAAAACAGCTCCAACAGCTACTTAAGTTTTAAAAGGATGGCAGGATAGTGATGAACACTCAAACATCCCCCACAACTTCAGTTTTCTTTAACTTTCTCCAGCAAATCGTTGTCCTATAGATTACTGTTGGGACTCTATGCCCTAAAACACCTTTGGAAAATTTTTTTTTCTTAGATTCTTATTCCTACACAGAAACTCCATTTGTTATTAAGCAGCGTTTGTCTAATGGAGCAGAGTTGTCAGCATTAGAAATTAAGAAAGTTGAGATTTTCAGTGCATCATTCCCTCGTGTAAAAATAACGCAGAATCTTAAAACATCCAAACTGTTTGGATTTCAGTAACAAAAGGGGTGTTGCTCATATACTGTTACTATGACGATATGTATTTTTCTCATTTTTCCTCACATTTCTTTCTTCAGGGGTTTTTACTTGTATTGTTTCTCATTGCAGCAGACGGATATCAACTATACAGCCACAATTTTCAAGCTTTTGATTGCAGTGCTTCAGATTCCACAGAGCCAAATCTGTGCAAAGTTGCTCGTCCAATGTAATGTCCACTAAAGCCAGCAGACCAAGCTGAAACTCGTTTCTTAGTGTCGATCCCAGTTGTTTACCTCCATTCTCACTGTCCTCTCTCTGTGCCTCCAAGCCCCTCGGACTAAACATGACCTGGATGTTCACAGTGCAGAAAGTGCAGATGGTTTGTCAAATGCACGTCTGAAATGCTTTTTATTTTTCCAGTTTCTACTGTGAAAACACATTTTTGTGACACACTTTTTAATGTTAATTACACCGATTGCATTTGACTTTATTAAGACGAGTGGCACTAATATAGTGTTCGTGTTTCTTTTCTACAACCGCAGATATTTCTAACACCCACGTTTTTCTTTTGTGTTAGCCAGGGAGCGTATGGTAGTGTTCTTTCAGCCAGCAGGCAGTGCACAGCAACAGGTGGGGGCGGGTTCACTCTCTACTCTATACAGACAGGAAAACACAGCTACATCAAGCTGATTATATATCCTCTTAGTCAGGCTATCTGCTCAGGTAGCAAGAAACTAAACAGACATGTCACTCGAAGTTTTCCAAGTGTAAGCTCTATATGACACAGCTCCAGCTTAACAGGAGTGATGGGTGACGCTCCTAGCATTTTTATGCCCGTCTGTATTTTTTCCATCTGGAGATATTTCCAAACATACACAATTTTTTTGTAGGTGAGCGAAAGCTGTAACTGTCAGCTTATTGGTGGCAATAAGGCAGGGAGAGGCAGCTCCGTGTTTGCTCCATGCACCATAAAGCTTCTTCCACGTATTTCTCTCACGTCTGATTAAAAATATTTTGATTTATAATTGCAGTTTAACATTGTCAGTGCCTCTGAAACCGGTAACTGACAACATTCCTGCTCAACAAACTGAATTCGTTTACTTTTCCTTCACTTCAAACAGAAGGCTATTTCGAAAACTTTTAAGCTTCGCCCTCTTTTGTTGACTTTTCAAAATTCTTCCCCACTAATGAAGAAAACGAGGATATGCAAGAGGGAGCCATCTATTATAATTCCTCGTCGTCCTCCCTCTGTTCCTTTTAAGTCTGGTGGTGCCAGGTTGCCCCGGGTACAGTGATTGATGGGCCGCTTGTGACCTACGATAGACAGAGCCACAATTAAAGGGCGACTTATCTACCAGCTGTGAATCTCAAAGATAAATGCTGATAGCACTCGGCCCTTTGATGTTCAATCATGCACTCCACGCCTCGGCCTCAGCTTGTGTCCCCAGATTGACTGATGCGCATTTGAATATTTCTTTCCAGCAGGTAAACATTAACATTCTGTTCACCTCCTCGCGCACTCCTCCTCACTCTCCGTGTAATGTCGTCTGTCTGTTTCTCAAAATGAAAAGCAGCACCTAATTTAGGTGTGTTCATCCCCCCACTGCATGCCAGTAAGATGGCAGTAATGAACATCCCATTATTTTTGAATTATTCATCTCGCTATGTGAGATTTAGCGGGTTTTTTTGCTTTATTTCCTTTGGCTGTCTCCGCTTAATGTTTCATTCTTTTTTTGGTCCTTGTTTTTCACTTGGCCGTGTCCCAAGTCCCTTCGTTCTCTTCTGGAGTACGCCGCCGTTGCCTGCTATTTCCTCTGGGGACATGTTTGGTCTCAAGATTGTTTTATTTGCCCATTTGGCTGTTTGCATCTCCTGCCATATTAGGACAACTACTCTCTTTCCAAGGTGATTGAATCGATTTGGATTCTTTCAAATACTGTTACCAAACCAGTGCAGTGTCGGTGCTGATGCTCGTCCTTGAGGGAAAGACTTTTTTTAAAATTCCAAACTGTTTTTCTTTTTTATTTGAAGATAGAAAAGTTTTTTTAGACCTTTGAAAGGAAACTTTTCCCTCCTCCGTTGTACATTGACTATATTCAGCCTGGGCAACTGGCACCCATACTGATTTGATTTCCCACCATGTAGCTTATTTAACAGATTTTGCAGGTTAAATTAGCCTTTTCTGCACAGTTATCTTCACTTATGGACACGTCCGTTTTCACAACTCCGACACTAATGTCAAAAATGTGGCCGAGGTGTTGATGCTTTTGGTTTCAGACAAGATTCAGACCGGTCTCAGGAATATTACAGTTCAGGGTCAGACTCATAGATTGCCTGCTTTACTGCAGGCGCACTGATAAGTCCAGAGTTCAGATCGATAAACTGAGTGTTCACACAAGCAAAAAAAAATAAAAATAAACGTGTGCGATGTCTCCCAAAGACCAACAGGTATTAAAAAAGGACATCTGCTGCATGTTTTACTGATAAACTAGCATGTGTGCACCTGCTGCTTTCACTGAAACAGCCTGAGGCTGACAGATTCAGCTACAAGAAAGACAAATTTCATTTTAGGCAAAACTGAGTTATCACCATATCGGTTTTTAGGATGTATGGTCTTATATTAAAATCTGTAATTGACCATCTATAAACACACTGGTCAGCCATGCACACACACACACACACACACCCGCACACGCCTACTGGCAATTAAGAGAGATGAGATGAGCTGACCTGACGATGTGTTTGGACTCGTAAAGGAAGCTGGAGTACCCAGAGAGGTACGAGAAGAACATGGAAATCCAGGACCTACTTAATGAAAAGTAAAAGTGTTAGGAGGTTCACTACCATTCACCCATTTTTAAGGTCTGATCAAAGTATTCAAATTGAGAACTAGAGACAATTCATCCCAGAATTCTTTAGCGACGCTAAAATATTATCAGAATTAGATGCCAAATTTCTGTACAGCCATATTTTCTTACCACACTTACACTTATCACAAATAGGGGCCGAGGGGCCAATTCATCACTAATTGTAATCTAAATAAGCAGCAGAGGACAAATTTGTTGTCTTTTATAGAAAATAACATTTGAATGGCCAAATTTCCTTCTCAGTAATTAACACTGTAAAAAAAACACAATCATAGTTTGTCTTTTGTGCATTACGGTCGAAACTTTAAGTTAATTATTTAACAAACTAATGAGTATGTTGAAATGCATATTCAAAAAACAGATGCATGGCTTCTCAGCCATCTTGTGTGGTGTTGCAGCAGCTTATTGACAGCTGAAAGCAACTGGCTGGACAGGCTTATCTCGAAGGCCAGCGCTGTCATGGCATGTTCCCTCGACCTAGTGCAGGAAGTGGGAGACAAGAAAATAAAATAAAATTAAAATAAAAAATCATCACTCTTGTGCAATGTCTCCCACCCCATTAATGACTGTAGAACTGGAGAGCTCCTATAGGCCTAGCGAGCGGCAGCTGAATCCCGAATACACATAGGAACGTCGTTGTGGCTCATTCCTCCCAGCAGCTGTGAGATTCTAATGTTATCACTGCTCTCAAAACCCCCTAAAAGTTGTTTACATCAATGCTCTTCATGGCACAAGGTTTCTGTAATAGTAAAAAATCCTGTTTTTGCTCAGTTACACCAAAGAAATGTTTGTGTAGTCTTCTATTTAAACATGCACGTTTTGCAGAATTTTCTAAGCAGTATAGTGATCCTTATCATGTTAATCTTATTGTTCAGCCTTTTAATTTTTATTGCTTATTTTATGTATGTCAATTAATTTCCTACTTCAGTTCTATTTGATTCTGTCCAGCTTGTCATTGTTGATCATACTTGGTTAGACACCACTAACTAACTACCTATCAGATAAAAGGTTAGTGTTATTTCAGCTCCAGACGAGTTTTATAGGAGTGGCATCGCTTATTTGGGGGTGGGGGCGACGGGGAGAGGAACATAGACAACAACACCAGTAGCCTATAGGCTACTGAACATGCAGCACAGCCTATAGGCTGACTCTGTGGGCGGGCAATGCCCCCCAATGCCCGCCCATGCCGCCGGGCCTCAAGCTTAAGGGCCTGTTCTTTAGTGTTAACTCATACCTCTCTGACACTAACGTTATCATACAGCACCATTTCTCCCCTTATGATTTCCTCATTCCACCTGAGGAAGAGGTTCAGTCTGATGAAGTACAGTTTCAAAATGGCGGTCTGGGAAGAAGGAAGACATTCCAAATGTTTGATTTTTTGTCCAACTTCTTTCCCACCAGAATAAACCCAGCATTTAAAAACATGACGCAGCAGTTTTATGTTTTTACTTCTCCAAAGGGTTTTGTTTTTCTCTCTCTTTGTCTTATAGTTGACAGTCTCCTTTTTTCCCCTTCGTCCTTGTGTCCTTGCTCTGATCTCCAAACCGACACAGTCAAATGTTGCACGTTCTTCAAATTTTCTTTTCTTAAAAATTTCCAATGACTGCTGCCACTTTATGTTGTGTGAAATTGCCTCCCCCTCTGCTCTTCTCCTTTTCTTCATGGCCTGTACCCGACGACACGTGGGGTCCAGCAGACTTTTTTTTTGTGTGTGCGAAAATGATTAATTGAGGAAGTGTCCACGAGCGCTCATGTGTAATGCTGAAAGCGAAAATCGGCCGCACAAGCGCAATTTTTCGCGACCGCCGGGATTTGTAAAGAAAGAACAATTTGCACGCACGACTCTGGACTTCTGCCTGCGTGGGCACACGCAGCTTTGGTCTAACATCTGCACATGGATTTCATGCATGTCGAAATAAGCAAACAGGCTTCCTTGCCGGATCTGTTTTCTCTATTTTCCTCATGATGTAACGCAGAAAATCCAGTGAAACATCATTAGACGTCTGAAAGAGAGAGAGAGACATTGCGATGTCATTTGCCTTATTCGATTGGAAACCACTCAAAAGGGGAGGCTCTCAATTATGATACTCCATTTGAAAGGGTAATGAAAGTACTGCTCCATTAGTATCTTTTGGGGAGTACTAAGTCCCATGATGACCTTTTAGCATTGCAGTGCCCTCTGAATGCCACTGAAATGTTTGTATACAGGGGCTCATCCAATGGGAAGCTCTAATCACGTCTTGAAGCGCTGAACGGGTAGTGCCCTGGATTTTATTATCATTTCTACTTTCACCCTTCAGCTTTTCATCTGCCTGTCTCTCTTCATCTCCGTATGAAGCATCCCCCTTGCACATTAGAGGAATTCAAGACTTTCCGTCCCTCGGTGAGTTTTATGTTTTGCTCCGTCAGCTCAGATAATTTCACTGCCAGGCGCTGATGTTGATGAAATTAAGTGTTCCCACTGACCTTTTGGATGAGTCCACTACATTATCTTAGCAGCTCGAGTAGACAAATTATTACACTTTTTTTTTTATTTGATTTTTTTTTACATTTCTCCCCCCACGCGCTCCCTCTGGACTCGGATTTCGACCATAACAGATGCGGGTGCCGAGGCGCTGAACTTTGTCATTTGCCTCGGAATCGTTTCCTTTGAGAGTCGCATCGACTTCACTGACATTCAATCACATTATTTTGCCCCAATGATTATTTTTTTTGCCTGCCACCTGTGACCTGAACCCGCACACACCGCAGCGCGTGACAAAATGCCGTGTAAATCAAAGCCCCAGGACGCCTCGTACCTTATCTGCCAGCCGCTGCTCATGTCGAGAAGGGCCACTCGGCGCCAGAGATGGTGGCTTTTTGGTAAACAAAGCAGACGCTGTTGAACATGCAGCACAGCGCTCTCTCTCCCTCCTACAATATTTTTAATTTGATTTCTTCCATGCCACCTGAGGGAGGGGGTGATGCTCTAGCACTCAAATGCAGCTGACGACCTGTTACTGTGGGGGTGTGATAGAGCGTAAGCTTATAGCAGCCGTAACCATTTTTTTCTTTTTAAGGGCATGATGGCCCACAGGTAAGTGATTTACAGAAAATCAGGTTGACGCTCTCGAATCTCTCTCTCCCCCCCCCGCTGGAGAGGCATTGGCCAAGGACAAGTGCTTGTAATTTTTTTTGAAGTGTCAGCGTTTCTCCACACAGTTTACCGTGGGCTCTACAGGGATAAATTCACACACACAGTTTTTCCACGCTGGAATAGCTTTTTCCAAACGCGTCTTTTGACTCCAGGGCCTTTCAAATTGTCAGAAATTGCTGTTTGTAAGCTTGTCTCAACGTAGTTTACCTCCAGCCTCACACATTCACGTCGTCTGGGTGTTTTACCGCGCTTATATCGGACTGATTATGGTGTGCATGGCTGACTTGACTCGGTTTATGGGGGAAAAAAATGGAGCAAATCGTCTGAATTTATATTTACTGGACATTTACACCAGGAAAATGTGTAGACCTTAACTTATCTATACACTTGCCTTTACCTTCCATCACTTTTAGATGATTCGAGTTACTGAACAAATCCCCATGGTTACTATTGAAGCGAGAAAAAAACCTGTAACCAAAACCAGTAACGTGATCATAATACACAATATAATCTTGAAAGAAACTTATTAGAACTTGAATATTGTTGCAGGAGATACAGATGAACTGCATACATATTCATCTAGCATGTTTAATATGAGTCTTGCAGAACAAGTAAAGCCCAGAATTTTTCATGCTCCTGGTGGATTTAGATTTCTAATTATTTTTATTCAATCACAGATTTATTTCTGATAAAGAATGAGACACTCACCTCTCGAAAGATTTTTTTTTTTACACCTGTTTTTATTCACATTTAAATAAAAACATATTTTTACCCTTTACAATGACCAATAGAAAAATATTTTAAGGTATTATGGCACAGAGTCTTTAAGATTAGACTCCTTGCTATCACTCAAATTTTTTTCCAGAGTCTCTCTGTCATATTCAAGTCTGAACTCTGGCTGCGCCAAAAGAAAATATTACTGTTATTTTTATTTCCAGCCAGAAAAATTGTACTGGTAATGTTGAAAACCTAATTCTACCATCACAATAAATATAATTTTGTACTGGAAAATAAAAAAATATATAAAAGAAGATTTTGTACAGGCCTGTAGGTTTAGCACATGTGTGCAGAACAAGTATGGCTTTGATCTAAGTCCTCAGAAAAGCAGAGAAGCTGTTCACCATTTGAAGTTCTAAAAGGTTTCACAGGAAGTTACACAATAATGAAAGAGCAAAGGAGACCAAAGATAAACTGGAACCTGCAGACCTTCCACTGTCATTAAAGTCTGTTGTCTGGGAGCATTAAAGCTTCGCAGCCAATCATAGTGATTTTAGAAAAAACCAAAAAAACTCTATGTTTGCAGTTTAACTGCAATAAGTTATATAAATGGCTCTTTTTTAAATGTAATTCTTGAAATGCCATAATCCAAGTTTAAACATAACGACTACAAACAAGGTTACTTTTAAATCTACCTTTCAAAATCTTCATTTCAGTCCATTAAGAATTTCTTAATTAAGAATAGACTGAAAGAGTTCAAGATTCACATACAGGACCAATGATGTGGTTCTGAGTTAGAGGACGCAGCATTTTTGAAGGATTTTTCTCCTGAAGCTAGCTGCACACTTAAATAATAAACAGTTATATTGTTCTTATAAATTCAAAAATCAATTGAAGTTTTTTTTGTTTTTTTATTCAGGAAGTACATAATACTTAAATCCTAAATAAGCAGGTAGAGCTTTTTGTAAAAGCCTGTGGAGAGGGGAGAAATATATTTTAGTGTTGACAAGAAGAAAATACAAGATGGATTTTTGCTGTGTTATCAATATTTATAGCTGTGGAAGTTTTGTTTAATTTTTTTAAAGAATAATAAAGCAAAGAGCAGCAACAGGAGTGCTAACAGGATTACAGAATGTTGCCTCGTTTCAGTGTATTGAATTTTCAAACTCTTCTACTGTGGAAGATGTTGCTTTTGGAAACAATGGCAGCCTGTCGGAAGGACATCCCACAAGGTAGGAATATTTAAAATCAAGAAAATGCTAAAGTGCTGTTTTAGTTTAGTGTTGTTATAAGTCATTTGTTTTTCTTCATAATGTCCCCGTCTTGTTTTGCACCTTGTTTCACTAAAGCAGAAAACTTTTGCTTTTGTTCATGTTCTGAGCTTCCTTGTTCTTCACCGTCTTCTGGATGCAGATTCTGCAACTCTGCAGCAGAACGAGACAAGACTATAGACATAAAATGAGAATGCTGAGGATTATAATTGATCAGTTTTGTAAATATTATTAAAGACATTGTCACAAGTTGTGGTCTTTATTCCCACCATGCCTGTGTGGTTTGTTCATATTTGCATACAGAACTTTGGAAAAGTATACACCCTTTACATATTTCCACTTGTTTGCTTTCTTAACAGTCCGTCCGTCCGTCTGGCGTCTGAATCAGATTTAAGTTTAGACTTTGATTAGATGACTCTAAAACGTTTTTTAGAATAAAATGTTGTATTTCCCATTAACACCCCAATTACAGACATAAAGATATATTTTTTAGAATTTCTTTAGATTGGGGCATTATGTATTGCTTTTTAAATGTTTTAGCCTAAAATAAATAACGTGTTAGTGTTCAAGTCCCCTGAAACTCATGCCATTAGTTGTACATATTTAGGTATTTTTCTGTAGTGTCCACATGTAAGTCCGCTGACCGCTCATCATTGTTAATCAGTAATGTCTCATTTCTTTACAGCCTGGGTTCCACAGAGCGAGGAATCGAAGATGTGAAAAAGAAACAATCTCATGTCTAAGCATTAAGATTTACACATTCAGCAGTCATATTAGGACGAAGCTACGAAAGCACCAAAGACTACAGAGCCGTTAGAGAGCCATTACACACCTTAAAAAGGCCTTACCAGAATGCAGTACGAGGAAAAAACCAGCAGGAGCGGGTTGTGTGCTCCAGCAGACAGAGCCGAGCCGCAGTCAGCCACAAGTTTGGCCCTGTCCAAACAAAAAAAAAAGAAATTCACCTCGCTGCACCTCCAACACAGAGCATTTTCTATGGCAGAGAGCTGCTATTTAAAGAAAAGAAGACGGAAGTCGGTGGGAGAATTTCCAGCTGTCAAAGGTGTGATGGTATGACACATGAACTGTCCCCCCAACCTCGTCCCCCAACGCCCAGCTGTGTGAGAGAACCATCTGCCAAACAGGAAAACAACCAGCCAGTGGCGGTGTACAGACAAACAAAAAGTTACAGCTATACTCTGAGGATAGAAGTGTGTGATTGGATCAAAGAAGGTGAGAATGTGGTGGTGACCAACTTTTTTTTTTTTTTTTTTAAATGTAGAACGCAACAACTTAAAGAAGAATTTTCAGGTCCTCACCATGGATTGGATGGTCGTATTAGAGTTTGTAGGGCTGCGCAGTGGGACAGTTCATTTTCCCCTTGAAGGTGCTGCGTTCTCTGACTTCCTCCCACAGTCTGAAAACATGCCTGTTAGGTTTGCTTGACTTAATTACCATAATATTTGACTTGTACATGCATTTGTAAGGCTTGTCAAATATACTCGCTGTATTTAATTATGTAGATGACAGCCATTAACAACAGGAGAACATTTTAATCATTTTTTTGTGCAACTGGATTCAAACTTTAACCTGTAATGTAACAAAAAAAAAATTTGGTGAGTAATAACACAGCCTTAGAGGAAACATGGAGGTTTGAAATAGAAGCAATAAATCATCAGCCTACGTTCAGTGAACTAAAAATGTATATAAATATATTGTACTTGCTCCCTTTTACGTTATGAGCTGAACTCAAACATCCAAACCTTTTTCTACATAAATAATAGACCCATTTCTCTCAAATATTGTTCACAAATCTGTCTAAATCTGAGTGAGAGAGGACATCTTTCCATCCATCCCTCTTTACAGGTGTGGTGTATCAAAATACTGATTAGACAGGATGATTATCGCACACTGCTGGTCTCAATTAAAGGTCGATCTGAATTGTGTAGTTGAATCCCAACCTGGGGTCTTTCCTTCGGTCCTGATTTCCCCCCCACGTGTTAGCTTGTTGTTGTCTGCTGGTGTTGGTCTTGCATATTAGCTGCATATGAAACTGGTGAATTATTATTCACAAAATAGCATACAATATAACATTACAAAGCTAATCCCACACATGCAGTGTGTGTACCTTTTTTTTAAAAGTTATTTTTCATCATGTTGAGCTTTTTGAAACACACCTGTTGATTTTTTTCGGTGGCCATTTGCCACCTTGCCACGACACTATGATGAAAGATTCAGCTGTCATTTGGCGCCGGGGTAGGTTATGATTTGTTTTTCTTCAGGTTAGCTGCCTGCCAACAGTTGGAGGGAAAAAAAAAAAAAACTCATCTTGAGCCAGCCAGCTTAAAGCTCTCTCTCTCTTTTTTTTATTTTTTTATTTCTTCTACTCCTGTGCAATAGAAAATTTGATGGCACAGGTGAAAACCCGTTATGTTTATCGACTGATGTGAGCGATACTGATCTGAAAGCCGTTATTTTCTCTCCACCAGGCTGTCATTTGGCTGGCTGTGTGAATTCAAGCTCGTGCTGAATTCCATTCTTTTACTGCCAGGCGGCTGTGTGATTTGTGCTGCGGCAGTCTGGACTCGGCAGCTCAGTGCTGTTTCCTGATAAAGGGGTCAGGCTCAGCCTCACACCCACCGCCGGCCCACAGTGTCGCTTAGCAGTCTGTTTCCTGTCAGTCTGCTCCCAGTGAACAACAGGTCGCTCTCCCACCTTTTTTTTTTTTTTTTCCTCCGCCTGGTCTTCCACAGAGCTGCCGATCCATTAACTAAACCCCTCGTGCCGCTGTGTCCTCTCTCTGTCTCTCTCTCTGTGAAAACTGCAGGATGGATTTTAAACTTGTTGATTAGTCTGAGTCAACCTCAGAGCCAAAACTGCTGTAGTCACATTCTCTTCATCATCAGCAGAGAGACATGAGATCACACAGAGGGGACAACAAAGGTTTAGGAAAATGGAGACCGCATCGAAAGTTCAGATCAGCAGAAGAAATAACTTTTGCAGCTAAGAGCGGAGTTGGAGAAGAACTGTGAGATGAAACGGTTTTGATCGCTGCATCAAAGATCAGACTTATAGAGCCTGGAAAGGTTTTCTAAAAACAAAACAAAACAAAACAAAAAAAAAGATGAAAAGACTGAGTTTGGAAAAAGAAATTAGCTTCTTACTCTTTTTCTTCCAAAGGATAATTTAGCCCTGAGATATTGTTCTAGTCAGATTTCGCCGGATTCTGAAAGATGTTTTAACATAAAATTTTGAAAAAGGTCCCTCTTGAAGAGGAGCCACAGCAAGCCAACCAAACTTTACAGTTTCCAGTCAAAATTCTTCCTCTTGATTCTGCCATGTTTGGACTTTTTGTATTGTTTTGAAATAAGTAAGTCAGCTGACATGGGAATACTTGACCCGGGACTAAAACTGAAGATGATGGATGGATGGATGGATGGATGGATGGAGTTTTTACTTGTTTCTTGTTTTCACCTCAAACCTTGAATACACGGCACTAGTCTCACACCTGTGCATTACCCAAGTGGAAAAGAAATGAGGCACTGATTTCTAAAAACGAGCGACTGAAGTTTCCAGAAGCAGGAGGGTTTAGCCGCCATCTTGCTGTTTGGACTGAAGCCAGCGATGCTGCTGAGAGGCTGGTTGTGCTGCGGGAGCTGAATTTATACTAAGACATCAAATAAGCTTATATATTAAAAAGGATCCTCCACTCAGTTATTCTGTTCATCTACACATTGACAAAACTGATCTTTGGACTTGACTAAAATGACTAAACATCATGACTCGTGTTTATTTTGAAAGGGAAATAAATGTGTACGATACATTTAAGGGTTGCAAAGATCTAACACAACGTGGAAGAAGAACCCATCAGATATTTGAATATAATTCTCTTTTAAATTTAAGCGTGAATAGAAGCTTGGTTCCAAGCACTGAAACCAAGCTTCAGTGCTTGGTTAAGAAACAGAAGCGTTGCAAATACATTATTTTCCTTCCATACGACCCTAGAACGTTATTGTAATCTTACTTACTTACTTTGTACATACTTTGATAAATTGTCTAGTGATTTTTGAATAATTTTTTAATACATAAAAAAGTTTCACAATGTTTTGCTTCAATATTCTCTGTTGCTTATTATAGCATTCAGCTAATTTTCAACACCGCTTTAACAAATTGCAGTTTTTAATGCCTGAAGGTGTCATGGGTCACCTTGGAGCATCCAGACGGGCCGGCGCAGGGTCCTGCTTAATCTGTTTGTGCTTCCCGTCCTCGTCTCCATGAGCTCACAAACACACTATGAATTTAATCACACGCTTCTTTCGTTTGACGCCACAGTGACAGTTGCTGGTCGCTCGCTGAAGAAGTCCTTCTTCTTTCTTTTTTTTTGGTGTCACTCACAAGTGGGGAAATCCATCAAGTTGCCGGCCCGTCTCCCCCAAAGTAAATTCATCTAACTCTCAGCTCTGCTTTGAGACTCAGTCAGAATTCAGTCAGACGCAACTCCCCTGAGGATTCATTTTACTGATTCATTCTCAATCACGCACAGACACACCACGCCGAGGAGCCTCACTCGTTGTAGCTCTGCAGGCTCTTCAGAATGCAGGCCTAGCATTATCTGAGGCTACCTCGCGCTTCTTGCTAATTGACGTGGCAGTCGCTTCATTATTTTTTTGTCTCCCGTGGCTTCTCGGATATCTGATTCATACATCCACTTTGCATTTTATTTTTGCCCGAAGGCAAAACTGTGGAACGAAAAGTCAAGATCTAAAACCATCAATTCTTCCGTATAAAAGCTGTCAATAACATAATGCTTTGTCAATAATACTTTAGGGTCGCTATTAACCTTTATCCCTGGGGTTAATCAAGGAAAGAAATAAAGACGTCATGAAAAATATTATATTTTGATGTTTTTTATTGACATGAGCAAATGTTAAAGTACAATGTATCACGTATATATATATTTTATTGTCAGTCCAGTCCCAATATATCATCATGGCCTGTGATCCCACGTGACGTGTTTTGCTTAATAAAAAGTTCCCACCCACAGCCACCTTTCTCAACAAATATATTATTCCATTTGAGCTTTTACAAGACCCTTAAAAATGGAGCACAGAGGTAATAACTCAGATTTATGAGTCCAGCAGTGACAAACAATGGTGTGGTCAGCTAAATAGGTGCAGTGAAGTCCAGAAACAGCAGCCAGCAGATGAACGAAACCCGAAAGAGCCGTCATTTGGTCGTTATTTAAACTTAAGCCATCAACAGAGTCAACATTGCTTCAGCATAATGGCCTTACAAATATATTCATACCTGTTGGACTTTTTTGTATTTTATCACATCACAGGCACAAAATCCAGCGTCTTTTATTGGGATTTCGTTTAACAGACCAAACTGGAACTTAACAGGCCAAAATACACCGCAAAAACACAAAATCTGAGCAAGTATTTTTGGTCTGCTTTCTAGTACAAATAACTTAATTCACTTGGAATAAGACAAAATTAACTCACAAGTAACTTTTCTGCTAAAATGTAGGAGCTTGTTTTAAGCAAATAAATCCTGAATATTGATGAAAAAGTACTAGTTCCATTGGCAGATTATTTCACTTATAACAATACGTTTTTGCATTGTTATAAGTGAAATAATCTGCCAATGGAACAAGTACTTCTTTACCAATTTTAAGGAACTAGTCACTTAAAACAAACTTCTTTATCTTGCTGAAAAGTTACTTGTAAGTCACTTTTGTCTTTCAGGCGTATTAAGATATTTGTGCTAGGAACTAGACCAAAAATACTTGGTGAGATTTTGTTTTTGCAAAAACATAAAAAAAAAAATAAATTGTGAAACTAGAAGGAGAATAGTCCTACAAAAAAAAGAAATAAATCTGAAAGGTGTGTAGTGCATCTACAATCAGCCCCATTTACTTTGATACCCTTAATGAAAATTCAATGCAACTAAATGCCATCAATAGGCACCTCATGCATGTGTCCTTTTTCTTTCTATTCACGTTAATCTAGGTGTGTTTGCCATGTAAAAACTCTTGTGCTGTAACATAAGATGTCAAAAAAGTTAACAAAAATGGAGATTTTGCAATTTCCTGCACCTTTCGGAAAGTGGGAAAAAAAAATATCTTGATATGTTGTCTGCACAACCCTTCACAAACGATGTATTGAATTTGCACAAGGAACCGTCAAACCCATGCCACAGGCAACATCTCAGTCAAGCGAATGAGACTGTGTAAAGCTGATAAAACAAATTGCAAACATCACTGATGGCACTAAACAGGATCCCAGCGGAGGGAGAAACTCACCCACAATGCTTCATCCAAAGAACATTAACACAGATCCGTTCATTATTTTAAGCATAATGACCATCCCCCCACCCACGAGCACCCCTACAAACTGACAATTTACAACAAGCAACGGGAGCATGAGAGGGAATTAACCAGGCATATTCTTCAAACACATCAGAGCACGTTGTCACATTAGGTGTAATGAGCTCAGATGGCTGTGCTGTTAATTAATCTTTATTTTGTGCCGGGCGCTGTCGGCACCATTTTATCAGTTTGGTATTTTATCAGTGTACTATCAAAACGTCGTCGTCCGTATTGAAAAATGACCCAAAAAGGACTCGGCAAGCAAACGGCTGAACGGGGCACTTTCATCTCACAAATCAAAACACCGATGCTGCAGGAGTGGCGGGAGAAAGAAACTGAGAAGGCACCAACACAGATAATGAAGGAACACAGAATTTTATTTTATTTTATTTTTTTTACAGAAACATAAAAACCTTGGAGCATGAAAAACTGGGAGTGCTAATATTGTGTTTAATAAAATACAGGCATTGGGATGGGTGACCTGTTGCGAGAGGAGGTCAGAGAGAGAGCAACTGAAATAAGAAACTGGGAATAACAAAGCAATAAAGCTGAATACTGTGATAACTTCTCTAAACTTGAAGCAGAATTAGAAACTAGAACTTCACAAACAAACAACAAAAAAAAACTAACTTAAGAACAAAAATAACAATGAACCCTTAAGATTATGACAGCAGAGATTATGCAGTGTAATATACGATCAAATTAAAACTGCTCACTTTGTTCTCTCTGGGATTTGTTAGAATTAAATACTCACATATCTAGTGAGAGAACAAAGCAATGCATGAAGCAACAAGACTGTTTTAGGTGTCCTATTGCAGATCAGGTAAGAAGTTTCCATACATCCATCATTTACATAAGTATGTCAATTTTTGAATTTTGATAAAGTGTTGATAAAGTCCTGTTCCTTCTTTTCAGTGTGAATTGACTATTCAGCTTAAATTCATTGTAAAGCCTAAGTAATTTTTCATTTCTTAGAAATTAGCCATCTCTTACTTGTTACAATACCGCAAAATCCAATATGTGCTTGCTATTATTTTTAGTCTCAGAAGTGAAGTTGTCTTTTGTATAATTAGTCAACTTTGTGAAATAAAGCACCAGATAAATCAATAAAATTAATTATCTTGTCCTTCATTTCCATGTTGCATGTGTGCAAAGTTCTGATCAAATCACTAATAGACGTTAAAAAAAAACAAAACAAAGATGAGATCATGTCAGAACATCTGTATGTCCCTTCTTATGTCAAATCATGATAGTACTACCACAATTATTACACACTGGATTTATGCAGACATGACTGCAGTGAAACTCCCAGCAGGATGAAGATGTTTGCATCAGTGTGTTATATTTGTGTGTGTACATGTGTATCTTCAGAGCTTGTGCTGCTTGCTTTAAAGTAACATCAAGTGGGTCGTATATAAGAATAGGAACAGCTGTGGGCTCGCTGCGCCTGCAGCCGTCTGTGTTTGTTTCTAGAGAAAGTATAGAGTTTACTGCAAATGTTGCATAAATAAAGCAAATTTATGGGTATGCTCAGTAAACGCAAAGCAAACTCCTAACCTCATTCGAGCTAAAAGTCTTTAAATTCTCCATGGAACATCCCAGCTCATTAATTTCTAATTAGCAAGCATCTTACAGCCATAGAAAAAGCAACGCACTCTCATTGGGTAGCTGATCAACTCAAAGACGAGATATAAACCCCAGGTGTCTGCACAAAATGTTTGTTTTATTTTATTTTTTCCACACCAGCAGTCGATTTTGACAAAGTGCAAAACTGGTCATTCTTTGCTTTACCGTTACAACCATATGTGCAAATATATCTGAGTAAGAAGTAAGAAAAAACAAAGAAAAACACAGCTTAAGAAGACACATGGCTCGTTTTTTTTTTTGCAATTTTTTTCCCATCAAGAGACAAAGATAACCCTCATACATAATAACAGCTTCTGAAATCCAATCAAGCCCCTTCTTACTAATGTTTTTCTTCCATAAATAATTGTAATCAATTCAAAAGATGACTGCTGATCTGCAGATGTGTAGTTTGTATTGATTGTCTCCTAAGTAGCTTTTGTTTTGCTCTGACTCGCGAGCCGACTGCTAGGTTATGATTTTCTTTCTCCAGTTCTTTGATTGTCTCAATCAGTAACTCAGAGTCAATGTGCTTCTCATTTGCTTCTGTTACTTCAGCCTTTTTACTAATCTACTGTGCAACTAGCATTTATATTATATACCATTTAATTATTCTGGGTTTTTTGGGGGTTTTTTTGTCAGTTGTAGCTGAATGAGACAGTAAAAAAAAAAAAAAAAAACTAAATTCAAACATAAAAAACATATTCATGAGCTTTCCTTTTCTATTCATTCGGTGCATATTGAAAAGGAAGCCTCTGCACTTTCTGCATTTATACATACAGAGAACTTTAGTTGAGAACATTGAAATTGGAAGGCATTGTAGCTCCAGGGTCAGCTCTCAGACAACAAATCTACAGTCAGACTGTTCCTAATGTCAAGTCACATCAAGTACAGTGATTTTATTTTGAAACTCTAATTTTTTAATACAGCAAAGAAGCGGGGTCAAGTCCATAAATGGCTTTTGGCTGACTTTGCGCTAGCTCTGAAGGTGTGCGCTGTCTGCCAAGACAGCCAAGTTCCTCATTGATCCCATTGAAGGCAAATATTTTAGGCAAGACTTGGATCATTGGATGTAAAACCCCTACAGACGCTTGAAGAATTATGCAGCAATTAAACCAAGTCACATAATGCAAGCTCAGTTATCAGAGAGCAGAGATATGCAGCCGTGTAGAGATAACTTGAAAATGATTACACAGCGGTATCTGTCCTTAGCATTTGTCACGATCAGAACAAGTGCCGCCGGTGAGTAATTATAGAATGAGTGAGCTTAATGAGCAGAGGTGAGTGCTTAAAATGTGAGTCATGTCTTCACATACTAATGATGGAGAAGGTCATTTAAATAATAAAGACAAGTATGTTCTTGAATCATGCTCCAGTTTCAGAGGAGGGGATTTGAATTTTGATTTCAAAAGAAAGACAAAAAAAAATCTAAAACAAGATGGTGCTCATCAAGCCTGTCAAACATTTGAACTGGTGTGGATTGGAAAGGCAAGCATGAGTTGTATTTTATTGTTTAATTTTACCTAACTTTTTATATTCCTGCTCTCGGTGCGTTCAAGGTACAAAGATCACTCAAGTTGCCACGGATGTCATTAAAGAGCACAGCGGCTTTTAAAGCACAGCTCCTTCTTGGAAGGAAAGAGAGAAATCTTTCATTCTAATGAGAAAATCCAGACTTTTCTAGAGTTAGTTATCATCAGTATGTGAGACTGAGTTCATCCAGCTACAAGATGTGCTGTAGCGTAATCCTGTTGCACTCGCCTTTTGTCTTTTCTGCTGAGTCAGCCAAAGCCCAAAATCTCTAGCGATAACCTGTTACAGCCGTGACCAAAGTGCTGCAGAGCTCAGTGCTTCTCCGCACAATGGTTCATTGAGGACGCCTTGAAATTTTAGTGACTCCTACAGAAAAAGGATTTTTTTTTTTTAAGGGTCCTTGAGGACATTCTGGCTGTTCTCAGTAACTGCTTCCCTTATAGAGCCGGCTGATCCGAACCGCATGACGCGTAAATGCGACTTTTCGGTAATGAAACTTCAGAGTATTGCTTTTGTGTACGCCTGTAAGCGTGCGGAGTTCAAACACTTTCCTGACAAACAACTCGGGGAGCAGAGCTCTCTTCATGCCAGCCTCCTCTCGAATGATGGAGGGGGGAGCGTGACTGGATGAGCGATGGGGGAGGAGGGGGAAAGAAAGGTGCCTGACTGCGGCCAGACACAGATGGACGTCACGAGACGGGAGTGCGGGCCCAGCTGAGGCCTGGCAGCATTGGAGCACCATAAGTCCATGAATCAGAGAGCTCTGGCGCTGTGCTGATGACACTGGCTTTTTGGGCACTCTGATCTCACCAGGAACCTCGGGGATACGACACACTGAGCACAGTTGCAGCAGGATTAAAGGCACTTTCCTCCTCTAAGATCAAAAGTTTTGCTTTGCCGCGCTAAAAGGGTTATTGGAGTTAGGATGTTAAACTTTGATACGTACATAAATGACTAAGGTAAGGATTAAAGATGCAAAGTAGAAAATAAAAACAAAAAAAATCAAACTGAACTCACAGCACATGGGAAAGGTTTGTTCTACCTTGAACCTTGCTATTACTGGGCATAATAAAAACAAAATCTGTTTGAGGAGAAAGTATTTGGCTGGAGTTTTGCATTCAAGATGGTGCAGTGAAATACAAACATTATTACCAACTTTACAACTGGAGCTTTCATAGAGAGGACACGTGTCTGATCATTTATTGTGACTTTTCATACAGAAACAACAGAAAAACACAACACACCAAGTTTGGCATTTATCACTGAGATTTTATTTCGACCGAAAAGGAGTTGAGCGTTGCTATAAGGTGCAAAGGAAATAAATGATGTTTACAAAAATACAAAAATCATATTGCAGATTCATACTTTCCCATTTTAATCTAGTGCCACTCAATCCACTTCAACCAATAGTATTCAAAGTCTCTTAATTACAAAATACAGTCCAGCTGCATGTAATTTAATTCCAGCTTAAATGGAGCAGTTCAGAAAACATATGGAAGCAGCACAAGCATCACGGACACTGAGGAATGCACCGTATGGTTCAGGGATAACTTTATGGAGATGTTTAAAGAGGTTATAGAAAAGCTTTCACAACTTTGAATATTGCACAAAACCCTCCTAATCATCTAATAATGGAAGGGAATATGACAGCTCAACTGCAACCCTACGAAGACATGACCATTCACATAACAGATTGACAAGGCGAGAAGAGGCTTAATCAGAGAATCAACCAAGAAGCTCACTGTAAATCTGTATGAGCTGCAGTATGAAGCTCTGCAGCTTAGCAGGCAGAATCTGTCGACTTTTGGTTGTGTGCTCCATGAACGTTGCTTTTACGAAAGAGTGGCATGAAAAACATCACTGTTATTTGCTACTTTGCTACAGGCCATAGTGGAAAATTCACACAAGGCATTGCCTTGGACACGGAAGCTGACGCAAAGTTGAAATGAAGACAGATAGAGCTGAATACAGAGCAGTTCTGGAAGAAAAGTTGTCGGACTGGGATGAAGATTTACTATTCGGAAGGGCAACGTTCCGATACATACAACCAGAGCTAGAACGGCTTAGATCGAAGCTTCTTCGTGTGTGAACGGCCTAGCAAAATTTAGGATCTAAGAATGAATTGGGAATCAAAACTGAAGTTCTGAGACGCTCTCTATCCAATCTGACTGAGCTCGATTGATTTGCAAAGAGCGGTTAAATGTTTTCATCCATTATTGAGTAAACAGCAACATTATTACAATCACTGAATTTGAAAAAAAAAAGAAAGAAAAGAAAACCTTTCAGACAAGAAACCTTGGTTGTCTAGATGTATGCATTTTAAGAACCTTTATACTAAATGGAATAAACGATGCCAGAAGTGACATTGTCGGGTTCAGACTCATCGAAACAAAGACGAAAGCATTTTTCCACCTGGAGATTTGAAAACAACTTGTAATCTTCCACTGGGGGTTTCAGCGGGAAGGAAAAGGCAGCAGACAATAGTATTATCCACTTCTGATCCATTTTGTGATGGGAAAAGAATGAGAAAAGAAAATGAACACATTGCCTCACCGGCTCCCCGGGATGGGAAAAAGAAGCCGAGAAACAACTTGACAACTGTGAAATTCCTAACAAGTCTGGCGCTTTGGATCTGCTGCACAATAAGCTTTCTGTGTAAAACTGCTAATAAGTTGAAGTAGGAAATAAACGACATGCAGCAAAACTATTCGCTTGCTAAAAGCCGAATATATACCACTGGGGAATTTCTGAATGCAGATGGAATGAGCGAGAAGGCATAATAAAAAAGAAGGAATTTTTGGAATTTTATGGATTTAGCATTTCACAACTTTATTCATTTCCACTTCACCACATCATCTTTTTACTCCTTTCAAGTAAGGAACTTTTAGGGGAGGCATTGTGGAACAAGGTAACTCCACAGACCAGAGCTGGTTTCCAAGGTAACAGCGAGCAGGCCTCCTTTTGGATCGAACAGCTAATTTTCACACCTGTACCCTTCCTGCGTCTGCAGAGCCATACAGTATTTCAACAGGCTTCACGCCCGCTCGCCTCAAGCTTTCTGCGGCCGGCGAGTAAAAGATGAAACATCTGAACAATACAACAATGACACCTCATTCTGTAAGTAATGTCACAGTCTTTATGAAGCATCGGCTTTTTTTTCTTCCGTACTCATCACTGACACGATCTCGGTTTGTCCTATGTCATTTGTTTCTGGGTCTTTCTCTGCTCTCCTTTCCGCTTTGTAACCACTGTCCTCGGTGTGACTCCTGATTCAAATAGTCTCTCTAGGGGCCCTTTTATCACAGTCAGAGTGGCCTAACTTCCCAGTTTCTCCACGTGAAATCCTCTCGCTAAGAGGTCCTATTGAATCCTAAAAGAGCTTTTTACCCAGTTTGAGATCTGGTTAAATGATCATTTAGTTTGCCGTTTCAAACATTCAGATAATCTCATGACTTTGAACAAATTTCTTGATCTGTTGGATTTTGTGTCGGATTCTGTCTCCAGAGTTACTAAAAAAACTGATGTTTGCTGTTCTAATTGTTCTATAAAATAAATCTAAGACAATTTGCATAATGAGGTGTGATAAAATGAGACAATCTGTGTTATAAATGTGCTGTTGCTCTCTTTAGGTGTTTTTCTGTACAGGTGCCTCTGTTCCATTTAATGCGCAATCCGTAACTAACTGTAACTTCAGGTTATTTTTGAAATAACAGTTTTATTATATAATATAAATTATAGTTAATGTGAAAAGGGTTAAGATTGCAATTTATTCAGAAAGTTTGGAAATCCTGTGTAAACAAGCTGGTGATTATGTCCTTAGTTTTCGTTACTCAACGCTCGATAGCCTCACCATTCCCTTGTTTCTACTTTTTTACCTTGGATTGAGATGACAGTAAGGCAGCTGGGGTCTCACCCATTAAATTATTGTCCCAAATACTTAAATTTGGTACAAATTGTCCCCTCTTCTCCTACAGGAAAACCCTAACTCCTCTTCCTTCATCTGTATAAAAACGCTTGAAAAGTTCAGTTTTTCCCAGTTGTCTTGTTCCTGTGCTGGTGAGTTGAACCGTAGTGACCTCAGCAGATATTTGGCTACCAACATGCATAAAGTTTAGGCGAGGACAAATAAAGCTTTTTAGCTTTTTAGAGTGGTAAACATTTATCGGCTCACATAAGTGGAAGTCTTTACTTGGATGTTTTCCTTTAAAAAAACAAACACAAAAGGTAGTGGTAACAGTGAGAATTACTGTGAATTATTGTTTCCCTTAAGGAAATTGTTACAAAGCTACAGAAATAGTCACAAGATAAAAATAAATAAATAAAAAGCCAAACACAATATGTTCCCAGATTAATGCAGTCACAGCTACACTAAGCTAGCAGAGTCGAGGCATTCAGGTTCCTCCCACCAATCTGGCCCATTTGTGTTCACACACCCCTTAAATTTACAATCACTACCTGCAGTAATTATTAAGACTTTGTCCCTCTGTGGTTAAAAAAAAATAAAAATAGACTTGCTCATTTTCTTATACACTTGCAAGACAAATTTGACCACACTACTTTTAGCGTTCTCACTAAAACCAGGAAGATAGAGCACATAACACCAGTTTTAAAGTCCCTCCACTGGCTCCCTGTAGCTCAAAGAATAGACTTTAAAATACTGTTGTTAGTTTATAAATCACTGAACGGCTTAGCACCACAATACATTAAAGATCTGCTGTTGTTGTATGAACCTTCCAGACCTCTCAGGTCTTCCGGTTCTGGTCTGCTCTGCATCCCCAGAACCAGAACCAAACGAGGAGAAGCAGCTTTCAGCATCTATGCACCACAAATTTGGAACAAACTTCCAGAAAACTGTAAAACAGCTGAAACACTGACTTCTTTTAAATCTCAACTAAAAACCCACCTGTTTAGAATGGTATTTGAAATGTAATCAATTACAAATTTATTGATGGAACTTGACTTAATGCTTTGTTTTCATTATTGATTCTATGTTGCATTGTGTTTCTGTGTTTGTAATGATGTAAAGCACTTTGAAATGTCTTGCTGCTGAAATGTGCTATACAAATAAAATTTGATTGATTGATTGAATTTAATTATTCCACACTCATTGAGTTTTACCCATAAGTCAACCAGAGGTGAACAAAATATCACACTCACCAGTCTTAACCCTGTTTACTGATTAGCATACAATAAATACATTTTGTGGACTGGTTTGCTATTAACTAGCCATTACTTAAATATAAGAATTTCAAAAAATATTTTAATTCTTTATTTATCACTTAATCACTGCTAACCAGTGTAATTTATATTAAGGTCATAATTTCACATTTTCCCAGTTCACAATGTATCTAGTTATACTGTCAGGTTCAGATCCAATTGCATGTATCCAATTTGATTTCCGTTTGGGATTAGAATTTTGACTTCTTTGCAAATTATAATGTATTACAGTCATATTTAGTTGAAAATTATTTATCTAAAGAGGCCCAGGAGATTTTAGCAAGTTTTTTTTTTCTTTTTGCAGCAGCAGTCTTTCATCCTGTGCAAACATTTAGTGACAGCATGTAACCTTATTTTCCTTCTTCAAAAACTGCTGCACAAATAAAATTCTAAGAAGTATTTGGAGAACATGTTGGTATTATCCAAACAAGGACAAATAGAGGACATCAGAAAAGTATTAGCCACAATAGTCAAATGATTAACTCTTTTGGTATGAGGGAGAAAACAGTCTGGGGAAGTCCAAGATCCCAGTGAACCTTTAGAAACTTTGGTCCAGCTGACATGTTGGTGATTGATTAAGAATTCAACTATAATCTGGAAATGAAACATACACAGCTTTGACGCTACAGCAACAATAAGACGATAGAATACCTGATTCAAGCAGATAATGTAGACTTTATACAAAGTCAAGGCCTCAGTGGTCGGCTCTAGTCTATGGAGCACTTCTGGTTACCAGAAGTGTGGCTCCAACAAATTCATTCCTATTTTTACCTTTTTATTTAGGTCATGACTTTCAAATACAGCTCATCAGTGGATTATTTTTTTCATCAGGTTTTCCACTTGTCCTTTTCTCCTCCACTTGCCCACTTTAGGTATTTTAAGAATGTGCTGCACCCCATTCAAACACGAGTCAATTGGTCAAGAGTGCACAGAAAATATATGAGGGACGTGAGCTGTGAACATGGAAAAAAAAAGGGAACTTTTACCGACCTTCAACAAAGGCTGGAGAGTTACTTGTTGAGAATACTTCAAAAGATGTTCTTCATTCTCTGAAGGAAAACTCAAATAATGCCTCAAGAGTTGCACAACATTGCTCTATTTAAAATAACTACAAACAGTCCAAGAAGTCTAGATGTTTGGCAGCTCAAATCGTCGAATCAAAATAGACGTTCTAAACTCACCATCGTGTCGGTTCATCAGAGGTTTGCTTGCAAAAGTATTCACACACCATGACTTTTTGCAGAATTAGTTGCCACAAACTTCTTGAATTTTAGTGGGATAGATGTGACTGCAGGGCCAGGCTGAGGTTTGGAATGCTTAAATGGGCTTGTACAAATCAAGACAACATAACTAGGGAAATAGCAAAGACGAAACGAGTTAAAACGTTCACATTCCACCAGAACACCACCACAATTAAAACAGAAAGCTGACGAGAGCAATTAGCTTTCAAGTGTTTAAATGTTATGTTTAACCAAGACGATTTAAAGCCAGAGAGCTCTGTGGAGCATTTTAGTTTAATTTTCCTCAGGTTGAGCGCCCGTCCTCCCAGGGCCAGTAACCACATGCAGCCTAACTGCACTGCAGACGTTCTAATTTGTGCGCATCCTAATGACTGCTTCCCTGGGCCCTTTTGCAGGTTTTCTCCAAGCCATGTGAAGGTCAACGCGGCGTCAAAGCAGGCGTTAAAGGTGATCTCAGTTGTTTGGGGCCCTGAAAGTTCACACGCACGTGTAACATTCAGACGATCCTCATTTGTACCAACCTTTACTAGGACATCCACGCTTAATAATTGACATATATGCCTAATGTGCACCCTCCAAGTGCAGTGAAATCAGCGCAGGCTGTCTATCATGAGAATTATACCATGCAGCTCTCCTTGCAAATGGGATGTAAGGTGCGGTAATTTTCTCCAGGCAAAAGGAACGTGCTCTCTGCATCAGGGAAGGTCCTTTTCATCTCTCTGACATGCAGCAAACAAGGCTTTTATTCATTTTAGGTGTTGCGCTGGGACTGTATGTTCAGTTTTATCACACCAAATGTGAAGTGTCCATCAATGAAAGTCACAACCACATGTTTTAAACACACCGGGGGCAGCGCAATAAATATGATTTTCAGAACAAATCCACTCTTGTCATGAGTTTATTATGTTCATCACAGCCCAGAAAGCCTTTCCTGTCCTTACGTTTCTCTTTTCCACTGTTGGAAATCAAACAATGCACATCCTAAGAAGGCTGTCTAATCAAGAAGGAACAATTGGATATGGAAGGCCACAGGTCAGAACTGATCCTTTGACTTTTTTTTTTTTTTTTAAATATTCAAACCGCGTAATTTAGATTAGGAAGACCAAATTAACAATGAAGTCAAAGTTGCCAAATGGAAAAATGAGGGCAGACATAATGAGGAAATTCTGCTTTAATTAACCTCGTATTGATCTCTTTATCCTGTAAGCCGTTCATTACATTTGAATGAAAAAATATGCATCTTTCCTTATCTTTCACTGAGTTATAAGACAAGAAATGTTTTATTTTTCACTCAACTGTGCTCTTTTACATAACAAATCTAAATGCATCTAAACCATTTATATTTTGTCCTTTAATCATAAATGCTCACAAAATGTTCCTTTTAAAGAAAAAGATAATTTCATTTAGCAATATTTACCATAGATAGATGTCATGCCATTTCACTACCTGAGGAAGTAGGGATTCTTCCAAGGGCCTGTTGGGTGAAAGCCTCCTTCATCCAACATAAACACCATGAACACGTGCATGAAATCCATTCAACATTTTTAGTATGTATTTTATCAGAAATTCAAGAAGTAAAAAAATTATCTGTTAGTAATCAACAAATGGATTTTAAGGAAATGCATAAATAAAGCTGCAAAGTCAATGAGCGAAATATTGATTAATTGGCTTATAATCAGTGATCTGGATGTCAAACATGGTAAAACCTTTTGTTTTTAATTATTATTATTTGTGAAATGGATCAAAAGTAAGAAATCCAACTTCTATTTGGCCAGTAAATGCATCCACCTGCAGAAAATGCTTTGATGCACTTTTTAGTTTTAGAAAAATCAGAGGTAGGGTAGGATCATATGCTTTGATGTATAAACTGGAGCTGTCCTATATCTTGTATTGGATTCAAAACTACTACTTCTATCAAAGAAACTGCAGTACTGTTTTCTTTTTTTATGTGTTATGGTTCTTAGAAAATGCTTTTGAATCAGTCAGATTGCGAAACTCCAGCTAGGACCTCAAAGAAAAATTTCATTTGGTGTCTGGGAGGAAAACTTTGATCAGTTCATCGCTACTGAGATACCATTGTTCTTTTTTTTTAAATAGAGATTCTGTGAATTATAAACTTGCATTTGGAAGCCTCTGTAAACTCTGTAATATATTTCTATCCAGGTTTGACCAACCAGAACTTTTCATTATTGTCTCAATCTAAGGAGTTTTTGGTGTGTGTGCGCGTGTGTGAGAGAGTTGGAGTCGTGGCGCTTCTCCTCCTCTAGACTGTGCCTGTCTTGAGTCGTGGGTGTTGTTATTTATATCTTTCCATATGAGTTTATTTCTTTTTGTTGAGTGTATAACTATTTTCTTGTTCTTTTGCCCGTATATTTTAGCTTGGACTCTTATTTTAGTGTTAATAGCCATCTCTAGTTAGTAAACCCTGTTGTGTCTATAATTGTCTCTCCTTAGCTCCTTCCTTCCCACTTGGCTGTCATTCATTCTGCTGATTATGCTCACCTGGTTTCCATGTCACTAATCACACCTCTGCCCTATTTAAGCTCCCCAGTTTCATTTGCTGCTGGATTCTTCTTTTGCTCTCATCTGAGGTCCATGATGTTTACTTTGAAATGTCCTTTATTGTTTTGATCTCGTCTAACCGCCATGCACTTACTGATACCCTTAATGTGTAGCTGAAAAATTAAAGCGTTTTGAATTTGCTAATTCTATCGAAAAATCCCAGTAGCACTAAGACTTTATTTACTGATGCCACTGCACATTTACAGAGTAAGATTCATCAAGAGCCAGCTTACTTTGCAAAGAAAAAAAAATGGGTTAAGTAAAGTTGTGTGAAAGATATTCATATAACTTTGTTGATTAACCTTTTAAACACTGTTGGATGAATTAATTTTCCCTGAATTTGCTTTAAACCAGCAGTTTATTTTTTTTGAGGAGTTATAGACTGGGGAAACTCATGACTGGCTTTCTTATTCAGTACTTTCTTTTTCAGTAAAAGTTTTGGTTTCTTCAAACCCCATTTGACATCCATTTTTATGAAATTGATTCTACCTTTCTTGAAATGGTAATAATACAATGTACCTACAAGCCTGGAGAGAAAAAAATAATGGTTTAATTTCTGTACTCGGACACATTTATCAGAAATGTGCCCAATTAGGTACAGAATCGGACCTTGGGGCAAGAACATTTAAAATCACAAATGTTCTGACAACTAAGGGTACATGGCTGCATCTTGAACTACAATGAGTTAAAGACGCATACAAAGAAAACAGGACTTAAAAAATCTCCTCGTGAGGGAACTGCATCCTGTGACATGGCCTGTTGCAGGTTTTTCAAGGCAGACATTGCGTCATCAAAATGAGTTTCATTAGCATCAGAAATATAAGTACAACATTCTCTAGTGTCATCTTCATCAGTGTCAGCATAATCAAACAATGGCTTAACTTAAAAAAGTAAATTTGGCTTTGTTATTTTCCATCAGGGGAATTACTTTAGTCTTTTATCAAAGAACGCAGACTTTGAATGAGACCACATCCACAGGACACCAGAAAAACAGCTGCAAAACTGTAATGACAGAACACAGATCAGATTTTCCAAAGGCATCATTCATTTGTGTATATCCGACTGAGGCTCTTTGTACCCTTTGGCCAGAGTTTAGGAAAAAAGAAAAACCATGTATCCGGCAAACTTCTACTATTTCAAATATCACATATCAGTCAAAATGGAAACTGCACATTATGCCTTTGATTTTTTTTTTTCCAACAGGTTTTTGTTTTTTTCAGTGGAAGAAAGCTTAATTTCAGAGCCAACTCACTCCTATGTGTCCTGTCAAAGCCCCTGAGAAACAAAATACTTGTCGGTTTGAACTTGTAATCAATAACAGATCACAGGGACAAGAAAACAAGCGCGGCTCTCATCGACACATGGCTTTCGGGTTTCTTGTTTTGTTCTGGTTCATGTTAAAGTGCATTCGCTTCAAACTCATACAGTAATTGCGATTAAGGGCGACAGAAACAGTCGTGCCAGGTGAAAGGAAAGCACCGCTTTGCGGCTTATGTTTTTCAATTTAATAGTGCTAACAGCTTCCCTGACCTATGCTGAATAGCTGGAAAGCAAAGTGCTGCATGCCATTGTAAAACCCATAAAGTCTGATAGCACACGGGCACTGAGCAGTCAAGCTCAGATGTGTTTATTGTATATATTTTTAAAAATTTGCATTCATCCTGAAGTTAGACATTCAAAATAACCTGTGCCTGATAATGGCCGCAGTCTGTGGTGGTAATGGATCCGTGCGCTGCACAACGCTGAAGTAGTACAGTAGGAGACGGCTGATGATTAGACATGGCAGTGTTGCAGGTGTGCACACTTATCCAGGGACTGTAATTGCAGTGGGTTTTTGGAAACGGGGCAGAGAATACAGCAATCTAAGCTGTTGAATTGGCAGCTTCTCCATGGCTGTCCTGAACAGACTGCTTAATAAGGATCCCGTTGACCAGAAAAAGAGACGGAGCGTGGCAAAGAGGAGAGAGAGGGAGAGAAAGGCAAAGAATATGTTACTGAGGAGGGTTACTACAGCTGGAGGTTTAAAAAAAAAAAAAAAGGTGAGAGATCGAGAGACAAGGTAGCAGAATGGAAGATGGAGGGGAGATGGACAGAAAGCACGAAGCAATGAGGACAGTGAAGGATAAGGAAGGTTGAGAGTGTGAGAGTTGTACCTCGGAAAATCAAGCAGCCAGTCGATTCTCCAGAGAGGCAGAGAGCCAGGCTGAGGCTGACTGATCCAGTGCTGTGCTCCACCGTGTGAAAGGGGCCAATAACAGGCTGAGTAATGGGATTGTGCCATTGCATATTGTGTGTGGACAGGTTGGGTTCTTGGGTGTTCCCTCACGTCACGTTAGCCTCATTCACTGGCGTGAATGAGGCTGGACTGAGCAGCCCGTATGCTCCACACGGGAGTCTTAAAATAATGGTGGATATTACACTAACATAATGTAGTATGTGTTCAAAAGCTGTAAAAAAAACAAAAGGGGTCAACAAGGTTCCTGTTCATTAGCGTTTCAGCTTGGGCACATCTTGAATTATGTATGAAGCTATTTAATACGTTTAGAAGATCTCCATGGCTCATATCAAATCTCAGAGACTTCTGCTGCTGTTTTATTTTCTTTCTTTAACTATTTTGAGGCCATTTTTTAATATCCTTCAGCATTCATCGCCCCTTGTTTTGTTGCCAAGTGCCCACCAAGACCATGAACCTCCTGTGGCCGGTTGGTACCTTGCAAAGGTATTCATGCCTATTGATTTTGCCATATTGCAACCACAAACTTCAATTTATTTTATTGGAGTTCTATGTTTCAGAACTACTGCAGGGTTGTGAGACAAAAACAAAATGGTGCATTTAAAAAAATAATAATAATACGAATGAAATTGTAGTTCATCTGTATCATGAAGACCAAGCAACACGGCACACAGGTCAGAGATGAAGTTCAAAATAACTTTGAAGCCATTTTAAATTTTAATATTCCACACTCTAAATTATGCATGCAACACTGCTTAACCTATTTCCCAAAAATGGAAAGAGATTATGTCACAATTGCAAAGATATTAGGATATGCAAGTGCATAATCTAACATAACTTTCAGATTTTTTTTGTGAAACATTTGAAAACCTTGTATCATTTGTTTTTCACTTCACATTTATTTGGTTTGCTTATTTTTATAACAGTCATTGTACAGAAAGGGCAGCACTTTCTCAGAAGGAGCCCACAAATAGCCTTCAGAACCATAAAGGTTAAAGAGTTTTCCAGGATGGTGGTTACACTACTTTGCAGATCAACATTTTTTTTTTTCTTGTGTAGTATATTCTTGGATAAACACAGATTCAGAAGACAAATCAGCTGCATTGAAAATCTATAAAACACAGTTGTGGTAAAAAGTGAGTCTAAGAATGTTCAATTCTTATATTTTTAACATGAAAGTTTTTTTTTTTTTTTAAAATACCAGATCCTGTCTAAAATTAGGGAGATGTGACCTCAGATGAAAACAACACCTTGCACATCGCACCATCATTATTTATTTAACAAAAGCTGGGAGGGAGAGGCAGTGAGAGGAAAACCAAATATGCAACTGCCCTGAGCTGCAATAACTTTGAGGTAATTGTCTTTCGAGTGACCTTATCAGTCTCTCTCATCATTCTGGGGGGGGGGAAATGGGACACTTCAGTTCAATTCCTTGAGGTTTGCAGATTCTCTTGTGCACAGCATCTTTGGGTTCCCACCTAGGCATCACAGTTTTATAACAAATCCAAATGATGAGCCCTCCACCACAGTGGTTGACGCCTTGAATCAATCCTCAGCATGAAAATTCTGTTTGGGTTCCACCACTTTTCAAAATCCCCGTCCTCACTACGTCCTCTTGTTCACAGGACAATGTTGTGAAGGTCTCGTGTTTTATTCAGTTGCAGTGCTGCTCCATCTAAGATGTATTCTCACCAGCCCTGCTTAGTCCGCTTTAACTGAACTCTAGTCTGCTTGTTTAGAAAGTCTGGCTTGTTTGGGGAGATGTGAATGGACAATCAGACTCTGATATGGACTAGAAAAGCAAACTGGTCTGCCTAAAAACCCAAGGTCTCGGTGCGGTTAAGTGAACTCTGACATAGTTCAAATGCATATGTGAATGGCAAGTGAACCAAAAACCACTCCATAAGCAGGAAGTGGACTAGAACAGGGCATTCTGGGTAAATTCCACCAAAATAAATGCCCAAGTCTAGCATTAGCTGGAGAATTTGGCTCGTGGTCTTTTGCCAAAGACAAACAAAAATTCTACAACCATTCAAATCTGAAGCCGCTTCATTTTTGTTTGTATTCTGTGACAAAGAAATTTGTGCTCAGTTGCGGATTTCTGTCATTTCCTTCAGTGGCTCTTGGTACAGCACCACCAAAGTGGAGGGGATAAAGAAGTTTTTCAAAGGGTTTGGTTCGTTCGACACAGTGCAGTGTGAGAGTAAACCACACTAGCTGAAAATATAACAGATGTCGCAATTCTGGTCTACAAATGAACAGTCTACCAGATTATCAGGTGAGAAAACACCTTAAGTCACACCATGGTGAGGGAACAACCTGACTTCCAAACAAGCTCTTCCATTTCACGTGTTTGACCTACAGAGCCTGTGCATATATTTTCTCTCAGCAATTCAAGGCCCGACCTCTAGGTAGAAAAATCCCACCGTAGAGATCATCGGCAGTTCCCTTAAATGTCAGTACACTAGAATACTGGAACTATGTTATCCAGATTGATCAGAAACAACAATCAAATCCTTACAAAGGAGACACTCGATGCCAGTTACATTTTTTAGTGAGATTGCTCATGTCTTTCCTTGCTCCAGCCTAGCAAATTGCCAAATTTTTGCTTTTATGGAAAGAGTAATTGTTGACCCTAGAAGAATTAACAGCTTATAGCTAATTATTTCTCTCTCATTTCTTGTCCAAAGACATAACTTAACATAACTTCAATAGAGAATCAGTGCAAGTTTATAAGCTATATTTGAAGAAACTCTACATTCAATCTGACTAATCTTGAGAGACTTTAATAGCAAAAGTTTAAGTCGTCAGATTAGCCAAACTGGTAAACACATAACTCAAGACTTGCAGCTGTAATATTTTACAAAACAGACCAAATACAAATTCACAGCACATTTTTCAGATGAGCAGTTGAAAACATTAAACCTACTGTATGCACCCCTCTCCTACTTCCCAGTTATAGACTATTTTGTGCTGGTCTATCATGAGTCACATAAAAATCATTGAAGAATGTTGTAACATGAGAGGGGTACACATACTTTTCAAGTAATTGGTCACATTCTGCCTGGCTGCTCTGGGTAAGGACACTGCGTAGTACAGCTATTACACAGTTACATCTATCTTCTTTATGACCTGAGAAAAACCTGTTGAAAGCTGGTCCTGTATTCCTGCAGTGTTCAAGCTGTTCATCTTCTGTTCCAGCTGGTAGTGAGCGTCCACAACTGCAGCGCCATCTCTCCATAAAGCCGACCACATATCTACTCTGGCGTCCAAACTACTTACCAGCAAATTGTTGTTGGCTCCTGTGGTAAACGCTCACCACTGGCATCTGTCAAGTCGGTTTTGAAACCTTGTTTGATCTTGATTTAGTTGACCTTCACTTCCTGTGCTGCCTCCCTAGGAATCAGGCCTGCCTGTTATTCTGCCACTAAAATCCCATCCAGCCTCCTAAGCACTCTTTCAGGCATACTAATCTGTGCTGAAATTAAATCCCTGTGCAGATATATGATGCCTCTACATCTTCTGCTGGATCCTCTTTTTGATTTTGACAGAACCCAATTATTTCTTATTACTCTTTTCAAATTCATAAAACGTTAAAGATGATCGAGACTAAGCTTTGATTTCGTCGTGACTGAAGTCAAAGCTGGATTGCAGTCTTAGCCACATGCGAGTCTGGTCATGAAGTTACCCAATGTGATAACGTTTGATGTCATGTTGCATCATGATGTTAGCGTTATTTCTTATTAGAAGCAATGCTAACATCTTATCAGAGATCAACTGGGCAGAGTAACTGAACAAAATGGTCTCAAGCAGTTTGGGGAAAAAACGTTACATGTATAGTAGATGAACTTGGAGTTCTGACAGAATTTTAGATACAAAATGTCATACTTTTTAGGGCTTTCAATTATTTATATTAACCTCACTTTATTCATGGAAACATCCATAATGTTCAGCTACGAAGATTTTGAATACAAGAACTGGTTGCTCACATGTTGCTCTCATGATTCGACATGTAGACATGTTGAATCTGTTTGCATGTTGGCCATGTAAACAGATTGAAAATTATATAAAGGCTCAAAAATATACATACATTCGAAGTTACAAAATGTATTTTAATAATAGACAACTGATTTTGTATTCGGTAACATATTTACCCGAAGGTGATTCGTTGTCGATTACAAAAAGATTTTGACGGCACTCAGCGAAGAAGTAAGAGGATGTGAGAATTTATTATTGCAAAAGTTTAGATAGTCCTTTGAACCATTTCTAAACTGCTGGCAATTACAAGATCACCAATTTAAATTACAAATGAGTACAACAGATGTGTTCCCACTTTGCCAAGGTGTGGAAAAAACCCTCACAAATAGTTACCCTTATGAAAGGAAATTGGTTTGGATGTACAGGAAGAACTGGAAGCTACTGGGAACCCCAGTGTTTTATAGTCGGATGAGACAAAGATTAAGCTATTTGACCTTGGTGACGAGAAGTATGCTTGGATGAGCAAATGTCTGTTTAGGAACCTGGGCATAGTTTTGTTTTCTAACAAGATAGTGATAAAAACACACATCGACACTGATTTTGGAAAGGATAAAGCTGGTGAGCAGTAAGTCGGTCACTTCAGCCCTTCCCCAAACCAACCTCTACCCTTTGAGGCCACATTGGGTAATTGTCAGAAACCAATCAATTCAGACGAACTTTACCGATTTCACCAAAAAGAGTTGTCAACCATTCAGGCACAATTATGCCAAAGCTTGTTGATTGCTACAAAAATCATGTTGTAAAAGAAAGGAATCAAACATTATCAAACGTGTGCTTTAATGTCTTGGGTAAAGTAGGTCACTGGACACCCAAAATGAACTTTCCATTCATACTCATGATGATAGATGTACACCTCTATCATCATGAATCTATGAAAGCTCCCAGTTGCTATAGTGTGATCTACTTAAAACCATGTTGTTGCTAAAAAGCAGGTTACGACTGCAAAAATGAATATAAAATATTTCTACAATCAACTGCTGATGTCGACTATTGGGCACGGTCAAGATTGTGATGACTTAAATGCTTTTGTGTATCACTGGGCCCTAAAAACAGAGCTTGTTCTTTCTTGTCTTGCTTTTGGAGAACTAGTCCTCTGTTGTTGCCTGAGATAAGCTTTTGCCCTTTTGATTACATGAACACAAGGATGTGTCTGTATTAACGGCATTGCCAATCATTCATTTAACTCTTATCAGTATGTGCTATTTTCTAATTTCTTAACTCAACTGTAAGCTAATGCGCAGTTGCCAACCTAAATTTAATGTATTGTTAAAAAAATACCTGCATTGTGGGTTGCTCTGCATCTCAGTGTGCATGAAAGAATACAATAATCTGAAGTCGGTTGCATGCTGAATGGGTTAGTTGCTGCTGTTCATGCGGTGTCACTCTGGATTATACCTTCCACTTCCCCACAGTCCTGCTTTGAAGCCCTCCTGCTTAATGTCCTGCTAAGGCTTTAGCTCACATTTACCACGTCCCATCGCGTTAGTCTCACTCTTCCCCTTACCTTGTGGCTCGACTCAAGATGCTACTGCCCAACTGTATTTTCGTCAGTCAGTTGCTTGCTTTGACATTTGATATTTTTGCTGCAGCTTTTTCTTTTTTGTTTCTCTCCTTGCGTGGGGCTTGAGTGTGCGGACGTTTTAATTGTAAGAGAGACGCGTCATCTAGGCTCACAGCTGTGATCAGTGAATTCATTTGGAAGTTCAAAGTGTTGCTAATGCTCTTGGCTCACAGCTTAGATCAAGAAGGAAGTGTGCAAACAACTTGACAAGATGAATGTTGCCACGTGTAAGGCAACATGTCGTTTCTGCTCTAGTACAAAAAAAGTATCACGAGTCTGGATCATGAGTCAGAGGATTTCAGCGAGAAACTTCAACAGTTTTGATCTGTGATATAAAAAAAAAGGAAAAAAAGTTTTCACAGGGCACATTTGTTTTAAAGTAATAGAAAACTGCTGTTGAATCACCAAACCCAGACGGCATGTCTTTTGTCCTCATATTGATTTAAAAAGCTCTGCTTTGGCTGCCAACTACAGAGGTCAGTGCAGGTCCATTAGAAATTTCCATTTCAAATCAGATTTTCTCATTAGATGTATGATCCTACTAGCTTGTGTTGCAACAAGTGTTACCTTTGGAGCTCTGTGAGAACAAAACATGAAGGTATGTGGGTTATCTTGCCTTCTAAAACGATTCTGTGTGAAGATATTCAGCCAAGTCTTTGTTAGAAATGGAAGCTCATTCTCAATCGATACACTTGGATTAAAAAAAAAAAAAGGATTAAGGTTACTGAGCAGATATCACGGTTATAAGGGTGTAATGATGTATCCAACTCATTAGATTAGGGGATACACTGGTTTCACAGGACATGGATCTTATATTATTTTTACAGGTTTGATTGGTTTGTTGTTCACTTATTGTTATTTTCAGATATGTCTAAATCTATGAATGTCCTGACTACTAAGATCACTGATGAAGAGAGGAATAGGCAACAAGAGTTACCCTGAAACCCTCACATCTCATTCATCATTAAGGGTGCTCTCACATGTGCACATGAATTATGCTAAATAATGTAAGTGTACTATAGAGTCAAACATTAACTGATTTGAACTTTGACGATGTACTCTAGAAGACTGCGTATGATTTCCAGAAACTATTTAAAACGTGTTCCTCTGACGATATGACTGTTTGCTACTTCACCACATGAGCTTTAGCTCAAAGTAGTGTTTTTCAGTCTTCCTTGCATGTGATGTCTTCATGTTTATAAGGTTTAGGTTGCGTGCCTTGACGAAGCACAAACAAAATCAGTTCCTGTACTCGAGTATTTCCAGGTCAGATTTAAAAAGCAGCTCAGAAAAATAGAGCTGCTTGACTGGAAGTCTTACTCCAGCAGCTGGAGTTGGTGGTAATTAGGTTCGTAGGTGGATACATTTCATTATGCCCACTGAGTGACGAGCCTAAGCTCTGTGTTCCCATGTAATCCGTTCACCGCGCTGCCCATTATGACTCGGTCCCAATCCGCAGCACAGAAAGACATCTCTTTAGTCTAGCCGCAGCAGGCCGGATGAGCTGGGTGCTTTAGGCTGACTGATACCGGTCCGGTCTCCAGTGACCGAAGTCTCCTCAACCCAGAGTTGAAGTGGGCTTCTCTCAGGCTGAATATGGACAGAGGCTGTATGGCTAAGTTTCCCTTATTTAAAGATAAGATAAGGCTAACGAGTGTAATAGCCCCACAGGGAACAGGATAGTCAAGATAATGGAGATCTACTTGAAACATTAGGTATATTGGACTGGGCAGAGATTTCTACCTCGGGTGAAGTATGAACTGTTTTGTATTTTAAGCGACTTTAACGACCATAGTAACATTTGTAAAACATGAAAAGGAGATGTCATCACCTCTGATTTTGCTTTCTTTTTAAGATTACTTTCTCATACATGCATGTTCTACTTCTTGAGGAGGAAACATAATGAAACGAGTGATTTCAAGGGACCCTGCGTAGTTAAAGTAAGTTCAGTCCAAAGCATCCCTCGTCTTTCTGTTCTTTCCCTTCATGAATCTTTCATAAAGAACAAGGCTCCTTCTGCAAAGTCAAAGCTCTGCTAACAGTTTGGTGTGGAGACTCTCTGGAACACAAGTATGAATCTAAGATGAAGGTGTAGCTCACCAAATGCCAAAGGGCTCGGAGGGAAATGAATTATGAAGCACTTGTTCCAGGTGACTTCTGCCTGATTTTCCACCTCCTGCCTTCATTTGAGTTTTAAGCCACAGAAAGACTTGCTGAATTAAATGGGTCTTATGTGGTCATGTTTGCACCATTTATAAAAAAATAGGCCTGTTCCACATCTCCTAACAAAACCATTATGAACCATTATCTTTTCTTTCATGTTATTCTACAAGATTCTCCTTTTCTGAATCTTAATACAAGTAAAACGGAACTGGAAATGTTGCAAAGACAGCATGGAAAACTTTGATTTCACCACGTGGTTATTACAGCGAGTTTACCTCGAATTGTGAGATTTTCAAATAGCGACTAACTATAATTTGGAGCTACACATAATATAAATATATTGGCAGACCTTCACAGCAGCAGGCACAAATGGAAAGTAGCTAAAAATCATCTGGTTTATCTCTTTTTGATATTAAAAAAATCTTTTTACCACAAATTGTGGCACCTGTAGTTGTTCCACATATAATGTTGTTATACATATAATGCAAAAAGTTTTTTTTCCCCCATCATGGTCAGAGGCAAAAAAAAAAAAACCCTTTTCTCTGACTCGTCCTGTGCGCAATGTTGTTTTGTTAGAAAAGATGTGAATTCTGAATTTTTGTTTCATAACCTACCTAATCGTTACTCAAGGAAAGGATGTAGCGTTTTGTGCTTTATGCAAAAATATCCATTTATCTATTTTTTTTTAAATTTTCAAAGTGTAGAATTATAAGCCGCATCTAAAATTACAGACTTGTGTAGAAATTCTTTCAAATGTGAGCTATGCTTTAAAGTGTTCAGCCTTGAGTGGGTGGTCATGAAAAGGCCAAACTATAATCTTAATGACTAAAATATCCTTCTCTTTTTTTTTTTTTTTTTTTTGCAGCAACACCAGTCTCATCATTTTGACACCAAAACTCCGTCTGGAGGAGCAGTTTTGGAAAAGTCAATGAATTAGTGCAATGAGCTGGACTTATTCAGATGCCTCTTTACCAACTGGCATTATTTGTTGAACTGTATTTCGTGGAATCTGAATTCTCTACTATGACTATATCTGAAAGTTACTGTATGATTACTGTGTACCAGAATGAATCGGACTGATTTGAATTAAGTTCACACCAGACTAAATTCCATCTAACTCCGTATTAATTAGACCCATTTGAAAATGCCCCAGATCTGTCAGATCACTGTATCGTGGTCTCTCTTGCAATGTTATTTTTCTTCTCTGACAAACACTGAAGATATTGAAGAAATGCAAGAGTCTCACGATGTTCTAGCATCAGTAACAAGTGAAATCCGGGGACATACTTTGTAAGAAATTCTTTATAAATGATTTAGTGCTTTGGTCCAGTCATCATGATCCTTTGGGGGCATGCTGTGAGATTTGTGGACCTGCTGCTTTCCACCCTTTGTGTTACATAAACTAAAACGGCCTATCAAACCTAATGTTGCATCTCTTCCCTGCTGGATAAATGCACAGACAAAAACACATTGAGCTTCACTTTAATTTTGAAAAATAGATGTTATGGACCTAATATGAAGACATTAAAATGTATGTTAAAGACTTATTTTTGCTATGACGAATGATTCTAAACTCTCCGTGGTCCCACAATGACAAATCTGGGTTAATGTGTTTGCTATTTAAAATGCCCAGTGAAGTATGGAAACATATCTGCTGTTAGAGTGACAGACCTTTTCTGCATCCTAAGATGTCCACATTGTCTAATGAGGGTGAACAAAAATACCCATGATGAATAACACCACCTTTAACCTTTACTCGAAGCGTCTGTTTGGTTTTTCTTATTTTTCTTTTCTTTTTTCTTTCCATAGGCAGCAACCTGAGGGCAGGGGTTTGATGTTTAGTCCAGAGACTTCCAGTCCTTTTCATTATGTTTTCCTCGGGTCATAAATAAAGTAGATGCAACCTTATACAAGCTGTTTTTCAGTTGGTAATTATTAATTTAAAAAAAAGTTAAAGCAGAATGGAGAGGTGGTGTGGAACTAACTACAGAGCCTTATAAAAGTATTTATACTCCTTGAACTTTTACACACAATGTCACTTTTCAACCACAAACGTCAACCAGAAACATCCGTTGTTTAAAAAAACAGGCAGTCGTGATCTGCCTGTTGTTTTTATGTCATGCATCAACATTGCATGACATTTTATTGGTTAATCATAAGTAAAGACACTGGTTTATTTTGATAAAAAAAGATAAGATAAACAACAAAGAGAGTAAAAATGTGAGATGTGTCCCTCAGGTCCTCCATGTTTTTGTGACAATTAAATCAAGTATTTTAGTATATTTCTAAATAAATGGTTCTGTGTATGGAGAAGTCTTTGGTTGTCGAACATAAAATCCTCCAATGGTAGCAGACAGTACACGACTCTGTTTAGTATCAGCTTTACGATTTTGGCCACAAAGGAAGACTTTGAACATATGAATTAAAGATGGATTCTGATTGAGCAAGTTTCCAAAGAATGCACCAGTTCTGCAATGTCATCAAACTTATTTAACTGATTATTTACATGATTAGTTTTTGTCTGCCGTAACTTTAAATGCAACGGATGAGTGTTTTAAAAAACTAAAAACTGTCCAGTTCAAATAAAAACACAATACACAAAGTAAGTACGGTGAGCAGCATCATGTGTATTTTGGACATTTTCTTTCATCAGCTTCTAAAAAGTTGTAAATAAATCACGCAGTCTATAAACTCTTAACAAACTTCACAATCTGGATAGAAAAGAATCCTTTCAGGCTGCTCTTTGTTGCAAAAGCAGCCGCACGTGGAAAAAGGGGGCAGCAAAGGCAACTCCAACTGCAATTGAATAAATTTGACAACTACCATTGGTTTTGTTACTCACTCATACCAGTCAGGCCAGTCAGGCAGAATAAAGTTGAGAGGAGAAAAGTGAGCAATTTTTTTTCTTCAATATCACGAGTAGAACAGGTACATTTTGTGTTACAGTAAGAAAAATAAGAAAGAAATGCAAAAGCACTTTTTGTGTCAATAAATACTCACTTGCACTAAAACCACCTCTCGATAAACCCTCAAGTGAAAGCTATCAGTTTTCAGAGTACTGGGGTATCTGTGTTCTCACAGAAAATCACAGTTATGCGGCAAGTTAAATATAGTGAATTAATGATGGAGCGGAGAGAGATGGGGGAAGAGCATGTAATTCAAAAATATCAGACATTTTCCACAGTCATGGCAATGCTTGTTAATGGAGTGCTCATTGTATAAAGGTGATGTGTTTTAGGGTGTGAAAATGTGTTGTATGAAAAACACAATCTTCACATCTCCAACTGATTTGGGTTGTTTATTATTAGGAGACAGAAACCACACAGCACATCTCAGACGATTTTGTTTTACATTTTGTCATGTCGCAAACACACACATTTTTACAGGAATATTATGTTACAGATCAAAGCAAAGCAGAAAAAAAATAATTGCAAAGTAGCAGCAAAAAGGAAACATGGTTGGGGAAAAAAAGAGAAACTTTAAAAAATAAAATCTGTAAAGTGAGCTGTGTGCGTTTGTATTCATTGCTTGGATGTAATGAAGCCTAGGCGCAAATTCAAACTGGAAGACTCTTTTATCCCCACCGGGACCCGTTAATTGAAGCGACCTGCCCACAATCGTCGACCTATCAACGCCGGACCAAGCCACGTCACGTCCAATCACCGACCAAGTCCCAGCTGATAAGGACCTTCATCCATGGTGTCCTTCGCTCTCCAGCCGAGCTCAACCTGTTCAGCTGCACGCCTCAGCTCTCAGTCAGCTATCTCACCAGATCCTTTTCGTCGTCATTGCTCGTCCTTCCACCTCTAATGTCAGTCACAAAAGCCGCTTAGCCGCGGGCTCGGCGCCTTCTTTTCCTTCAGACGCTCCTCAGATGGAAGAAGAGTTCCTTACGGTCCAGGCCTCATTCATTCCAGACAGCTTCTCCCGCCGCTCTCTCGCCGATCTGGGATCTACCGGCCCTCGCTCCTATGCCACCCGCTTCACGATCTGTCTCTGGCAAGTGGACACATAATCCCACCGTCTACGTTGCATACATCCCCTGGCAGCCTTTCTCCGCCCCGGCCGGGCCGCAACGTCTCGCTGCTTCGATCTACGCTGCCGTTTCCTCCCAGCTCATCGTCCACCATCTTCCTTTCCACCGCCAGCGTTCATCGCACCGCCTTCCCACTGGTTCCCCGCTTTGGCTCAAATCCGCATGGCCGCTGTCAGCCCGCCCGTCAGCACCTCCCATCGGACTTCCCACGCCACGCCCGCCTCGGGCTTCGGGGGTAAGACGTAGCCTTCACGTGCCTCATTCACTCTTTACAACGCGACAAAACGTAGGAACTTTATTAGTTTATCCCCTTCCTGAACTCGCAGGCCCTACTCGCATGCGCCTTTCAGGCTGCGTTCCAAACTTCATCGTTCTTACATCAATTAGTTACATTGGGGGCTTCCGTACTTCCCATGCATGTGTTCTCGCTCTTTTTCGCAGTTAAAACTGCTTATCTGATGTTTTCATGTCGTGGCCTTTTTCTCCAAGCCGCCTTTAAACGCATCATGAGTGCTGAGACGCTCGCGCTGGGTTACCCCGAGGGCAGCGAAGGAGAGCGCAGGCGCGTTAGAACCTCGGCAACAATCAGCAAACGCAAAGAACCGTGCAAATGTTTCCCCAAACCAACCGACTGAGGCGAATAGGGCCGTTTGATACAGGCAATCATAGCTAAAAGTTCACTCTCATAAATACAGATAGCTAAAAGGCGACTCTAGCACTTCAGTTAGCTAAAAGGCGACTCTAGCACTTCAGTTAGCTAAAAGGCGACTCTAGTACTACAGATGGCCAAAACGTGACTAGCAATTCAGTTAGCTAAAAAGTGACTCTAGTAATTCAGTTAGCTAAAAAAGTGACTCTAGTAATTCAGTTAGCTAAAAAGTGACTCTAGTAATTCAGTTAGCTAAAAGGTGACTCTAGTAATTCAGTTAGCTAAAAGGTGACTCTAGTAATACAGATAGCTGAAAGTCGACTCTAGTAATACAGATAGCTGAAAGTCGACTCTAGTAATACAGATGGCTAAGAGTTGACTCCAGTAATACCTTAAGCTCGTTGACAAGTAGCCTGCAGGCTACCGATGTTGTGGTACATGTTCAGCCTCGTAGATTCATTTCGCCCTACCCGTTAAATTTTATCCTGAGCCAGGGCGGTTCTCCGCTAATAAGCAAGCTGTCCCATTTTTTCATATTTCAAGCTCATGTCCCGTCCAGTGCTTTTATGCTTCATCTCTCATCTGAAATCTGCATACCATTTTTTCTCAGATTATCCTGCCACTTCCTGGTTCACTCAGCTCGTTCTCTAGCTCACTCAGGTTCCAGGCTCAGATGCGTTCGTTCCATCTCGCTTCTGAACTAATCATCATAAAGCACCCTCCGGTTTCCCTTACGGATTCGTTAACACGGCCATCAGCACTTACAAGCCGCCCTGAAGCCACGGCTTTTTATAAAGGAACCAAACCCCCTCATCATCGCCTGGGTCCAAGTCAAGTAGTCGCACGGCACTTTTCAACTAGCCAGCCAAATCAATCAATCAAATTCCTATCGTATAGCATGTCGTAAATGGATTAACATAACTGCGCTTTAAGAGCTCAGGAAACCGTCCGATTCACATTTACCTTGATTGGTTCCTTGTACTCTCAAGCTGCATCAGCCGTTGTTGTAAGAGCTCACGTTCAGCGTTATGAAGTTATCGTTAGAGGCCGTTCAGAGCTGTTTGTTCAAGAGACCGGGAGCGGGTCAACGAATAAAAGTAAGTTTTCTCCGCGTTCAAGCAGGATTCGTATATCCGAGCAACTTAAATTCAGGTATGACAATCTAAAGAGTTATCATCACGATAGTTTTTGCGGTTTATTTGTCGTCTCGCTGCCATCTGCTGGTACAAAAAAAAAAAAAAAAAAAATTAACTCCATAGCGAGTGAAAATAATAGCTTCATTTGTCTCATCTTCCGTATTTCTCGTAGACCACTCTCAGCTCTATTTAATAAATTTCGAACCAGAAATCTCTCCTCTCATCCCTTACCGGATGCTCGTGGCTGCTGTAGTATTTAAAGATCTCACTCAACAAAGCTTTTTAGCAGCAAGGTGTCTTCAGCGCAAGTGCTTTTATATCATAACAGCTCAAGAACCAAAGTCATGCATAGGGAAGCAACAAACAAAATATGATATCAAGTCAAGTTCCATCATTAATTTTGTAATTGAGCATGTTTCCAATACATTCTAAACAGGCGGGTTTTAGTTGAGATTAATCAAAGTCGTGTTTCAGCTGTTTTAGGGTCTCCCAGGAGTTGCTCCAATCCGCGGGGTTTAGATGCTGAATGCTCCTTCTCTTTCTGGCCTGGTCCCGGGGTCGTAGAGCGGCTCAAACCGAAAGACCTCATGAGCCTGGGAGGTTGATGCTTTACGGCAGATCCTCATTGTTTCGTGGTGCCAAGTCGTTCAGTGATTTGCAAACTAACAACGGTATTTCAAAGTCAATTCTTTGGACAACAGGGAGCCAGTGTCGGGATCTTAAAACTGGCGTTTCGTGCTCCATCTTCCTGGTTTTAGCGAGAACGCGATCAGTAGTATTTCTGATCAGCTGCAGCGTTCGATTGATTTGTCGGAAAGACCCGCGAAGTCGCGTGGCAGTAACCAATGTAACTGAAGATAAACTCATGGATGATGATCTAGATCTGGCGAGTCATTGTTCTTTATTCCAATAAGTGCAAAAAATTTTACATAATTTATATATGGGCATATATATATAAAAATCCCCAGTTCATCTTCAGCATTCTTTTCACGTAATGAGTATCTCTCCTCCGTGTTCGCAGCTTCCCTCAGTGCCAGACGAGCACTGCACGATCCACTGGTGGTGGTTGGTCAACCTCAGGCAAAAGTGCACACTCTTATGCAGCAATCGTGATGCATGTCCTTCCCCTCATCGTCCTTCACACTTTTATTTTCAGGTTCATTCTAGAATGATCTTGTCTTTCGCCCGTTTCCTCTAACGTCACCCTCTGAGTCTGATCCTAGCATCAGCATCCCACCTTCAGTAGCAGGCAGTTATTTTCTCACTCTAGTCTATTCATTCTCCCATCCTCTTTTGCTATCTCACAGCTAGCTTCCTTTCACCAGCTAACATATCTTTTCATAGCATCCACTTTACCTTTGTTCACCTTCATCTACCATCTTCTCGTCTCTTACCTCTATCTCTGCAATCATCTTCTAATTACTCCTCGAGACATAGCCCGTAAGCCCCTAGTTAGCCTAGCCCCTCCTGCCTCTAATTCTGAGCTTCGGCCCCGGCCTCAGCTCTTTTTGGGGGGATTTCATTCTCTATCAGTAATATCACTCCATAGTATCATTATTTCACCTCTACTGGCCTTCACCCATCAGCATTCCACCTTCTCTTGCCCCGCTGTGTCCCCGCTCACCCATAGTGATCACTCTTCTCCCAGCGGCACTTCTCCCTATGCCTCGAACCATTCCCAGCTGTCCTTCAGCCATCTGCCTCTCTCCTCTAATGCCTCGCTGCGCTTCCAGCTTGCTTCTTTTTCTAACCAGCTGCCCCTCATCCCTTGTCCTGTTCCTTCCTCTGCTGGTCCCTTCCATGTCTTCGTTACCTCCTAAGCCCTGCCGCTACCAGCTGGCTTCTTTTTCTAGCCAGCTGCCCCGTATCCTTTTCCCTGCTCCATCTCCTCTATTCAATGCATCCCTTTATCTTAAGCCCTGCTCCCTCTATCCTATACCCTGCTTTAGTTAATGCTGGCGTTTTTTAACCAGCATCCCCCCATCTTATGCCCTGCTCCCCTCATCCTACACCCCTCTTTAGTTAATGCTGGCGTTTTTCAACCAGCATCCCCTGTCTTATGCCCTGCTCCCCTCATCCTACACCCCTCTTTAGTTAATGCTGGCGTTTTTCAACCAGCATCCCCTGTCTTATGCCCTGCTCCCCTCATCCTACACCCTCCTTTAGTTAATGCTGGCATTTTTCAACCAGCATCCCCTGTCTTATGCCCTGCTCCCCTCATCCTTCACCCTCCTTTAGTTAATGCTGGCGTTTTTTAACCAGCATCCCCTGTCTTATGCCCTGCTCCCCTCATCCTACACCCCTCTTTAGTTAATGCTGGCGTTTTTCAACCAGCATCCCCTGTCTTATGCCCTGCTCCCCTCATCCTACAACCCTCTTTAGTTAATGCTGGCGTTTTTTAAACCAGCATCCCCTCTTCTAAGCCCTGCTTCTATCCCTTCATTCTCACCCCACGCATTCCCCGCCGGCTTTCCTATCATCATGCCCTGCCGTGTCCTCTGCCAACTATCGCCAGCCCACGTCCATCCCACTAGTCCCGCAGCATTTCCAGCCGGCTCATCCTCCAGCATCCCTATGCCCTGCGTTCTGCTACTCCATGCCCCGTTGTGTCCTCAGCCGGCCGTCACCTCCCAACATCCCTTCCTCCCTTGTCCTGCCGTATCCCCAGCCGGCTCTCACACCACGTCCCTATGCCCTGTGTTTTGTGTATTCTACCGCCTCTTACCCTGCAGCATTCCCAGCTGGTCTTCACTTCCCGTCCTACTCTCCCTCTCCTTTAACTGTCATGTCACGTCCTTTACGTTATTAAGTCGGTAGCCAAAGTCAGCGCAACTTCTTTCCCCCTTTTACTTTCTGCCTTATATTCACGGCCTCGGCCCCGGCCTCGGCCTCTTTTTGGGGGATGACGTTCCTAACAGCATCGGGGATGCTCATCTGAAGCCTATCGCTAACGCTGCGATAACCGTTATCCCCAGCCGGGGCCCGAGCGCCAAAGACTTTAAATTCTGTTTGTCAATAAACTCTTCTAATTGTCTTCTCATCTCCGTCTGAGTCTCTCCAGATTGAAATGAAGCCTAGGCGCAAATTCAAACTGGAAGACTCTTTTATCCCCACCGGGACCCGTTAATTGAAGCGACCTGCCCACAATCGTCGACCTATCAACGCCGGACCAAGCCACGTCACGTCCAATCACCGACCAAGTCCCAGCTGATAAGGACCTTCATCCATGGTGTCCTTCGCTCTCCAGCCGAGCTCAACCCACCACCACCCCTTCTCCTCCATTCGCCCGGTCCTGAGGCCCGCACCCTTCTTCAACCTCCACCACCAGTGCCGGGCCCCGGGGGATGACGTTCCTAACAGCATCGGGGATGCTCATCTGAAGCCTATCGCTAACGCTGCGATAACCGTTATCCCCAGCCGGGGCCCGAGCGCCAAAGACTTTAAATTCTGTTTGTCAATAAACTCTTCTAATTGTCTTCTCATCTCCGTCTGAGTCTCTCCAGATTGAAATAGGAAAACTGTGGAAGAAGCTACAGATTAGGATTGATGCAGAACCTTTTAACCTCAGAGACTTGGGAGTTCGTCAGAGTTCATTGCATGAGATGAGTGGTCAAAAACACCAGAGGAGGCATGCAAAAAATCTGACTTTTTTTTTTTAACCTAATGAATGCCTGTGTTATTTCCAAGCAAATTATTTCTAAAATGGAAATATTAAATCCAAATCTGCCAAGGGTATGAATAATTGTGAGCTTAAGTGTATATTTTTCTGTTTCTGATTCCCTTTTCAGTATTTTTCTCGTCAATTTATTGTCCTGTTGGCATACTCCGACTGAAGTATATTGGTTTACAAAGGTGGTTTTATCCATTAGTTAAAGAAAAATGTATGGAACTTCAAAGTCTCTCAAAACGCCATTAAAGAGCTCCTTCTGTGTTGTTTTGTAGCACCAGGAAGCCATGAGCAAGTCGTCGTGTGGAGTTGTCAGAAGGGGATGTGTTCAAATTCATAAACATTGCACATGTTTGTTAAGCAAAATGTTTTTGAACGTCTGACCTGCAAGCTCCACGGGACAAAAAGAAGACTTTGTCTAGAATGGGCATCACGCTGAGCCCTTTTGCCCTGCTTGTCCCATTTAAAGCTTGATAAAAGGCTTTAACTTTGACTGTATGCTGCTGATTACATGCAACAACAGCAATAGTGAATTTCCCCGGCCCACAGGGGAGTGACGCGCCCCATTTGAGCAGCTCTTTGATCACCACAAGACATCAGCCGCAGTGGGCATGTTCCCTACCTTTAACTCTGCCTATTCTCCAGGAATATATTAGCATATTCTTGCTTTTAAAGAGCTGTCATGTATGACTGCGTGGCTGTAGGTTAACAATATCCTCAAACATTTTTTTAATTTATTGCATGAAATCAAAGACCGTTGCCTTTAAGCCTTCTTGGTTAGCGCTCCCGTTCCTAATAGTGTTTCAGCTTAATGTCATGAAAGCCACGCTTTGATTTAGCGCAACATGCAGGAAGCTCAGAGCAAACAAAATACTTTGTGCTGTTTGGTAGACCTCTGTTTCTGTTTTCAAAACTTATTGAAGCTAAATGGGTCTTAATTAAAATATACGTGTAGTAGGTCGGACTGGACTTGACCTCATACCCGCTAGCTTGACACCTACAAAATAGGCACAGACGTTGGAAACAAATGCTGTAAAGGTTTGCATGTCGGGCTCATAAATATGCAAATTCCAAGCACAAAATCTTTGCCCCAATGCACCGCCTTAAGCAATGTCAAGTTTATTATGCTTTTGTTTTGTGTGCGAAAGAATTCGGTTGACACACAAGGATAAAGGAGAACCTCCCCGGGCTTTGATTATATTCGGCCCAATACTTGTTGAAGTGTTTGAAAAGTTTGGGAGGCATTTGGAACAATTTAAAGTTGTTCTCGTGCTGTCAGTGCAGCACAAAGCAGCTCGTAGTCGATGGGAGGGGATTCCTAACGAGACTTCTGGTGGAGAAAACATGTCCAAATGTCAAGAACATCAGTGATTAGCTATGTTCCTTGGCATTTCATATACATTTACCTGTAAAAGAAAAGAAATATGAAAGATTTCTGAAGATTTCATCACACACTCACAAGATGTTATTGTGCATACGCCGAATTTATTTGACTTGAACTTTCATTGGCGCAACTCAGCTGGAACAAATAATTCCCTGACGGCTCTGCATTTCTTAAAGGTCAGTATACATAAATAGCCTTAAGTGATATAATTTAACCCCAAATTGGACATATTTGGAGCTTGATCATTTTCAACACTGATATTCCCCGTTTCAGCATCACCGACCACCACCACTTCCACCCCCCAGACGAAGGAGAAAAATATTTACAGCCACATCTCACTGCATTTGCACTTGAGGACATTGCTGAATCATGCAATTATGGTTTGGACGAGGAAAGTCGATAAGTCCCCTGGTGGATACGTGCGGAGATGGCTAAGGTCACACCTGTAATCATGTGGGAGCAGCACTCTCCATTGACACAATGATGAGACTCCGCAGACAGCACTGAGACGGCTGCTGATTGCTCCTTATTGGAAGATTGAGCCGGGCTGACATGAATGCTGCTGTCGAACAGATGGAGTTATGCACCAGCAGTCACATGTTTGCACAGGTCAAGCTGTGACACCTTGCTAGAATATCTTGTGGATCAGATGCATCAAGGCCATCGTAAACAGGTAACAGTTATCGGCAGGAGGATGTAAGAAGGACTTTTTTTTTGTCAAATGAAACATTTAGCTCCTTTTCTTCAGTTGACAAAATGTGACGTTAGGGAACAGACGGTGCACTCACTCAACTGTGAGCTGTTGAGTTTGAAAAAATCTCAACTGTGAACTGAGTTTTTTTTTAAATTAAGATGTCCAAAATTTTTTGCAAAAATCAGATGGTGCATATTCCATATATGGTACTAAATCGGATAGTCTTCAAAGCATTTGCAGACTGAATGGTCATGACGCACTTTATCCAACTTTTATGTCAATGATGGGAGACACACATCATAATTCTGCACCAGAAGAAGTCAGACGAGGCAAATGTGGACATAAGCGTGACTGAAGCAAGCAGTGATTATTATGACAATAAAATATGAAAAAAGTCAGTGTCACTGAAATTGTCACACTGTGTGACATTGCAATTCTCCTGGTTCCAACTCCACATGCAAGCAGACCTCTCTCTAGAAGTTGCAGTCAATGCTCAACAAAAGCAACAACAAAAATAGTTGGCTGTGTCTGCAAATTAGCCTTCGAACAGAGGATCTGTGGAAAAGGCAACAATTTATTTTAAACTTCATTGTTTTATCTTGTTCCTGCTGAAATAAATGTCAAAAAATAAATTATTGTTGTTGAAATTGAGTATTATTTTCTTTGTAAATTCCTATTCTCACACTATATCAGGTTATCGTGCTGAGGTCCTGCTGTGTGGTCCCTAAACTCTGGAATTTAAAATATTAACCAAGGGACCAGTGGTATGGAAATAGTTAAAAAAAGAAAAAAAAAAACAAAAAAAAGTGTTATTTGTATGGACTATACTACAGGGAATAGAGGCACTGGAAAAAAAAGTCTCTCAGAAAAATAAAGTTAAAACACATGACTAATTTATATTATGTTATAAACAAGAAAAAAGCTCAAAGACAACAAAACCCACAATTAAAATAGTTTCCGTGTTATGATTTTGTAGCAAATTGAAGGTTTGTCAAGGATTAGAAAAATAATGAACTCATCAATACTCATGTTCTAAGTTGTTTTTGGAAATACTGTATATTGAAGAATTAATTTAATGATACATTGTTCTTTTTACAATGCTCTCCTGTTGGCTCCTCTCTTTGCATAGAACAATTGGCTATTTGAAAGGGCATCGTTTCCCCATCTTATATAAACACATTTTGAAAAGATTAACATCATTTGCAGTTTTATCTCAGTTTTCATAAGATGAACAGTCACATCAATTACACAATGTCCATAACAAAAATGGCCATCAAAGAGTCATTTTTCTGTAACCGGAAGGAGACCAAAGAGAAGGATGATTAACCAACAAAACCACAAATGTTTGCCTTCTTCTCCTCCTCCTGGAGGCAGTGGAAGAATCACAATGAAATGACGTTTTGATTAAATAGATTATCACCGGTGTTCTATAATGCCTTTTTAAAAGCTTGCAAATTATTTGTTTATGCACATAAACTCTAGTTTGCATTATCATTTCAGTGGAGGCATCTGTGTTTACTTTTTCTCCTGGGCTGCAGACTGCACAGAGATTCATTAATAAAATCTGTATTCACACACACAAAAAAGGTGCACGCAAAGAAAGAGATACAGATTTTTCAGAATTGGAGAACCCACCAGGGTGTTGGTGGACATATTCTGTTTATTATCTTGCAAGTCAGTTTGCGGCGCCACAACGGTGCAAGCATCAAAATCCGACTCTTGCCATGCAGGAAATAAAAACCTGCGGGTGAAATGTGTGTTTTTGGATCGCGTGGAGTTTGCAAAGTGAGCACTGGAAAGAAAAAGCAGTAAGTCTTTTAAGATTTAAACGGTTCTTTACCACTAACACGAGTCTAGGAATATTCTTGTCAGAAACTGCCTTGATACACTACAACCTTACTTGATAGATAACAGATGAAAATTGCTTAAATGCACATGAAGAACAGGCAGCTTGGTTGTTATTTCTGTTCCGAAATTTGCCTGTGTTCTGTTTGTTCGGGAGCCAATGCAAATCCTTTATCTATTGTACTAAAGTAGATCGAACCTAACTGCCTGGATCTAACAAGCGTATTTGAGGAGCTGTTGTTTCACTCGGATGACAGTCCTCCTTTGATCAGAGCAATAATCTGTCTCTCACAGTCTTGGAGCTATTTACGGAGGGGATTTATTTCACTGGTTCTCTGTGTACAATGAAGCATTTGCTGCCAGCTCAGGTAGAGAGGGCCATTTCAGACAAGCGCTTCACTGAATATGCGCTAGTGCCTCTCTAATACAAAGAGGGGTAAAAAACAATCAAATAGTCCACAGAGTGTCCTCTGCATGCTTGATGGTGTGTGTAGAGCTGTGCTCAAAGAGTTAAAGTGGGAGTAAAACTTCCAAGCATGAGCACATACCTTTCTCTTTTTCTCTCTTTTCTCTCTTTTTTTGGTCAGCACTAGAGCAAAAAAATAAATAAATAAAAACCTCAGGAGAAAACTTCTATTCATTTTCTATCGATGGTGGATGCAGCAGTGCTTTTATCCGTTCCACGGTGACAACAAATAAAGTGAAAAAAGCTGTGAGAGGGGCTTTCCGTTGGACTTGTCTTTGCTTTTTACCTCTCAGCTCCAAAGTGAATTACACCAGCACCGAGCAGCGTCTGGCAGGCCTTCAGAGAATCCCAGGCCGAAACAGCAGGGGTCAAGGTGTGAGAGCAACGCCATAAGCACGACTTGAAATTCTGCCAGTGTTGCTTCTCCCACAGGCTTACTCTCACTTCTCCACTCTCTGCTGCTCCGTCTCTCCCTCTCGCTTTCACATCTCTCTCCTGTGCACGTTGCCTCTCTGTCTGTCTCTCCCTCCCTCTCTCCCATTTCTTATTAACACATCTTTCACTTTCTCTTCTTCCTTTTTATCTCTCGTCTTTGTACAGGTGCAGGAGTCAGTGCAGTCACAGTTGATTCACAGGACACCGTCTCTACTCGAGTCGCACCAGAAGTGAGTTACTGTCCATGCTGATCATGATTTTGGGGGGGAAGGGAGATTACTCACAGTATAAATGCATTTGTTTTTCTTTCAGCATTTTTTGTTGCTGTTGTTATTGTTATGTCATATTGTCCTCCATGTTCCCCCCCACAGTTCAAAAGCATGAATATTGGGTTAATTTATGTCTACATTTTTCTTTGGTGTGTGTGTGTTTGGTTGTTTGTTTGCGTGTGTCTGCAGGTTGTTCTGTGATGAACTTCACACCTGTCCGCGGTGAACCTCACCTTTCAGCCGGTGACTTATCCATGACCCTGCAAGGATAAGTAGATACAAACAAAGGATGGATGTTTCTCTTTCTTTTGTGCACTAACTTACAGAGGCATATTATTCGGTTTTTAATACATCTAAACTTTTGGACCCTGACCTTTCGTCTTCAAAGACTTCCTGCTCTTCTGCTCACTTGATCTGTCCAGCTTAATCTAATGATTTAGTGCAAATTAGCTCTCAGTCAAATAATAATAATAAAAAAATACCCCAATGTCCTCGAATTAACGAGTGTTTTTCTGACCTTCCAAGCTGCGGTTATGTGAAAACCATCTGCAACTAGACTCTATTATGAGACAAAGCAAGAGATCAAGAAGGTTGGCCTCTTTATTTCCTGTTTAATTAGAACATGCTGTAATTATAAAAGGTTCAATGCGGAATGTTCATTAAGTCGAAAAGATGGCAGCAAAACTGCTCTTATTTAGTAGAACTGCTGTGTGTTGAAATGGATTGAAAGCGCAAAACAGGACTCAGGAGACAGATTGTTGTAGGTGAGAAGGACGACATTTTACAGCTCCGTGATGTGAGAAAGATCTGCGATTGGCTAACTTCAAGGTCTCTTTTCCTCATTGGCCCTTTACCATCACATAACTCGCATTGCTGAAAATATCTGCTTTTGATTGATTGCCCCAGTTCTTAGGGTGGGAAAGAACCTCAGAATACAGCTAGCAACCAAGCGGACGCAACAGAGAGAATAAGACATATCTACTGTTTGGCGCTCTACTTGTGACTAAAGTTTGTTTTGCTTTGCGTGTTAGTTTGTTCATTTTGAGGGAAGCCTTGCAAGATTTTGTTTGCTGTCTTTTTGTCTCAGACTTGTGCTTAAATGGCAAACAATGTTACTTTTATTATTACCAAACCAGTTTTTGTGTTATCTATCCGGATTTGGTTTCAAAGCGACCTGAAAATCAGAACTAAAGTCAGGTGGGCAGTCAATAAGTAGTCTCTTAATGGTCCAAAGTTCAGACGGCTGACTAGACGGGCCTAGCAGACCACAAAGCACATATGACGGGCAGCCGGGAGGCCGTCCCTTGGCTGAGCATGAGGCACATCTGGAGGGCACCAGAAGGCCGCAGCCTACCTCCACGATAAAGCAGGAACCCTTTACGACACCTGACTGGAGGCCAATGGTGGCCATGAAGAAACCTTGTTGCAGGCCAACAACGAGACTTGAGGACCCCCAACGAGAAACTCGTTCCAGTTTCTCCGGAACTGGAACGAGAGCTGGAACCTCTGGAATTGACAAGACCACTGGAGCAAGATCACACAGGAACAGAGGAGACGAAAACCTCCAACAGAAATCCACAGAGAAAATCCACAAGGAGCACCAGAGCAGACCCAAAACACAGCGGCACCAGATCCAGACCCTTACGATTCCCAAGGTGTCGGGATTGGAAACTGGCTCAGGGATGGGTGTGAAGACAGAGTCGGGTATGGAACGATCCAGCATGTGGCATGTGTGGATCAGGTGAAGGGAGCGTCAGACCCAGAACCTGAGCCATGCTGGAAAGAACTGGGGCTTCGATAGTCTGCTGATCTGCCAACCCAGCGACTGGGGACGTAGAGAGAGGAGGAACCGAAACAGGCATTACTCAGGTAAGCGAACATCGTCCCTTCTGGGGCTTGGGAACGATCCACGGAAGAGATCAACCTGATCCCTGTTAAAAAATTTTTTTTTAAAAATCTATCAGGTCCTCCTCTTCCAACCTTGGCGGAGACTCGAACTTGAGACAGCTGCAGCCTCTCATTTGGCTATAATACTGGCGGGATTCTTCTGTCAGGTAAGGCGTTGCAGGAAATAAAGGGGAGCCAAAAGACGAACGGCGACGTGGCATCTTGCAGTTTTATTTCTGGCTTCTCAGGCACAATCAGGCAATACATGGTAACACCAGGTGAAACGCACAAGAATCCCTCACCAGACAAAGACGTGACTCAAACTTAAATACTACAGGAAACAGGTGAGGGGAAACAGATCAGGAGACACAGGTGAAAAACATGAGCTACATCTGACAGAATAGTGAATCTATAAAACCCCCCCACAAAAACAGTGACATCGTGACAAATATTATTTTTGTTATGGAAATAAAACTAAAGTAGCTGATATTTGGTACAAATGTTGTCTTGCCAAATCCATCTGTTAGGCAGGATAAACTTATTGTATAAAGTCTGAGTTAAATTTAATTTTTCAATGTCATTTTTCATACAGCTTGACATTCTCAAATGAAACTAAAGATTTTGTATATCAGTATAGAGACCTTGGGAGTTATTAAAATTTCCGCTTCAACATGTTAATTTAGACAGATGCAGCACGACAATGTTTTGAGCCTTAGGAGAGTCGGGGTGCGTGTGCGTGTGTGTGTGTTGTGTGTATGTTTTATATATTTACTCCATGTGGTGAACTCAATAAGAGAAGAGCTGCCACAGAACAAATTCCTACTTATGCGCTGAGTATCAGCAGATGCTTGGACAGCACTTACTGTACAAATTGCTGCCGGAGGTCTCCATCAGAATTGTTTTTCTTTACCAAATGCAGCATGGTAACTGCTGAGAAGAGACTGGAGGAGTCAACATTAACTTCTAATAACTTAGTTGTAAATAACAAATTAGTTTCTGAGTTGTTTATACTTCCAACTGAGCAAGAACAGTACACAAGGCACTGAAATGTTAACTATTGTTGCATACTGACACTGCTATGTACTCCTTAATATGTGTATATAAGAATATCAGAATTTATATATTTTTATCTCTCCATCCATCCATTGTTCAAACAAAAATAGATTATTAAATATGATAAAAATACAAATATGGAAACATTCATACTACTTAAAATGAAAAGCATCAAGCACTCACAAATTAATAAGAAATATTAATTCTTTGTAACATTAATAACTTGATAAGCACTTATAAATAACAAAGCTACACTTTATTCCTCCTATAATCTCATGGCAGGTTACTTACTGGTTTAAAGAAAACATAACATATCTAATATTTTACAAACCTTTTGACTTACTGCTGCAATTTTAATGCAAATGTTTGAAAGTTATCGTTTTGGGAGTTTAATGTATTTTTCCAGCAATGTTAACGTAAAAGTTGATGTATTTATTTGTTGCTTGAACAGACTGATTAAAACATCTCAGTATCACCAAAGTTTATTTCTTTTGAATGATTTTGAAAAGCTACTGATGAATTTACCACGATTCACATTGTTGATTCTATCTACATATTTAGTTTCGAAGTACTTCTGTATCCAATGTTTTTATGCTGCAACTTCAATCTTTTAATTTTTTTTTTTAAATCATAAAAGGTCCCATTGTGCACACAGGCCTCCTAATAACAGTGCCATAAGCTGCTGATTGTGCTCTGAGTCATGAACTCCTCAGCAGGAGATCTTTGTTCATGTGCCATTATGAAACTAATGAAAATTATTACATACTCTTTAGACATCCAGAGCCAAATATGTCAAGCATGGCTGGCTTTTTTAACTCCAAGACAATACATGTGTCACTCTCTGAGCAGCCCTTGACACCCAGCTTCACACGGCTGATAGTTTATTAGTTTAAGCTGTAGAAAAATCCAAAAGTGAGTCATGAAAACAAATAGCTATTCTTAATGCACAAATGCATTCTCCACATAAATAGGACTCTTTACTAACCATAATATAATATATAATAATGATATACACATAAATATATTTAGTTGCCTGAAAATATATATTTTTTAAAAGTTTCATCAAGGCAGGTAATTTACAAAACTTGCATTAAACGCTGCTTACAATGCCAGACTTCTCCCATCGTCTGTCATTTGACAGGAGCATGCTTCACTCCTGTCAGGGTAATAATGAATATCAATAAAATCTGGTCCTAAGGACTGTAAGTAGAGTTTGGTTTGGGGACTGGAGGGCTCCATTTGGAATATGTGGCTTTGACAATTTAATGATATAAGGAGGAGCTGGTCCATGCCGATCCCTGAAAGTGAGTGTTAGCAGCATGGACAGGAGGAGAAGAAGATAATTCTCTACTGAGCTGAAATTCTTCAAATCATTCTTCAAATCATTTGATTTTCTGCTGCTAATAATCAAATACAGCCCATCTTATCTAAAAAAAATATATATGTATATCATGAAATAACCCTTTAGTTTTACACTCATGGGGAGATGCCACTCACTCACTGTTCTTTCTTTCTATGTGAGGTACAATCAGAAACCCATTCATGCTTTGCATCAAAAAATGTTTCTCAAACTTGTTTTCTCATTCCTTTCATCCTTTTATTTTTGATACACACAAGGGGCACAGGTTGTGTAGTAAAGTAAAAACAAAAAAATACATTTGATTATTATCCTTTTTGGTAACACTTTATTTGACGGGTTGTGAATAAGACTGACATGACACCGTCATAAACATGACATAACACCTGCATTGAACATGAGTAGGTCTTCATGAATATTTATGACTGTTGTCATAAAGTGTCATTCGATAAATCATTTAATACAAAGTTGACATTATTCAAAATGTCTTTATGACAACTTGACATTAACCAAGAAATCAGGATCTGACAGATTTGTTATAAAAGTATTACTGATTAAACTTTAAAAATTATGTAACTTTATGTTATTAAAGCTGAAGTTTAATCAGTAATACTTTTATAACAAATTTATGTCAGATCATGATTTCTTGGTTAATGTCAAGCTGTCATTACAAAGACATTTTGAATAATGTCAACTTTGTATTAAAAGTGTCATGATTTACAAACTGACACCTTTTGACAACAGTCATAAATATTCATGAAGACTTACTCATGTTCATGACAGGTGCTATGTCATGTTTATGACGATGTCATGACAGTCTTATTAACAACCTGTCAAATAAAATGTTACCTTATTTTTTTAACTAAACAGACAGAGTGATGACCAAGTTGCACAGGAAAAAGTTTTGCAGTTGAGATCTTGTTTGGAAATTGAGAAGAGAAAGGAGCAAGACTTTGAAAATGCGGTCTCAAGACCGGTTTTGGTCACAAGTACTGCAACACTATTAAACATCACCATATCTCATTTGATGAGATGGTGTTTTGCTTGTACCAGCTCCATGTTGCAGACACGAATGCATGGATGCTCACCAACGGATTTCAATACAATATTTTCAAGCCAAACCTGAGACAGTGATTTCTCTGAGAACTGAGCCAAACATGGATTTGGTAGGTGTGATGTAGGGGGAATGAGTTGCTCTCTGTAATAACCATCACCCCTGCTGTCCAATTTGTGCAGTGTCAGACTGTTTATTGTACTATCACAGAAATGTACAGGGAAAATTCCCAAAAAATGTCTTGAGGAACTAACTCTTAAGTCTGAACTATGATGTCAAGCACTTTATAATACCGGGGTGAGTTAATCAAACCTCCAGTTGTTGAGGCAGCTTTCTGAGAAGAAAGTTGTTCCTCAAAGGAAGCTGAGACGGTCAGCCAGCTTATTTGGATCCTGAGTCAGTGTGTCATAAAAGTAATGGCGAACTAAAACTATCGAGCATGTGAGTGGAGGTTACGTGCAACAGAAAAATGCTTTTGCACTGACAAGTGATTTGAAAAATTAGGACAAATAAAGCTTGTTCTATGTGTAAAAAAACAAAACAAAAACAAAAACAGACAGCTGTGTTTCATGTTCCCATAATAAAGAAAAGCTTTTTTGTAAAAGTTGTCATGTAGACAGAAGATTTTGTGAAAACAAAAAGGGGAATTGCTTATATGCCTGTCAAAATGTGGTGTATATGCCTTCAGTTTCAATTCTCTAGGAGAACACGCCATAAGAAGATAATGTTTCAGCATTGCCTAACTCCATATTTGACACGGTAGCAGACACAATTTGATCAACAAATAAGTCAGGCTGCCACAGAGTGCCCCGGCTCTTGCATGTCATGAATACCGAATGCATGCCACTGCTACAGAAATGATGCAACTGCAACTCAGTTATGGAAGTAATAGTCCAATAATAAAATATATATTTATTGCCAGATGATTAAAACTGAAAATGAAATCTGCTTTCGTAATAATCAGCCGTTAATCATCTGACTACTTGGGGACCCTTAAAGCATTGATTTTTCATTTCTAAATAGTGGAGCTGTAAAAAAGAAAAGGTTAAAACAAGAAAATAAAATTACAGCAAAACATTGATTGATTGACAGACACATTTTATTCGAACCATAAGTGCAGCAAAAGCAACACAGATACTTGTGAAATAAATTTTGCAATGTGATTTTCTTAGTACAAAAATGTTAAACCAAAATCAGCACCAAGATAAATATTTGATCAAATTGATGATACTGTGTGATTTTTTTAAAGGCATATTCAGATCAGAATATTTTATTCTACATAGAATCATGACAGTATTTTTGATTGCCATGAGATTGAGTCCGACACAAAATGGATATTTGTAAAGCATTTTGTTTTTATATATGCATAATTTATACTAAAAAATTGACTATTTTTGAAAACTTACACCACAATCCAGGCAAGATAAACCATGGACAACAACTGTAGTTTAAAAAATAAAATTTGTATGTCAACATGACAGCTTATGAGATGTTAGCTATCGTTGAGCTCTGCCTTGATGAAACTGACAAACAAAAATGGGTCCAGGAGATTATTTTTAATCCAAAAATAAATGCTGTTGACTTTCTGAATTGTTAAGCAGAAAGTGTCAGTATGGGGGGGAAAAAAACCAACTGATGTGACGCTAAATCGCTGCCAAAATACCTTTTTAAGCCTGCTGTGCATGAATTCAGATTGAGTCTTCAATTGTTCAAATCAGTGCACATTGTGAAAACGATAACAATGTTTGATGATCAGAGCAACACCAAACATCTCTCTGTGTCATCAGTGTCACAGAGTGTGAAGACAAATAATTTGCTATTAAAGATTAAGCTGCAAAGAAGCAGGACTTACATTTGTGGGATTATATTAACCTGCACCCAGGACATCTTTTATGTTAGATGATTGAAGACGCATCAAGTTAAGCATTCCCATTAATTCCCCGGTGCCTTGCAAAGGAAAATGCTAAACATAAACGTTGTGCTTCTGGAATCTGTCATCTGGGTAACCTAGAATCTAACAGTGTTTTCCAAAAAATAAAATAAAATAAAATAATTAAATAATAGCTAAATGCAAATTCCTACTTTTGCTTTTAGTAGGAGGAAATGTTTAAGAATTTATGCCTATATTTCTGATTATGTATACAGCTTGGGACCTGTTCTATTTAAAATAATAGTTTGTTTGATCAAAGCTGCCGAAACATAACCTGAACATGAACGAGCCGTAGAGCTGAGTACAGAAGATAAATCCAATCCTCTACGCACATAACCATAGCGACGGGAAATGTTTTGGGAACCAACTATTATTCATAAAGTATCAGAAGTTATTTTGGACACAGAGAACGAATATGATCTGACTTTTGCAGGAATGTGACCAAAAACTTTTTCTTTTGTTTTCTCTCTCAAAGAGTTGAGTTTCTAAACAAAGAAACTAATAAAAGCAATAACCGAGTACGGAAATATCTGCAACCTTTAGTGAGAATAATAAAAAAAAGAAAACAAGAGATCAGGAGGAAAAAAAACTGAATTTTTAAGATGGCCAAGGTAATGGGTCATCCTGTAAGAGACGTATTTTTAGTCTGAGTGCAGAGAGAAGACAAAGATGAAATGTTTATGAAGAAAATTGTAATCCTCTCCCTTGAGAGACGTACTTTTAGTTTGACCTTTTATTTTTGCTAGTGTTAAATTACATGGCAATTAAAGAAAAGTGTTGTTGGAAGAAAAACCTCTACTATTTACCAAAAATAAAAGCAAAACAGTCAATAAAAAAACTGGCATTGCAGAATAACTTAATTAAATACATATTCAATAAATTCATATAAGCATGTCAGAAAACCATGCTCACTTTTTTTTTACAGGAAATAAAAATATTTATCTTTGTTATTTGATGTGTTGTTACTGTTCCTAAGAAGAGGTGTTGAAGAAGTATAAAAAACATTCAACATGACAGGCACTAAAGTTATGTGGATAAAAGTGTCCTACTGATTTTATGTCACTATGCGGAAAAGCAATTTTTAAATGTGATAAGCTGACTTTATGCTGACTGTAAGGTTAGCTCTAACCATTTTTTATTTCTAGCTCTATAACATCAGTGTTGTGTCCTAAGAACCGTTGTCTTTTATATCACCTTAGTAAAACTTGGAAATAATAATAATATCAAAACTATCAAAATTCTCTGGTCTCACTGACACATCTCTTCCTGTTTCTTTACAAGAACTGTGTTGCTTGAACGTAAATGTTTAAACTTTACAGACATAGGAGGAACAATAGTTATTCCTTTTGACAGGATTTTTTGTTTTATTTGAACCAAGGGTATTTGGGAACTGGTCTGAAGTGTTATGCTTCCTTGAGGAATCCAGTTTAAAATTTTTTGCAACCTTCCATAAGTCAGTAAAATATCAGGGGGGAAAAAAGTTGTCCTCGCACATAACACTGATATAGCAAAGCCTTCTGTCACTTCTTCAGTCTTGGTGTTATGCTGAAGGCTGCTTTTTCCTTTGAGAGTCCACAATATTTCATCTCACAAACATTTCAAGAATCAGGCAATCCCTGTGTGGAAGACGGACTCTCACACATGAATTCGATCCTCTCATCTGGGCTGCTGCAACAATCTCTTGACCTACCCAGGAAAGCTCTAATAGGACTTAAACGCAGTTCTCACTTTAACCAGCACATCATTTCTCACTTGAATCTGGTTGAGTCTCGGATCAATTACAAAACTTTCACTCTTCCTCAGTACCTCTGTGATTTTCTTCCATTTATAGTTCCATCCCATAACTTCAGGGAAGAAAATCTTCTATTTCACCCCCCCCTTGCTGGTATGTTTGTTCCTCCAAACCGTTGCCCTCTCAAGAGTTTCTAGCCGAGTTTAATGTGTTTAGTCTGCTGTAGTTGGTTTGATAAATCCTATAGTCTGTGATCCCTCAGCAGGCAAAGTTAGGAGTGTGATCCCCAGTCTGTCAGTCATGAAACAGAAATCTGCTGAAGCCAGTCTGCTGGAGTAAACTTCAAGTCTTCTCAAAATCTGTGAAGACAGTAAAGGTTGCGTAACGTATCCCTTGCTTTAATTTGACAAGATGCTCTACAAATCAGGCATAAGCCCCTGCAAAGTGCTCCATGATGCTGTGAACATAGATTTCCCAATAGATAAAAAGTGGTTACAGTCTGCAAGTTAAAAAGTGTTCAGGCTTCACAGATAACAGATACATGATAGATAAATTATCTGGGTACACAGGCTCAGAAAAGCCTGACTTCCTTATCAATATATTTTTAATGGCGTCTATCCATACATCCATACATATGGATGATTAAAAATTAATTCATGGGCATAGTTTCCCTGCCAATATTTTTTTTACAAGGTAGTTATAATTAGCATACCTATTCTTCTTATTGTTCATCAAACCGAATGTTTATTAAGAGTAATAAAATGTTACTATTCAGGGTTAAATTTCTCTGTCTGATGTTTTCAGAAACACTGATGCTCTCAGTTTACTTGCCTTTTTATTTAGTGACCTGATTTTATTCACTTTCATTGTGTTCTGGAGCAATGAGGAAGAACTTCAGGAAAATAATATTTTGCAAATCACATTGGAAAAGGATAATGCAATTCATTTCCTGCTCCCCTCCGTTATGAATAAGTATCAGCCTCCGTCACAGAAGCTGTGGTTTGTTGTCAGCACAACCTGGGACTTGACTCATCATTATAATAACATGCAAGCAGTCTGGACTGGGAAAAAATATAGTGAACATGTCTCTACATATCATGGTTGATGGAAGAAGAAACTTGTCCTTTTGTGTCGTTCCTGCATGTAAATTTTCCACCTGGCACAACCTTGTGTTTTATGAATGTCTGCTCATTTTATGTACGGCTGTAAAGCCAGGTTGCAAATCCCAATAATGGCTATGGATTCTCTGACACATTTGTCTGTTCAAAACTCATGTTTTTGTTCTTTAATTGTGAATCAGGCTTATATTTGTGTGATTTTTTTTTTTCTGGGATTGTAGGATCTCAGGTTTCTTGTTGTCCATGTTGCGCCCTTTTATATGCCAGTAGATGTCCAATGATTATGCCCAGAAAAACATGGATTGTACATTTTAATGGTTCAGTCTGGCAGGGGGAAAAAAAAGAGCTTCTAATATTTGCTCTTTGAAATATTTGCCATCCGCCAGTTCAAACAGAACTATATAAAACTCCACTAATCCAAGCTGTGTGATAAAATTTTATGGTTTTTGATATCTGCTGCTTTCCGACAGCTTTTAAAAATGGTTGCAGGTACAAAAAGAAAAAAAAACAAGTGGTGCAGGGTAGGAACTCAAAATGTACTGCAAGACCAAGGTAAACTATGGACAGTTTGTAGTTACCTTGAACATTTTTATATTCAATCAGCATTCAGCACAAGTGAGTGTGAGTGTGCATACTTATGAAATGGAAGGACAATTATTTCTGACTATTTTGCAAAAAAGAATAGGAAAAGTCTGGGGTATTTACTCTGATGCCCCTAAATAAAATCAAGTCTGACCAACATGAGTAAACAGAGTCCGAATGTGTTTTCTTTTTTTTTTTCTTCTTCTTTTTAATTCTCTGTCCAGGCATTCGTATTCTGTGAAAGTTCTCAAAGGTTTTTGTGGTGAAAATTAGTGACCCAACAGTTTGTCAAAGACCAAGAGACAGTTTACATGTAAGGAATGACGTTTCTGAGAAGTTTAAGCAGATTTAGCTTCTGGAAAAAGTATGGCAAGATCTAAGCCTCTCGCAGAACAACGTTCAATTCATAATCTGAAAGTGTGAGGTTAGACGAAGAGAAGAAGAAAACATGGAAAATTTTCATTTCTAAAGTATCTTGGATTCCAGGTGCCCTGTATCTTCCTGTTCACTGTTCTGCACTACTTTGTGTTTATCTGTCACAAATCATCCTGACGTGATGCACTGAGGTTACCGACTGTAATTTTGCATATTGTGAAACGTTTCGAGGTGTATAAATAATTTGCAAGACAATGTGCATCAGTGGAGTTTGTAGTAATGTAAAATCTACTACATTCTTCATAAGAACTGGACATGAATGCATTTCACCAGCCTGCCCATTGAATTAAATGAAGGATTCCATCTGTCACAGTAGCAGGACACTATTTAAAGAAACACCGCTTACAGTAAACTACAGTAGTTGTGAATAATGTTCAAAATTCCTCCATTTGTTCCCATCTATTTAACACGAACTTAACTTTAGGAAATGAAAGCCATTTAATTGTCTTCTCTGTCCTCCTTCACACCTTGTTCTGCTCTAAGCTACTACATCTAATTTCCACCCTGATGATTATTATGTAGTACATGCTAATAGAATAATGGTGCAAGAAGAGGAGAGTGCAGATGTAATTAGGAAGCAGTGGGTCATCTTATTTGCCCGGAGGAAGATGCAGAGTAGGGAATTACCAGGCCCGTAGATGACTGGGGAGAAGAATGAAGGAAAACAAGCTGAAAAGCTGAGAAGCGAGATATTATTTAAATTTGGTAGGAATGGAAAAAAGAGAGGAGTAAATAGACAAGCTCAAGAACTAGGTTAGGAAAGAGAAGATAAATATAAGACCTTTTTCTCTTTGACATTATGAAAAGAAATTTGTGCCACAAAGGTCTGCTCAATAAGCTGCCTTCAGTTCTCAAGTTTTGAAGGAGAGAGAGACGGAAAAGAGACAAGACTGAGGAATAGAGAAGTATGCGTGTGTGTGTGCGCGGACGTGCATGAGTGTTTGTTTCTGGGTCCAACCAATACTTCTATAAAGAGCATTAGTCCGCCCACTCCGATACGTTCAGTGCTGTTTCTCTCATCATCCTGCACGGCTGATTATGATCAAAAAAAGATTAGCAGATGGATCTCTGTAGTCCTACGTTGAAATGAAATCAAAGCTGATGACGTTCTCTTGTTCATGCAAAAGATTTTGTTGTTTCAATTGATATGCTTTCCAGCTTTTCACAAGCGTCGATCTCTTATCTGAATATTTATTTGGATAATTTGTCGAGTTCTTATTTGGGCTTTGATAAAGATAAATGGACTGTTTATGTTTGGAGTACATTAAGTACAAAGATGTAGTTCCACAATTGATTTGAGCGATTCTAAAAGTAAATTAGGTTGGTTGGACTCAAATCACAACTTGGACAGATTCCAAATATTTACAGTTATCAATAGATTGATTTTGCTGATTTGAATTCCCAGAACAGACTGTGCTGAATGCCAGCCAAGAAAGAGGAACACACCTGTATATACTACATTTCTATGCTTGTATGTTTACTATTATTTCTTGAGGTCTGCACTTTTTTCTGTTTTCTAAATTCTAAATCCAGTATGTGTTCATCTCCACATGCGCCAACAAATCCATATAGAGCAGAGATTCCCGCGCTGCCTGCAAAACAGCAACTGTGAGTTCAGTCCCAGGGAAACCGAGCAATGATCAAGGCTCAAACTACATAGATTCATACCCGGCCTGCTGTTTACTACAGAAAATATAAGAGCAAGAAGCTCATGTCAGAGCTGGCCTAAAAAAAGAAGAAGAAGAAACAAAAACGATTTAGAAAAATATAAACATTTTAAGTTGTTGATTCACAGCAGCTCAGAATGAAGCTTATTTTCTTTGACTAATAGCAGCAAGCCTTCATATAATCCTGCTTTATTCCACAGCAACTTTAATAAAATGTCTAGTTTCACAACTTCTTAAATGTACCTAGAAGGATGAAAGGCTGCATTAAGAGTTATTAACTAATGCTAACATTCAGGGCCTAAATTGGGATTTGTTGTGCGTTGGTGGTCTGAAGTTTCTAAGCTGCAAATTAGTTGCATGATGCTGACAACATTTGGGGATGAAGCAACGTTTTTGCACTGCAAGAAAAAGCTATTAAAGTATTTTTGCAAGTTTGTTGAGCTTTCAGTAAGACGGTATCTAACAAGGGCATAAATGGCCAATTTTCCCTTCACTAGGGACCTTCACAACATGGATAATGAGGAATAAAAGTATTAAAACAAACATTCAAATACATTTCTGGTGGGAAAAATCAAACAGAACTCTGATGTTTTATGAAATTCGTGATGCAACCTTAAGTAATCTATTTTACTAAAGTTATTTTCCCCACATCTTCTCATTCCTACAGTGGAAAAACAGAGCACTGTTTTCCCAACATTAAGGCATGGTTACTCCTGTTATTCACCACTGAATTTAAAGTGATTCTGCCAATTTATTTTTGATATTTTCTTTTTTTTACACTGTTTGGTTTATTGCTGTGTCTTTAATCAACGTTTCCAGAAGCTTGGCTTTAGGTTTCCCTTTCAAAATTTTCAACATTTTGTATTGTGAAAGAGGAAAAGTGAATTTCTCTTTAAGAATTTTCACTGAATACATGCAAAATAAAACATCTTTAATAGTAAACTGTCATGTTCCGTGTTTTTCCTGTGTATTTATTTCGAGTTTCTGTGTCTCTGAGTTTCCATGTTGTCCTGTCTTCCCCTTGATTGTCCCCAGGTGTTTCTCGTCCCCGTAATTACCTCCTGTGTATTTAATGTCACCTGTGTTTCTACGTTTTGGTCGGGTCCTCGTCTCGTTTGGTGTCTTGTTTGAGGTTGTGCTCAGTCCATTCATGTCTCCTTGTCGCTACCTGTGAAGAGCCCTGGTTTCTGCTCTGCAGTGCTGCCTTGGTTGTTGGACTACATTTCTGGATCGTTTCTGTCATTAAATATTCTTTATTTCACTTACCTGGATCTCCTGGCATCTGCCTCATCACCTACACCGCACCGCTCATGACATAAACTAAACCTTTCCCTCACAAAGCAAACAGCCATCATCAGGCTTTTTCCAGGACACTAAACATATTAAAAAAAAAAGGACAAAGTATTACTATTTTTCTGCCTTTAACAGTATGAATGACCACATGTATAAAGTCTTTTAAAAGTATTTTTACCCTTTGAACATTTTCACATTTGTCACTTTACGACCTGAAACTTCATAGTTTTTTCATGAGACTTTATATGGTGGCTAAAGACAGTTATGAGCTAAATAATGGTAACATTGAAGCAAAGGATAGTATTTCAAAAACAAAAATCTGCAAAGTGTTGAATGCAATTATATCCAATATGCCTGTATAGCTAAGTAATAAAGTGAAACTTTATTTATGTAGCTAATTATGTATTCATGTAGCCACTGACAAGCTAAAAAAACACAAAGTACTTTACAAAAGCCAATAATGCATAACACAATAAAACATTTACATCTACACTTTGTAGAAACTGCATTTCCGCTGCTTCTACAGACGTGAAATGTGTCCGTTCTTACAAAATAGCTCCAGATCCGTCGGATTAGGTTTAGTTCTAAACTTTTACTTGGCTCTGTACCAGTCTCAAGTCTTTTCTGTCTTCTGCAGGTTTTCTTCCATAGTTGATCTTTATTAAGCTCCATCTAGTTTTCCCTCAAGAACTTTCTTATTCCCAATGCTAGGAACATTGTTACAGCATAAGGTATACAACTGGTGGTATGTTCAGGGTGATACGTTGTGTTACCTTTTCAGCACACATATCATTTTTTATGCCCTAAAGCACCTTTGGTATTACCAGAGCACAGTACCTTCTTTCTTACACAGGTTTGCTGCATATTTCCTACATAGCTTGTGGCAAACCAGAAAAGGAGTTTCCTATGGGTTTCTTTATTTTTCTCTACTTAAAGGGCAGGTACTTGGAGTCTACAAAACTGTGAAAAATGTAGCCAGCGTGATTCAAGAGGTTAAACACATACATGAGTTGTGCAAATAGAACGTACTCGGCTGAAAACTGCCAATCTCTTCCAATCGCTACTAAAATCAAAGCAGGAGCTTTTCCCAGAAGAAGGAAGCGTGCGACCGAGAGGAGAGTCCACAGAGGAGATGAAGGAGGCAGATGCAGAGGGAGCAGAAGCACCATGACAGAGTGGGCCAAACTTATCAAATGAAATCAGTGAAACGCTGATCAACCAGGTCACAAACCCTGAAGAGGCACTTAGTGAGGCTGGACTCAGAGCTCAGACAAATCTCAGAAGTTATTCGGTTCCTTCAGTCATTTGAATGTTCAGTGAAAAAACAGAGGTGAAAAAAAATCGTTTATATACTCCTGCTCTGTCTCCAATAGAGTATTCAGCAGCTTTACAACAAATTTCTATAAAACAAAAGACCATGACTTTACATAGCATTAAAAGTTTAAGATTGAACCTAAATTCAAGCCCAAATAATGAAGTCCAATTTAACTGAGAGCCATTTGACAAAAATTTTGACTTTACTGCATCGTTATCTACTGTAACAGATAATGTACGGATGACTTGCTTCTGCTGCAGCACTAAGAAAACACAAATACACATATGTTGTTCTGACTACCATGTTGACTAACTTGAGCATGTAGCAATAGATAAATATGTCCAGGTGTGATTTTTATGCATTGTCTACTTCTTTACTGTAAATAAAGAAAACAAAGAAAATCAAATTTGCTCAAAGTGTTTCAGGTTTGGCACCTCAGTGTGTCGGTAGAATAAGAGTTAGGAAAGGAATGAGTTTTAAAATAAGAATATCTGTGCTTTAATCGTCCAGTAATGGGTTTATAAAGTGACGAAAGTTTCTTTTTTTAGTTTATTGTTTAATTTCCCCAAATGCCAGCTGTTTTCTGGTAATGTAGTTTATGTTTCCCAAATTGTTCTGAAGAGTTCATAAAAGTGTTAAACACCTGCATGAGTGTAGATGTAATTCAACCATTTTTAAAGCCTGTTTAGTTTTGTGTGTTTAGTTATTTTAATCACTGAAATAAGTTCTGTATGTTTTAAATATTGCCATGTTTTACCTCTTGGGATAAATTAACTCAACAGCTTAGCATCAAAGTTACAAGAGAACCTGCTAATTATTACTTAACCTAAACTGTTGTATCAAAGTGTTTAAGCAAGAAAACATTTTTAACACGAATTCAAAAAACTCGTATGATCCAGAGTTCTAAAAAAATACTGATTTATTTGTTAATCAGCATCTGAGATAGAAGAGAAAATACATCTACTTGTGTTTCAGAGGACCAAAATATCTCTGGTGGTATTAAAAACTCTTTGATAAAGTCTTTGCAAGATTAGCATTAGGCGTCCTGATGAAAAAAAATCTTTCATAAGTGTTTTTGTTTTGGAAAAAGCTGCACAGAGAATTGAACTGGGCTTAAAGAGACGGCCACAGACAAGCGAAGAGTCTTTCTACACCAAAGATTAGAGTCAAGACAGACAGCCACCATCCTATGCAGTGTAATATGACACAAACAAAGCACTGGATCAGAGATTTTAACCATTGTTATCATCGGAGTCATTTTAGGAATTGTTGCTGAACTACTAATGAGGTAAGGCATGTAGGACGTGTCAGGGAGGAGCCCAGACTAGCGCTGGCCCATTTTAACATCTGCTCATTCTAACTGTATAATATTTGTGACTGGCGATGAGATTGAAATTACATTTGCAGCATTATGTTTTCATTTTCTTCCGTTGCTACGTCTGAACACCCAGGACTTTAAGCATATGAAAGAATGTGTGTCCTGATGCATTCGATGCAGAAATAGGCAATTTGGCCTATTGGCTCAATTTCCTGGGAGGTGGTTTCAAATTTGGGCAAATCTTTTGCCAGTAAATGAGACTATTTTAACATATTATATCATTCAATCTGCTTTCATGAACTCATTTTTGTTTCCACAAATGTAACAGTGACAGAGTAAATTAAAGCCATCTCGATTAAATCCTAAAAGTACTGCTCTGGCTTCACAGTACGTTTCCATTTCCCTCTTGGTGTCATAAAGACAAAAATTTGAAAGGCAATAAAGGCGATGCATAAAAAAATAAAAGATGCTAGAAGACGTTTTTTAAAAAATGAACAAAGAAGGATGTGACTATTCTATTTATGAACAAAGAAAGTTAGGAGAAATTGTCTGCTTGTTGCCATGAAGCCTCAGGAATTTTTATCTCCACCAAAAAAAAAAAAAAAGATTTTAAAGTTATAGAGAGGTGAACATCCTCAACTGGTTACCTGTTCATCAGTAAAAATAGTTGAAATCAACCATAAGTAATCTGATGAATAGGAAGACAGTCCATCAGTACTGTGAGGAGTCATGATTGATACAGTGTCTTGTCAAATCTGGTTGTGTTTCAAACTCAGTCCTAGTGGTTAATTCCAACAAATGCTTTGATCAGGACTATTAGATTGTAGCCCTGGTCGGATGTTAGGGTGGATGTCTTGTGCAAAGATGAACATCCATTCCAGTGTCAAGGCTTTGGGAGTCACTAACAGGTTTTCTGCCAGGATTGCCCATCTGTCTCTCCATCAACCAGCTCCCCTGCGCTGATGAAAAGCGCAGGGGAGCTTTTCATCTTAATTTTTCTCCGTATGTCAGTTCAACAAACATAATGTGTTACAGTGCTATTGTATAATTTGCAGTATATCTAATTTTGTTTTTGTGGAAATGAACCAGCAGTCTTGGAATGTGTAACTCAATGCAAACAATTTTGCTGACCTTCAAATGTCCCTTTTAAAACGTGACAACAGAAAAAAACTGTTATGACAAAATGTAACTAGTTGTTTTACCAAGCTAAGAAATAAACACATACATTTTGTGAGCCATAAAATATTTAATAAAAGCTTAGTGTCTTTTTCACATGCTGAGATCTGTTTATATTTTTTCATATGGGTGAAATGTTTTATATTGCCAGTTTGGCAGATGGAGTACAAACCTGTAATGAGCCATTTCAGATAACGAGATGGAGGCAAAATTTAACAGTAGGCAGCTACAATGAAAAAAGTCACAAAAAATGAAAGTGATACATCAGAAGTGTTCTTGTGAAATTTTGAAGCTCATCTTAAACAAATCTCACTAGGAGTCACTTGGCTGTTGGCTGTGGTGCATTATCTCAATTTCCAGATGCTCAAAACCCCTTGATTATCTGCAGCATACTGCTAAATGAGCTAGTTGGTTCAACTTAAAACAGGTCTTTGTTTCTTTGGAAATAACTTTAGCAAATGTTTTGAATGCCGTCATTGAAAAATCTCCTTCTCAGCTCACGTATAGATTTATTACAATAGGATCTCAGTACTTTGATGACCTTCAGCCATAGGCAACAGAAACCTTTATCCTCTCTGGTAAAATAACTTCCACTCTGTTTGAGCTTCACTTTTGATGAACTCTGGCCATGAGAAAGATTTATTATTTCTCCTTTCTTTAAAGTATTGAATTCAGGTTTCTGCTTTTGAACCTTTTACACACAAAAACATAAAAATCAGTTTTCTACAGCAGGACCAGGTTAGTATTTACGCTTAAAAACCGACAAATCTATTTGGACATTCATCATTTGGAGGTTAGATCTTGATTTCTGAAATGTGATATTAAAGCGAGCCAGCTGAAAAGCTGCCATATTTTTCAGCTTATTTACTTATATGAGTTAAAATTGGAACTCTGTTTTACTTCATGTCTATTTGCAACCTTAAAAAAAAGGAAAGTGTTACACTTTGATTTTCATTCTGTAGTGGAATATCATCAACATCATCCCTATGAGGAAAGCACGGTATGTTTTGGCTTTTCTTTCTTCTCAGCATACACTAAATCCACTTTCTGAATAATTTCAAATGTCTAATTTATACACCATTCCTTTGTTCTCTCTTCTGTCTGCGCCGTAATGCCATACGATTTTTTTTTTTGTATTGCTTGCCTACAGTTTGTTTTGAAATAATAAATGAATAGCTGCCTCAAACTCAAACTTTTGAACATTTAAATGAGCACCAAAAAAACAGGCTGTGTCTTTGTGAAGCAGAAGCTACACTGTTGTGATGTTTTTAAAATAAAAAATAATTTAAATGTACAGGTTAAGAAAACAAATGTGGTTTTAAATGACAAAGAGTGAAAAGCAAATAAAACCATAAAGCTGAGAATTCATCCATCCAGCACAATAATGTCAGTAACATTGCCATCAAATGGGAGACGAGCAATAATTACTTTCTCAAGGTTCTGTTCATGTAGTTTTACTGCCTCTTTTCCTCTTACAGTTGATTCAAGCTTTCATTCAAAGCTTTGAACGAACCGCTTTGGAAAAATGTCCTGTGAACAGATGAGTCTAAAATGTAATTATTTGGAATCAAATACAGCACTCTAGGCAATAAAAAATTGACCAACTTTGGAAGTGAAGAGCTGGAGGTGTTATTGTTCGGGGATGCCTTGGACCGGGCCAACTCATCCATCATCACCAGGGATTCTACCGAGCTTCATGGGGTGCATGAGAAAAGCCCAAATCTTGGCTGAGGATTTTTGTTTTTGTTACAATGGAGCAAATTTTATCCATTTTTAATTCAATGCACTCTGTAAAGTGCAATGAGGAACCAGCAACTCTCCAAAGAGATTTTTTTAAAAAGGCCAGAATCCTTGTCACTGTAAACACACACAAAAGCTGGTGGATGTGTTCATTTATTTGGCGTCAATAGCCACTAATACATTAAATACTCTTTCTATAGATGAATCTCATATAAAACATATACAAGAAAATCATTCCTCTCTCCACAGTACAGACGTATAGTGTGATTTCATGGCTACATGTTCTCTTTTCATCTATTTTGGCAGCTTCACTCGAACATGTTCAGCTGCCACCTGTTGGATTTCAGGCACAGATGAGTTGTTTCTTCGTGAAATGTTCCGGTTTGTACACTTTCTAAATTTACTGAATTCTGCGTAAATCTAATGTGTAAGGAAAACTGGCCCCAGCTTTGGTCAGCAGTCTAGTACCGAAACAGGATGTATGCGTGTGCAATGGATGATGCATCCGGAATGATCGCTCACTCACGCCCCGCTCATGTAATCACCAGACATCTGACATTCAGAAGCTTGAATTAAGCTTTCTCTTTAAAAATGAGTGCTAAATTTCATTACATTTACTCAGAGAAATTCACATGCAAGCGATCCACTTCCACAGTTGAATTTTTAGCAGTTCTATCAGGCCTCAGAAATGCGATGCACAGCTTACAGCAACTCATCATCGGCATAAATGTCATGTTAATTACAGGCCTTCTGTGAGGACTTTGAACAGTTATTTCATGCAGAGTAATGATACAACAACCAACTTTAATTTAAAGAATGCAAATATGTACAGTATACTTACAGTATATTTGGTTAAATAAATATCTGTCACAAAGTTTCAGAGAAATCACACAGTTTTTTGAAGCCATTGGCATAAGACTGGAAGTACATTTGATGACTCTTCTTGGCAGAATTTGTGGAGCTTATTTAAATTGGTTGCTTCCCCAGCATAGATTTGACTTTAAAAGTTATTTGAAAAATGTCTTGTGGGGTTAAGGCTGAAGCCATTTCAAAAGTTTAATGCCGGCCTGCTTTACCGCTCCCTACATCATTTTTGATCTGTGCCTGGAGACATCGCCCTGCTCAGACATCTGTTATCGTGCTAAAGGAACTTAGTGAGGACGTTCAAGAACAACCCAGGACCCAACAAAGCTCCAGACTACCAAAAACTAGAAGATGCTAAAACACCAGTGAGCTTCTTCATGGTCAAGTGAGTTAAACATCAACATGCACTGAAACACTGCCAACTAAAACTGCAGCTGACCAAATATCTAACTATGGACATATGCAAGCAACTGAGCCTTTTGTACCACTAGAACGAGAAAAAGTTTTATAAAATGTGTTTGTGTTGATATCAGTTGTTAGTCATCATATTCAGTTACTGCATCGATTTCAGAAATACTTGTTTTTGTCTAGTTTTGCCACAATCTTTTTTCTGCCTACTTTTTTTTTAATCTACGTATTTGAATAAGAAATTTAATAAATTGTGTTCCCTACACTGGATGACCTTTTTTAATAATCACTTGTCAATCAATATTAAACATTGGTCTTCCAGGGTAAGCTAATGCAGTATCACACCGCTTTCCTCTCTGAGGGCAGAGAAACACAATTTTATGATGTAATTTCCCAGAACTATTGATTTCTTTCCTTCCCACTTGATATTTTCCCATTTCTGAACCGAAGGAAGGATGAGCAAAACGAACACATTAACACCGGCAGAAAGAACTGAGCTGAGAAGAAAAGTAGAGAAGGGATGCAAAGCTGTCAAGGCGGAAATATATACTTTAACCAGTGTTTCTATTACCAGGCTCAGGTATGGTATTGAACCACACGGCTCGTTCAAAGCGCTGTTCTCTGACACACTGGAGCAGCATACAACCACACTTGTTAAGCTGCTTTGCAGGACACTTGATTTAGCTCAGCTTAAAAGCGTGCGTGAAAATTTAATGGTAATTCTATAAATAAAACTTGTAATCTTTTACTTTTATGGGATAGATGTTTCATGCTTAAACATGGAGTGCTTCGTGTTTTAAACACTGAAAATAATCTTTGGACTGATTGAATGTGTTTATGCGTGCAGAGAGGGGTGTGAAGATTTATTTGCATGATGCGGACATTTGGGAATAATTCTGTCTCAGAAAGGCATGAAAGTATTTTGCAATGGTTTTGGGCTTACAATAAGAAGGTATTTTACTGGACGTACACCATTTATTTCTCTCCTGTACTGCAGATAAGATTTTGAAAGTGTGGACATAAAGCACCAAACGCATCACAACACACTGTCAGTGCAAGCCGTTGTCTTCCGTTTCTCACTGTCTTAAATGTGTTTTTAAAGCACAGCAACATTTCAGTCAGTGTAGGAATGCTTGGCACATTACAGTGTGATTAGCATTCCTGCCATGAATACAAGATTATGTTGTGGGCTATCTGCTGAAACCTCTTTCTTAATAAAACAGGAGCATATTTTTTTTTAATATTGCTTTTCTTTTCTTTTTGGTCCGGTGCACATTCACAATCAGCCTCAACCAAAAACAGGAGGGGTTTAGCTTCCTTTTTTCCTCGCTGTGGAGTGATTCAAAAAGCACCCTTTGCTTATTCTGTCCTCTCTCTCAATCAGCAATTTCTTCCTTTGATCTTTTATTTACATGATTAAGTGTTTGTATAGCCAGAATTTTCATCCTGCGTTTCAATGTGTGATGAGAGCGTCTTTGAAGTCGGGCGTGCTGCAGTGGAGTCACTTTGGCGAACAGCTGTCTTCGGTTATTGTTGGGTTTGAAATTTTGTGTGAATTATTCAATTGCAAAACTAAAAATCAGGATTTGCCATGATTTTTTTTCTGCTTTGTTCCCCATAGCATCCACAGAAAAATGGAAAAGCTCCAGGCTTTCTAACCAGTTTATCAGTTTGTGTCATTCACAATACCATATCATTTTAGTAAACAGATTTTTTGTTTTGGTGTCCATATATTTTTGAGATGATAACAATTTCTTCTGCAAACTCTGAGTCACAAAGCTTGGCAGTAAAATATGGAGCAGTGGCTCTTAAAGGATGTTCAGTAACTGCTTTACTCTGTTGCAAAACAAAATACAAAATGCAGATATAGTTCAAACCATAACTCTGGCAGATTTAGATTTAAAGTTGTTTTCATTCCTCCGAGAAGTTTGTGTCTGATGGGAAATGACACCTCCTAAGATAATTGAGATCCAGGCTGTTTGCTGGTCACACCATTAATTTGATCTGCCTGTCATGAAGAAAAGTAATAATATTTTTTGCTTGGTGAACAGTTGCCATGTCATTCCAAAAAAAAACAAACCAAAAAAAGCCCACTTCATTATCACCAAAACTACTTTTGATTGGTGGGCAGAGAACATTTTAATGGTCACCTGCACATTCCCTGTAGAGATAACTCAAAAGACTGTCATCTGCACTGTTTCTTTACCTGACAGTAACATATTATTATTGACTGTGGATATTTGTTTGCTTTCAGACACTCGTCTTTATTTTGGTTTGGCTGCACAAAACAAACTTCCAGCAGGATCTCTTTGGCTGCTGCAGATTTGGGATTCATTGTTCAATCTAACTTTCATCCTATCATCCACATCTCTGCTTCACTTCAACTCACCTTGTTTTATCCTGTATGAATGTTGATGACTACAGCAATGTTTTTTTTTTAGAAAAAAAAACAAATGGACCCTAAAGATAAAAAGAAGAACTGGATAATGAGGTTTTGCAAAATGTCATTTTTAAAAAGCACCATGGAGAACAAAATGGCTACTTTGCTTTTGTGCATATATGGATTCACGACATCCCAAGAAAAACAAGAATCAAGCAGATCAGATGTGTTGTGACATAGATTTTGAAGTGTTTGAGTTGCATTGGAGAGGCAAGAGATTCACGTTTGTGTCTTTAAGACGTAATTTGACTCTGATTACCTCCAAGCAATGGTGGCTTACAAGCTTAAACAAAAGGTGGTAATTGCAGTGATATAATTTTTACTATTACGGGCACAAATATGTTTTTATTACTATTTGAATATTTCTGTCTGACTAATTCAGAGCATGAATCCCACTTCTAAAAAGAGTAAAATGCTTTAGTATAGTTGCTTTTACATTATTTGTCAGAACAGTGACAGACTCTAAGTTTACATTAGCTTACTATACCATAACAACTTCTTTCTACTGGACTGCCAGTTGATTCTTCTTCCCTCTTGAATTAACTGGGATGATGGGGAAGGCTGTAGGCACTACAGCAGGAGCTGGCACAACATAGCTAACTGGTAGGTTTGAGTTCATTATTCGTTTTTCTACCAATGTCATGATCTGTGTTTTTCTGTGTGTTTATTTTGAGTTCCTGTGTCTCTGTGTCTCCGTGTTGTCCTGTCTCCCTTTGATTACTCCCAGGTGTTTCTCGTTCCCTGATTACCTCCTGTGTATTTTGTCTCACCTGTGTGTCTGTGTCTTTGTCGGGTCCTTGTCGTGTGTCTAAGCAAGTCGTGTGTTGTCGTTTGTCCTGTTGCTACCAGTGCTGAGCCTCTGCCTTCCGCTCTGCTGTGCTGCCAGGATTTTGGACTGTTTTTTGGATTTGTTTTGCACCTCGTTATCATTATTAAATAACCATAATCATCTCATCCTGGGTCTGCTGCGTCTGCCTCACCATCTACACCGCACTTTATGACAACCAAGAAATATGTTTTTTTAAAAGAAATAACAGATGATGCAGAAGTTATATAAGTTCGGTCCATTTACCATTTTACAACAACAACAAAAAACTCAACAAATGGAAAAATTGACCTTGAAACGTTCTTCTTTAGGTGACAAATTGTTTCTAAAGGGAGTTTGATTGATTTCACAGAAGAGTCTGGCTTGCAGTTTTAATGATGTTTACATTTGACTTTTCTGTACATAAATCCAATTTCCTTTAGCTTATATTTTGTAGTTCACTCACAAACATCAACTCCTGTTTCTGCCCATTTGTCATTCCTTTCTTCTGTTGTGCATTTCAGGTTTTCAAGACATTGTTTTTTGCTTTGAGCCCTGCTTTCCTGATGCTGTAATAGTGAGTTTTGATGGTACCTGCTGCAGATTTAAGACACGGTTGCCTGGAAACAAAGGAAACATGTCATAAAACAATCTGCGTCTGTTCGTCTTCATATAAAGTTTGATAATAGTTTTTATTGTTTCCACTTGATGGAGACATCCTTGGTGGGAATCAGCAGCCGGCAGCAAGACTTTTTACGTCCAGAAAAGCTCACTGTTGCTCTCTGTTGCGCTTGTTTGTTTTAGAAATGTAAATTAGTTCAGGGTTCTGTATCGTTCACTCTGAGTTATGTTATTTAAAAGTATGCATTACGTAGCTCTTTTTGATAAAAAGTGTAAACTCACTTGGCTTCCAAGAGTTGTTGTTTTTTTTCCTCTTCTGCTCATCTTTAGGAGTCGGCAACCTTGATTCATCCTTGTTCTGCTCTCTTTCCCGTCTGCCCTTCCCTGTCACTCCTTCACTTCCCTCAGTTCACATCTGTTTTCTGTCTCACACCTTAATGTTTGCCATCATACCTCAGTCAATTCCCTCAACCCTTGTTTTCTCTGAACTCCTTGTTCTCTTATCTCCCGTTCTCCCCGTTGCCTCCCTCATATTCCTATTTCAGACATTTCTTAGAAGATAAAAGCCTTAAAAATGTTTAATGTCAAAGACATGAACAAAGCATATGAGCGGGTTAAGTCAGCTGGGATCAGACTGCAGTTTTCCTAAAACCTAATGAGAAAGGAGAGATAAGCGACAAGCGCATTGTGCAAAAGCTAAAGGTAATAAAAACACAAAATGAGGGGGATTTCCAAACAACATGCATATTTTCATATGTAATCAATATGCTGCCTTTAAAGACAGTGCTGCTCAAATTTCACAATGGTCCCTAACTATAAATGGATCAGAAATGTTTTTGTTGTCCCTTTTTAGCCGTATTTATTCAGTGTGAACAATTTGGCATGACTCGTGGCCCTGAGCTGCAGTGCTTAAACTGTGCTGATGATCATCATACCAGGCGCATCGGGGAAATTGTCAACCCGCATTTTTAAATTTCATCCACAACTATCAGATCATACCATGAAGGTGTGCTTTTGTTTAATTGCTAGCTTAAAAGTTACAGCTTACAGCGGGTTTCTGTGCAAAGGGAAAAGCCTGTCTTGTTTTCAAATCCCACTTCAGTCTTTCTTTTTTTTCTGTTTCAGCCATAATCCATTTATAACCCATCATCTTAAAGCCCTGGAGTGGAGGAAAGGTCAGCTGGTGTGAAAATGGGATTCATAGCTTCCACAAATATGAAGAAAAACATAAACTAAGACCGCACTGTCTTAGTTTCTCTTAAGAAATTTCAGATTTTAATACACTGCAACGTAAAACTTCAGCGCATTTTATTAGGATTTTGCACTGCAAACAAACAAAACCTAATGCATGATTGTGAAGTGGAATGGGAATATTTTTACTGTTTTATGCATTTTTTAGCAGTTTATGCTTAACCTCAGGGCCAATGCTCCATTTTTTGCCTTCTGTTGCTGTCCAGATTTATTGTAGAAAATAAAATAAATATAACAAACTCTTCCACGTGATCTTAAATAAAGTTAAAGGATTGTGAACACTTGTTCAAGATCATTGTAGATATTTGTTTGAAATCACAAGCTTTAAAGTCTTCTTTGAAGCATGTTCCAGATGCTCACACATAGATAGACCCTTTGCTCCTTTGGCATACCCCCCACTGTAACCCTTACCCCTTGATTGCTACATGTAGCAGACCAGGAGAAACTGAATGCAGTCGTCAGGAAGTAGTAGAGTGTGTGTGTGTGTGTGTGTGTGTGTTGGCGTGTGCGTGTGTGTGTGTGTGTGTGTGTGTTGGATAGACTGAGAAAGAGAGAGAGAGAGAGAGGCCACTTTCAGACAAATCCCACCCTGGTAAACGAGTCAGCTCATCCAACCCCTCTGCTTACTCTGTTAACGCCCCACCAGCTGCACTTTGCCCCAGAGCTCCAAAAGAAAAAAATAAGCACACACAAAATGCAAGTCATGCGTGAAGATTTCCTCTTCAGTGTGTACGCCAGGGCATATACCACTGTTGCATGTGTTCATAAAAACAGACTTACGCTAAGGGCCTCCAGTGTTGGATACACACAACTCATCAAACGCTTTTATTCATGCACCCACACACACACACTTATTCATGACCACCTTAACCATATGCAGCATCCATACATACTGTATAAAGACTACTACTGTAGAGTCTGAGAGCTCCCTCTGGGAAGATTTTATGTTGTAGCGTTACACAGAAACTTCCCCAGTGTACAAGGTCTCTCCTAATCAAAATACACCGAGCAGACTCAAAAGGACAACCTTCTGGGGCCCCAGGGGCAAAATCAGAGTTAGTAGAGTCACTAGAGTCATTTGACCGGCTGCTCGGTTGGGTGTCACATTATCGGGCTAGTTAGCTGACCATGTCTTGTTCAATTAAATACAGAGATCAATGCTTCAAGGTGTATTAAAGAGATTGCTTCTGCTTCAGTGTGAGCCACAGCGTGTTTGTTTGCAAAATATATCACTCAAGACTCTTTGAATGACAGACAGTGCATGCACATACTGTGCAGTGGCATCCTGTTTAATTCGGCATGTATGAATTACCAGTGCAGACAAGGACACACAATGTTTCACGTAGATCAACATAAGGGTCAGGCAGGATGCTGTCTCATTACTCATCAAGCATCAAGTTGGAGCTGGAAAAAGGCGTCAATACGGCCAGAGCCCAGTCTCCTGGGCCCACCTGTCGATTACACTGGTAAAGACAAGCTGCCTGGCGCCTCAATCCATCGGCAGCAACTTCCACCGGGCCTGTAGACACCTGAAGAATTTTGATACCAGGAGGGAATAAGGGACCTTCCACTTCACACTGCCGGATACGCAGCGGCTCGCCTGGGCTGCATAAACCATTGTGATAAACAGCTCTTCAGAGGAATGGAGCGGGGGCGGAGGGGATACAGATGTATCTCTATGTGGCGGAGAGTCAGTTTGTACAGGCAGAATGAGCTAGATTGGTATCAAGCTGTTGAGAGAGACATGCAAAATCTGATTTCCACAAAGCTCTGAAGTATATTTTTTGAGCTACTAAGGACTTAATAAATAATGAATAAAACATAAATCTGAGAAAACAAGTTTCAGAGGTATTTATGCACACACACAAAAAAATCCCAAGTAAATCATAAAGTATCTCAGCCTTACAGTAAAATGTTCCATTTATCACAGTTCGGTCTCTACAAGTTGAATTATTATTTCTAGCTGTCATTCTGCATCGCTCTCTGCAACCTTATTATACCACAGGTGGGCTCCATTTAAGGTATAAAAACATATAATGGCTGAATAGTGGAAACAGCTCAATTTTGAGCATCACCAACAAAGTTATAAAGAAAATGCTGTGAATACTTATGTAATGTAATTTTTTTTTGGTTTTCTGTTTTTAATAAACTTGTAAAACACTCAAACAAAATCCACATTGTCATAATGGGGGATTTGTGTGTAGAATTGTGAGGAAAGAGATTCATTAATACAATTTGGAATAATCCTGCAGCACAAGAAGCAGGTGGAAAAGGTGAATCCTTTCCTGTTCGCTGTATGTTTTTGGATCACTCTGCTGCTGACAGGTGAACCACAATCTCAAGTCTGTTGTCGCCTCTAAAAGCTTTTCTTCTTTCTGCTTGTATTAAGCCACATCCATCATCCCACCAACTTCATTTTTTTTTCTTTTTAAATTGATGATTTCTGTTTCTTCCAGTACTGTGTATTCAATTCTGTATCATTCTTTGTTTTTTTTATGGTGAAAACCTGTCAAATTAATATTGAAATCATCTTTCTCACGATGGTTTATAGTTTCAGCACCATGGACAGCTCATATGCTTCTGTTATGATGTTTCATCGCCAGCCGTCTTTTCAAACCTAATTTATTATGGACTCTGCATGAACTATGCCTCGGCTGACTTGTCGCTTATAAATCCTCCTAATAGAGCACAGGATATTGATTCCTATGAAGGTCATTTCATCCACAATTATTAATTGGGCAATATTTAAACACAAGATAAATGGACATAATGGATTTAGTCTTTATCTGATGTCAAACTGCTGCTCTCAGCTGGTGGAACCCTAAATTCAAGCCTAAATTTGATTCGTTTTCACAATATCGCTAATCGTCATCCAAGATCATTTGAAAATAGTTAGAAATGCACCTTTAGGCCCTGCAGTCTGATCACGAAAACCAAAAGTGAACTTTTTGGTCTACATTCAGTGGAGTATATTGGGGAAATCTGACACTGAACAACACCCTGAACGCAGCATTCTCATGGTGAATGCTGTGTGTGGGAAAGGTTTCAGTATCTAGATGTGCAAATCTAGAGACATTTGCACATCTCTAGATTGGATGGTGGTGGTTGTATTAAATACTGACTCATTTAATCTGAATACAGATACTTGTATTTGTATTACTATTATTTGTATTACTGATCTATTCAGTTATCTTCTTTTTTATATAGCAAAAAAGGAAGAAAGTACAATGCCACCATTTTCGTTCCTAACAAAGCACAAAAAAGTCTCCGGTTTCCAGGTGGTTAAATGTTGAAAAGTTCAAAGGATATGAACACTTTCGCAAGGCATCGCATCTGAATGACCAATTGACGTCGACGTGTGAGCACTCAATACCTCCTTACGTCCGCCTGCCTCCCCCACCTTTTTTTTTTCTTGACTCCCCGATTCAAAGCAAAGGTCGGTGACTCTTCCGAAGCTAGATGGCAGAAGAGCCACACTGCAGCTGAGCAGCGTTTCTTTGCGCCGTCATCATCCCATCTTTTGCATTGCAAATTACCCAGCCCCATCACTCTCAATAAGGGATCCGCTCGATCTCCACAAAGAAAAAAGAAGGAAGAAAAATCAGAGTTATGGCAGGATTGCCAACGAGGCGGCTTTCTGCTGCGCGCCTCTGAGTGTCACCTAACAGTCCGCTTCCTCCCCTGACACACGCTTCCATATGAACCACATGCTGCCATTTAACAGGATTCATTTCTCTCTAAAGGGTTTACATTCTGCTCATAAAGACGCCCCCACCCTCTCTCCTCTCCTTTTCTCCGCCACCCACACCTCACTGTTCCCACTTCATGATTTGTTACCCACAACCAGCCAACTCATACTTACACAGGACCTTCTCCCTCCCTCCCTCGCTCTCTCTCTTCTTCCCTCTCTCCCTCTCTCTGTTCCTATAAGCCCCCCTCCCCACCATCACAATTTTTTCTCTCTCTCTCGGACTCAGCTCAGTTCGATTACTGATCGATAAAGGTATAATCCTTCCTACTGCCTTAGCCGCTTTATAAGGAATAGGAAGAAGAGGTGATGCTGAAGAGCAAGTGTGGGAGCGTGCCTTCAGAGATCTTCGCACTTGAAGCCCCTCTCAGCAGAGATGGTTGAGCCCTCGTCCAGGTTGCTGTGGTCCTCTCCTAAAATCCAGACTCGCTCACTCCTCTGCTCTCAGCTGACACAGCGCGGCGGGCGGCTCTGTCTGCTGCTTCTCCTCTGAGGAGAGAGAATCCACTTCCACCGGCCGACAGGACGAGAAAAAGCAGGCTGCGCTCCGGCTTACATGCTGTAGCTGAGAACATGAAGGGGATTTACAGGGACGGATACTACGGTGGATCTATTGAGCTGCGGGACGTTTTCAACAGGAGATGCGTTAAATGTGGTCGGGGGCACTTTGTTCAAGCCAAAACGATGGGGATTAGGACCGGAGTTGTTTTCTGGAATCTCGTCTTTTCTCTGATGTTCACTTGTGTGAAAGGTACGAGCCACTGCAGCAATTTTGGTGTGTTTTCTAGTGCGCTTCTCCAGTGCGTATGCGTGCGTGGACATGGGCGCACGCGGGCGCGCGCGAGTGTGTGCATGCGTGTGTGCGCGCAGGCGAGGAGTCAAAAGCGTGAATGTTCCAGACGTGCGCAAATGAGACTACAGCCGCTGTTCTGGGTCGAGTTTTTTTTTTTTCTTCTTCTTCTTTTTTTTTTTAAAGGGCGCAGTTTGGCGGTTTTTGCGCTCAATGCGGGCTTTGACTGAAGCGTTCAATAGAGATTCTTGCGGTAGCCTACGCTTCTTCTAATAGCCTACGTGAGCTGCTTTGCTTAGTAGCCTAACTAGTGAATTATTGTGGCTCAAGTGCATGCACTGCAGATTTCTATTCAGATTCTGACTGATCAGGAGGAGGGGGGAAATTATGTTTTCTAGAAGAGTTTGTTTTTAAAGTATTTATAAATGATTTGCGACAGGCCGGTGACTCTGACACCACGCAATGGCCGAGGCAATAAGTGGAACCAATTTGGCTGATGGTGTGACTCTCCACTGTGGGCAGGTGAAAGGTGGGCTCCTTAGTATTCACAGCGCTCTTTCTAAAGCAGCTTGAGTGCTTGCTGCGGCTGACGGCAAAACTACCGATTAGGTTTCTTAAAATCTTAAAAATGTCAAAAGATCATTGAAATGGTTTATCCACTGCCTAAAATGCAGACGTTTCTCACTTCAAGAAAATAATAATAAAATAAAATCTATTGTCTAATCAACTTCTTCCCCAAAAATGTAAATCCTGCTGCCCAAACAAGACAATGTCTGTCAGATTGATTAAAAACAAGACAATGTCTGTCAGATTGATTAAAAACAACTGTTGCTTGTCTATGTATAACCAGGATTCAAAGACATGGCAGGGGATGCTTGGAGAAGAAGATTTGTGCTCGTGAACCTTCACCAAAATTGTTGTATCAAATCTAACTGAATTTTTTTTTATTGTGTTATTGATAATTGTACAATTGAGCAGCAGTTACAAAAAGTGAAATTTTCTGCTGCTACTTTTGCTCTCTGTCTCTGGAAACCCTTCCACCTGCCCTCTCCTGAGCAGTGCTCTTGCAGTAACAGCTCCCAGGATGGGCCCTTCTTTTTGCACTATTTACATATCACTAAAAATATAGATTTTTTTTTTCTTACAATTCAGTCCAGGTGCCATAAGTCTAAATTATTCAGTTTTATATGCTTCATTTAATTCGAGGTTGCTATGGAAACAAACAAACAAACAAACATCAAGACTCATCCATTTTGGGTCTTTACATGCAGAAGAAATGTTTCATAATCTCAAATATTGTTTAAATGGATTTCTGCTCAGCACAGGATAATCCAATTTTAACTTGATCAGTGTAAACATTTTATAGTTTGAGCAACAGATTACAAAGTGGAATCCAGGGTTCTTATAATTAGTGGAATAGCCCTTTAATTTAGTGCCAGCCTGGTAGCTGTGAATCATCCAATGTCGTCTTCATTATTAGCATTATTCATTGTGCAACTGACAAAGTTTCTTTTTCAGGACAATAGCTGCCCCCTGAGAGAAGTTCACCCAGGGTGGGGAGCCATATTCCTTCATCAAAAACCGTTGCAATGCTCCCAAGTATTTAGGATGTAAACACCATAAATTAGCATATTACCAACACAACATGTATGAAGTGTACATGATGAGTTGGTGTTTATGAAAAAATGCTAACAAATGCAGTTATTGTTAAAAGAAATATTCAGTGGAGCCTTGTTCAAGTTCAGGGTTTTAGTTTCTGGGACGAAAAGTGTGATCTGAGCTGTACTGGATTGTAAAACTATTACAATCTAACCTAATGAGGTCCACAAAACCACACAACACATCTCACACTGACATTACTTATTAAGCAGAACCAAATAACACATTTATTTCACTGTGTGGTTTTGCTCCTTTGCATCTACATATGAAACTACAGATACGTACAGAGGTTCTTCTGAACATTTTAGAGGGGCTTTAGTTCATGCATTCAACCAACGTGGCAATATTCAAATAACAAAACCTAGAAATAATGTGTCTCTTACCAGTCAAGAGAGGCCTGTGCATGCACTTCTGTGATTGCTGGAGTGAAAAGACTGGAAATAAACCCAAAAGGAATGAAACAGTCAATAACGGTTCCTCTAAAGTTTTTTTTTTGCGTCCTCTGAACGTGTGTGTGCATTCAGATGTAAAGAGAATGAGAGTGCATGGCTACTTATCTGTTGCATGGCTGTATGTGAGTCAGAATATGAGCACAGATATCAATTTACATGCAGATTTCTCTCTTTTTTTTCTCCCCCTTGCTGTGAGTAATTCTGGTGTCTGTCTATTGGGGGTGGATGTGGAGCATAACAGCGCCTACCAAGAATGAGCCAAGTTGAGTCGAGCAGAGTCGGGCACTGTGCTGTTTCATCACCACCCACATTGAGGCAATGTCAAACCTTGAGGCCAGTGCCAATCCTCCTAGTTCTGTTACTTATTAGGGAGGCAGCCAGCCGGGAATTGGCTAGGGAAGTAGGGAGAAAAGAGGAGGAGGAGAGGACCCGGGTCCCTTTTTTTTTTTTTTTTTTTTTTTTTAGGAAAACTGTATAGGAAATAGCGAGCAGCTGTTGTTCCTCTGCTCTGACAGTTGACACAGTGTTTGCAGAGATAAAAAGATATCGACTAGATCTGGCCTATGACTCACTTTTCCTGCTAAGATAATGATGCCATTAAAAAAGATTCCTATGGAGCAGAGATTGTAGAGTGGCATTTTTCTAGAGTTTTTTTTTCTTTTTCTCCAATGTGAGAATGAAATTAGATGAGCTGGGATCCAGACGCACGCTTTCAACTTGGGGTTGACAGAAAAACTCCACAATAGAGATGCGTACGAGATCCTGTTACTCTGGTTGCTACTGCACCAGTAAAAAAACTCAAGAAAAAAGGTGCAGAGTTTACCTGAATATACAACCAGATTAAGGATAGAGTGGTTCATATCAAATTATGTTTGTGTTAAATTGGCCTGATCAGAGATCAGACCTAAATCTTTTTTTGGAATCTGTGACGATGCTCAAAAATGAATATTCACATGGTGCTATTCCTCTGATCATACTATTTTTGAGCTATTTTGGAAAGAGGAATTGGCAAACATGTTCAGATTCTTGATGTACAAAGCTGGTTGACACTAGTGACATTCATTATTAAAGTTACACTCTGGGGGATGAAAATTGGCACATCATCATTAAGTAAACAAATAAATAAACATGGCAGCTGATCTTAGCTTGTCTTCCCACTCTTAATATCATATTCATGAATAAATTATTCTCATTAGACTGTTTGGTCCAGGAGGAAGAAGAAGATTGAACATATTTGCAGGGACAGCCATTGCCCCCCTTGGTGGGATTGGGAGATGAGCTGTTTTTATGTCTTGATTTTTATGTTTATGTTTCTGATTAAATTCCAATCATTTAACGCAAAGAAATCTGTCATATTTCCAGAAAAAATACCACTTTATAGTGGTGAGTGCTTTATGTAGTTAGTGGTCAGAGCTTCTTGCTTTGTGTCTCTGGATGAAAGCAAGCCTAGAAGTAGTTCAGTCATTATGCTGAAAGCACATGGAAAGCAGTTTGAATGTAAAAGGTGTATTTCTACAAGCGAGCGATTAACAGCAGTGATATGATGAAACTGTCCGTCTGTCGGCTCCCACTGTTTGGGTTTTGTTACTGGAAAGGTTACCTCAGATGTGCTTTCAATTTAAGACATCTTTTCCACTTAAACTTTAGCTTAGACATAATATCACCGGGGTTATCACTTATTTTTTATTTATTTTTAATAAAGTGGGTTATTAGATAAATGGATCTGATCTGCTTTGAAGGGACTAATTGGAACTAATCAGGTGGGGTCTGAACAGACTGTAATCTGGTCGGTGAGACACATGATGAAGACTTTCTGTCAGTGTGATTATGTAAACAGTCTGTAAAGGCTACTGGGGCTAATCGGGATTACAATTTGTCCCTGTAATTATACTCTATCTACAAGGAATGCAAGGCATTATCCCCATGCCCTTAAGGTTCTTGATCTCCACACTACTAAGAGCAGAACAGAAAAACAGAAAGTCTGGTAGACAAAGAAGATTTCCGAAAAGAACCATAAATGGAGCTGGGACCAACATCAACCAGCCTCTTACCCATTTCCCTGCTCTCCTTTTGTTTTTCTCAGAGCTGATACCTGCACAAACACCCCGTGTGGACTTCCAAAGAACAATTCAACTCACTCACTGGCCTACTGCCCATGCCTTTAGACTTGGGCCAAGCCCTTAGATGTTGCTGATGGGTCCCATTGAAGGTCAGATAGAGTTTACTGGCCTTGCTTAAGTCACTTTCAATATAGACAGCTCTCCTGGCGATGAGATATTGGCAATATCTTGTCTTCAGGAAGAGAAATAGCAAATAGTTTGCTGAGATTAAATGTAATAGGTTCACTGGAGTCTGCTTCCAGAGACAAGGCCACAAATTCAAGGTGGAATATCTCTTGCACCTAAGGAGACATTTTTTTTGAGTGGATTAGACTGTAATCTGCCAGAGGCATATCTGATAGTAAAAACATGTTTGCTTGTTTGACCTTAATCAGGCGTTGCATTAAAGACAGAACCGGAGAATTGTGTTGGGATATAGTCTCCAAACAAGTATGTGCTATGAATAGAAAAAGGAAGATACGTCTTTAACCTTGATCACAAGTAGCACACTAGCAACTATTCTAGATGTAAAGTAAAACCTAACATGTCATTCTGTGTATTATTGCTTCATCTCAGACAAACCTGAGATGAAGCAATCTCAGGTTTGCTTCATGTGTAAGCGGGAGGAGGTGTAGACGTTAAGAAATAACATAAATAAAATCACTGGGTGAACACTTATTGCTACCCCAAATAACAAAAAAACATACATTTTTAAGTTTATTACTTCACTTTTTAAAAAATGTCAGAAAAATATATGCTATACATGGAAAGGTCCATATTTTTCTTGCAAAGGTTCTGGTAATCTTGTTAGAGTGCTTAACCCAGTGAAAACTCTTTGACATACTCCATACTAAAAAAAAGAACTGGTCACAAGAAAACGCCAAGTGCGTCAACACTGACCAAATCAACAGGAAATGTTTGGCAGACACAAAAATCAACCTTCTTCCATGGCCATATTACTCCGTGGTTGAAGTGAAGAGAGCATAACAGAGGAGACAGGATTCTGGGAAGAAGACTGTTCAAAGAGTAATATTGTCAAAGATCCCTCTCTACGCTGGTTTCAACCCTGTGGGTTGCTCACAGAGGGTTGTGCAAAATATTGACATAAGCTTGGCCAATAGTTGTGCAGCTGGTGTATTTGCTCAGCGCAATTATTTCTCGACATGGCAATTTTGAATTTTGTACAGCTGAATAAATGTACTTTAAGATAGATTCCCCCCCCCCCCCCCCCCCCCCCAAATTATTCAGTTGTGAATTATACCACTGCGATAAAATACGGAATTATTTTAACTCAGTTTACCCGGGGTGCCAACAAATGAGGCTGGCACTACAAATTCCACCTTATTACATAGCCTTTCATCTAGCTAAGAATTGTAGCTATTGTGTGCTACATTTTTTTTGTCTTATTTTGACAACCTGTAACTATGCAAATCCATGCAGCCTCATAAATCTTCCACCACAGAGCTCACAGCTGCTCTTTTTTGTTTCTGTGGCTGCTGGCTGCTGGCTGCTGTTTTGATGTGTGACAGGAGAGCAGGCAGCGCCAAGGCATGGTCAGGGAAGCAAAGTGAGCTGACTCAAAGGTAACCAAGGAGGGAGACTGCAGCTCAAGGTTTCAGTGGTTCCACAACACGTGTCGGTATCGGTAAGGATGATGGGCGATGATGACAGAAACCTTTGGAGACTCTCAACTAATCCTGTTGCTGTGGTTCACTTGGTTTTGCAAACAAAAATTAGTTTTCCACAAAAAATATTTCTTCTGCTTCTTTCTATGCCACTGCTCATAACAATCAGTGTTTATTTTAATTAATATTTAACCTAGTAACAACCAAAAATATGACAAGAGCTCAGGAATACATCATTCTAAAAGCACAGCAGACTCTTCCAGATGGAAATCGAAGGTTTCTGAATTTTTATTTCCAGTTTATTTTAATGCAGGTGAAGCAAAAACAATTGCAATACATATATTTTTGATTTGGTCTTAAATGATTATGACTAGAGGATCATTCATGCTTGATTTTGGAAAGGGTGCTTGAAGTTAAACAACCATCAATGCTCATCAGTGCTAGAGAGGCAGAACAAAAGACTGCACACGTAGTCTTCTTGAAACCAGACAGGAGGAGAAAGGCGCATCGTGTCGTCTTAATGGTTTTTGAGTTGCATGCGGATAAACATTTTGAAAGAGTTGTGATTTTTCCATCAACTAGAGATTTCCTTTAATTAATTTGAGTCTATTTAATTTTTTCCGCACTTTACCGGAAGAAGGAAAGTATTTTGTGGCACTGTCTAAGTGTTTTCTCAGTCGAGAAAACAGAGTCAGACTTCTGCTGTGAGCTTAGAAAGAAAAAAAAAATATTGATCCGCTGTTAATGTGGTTTCAGGGTGCCATGCTGCGCACATTAGCCTTTCATCCCTGCCACTAGAGCCACATGTCTTAAAGCACAGGCTAATCCTACCCTGTCTATTTTCTGCTAAAAAAAAAAAAGCCCGGCGTGCTTTATTCACCTTCCTGCAGTGTTTCATTAGTTAGAAATGTAACTCTTTGCAACGTAGATTTTAGTTAATCTGCTTAGTCCAAAATGCTTGCTTCAAATGTTCAGATTTTCTGAGTGAAGCAAGATACACCTTCGGACATGGGAGCATAAACACGGAGATGTAATGTCACTGGTACAGAGAGGTTGAACAAGAGTCCAGGCAGCCACTATCATCTCACTGCAGACCACAAATAAATGTGAGAGCAATCATGGTGCTGCACTTCCAGTCCAACCTTTGGAACCAGTGAGCTTTGACAGCAGCAGGTTAGAGGAGGAAAATAACTTCTTTTTTACTGTGGTACATATAGGAAGATTCCACTGAGCAGAATAGAAGCAGTAATGCAATTCACGATGCTGCATGTGATATTTTATTTGTGTAGAATGGCACAGAAATTGGGAAGAATATAAAATCTCGTGGGGTGAAGTAGAATTTTTTTGACTGGAGTTTAAAGTTTTTTAATTAAAGGTGCCAGGAAGGCATGTTTGTGTGTATCGAAGCAGCTGAATTGAAGGCTATGCTGAAATTGAAGCCACAATGCACTGAACACCAACATCAATTAAACTAACGTGCAATTTGCTTTTTAGGAATTAAAGACGAAGAAAATCTTTTATTCATTTATCTTTTATTCAGTTTAGATTCCCTTCCCCAATCAGTTCTGCACTATAAGAAAATTAGATCTACATAAAGACTTTTTCTGTGCTTCGAGGTCGTTGTGATATATAAATGCAAAATAGGAATTTGTGGCAACCATTGCAGTGTTCAATTGCTTAGAGGCTAAAGCGTCTCTGGGGAGAGAACAAAACTCCTGCTCTTCAAGAATTAGAAATACAGCTTCATTTCTTTTCATATTGTAGAGGCTAATGAGATCAGGAGGTTGAATCACATGTTTGCAATTTCAAGGTTAAAGGTTTTGATTCATTTCCAGGGTTCTGATTACTGTCCTTTGGTTCCTGTTTGTTGTAAAACCACAAAGGAATATAATTAAAAACACTGAGACTCAGGCTGCTGAAATCTGGGATCTCAAGAGCTCACTGTTGTAGATTGTCTTGAATTTAATATGGTTGCGACTCAGACTTCAATCTTGTGGTTTCCAGTTAAACTAGATGGAAACTGATGTCCCTCGGGGCTTATATAGATTGCTAGTTTGAAGTTTACATACTCAGCAAGGACATGAACATCATAATCATTTAGGAATTATAAAGTTGCTTTGGAACTGTGGAGTGATTACACAACACACATTTCAATGATTTTTTTAAAAAAAGCATTTAGAAGTACATATTTCAATTTATTTGGAATATTCTTTCATTCGTACAGTCAAAATTGTAAACACAAGCTCAAATACAGACATACATGTTCACTAATAATTGGATATCTTGACTGCATACAATTTTTGATAGCAGTCAACAAGCTTCTGCCATTATTCTGGCTCAGTGTTTGAGCTATTATTTTTGGCAGAATTGGCAAAGTTCTCCCAGTCCTCATTATTCATTTCTTCTGCAACGCTCCCACACAACTAGCACCAAAACAGACCCTCAGCATTTTGCCACCTCTACCATGCCATACCATAGAGTTCATAAGTTTGGTTGTCTTCACTGAGGCTCCTCTGCATTGTTCCTGTCATTGTTGCCAAGTAGTTCAGTCTTTTCTGACTCAACAGTTTTTCTCCAAAAGAAACGTGGTTTGACCACCAAGACAACTGCAAATTTTAGTGGGGATTGGTATTGCAACAGGATACCTTTTCTTTTGTTTCCATCACTCAGTACCCTCTCAGATTAGGGCGATGGAAAAGTTTTTGTACTTAGGACAGTGACGCTGGTGTCTCAGCAATCTTAAATAAATGACAGGTGTGCTCCTGGATTGGTGTGATGGTTAAAACCTGTGACACAGCAGGACAATAAGCCCAAACTCTTCTAAAAGTTGGAGGACTATTTACGACTACTACCAAGAAAGAGCTCATCAGCTATTGGGACATTTACCCAAATATTATTGTAGTTGTCTGAACATATTTTTGTTTGTATGTCAATTTTTGATTATAAGTGGATGGGAGATAATTTTGCTTGAACTTGTGCATCAAATTCTTGTTTTTGAAATTCATTGGAATTGTTTTTTGTGTTATCTCTTCAAACTGGAAAATGAATTATTCAAATGAACCATTCATACACAAAAGATTTTGAACATTTGGTCTTTATTCTAATGTCTCTGATTAATGAGATGCCAAGGTCAGCTGTCAGTGAAAAATATTACCAATCTAAATGGTTTGGAATTAAATAGCTATCATTTAATTAAACTTGATGCAATGGTTATAAAGGCAAAGAGTTAAAGACTCCAAGTGAGAAAGTTTAACAAAAGAACATTTTCCCAGCTAAAGTCGATGCTTTCGGGGCCCTGATGGATATCTATTTGTACCGTGCATTCATTACACAATAATGTTCAGCTTTTACCATACATTTTATTAATGTATGTAAAAAAAGGTTAACACAACTGCAAAAGAAGTTTCTAAAAGATTTATGGGAAACCGTAGCCTGCAGGTTGAGAAAGTGGTAAATTTGCTGCAGCTGTTACTTTTTTTGCATGGATGATCTAAATCTGCAGTTCTAAACTGCTGCCTCCATTACTTTTCCTTCCTGGAGGGGCAGCAGGTTGTGTACAAATGGTCAAACAAATTAAGCAGCATATATAAGCAGCTAAACATTAATAAGGGCCTGTTTTTAGCCCGGAACTGTGTTTCCAGCAAGCTGAACGAGCAAACATGTCTTTTTTTCCTTTTTTTTTTTCCTGTGAACAGCCTTTTAACTGGATGTAGATGTTTACCTGGGGAGTAAAAACTGTCCAGTAATGTTTTAGCCTCTGCAGTTGCCTTCAGATAGAAGAAGATAGATTGTTTTTGGAACTTCTTTCCTCTTCCGTTTTCGGGGGGAAAGGAAGTCTTGATGTTATTGTTTGTTTGGGATATTGGAGGATAGAGAGACAAGCATCCTATTAGATGTGCTGTTGGCACACGGTTCTGTGTTGTACAGCAGCTCTCACAGCGGTGGTCTGGCATCAGTTGCAACACGGCTCACTAGCACTTTGAGGAGGTATTGGTGTCTAGCCACAACACACTGTATCTGTTGGGAAGTAGCTAAAGCACCGGCAGCAAACGGACTTGGGGAAATAGTCATAATGCTTGGCTGGCCAGGCACATGACCTGCTTTGCCCCTGCAGTGGTGAGTGTTCAGTGTGTGCATTTGTTTATGTGCCAGCTGTGTTAAGCGTGGCAATGTATTTGATTTGAGTATTTTTCACCTCAGTGGTTGGCAATTTAAAACCACCAAATGGAATATTTCTAAACCCCTTTCCCAAATTGCACTGACACACTCATGAGGTAATAGTGATTCGCTGGGAAGCCTCTTTTCTGTTTTTGTTGTGCGGAAGCCCATTTCCCTTTCATCAAGCATGCAGACAAGCGTGGTGAGGGGCTGCGATTATGTACATTCTATCACTATGAAATGTGAGGGTGCAGCACGCTCATGCAGATAAAATCCTTTTCTATGGGGACATCAGTTTAAGATTTCTCTCTACTGAGGTTGTTGATGTGGCCATTGAGGTCGTCACTGTTGAGCTCCTGGTTTTGTGGGTGAAAAATGGTTTTCTCTTCCATCCCCATTTTATGCCGATGCCTCAGAACACGATTTTTCAAAAATGTAGAAAGAACTTTCTTGGACCTCTAAAGCCAAGGTTTCCATGTAATGTAACTTCAAAATGCTGCGTGACTATAGCCGTGATGGGATATGGTCCCAAACAACAAGATTTCAAAAGTATTCATACCCATTTGTTAGGGTTGTTTTGGGTTTGTTTATTATTTCTGTGCTCCTTAGTTTCTTTTCTTTGACTAGGTCAGCAGTGTTTCTGGTTCACCCTAGTTCAGTTCTTTAGTTACTGCAGTTTTATTATGTTCTTCATATCTAGTTATTATTGTTAGATTAATTTTCCTATTTACCCAGTTTGTGTACTCTCCCTCGAACAGTGTGACATTTTAGCTCTGTCCTTCTCCTCAGCCTATTTTCTGCTCTCTGACCACACACCTGCCACCTGTTCCTTGTTCAGTAATCAAACTGCTCAGTATATACTGTATATGTAACTCATTCTCAGTCACTCCTTGCTGGTTCCTCCTGTCATTTTCCTGTTGAACCCTGTTACTTTCCCACTTTTTCCTGTTGACTTTTGTTCTGGATTCCTGTTTTTGTTTGTCTCTGGTTCCCTGTGGTTTTTTGTAAGTTTTTTTTTCATCATTTTTTTTTTCATTAAACATTTGTTACCTACAAGCTGCCTCTCTGCATTTGGGTCCACTTTTCAACAACACAACATGACACCATTACACTGTTATAAAACTAAAACCACAAACTTGAATTTTGTTCATTGCTGAATTTATTTGGGAATTTACATAATAGACCAACACAAAGAGGTCTGTACTTGTAAAGTGAGGGGAAAATAATTTATGGTTCCAACATTATACACAAATGAAATCTGAAACAAACAGTGTGCCGTTGTATTCAGACCAGTGTCATTAATCCTTTGCAGGAATTAAACAAAACAATTTATAACACCGTCGAAGCTGTGATACTTTGCAATTAGGCTAGATGAGACTAAATAGAGTTGCCTGTATTTTTTTTTTTCACTTTCCGATTGTTTTTAATATTTTTACAAACAGTTGTTTTTTGTGCTTTGCTCACAATATTAGTGAAAAGGTGATAACTCTCTGCAGTATTTTTTAACGGGTGAGGATGCAACAGTGAAACAATAACCTTTGCACAAATGAAGCTCACCAGCTGGTTTGTTGACCTTTGCTTTGTTAAATAAGGGGTCCATGTCCCTTTGTTCTGTATCCAAGTTATACAGATGGATATCTCTATAATGGCTGAGTCATTTTTTAAGGTCAGGTGCAAATCAATGCACCATTATATTTTCCATTCTTTTTCTTTTCTTTTCTTTTTTTTTTCACCATAGCCAAGTGAGGTGCAAAAGTCTACCTTAGTATATGTGACAGACTGTCATGATACATCAAGAAGAAATCCCATGCAGAGCGCCATCTGATTAAGCATTCAACAACATCAGTCATGAGAAAGAGGAAGCATGAGGCAGGTGCATGGACGTAAGATAATACACACAAAAAAATACAAAATACAAAAGCAGAAACTTTGGTTGGAAAAAGTCATTAAAATCGGGAAGAGGAACATTTGTTCTAATCTTAATGAAGTTTAAATGGTGATTTGACCACCCATCGTGAATTACCAGCGCTCAGAATAGCACTCATTACTTGCTTAATCTGAAAGTATATTTTAGTTATTCATGCAACTTTCTATTAATTTCGTCTGCACTGCTGTGAATATTTATTTATGTATGAACAATCTGCATACATCTTTCCCACCTCATATCCATGACTGTTATTACTGCGATCCATTGTATTTTTACAGGCTTTATTAATTAGCTAATTAATAAACACGCTCTCATGTTGGAGTCAGCCATAGCAACAAGTTGTTTACTGCAAGACAACTTTAAGGAAGTCTTACCCTAAGCTAATTAGGCAATGGATATAGGCACTGAGATCTGAAAAACACAAACAGCCAATGATATTAGCTTCTTGGCTTAGAAAATAAAATGGCAAAGAATTGTAAAGTTATCTTTAATAGATCACTTTAAAAAAGTCAAACATCATTGGAACTGTTTTTTTTTTATACCTCTGTACTGCAAGAAAGCACTCGGTAAAAGCTCAGCCCTCTCCAAAAGTATGTGTAATAGGGCTTGAAACATCTTTGCACAAAGTCAGATCTCATAGAGGAAAAGAGTTCACCTCACCCGTTCTCAGCTGCATGGCTCATGACACATGCACACAGCGCCTTCAATAACTCAGCGTGTGTATTTGTGTGGAAACAATGCCCCAGCATCGACCAAAAGACTTTGTTTTGCCATATTGTCCATTCTCCTAACATTGCAGCTGTTTTAAAGGGTGCATATTATGAAACTGTCACTGTTTCTGTGCTTTAAGGCATGTATATTTGGAGCACTGATATCATTGTTACTTCAAAAACTTACGAAATGCACCATTCTCTGTTTACATTGCAGTTATTTGCAAGTGTCTATTAGAAGCTTTTGGTTTCATTGTTTAAATTATCCATTTGGATAAAACCTTTAAAGAGAATCCAGAGGAAAAGTATAGCCCAGAATTTATGGAACCACAATATGGCGAAAATATTAGTAAGTTAATTGGCTTGACTGAGATATATGTAAGGGCTGAGCTGTTTCATACAACTTTTGAAGTTCTTATCACTGTGTTGCAATAATCTTGTGCAGCTCAAACCATCACAAACATTACAAACAATCTATGCAGACAAGATAAATGAGTGTTTGAAAATACAATTAAAAACTTCACAGATTTTTTTGTAGTATTTTATGTGATAAACCAAAATCTGAAAATGCCTGTGTGGAATTGCATTCGGGCTTTTGAGTCGATACAACTGTAGAGCCACTTATCTGGCTTGGCACAATTAAATACTGTTATGTTTTCTTGTTTTTTTTGCAAAATAGCTGAAGTTCATTTAGATAGAGAGCATCTGTGAACATCACTTTTCATACTGCCGATGTTTAAATCTGGACTTGGAAGGATCATATGTCATGAATATGAATGTGCTCATTTGGTTAATGGTTATTTGGATGCTTTTATCAAATATGTTCCAATAAAATAAATTATAGTTTGTGATCCAAACCAGAAAAAAAAAGTAGAAAAACTCAAGGGTTATGATTATTTTTGTAGGCCACTGTATAGAAGTGCTCTAGAGTACTTGGTCTGTTTCGTGTCCTTATTTGAGATGTCATGCTCAATTTTGAAGGCACTCTTCACTCTTCATAGTTTTGTTTATTTGTGTTTTCACGATCTTCCACAAAAGCAGACATGAGGCCAAAAAAAGAGAGGGCAAGAAAGAAGCCAAGTGTCATACTAACCCTTCAAAAACATCCAGAAAGACGAGTTTTATTGGACTGCTGAGACCCGGTTGGATAATTGACCAAAGCATATCACACTGATTTCATTAAGACCTCTGAAAATTGTGTCAGCTGGTGAAAACAGGGGGATAATATGTCTCCCTTTAAAGTGAAGCCCCTTAACAGTGCACCGATGACCTGTATCTTTCGTTTCTATTTTTATGGGCAGATTGATTCATGTGTCATCTGCAATAAAAAACAAGATATAAAAAAATATGGAAGCGAGAGAGCTGGGCTCAGATATTCATGTGAAAGCGAGCCACAGTCTGCGTCTCTGCAGCTCTTTTTTTTTCTCTCCTCAAATATGACGACATTTAGACGTGTTTTTATTTAAGAACCACAATACTCTCCACACTAATGTGTCTTGGAAATGTTCAATTCACAACTTAATTAACACTTTGATTTTAATGTGCTATTTTGCTCTATTAATGCAACAAATTTACAAACACATTTGCCAAAGTGGGTGTAACCATATTTCTTGAATTGGCAGTCGAATAAATTCTATTAACAAGAGCACCAAATGTTTTCACAAATTTCCTTTATTGCAGCGATTACTGAAAAACAGGAGATATTGCCAGATCAGATAAATTTTATCGTCTTGCACAGGATGGTACATAAAACAAAAAGGGGATAGATAAGTCAACTGACTGAACGGATAAAATTAATGCACTTCAGGGACGGCATAGGAAATAGAACAGAAAGAACATTGTGAAGTGCTCCTGTCTACTATTAGACTTAAACAGTTTCACTGCAGAGTAAAGATTTCTAAATAATTTATGAGGCTAGTCAACAATACATTTATATTTAGATGTGTTAAGATTTAAAGCCAACGAGCCAGGATGTATGTCTAAACATCATGATCTTATGATAAATAATGTTCTTATGATAAATAATGTTAGCAATTGATCCCACATACAATCCAGAATCATAAAGTTATATTGTTTTTAATTAGAACAGCTGTTCTCCTGATCAACCTTAACAGCTGAATGAAACTATTTTATAAAGTAAAATCACTAATCAAATTAGAGCAACATTAAAAATATCACTAGAAATCTGAACTATGACAAACTAATTTAGCTCAATTATGGACATCCTGCATGGAGCTTCACTTTCTCTGCTTCTCCACAAGTTTAGGAAGAATTTGCCCACGTGTCTGGAGACTTGACGATATTCTACACTCGTATCCAAATAATTGCAGCGTTATGCATAAACATGACAGAGCAACCACTTTTCTACCATTATAAATATTCAATAAATGAGGACCTAAGGTTCAGAGTATCAGCAACCAATCAGAGATTAGAAGAATTAATCAGCTTAAGCAAGTCTCTGAAGAAGTTTTTTATGTTCAAGCTACAGACAATTAAAAACACTTTTTTGTCCACTGAGTCCTGATAGAAATTATTGGTGGACATCAGTGAACAACAGACCCTTACACACAGCAGAGAAGAACAAAAGCTTATTTCAAGTAGCTGTAGTTCAGAGCCGAGGATTTAAACTGTGACAGTGGCCCTCCATTTATGTCAGATAAATGCACAGTCCAAAGGAGGAAGTTTAGAGAGAGCTATCGCTTCGCCATCATTAAGCCAAGTTTCAACTGGACAAAGCAGTTCTTCATGCTTACTCCTTCATCAATCATGAGCAGTCTGGGGTCTTTTAGCTCATAATAATTTGAATAGCAGTCAACGACTCCTCTCCTCTCCTGCTGAAAATAATCGTTACTCCTTTATAGCTGAATACAACTCTGCCATGAGTAGTGAACCACATATTGTGGGTCTGCATATTTTATGCCTTAGTGTGTGCAAAAGAAGGCAAAAAAAAAAAATGCTGTCTACATCTTTTTCATGTTTTAAGTAAACCTTAAACAACCAATTTAGTCTCAAACTAATTTGTTTAGGACTTGCAATTAAAACCATCCCCTCTATGATGCATAATGTATTTTGTTTACAAAATCAATCTTATTTTCCTTCCACGCAGCACTGTGGTTCATTAACTGGTTCATTCTGACCCAAATCTTTTTATTCTCCGCAGGCGGAAGGAGATCACATTCAGTACTTGTGCTCTCACCCGCTGAATTAGCTGGAAGCGTCTTCTCAAACACAAACAAACACATACCTGCAGTTTAGACTGACACAAACCCTGAGATGTGTCATCACAGAGTGGGAGGTGACTGTCAATTTTTTTTACTGGGAATAGCCCAGCGGGAATAATAATCTGTTACTGGCGTCAAACTTGTGACGCTCCAGGAACATTTCTGCATATTTTCAAAGGAGCAGAGATAAAGTATTTGGAAATGTAAGCATTTTGTTCATTGCCAAAATATTCATACACTTTTACATTTTATTACATTATAACCACAGAATTTTATGTTCTTTACTAACAAAAGGTTTCACATAAGGGTGAAATGCAAGGAAGTTAAAAAATTCAGCTCAGTTTAGTTTTATTTATATAGCCCTACTTCACAACAAATGTCATCTCAAAGCACTATAATCATTTTAATTCAGTCACAAATACGTTCCAATTAATTCTAGTTATCAAACAGTAACTGAGATCTCAAACAATTATTACATTATTCAAAGTAGTTTAAAATGATTCTGCCTAAAAAATACATAGTTTTCAGAAATATTGTAGAAATTAAAACAGGACGAATTCAGCTCTCTTTACTCCAATGCCACTAAATAAAATCCACTGCAGACGGTTATTTTCAGAAATTTCCGAAGTACAGTTCAACTGATCTCTGAAGATTCGACAAACTTAGTGAATAAACAACAGCATGAAGGAGGAACACAGCAGACAAGTCAGGAATAAAGTTGTGAAGAAATTTAAATCTGGATTAGCCCAACAAAAGCATAATCTCTGATAATCTCACAGAACATTTTCCAATCCATCATCCAAAATGTAAAGACTTATGCAGAACCACAAACCCACCAAACCACTATGGACTCCACCAATCTAGTCCTGTAGAAAATATACAAAAGTAAAGCATATTTGAAGAAAATCCAGCCATCCATCCATTCTCTAACACCCTTGTCCCTAGTGGGGTCAGGAGGTGCTGGTGCCTATCTCCAGCGAACGTTTTGGACGAGAGGCGGGGTTCACCCTGGACAGGTCGCCAGTCTGGCGCAGTGAAGAAAATCATAACTAGTTTAATTTTCAAGCCACCATTCATATACAGTATAAGACACAGCAAACATGTGGAAGTAGGTGCTCTGCAAAGATTTGGCTCTGAATGCAAATGGATGCCTGTTTGTCAGATGTTATTTTTAAACAATGGAAACCAATGCATCACTTTCCTTTCACTTCACAAAATTTCATTATCTATATATATTTTTTTCTTTAATCAAAATTACAATAGTAGCAGACACTGTCCCAGCTGTTAGCTAAGTTTGTTATGCTGCATGGCTTGCTAGAAAGCTCTTTCTTGTGTGCCGTTTGTCGGTTCAACACAGCGCTCTGCAGCGGTTCTAAAGGTGTACATACGAAATTGACAAGTATACAAACTTGGAACTACTTCAAAGTTATACCCACAATGTTGCTCAGTCACATGAATCCTCTGCAGTTCTAATGTGACCAAATGTGAAGAAGCTGGATGGAGACTTTCGCAAGCACTGCTTTCCACGAAGCCACCTGCTGAGGGCCTTTGTCTCTGCCTGACTCAGATAATTCGATGCCAATTTATATTTCTAAACCAAATGCTCCCCACTGTGCATCCACAGCATGTTGTTAATTTGGTTTCTAATCACATTGTCTGGACAGTGAGCCACTAACACAGGGTCAGAAAAGACTCTAGAGATTGGGTTTCACTAAAACGTTAAAACGATAGAGGTCAGAGCGTGCAGCTGAGTGGTGACAGCGGTATTTGAAGAAGACATACTGTGCTTCTAAGTGACAAATGAATTTAATCCACATCCCCTCTCACTTACAGGGAAGCACATGTTATCTCTATGCTGCGCTTTGTAGTGAAAGCATTAATGTTTACAGCACTGCTTTTTATAGATGCAGCTTTTAGAGAGCTGACAATGCGTGACACATTACAAGCTCGTATGATTCATAGCATTTGAAAAGAGGATTCTAATTCACACTGGAGGAACAAGGAAAGCAGTGGAATTATAAGTCAGTTTGCTTGGAGGTAGAGGTTCAGCGCATGAAGCGTAGAGAAAGAGAAAGATTCCAGAAACAATAGGCTGAGCTGGCTGTGAGAAAAAGTTGAGTGAGACGGACAGATGTGAAGAGGAGGAAATAAAAGACAGTTGGCAACATTTGCAGAGGAAAGATGCAGAACTCTGTTTATCTAAGGATGAGAAAGTTGGAAGAAAAACTATAGAATTTTCACAATGAGCATCTGCTCTGTTGTCTCCTGGACATCGTCGCAGTCTGCCCCACTCCCATTGCAGAGCACAACGGGTTGTACCCCGAGTGCAGTTATCTGTTGTTAATTATTGTGCAGTTCAAAACTACTTACACCCCTTAAATGTTTGTACTTTTGGTCATGTTGCAACAAAAATCTTTGTCATTCTACAAAGATTTAGTAGTTAATAGACTGACACAAAGTAGCAAATAAATGTGAAGTTGTAGGATAACAATACATGGTTTTCATTTTCCTAAGCAAACACAAGTTTTGATAGTGTACAGTCCTTGCAAGAAAAAATATATGTTTTGAACTTTTTCACATTTTGATATTAAAGCTACAGCCTGTCAAAGGGGTTCTCTGCCATGTAGAGCAAACTTTTTGTAAAGTCAATAGAAAATTATAATTATAAATGGTTTTCAAAATATTTTACATAGATAAAATAGATCTATGCAGATTGTCATCTGGACTTTGATTAGGCCTTTGTCATCTGGACTTTGATTAGGCCATTATAACGTCTAAATATTATTTGATTTTAATAATTTTATTGATGCTTTGATTGTACCTTTAGGATATAAGTTGAACTTCAATGTCAAAGTTGCCCTAAATAGTTATGTTTAACTTCATCCATCCTCCTATATTTCAGGCCCATTTTCCCTGCTATAGAAAAGCATCCCCACATCATGATGCTTCTGTATCCACACTATATTATTGTGTGGGTTTGGGTCGTTACAGTGATTTTCAGTGTTAGTTTTGTAGCATTTTGCATGTAGGCCATAAAAATGTTATGTTGGTCTCTTCTAACATGAACATCTTCTGCATGGTTAGTGTGTCTCCTACATGATTTGTTGATTTCTTTAAACAGGAAATATTTCGGCTTTCCCTTAATATCTGCTTTTTTTCTTGCTATTCCTGCACAATTAACGGTTGTCCTGATAATAGCTAATCTATTTTTTTGATGATTTTCTTTTAACAGTGGCTTGTGAGTCTTTTTTTGGAGAGAACTTTAAAACATCTAGAACTTTACCTCTGAACTGTCTGGTGTGTCCTTTGGTCTTCGTAAGGCTGTTTGTTCATTGATGTTCTCTAACAAACCTTCATGGTATATAACCTACTTATGCTAAAATTAAATTGCACATAGCTGCTCTCTACAGTAATTTCTAATTATGTGATTCCTTAAGGCACTTTGTTGCACTGGATGTTTTTAGAAGTATCGGAGTAAACGAACACAAAACTTTTCAGGTTTTTAATTGCTTAAAAAAATTAAAACCACACATTGCTTCCTTTCACTTTACATCTATTTACCATTTTGCATTGGTCACATAAAATCGCAATAAAATACATTGACGTTAGTGACTCTAACATGACAATAAGTGGAACTGCTCAGGGATATAATACTGGACCAAAGCCCCGCGCAAAAGTTCCAGAAAGTAATATTGTGTTGTACTTATACCATCTAAACTTAAAGCCGCTAGTACTTTACTCTGTAAAACAGTCTGTTTTTCTCACAGGCTCCTATCTGCTGATTTAAAGACTGGCTCTCTGAAACTATCCTACTGCTACACCCCCACAATGGTATACCACAGTTACAAACCTGTGTGTCCACATGAGTCAAATCTACTGAATCACATTTACGCTCATGAATGTGTATTAAAATTGCATGTGTCTGGTTTCATTTATTTTTTATTTGCCTGTTAACACCGTCCCACTCTAACAGTAGCAGCAGTAGCCGTCCACCAGTAGTTGTCATATTGGAGTTGGACTGATTAAGCGTACCATGTAGGCAGGGAAATTCACAAGAGATAAGAAGTGCGTAGTATGAAGCAAGAGAGATTGGTTAGCAAGGTGCTGGCCTGAAGCCAGAATTTTTCAATGTCACATCAGCACGGTTACTTAAGCTTTAAATGTAACTCACTCCAGAGGGGGCTCTGTTTGAATTTTTTGGGTTCAATCTTCTGTAGGAACATCAATGGAGAGAAATTCTCTGACACTTTTACAGATTATGAATAAAGCAAACCTGGTGAATTGCACATTTGTAACGCCCCTGATCAAAGCTCTGCGCAAAAACACGAATCCTTAGAAATGTTTTTTTTCCCCACATCAGCACAGGAATTTTGAATGCATTCAGGTAGTGATACGTTGATGCATCAAATGCTCCCTTATTGCTAATGAGATCCATTTTTTCTTTACATTTTTCATTCATTCATTCATTCATTCATTCATTCATTCATGCTGCCACACTTCTATCAGTCTGCCCCAGGGCAACATTAGGGTGTGAATAATAAGTGAATAATGTAATGTGAAGCAGGGTCCTCTGGTGTTGATAAAGTGCTATACAAGTACAGGCCATTTACCATTTATAATTCCAAGGACTCACAAAAACAACATTCAGCTTTTATAAAGTCATTTTGATAGCCAGAGTAAGCCTGATTTATTGGTACTTCCTCCCACATGTATAATATGCTGTAAAATAAATATAGGTTTTATTACAGTAGCATAACTTCACATTTAGAAAATCAAAAATGTATGTTCTGTAGATAGATGAATTTATTGTAAAAAACATAAAGCAATATGTTTTTAAAAAACTCTCCAGTGGGACAATCATGACCACCAGTATATCTAAGAATTTAATTTAAATAGATCTATTTTTTAAAGATGTTGTTCAAGCTCTTGTAGGTTGACTCTTGTTTCTTAGATCATCTTCTTAGTTACTCCACTGCTGTTTGTTTACTTGGAGTAAAAAATAATAAACTGAAAGAGGATCTATATTTGTCTTGTCACCACACACATTGCGCAGGTTTGTAAGGAAAGTTAAACATCTCAAAACCTCACAGTTAGAGAACTACAACAAATAGCGGCATCTGGGAGTCAGCAAGTCTCTATTTTACTATCTCTAGATGCTTAGCGGTTGTTTAGGAGTGGTGCTAGAGTCCTAATATGTAAAAGGATTGGTGGAGTCTGCTAAAGTCTACTATGACATTGGTGAAGGATTAGTGATCAACAAGAAATCTACTTCTGAGGAATTTTTGAAGTACAGTCTTAGTCAAATTCCTCTATAAATGATTATGCATGTCTGGTGAGGCAAAATTGGTTTGTGGTGGCAACCAAGCAAAAAACAAAAAAAGCAAACAAAAAAAAGGAAACAGATTTGGTTACGTAATTTTACATTCATGTTCATAAAAATGGAGGATATATTTAAAAAAAAAAGGCAGACATCAATATTCAAACAGCGTTCCATCCTTTCATCTCAGCCTCTATTGCCATGCAATCTCAGCATGTGAGTGAAGTAAATTAAGTCTAAACTGAGACTGAACTACAACAGGGCGCAGCTGCAGGTGGGCTCACCTTCAAAAGTGAAGATGTTTTCTTCGAATTTCCATTAAAAGGCCATTTTAATTCACTGTGGGTGACATCATTAGGCCTGTGGAACATAAAGAGCTCAAAATATATATATATATATATATATATATATATATATATATATATATATATATATATATATATATATATATATACATGTATATATATATATGACTCATGAGTTGTTTCTGTTTGAGAGCACTTTTAGAGGGAGTGAAACCACAGCAACACAGAACAGGTTGGCTCTTGTTGGCCCTGTAGGTTTTACGTCAGAAGAGCAAAATTTGCCATGATTAGCCTGTTTGCTCTTTGGAGTGGAACCAATCAGAGTTCATACATGGTATTTTTTTATTTCTTGAGCATCAGTGTGTCCTAAAAAAATCACAATGTGTGCCCAATGTTTATTACACTATATGAAAGATAAAATGTATGAGTGGAGCACACCAAAGTGGTCAGGGGAAGTAGCAATTATTAAAATAACATACGGAGACGTACACTAGTTTGTCTGATGTTCCAAGTTCCTGTGAATCCTGTGAGTTAAATTTGATCAGTGAAATGCACAGTTTTTAAAAATAAAATTGTTTTCATAAGTAAAACCAACTGTTGACAGGCTGGAAGCTGAACATTTTGATAAAAGACAAAACACTGTTCACTGTTCAGATTTAAAAATTCAACATTTTGACAGTTTGTAAAATAAAAAATTGCTACCATCTGTGAAGTTAGAGGCCATTTTAGTTGCATAGCTGCCAAGTGATCTATATTTCCCCACCCCCACACCAATACTCCAGCTCGTGTGTGTGCGTGTTTGGCCAACTCTATGCAAAACATCCTTTACCTACCAAGTGTGAAAAGCTAATTACACAAGGAGTAAATTGTGCAGGCGAAGCCATGCATCTTAATTAAGTTTGGATTTCATTAGACAACATGCAAGATAGACTAAGATAAAAACACAGGGCATAGTTTTTGCACTGTGACGCAGTGTGTACGGGAGCATATCAGTGTATTGTTTGCTTTAATGTGCGAGTATAATGGATGTGGATGTGTGAAGGGAAGTACGATTTTTGTGAGAACAAAATTACATACACTGCCTGCCAAAAGTATTCGTAACTTTTCCACACTTAGTCAATTTATAACCACAAACGTCAATCAGCTTGATCTGCAACAATTCCAAATAAGGGACATTTAATAAGTGAGCAAGAAAAAAAAAAGTACATGCAGTACTTGAGTGAGTAAGTGAGTGTGTTGCACATGATCTACAAAAATTGCCAGTGTAGTTAATTACACGTGCAAAAGTGGTGCTGGAGAGCAGAGAGATTGTAAAAGAAAGGTGAAGAAGAAAGTTGTTATATTGGATGCATATTATAATAATAATACATTTAATTTAAATAAGTATACAACAAGGTACAACACAACAATAAGAACATCTGAATATCAATCAAAAAAGCTATAAACACCATTTAGTCTTTCTGTTAGAAATAAGGGATATTAGATGCGTCCTTGACCCAAACATAACCAGCCAAGTTAAGGCCATAATGAGCTTCATACAACCCTGCAAAGGAAATTTGGAGGGTAAAGATGTGGGTTATTATTCTTATTTCACATTCTTTAAATGATCCAAATATGTGACAAGATATGTTTCTGTCATTGTATCTATGCCTCCTGTTCGCAACAGTGTGTGCAGATAGTTTGCACCTGTTTTTCAGATGTGATTAACACAGACACAAAAACAGCACCCACAATCTGATTCTGGTTTGATAAATGGCATTGCAGGTGGCAAATCAATACATTTGCATATTCTCCTCTGAGTATTTTGTACTTTCTGATTACGTGGTTTCACTGCCATCACGTTTGCACCAGTTTGTGCAAACTTTTTGTAGAACAGGCCCACAGACTTCCTTTGGGATTTTATGTGACAGAACAATGCAAAATTATAGATAATTGTGAAGTGGAAGAATAAAGATATATGCTTTTGACTTTTTTTTTGCAAATAAAAACAAAAAGTGTGGCATACTTTAGCATTCTGCATGTTATTCTCTAATACCTCCAAGATAAATGAAGAGCAACCAATTGCTTCAGAAATCATCCAATCAGTGACCTTTGAAGTCACTGATTTAGTCATTGTAAAAAACAAATAAATAAAAAAAGGCAGCTGTTCTCCAAAGCTTTTAGAGGTTGTAAGAGAACATCAGAGAACAAACAGAATCATGAAAACAAAGGGAACCACTACACAGAAATAAGAAGAGATACATTTGTGGAGAAATTTGAAACAGGGTTAGGTTAAATGGCAATGTTCCAAACTTTGGACATTTTCACACCATTGTTCAATTCATTTGAAAATGGACAAGTGGCATTACCAAGAGGCTCGTGGTAACTCTTGAAAAGCTGCAGAAATTCACAGCTCAGTAGCAAGAATCTATTTACTGCATAACTACAGCTAAAGATAAGCCAGTGAAGACAGAAAGCTCTATAAACATCCTGTATGGAGTTTGTTAAAAGCAATATAAGGGACATCAAAGAAGGTGCTTTGGCGAGATTACGCTGAAACAGAACTTACTGGCTTCCTTGCAAAATGCTGTGTAATAAAAAAAAATTGTACTCTGAACATTACCCTTAACACAACATTCCAAAAGAGGGACATGTTGGTAGTAACTACATGCTGTGGTAATGTGTCTCTTTAACAGCAACAAGGAAGCTGCTAAAGAGAAACCTGGAGGAAAGTCAGGTTTACATCCAGGTTTCTCTGTTAGATAGACCAAGATCTATCTATCTATCTATCTTTCTTCCAGGGAAACCTGGAAGAAAACATGTTAGATGGTAAAGACATGCACACACACAAAAAACATTGCTGCTATAATAATAGTGAAAACTGGTTCTTCAAAGTATTGCCTCAGAATGCTTGAATACAAAAGTATACCACAATTTTCTAATGTATTTTTTTTACTTTTTTTGCAAAACATTTTTAAAAACTTGTTATTTTTCTTTCACTTCACAACTTTGTGTTGTATTGCATACAATCCCACTGCATACATTGAAGCTTATGGCTATATTGGGAAAAAAAATATAAAAAATTACATAGAGGCACCATAGAGATACTTTTTCATGCATTTGGGTTGCTTAGCACATATGCACATTTCCATCATCACCCCTCTCGTTAGCCAGGCTCTCAGATTAGTATAGTTTGACAGTGATTGTATAATGTCCAATACGTATGAGGGTATTGATTTTCAGCAAGCTAGTGCATTAAGGTGCAAAGCAGCTCTATGTCTTGTAGGCGAACTGTGAACAGCTTCTGGAAGCAAATTGAATGGCCCGGCTTGTAGCTGTTCTCTGGAGCTTCCTGACATTCTGCAGAAAAATGAGCTGTAATAATGTATCTCAAGCTTTTTGTTTAATAAAGTATATATATAAAAAAATCTCATCTACAATTATGCATCTTCTTCACATTATCGCAGCAGCAGGTGTTCCGTCTTATTTCTTTTTTAATTTGAAGGGAGAGCAGAGAACGCAAGTGAAAATACAAAACTTGGCACACTATTAGCTGGTTGCCAGCTTTTCTTCACAGCTTCTGCCAGCTGAGAGCAATGTAGATTTTCTGAATAATTTGTTCTTGGTTGAAAAAATATTTCACCTGAACTTTAAAGGGTGTAGGCAATCGTCTGAATAAAACCTTGTTTTGCAATGTATCCACATTTGAATGTTAATTTTTGCCTTCTTTTTTCTTTATTGCACGCAAGGTTTATTGAAATGAACTGCATATTTTCTCATGTTTACATCCTTTTGTTATTATGAATTCAGTTCTAACCTGATTTCTGGTCTCTTTCTCTGCAGGTTTTATCCATACTTGTGGAGGCACACTAAAGGGGTGGAATGGGACTATAGAAAGCCCCGGATTTCCTTATGGATATCCAAATGGAGCGAACTGTACCTGGGTGATTGTCGCCGAGAAGGGGAACAGGATTCATATAGTTTTTCAATCTTTCGCCGTGGAGGAGGAATATGACTTTTTATCTTTGTATGACGGCCATCCACAGCCGGCTAACTTCAGAACGAGGTAAGAAGGCGGCCCTGAAGTCAAACACCTTGAAGGCTGCATTTAAAAGCTGGGAGGCAGGAATGGGAGAGATGTGAGGAAGAAAAGTCTTCAGTGATCACTTCTGACGGAAAGGTCAACCTTAATGTACACATGACAGAGACTGTTTATTCTTGTCAGGGAGGTGTCAGGCAAGTCAGGCGTGCTCAGTGAGACGAGTATTGTGCGTCAGCTCTTCTCTGACACAGTCTGGCGTAGATGGAGCTGCCTCCTTAAAAAAAATGTGAAGACCTTCATTGCAATTTAACTTGCGAGATGAACAGTTTATCTTTTATTTTATATTATTCAGCCTAATATACCAAAACAGTCCTTAAAATGTAGCACATTGACTTGAGTTTTTGTATATTGCTTTGATGGTCTTAGGTGGTGTGTGTAGCAAATGGAACTTGAACAATAGCGTGAATAAAAGCCAGAGGCGTCTCTTTCATGAAGCCCACTTTAAAAAGTCCCGCCTTTTGATTCCAAAGCAAAGAGTCCTATCAGCCAGGACACTTATACCCCCAACCTCTGCATTATTTTTGAATGAACATGCTGGTTTAGTTTTAGTGATGGATGGGTCAAACTCTGTCGCTACCATCCTTTGTTCTAGTACTTCACAGGAGGAGACAAAGGTGGAGAGAAATGTGAACATCAAACACTAAAAAACTGTTATTTCTTTGCTTTGGTTACTGGATAGGCAAACAACTGTTTACTCAGTGTGCTTTCTGGATTCATACAAAAGCCTGACATTTAAGTGAAGTGGGGTTTTCTGGGTCACTGCATTGTCAAGGTGCCTTTTTTAATATTTGTCTTAAAGACACTGCGTGTGTTTCTGTGAGGATACAGCAAAGCAAAACTTGAATTTGATGATAGGAAAAAAAAAGACCTTGATGTGCAGATTAAAATCTGGATTTTTAAAATTGTTTTTATTTCAACATTGAATTGTTAAAACAGTAAAAACATATAGATGTATTTTTGTTCCAACTAATTAATTAACTAAGTTTTTGTGGTCACCATATCCTGTTCTGGTATGTTGGAGCCCAGTCAAGCAGTCAGTCGGCTTTGGGTGGGGTTTAGTAGATGAAGCCAACAACAGCAACAACAGCAACAACAACAACAACAACAACAGCAACAACAGCAACAACACCCTGTAAGGACAAAAGGACCCTTTAAGGACAAAAACCCTTTAAGGAAAAAGATATTAATGATATGAGATTCATATCTGTGCAATGTTTTGATGTGAGATGGCATTTTATTTGCTGTGCCAAAGTCTCAGTGTATTTCACTTGGCTCAGTTACATTAAAATAATCAAAGTTGAAAGAGAAATGTGGAAGCATAGATTTTAAACCTGCCAGTAGTCAAAGATTTAATGCCTCCAACAGGGCTACATAACTTTTATTCTGTCTCTTTTGTCGTTCTTAACTCTACTGCAGTGGAAGTGGGCTGAGGTCACATGTTACTACAAAGAAGGACATATAGTAAAGAGTGGCAATAAGCTGGAACAACTCAAGAGTTGAATCACTGTTGATACTTTACTGTAGGGGATGAATCACATTAGGTTTTGAAGAGATTGTGCTACTGTGTTGCATAATATTTTCTGAAGGACAGGCTTGCAAAAGGAGTTATCAACAGTTAGATTTAGTTCAATAAATCTGACATCTAACATCTGTAGTCTGAAATATACAAGATGTTTTCTATAATATGCGAGTCTTTGTGCTGAAATCAGCCACTACATAGGAATTTTGTAATATTCTCTAGTACATTTGGGCGAGCAAGACGTAACAGATATCACACTACCAAACTAACAACTAGTCAAACTATGGTCCATAAAAGTCTGGGTTTCTCAAATTCAAACATCTCCTGGCAATTTTGCATAACTGGCACCACAGTAAAAATACAAACTGAATAAATTATATATATTTCGGTTTTTCTGTTGTAATCAGAGGTAATAGTGAAAACACTACAATGTACATTACAGAATCCTCTTTTTAATTGTCTTCAATCTGGGATTTAATTCAGTGTTAATTAAAACCTTACTTACATTACACCAGCAAGAAGTGTATATGACGATAGTACTAAGTACTAAGCTTAATTTAACGCTTTGATTAAGTTGTGTAGTACGCCATTTGCGTCAGTGAATGGCAGCACTGCGCTTTTTGCGTACAGTCTGACCGAAATGACAACAAGAAGAAGAAAAATAGAGAATTCCGCAGTTTCCCTAAATGCATCACAGCATCATTTGTCAACATTACGTTTTTTTTTTTTTTTACAAGAGATCCAAAGAGACGGTAGGAGACCCAATCTTTGTTAATAACAATGATTTAGTTTATTTACTTCTTGTTGTGCTTTAATGTTTCTTTGTTGAAATTAGGTTTTAAAATTAATCCCATTGCCAGCCCCTCTTGCTGTGTTAATCTCTGTGAGGTCTGTTTTCCATTCTTCCTCCCTTTTTATTTATTTATTTATTTTTAAATGTTCTTTGTATTGACTCTTTATTAGGATATCAGCTTACTGGTGCTAGTTTATTATTTTAATTGAATGTCCCGCCCTGCTTCTCGTTATTTTGTATATTGTTTTTGCCTTATGTTGCTCCTTGCACACCTGCTCCTAGTTAGCTAATTATTCTGTGTCAGTCAGTTTCCTCTAGGTCCAAGCACGTACTGATAATATTACTTTATTCAGCTATTTTGTCTTTTCATGTTTTTCTATTACTCGTAAATATTTTCTGGGACCAAAAACTTGCTCTTGCAATTTAAGCCGTATTTTTAAAAGGAAAAGAAAACAACAAAAAGCAATTTCCTTCAGTATGGACTTAAAAAAAAAATAGAACCATGTAAAATTTACAACATAATTTCAAGGGATAAAAAAGCTATTTCACACAAGAGCGACGGATAGTTGTCATATACGATGAGAAGTAGAAACTAGTTTTGTGCCAAAAAAAAATATTCTTTAGACTTTCAAATTAAGCTGAGGTTATATAAAATGAACTGTAGAGCTAATTTATTTTCAAGGCAATTCTGTAAATTTATTAAAAATACCTCTTTTGATAGAGAAAATATAAATAAAAATGTATTGTTATGAAAGGCTATATTTACATAGACGATGCACTTAATTTAAAAAAAGATATTGATTTGCTGAAACTATGCTCAAAACTGAAAGTTTAGGCTGCTTCTTTGTTACAGTGTTACATTTTCTGTATTGGATTGCATGTAAATGTGGGACTGTTTATTTTCTGCCTGGAAGGGGTAATTTCATAATTGCTGTTACAACCCCTTCTGTTAGCAATTAATTATCCCCTTAACGAAAACTAGAAAAAAAAGTCCCAACATGGAAATGTATTTTGGGAGCTTTTTCATCAAGCTGGTTCCAGTGGTAGAAACTAATCTCTACATTTTTATGTCTTCCACTGGTGGAAGCACTGAGCCTTGCAACATGAATCTTGTTCTATAGGCACAAAACTTTTGCTAGGCCAATGCAAAAAACAGTTTTCATCAGGAGGTACACGCATAAAGCACCAGCAAACCGATGTTGAAACTGCAGACTTATGTTTTGCTTTTTAATATTCTTGTTGACAGAAACAAAAAATGTCCAATGTTCCAAGTTTCTTATTTTTATGTAATCATCAATCAGGGGTGGTAAATGTCAGTCGCTGCCATTTTGAGCCAATGTGGCAACTATTGTGGCCACTGCTTGAGTCCAACAGCTGAGAGAGAAACCTGAGTATTGTGCACTGCTATAGAAAATAGTTATTCAGAAGTAGCGTGGCAACTAAAAGTAGTTAAATAATCTGTTGATATACTTACTTATTAGTCAACTGTCGAACAATCATTTTAATCCTTCTCTATTTTCTATGAACACAAGAAAATATTTGTTATATGATTAACATTGCTCTGAATGTTATTTTAATCTTCCAATAACATGCTGTTTTGTTTTATTTCAAAAATGTGTCTAGCTATCTGGCAGAAAACATTTAAGTCTTGAATTCATCCTGTTTATTTATTTTCTTTGGTAACCTAGACAACACAAAGGTGTTTAGATCAAATGGTAGCTTGAGAATGACATACCAGCCTCCACAGAGGGTGGTAGAAAATTAAATTTTGGTCCCTGCTGCCAGTGTTGTGAAATTGGATCTCAAAACGCTGTTTATTACTCCATTCATAAACAGTCATGTCTTTAAATATTGCCAGGTGGCATCAGTAAATCCCACCTGAAGCTCTGAAAATATCACTGCTGTGTGCTGCACCGTTTCTGAATATTAATCGGTGATCACAAATGACTGTTGGGAATTTTCTGAGCAGACTGAGTATTTCAAGAGTTTCATGATCAAGAATGCAAGGGAAATTACTACAATTAGCCAGAGTACAACCAAAGAAGCAATGGACATAATTGTGTACTTCGCCAATATTGTTCATGATACTTACTTTTGCATCTTAAATTGTTTGCTTTTTTTTTTTTGCCATGTATGTTGATATGCAGTTATGCAGTTTCCACATTATTTTGAACAAAAATAATAATAATTGGACATAAAGACAGACAGCTCTTCCGCTTGCCCTTTCAGGTTAGCATAAATAGAAACCTTAGTGAAGATTAAAGAGCCCGTTTAATTTATTTATTGCATTAATTAATCAGTTAATGTTGAAATTCAGAAGGGAACATGACAAAAACAACTATCATAAATTGGACATCAGCATCATCTGCCTGATTGGGGTGTTTCTCTATTGATATGTGTATTTTCTTTGCTCTGAGACATTTCCACCATCCCCCTAACTCTGTGATGCGTTTACATTTAGCTAAATCCTTCATGCCTGAGAACGTCTGGTTGTATCGCTTATTATTCTGTCGAAATTATATGCTGAGAATAGTGGAGTGGAAATAGTTTGGGTAATGATGTCTTTCATTTCACTGTTTCCAAGCTCTGACTGTGTTCTCATTATAATAGCCTTTCCACTGCTGTTTTTCCAGCGACAAACTTGTATTGAATCATATGTTTAGACAAACATTTCAGTTTTACACTGTAATTTAGCTGCACATTCATATTATCACTTAAAAGTTTCTTAATTTCATCATTGTGCTTACATGCATTTATTAAAGCTGCAGTTTGGCTTTTACAAAAATTTGATTTTATATATTAATGGTCACCATGTTGTGACAGCATGAGAGAGATAATGTGAGAGATAATGTCCTCCACCTCCTCCCAATAATATAATTGCTGTCTGCATGAATGCACCACTCTGGGAGAAAAGCAACCAATCAGAGCCAACAGGAGGGTCTTAGCTCTGTCAATCAATTTCATGTATGTGCTGCTCAGTGTGCTATTGGCGGAGAAACAACTTACTTACTATTGTATACATGAGTTGGACTGACAGCACTGAAGCCCCCCTCCTGGCTTTGATTGTATTGTATGACAGCAGGTTCATAAGAGTAGCTCAATTCTTTTTTTTTCTTACTGATTTCTCTCTCACTTTATACTGTCATGATATAGTGAAAGTTTTAAATGTAAAACAAATTTTTTCTATATAAGTTACATACTGCAGCTTTAACCGGACTTGACTTGCATACAATCAACTTAATTTTATTTTAACATAAATAAGCTTTTGCTAACAATTTTTAACGTTTTAACTCCACTTACTTGTAAGTTTTTGCTGCTAATTTTAGAGTTTGTCCCTGAAATGGACTGCGAGTCCATTCCTCGGCTGATATAGAAACAATAGGAACTTTTTGCTTTATTAGGCAAGTTTTAAAGAGCAGCTACTGTTTTTGTTGTCAGCATTTTTAATTATGTAGTTAATGACAAAAATTATCAATATTTTTCACTGACTCATTTGGACAATATTAAAATTTGACAACATGAAGACTCTCTTTCTATATTTTTTATGCTTAGTGTTCCCAAACTCTGGTCCTCAAGATCCATGTCTCACAAGTTTTAAAATTTTTCCTTCTACAACACACCAACGTTGAGCTGTAGACTCTAAGAGTCTAAAAAGGTAAAATTTCAAATTAGGTGAAAATGCCACATAAGTAAATATACCATAAGAAATAGGTTGTTGACCGGAATGGTTGACTGATCTTTTTTTTTTTCTTCCAATCAGTAAACTAAAACACTACCATGCTGCACTGATAATGACACTCCTCAGTGCTGAGGGTGTTACTGAGTGAAAAAGACCCAAAGTGAACAATTTAGTATACGTAAAAAGTCATTTAGAGAAAGCACTGATGTAAAAAGCATTTTGAAATGAGGGAGAGAGAGTGAGAAGATTATGATTTAATGCAATAAAAATGTTATGACTCAGGAAAAATGCTGCAATGTATGAGGCTTATAAACTTCTAATTGCTGTTGGATTTTTTTTAAATGTGTTCTTTTATTCCTAGCTTGAGGCTGTTGTGTGGGTCATTATTCACCTTAGTAACAGATAAGCATTGTATTCTCATTTCATGTTTCACACAACAAACCAAAGGCAAGCAGTGTAATTTAGCTGGTTGCTAAATTATGGCTGGCAATACCGGTCATAACACTTTTTCTATTACATAGGTGACAGCATGTTGTTGCTGAGAATCAATAATTCAAAAATACATCTAAAGGAAGCATGAACGAATCAATCCTAAAAAGAACATTTGAGATAATAAATGATTCCATGAAATGAGAAACAAAGTGATTCAGAGCTAATGCAACATAGAACGAGAGACAGATGGAGAAAGACAGACACAGAGTTAGACAAATTGAGCTACATCATTTCCGTCTCCCTCTTCTGTTCCTCTATGGCACACTCCTTCCCCGACACACTAATCAGGTGGCGGGAATGTGTGACAGCTGCCTTTAGGGCTGATGTAGTGTGTTCAGGTGGAAGCAAAGGCTGCATCTGTCCAGCCAATTATTGGCCCTCTGTTCCCAGGCACATACACTCATTCTTTTGCCACTGTTTTTGCTGTGATTCATAAGCAGGGGACGATGTAGCTGCTCAGGCACCTGGTGTCTCTAAACCTTCATTGACATTTCAGGTTGGTTTGGAAACCAATGCAGATGCATGACACCTGCTCTCTCTCTCTATGTTCTCTTTCTCTCTCTGAGTTACACTTGTAGTGTAACTCAGAGTGTGTAACATTGGATCTTGAAACTTGTTCTGGCACTTCAAAGTTTTTATTTTGTGGGCTTTTATGAAAGATTTTTTTTACTTGTGTGGTTCTGACCTTCTGTGGCCTCTGTTGAACTTGCTTTTATCACATGTCAAAGCAAAAAAAAAAAGGTTAGTATTCTCTGACAAACACCAAATGATCTGGCATATTTTATATTTTAAACAAATTCTAGAGTGTTAACAGACACAGTATTATAATATAAATAAAACCACAGGAAGATGCAGTAGGATATTTTGCTCAAATTTAAACTAAATCATTATGTGAAGTAATTTTTTTTATATGTTGAAAATATTGCCTCACTGCCAACAAAGCTCTTAAATTTAAAAGGTTCTCAAAGAGGTTAACTACTTGTCATTTCATATCATATTCAAACAAACGAGAATAATTTTAGAATTAGCTGTAAATCTTTGCTAGCTGAAAATGTTAAATTACAGCTACCCTTAGAAGTTAAAATATGATCCAAGATATTTCAGTTTTGTGGCTGATTTCAATTTTTTGGACCTGTCGACACCGATTTCATCCTATTCCACTTTTACTTTTAGTACTACTATTATCAACATCCAAAATAATTTTTCTATCTATTGCTCAAATTGAAATTGATAAAGGCAACAAAGCTGTTTCTCCCTGGATCACTGAAAATACACAATTACAGTACAATCATGTGAGGATTGGAAAAGGTTGTCAGTCAAAATCCAACGGACAACAGAAACAGCATCAAGTTTAATGATGCTGCAAGTTTTTTGACTCCTGAACAAATCATTTTTTTGCAAGGCTTAAACTAAAAGTGTAACATTAAGCTGAATATTTAATTGTTCTCCAAGATTAATTCAAAATAAACACTATCAAAGAGACAACATTTCAGATTTACTGATATGCAGCAATTTAACTCATGTAAATAGAGAACTGAATAAGCCTTTTTGTTCTGAAAAGTTTATAATTAATTAATTGCTCATTGTTATGCTAACTAACAATTAGCACAATTAGTGTGGCAAACCGCAGTCTCCACAGTGTGTACAACTCTGAAATTTTCCAAAAGCTTCTAACATTTTCCAATTAAATGTGTTTCATGACTCACAGAGGCTGAAGTTTGAAATGATAAAACTGAGCAACTGAGAAGCTGCTGAGGCCTCCAGTGAAAACAATGTTTCCTTTTTACAAGGTTCCTAAGCCTTTGTGGCTTTTCTAGTTTCATCTTTAAATGTCTATATTCTTAACACAGAGTTATCATCTCTGTTATAACTTTTGCACCAAAGAGTGTTCTTATTACTCTTGTTGCAAAACAAGACTTGGCTTTTGAGTTTCCGACTGGCTGGTCACTGATTGTGTTGCACGAGTTTGAATTAAAGATTTTCATTCACCAGCCAATTTCTCAGCATATCCTTATATTTTATATCATTTCAGCCAAACCTAGTCATAAAAACTACTGCTCACATTTTGATATACTTCCTCAGCTGCTTTAAAATGTTGCTTCATTTAAATGATAGAAATAAGTATTTTTATTTTGACCTCCTCAAGCTAAAACTACAGCCTATTTTAGCATATTTTTGTTGATGCTCAAACTCAAAAGTAATTTTTGTGCACACTTCTTTTGAATATCTAAATCATGGGCTCTTAGGTTCGAGAAGACAAGGAAACCATTGGTGTTTAATTGTTTGACATTTTTCATCTACTCACCAGATGATCTTGTTGCCAAAGCAACAGGCTGTAATTGGTGTGAGAGCCTTTTGAGGTTTTTTTTGCTTTGTTTTATGTTAGACCCATGCTTAGATCAAGGGGTGATTTAACACAGATCTAACCTTACTTATCCCTCTCCTAATTGAAACAATTAAAACAATTAAATTAAAACAATCCATCTGCAAATTAAAATTCTCTAATTGTGTTTTTAAGGTGGACATCTGTCCATATCTATACAAATCAACAAGCATACATTCATGTTTTGCAAGATGGAATCTTCTCTTTATTTTGTCTTCAGGACCAGTTTTATTTTTTGCCATTCCTTTTTGTTGTCCTCACGTATTAATCACTTGACCACATGTTTTTATGTATTTTTTCATTTATGTTCCAGTTGTCTGAATTTTGGATCCTGAAGAGCTGTGATCTTGTTCATCAGTTGCATGTTGCTGCAGCTCAGCATCTGTTCTTGCTTGTCCTTCCTCTTTTGTATCACATGTTGCCATAGCAGCACATCTTTTTCCTGTTCTGCACATTTTATCTTCATTTTCAGTCCACTCACAGATAATGCACCAATCAGCTTTTTAAAAGTGATAACAGGTTTGTTAGGTGTTCATATTTTTCTCTTTTCTGTTACTATTGCAGGTAAGGGCTTTTTTTCTGCCTCAGTCTGCAATGCATTTGAGCTGGTGGGTGCCTTTGGCCCATCAGTGTGTGAGCAGGTCGCCACACAACCTCTGATTGTCCTATTCTGTTCTGTTTTTCTCAGCCAGTAATTAGTCCCCCCATGGATCCTCCTCTTCAAACTTTGGGAAAGGGGGTAATTTTAAAGACTTCCAAGCTACACATCAAACTGTTATTCTTTGAAAATACATTACTTGAACTTGAAAAAAGTACTGTGGGTTCCTCCTACTCCTTTTCACCCCCTGCAGACACAGCAGTGAATTTTGTTACTAAAGGCTTTCTGGTATATGATGCAGCTTGTAAGTGTTACTTTTGTAGTTCTGAACCAAGGTCAGAGTGAACTTGTATATTGGTTCATGACATTTTTCTTCATAAAGTAAATTCTTTTGCACACTAGCAATTTCTACAAATCTGCAGTGTGAGACTAAAATTGTTAATGTTTTAATTTATATTTGTAGATCTTCCCTTTAAGTTAATGCTAAGTTTGATTTAATTTTTTCAGCTTGATATATGTGTGGAGCCTGCAAAGTAAAACATATTTCCTATAAAGTTTAGCATGTGACCAGTTTTTAAACGGTAAAAGCAGATGCGTTTAGTCAGAAACCTTAGACAGTAAAGGGATACAAAGTGTCAAATAAATGGCGTCCTGCCTCTTTCCTTTGCTGTTTATCATTTGAAATGCACAAACATAGACTCTTATAGACCCCAAGCTTGCCTTCACTTTTAATTTAAACCAAAGTTCCTTATAAATTGAGTACAATAGTCTTTAGAGTGATCGCGCATCTTGCAAGGTCACACTTAAGTTATGTTTCCTGTGTTTAAAATTGCATCACTGCTTGCCGCTGGTAGTGTCTGGACATGCTGTGAGTACCTTCAAAAAGGGTAATTATTTACTGCACAGTTCACTGTGCTGTAATTGGAAACTCTATTGCAGCTGTAAATACAGCCCCCTCTCTTTTGCTGTCACTGTGAGGGTTCCTGTTTTCAAAGTTTGGCAAGCTACAGACATTATTTACCTGGCTTCTTGTCAAGTTGAGATTCAGTCTTAAATGGGTTCAAAACCAGCAATAAGAGGTAATGGAACATGAGGCAACTACTGCACACAAGTTTGACTTCATGTTTTGCAGCCCGGCTCACTGCTGTGAAAGGTCGATAGAACATCCGCAGCTTCTGCTGAGAAATGGTCAGCTACACATCTCTTTTACGATGTCATGAAAGTAAATGGATTTGTTTGGATCTGCACCTAATTTGAAATGCAGCAATGAATCAGACTGTTACAATATAGCTGTGAGCCCTGAAACATCTTCGACAATACTGGCGGGTTCCCTACTTGGGTTTTGATAGAATAGTACTCTGGTTTATTACCAGTTGTTACACTTCATCTCAGTTCTGAAAGTTTTTGTTTTCTTTAGATTGAACAATGCCATTATTTGTTATGAAGGTTTTGTACATGTATTTTTTGCATAACTTTTTTCCCAAAGTGTAAAAGGCAAGTAGTACATTAGGAATTAGGAATGATTGTTACAAATAGAAAATACAGTTGCTACTAAAAGAAATGAGGTGTGGTATGCAGCTGTATTCAGCAAACCTGAATGAATACTTTTTAGAACCACCTTTACAGCAATTTGAGAGTGTCTCTGCCACATTTGCAAATCTACAGGTTGATATGTCTTTTCTGCTAAATAGCTCAAGCTCTGTCAAATTGGATTGTGTGTGTTTATGCAGTCTGCAATTCTTGCTTGGATTTAGGTCTTGACTTTTGCTTGACCATTCCAGGACATGAATGTCCCTTGATCTCAGTAGTTCAATTGTACTTCTGGTTGTATGTTTTGTGAACGTGTTGTACCTCAGGCTGCCTCCACCTACTAACTTCCCTGTACCTGTTGATATAAAACATTCCCTGTGCATGATGCTGCCACCACCATGTTTCAAAATGGGACTTTGTGTTCTAGGTGGTGTGGTGTCTGCAAAAAAAAGTTTCATGGAATGTTATGCAATGTGTTTGATCAATCTAACAGTTTCACCAGGAATGAGGAATCAGGCACAATTTCATCAATATGAAAGTATTGATGTATTGATGTGAACTACAAGTATTGATAGTTATTGTGCTTACATTGTGACTGAACTCAAACATTCAGAACTGAGGTCTCCTCTCTTGTCTGCAGGTTAACAGGATTTACCATCCCTCCGCCTGTTACCAGTTCTGATTCCATTTTTTCATTGAGGCTTACCAGTGACTTTGCAGTAAGCGCTCATGGATTTAAGGTGGCTTATGAAGGTAAGAACAGCATCATTTCTGTTCTTTGACTCCTACCGTAAGAAAAAGACAGTCTTTTACATGAAATAGGCAGCTCTGCATAAATGGCTCTTCATTTAAAAGGAAGAATCCATCAATATGGGGAAAATAGACCACCTATTCCTGAGAGAGAAAGGTGTGATCACACTTAATCTAACCGATTACTCTGGGACTTTGCTCTTGAGTTATGGAACAGTTAGGTGTTTCAATTAGGCAAATCATTCTCATATTTTCTAAATCAACATCCCTGCCCCTAAAATCTCTGAACCTCATTTGCTACTCCAGAGGTGCAGTTAATATTGCAAAGCAGATGGCAATGGGAATTAGTTGAACTAATTGATGTACCAAGATATCGTTGTAGAAGCAAAGCTGTGGAGAACTTTCTAAAAATAAACTATCGCTCTCTGTGATCACAGACCTCTGATGCAATTGTTTACTCCCCCATCAATGTTTGTATTTATTATTTCTTGTTTATGATGTTCTAATTGAATCTATCGTCTTGGTTGTTCTACCTATTTCTTTGCTGTCAGCATCTTACTGCTATATCAGTTTCTTCAAATTCAGACCTCTGTGGCTGGTATCCTGCAACTTTTAGATGTCTGCTTCAACACACCTGACTCAAATGATGTGGTCATTAGTAGGACTTGACTGCTAATGACTGTTGATAAACATATCTTCTCGTCTCAGTCACTCTCCCTACCTCTAATTAGTTTCTTCTCCTTTCTTCGCCTACCCCAGACTTTACCACTCTAAGACCTTTAACAAAGCCATTTGTCCATTTGAACATTCTCTCACCATGATGTCTTTTGTACCATCTACCTTTTATTCTTTTAAAAACCTTTTAAAAAATTACAAGCTAACTTATATGGTTAAAAAAATACTAGTATACATGTGGAAATGCTCCAGTTTATTCTGCGGCCATTTTATCTTAAGTTTTGTCGTTATTTTGATGTGGGAGTCAGATTAAGGATTGAGCCAACGCTCTAATATGGCAATGATAAACCCATCCCATATTCTGCACAGCTCAGCCTTTTAGGTATATCACTCATTCTTTAATCGTCTAGCGTGGCAGTACATTATCCAGATTGCAGCATAAATTCCTACAAGTCCCACTCCTCTTTAAAATTATGTTTTAGTCACCATCAGTTCTTGTGTTTGTCCTATAAACTAAGAATATGACAAGATAATGTTACATTATTTGAAGTCTTAGGATGAGAAAAAAAAAATTATTTCTGCAGGTTTGAGGACAGGCTGCTGCAGAAGCTCTGTCTATTTCAAAAACAGTTTGCATTTGTTTAGGATCATTGTCCTCAGGAAACACTCAATTGTCAAAATGTTTGACCACAGAGTTGTTGATTCAAAATGAATATTTATCCTGAATTCTGTCTAAAACGTGTGATATTGCTTAGTACAAGAATCTTTGTTAACAAACAAACCTGTTGATATAAATGTTCATTCTTATAAGAAGAGTAGTGAATTATCCATCTGGAACAGGGGTCAAATCCCAGCCTTGAGGACCAGTGTCCTGCAACTTTTAGATGTGTCTCCTTGGTGATTCAGTCAAGTCTTTAGGTATATTGAACCATGGACACATCTAAAAGATGCAGGACACCGGCCCTCAAGGCCTGGATTTGTGGAGCTTGTTGTTGGCTACAAAAATTTACTACTAAAGGACATTTATATGGGTAAGGAGAGGAGGAATTATATAAAATTGACTTTTTCAAGCTTTATTACATATAATGTTATTCCCTCGTCAAAAACATACCTGGGGTGTTGCTTTGATTCTTTTATGCATGTTTGAGAAATACTTTAATCTCCCGTGGGAACCATTCAGAAGTGCCTAAATGCTTGCTCTCACAAAGCTCCTCCTCGGAGCTGCTGTTTCCAGCCTAGCTTCTGCCCCACATTGCACCCCTCTACCCCGACTCCCTGACTTAGCCCCTTCAGACTAGAAGCAGCAATTAGCAAAGACCTGATGAAACTACTAGTCTGCTGAGATTATCAAATGAACTACATCTCAGCCCAACACTGCTTAGAACTGTTCTAAATGTCTTAATAAAGGAGCATTGTTGTGCTGAAGGCAGAGTGTCACAACAGGAAATTGTCTTATGTTACAGATTAAAATTTCATGTCATCAAAGGGTGGTGTTAAATTTCTTTTAAGTCATATTTGATATCTACAACTGAAAGTAACAATTACTTCATTTTGCTATAAAATGTCACTATGTGCCTGGAAAATGCACAGTACCACCCATTTAACTAAATACTAGGAGGAGCATATTGTACTAAGAATATTTTAAAACTGTCCCCCATACAGAAAATCCACATTATATAAAACTTAATATCAATAAAACCTCGTATTGAATTGCACAATTTATTCTGACATTTATGGCCAAGAGGGCACCTAATCTTCTTTCTGATATTTTATATCTACAAATTTTGCATATCCTTATTCATGGATTACAGTGTTACATTGCTCCTGTATGTCTCATCACTGGTGACCTTTCACATTTGTTATGGCCACCATTTTGTGCCCTACAATATTTGGAGAGGTGATCTGTTGTTTACAATCAGCAATTGATCCTTTTGTTGTAACTGCATTAAGAAAATTTAAAGGAGAGCAAGTGAACCGTTACTAAACTTTTTTAGGTTTATCATTTAAAAACACATGAACAGCCTAAACTCACCCATAAAATATTTACTCCTTGCCATACTGACTCTCTCACTGCCTGCACTGTCCTTTTTATGCCAAAGTGGTTAGCTTTGTCTTTCACATGAATATGTATGTGCTGCTCTTTCTTATGACTAAGAATGTGTGATGCTTTAAGAGTGTTAGAGATGATTGAATCTTGACCACAATTGGATTTTAATCTTTCCTCTACAAGAAGGACGCAATGAAGGACACGTTCCGACTGAATCTAATTTCTCAATGGCCTGTCGATATATCAAGTATTTCTGTGAATTGAATAAACTGATTAGAGCCACTTTTGAAACTTTCTGGGTTCAAGAAAAAATGTTGCTTAAAAAATGTTGGAAAGATGAAACTGCTTTTATTGAGGTGTTAGGATTTGGGGCCTTTTGTGGAACACATCCAGGCAATGAAGGCTACTACTTAAATTGACTGGACATATATATGACACAGCATACGCTTCACCTTTGGTGATTCTTGTATTTATAATAAAAGCATTGCAACCTCAGTCTCAAACGTGCCTGCCTGTTTTTAGGATACTTGACCCATAAAATATAATTTCTTTTTTCCCCCCAAATCAGATTGTTTGTGTCATTGCAGATTGTCCGTTGAGCCAGAAAAGTGTCTGTCTGTGTGTATGAGCATGTGTTGTTTACCAGCTGCTTTGCACTGTGATCTAACACAGCTTCAGTCAGTACACTTTTCCCCACCTGCATAAAAACACTCTGCTCATCTCAGCAACCAGTGAAGCATCTAGCTGGGAAGCCGGTCTACGCTGGCTTCTCCTGTGGGGAAAGTGTGCTCGCAACACTGCGACTCCGTCAAACTTCCATCTTCTTCAAAGGCTACAGAGTCATTAGATATACAGGAGAAATAAATAGCTCACCCCAGAGAAATCTCAAATTGAAATTCCTCATTCACTTTTTCGCATAACTCTCTCCTTACTGCTGCTATGTAGAATGAGACAAGACAGACCCACTTCTATCGTCTGTGTGTTTCAGTGAAGTGCTTTATTATAATCATGTAACCTTTTGCTATTTTTCTTATCTGGACTATAAGTTTGTGGAAAAGGCGAAATATGTCCATAATTAACTTTTTTTCCCCAATTTTCAAACAAGTACTACTTTCTCTCTAGGTCCAAAAAGGTTATAGACATTTAGATGTAGGTTACACTATAATGCAGCATATCATTGTTTTGTGTATTTAGCTTTCCTGTAGAATGACTTCTGTTTATACATCAGGTAATGTTTTATGACACTTTTAGATTAAAATTGCTTTATATGCATTAGTTTCCTGTTTAATGAGAATGTTTTGCACATAAAGCCATCCCCCGGAGTTTCTGAGCTGCTGTTTTTGCAGGATTCAGTTAGATCGAGAATTTATTTGGGGACTTCTTGACAGCAATACTTGTTTGCCGATGGCTAACACCGCATCTAAAACATTATTTCTTGTGTGGGTTCTCATAAAAATTTAAAGTCTGGTACAGTATTAAGTGCACGTTGTTATTCATGTGTGCTTTTTTGCCCTGAAGTTTAACACAAAGTTACACTGCATGCTGATACTACACTAAGCTTTCTTTTGTTTAGTTTCTTGAAGTGATCTCAGAATCATTCTGCAGAATGAATAGGTCACTGCATGACCTGAATGTGCTGGTTTTGTAGTGTTGCCTGTATGTTTTGGGTGCTTGCTATAGTAGTAGACCCTAACCATAATCCAAAGTCTTATAGCTGTGAGGAAATGGGTTCTTGTCCAAGATTTTACAGTATGTGGGCCTACTGGCCCCTCCATTCAAAATTGAAATTGTTCTACACCCTGGGAGAAAAAAAAAAGTCAGAAATTGAAACTCTTATTTCCGTAGAGGTTAACAATCTTAGAAAATCAGGAGATGATCAAATACCTGTTTTTCTTACTGCAGGGATGTCACAATCATCAGCATGTGATACTGTCTATGTAGACATCCCATAAAATTTAATACAGTTGGGGAAAAAACACACAAGGGAAACTAAAATCTTTGTAATCTAAAATAGCAAAATTGTTACAATTGCACTATGTCCTTTGATAGCTATATCATAAAACATTAATATTTGGGATGTCCCAATCCGATATTGATATCAGAAATTAGTTTGATATCTGCCAAAAAGTGATTATTAGTTTAGTTCGGCCTGTATCTAAATCTCTGATAGAAGCACACTTATATAAGCACTCTGCTCCAGCTTTTACTCCAACTTAGCATTTTTATCCAGCAGCACTTGTGTCCCCCATGCAGAGGAACCCTCATCCAAAAACAGTTTTATTTTTGAATTATTTTTTACTAGATCTGCAGTGTATTTGTGTTGCAATCATTCAGTTTGATCATGGACACTGCTCTATTCTTCTTTGACTAAAACCAACTATTTAAAATTAGTTAAATAGAATGTCAATGTCTTAGCTATAGTTCCTATGTTGCTGCCTCAGAGCACAATCTACTTGATACACAACTTCAAAAGAATATTAAGGCCATTTACGTTATTCACAACATGCATTTTTCAAGACTGAAAATTCGTCTTATTGTTGCCAAGTTTTTATTTATCCATGTGCAATCTGCTATATCTTCCTGCAACATCTGGCAGCTAAAATGAGAGCTATCTTTAGGTACAAGGTTCAGAGGGTACAGTCTGTTTTTCAGCGTGAATTGTAACATTCTGGAACAGCAAGTTCCCAGTTGTTGTTTTTTTCTGGTCTGTTCATGTGTTAGCAACTTTTTATTCACACTACAACAACATTGCACATCATGCTAAAACATTAGAAACAAAACAGGTTTAATTCCCATGGATACAAACAAACTAAGCCAGAGTTTCCAATCAATTAATTGCTAAAGTGATTCACAGTCTTCAGAGTTTTAAAATGTTGTTTTTTTAGTGGATAAATTTTTCTTTGCCAGTAAACCAATACAGTAATTATCTATCTGTATTTTTTTCATCCATTTTATGTTTTTCTAGCCAAACAATGTGCAATCCATATAATAATTTACCAGGCTGTTCGTTTTGTACCTTTATGAAACACCAGACACACAAATAAGTTCCATACAATGCTTTATCTATTGATTGTTAACTTTTAATGGTTCAAAAATAACTTAAGGTATTAATAATCGGGGGTGGACTCTTGGTAATTTAGTTGTTTCTGAATTTTTTTCCTTCAAACCTGAAATAAAGAAGTAAGTTTGCTTTTCAGTGACTATTCATGATTTGATTTCAGACTATCTTTGTTTTCAGTCAGACTACCGAGCCCAGGTGTGATTACCCTAAGTTCTCAAGAGCCGGTGTCCTAATGGCTGAATTGTCTCCTAAGTTATGAACTTGAAATAATTCCTTTCATTCACCTCTGCTGAACCACCTAAAGCATGCAAGTCACGAGCTCTTGAGGGCCAGAATTTTACTGTATGTAATCACACTTTAAGGTGATTGATCTATTGAATTTTTGTGGGCTAGAAAAATACCCTGCCTTAGGTAAATACCCCTGCAACATATTATCTCATACTTTAGCATGCACAGTTTAATCACCAGATAAGCCACTTTTTTTTGTTGACATGTTGAAAATATATTTGACTGCATGGTGGTACTAACATGGAATATCAACCATAGTATTCAGAGAATTTTTAAATACAGTAATATGTACAGTACAGACCAAAAGTTTGGACACACCTTCTAATTCAATGGGTTTTCTTTATTTTCATGACTATTTATAAGGCAAGAAATCCCACTTATTAACCTGACAGGGCACACCTATGAAGTGAAAACCATTTCAGGTGACTACCTCTTGAAGCTCATCAAGAAAATGCAGAGTGTGTGCAAAGCAGTAATCACAGCAAAAGGTTGCTACTTTGAAGAAACTAGAATATAAGGGGTATTTTCAGTTGTTTTACACTTTTTTGTTTAGTGCATATTTCCACATGTGTTATTCATAGTTTTGATGCCTTCAGTGTGAATCTACAATATCAATAGTCATGAAAATAAAGGAAACTCATTGAATTAAAAGGTGTGTCCAAACTTTTGGTCTGTACTGTAGTTCAACAATAATCTAAGCCCTGTTGCCTCTCTTAGGCCCCACAATCCAAAACTTCTCCAGTTCTCATGTATGATAATTGTTTTGATTGGTATATGGGGAAGGAAATGGTGCACACAATGTGGATTTTAAAATTATTCCTAGGGGTTAAGTGTCAAGGTTCCAATGGGGTCTAAGAGTAAAGAATTTGTGAAAGGAAAAAAAGCATTGACAATGGTGGGTTAAAAGTACAATAGGGCCTGAGAAGGAGACCTGCCGTAGGACTGAATATGTTCAATGAGATGGCTTTGTCTCAGGAGCGAGGTTCTCTGCAGTAGAACGCTTATCCCCACCCTTTGTTCCAATACACACACAATATACAGAACACAGGTGCATCAGAACATACATACTGTAGTACAAACATGCGATGAGACTTGCTATTTCATAAAAAACTCTTCATTCCTTATGTTTAGATTTACATAGTACACATTTGTCTGATATACCAAATTTGTGGCAAAATAGGAAACACTGAAAGCAGCTTTAGGAACCGATTATTTTGATGTTGAAAAGTTGTTTTCTTCAAAGAGTATCTGGGGATTGCACTTACATTCTCCACCAGTACCTGGCACCTATCTAGACTGGACCAGCTTTGTCACTGCTCTGCAGATTGGCACCTTCGTACCAGCAAAGCTCTTCTTTGAAGTAGGAAGAAATGTTCTGTAAACGCAGTTTACCGCTGGATTCAGTTTGTGCAGTGCAGGCACAAAATAACAGAAACTCTGACGTTGCAAAAGGAACTTTGAAAAAGTCTCTGTGGTCTGAAACCACTTTCTGTTGCTGCAGCATTGTTAAGGTAGTTTATGTCAGCAGGAGTATATCAGCTTTTGCCGTTCAAAGTGAATTAATAACTGAACTGCAATAATAATTTGCTCAAATTTATGTTAGAAAACCAGACTTCAAAGTCGGTCAGTGCAATTAACTTAAGCGTCACTAACTCAAATATATACATTCTACGCATCTCTACATCTCTTTTGATCATTCGAACATGGTGCAGTGTATGCATGTGTGAACAAGTCTTTTTGATTCCTGCTTTGTTGGTTCAAATAATTAAACACAAACAGATGGGAGATGTCAAAAATAATTATTTCACCAGGCTGCACAATTTGTTAAAGTGTTCAGTAACAAGTTTCTGGGGAACTCTGCATCAAATGGTTTTTAGGTGATTATTACACATAAAGTCACATTTTCTGAGTTCCTTTGGAAAAATGAGCCAATTGTTTGATGTGAGATTTATTTTATACATTCATATTTATCATTAAAAGAATTGAGCATGGAGTGAAAGTCTGTCACGACTGAAATTATTTTTAAAGAAAACTATTTGTCAAACATGACTCATTATATCCACTCTGAGCCTCACAGGTGTTAAATGTTTGCTGACATGAACTCTTGTCAGTTCTCATTTTGCCCCAAGCTAAACTGTCAACACTTGGTGTCAGTTGTATAACCAGCAAAAGCTGAATTGGAAAAGACACGCATCACTGCACCGTGGGATGGAATAACGGCTCTGCAGATTTTGTGGAGATTACTAAAAGATTTTCTAAAAGGGATTTAAATTTATTTAAAGATCAGTCAAAGCAATAGAGGAATAAAAATTCCTCTTTACTATAGAGTTGCAGCAGTTAGACCTTTGCAGCTAATTTCCATGTTTTGCTAAGCTTTGACCTTGAGATTCAAATTGTTCTTTGAGAAAAAAATGTATAAGAACGGTATTTAAAAAGTTTTTACGTCTTGACTTGAACTCTCAATAAATGTTTCTCTTAGAAGTAGAGGCAACACCACAGTAGACGTGTGTGAGAGCAGCCACTATAAAAAAAGGTTTACTAAGTGACAGTAAAAAATAATTAGAGTTCACTTTTTGTCACAATGCATCCCTAGCATTACTGAAACAGCAGTCTTTGTGTGTATTCAGTTCAGAATGTAGATCCCTTGCTTTAGCTCTGAGATTTCCCAAACCCTGCCAGCATTTCCAGATTTATCATGTTCCATATCAGGGTTTGAAAGCTCAAAAGGATAAAACAGAGCATCCTTGCTGTAAAACCTTCAGCTTTGCTGTTATCTGTTGGAATCCTGCTAACTCCTGCTTTGTCTCAGCTGGGAATGAACCACAGACCTGTCCTGACATCTCATTAAAAATAATTTCATTTTTAGCAACTTGTTGCATCCCTGCCTCCTCTGGACTGTATTTACTTAAAAGCTAGGTTTCAGTCTTTTTCCCTAAGGAAGACCATCTATATCTTGTAGCGTTTTTGTTAACATGACCAGTGGAAACATTTTGAAAGGCGATCAGTAATTATGAGATGACTTTGCTGTAAAGCCTGTAAAGGTATTTGCAGCGATTAATGAAAAGGATGTATGCCATTTTCAACATGCCATTTTTTAAATATCAAAAAGGATAAAATTGCTTTCAAAATTGATGCCCCTTTACTTTGTTTTATTATTGCTGTCTTGACGCTGTTCATAAACAAGCTTCTTGATGGAGTAAAAATTTTACATCTAAACCTGCCTGCAGTATGGATGATGTTGTGCTTAACTGTTTGTATAACTTCTCTAATCGATGTTAAATTTGTGACTCTTATGCAATGCACAACAGACAACATGAATCCATCTCAATGAAACTGAAACTTTGTTTTTGTCATTATGTCAAGCGTTTCACTCATAGCTAAAATGTTGTGCATGCTTATACATGCCATACTTTGCTTTGATTAATGGATAAAAAGCAATTTTTTGAAGAAACAAGAAATGAAAAATTTGACATTTTGAAAAGTGGTTGACACTCTGGCTACAAGAAACAGGTTCTTAAACTTTTTAGAAGTGACATAGAGAATATCATGTCCTTTTGTTTAATTGAAAAGACAATTTAATAGATTTGGCTATCGGGGCGGACTGGTGAAATGTAATATTCAAAGAATGCGTCCTTTTCAAGATGATAAAGATCATAAGCACATTTCAGATTTTAAGGATAACCTTAGTAGGCACAACTCATGTTTGCTCAGGCTTAGAGATTATAGGAATAATTTACGCAAGACAGACCACAGCTGCTATTTTTCTACAGAATTAGAAAAATGCTTCTCAAGATTTTTATTAATTAGGGTTGTTTGATTACATTGAGTAGCAGTAACACCATATTTGCAGAGTGAAGAAACATGCTTGGGTTTTGGTCCTCGCCAGATGGGTATGGATCTCCACTACTGTTTTGCCAGCTATTTCTGTCCTTATTTAAATGTCATTTTCAATCAGCTCTTGGCAAATCAGCAAATAAAGCATTTGGACCTGCACTTTGGCCAATATATGCCAAAAAAGTTGTGAGCTAGGTCTTTATGTGTTTTATAAAGTAGCCTATAGTAAAGGTTGCGAGGGACATTAATAAGCCTAAAGAGCAACAAATATTGATCTTTTCCTTTTACTGACAGTCTAGTATAATTGTGCTGTTTTCTAGATCACACAACAAAAAATAAAGTACCCTTAATGTAATTATTATAATTTGGAAACGAGTCAGATGATGTAAATTTATAATGAAGAAGTGAATATTAATTATTCAACATTATTGAGGTGTTTTGGCTAGCTCGAATAAAAATTAACAGAATTTGTAGTCTGTAGCTACCAATTTACCATGATATCGATAATTGTACACGTTTACAAAACAGTGATTTTAATATTTTATTTAAACCACTTTGTCCACTGAAAATTTCAATGAGGTTATCAAATGTTTATTTATTTATTGCCATGGGCTGGTTTTGTTTTTTATAGAGGATTTCTGATGGATGAAATGCCTAAAGACTACAATCAATTTCTGAGTCCTTCTCATTGGCATTTATTGTATTTGCAATAAAAAAAAAAATATTGTTTAGCTTTTAACAACATATCTCCAATCTATAATCCCTCCATATCCTTCAAAGCCAGCTAATGAGTACTGTACCCTTTCATGTAGGTTTAAAGCAGAACATTTCCTTAGCAGAATCCAACTTCTTACCCTTTTAATTTAGCATTGTTTTACTTTGTATGTTTTTGACAAATTAATTTTATTTATTTATTTTATGCAAAAAGGTGGGTAAAGCAATACTCTCCAATAGGATTTAGCTGTCCAGTCTGAATTAGCAAAGCCCTTTATAAAACTCTTAAACAGGATACTCCCTCATTGTACCAAACCTGCCAGGTCAAAATGACAAATAACTTCTGTGACTTGAAAACTAGCTAAGTGAGCAAAAGTAATGATTGTTGATATAACACAAATTGTCTTACTAATTTTGTCTTTCCTTCTTGACTTTCTTTTGTAGAGTTGCGAAGCAGCTCATGTGGAAACCCAGGAGTTCCCCCCAAAGGGATACGCAATGGTACTCAGTTCAACGTCGGTGACAAGATCCGCTACCGATGTGTCACAGGCTACGTCCTGGACGGACATTCACTCCTCACCTGCGTGACCAGCACAGCTGGCGTGTCAGTGTGGGATTTTCCAGTGCCAATCTGCAGAGGTGAGATTTTCTTTTATTACTAAAAATTAAAGGAATGTGGTCTTTTGGTCTTATACCTACATTTTAGTGCAGCTGTACAATATGGTTTGAAAGAGTACTTGATGTCATTTTACATTAGTGTTCCCCTAAGAAATTTAAAACGAGGAGGTGACGAGTTTATTCTGACCTTCTCTTATTAGCTGCTAAGTGTTAATTGCTTTTTAATGATTGACAGATTGATGGTTATGAGATTGGCTTACATATTAGCTCCTCCTGTACTAATGCATGACAGAACCCTTCATTAGAGCAATAAATATATTTGCAATCAGATGGGATGGAATATTTTTAATCATGTTGATGGAGATGATTGGAGATTCCATGGTTTAAAAGGTTAATTAAATATTTATCTCTGGGGGACAACTAGCTTGAATATATGAATGTTTTCAGCCATAGTTTTTGCAGCTTTTAGTCTATATTTGACTGATAATGACTGGAACACTTTTAATCTCCTGTGGGATCATGTGTTCAGTCATTTGTGAGGCATACTGCTGACAGTTCAGCTTACAAATCACCATAGAATAAATTCCCAACATGCCTACAATGCCCATACCTTGCATGCAAACATTTAGATATTACATTGTGTTAAATCATAACATCACCTGAGTGAGCACATAAACAGCATTTAATGAGGAAAATTGAGTCTACATTACTGTAGCTACAGTATTATGCTTTTATGCATATACAGAGTTATATAAATGTTTTCATGTGGTTCTAGAGATGTAGAATAACCAGGAATCTGTGTCGTCAAGCTCTTTTACCAGGCCATAAAGTATGCAGAATGAGAAGAGACACTTCAGCATGATGATGATTTCTATCTGACAGCTGGTTGATGAATGATGGACTAGAGCTCTTTAAATCATGCAATTTATTCCTTTCTGTTTTTAAATGAGGTCCATTGTTAAGGACTGACCCAGATAATCCTTTTCTACGTTATCTGAAAGCTATTTTGAAATGTAGGTGTTCTAAGATATTTCTGAATGCTTTAGGGCTCATGGATGGACAAGTCCAGGTCCATTAAACATAGCCATATGTAATCATCACATTTTATATTAACTGAAATAAATAAATTTTTCACTGGAGTCAAATCTACTTTAATTCAATATTTAATTAAAGCTTTACTTACTGCCTATTCATTTTGGTTAGCATTTGCTTTCATTGTTTATTTTACTTGAACTGTATTCAATCCTTTTCTATACTGTGAAACTTAAATACACAAAGAGCCACAATTAAAAACTTGGACAAAGCCGTAGGCTAACCTTGATATTTATTAAAAAAAAGTAATTTTTCATTCTCTTCAAAAATTATGATGAACGTTTTTAGTGTGAAGAGAAGCAAAGTTTAATACTACAAGCAAATGTGATGGCAAATGTCAAATAAATGACATAATAAAAAGTGGTGGTTTTATTTTTCTGTAGCCTTCTGAGATAAGTTTCAAGGGTAACATTTTTTTAGAGATTATAGTAACTATAACAAGAACAGAATTTTAGTTATTAGAATTTTAGAATTATAGTTATTTTCTCAAAATATAGTCTCAAAACTAGTGGAATATTTTGAAAAAATAAAACACAGCTAAGTTATTTGTGGGGATCAAATAGTTATAACTAATATAACTAATTAGCTTCATCATTCATAAGAATACTCAAATAGTAAAAAGAAAAGTAAAATTATAATCAATAATACAAATGAAATACAAATGAAAATGAAATGATTGGTTTGCAGCTATAAAAGCAAAGAATGAAGGAAGAATGTAGTAATGGGTACAAAACTGGGAGGTGATCTGACCCAGATGTTTTTGAAATGCTTTATGTTTGAATTTTAAAAGTATTCTCTGTTGTGCGTTTTGCTTTTTCTCAAAAATCATGCAGTTATTCCTGTGAAAGCAGGCCAAAGGCACTTTTTATCCATTAATTTCATCGTTAGCTGCTGAGGCAGTTTACTTAGCTGTACAAATTCTTCAAACTAGAGGTTAAGCTTCAAAGGGGTCAACGATTTCTCTCATGTTAATATTTAATGGTGAGAAATGCCAATACCAGCAGAGCAAATGCAGGATTTCACTTCACAATAGAAAACACGGAACAATGAAAATAGCTTGGCATATGTTTGAAAAATGGTGGGCTTAGAGGCTGGAGAAAGCTGTTGTGAAGGGTTCCTTTCCATTTAGGGATGTTTCTGGCCTCTGTTGCCACAGGCCAGAAACATCCCTTCATTCTAGTGCAGCACAGCCACTGCTTGAGCCATAATCTCTCAGCAATATCTGGGCCTGCTCCTCTATGCAGCCAGATGGTCCTTTGATCTTATTTCCTCCGAGATCCTGCCTTCTGCTCATCACTGATTGTTTTAAGGTGAACACACAGCAACACAAATCCAGTTTCCCCCCTCCAACTACCATCCTTGGTTGCAACAACTTTAATTGTTCTGGGGGAAGTTTGGTCCTGTCTTCTTTGGAGAATTATTTTAATTCAACCATCTTGGATCGTTTTAAAACATGTACAGCATCTAATTACGATTTAGATCTAACTTTTGACTAGGGCACCCCCTCAAAAATGTTTGAGCCAGTCGAAGGTGGACTTGCTTGTTTACTGGCTTGAAAGTTGAGCTAAGTTGTGAACAACACATATGATGGACATAGAGGGGTAGGAGAAATAATATGGCAAAGTGTGACAAAATAATCTTAGACATATCTTCATTTAATTTCTACTGCATAAGCATAGATTCAGTGAAATTTATGGAAGAGAGAAATATTATTCTAAAGGAAGAGAAATATGACACAGTCAATAATGGATAGGAGAAAAATGCACAAAGTAAAATTAATGGTTACAGTGCATTCCATAACACCTCCATTTTGATCCCTTCTGTTAAAATTGTCTCTTGACATTCATTAAACTATGCAATGAAACTGCAAACAGGGGACAGGATGGTAGCATGAGAAAATGGTCTATTAATATGCTGTCATTTTGGCTGCCAGCCACACTTCAACAGAATAAGAAAATTAGGCTACAGGAATCCTTTGTTAAAAAACTCAAAACATTCAGCTATGCCATTTGCTACCTCAGTGATATAAAAACTTTGCCAACATGCTCTGAGTTTGTTACAGGTTGTTCTTATATGCTAAGATTGGCTAAATAGCTGACTACTAGAAGCCAAAATTTGACTAAGTAGCTGAATTTTATACATTTGGTTCCATGTCCATTAACACTGATTGTAAGTTTAATAATGAGATGATAGCGATTCAGGTCATTCGTGAAACAGAACAAACCTTACCGTTATTGTGTAATTTCAATTGATCCTTTAATTTCTTGTTATTCGCCTGTTCTTTTCTTGAAGCTCATTTAAACTTAAGAAAGGATAAAAGATGGCTCCCATAATGTAATGAGCCACAGCAATGAGCATGAAGCAATATAATTGTACCTCTGCACCCATTACAGACCTATTCCCATTCTTCAACCTAACTGGTATTTGACATGACATGCTGCAGAGCAAATGAGAGACATTCTGTAGAAAGTGCCACTGCTTTACATTAACATGGGTATTATTATAAAGGAAAAACCTTAGGTAGTGTTGAAAATTATACATGAGTTCCTTCCTTTCTATCCTTGGGGGTGAATATTTCAAAGTAGAAAGACAAGTGGTGTGTATCTGATCAAAGTCAAGGAGAGGGAGGTTTAATCCCTCCTCAAGTAGCATTAGATTGCTGATGCTGGGGATGTAAATGAGCTCAACTAAACCAGTCCTAATCCTCACACAATCTTTTTTCCTGACACCATTTTTTTTAAGGCAGACCCTTCTTCGTTTTTAAATCCAGAGCATGCTCTATCGATTTGCTAAGGAACATATTGCCCAACATTCAGTGCCTCTACTATGTTGATAAACAATATTTGATAAAACTTTGCCTGAGATTTTATCATGTAACCTAGAACAACCTGCAAAGTTCTACTAGAGTGAAGGTATTTAAAATATTGTCACTGCAAAGCGTCTTTAAGTCTCTGCTAGCATTTTGCATCTCATAATTTACAATACTATGCATGGCTGCTTCTCCATGAAATAGACAAGAAACCTGTCTTGCTTCCTTTGCATAGTTATGAGTTTCTTTCTACTTCAAATCGTTGCTTTAATTTTCAGAGCAATTTGTCTTCATCTGTAGACACATTGAGTCTACAGGTGATGGGGTTTTTATGATCTTTCACAGGCATAAATACGTTTTTCTTTTTTATTATTTATTTATTCACAAATCTTTAGCCTAGCTATTAGTAAAAAAAATCTATACAAATTATTGGATGATTATTCTTGATAAATACAGTGCTTGCACTAAGTGGGCTGTTAATTAACCTATGTTTTTATCACTTGGGCAATGTGTTGCCCTGTTGTAACCTTTAGGATAAGTTGTTGTCTTTAAATCAGTTTGCCTATAACAAAAGCTTAATATACTCCCACTGATTAAAGACTTTATTATTACTTTATTTTGAATAATTATGGGTAATGGCACAAGGCCATTGCAGAGATGCCATAAACACTGTGAAAACATTCTTTCAGCATTTTTCTATGCTTCAAATCTGGAGACCTTTTATGTATTTTCCAGGAGCATAAGGCCATTTTATAATACCAGGTTATCTTCAGTTGGTATAAAAAATGCTGTATCTATCAAACGTAACTTAAAATAAATTTTACTTTCAATTTGATACAGTTTGAAATTGGCCTCTGTCTCTTTAAGAAGCTCCTGCCCTTTTGTGACTTGACAAAAAAGTCTTGACAAGAGTGACTGGCAAGATGGGAAGGATTTGTAAACCCAATATGCTGCTAAGTATGCTAAAGTTAGTATCTGCTTCAGAAGTTCCTAATGAGGCAAAACTAATGGGCTACTTTAATGAGTGTGGAATGTGTTATCACCGCTTCAAAATCCAAAACTTAGATCAAATCTTGACTTTTTTCTGACATTAGCACCACCTTAAAATTATATAACTATAACCGGCTGGATTGGTCAGTGCTAGATCACTAACTTGATTCTTTTTACTTTTTGTGAAAACGAACAAGGGTACAGTTAGTTTTCCCAAAAATATTAGTGTTCATTCAGATATCACTGAGCTGGATGAAATCATCCAGCTTTCATTTCATAAAAGCTGTATGCATTGCAACACCACTTTAACTAGACATTGCCAGGCATCATTAGTCACTCTGTCGAGTCTCTACTGGTTCCTAAATATAGGCATGTCAGAATTACATGATTGTGTTTATTCTGGTTTGCAACAAAATGCAACTCAAATAATCTATTTCTGTTCCTTTGACAACAAAACTGTATCTTATATAGAACACCGTTTTCTATTTATGTAACTATTCTGACTATAACAATCAGCCTTTCACTTGTCATGTGGGCAAGAGTGGTTGTCAGCATCAAAATCAAATCTCATTGGAACAAGTAATAATCTGATCTTCAGTTCTTTGTTCTTAATTGCTAGAAACAGTCAAACATCTAAACTCTGTTACATTTGAACAATACAATTTAGAAGTAGGCAATTAGTGATTTGTGACAAATGTGCAGCATCAAATAAAGCGACGTTGAGAAAGAAAATGGCTAATTACATTTAATGTTTGCCAGGAACTCTTTCTATTCTAACTTTCCCTCAGAATTTCACAATCACAAGGTGTTAACTTTGAGATTCAGCTTGTAAATGGAATAAAAGATTTTCTATCTAAGCAACAACAACAACAAAAAAAACCTTAGCTGGTGAAAATCACATTGCAACACCGCAATGCTGATTATAAAACCACAGTACTATATGCTGACCATATGGAATACTGCTCTTTTTTCTGGAGCCATTTTACAGCAGAAATTTTGACTTAACATTATTAACCTAGAGTGTAGATCAAGGGTCACCAACCTTTTTGAGACTGGGAGCTACTTCACGGGTACAGAGTAACACGAAGGGCTACTTGTTTGATACAGACATAAATTTTCTTGGCTCAGCCATTATAATAAGAGTATATATACATATACATATGATTGCATGCTGCCTGATCATATTAATGTTAGGGACTACTGACAATAGTTATCAGTAATAATTTACCATGCAGCTATGGCTAATTGCTATTATGTGATCAGAAATTCTTAGTTCAGAGTTTTAAGTTTGATTCCCTTTTGGAGCTTTTCTGTGTGATTCTAAATTGCCCACAAGTGACTGAAGAGTATGGATTGGTGCAGCTGCAGCTGTACAGATTTTCCTTTAAATAAAAAAAAGAAACGTTATTGTATTTTTTTACTATCCAACCCTCTTTACTATTAACAAAATTGTGGAGAGAAGAAAAAGTTATTTTGTGCCAAAACATCTTGTATGTAGCACACATCAGTGTGAGTCTGTGGGGGTCAAAGGGCACGCCAAAGCCTAAATCTTATTTGTCAGTTTGCTTTTTCTGTGAGCTAAAAATGATGAGTGGAGTTTGAATCTCCCATAGTTCTAAGATCCCACCTGAGCTTTTTTACAGTGTGCAGTTCTGGCGGGTCGCCAGTTTATTAGCTTTTTTTGTGGTTTCACAAACTTAAAAACTGACAGGTCACCAGCTGACTGACACCAGCAGATGTCGAAAAAAAACTGTCCGACAGATCGGAAGGTACGTACAAAACTATCACTGCACCTGACCTGCAAGAGCACAACCACCTCTCCAACGCGCATCATGTGCGCGTCGCACAAAAGCTGCACAAACCTAAACCACTAAAGCGGCGCACCCTTTTTTTCGTTTTACACAAACGATCCACAGGTTCAGGTGGTGTCAGACGTCCAAAGGAGGAGAAGGTGAAGCAACAATGTTTGCTTAATTTTTTACTCTTTTGGGGAACGTTTCGACTAGATTAAATTGTTTAACTCGCAGTCTTAGCGCGACGCTCAGGAAGAGCGGCAGATGTCAGCCGACAGGTGACCCATCAGCTCTCCAGTTCGAGAAACATCAAAGAAGCTCAGAAACCGACGACCCGCCAGAACCACACACTGTAAAAAGCTCCACTGGGATCCAAACGACCGCTCTTAGAACTACGGGAGGTTCAAACTCCTGTCATTCATTTTTATCTTACAGAAAAAGCGCCAAGCCACCAAATAAACAAAAGCAAACTGACCAATCAGATTTAAGCTTTGGCGTGCCCTCCCCCTCCCCCTCCCCCCACAGACTCAAACGTGCGCTACGTACAAGATGTTTTGACACATAAGATCTTTTTTTTTTCTCCACAATTTTGTTAATTGTAAAGAGAGTTCGATAATAAAACTTTCAGAAATTATTATTTTCTTTTTTTACTTCAAGGAAAATCTTAAGGTAGGCAGAGTGGCTGCAGCCATACAGCTGCAGGCGCTGCTGCCCTCCGATAAAATCCTGCAGGCGTCTGCTCATTTCTGAACTTTAACCATAGAAAAAAAATTTATGCATAAAGCAATTAATTAAAAAAAATTTAGTAATTTACTTTTAAAAAAATTCAAATATAAACAAATGTTATTAATTCGATGTAAAAACATTAAATTAAATAATTTCGTTGGCAGTGCTCCCTAATGACAATGGCTATTTTTAGAACTTGCTCCGCGGGCGACTGACGAGGTGCCTGCAGGGACCGTGTTGGTGACCCCTGGTGTAGATTTATTCAGCTTTCCAACACTTTCTAAAGCAGAATGTTATTAAAATAGAAAGGAGCCCTTATTAATGAGACTTAAGTCAAAATGTCTGCATTGAAATGGATTTGTTTGATAAAATGCAGATTTATGAACATGCTGTGTCTGATTGATGCTGCCCATATTCATACTATATTTGGGTGAGTCGGACCACAGCATTCCTGTCAGATATTTATGATGCTGCCTGTCCTTCATTGATGCTCCCATAGCAATTAATTTAGCTCAGATTTTGGTAAGAATAAAAAAACAAACAAAAAAGAAATTTGTGTTTAAATAGACCATTTGTGTACCATTAGTACATGGTACTTAGTTATTCTTAGTTATTTTTTCTATAACTTTTTAAATGTTTGTGCTTTCTGCTGGTGAGTTAAAATGGAAGCCTCAAGTTTCTAGCTATTGTTTCAGCTTTGAATTATGGGGATGATCTTAACAAAAACGAAAAAGTCTAAATACCAAATTTGTTTAATATGGCTTTGTGTACGTCAGAAAGATAATATTCTGAATTGGAAAAAAAAATTGTAACCAAATTTTGAATGTAGGATTTTTTTCTACAAAAAAATAAAAATAAAATCCTGTTAACATAGCAGCTTCTTTATGTTGAATGGTTTCACATTGTTTGCCTAAAATTCCTTCCAAAATTCCTTCCCAGCAAGCAGCCTTCATGTTTCTATCTCCCTCATTGTTTGACTTGATATTTTCTGTCTGCTTGGCTCCTCCTTTTTGTTTGTAAGTACTTGTATCACTGCTGGCATTCCCAATAAGCAATATCACAAAAATATGACTTCACTAATCCATTGAGGGGCTGGGCGTTCATTACTGAACACTGGGTACAGATGATGTAAGCTTCCTCAAATCTGATAGTCTAAAATAACTTTAAAATTCAATGAGTCACTGTGGGCTAGAATATTTCCTCCAGCATTTCCTCCAGAGGACTACTGAAAAGAAAACACCTAACATATGTAAAACTCAATATCTGCATATTGAAAGTTTTAAGGGATCTTGGATCTAAATGTTAGGTTAGTTTGGTGCATATCCAGTAATGGTGGTAAATTTGAGTCACTTAATAAAAGTATAACTAAACAAGATCTTTCATCAGGTACATTGTCTTGTTTGTCTTGTTCACTTTTAATTTACTCTTTTATAAAATCCACATTTTTTTTACATTTCTGTCTGTCAAACTTGCTTTTAAGTTTAATTTTACCTCAATTGACTTTAATAACTTATTAGGGTCTGTGTTGTTATTAACATTACTATGTTGGGGATATTTTGCAGCACTTAAAATCAGTTTAGTTTCACTTGTTGCAAATTACTTTTCAAATCTCAGAGGACTGTTTAATTTGTTGTTCTAAATGCGTCGAGGGTTATTTACAGTATTTATTCTGAGTAAAATTGATATTGCAGGGTGTAGTGATTTGAATTGATTATTTATTTATTCACATACACTGATGCTGCCAAACATCAACGCATGAGTTTGGACTAGACCTGCCCTTGATACAAGTCACACATGTCTTAGGCATTCGGTTTCTCATCTCTTCCTTTATCAGAAGCACTTTGATCCATTGTCATGCTTCTGCTAATGTCTCCAAAGACTCGGATCAAAGCAAATAAATGCTTTGCTCGTCTATTTTCTCCTCCCCCCCTCACCCGTCTTCGCTTCAATTTCATACACCCACTTCCTTGTTTCTGGACCAGTCATTTAATGCACCATTGGGGAATACTTTAAGGCTGGCATCTCTGACAGCCCTGAGTGCAGCACTGAGCCATCAAAGGTTTTAGCTGGCACAGTCGAGTGTCACGTATTAGTCTTAAATGATGTGAAAACTGTGAAAGCCCTGCCATCATTAGGATTCCTCAGAGAAAAAAAAAACAGATACAGGGATATATGGGAGAGTGGTGACTTCTAGTAGAAGGAGTGAGAGGAAAGTGGAAAGGAATCTGGAGTGAAAGAGAGCAAGCCACTGTTACGGTGGAGAGCATTAACATTCAGCTGACGTGCCACACTTCCCACATTGGATTTTTTTTTTTCTCCAGGATTATGAGATGTGTTTATCACATTTTGTTTGTTGCTAGAAACTTGACAGGTCATTGTGAAAAAAAAAAAAAAATCAATTTCTAAAAAGGAAAAAAATGATTTGGTGGGTTGAGGGGAGGTATTTAAGACTTTTATTTTCAATTTGATTGCATTGAAGAAAACTGACAGAATTAAAGTTCAATTATTCGGTCAATTAATTTAATTGATAATATGTTCTCCTGCTAATTGACAGCGTTTGTGTTAATGGTTCTTGACACTATAAATAAGAGTAAGTGAAATTAATTTAGTTTTCTGTTAACAGTTACGTAACAAACCAGGAAGTTGCATTACATACAGTGCTTCAAGACACTGCAATGCTTAATAAACAAAAATGTATGTGGTTAGATTGTTTATATAGCTCCTAGTCCTGCTTTCACATGTCTTTTTTTTCCTTTGTTCTGGATTTATTCAAGTGGACAGTTGCAGATGTTTTATGCCTGCAGGCTTTCTTTTCCCCCATTTGATTTAAAGGTCGGAAATAACCCAGAGTAAATGTATCTGTTCTTCCCCACCCTGTTCTTTTGTCTTGGTGACTGACAGCCGAGGACACGTGTGGTGGCACCCTTAGGGGCTCCAGCGGGCTCATCTCCAGCTTCGATCTTCCCAGCGGTGACTCCCCTGGCACGGCCGGGGGGGTTGGTGCCGGAGGCCTGGGCAGCAGCAGGGAATGTAAGTGGACCATACTGGCTGATCCAGGCGACACCATCTCTCTGGTGTTCACAGAATTTCAGATGGAGGAGAAGTCGGATTATCTGGAAATAGAAGGCTCCAAACAGCCAACCATCTGGTGAGTTGACCTCAGAGGAGGAGGGAGGGAGGTTGGGACACAGTTGTATTGCTGAAGTTGAGAATTCAAGTATTTTTATTATGTGTGGTTCAGAGCAGACGGTATGTTTGCGTAGTGTTGACATCGTGTGGAAATGAAAAGAACAGCCAGTGACATAAGGCTGTGGATGTGTCTGATATGTTTTCAAAATTTCTTGCAGAAAAACTTTCTAGAAAACATAATTTTTGTTTGGTGCAAACAAATATTTGACATCTTTTTAGATGTGTATAAACAAGAAAAAGCATGTTTTGTTAATGTGTGAAAAAAAAAAGAAATTTCAGAGACAGATTTATCACCACCTCTGTAAGAATGTTTTAAATTCTCAACATTCATTTTGTATTGCAGAAGCATTTTCTCACTCTGAAAAAAGGGTAACTAGATTCTTATAAAATCTGACCTTTTAGTTGGAAGCTAATCACATAATGAAGCTTGAATACCATTTTACAATCCCTTTAAAAATGTAATTGAAGGGTTTCATTAATTAAAACTAGTTTTAAAGAACTTCTAATTATTAATCCAGGATTTTTTTTGTAAATATGACATATAACAGAGGCCTATTACTTATAGCGTTGAGCCAAGGAGTTTGATGAGGAGACTCCTTTATTTTACCACCACACATGTTGAGCAGGATAATAACGGAGGTAAAAAAAAAATCAGCACTCTGAGACAGAGGACTGCGGTAAAAGTGACATCTTGTCTCCATAAGTCTCCATAACAACCATGAGAAGCTATGTATAAGCCAAGCAGTTGTTCATGAGACGTGCAAAAAAAATCTTATTATGCTCTGCCCCTACAAACATATTTGTTGAGTCTGCTAAACTCCACTGGAAACTTAAGTTGATCTAAGCAGGGGGCTTGTTTGGCTGGAAACACTCCAGGTGAAATGGGAGGAATGTGTGGAAAAGCACTTCATGCTCACTGTCAATTTTGATGGAGGCTCAGTGATAACATGAGTCTGTTTCTCCTTTGAAGACCAGATGTTTAGTGCTCAGCATTATTAACGATGATCATCCGAAAGATGCAGTCAAAGCAACACAGAAATGGCTCACCGAACACGGTTAACTTTCTTCCATGTTCACAAACCTATCAACAAATGTTCAAAAAGCTCCTAGCTATAACTTGTTTTACTGTTATGAGAGGACAAAGTGCTGAGCTGTTGACAAAAGTAGATAGTATGTACTGTATTTAAAAAAGCTTAACAAGCAGTTAATTTTTTAACATGGCATTTTTTAGAGAGTAACAGTCTTTTATGTCATTGTGAGATTATGCTGCTGTACAAAGATGAATTCATTTTAAACCTTTTAGACTTCTTTACCAGGGCTATCAACATATTTCTGAATTATTTTATCCATTTGTTTTAAAAACCCTGAGTATTTCATTAATTTTGCTGATTATCACATTTGTCAGTTGCCTTTATATAATTTTTTACTTAAGTTGCAAACCCAACCATTTCTCAATTTTTCCTTATAGAATAAACAGCTAAAATTTAAGGATTTTCTGAAAACTTTCCACCAAAACTATACTTTACCAGGGTTCAAATGAATAAGCACAAGCATGGATTTGAACATGCACAAGCTGGTCTTTTCTTCTCCACAAAGAGAGCAAACTATGCTTGCAAGCCTTTATGAGATTTTAAATAGCCTATAAATAGCCTAATACAGCCTGAAAGAAACACAGCTGCAGCAGTCAAAGTCGGGAAGGAATGCTTGCATGCCTAAATTGGTAAGCTAAAAGCAAGACAAGTTGTGACTGAATTTAAAAGTGTGGGAGCTTATTTTATTAAATTAATCTGTTGCAGGGATATTCTTAAGACATGAATAACTATTATTTTATATGTTAAAAACTTTTGGTAACTCCAGAGTTTTATTGTGTTTTATAGTCATATGGCTGAGTCACATCGTGAGTTCGTGGAGCTGTATCTATCTTTTAACCATGTAAAATGTTTGAGAATAGAGCTACATTGTTATTTTCAACAACAACAAAAAAAATATAGGTTGAAATATTGTGAAATAAAAACAAATGTTTTTTGTTTTTCATGTCAGCTCTCATTTCTTTTGAGATGAAGATGGGTTTGGACAGTCTAACCTTTAAGCTTAAGTATACAGGTTTTCATCCTCTACACATCAAAGTCTCTCTGCTCTTCCCAAGAATAATTTTTTTGGAATGTGTTGATTTTGCCCCTGTTTATTATGCATCTTAAATCATTCCTTCTTCAGAGCAGGAATAAAAAATAAACATAGTAATTGCATTCTTTAATACATTTTCACTGAGTGTGTTGCCTAAAACATTGTAAACGTGCCTCTGGTGTCTGCTTGATTTATGCAAATTTATAGAGAACAATTAAGCATTTTGAATTATGCCAAAATCATTGGCAGATTTCTTTGAAAGGCAGCCTTCATGTACGCATATATTTTGCTTTCTGAGATAGATTTCTGCACCTACTCCACAATGTGTTTAACTCTTAACTTTGGGTTAAGCTTATCCTTCTGCTTTGGGTTTTGTTTGAATATGAGCATCTGCCTGGAGTTTGGGATCCTCCTGGCCATTAATTATAATTCAGCCAACAGAAGCTCTAATCAATCATAACGGCAGAAGGGCTGTTGTCCCTGAGAGTTGTCTCTCATAGTCAGATGGAGGGAGAGAGAGAGAAGCAGGCACTGTGTCAGTGAGAGACTGAATCTAAAGGAGAGATGCTGTGAGTGTGGTGATGACTGCTAAGTATTGCATGTTGACATGGCTAAGAAGAGTGTGATGCAGAATTTATGTGGGACCCACTAATGTGGACTGGCAGTATCTAGGTGACCCTTTTCTCAAAGGTGTATTGGCACCAAAACGAACGGCTTTAATTTTTTAAATACTGCTACATTTTACATATTCAGAGAATCATTGTCAGAGGTTTTTGATTACACTTATTTAGTTGTCATAAAACCCTGTTAATATTTAATAAAATTATATTTCTGTGTTGGGCTAAATAGTGACGTGATAGACTATTGTTGTGGGGCGGAAAAACATGTTAAATATGTTTAAACGTACAGAAATGAAGGAGATTTTCAAACATCAAGTTCTGTTAGGTCTTTGAAGCATTGCTGTCCTTTTGATGCTCCCCAGTTTTCCACAGTATGTGTGACTGTATGGATGAACAGTGTAAAATGTACGGTGTAATATGCCAGGAGGGAAAACATTACTTCTGCTGCTATAATTCAGCATCATCTTTTATAATTTTTTTTTGTTTCAAAATATTTTAGTATGAACTTATAATCAGAAAATGAAGGTTTAGTAGTTAAAGACTGCCTCCAAGTGCTCATGTATTGTTTTTCCTGAACTATTCAGAAAGTGGGTGGAGTTTCCATTATCATTCCGGATGTGGAATAGAATAAATCTTCATCTGTGCAGACAAAGAGTTTGCTTAGCATACAATGAGATCAATGTTATTGGTCATTGCTAGAACAGTCAAGTAGTGCAGGTGTTCATTGAATTGCAGTTGTGCATATTTGCAGTATATGTAACGCTCATGCTCCTAAATAAAACCAGGTTGTCTGGCAACCTGGTTTAGCTGGAGAACAAACTGTGTGCCACAGTGTAAAATGCACAAAAAGCCAATGCTTTAGTCTTTTTTTGAGTCTTTAAGTCACTAATGTCCATATAGAACATAACATAAATGTTAAACCCTACTCTACATTAACCCTAAGTATTTGGGAAAATACAATAAAATCTACCCTAAACCACATAAAAAATAAATTAAAAAGCAGTGGAAAGTCAACTGTTGCAGCTTTTATGTAAAAACCTGGTACTTTTGCATAAGGGAAAACTTTAGCCTTTAGTAACGTTGAGGTGCTTTATTTTTAACAAATGAAGATGTTACACGTTATGTCTATTGATCAGGTACACGGGTTTAACATCCAGCACTTTAGTGAGTGAGTTTTTTCCTTTCTGTGGCACCGTGCACGGTGCCTCATGTGATACTCTAGATACATTTTACTGTATGCCCCTAAATGTCATAGGCTGTTAGACATCGTTTTCCTTTTAAGCCCTACAGTTCCCAAAGGATTCTATGAGCCCAAGTGCTATGTGGCCTGCCCTTTAGAGAAATGGCTTCTACTTTTCCCAGGCAAAAAGACAAGCAAACTAGCCCAATTCATGAAACCTGAATCTCTCATAGCTTTTGTTCTCTCTCTGTTTATGAATGTCTGACTGCATACAAGGCCATAGGACTGCTAAACATTCAAACACCATAATGTATAGCACCAGCTGCAGGCAGAGACGAGCCAACTGTCAATTTAGCCTTGAGGTTTACAGCTGCTTAACAATGATAGACGGTCTGGAACCATACACTCTGTCTGATTTATCGTTGCTTTTTATCCTTTTCAGGAAAAGAAACTTAAAATGTGATCCACTTTGCCTAGCATATCTCAGTGTGAGATAAGGATATCAGCGTAAGCCATGTGAATACAAGGGGAATTTATTTCAAATTATGAAACATTTAAAGCAGAATATATATATTTTTGGTGGAGTTGAAAGTGCTGTAAAGTGCAGAGAACCGCCAAACCTTTCAATATGTGTAAGAAGAAATAAATAGGCGAACTAGGTATTACCCAATGTTAACTTCTTTCCAGAATTTGATGGCATTATTTACACAACTAAAATCTAGCACCAGGGGACATGGATTCATTTTTTGCTGACTCATCTGTGCATCTAGCTGCCTTTTCTTTCTATCAATTGAACATTTTTTATCAGATCTTGCCAAATGAGTTTTATTGATTTTACTGTTGCCAAGGTGTTGGAGGTTGATGTGAGGCTGCACATCAATCTCTTTGAAAGCAGTTTGAAAAAACAAAAGCAAAAAACTTTTTGTAACAAAAACCTTCTCTGGATAGGTTGAGAAAAAAAAAAAAAACAATGTTATTGTGTTGACCTTTAATATGATTGTTCAGTTCTGTTCACAAAGGGCAAAAACAACAAGCAGTAAATCACATGTCAGTCATTATTTCAAATATCTGCACAGCGCTTAAAACCTTGAAGGCATTGCAAATATCTGAAAAATTTTTTTGTTGTTACTTATAACAAGAATTTCAACCAGAAAATGTAATTATTTGGTATGTCTTTTCTCTAGGTGTCTATCGACCTCATTTTTCACCTCCGGTCAGGATTCAGTCTCTTGTAGATGTTTCCAATTACTTAGTGTATCATTTTTGGATGCTATAAACATATTCAGGCATCTAGCTTTGGAATTGATTGTCTCCACAGCAGACAATATTTTGCTCAGCTCAATAATTATGAACAGCCCTATTCCAACATCGCAGCTAAAAGATTGCTAGAGTTAGATTGCAATATTCAAAGGTTATGTAGAGCAAGAAGTCTCTTGCAGCTAAATTACCAACTTCAGTTAAATTATTATGCACGTTAGATTGCATTTCTTTGCTCTGGGATTTTTTATTGATCTTCCAAGGCAAAGTAAGATCCATCAAATTGTCTTTAAACGGCATGCCTAACAGGTTACAGTCTGGGTAAAATTGAGCTTCTGTTCTAATTAAGGGATGTGAATTGAGAATTGACTCAGGTGTTTCATATGAGCAATAAATGTAAGGAGCTTCTAGGAATCCACAGGCTTCTCAATGTCCTCCAAAGTGTGTTGGCCTACTAGAGGCCCCCACATACTCGGGTGTACTGTGCGCATTCCATAAATCGCGCTGACTATCCACGGACGGTTGGGTCTTCATACTCGAGCGTACTGATTACCTAAAATTCTCTCGTGACAAATCCCTTTATTTCACACAATCCTAATAAGAACTAGCAAGTTTGATTAACTATTTAGGCGCCTGGTTCTGTTTCTTCTCCATCTTGGAAGCCGTAACTCACCTCTCAGTGCGGGGCAGAGAATGGCACTCATATGTCGGTTCATCCGGCAAAGACAGTGATCCGCTGCTCGGAGCAGTGCAGCCTCCTACAGCGGGCAGAGGAGCAGCAGGAGGCTGCGCTGGGTTTAGTTGTGATCAGGGATCCATTCAATAAGCTCTGCCTATTATGTTCCAAAAGCACAATTGTGATCGGTGTAATAATTTGTGCAGCAATCGAAAATGAGCACATACCCGATCATCCTTCCTTTGCATTCCTTGCAAAAAAAGTCAGACTCAACTTATCGGACCACCTCTCTGCTCCGCTGCTGATAAAGAAGTCTGGGATGATGTCTTGTTTTTTGTTCTTATAATTCTGCAAATATTGACATTCACTATGTCAATATTTGAGTGAATATATAAAGCCTGTGGCTGTTAAGCATTTTCGCTTATGTGTCACGTCCCTGTGACAACTTTATGTTGACTGTTATGTTGATGTCAACTTTGAAACAACATGAACTCATAAAACTCTTATTCTCAAACTTGTCACATGAAAACCAGTTCGATGTGAACACTGTTTCCACCGGGTAGTTTAATATGTGACACCGAGTACGCATAGACGGTCATAAACATTTATCCTTGAGCGGTCGTGTCCGGCGGACGTCCGCTTCGCTGACTGAAGTGCGCCCGAGTATGTTGGGGCCTTAAGCTGTAATACCTTCTAGGAAGAAAAAGAAGTGGGAGCAGCTGAGGTGATGTAGAGCTTTATTATTACAGAACAACTTAACCCAATTAATCCCTGTTTTAATCTCTGCTGACAGATTAAATGTCTGACATGGAAGGAAAAGTGTATCCTAATTGATTTTGATTTTTACAGGATTCTCGAACTCAAAAAGTTTTCAGCTGTCTTCACTCATTCCATTCCCTAAACGACCAAAATCTGAATTTCTAAAAAGAAATACAAAGTTTTTATTTATATTTAAATAACATACTTTTTGTTAAATTTACCACATTACTACTCAAGGTAAGCATTTATGGCATTACTTTTTTTTGTTTTCTTGAAAAACCACAGATATACTGAAATTTACTGGCTTTTGTTTTTATTAAAACCAAAGCTGTTCTTTACTGAACATAACTAATGTTCAGTAAAGAACATTATTTATATCCATGTTTTTTACTGAACACCTAGCAGGTGGTTCAAATGCCATTATATTTAAAATGATATTTATAATTTATTTCTTTACAAATAAAATAATGTTCTTAAAGATAAAAAGAATCTGAATTCTGCAAAGAATCCTATAATTTGAGAAGAATATGTGAAGAATATACTGTATATAGTATATAAGAATATATAAAGATCACTGTAAAAGCAAGTGAGAGAGCAAATCAGGTTGTCAAATCTGTTTGACTGATTTGTGGAACACAATTAAAAAATTAATTTACAAAAAAACTGACTTTCACTTTTCTTCAGTGTCCAGAATGTGTTAACAACAATCAGAAAACTCTAGAAAATTGGTAAATACAGCTAAGCCCCAAATAATTCATACCCATGGCAGATTTGTAAATCAAATAATCTTGATTTTAGAAGCAGGTTTGCTCTAAATAATATTTTGGAGTGACCAGGTCAAAGAAAAACCTGTGGAAAGATTAGGATATTGACCAAAAGACCTTTCCAACCTCAGTGAATTCAACAAATTGAGTCATTAAAACATTTTTGAAAACTTGCATAAAGAATGTGTGACCCCCCTTTCTTGTTTTTAATACTGGTCATCCTTCTACATTGTTTTATTTTATTTTTTAAAATATGTCTGCCTCAGAAGCAGATGTCTTGATTGAATGCAAATACTTTCAGAGTTGAATATTACAGGGATGTGAATCAGTTTGGACTTTACTGTATCTAGATTAGAGCCTCTGCCAATGTCAAAACCAGAGATGCCAAATCTGTCAGCTTATTCCTGAGATTTCAGATGCTCTAAAATCAATAAACACTCCTGAGTGCAATAAAACTTCTTCAGTGTCTGAAGAAATGCAACATTTCTCATGTCTAATTTTGTGTTTGCTTACATGACTTCTCAAGTCATTACTTATAAAAATTTTACTAAAACATACCATGTGGACTCAAAATATTGAACACTTTTTTGCATGGACTCTAAATGTGAGTGTATTTATATTCCTTTGTGTCAATATTGAGACAGCAGCAACATATAGAGGTAGGTCATTTTTTATTATTGCAGGTGTTCTGCAACCAATATCAATGCCTGGCATATTTTATCACTGTGCACCTCGCTGTTTTTACAGGGAGATTTTCTCAGTCGCCTAACATGCTTTTTGGTGTTATTACACCCTTGCTTGTCATTGACAGATGATCGTGGTTTCCTTTCTCCAACACGTTTTCCTTTGGGAAAAAAATAGAGCTTTTAACCCAACCCATCACTTCCTATAATCAGCGAGTCTCTTAGATAGAAGCTGCTCTACTCTATTGATTCCTTATCATTAAGACCTCTGAAAGAAGATGTCTTGTGAAAATTTAGCCTTCATTGCAGGAAACTTGAATGCAGGTTTTCTATAGCTACTGGCCAGTGGCTGCTTTTTTATTCTGCATGTATATCATAGAGATATTAGCATTTTATCAATTACACATTGAGAGAAAAGGTCAAATTTATGTGGAAATTGATTACCTTTACATTCCCTTTAGGAAGTGTCATTCTCATCATTTGTGATGGATAATGTGGACTTAAAAATCTGATAATCAAAAATTATCTTTAGGTTAGCAACTCAATAGAAATCTAGCATGCATTACTTTGTAGATAACGCCATTTCCTCTCTGAGATAGTAGATTAAAATCCCAGCGAGAGAGAGTTAAAATAAAACAAGAAGACATCAAATGGATAGCATAATTTTTCTAGAATTTGCAATGGCCACTGACTGCAAAAGTCCCCACATTCTCTCACTATTCCATCAATCATGGCACTCGTCTTTCCTTTTCTCTAAATGCCACTTTCTATTCTTCACTTCCACCAGTTTGCTTGTCTCTTTGTCCCTGAGGTAAGGAAAAGGTAGTAAAGAGAGAGAAAATGCCAAAGAAATCGCATCAAACACATTTAGCATTCAACTGCAAATGGCTAAATACATACTACAAAAGTTGAGTAAAGACACATACACACCCTTATGATATTTATTTTGTGTGTATGCCATTTTGGAAACACAAAACTCATAAGATTCAACATCACTAATGCCCCTCCTATGATGTGTGTGAAGCATCTTTTTAAACTGTACAATGACATTGTTGTTCTATTGACTGTGGTATGACGAGGCATATTGTAAGGATTTGAAGGCAATAAAAAAGCTTGTTAGCCCACCATATGAGAAGGCCCTTGGCAGCTTTAAACCTCAGAGATAATAGAGCATTTCCTGATGCTGCACTACACACTGTAAAGAAGCAGGGAGGAAAAACTGAGCGCTCTTTAAGGCACACAGAGTTGTTTTGACAAACTGTTAAGACACGTTTAATGACAAACCAACTTAGACTTAACACAAGGTGTTTTTCCTGTTCCAGTTTCTTGATAACACAATTTTTTTTTTTACAAATATAACCATTGCTCTTATTGGTAATACTAACAATATTGATGAACAACTTCAATAATTTACCAAAAACGAGAGAGGTATAACCTGATCATTTGTTGCTTTTTTAATGGTTATAGTTTCCACAGCTTTGGAAAAGTAACGTTTTAGGTGGACAGAAAATCTTTCAGAAAAGCTGGAATTGTTTGAGGTCATTTTCTTGTCTTGTTTTTCAGCAGCCTTCCTGCCTGAATTGGTAATTTGGGGATTCATGTAACTTTTAAAATTTTACACAGGCAAAAGAAAAATAGAGCTATATAACAAGAAACTTTATTGGACAGATCATGTCTTTTCAATGTTATTACAATGTATTTGCTCCTGTTCACATACATCAAATTATTGTACTAAATATTTACAAAACAATATAATTAACCTTTTCTCACTGTCTAAGCCGCTTGTCTTTGCCCAGACTAACTTCATGCTACAATAAGAAAATATTATATCAATAAGAGGTGTCACAAGTTGAGCATGTTTTTCTTGTTCTAATCATTTTTATCAGTATGTTGTTGGCACATTTTGACAATATTCATCTATTGGGAGAGCATACGTCTTTTAGTTTTTCAGTCAAACTGACAAATGTATATTGTGCCAACACAATGTTTTTTTAACATGAAAATTCATTGTTTAAACAATATGTTACGCATACTAGAAAATTTTTTTTTTTTATCTTGAATCATGATAGCTTTTCTTATTTGCAAAAACTGCCTGGGCTTCCTGTGTGGATTTTTTAAAAATATTCCCTTAATTTGAACAGGCATGGTGATGGAGTAAAACTGAAGCCGATAATCAAATGGTTATGATGATGCGCTGAAATTCAATTATATAACATACTTTGTTATATATGACTTTTCACTTTCAGGCTGACTGGAAAGAATATTCCAGCTTCCGTCATCAGCAACAAAAACTGGCTGCGGCTGCACTTTGTAACAGAGAGCAACCACCGCCATCGAGGCTTCAGGGCTCAGTATCAAGGTAAAACACAGTTACTTCATTAGCACACTGTAACAAAAGCCCCCCTCCTTGATCAGAAAGGATCATCGCAGAAAAAAAGAAACACTCTGAAGGCTAATTACAAAACATGTTTTTGATCTTTAACTGAATATTAAACAGTTTGAATAACACCCTTTGTTGAGGGCATGAAGGATTTTTTTTCTGCCTCAGACTAAGATCGTCTTAATCAAATATTTGTTTAGTAGATACTGCATTCACCCTCTGGAAAATCCAACTTTATGAGCTCTTTAATCCATTGCCCTGATATTGTTCTTGGCATGACTTTACAGTGTATGTACTGCATATGCTTGCAAAGCCTGGCCCCTAAAGTAGATATGAATCTATAAACTATAACAAATGCCTGGTAAATGTGCAACAACATGCTGTAAACCTAGGAGTTTAAACACATTGGTGTTATGGAGAGAACATATAATTTCAGATTGCAGAGATGAGCTTTTCGCATTTCAATAAAAAAGCCTACAAATTCTGTTTTGTATGTGCAGTGGTGAGACATTGTCCTAGCACTTTTAAATTCAGATCCCTTTGTTTTAGTTTAATACACCATTTATTGCTGCTAGCCATTTGTTGGATGATGACCTCCACTTGCATTGTTTAGCTTTTGTATCCAAAGTGTCCCCTGCTGTCTTTGATTAGACCTCATTAAGATACATATTGTCGCCGTCGTTGGCATACTCTTTTATTCACCACGTTATGTCCCTTAAATATTTAATCTGGTCTTTCCAATCAGTTATCATCCATTGTTTGTACAAAATAGCAAAAAGAAGAATAAGAAGGAACACCAATCAAACAACAAAAACTGAAACTATTTAATTTTAGAATTGCCAAGGCAATAACTAAAAAAACATTCACAGCGTTAGTAGTTGGACTTTGATGTTTGCAAGACCAAGTGTTTTGAAGAGAAAGAAACATTGGTACTGTATCTTCTCACATCTAATACTGTAACTTCTTTTATCTAATGAACTCTTTTCATTGCTTTCAACCAGTGAAAAGCTCTGGAGAGCTTAAATCCAGAGGGGTAAAAGTATTACCAGGAAAGGACAACACTAACAAACTGTCTTTGAGTAAGTCTTTTATTTGTCTTATGAAACTGTCGTCATTGTTTGGATTTTTGTTTATTTTTTATGTAGCACTTTTATTTCCAGGTCTTTGTTTCTTTCTGTCTCTTACTTTGCTGCATCGTTTGGTAAAGGAATTAAGCTACAGTACTAGATTTTGCAGAAGTGCAGTCTCTTTTTCTTTCTTATGGCCCATTTTCCCATGCTGTCCTGGACTTATTGTCCTGATAAAAATAAAGTCAACTAAATCAGTCCCAGTTGTGTACATTGCACCAGGAGGATAAACTGGACTAAACTCTGCCTTGTTTCACTTCATAAATATGAAAGCGATACGCATGACTTATGTGTGGCATACACATACACACACATAGCACCAGTCAAGGATGAGTGACCACTTCCTTGTCAGGTGATTTGTGTACTCTTCAGACAAAACAGAATGCATTGTAATAGCTCACAGAGCTCAGTCATTAGCATAAATCTGGAGCACTATTCCCTTTAACTCAGTGGAGTGCTAAAGACTTGGATGATAACAGGTTGTAATCTTTATTACCTTACGCATCATAGATTCAGCACTCCATGGAAACATGAATAATGCAGAGAGCTGTAATCCTCTCCATGAGACAATGCTGTATATCATTAAAATACAAAGAGGAAATGCTTCATATGCTTTGTGGATTTATTGCCCATAATTGAACTCACAACTGCACCACAACCTGGAAAAATTAGGTTCAAAGCTGATCAACTTCAGTTTTAAATGGAAAAAATGTACTGTATCGAGTTTAGCATACTTCACAATATTAAAGTTCCTTACGAAGGTAATAATTCCTCCCAAACATTCACTTTTTGACTCATTGCAACAACAAACCTCAATGTCTTTTATTAGAATGCTTTGTGGCAGTTCAGTCCAAAAAAGTACTAACTTGTTAAGTGGAAAGAGAGCAATATGCTTTTAAAAAATGTACAAAGATTTCTGAAAGGAATGCCATTCATATGTATTCAGTCCCGTTGCACTTTGAATAATTAAAATTAATACATGGTTTTTCATCTAAACCATTCTATTGTAGGTTTTACTGTTATCAGGACAGTGTCCTGCTAGAAGGTGAACATTTGTCCCTGCCTGAAGTTGTTTGCAGCCTCTAAAGCCAGGCATTTTCCATGCAATTTAAAAAGAAAAAAAAAAGAAAGAAATTGTCACACTGTGACAGTGTAATTTAGTAGCGTCACCTGTCACACGGCACAATGGAAAATACCAGACTTTGTAACTTGTTGCTGCAGCAGAATCATTAGTACCAGCATTAGAAAGGTTCGACAGACATATCAGCCCAGAAAGGATTGAACCGAAAGCCGCTGGTGTTAGTTATTGTTAGAGGCCGATGCTTAACAGATGGAGGCGAATGAAGGCAGAGCAACTGCAGAAGCGCTTATGGCTGGGCAAGAAAGGATAATAATAGCACATCTGATCCTGCAGCAGTAACAGTGCGTGATTTTCCCTGAAAAGTTCTGACCCTGCTTGACATTTGTCGTAGGTCATCTTTTCTCGAGGGAGCACTGAATCGGCCGTCGTGCTGCTGTCATTTTGAAATGACAACAGACCACCTATTCAAACTTCCAAGCAGAGATTTTCTTCCATGAACAAAGATTGTATGTAAGCTGACTGTTAATCTTTGATTACTACTCTGTGTCAGCCACATCAGTCAGGTGGACGCCTATATAGGTTTGTGCCAGATTTTTTACATTTTCGGATAATAGATAAAACTTAATTGTGCTTCAAACTTTAACTGGACTGGATCTTATTTAACAGTATGAGAGTCAAAGGGTTGCTGGCAAATAAAAATAAATTTTTAGATTTTAGTCTTTTAAAAAGCTAAAAGAATAAATGTCTTGAGTAGCAGTATGACTACTGATTAATATGTGTACAATTTTGTGAGTTTAATTCAACTAGATTTATTATCTTAATTTTGGGAGATATTAACTGGTCACCAATCATAACATCCACAAATATTTTACAGTATCTGTCTCACCCACCTGGCTACCTTCTTGTCATAATATAATCTATCTAAAACAAATTCTCAATGGCTTTCCCCAGTTAACCTCAACTATAATTATGTTTAAAAAGTGTGCCCGAGTGGGTTTTGTTTCTTCCCACAATCAATAACTCAAGGTTATTTAATCCCTTCTGGGCACTGATAGATTTTTCTTTGTTTTTGTTAGCTCAGGTAAAATTGTTTTATTTTAACTCGGCATTGGCTCCATCCTCAAACAATTGTGAATTCAGCACAATCCTCCTATGAAACACACAATGAAACATCTCTTGCATTCAGAGGAGAGGTCAAATAGAAAAAAATATGTATACATTGAATGTGTTTTTCTTTCATGGAAATTGCTTTTTTTCTGAAAGTATGGAGTCTAAGGGAATCAAAATGCCTCACATGCCACATTCTTGGTCCTTCTGCCTGTGTTTAGTGAATGAAGGGGGGATCAAACAAGTGTCTAATTACTGTCCTGACCCCGGGGAGCCGGAGAATGGCAAACGGATTGGTTCTGACTTCAGGTTAGTCGATGTTTTTTACCTGAAGCAAATAAGCTAAGATGTGGACAATCAAAAGAGGCTAATGAGGATACAGGAGCTATTATCTGTGTTATAATTAGCATGACTGTGTCCAGTCTCTTTCTAGCCATGTTAGCCTAAAATATTTATGAAATGCCTTTTTTAATTATAAAGCAGTAGATGCTTGATCCTTTCCGTGTAGTTTTATCATCTCCTATAGGTGTGTAGATTGAGAGGTACCTCTCTCAATCTACACATTGTCATGTGTAGATGACAATGTAAATGACGGGCATCTGTGATGTAAAAAACAATGAGAGCATGTTAAATTGCCTTAAAACATTTTCATACTTTTAATTTACAAATACAATAAAAACAATAAAAAGGTGCAAAAATCTGACTGCATAAAAGTGCACACCTTTAAGATTTTGAGGTACCCCTCAATGTCCATGAACGCAAGTCATTTTTTCTGGCACACATGCACATACTGCTTATAGCTTTGCTCAACACCTTCCTTCTTCTTGGAGATGAAAAGTTTCCACCAAAGCATCTTTAGGGTGGCGGGGTTGTGACAGTGAGCTGGTCTAAAAGGGTCGGCTCACAGGAAGAGAGAAGAAAGTAGCTGAAGCAAATGAATGAGGTGAATACTCATCAGAAGAACAAAGTAGTTTTTGTATCATTGTTGTAGATAAGTCCATATGTCCACACTGGACATCTCTCCTTACTCTGTTTTTTAAAACCAAGTGCTGCTGTAGTTGTTTTTTTTTTCTCTCTTTGTTTTTCTTTTGCTTTTAAATGTTTACTGAAGATCTCAGATTCTGATGACAGCTCTTGTTAGGAAACCACAGATTTTATGAATCCTGTGATTTCTTCTTATGACGTCATTCTTACTTGGATTTGGATGTATGGTTAGACTTACAGTGATGGTGAATAATTGAACTGTTCTTTATTTTTCTAGCAGCCCACTAAAGCTTTCTGTTTAATACTGATTCATATTTTGAGCTGTTCATAATTTAATCTAACTTAATAAAAACAACAGTTCTGACTAAAATTAACTGCAGATTATGGTGCTGTCACCCCTGTGTTTCACTATTGACATTGGGTGATTGTGTTGCAGCTCAGTGTTTTGTATCAAACATATCACCTTGGAATTGTTACCTATACTGTTTTTAGCTTTTTTCCCCCAGAGCCAGTCAGGCCTGGGAGTTTGCATTGCATGGAATGCTTTTGTTTTCCAGCCAAACTCATCAGTCCAGAAATCCAAAAATTACAGGAGATTGTCACTTGCCAGTAAATATAAAACATTTCTGATGCTTTTTTTAGTGTTTTTGTTGGCCTCTTGGATGTCCCTCTGAAGTCTCCAATCTCATCCTTTGGGAACGTTTGTAATTTATAATGTAAATGTATTAACAGATAAGTATATTTAAACTCTGATGATACTTCGCAACCTGTTTGCAAGCTATGGTTTTAGTTAGAGTTCAAAGGAAAATTGCACTTGGACAACTAATTTTTACTTGTTATTGATAGCAGTGGTGAATAATAATAAAAAAAGACATGCTGCCAAATTTGAATCTAAATATTTTTAAAGTTTAGTTGGGTGTGCACATTCATGCAGAAACAGTTATTGGAGCTTTTAATTATTTAATATTTCTTCTTCCAGTTAATTTATTTGCTTTTCACTTGAACTATCCCAGAATAGATGTGAGATTTTAAATAGAACGTTTTGAAATGTTTCATCAAATTCTACTTTGATCAAACATTTAAAAACCTAAAATGTTAACAGGCAGTATGTACACTTTGAAGAGCTACTGGATGTGCTCTCAGAAGACATTGCTGCAGTGACTGTATATGTCATTATCTGTGAGTGACATGAGATAAATAACGAATTAATTTTTTTTAATCAGCCGTCATCTTTGGAAAATTGATTGCCTTTCTCAGGTGTTAATGGTATCTGTTATCTTTTCAGCATCGGAGCAACTGCTCAATTTACCTGTGATGACGACCATGTGCTGCAGGGTTCTAAAACGATTACCTGCCAGCGCGTAGCTGAAGTCTTTGCTGCGTGGAGCGACCACAGGCCCGTCTGCAAGGGTGAGCGTGGCTTTCCGAAGAGCTAATAAAACAGTTTGATTAAGGCAGTGCCTCTGGCTATAAGCTCTATGCAGATAGAGAAAAGTTCATTTCTGGTAATTATGCATGAAAGCCTCTGTTGCTGCACTCTTCCATTCCAAAATGCTTTATCCTGGTTTTCTGTGTTTAATATTACCTGGAGCACCCTTTAGAATTTGATTAATGGAAGTACAGCTAATAGGCCCTTTCTCTGCTTGTGCAAACAATACATTATCCCTCAGTCATATTACAATGCAGAAGGCTGCAGTCTCTTACTTGGACATCATTTCCTTCAATATTTACACTGGGTTTGAAGAGGATTCTGGGTTCTTTTGCATATTACGTTGGATGATTGATAATGTAGATACAAATAATAAAACATTGAGTTCATGCTGAGCAGCATCAGTGCTCATGTGAATATGCACAAAGCTGACAAGTTGTTCCAGGCATCTTGGAGAGATGTCTGAATTGGAAGATTTAAGGATTTTCTCCCCCCTCCTTGTAATCACAGACAGGCGAAACTCCGTTCAGGGCTCTTTTGGGGCTATAATATCTTTTGCAGAGCTCCTTGTTCTTTCAGTCACTAAAGATGTTTCTTCATGATCCTATTTGTGTATTTGGAGACACTGTCAAGCAGCAAACAATGTCTTCGGGAATGATCAGAGGCATTCCTGACAGTGTTGTGTGATAAGATTTTAAACATTTGGAAAGCCTGGAACTTTTGTGCCGTACTGTATTTTGTAAATGTCTTCATTTTTGTGATTTTGTTCTCTTGCAGTGAAAACATGTGGGTCGAATCTGCAGGGGCCGTCTGGGACATTTACATCTCCGAATTTCCCCATTCAATATGAGAGCAACTCCCAGTGTGTGTGGATCATCACTGCCAGCGATCCGAACAAGGTAGTAGAGCAAATTTTTATAAGTTTTAGTCTCCGTTATTTTACTCTTAGATGTAGTAAATACCCTCTGGTTGTTTTTGTTCATGTTGAGATCCTGTGATGTGCAGGTATGGAAGCAAATAATTTTTCTAAATTCCACATAGCTTATCATTGTAATATTGAAATAGTAAACAATTTCAGTTGCTAAGCATTCCCAAACTTTGCTAGGTTAAAACAAAACATTTCAAAGTATTTCATCAGGATTTCATGTCGTATGAACAGTGTAATACATAATTGTGAAGTGGAACAGAAATTACAAACATTGCTAATAAAAGCTGTAACAGAGTGGCATGTATTAGTGTTCTTTGCCCTCATGTTGATACTTTGTATTTTTCCCTGTTCTCAAAACAGCTGTCAGATTGGATCAGGATCATCTGTGATCATACATTTACAAGTCTTGCCTCCAATTCATAATTGCCTTGCCATCTGCACTTTGACTGAGCCATTCTGTCACAAGGTTGCTTTGATCTAGCTCTTTCCATTGTGGCTCAGGCTGTGTGTTTCAGGTCGTTGTCCTGCTGGAAGGTGTCTCTCGGCCTTTTGTAGCCTCCAACAGGTTTTCTTCCAGGACTGCTCATTATTTAGCTTCCTCCATCATCCCATTATTTATGACCAGGCATAGACGGGCATCCTCACAGTAGGAACAATGTATTCTTGTGTGTCCCTTACATGGTTACATGCAGTAATGCAGTTTTTTCACACCTTTACTCCTGCCCTGGTGTTTTCCTTGATCTTTATGTTTTTGTATTTTCACAAATGTTCACACAGAAACCTTTTAGAGCATCTCATAATAACATAATTAATATTAATACTAAGATTAGATTGCATGCAAGGACTTTTTTTTAATACAGTGGTTTCTGAGGGCAACAGTTTTTTCATAGTTTTTTTAGGGGATATGAAGAGTTAAGTAAAGTTCATTGACACTGTCACATCAAATGTCTGCTGTGGATTTTATTTGTTTGACCTGGCAGTTGGTGGTTGAATAATTTACTTCATTCATTGAGAGCAACAGACTGAGAAAAGCCTGTCGGGAGTAAAGCTTAACCCTAAAAGGAAGAGATTGCAGCTAATGGTCATAAACATCTCCTTCCAGAAATCTTTCCAAGTTTCTCTATTAAGAGTAAGTCGAATAATTCAGAGTGTTTACTAAGTGAAACTCTCCCAATAACCAGTAATCAACCAATGAAGACTAATTTAGAACCCTCTATGGCCGGTGGCTACCATAGCTTTGTGCCACTGTGCTCTCTCCTAGGCAAACAAGGCTTTTTCTTGGCAGTAAAACGTAGTCCATTAGTGTTATTATGGTAATTATGTTTCTGTCTGCATTGTAATGAGGCTGCTATACATGGATGGTGCGCAGACATTGTCCTCCCCCTGGCCAGAAAAAAGAGGGCCTTAGGATGAGCAGGCAGTCATCTTGTTTGTCATCAGCAGATGCGACTTTAGTGTCATGAACACATTCTTCCTGCCACTGGTAATCCAGGCATAGTCCAGGCCCAAATATTGTAGCTCACTGGCAAATCTCTCTGCCGCAGACTGATTAATGTGATTATGTTAGCAGCTGTTGCCAAATCGATTTCTTAGTATGCTATCCTTTTTAATATTATATACGATTTGTGCCTTTTGTTAAACTTGATATATCAACAACATCCAAAATAGATATGTCTGGGGAAATGCAGAGAAGCAAATATAATGACTTAAATTTGTTTGGTGGAGTTTGATTTATGATGCTGTTCAGTTTGTTTATTCCTTTTGAATATTGTTAGTAAAACAATTATTTACGGAGATGTATAGGACGCTAACATACTCTTTGACAAAGTCTTAATCTAGTAGCATTTCAAATTTGTTATAAATTTTATGACTGTTTTTGTTTGAATTTTTTTCAATCTGAGTTTAGGGATGTTTAGTGCATATTTCTTTGCTGCATCAGAATATATGGTGTGTTATGCAAGTATTGAATTGTGGGTTTGGGAGAACTCTTAAGCTGTTATAGCACTGCTTGATCAAATATGTTGCTGTCTACCCTATCAAATGCATACGGCATTTAATAGACTTTTCCTTTGTAGAATTCCTTTCATAGTGTACCCATCTCCAGAAACATTTTCCCAAAAGGGAATTTATGGAAATGAGCAGCTCTGATATGGACTTCATATAAATGAGATGGTGATTTATCTGATATTAGAGATGTATTTAATTTATTGTGGATATGCTTTGAAAGCATTTGACTATTTAAATACATCTGAAAAACTCTCAGGTTGACTGCATGAATGTTTCTATCTGAGCGTTTTGGTGTCGCTGGGTGACTTACAAAACTTCCCAACTCCTACATTAAATGGTAGATATGAAGACTTTCAGACATTTTCAAAGGGGTACAAAATGGTAGAATAATGCTAATAGAATATAGTTATTTCCCCAAATACTCATAAACTCAATAAATCAGTATTTACTGTCACTACAGTAATTTAATCTAATTTGTATAAATTAAGGCCAGTATTTCTTTGAATTTCAAGACTTTTTAAAGAATTTTAACACATTTTTTCATTGTGTAAATTACAGGTGATACAGATCAACTTTGAAGAGTTTGACTTAGAAATTGGTTATGATTCATTAACCATCGGCGATGGAGGAGAAGTTGGAGATTCTAAAACTATAATTCAAATGTAAGTAAGAAATATTTTTGTCTTTATTAGGCCAATCATTGTGTTTTTAAATTGGTGGAAAAATGTCAGCCAAATTATTGAGACATTTTCTGCTTTTGCAGCCACCAACAAGCTAAAGACACAGTTCTGGCTGGACAATATTACCACTGGATATTTGACAAATATAGTTATCATAAATGATAGAGTACATGTAAACTAGTTGGGATCCTGGCACAGACTCGACTGTTAAGTTCAGACTCTGGATTTCACAGAGTTGAGGTTGGGCTATTCTGTATTATTACTCTGCTTCATCCGTTCCTAAACCAGTTCTGATGTGTTTGGGATCCTTGTGCTGTTACAAGACCCTGCTGTGTCCAAATTTTAACTGTCAGGCTTTCCATTTGAGGCAAAGCTGAATAATTCATCTTTACCCGGTAGGTTGTCTTGTGCTTTATTCCACATATTTTCAGCAGTGCACTAGTATCTTGGGCAGTGAAACAGATCCTTCCTCAACACAGTTGATTCAGTGTTTCTATGTTTGAAAATCTCACATTAACCCCCCCAAAATGCATATCTTGTCACTATGGACATATACGTAGCTCAAGCCATATTTTGCCCAGCCACAAAACCTTTCTCCAAAGGGCATTTAGGAAACTGGCAGTTGAGTTGAAAGTGCTGATTTTGGAGCAGGGCCTGTTTTTTGGCCATTACTGTTGTCAATGATGCTATTGTTCCAGTAGTTACCAGTTCACGCTGGGCCTGAAATTTGATGGTTCTCAGATTGTTCTTCAGCATCAGAAACAAAACTACTATATTTCTGATAGTGTTTGACGGTTGAAACTTGGAATAACATGGTCCATTTGGACAAAGATTCAATACAAATTTTCAAACTTCATTTCAAATGGATGGATCAGACTAACATAAACCTTCTGAAATGGTCCTGATGCTTGTCATATACTGGCCATTCCCTAATACCAGTTTATGACATGTGGTCAAATATCTTGCTATAATTATGTTTGAAGCTTGGAGTAGATTGCAAACGCAGATTGCAAAGGCATATGACTGAGGTTTAAATTGTAAGTGAATATTTGACCATATGTAGTTGGTGACACTGTATGTACATATCCTAGTCTACATGTGAAGTTTTGACTGTATGTGATTTTGAAAAGAATCATGCTTGTTCAGCTGAAGCAAAATTAAAAATGATTCCAACCTGGAAAAAGAACGATTCAAATTAATAATTTTAAAGCTCCAAATTAATACGACATTATGCCCATGATTGGTGTGTGTAAAGGGTTTGTAGATGTAATACGGCATGTGAGTGGTATTGTGCAAAGACGTGTAGTTAGAAAAGTGTTGTTTGATCCCATAGTTCTTGTGTCTTATCTGCAGGCTGAGTGGGAGCTTTGTCCCTGACCTGATAGTAAGTATGTCCCATCAGATGTGGCTCCATCTCCAATCTGATGAGAGTGTGGGCTCAATAGGTTTCAAGATCAACTACAAAGGTACACAAAGTTTAATGGTGATATTATTCTATACATATATATATATATATATATCTTTGTGTCTGTCATTATCTACCTCCATGTTACTGTCTGGTCTGTCTGATTTCAAAAGCTATTTCTCAACTTAAACTGACTCTGTTCTGAGAACATAGAGAATAGCAAGAAAATGTTTTTAAAGCTCTTAAACTGACTGAATCTTCTACGTTCACCCTCCATCCATCCATCCTGTTATCTTCCCCTTGCCTACAGAGATTGACAAGGATAGTTGTGGTGATCCCGGTACACCTCTATATGGCTACAAAGAGGGCAATGGATTTTTAAATGGGGATGTTCTTCGCTTCAAGTGCCAGTTTGGATTTGAGCTCATTGGGGAGAGGATGATTACTTGCCAAAACAACAATCAGTGGTCGGCTAATATCCCCATCTGCATATGTAAGTCTGGACTAATCTTTTTTTCTTATAACGGCAAATAAAGCAGTTACTAGTATACTATGAACATTCACAATAACTAAGCTATTTGGGGATTAATTACACTAATGCTAACTGAAAATGTAGCACACAGTTGGTAATGAGCCAAAATGTATAATCGTGAACTAATAACATATGGTTTGGGGTTTGCCCTGAAAGAAGAAAATGAAATGTTTTTCTGCACTCATGTAGAGTAAAAGGCAACATGTAATATATAGTACTTCAACATTTGTCATGACAGAATCCCTGTCTTTGGTTTAGATAGATAGAACAATATCCATTACACAAAATCCCTGTTTTGCAATCTTGTATTCTCATGCAATTTTACTGCAACATGGCCACTCTCCATGCAGTTTCAGGTTTCTCCAGCTACTCGGTACCCATGAGAGCTGTGCTGTCTCCTGATTTCTGGGCTACTTACACAATTGTGACATTGTTCTGCTGGAATCGCTGTGCACAATTCTGTTATGGCACAATGCACCCTTTAGAGAGCAATGTGGCCTGTGAGAGATGCTTTAATACAAATAACTGTAGTTGCATCAGTGAAGTTTTATAAATCCTCGCTGTTGTCTTTTCCATGTTCTATCATATAGTCCCCTGTTTCTCCAACTTCACCGCGCCCATGGGGACAGTACTGTCCCCAGATTACCCAGAGGGCTACGGGAACAACCTTAACTGTGTGTGGCTGATTATCTCTGAACCTGGCTCGAGGATTCACTTGGCCTTCAATGACTTTGACCTGGAACCTCCCTACGACTTCCTCACAATCAAAGATGGGGATCAGTCAGAAGCAACGATGCTGGGACGTTTTTCAGGGGCTGAAGTTCCTTCACACCTTACATCCAACAGCAACATTTTGCAGCTGGAGTTTCAGGCTGATCATTCGATGTCAGGAAGAGGCTTCAACATCACCTACAGCAGTGAGTAATATGTTTTTTTTATCTTGCATCTTATATACTATTATACCTAAAATCTTTTTAAAAAGAAATGCCTTATTCAGTACTTTAAAAGAATGTGAAAACATGCTTGACTAAATGGCAAAACAAAACAAAACAAAACAAAAAAAAACTATATTGTTCCTGATGCCAACAAAAGAAATGATGTAAATCAATATTTTGAAAATGGAGAAAATTTTCATTATCAAAATATTTCTTATATTTTGCCGTTGCCTCTTTTTATTTATTTAAATAACAGAAAATGTTAATAGGTATATACTCATATAAAACTGTATAGATATTAGTTGTTAAATTTAAGTGCCACTTTCTGTACCTATCAATTTGGGATTGTGGTGATGTGACGACTGTTCCAGCAATCAGTGAGATGAGACCCAGGTTAAACCCTGAAGAGGTCACAGAGGTCATTGGTCTGTCATGAGGCCACTATAGAGAAAATCAACCTAACATATGCATTCATTTAAGAGTAATGTAGAGTTACCAATGAACTTCATGTATCTGGCCTATGGAATGAAGCCAGAATACCTGGAGAAATTTTGTGGACTCACCTTAATAATATGCAAATGTTCACACAGAAATGCCTCAACCATGAAACAAAGATGCGTATCACTAAATCTTCTGCACAACCTTATAAAATATGAAAACATCTTTAACCTGCAGCTCAAATTAAATGGACTTGTTAATCAAATCATTAAAGTAAATCTTTATTCTCAATGCCGTGCTACATCTCACTTAAATCCACTCACTGTGTTTTCAAACATATGGACATTAACAAAGAATGGCTCCTTGGGGATACTTTGCCAGTCCGTAACTGCATTTGCATTTGGCTAAATTTGGTCATGCAGTAAATCTTTACACACTTAATAATAATGTGCCTAAGTTTGACTTTTCTCACGTTAACAAAAAAAGAAAACTGCGAGATAGTTCCCTGGTGATCCATAAATGTACATCAGAAAGCCAGAAAGTCAGACTTATCCTTAAGACTTGTTTTTTTTATTTTATTTCATTTATTCAAAGGGTTTTCCAAGAACAGATCTTGCCTTTGTAAATGTTTTTTTTTTTGTCTTCTTTGGCAAAGTCTCATCTAGCCTTTCTTTGGGCTTGAGACTCATGAATGGTTGGCACCTTGTGGTGAGTCCACTCGATCTGCTCTTCTCAAGTCCTTCCTTGATAGGAGACGTGGATAATGACTACCTCCTGGGGGGTATTGTTCTCTTGGCTGGTTGTTGTAAGGGCTTTATTTTTTCACAGAGATGGATGCTGGTGCCTTTGATGGACACCCAGGACCTGTGTACGTGGCCGACCTCAATACTGCCTTCTCTTTTTCTCAGAATGTACCGAACAAAACAGCCTTGGTCATAGCTCTAGCTTTGAATAGTAATTGAGAGGCTGTAATTGCCCAATCAAAAATAAAAACAAGCTAATAAACCCCCCCACCTATTTGAAAAGTGGAACAGTTATGTTTATTGAATGGATTTAAATCCGAATTAAGTAATTTTCAAGATAAAGACAGCGAAGAAAAATGGAGCATGGAAAGATATTTCTATTTCAAGACTTTGTTGTATCAATCCACTGAAGGGGAAAGTTTGAAAGTGAGTCTGGAAATGTATGGATTTTGTTTTTACATGAGAAAATATGCAGGGACACTTAAACACATTCATTATTTAACCAGAATATGAGAATGTTAAACCCATTTTTTTATTTATTGCTTCATTAATTAATTCAGTTAATTACCTTATATGGCTGAAATTAATTTATCCTCAAACCAGGGGGTGCAAAAATAATTAGACAATACAAGTAAATATGAATCCATTATTAGATTACATCTGATTATTAGCACATACACTAATATTGTTCTGGTACAAAAATGCATATTTTTGTTTTGCAAACAATCTCACTCCAGCAAAAATGAAATTTAATAGTCCAATAACAATTACAAAAGAAAACTGCCATCCCATTTTGTTTTCTTTGCTTTTATGCTATGAGACAACTTTGTTGTCTCTTTTATATTTCATTGGGTGATGCCAACCCGCTAGTCTTGGTATGGAAGACTTTCTAATAATCCTATTTACTGCAAGGGATTACTACTATTACTACTTTTTTTAAAAAACCTACAGCTAAAATTATTCTTTCTCTTTAGCTTGGTTCCTCATTGTTGTAACCTTGCTCATGCCTTTGACGTTACATCTTGTTTCTGTCTTCTTCTTACAAGCTTTTGGGCATAATGAGTGCCCTGACCCTGGCATACCGCTAAATGGAAGGCGCTTTGGGGACGATTTCCAGCTGGGTAACTCCATCTCTGTGGTTTGTGAGGAAGGTTTCATCAAAACACAGGGAGCTGACACCATCACATGCCAACTGGAGGACGGGAACGTAATGTGGAGCGGACCAATTCCCAAATGTGAAGGTACCGGAACAGACGAGTTAATGATTATGTGGATTTTGGAAAGATACATCAGCAGTTTAGTCAGAAAGGAGAACAGGAAAAAAAGGGAACATCTGAGTGGGATTTCTTTACCACACTCAGGAAACATATTTCTAGTAATTTGTTAGGTTATAGTAGTTTGGTGTTCAATGCTATATGTTTCTTTCATCTTTTATGTTGGTTCAAAAATCCTTCATTATCTCATAATATGTCCATGTTTCTCCTCCCCTCTCAATCTTTTCCATCATAAAAACCCATTTTTTCTCTGTTCCTCCAGCTCCTTGTGGGGGTCACTACTCAGGGCCATCTGGTGTCATTCTGTCTCCGGGGTGGCCGGGCTACTACAAAGACTCTCTGAGTTGTGAGTGGGTCATTGAGGCCGAGGCAGGACGCTCTATCAAGATTAGCTTTGACAGGTCTGTATGAAACTACTGAAACAACTCGGGCGTGGAAACAAACAGACACACACTTACACAAAGACATATAGAAATTGATCACAGGCAATGTACTAGTATATGAAAACACATACACTTCAAGTAAATACATTTGCACATACAGCTTTTGACAAATACTCCTCAAGTACAGTATATGGCTTAACCTTCACTCTGGAAATCTGTGATAGAATTCAGAAAACAGATGTGGACGAGACGTTAAAAGCCTCAAGTATTATTTTTTGTCTTTCTTGTAATAACGGCAGATGTAGCACCTTATTGTTCCTCTACATTTTTTCATGTCAAAACCTCAAGCTTCACATAAAGAATGGCATAATTCTTAAATGGAAAATGATGCATTGTTTTCAAAATATTTACACAAAAGGAAACTCTGAAAGTGCAGCATATGTTTGTATACAGCTGATTCATTTCTAAGGTCACCTTTTGCCACAATTATAAATCCAACTCTTTCAGGGTATGTCTGTTGCAGTCATTGCTTGTTCTTCTTTACAAATAGTTTTGTCAATGTCAAATAAATTAGAAAGTGTGTCTTTAAGCGTCTACATTCACATTTTGCAACAGAGTTTCAATTTAATTTAGATTTGGATTTTAATTTGGCCATTCTAATGATAAATATAATTTCATCTAAAATATTTCATTTATGCTTGTGCTTCTGTGAGCATGAGCAAAAAGCTCATCCTGCTTATATTTTATATTTTTTATTACTCAGACTTCTTTGCTTCTAGGACAGAAAGTTCATTTGATGGATTGAAGAATTCTTAACATCTGTTTTTCATCACTTATGTAGTGCAACGTTTTCCTGAGGACTTTATGGAAGAGCTGTATTTATACTGAAATAGACAGATGTAAATATATGTAATTGACTATTTAGGTGACATTTAAAGGCAATTTGTAGGGTTTAAAACACAAATGAATGGATATTTCAGATTTTATTAGTGAAATGATTTGAAACCCTTGAAGGCTTTTTGGTCCACTTCACAAACAGGTTCTACTTTCTGTTAAGGTTTTGGTTGTAATGTGACAAAATGTGAAAAGTTTTAATTGTTTGAAATAATTTTGCAAGGCATTGTAATTCCATAAGGATATATTGTTACAAATAAAATTTAAATCCCAAAACTTATTAGACCTTATAACTTACTATGTAGATTGGACACAATTAGACACTTAAAAAAATTGTTTAGCATTGTTTGTGAAATCAATCAGCCTTTCCCTCTTTGCCAAAAGTGATTTTGGCAAAAGCAAATCTCCACATCTTTCTTGCCAGAAGATGATAAAATAAAGAAAATCACTTTTGACAAAAAATGACTTAGACCAATATTTAAGGAAAGTGACAATATAATGTAATTTGTGAGGATGTGCAGGCAATGCAACATATTCTTGTAATAAAATGTTGCAGCTCTAATTTCATTGTGAACTTATTTGTACTGTTTTTTCCCAACAATATTGATTCGTTTTTGCTGAAACCCTGCACTAATGGCAGCTGTTTGATGTGGGGGCCGAAGAGTGGCTACAGATTCATATCATGTCATATTTTCAAGATGCCCATTGATCTTAGGCTGTTGCAATAATCCGCATGATTGCTTGCCAGTTATGTCTCATCTTTCATTACAGAATTAGTCTGTTTTTTGTAGCAAATTGTAGGTATTGTTCTGAATACAAACATTCCTTCTCTTGCTCCTACAAATCTTTGTTATCCTTCTACCCCCAAGGTTTCAAACTGAGCTGAGTTATGATTTTCTGGAAGTGCACGACGGTTCAAACCTGCTTTCTCCTTTGGTTGGCTCGTTTAATGGAACCCAGGTCCCTCAGTTCCTGTTTAGCAGCAGTAACTTCCTATATCTGCTTTTTACAACTGATAACAGTCGATCAAACAGTGGCTTCAAGATCTTCTATGAAGGTGAGAATATAGTGCTGCTTTATGTGGTTTACCTAGAAATTGGGAACGTATTATGTAATTAATAATGCTTTGGTACAAAAAGGCTAACATGACGCATGTAGGAGGGCACCAGGTGGGAGGGGTTAAGTGGTTGACATGCTTGGTCAGGCTTAGAACACATTAAAACTCCTTGCAGTTCTTCATTAAATAACTTAATTTTTTTAATGTAAGTTCCTATTAAACATTATCACAAAAATAATATGCTGCAAAGGTTAACTTACTAGACTGCATACCTGAAGATTTGTTAAGTGTGCATTTCTTTAAAATTCATACATTTTTTAAAGTATTATGCATTATTGAAACTTAAGTAAGATGAAGTTAGTCAAGTGTGCCCTGAGTAAATAAAAAAAAATGGAGGGATAAAACTAATCTTTATTACATTGCTCAATATCTTCCTGAAAAAGATGTTGAGTTCTTCTTGGAGTGCAAATCTAATTGCCGTATTGTTTACATCATTTGCCCTGTTTTCGTCAAATACCCTGAAAGGATTCATTAAGGCTGCTTGTGCAGAGCTTTTACTTTTTTTTTTACTATGGTAAAGCTGCTTCTTGAGTTAACAATTTGCTCTTCTACCTGTTTTCACGTGAAGATGACAAATGCAACTTGCCGTGTGGTACACTTTATACTGCCAGTCTTGCTAAAGCTGTCATTGCTATAAGAAGTAGGGTTAATTAGGGGAGCAGTATGTTTGTCATGTTTTCGAGTTACTTTGTTTCTCTGTGTGTTTTTCTGCTGAAAGTGAAACACTTGTGGTGTTTCCTTGCTTGGTATATCAGTGAATCAACTAAATCATGCAAGTTTCTGTTTGCAATTGAATAAAGGAGCCAACATAACTTGTTGACTCTGAGCCATCACATAGGAGCTCTGTGGTGGTAAATAAAAATTATCCTGCAAGCCTCGGAGCAATCTAGGGAAGAGCACTGTGGTGCAAAATGTAAAAGTAGGAATAAGTTTCAACAATATTAAGGTTCTTCTTTAAAGAAAAAAATCGACTATGCCTGCAGCTTAGACTCCAAATGACAAATATCCATCTGTCAAAATGTATTCTTGCACTTTGCTGCTTGTCATGAGGAACACTTGTTTGTATGTAAAACAATTCACATTGCTGCTGCATCAACAAATCTGCCAGATCAGGAAGACATTCACTCTCGAAGGTGTACAATTTTAGGGAAATTTGTATGCTAAGCTTTCTTTCTTCCCAGGTCATTATGCTTACACTGTTAGCCTTTGAAAAATCATACAGTAAAAGATTCAGGACATAGTGTGATTTATTTTCTCAACAGTTTGCACTAGCACCATTATTTGTGTCATTCTGATTTGATTCATAAGACAAAGTTTGCTATTATGTCTGTATTATTGACTGAAAGCAGGCCACAAGTGCCCTTGTCTTATTATGTTTCACTCTCAAGTGCATTTCTCTTTTGTTGATGAGGCCATGAAAAGCAATAACAGTAAGATCATATTAGTTTCTTCTATTGCTATTTAGGATATATCTAATTGCTGGAATACCAAGGGAAACCTTGCCGACTTCATTTGTAAAAAAATAAGTTTGAATTATGCAGTAAATAAACTGAAGCAGTGTAACACTGCATTGATTCCCTTTATGTGTAGGAAACCGAAATTAGTTCAGTTACAGAGCAACCAAAAAAAAGTTTGATTAAAGTAATTGCAGACATTTTGTGCACAAAACAGCGTTGCTTATATTTGTGGGAATTTTTTAAAGGTAATTTCTGCAACTTGGAGGCTAAAACCATTGTGGCCATTGTGGTGTTTAAGTGTGCTTTACTTGTCAAAAGGACATTATTCCTTAGTCTAATGACTCATTCAGATGTAGCTCAGCATGTACAGTAAGTCATAATGCCACAATGTTTTTAACAGTTTGTCATTCAACTGTTCCAAACAAGGAGCTGTTTAGATTTCTTTCAAATTGTACTCCCACTAAGTAATTTTTATTTATATAGCAACTTTCATGGATAAAAACCACAAAGTGGTTTACAGATGAAACAAATTAAAACAAAGATACAGATAAAACACAATGAGAGGATAATACAAGCTATACATTTTCACATACTAATTGAAGCCTGTACACTTTGTGTCTTTTTGGATTTCTCCCATCTATCTGAGTTTTGGACAAGCTGATCATGAGGTGAATTTGCTTGGATGTAGACTCTTCAAATAAATTACAAATCTCGTTCATGTTTATTTCTTGTAAACACTATTTCTCATAACAGATTTTTACAGGTTTTTAGTCTTAAAAGTTGCTTCTTGAAGACATTGCTGATGTCAGTCCTCTGGGCATCATAACACAAACCTGTTTTCTCCAGGCCTGCGAATTGTTAAAGTTCCTGGTTTCATAGATTTGGTCACACTCTTTGATTGGCAGTTAATCAAGTATGTTTATTAGCAATACCTTGCTGCTAGTTATTGCTTAAATCCCATGGTATCAGCATTCTGTTCTATGTTCTTCAAAAGCACCTTCACTAATGACTTTGTGGAATCTTCTGTGGGTTTTTTTTTGTACATTTGAGCTTGGATTTAATTATTTTAAGAACCTAGAAAAAACCTCATTACTTTTATTTCTTTATGTTTTATAAAACCTTGAATTGAAACAGAAATTGCTTTGTTTTCCTAATAATGCTCTCAATGCAGACTTTGCAAATGCTTTCTTTAGAAAGATAGACTGATGGAGGTAGCTTTTTTCTGTGTATCTGTGCTAAAAATAAAAGTTCTGAAAAGGCTTTCTTAGAATAATCTCCCTGCCAATGACCTGACAACTGCTTACACATCTGTTGCCAGTCATTTGCCTAAAATCTGCATATTTTTAGTGCATCAAAAGCAACCCTACCTGGAAGAAAGCCAAATGGAAGTCGTGAAAATCACAGGAAAAATGGGGCCATCTTTTCCCTTCTAATGGAGGTGAAATTTCCACCAGGGCACTCTGGAGGCAAAACAGCCATGAAAGTACTTTTTATGAAAGCCAAGTGTAGAGGTCCAACATTTTCAGTGAACAGAAGAGAGTATATTTGTACAGCTTCTTGAAGGTCATAGCCTCAATTCTGCCTCCCCGAGAAACAAGTGGCCAGTAATGCTGAATACAACCTAACATGCACCTTTGACCCTTTCTCGGTAGGCTAGTTGATGGTTTATCATCAGTAACAAAAAACAACAGAAAAGGTGCAAACACCCCTGCTAAGTTTTCAGGTTTTATTATTTAATATTCATACCATAGGATACCATATATATATATATATATATATATATATATATATATACAGGGGTTGGACAATGAAACTGAAACACCTCTCATTTTAGTGTGGGAGGTTTCATGGCTAAATTGGACCAGCCTGGTGGCCAATCTTCATTAATTGCACATTGAACCAATAAGAGCAGAGTGTGAAGGTCCAATTAGCAGGGTAAGAGCCCAGTTTTGCTCAAAATATTGCAATGCACACAACATTATGGGTGACATACCATAGTTCAAAAGAGGACAAATTGTTGGTGCACGTCTTGCTGGCGCATCTGTGACCAAGACAGCAAGTCTTTGTGATGCATCAAGAGCCACGGTATCCAGGGTAATGTCAGCATACCACCAAGAAGGACGAACCACATCCAACAGGATTAACTGTGGACGCAAGAGGAAGCTGTCTGAAAGGGATGTTCGGGTGCTAACCCGGATTGTATCCAAAAAACATAAAACCACGGCTGCCCAAATCACGGCAGAATTAAATGTGCACCTCAACTCTCCTGTTTCCACCAAAACTGTCCGTCGGGAGCTCTACAGGGTCAATATACACGGCCGGGCTGCTATAGCCAAACCTTTGGTCACTCGTGCCAATGCCAAACGTCGGTTTCAATGGTGCAAGGAGCGCAAATCTTGGGCTGTGGACAATGTGAAACATGTATTGTTCTCTGATGAGTCCACCTTTACTGTTTTCCCCACATCCGGGAGAGTTACGGTGTGGAGACTGTTGCATTCCCAGAGTGAAGCATGGGGTGGATCAGTGATGGTTTGTGCTGCCATATCATGGGATTCCCTTGGCCCCATACTTGTGCTAGATGGGCGCGTCACTGCCAAGGACTACCGAACCATTCTGGTTCAAACATTGTATCCTGAAGGAGGTGCCGTGTATCAGGATGACAATGCACCAATACACACAGCAAGACTGGTGAAAGATTGGTTAGATGAACATGAAAGTGAAGTTGAACATCTCCCATGGCCTGCACAGTCACCGGATCTAAATATTATTGAGCCACTTTGGGGTGTTTTGGAGGAGCGAGTCAGGAAACATTTTCCTCCACCAGCATCACATCGTGACCTGGCCACTATCCTGCAAGAAGAATGGCTTAAAATCCCTCTGACCACTGTGCAGGACTTGTATATGTCATTCCCAAGACGAATTGACGCTGTATTGGCCGCAAAAGGAGGCCCTACAACATACTAATAAGTTATTGTGGTCTAAAACCAGGTGTTTCAGTTTCATTGTCTAACCCCTGTATATATATACAGTATATATATATAACAGTAATATATATAACAGTGTATATATATGTATATATATCAGAGGTGTGACCAAGTCACTGTGTTGCAAGTCTCAAGTAAGTCTCAAGTCTCTGTCCTCAAGTCCGAGTCAAGTCTCAAGTCAAGACAGGCAAAAGTCGAGTCAAGTCTCAAGTCAGGAACCTTTAATTTCAAGTCATTTCGAGTCGTTTTTATTTATTTATTTTTTATAATTTGCAATTATACATAAAATTCAAATATTAGACCATTTGTTCTTTTTAAAATATGTATTTGAGGTTCATTTGTGATCCTCTTATTCATCTGGTATTCTTCAAATCTGTCAGAAGTAAACAGATGTCAGAAAATAAATTACAGCCTTTCATGAATTACATTTGACTTCAGTTTACTCCTTCTATTCATAAATAAACATCAACACTACAACAACCATAGTTTTCAAAAAATGAAATAAGTATAAATGAAGTTATCACAAGTAAATTCAGGAAGGTCTGGTGCATTTATTTTTCTGCTTTTATTTCTAAGTATGTTAGTTTCAGTCCTCCGTAAATATGGGACAGATATTCTAAACACAAAATTTATTTGGGACAGTCACTGTATTTGGTCTTTTTTTTCCCCAGCAAAGCTATACTACTTGGAAATGGGTTCTGTGCGACATGTGACAGTCACGCCGGTCAGTGCATTAAGTCAAAAACAGTTGACTTAATGCACTGACTGCAGTAAACAATATATTGTCAATATAATTTTCCAACGTAGATGTCTTCAAATACACCAACCATCCTTAGATGATACTAGACCCGGCTCATCATCATGATGGGACAGAGAGACTCTGTTCCCTGTGTTCAGGTCCAGAATCTGCTTTCTGTTCCGGAGCCCCGCTCACTATCCACCGGCTTCCTGAGCTAACACGGTGCACATTATTTGTGGAGGCATTTGAAGGACCGGATTTATGGTAAATCATCACCAATTTAACCCGGAGTACACATGCTAACACGAAGTTAGCTAAAGTCAACTATCTTACAGCAAAAGAAAAGTGCCACCTACCGATCTTTGTGAAGCTTCAAATGCCGGACAAAGTTGGACGTCGTGGCATCTCCATCCGATATTCTCTTCTTGCATGTTTTGCAAGTTGCAGTTCGTTTTTTAGTCGAAAGTTCATAACCTACGTAGCCAAAAGAAATTACTCGCGGAAGCATATTCGAGCGGTTATTTCGTATTTCGTTCCCTGAGCTCTGTAGCTTTGCTGCGTTTTTTTAAACGTCCAAATCCTGTTAATTTGATTGGTTGTGCTGCAGCTACGTACACACACATACATAAGGAGAGAGGAAAACCATAGTGACGGTCTGCGCATATTGATACGGAATGAGTGACATTAATTAATGACGCCACTTTATAAATAATGTGTTTTAAATTTTAAGACTTTGAGTAAAAAATATCAAGTCTTTTCAAGTAAACAGCTTCAAGTCGAGTCAAGTCCCAAGTCAATGGCATGAAAGTCAAAGTCAAGTCCGAGTCTTTGAGCATTTTTTTCAAGTCAAGTCTCAAGTCGTCATTTTAACGACTCGAGTCTGACTCGAGTCCAAGTCATGTGACTCGAGTCCCCACCTCTGATATATATATATATATATATATATATATATATATATATATATATGGATGCCAATGTCTGCAAAGATGATTAGACTAAATGCAAGTAGTAATTTTTCAAATGATAATTGGGGGCACAAAGGCATTTCAACCAAATGTGACAAAGTAATTGCCTTCAAACCGAACAACTGGTCACTCTACCCTTGGCAGCAATAACGGCAGTCATAAATGTGTGATAACTAGCAATGAGCCCTTTGGCCAAATCTTCTTTCCAAAATTGTTTTAGTCAGCTAGATTAGTGGTTTTTCAACCATGACCAATCTATTTAAGCTTATGGCACAACCCTGTAATCAGAGTTAAATCAGAACTAAAGATCACTTCAAAACATTGCCTGTTAAAACCAAAAGCAAGAAAATTACATTTAATCAAGGTCTTGAAAAAACAAATAGCTCAGTACTACCACAACACCTCCACCATACTTATATTAGATGTAGTAGAAAGCATAAAGTTATTTTAATAAAAATCCAGTTTCATGTTTGAAGTTCAGAGTATTTTCCCAAACGTTTTGAGAATAATAATTTTTTTTTTTTGGAAACATGAAACATACGTTGTTTTCTCTTTTTTTGCTTTGTCAGCAGTGGTTTACCTTTGAAAAGCTTCCATACATGCAATTTTTGTTACAATCTCTATTATTTCACATTGGGCCGTGTTTTTAGTTTATAGCATTAATAGATTAAATTATTTTTTAAAACTCATTTTATGTATTTAAACAGCACTATTTTTAAGAAGGTCAAATACTTTTCACATCACTGTCAGTATGAAAAGTAGCCTTTTCACAGAGTCATTCTTACTTGAGTACTTGCACATAGAAAAGGCTCATAATAACAGGAAGCTCTTTCACAGAGAACCACAAAAAAATTCAGGAAATGTTGACTTTTTTTGCACTTTCTAAAAATAACCTCTCTTAAAATATAAAACCAAAATAATAAACCGTGTCATACTTAATAAGGAATGTTTGTGTTTATGTTCTTCTAGTGGTTACAGTGGACACTTTCTCCTGCATGGATCCTGGCATCCCAGTGAACGGTTTGCGGTTAAGCCATGACTTGTCGATTGGCTCGACCGTGTCCTTCCAGTGTGACCCTGGATACAGACTGAGCCATGAAGAACCACTTGTTTGTGAGAAGAATCACTTCTGGAGCCACCCACTGCCTACCTGCGATGGTATGTTGAAATGAACCGTTCATGTGCATTTCAGCACATGGATCAGTCTCATTACTGAAATACAAAAAATGCAGCTTCAATTTGTCCTTTTGCAACACATCTATTAAATAGGCTAACAACATAATTAAGAAATGATTTGTAAAAAGAAAAATCAATAACATTAAAATACAAATAGTAATTTTTGCATGCATTGTTAATCTTAGTTGCGAGTCCTTGTGTGAAGTGTTTTGAGTAGCCTAGAGCAGCATTGACTATGCAAATGGATTCTTGTCACTGCTTTATAACATGGTGTTTTAATCAGAAAAGACCTCCGGTTTTGGAAACACTGTTTTCTGTAAGGAATCATGGAATGGATTGGGCATGTAGTGTACACGTTTACCTCCTATACAAAGTCATTGCTCTTAATAAGATTACTTTATTTTGAAAAGACATTTGACAAGCGATAAGCATCCTGTTGGCTTCCTAAGCAGACAGCCAGACCAATAAAGCAGCTAATATCTGCACAACTACTATGTTTACTTGAACGCTATTACTGAATTTTGCAGATGTGATTCCAGTAGTTTTGCTCAACAATGTATGAAAAATCAAACTTAAAGTAAATAAACACTATGTAACAAAAATAACATTGTAACAATGATATTTTTGCAACAGTAGTTGTTATAATTCGTCTTATTTTAAATATAGGAAATTAAATCATGGTATGTATTGTTTCTTTTTTATATAGTTATTGCAAAACACATCTGCAGCGTAATGTAGTGTATTAACTCAAGATTATCTTGCCATGAAGAGATGATAGAGATAAATAATGCAAGTCTCTCAAAGTGGAATTTCCCTTAAAAATACATTGGGGTATATTCTAGGTATGTCTGTGTGGTGCCAACTGGCTTGGCATGCTGCATGTGGAGTAATAATTTGCCTAGCATGCCTGTCAACTTTTAATGACTTCATGTAATGTTGGCTCATTAATAAATTAGCAGTTTTTTTGTTTGTGAGTAATGGTGCAAGTCTGGATGTGTTGTGGTCTCTTAAAAACCCGGAGGGTGGAAGGAAGGACCAGGAGGGGTTGGGTACATGCAGCTGTGGAGCCCAAGGCTTTTTACTTCTCTCCCCCCAACATCAGCTGGTGCATATTACTCTGATACTATATGCATGCATATGTTGTTTAGAAGGCATTTGTGCATTTGCCTGTGTTTTCACTCTTAAAGTAGGAAAATGCCATAGTCCAAAACACAACATGATAACTAGATACTGTAAGTAAATAATACAAAATTACAAATCTCAACAAATTCCAGAAATGCTTGATTTGACAAGCATTGTCTTTGAGCTGAAATGACTTTCTAGTTAAATCTTAGTGACAGCATGAACAAACATTTACGAGTTCAAGCCATATCCAATTACTCCACTTAACCTTCAGCCACATCTGGCATTCACCTCCCAGTGTCCACCAGCCACCGATGAGGAAAGAAATATCTCATTAACTTCCTTTGAGAGGATAAAATGCATTCTGGAAGTAAATTAAGCCAGTCACATCATTGTGGTAGCGACATTAGTTTTGACAGCATTCCTTGTCGTCACATTTTTACTGGCTCAGTCTTTAAGAGTTACAGCTGGATTATAGAAAACAACCATAATAAAACAGTTGTTCAACAGTATTTACATCTGCTTAAGAAACACTGAAAATCCCTTTAAAGAAGTGATTATGACTCAGGTTTGTTAATTACATGGGCAAAGTTAATGACTTGATGTGTTAGATGGAGAACTTGTCAATAATTGTTATGGTCAGATGAATTTAACTGTACTGTATTATGTGTATCAAATGAATTGCATTGTAATTGTACATGAATTTGACGATAACATTGAGTTGCATAGGAGGAAAATGGATGCCTTGAATTGAGTTCAGACACAACATGACTCAAGTTTTCTAAGCTTTTTAATGATGTTTTCTGATAATGTTTTTGTCAAGCCTAAGATTCCACAACAGTAGAAAACCTGGATGGATAGTTGACCTAATAAATGATTTAGTGTCCTGTGAAAAGGTAGAGCTGGTTTGCGAAGACGAAGAAAGAAAAACATTGCGTTGGCAGCTGCAGAGTAGGTGCTCATAAAAATATTAGGAGATTATATGACTTGAATACATTATTCATGCAAAATTGCTCTTTTGTCTTTAGGTGAAGGATTTATTGGTTCAATTGAACTTTCTTTCTCAGTAACACTGACTATCCATTATCGTCCTTTTTTATTCAGCATCATGTGGTGGGGATATCAGAGGGCCTGCTGGGATCATCCTGTCACCAGGCTACCCAGAGCTCTATCCTAACTCTCTCAATTGCACATGGACTGTTGAAGTCAGTCATGGGAAAGGTAGGAAATTGCAGTTTATTAATAAAATGTGGTGTTATTTAAACATAGTTGGTTTGAATTTTATACTGTTTAGAGTAGAACAATTTGTACAGTTAAAATCCATCAATCTAACTACAAACGTTACATTCAGAGGTCAGTCTGTCAAGATGTCTCTTGTTTCTAATTTTTCATTACAAATTAAGAGTTAATTTATTGGTTTGGCGCTCGCAAGAAGGCAGTGACCGTGGATTACAAGATCATAACCTTTTGTCTGAGGCCTTGTTCATAATTACTCAAAAAGCCAACTCAGCTTATTTTACAGTGCATGTGTTCTTTGTAATCCGTAACATTTCCCACTTTCCCAAATAAACATTTATACAGTACATACCTCTTTCTTCTTTCATGAGTCAAGTTGTATTATTTAACAAGACATTTTAAAAAGTTAAAACTACATTAGAGTTTCTATTTGCTTTTGCTGTTACAGTAACATAACAAAATGAACAATACACATAGACGTATTGACATTTCAATCCACAAAACTGTACTAAACAAGTTAAGTTGACTTTTGTCAACTTAATGAGTTGGGTTTGCTTAAAGAATTATTTCAAAATCAATAAGGTTGATTTCCTTTGCCTGTAAATACCACTGACTTCTCAGGGGGAAACAAAATTAGCCTTATATTCTTCATCTAGTCCATCCTGTATTTTAATCATCATAATATCCATAGAGGTGACTCCTAGTTAATTGGTCTTTTGCCTTTATGTACTGTAATGAAATGATCAATCACTTCATTTAGTTATTATTCTAAGGGTCATCTGAAACTTCTTTTATCAAGTGAGCTAAATATTGGGAAGGACATTACATAGTCATACTGGAACAGATACAACAGATGGCATGGACGTGGCAGCACTGATTGTGCTGAAAAGCAGCCAGTTGGCCATCATAGAGAGAATCAGGATGTTACTGCATCTGAACAACATTGTGTTCAGATGCAATAAATAGGAAGAATACATTTTGTCGGGTTTACATACCGACTTTCAACTAGGTTACATGAATAAAAACATTTATTCATAACTTGTTTTCTGTTCATACTATATTTGGAAATACTTCATTGCTATCAATTTCTCTTATTAATTATAATAATTTTGTCCCCCTACAATGCAAAATTATACTGTTTTGCTACATCAGTACAGTAACAACATTTGCCTTATTTATTTACCAGATGAGAGTTAGATTACCCTCGTATGTAATGATGTTGATGATGGTCTTATCAGTGTAGACATTAGCTGTAAATGATGAGTAAAAGGGAGTTGGAAGAAGATGCTACTCCAGGAAATCACTGTTCTTCTGATCACAGACTTGCAATGAATTGCATAATACATTTTAAATTGTGTTATAACTAGAATACAACACTGTTAGTTTTTTAATCCTGAACCAAGCCTGCCATTTTGAGTCATTGAATATGCAAATAAATTTTTTTCAGTGTGGTATCAAACAACAAATGTCCAGTGACTCTTAATAAATGCACATTTATTTAAGCTTTCCAAAATACAGCAAGCTTCATCATTGATCATGGAATAGACTAAATACCTTTTTTAGACAAAAACAAAAAAAAAGAAATTACTTAACCATAAAAATACAAAAAATTGGTGCATGTTTGACCCCCTTTTTATGTTTCAGATCCACAAAATATACATTTGGCATTTGTTTCATTAAAATATTGCATTTAATTTATTGCTGAGGAGGTAAAAATGCGTGTTTAACTGTTTAAGTGGGAAGAAAAAGTGTGGTGTTCAAAGAAAATGGACAAATTTGGCCCTTTTGAAAAAAGTTTAAATATCACTGGACTAGAGGTTTGAGAAAACAGAAGACCACTAACAAAACAAACAAGCAAACAAAAAAAAATACTGAGAACCCTGCTTGTCTCAGAGGAAATCCCATCAAGGCTTCAAAGGCAAACTGATGGTAAAAATTAATTATCTGGAAAAAAACTAGATCACTGATAAAACAGGGGAGGGGGTCAATTAAGCATATCTCAAGGCTGACATAGCAAGGACAAAATACTCATTTGGCAAGATGACATAGCCCAGACAAGAATCCCTAAAAGATTAACTTAAAACATAAATTTATACATACCAAAAACAACAGTAATAAGACAATGATTGAATATATTTTTTATCATAATGGCTATCAAAATCAACCAAGATATGCATACTCACCTAGAAATTTATGTACTTCATTATTTTGAAATATGTCTGCAAAGTCCTGAAATCATCACATGCATTTGATGATCTTGGCTGAATTCATTTTTCAAAACCATGGTCATGAGGACTAGTAAATGCATATCCATTTTGTAGATTATATACAGACTAAATTAAAATATCTAATCAAGATACATTTTTAATTACATGTCTAGATATATTTATGTCACCATACTAACATAGAAGTATTATATTTATGACGTCCAATTGTGGAGAGTGTGTCCAGCTCTGATGATGATTTTTTTTTTTTTTCTTTTTGTGTGTGTGTGTATTCCTGCAACCCTCCAACTCTGAACTTGATTTTCTCCTCCAAGGTGTCCAGTTCACTTTTCACTCCTTCCACCTGGAGGATCACCATGACTACCTTCTGATAACAGAAAATGGCAGCTTCGCTCAGCCTCTAGCTCGACTCACTGGCTCAGAAAGACCTGCACCGGTTAATGCTGGCCTGTATGGGAACTTCAAGGCCCAGCTACGCTTCATTTCTGACTTCTCCATATCTCTGCAGGGGTTCAACATCTCTTTCTCAGGTAAAAAGGCATACGTTCTCTCTGTTTGTTGGAGAAATGCAAGCGAGGAGTGTTGCTAGCTGTATTGAAGGGAATTTATTAAATAAGGATGGAGAATGAATTGTAGCGAGAGGGATACAAGAAAGAATGCAAAACATGAGGGGTTACTCTTGTGAGACAGGATGCCAAACCGAAGAGCAGTGACAGGCAGACCGAAAAAGGGAGAGACATGCTAACTATTTTTTCAAAGAAGAGATGAAAAGCACCAAGCCTCTCTGAAGCTTGCATAAAGTAACATTTAATGGGTGTTTTGTTGGTCATTGGGCTGAAGGTAAACTCTGCCTCGGGGCTTGCTGGTAAGAAGAGGATAATTACCACACAGAAAGGTCATGCAGGCAGTAGGCGTCCGACTATGATAATAATACTCATCAAAGAACGTGGGCCAGTGACCTGAGGACTGAGGAGTCTGCAGTGCAAAGAAAAATGGGCCCCATGCCGAGACCAAGGAATGGATAATTACAGAGAAGTGGAAATAGAACTTGAACAGATAGAGGGGAGGTGAGACAGATGGCAGTACTGAATGAGTAAAGTAGATGGCGAGGGCGGAGAAAGACAGAGGTAGGGTGACAGAAGGAAATGCATAGTAAAGAAGAAAAAGGAGACAGGGGCTGTTTCATGATTGTTCTTGCCAAATATTTGCCTGCTGTTTGCTGAAGTGAAGCATAGCTTATGTATTCATGAATATTCATAAAGCAGTTGCTGATTGTGTGTGTTTTTTTTTTTGTCCTTGCATGCTCTACAATTAGCATCTATAGATTTCCTGATTAGAATTCAATTTTTGACCTTTTAAGACATTGATCAAATGCTGCATATTCTCTCAGGCCACATCCTACAGCAGACTCCTAGAATGCTTTGCTGGGCTCAAATCAATAGGCCTATATGGTTATCCATACAGCCTGTTACACTCTGTGTGAAGGAAATGTAGATGGCATTAAGTTGTTACTCCTCAATCAAAGCCTTTGTTGTATCTTTTCAAATTTTAAGGGTACTAACAACAACACTGTTTAAGGGTTTGCACCCCGGGTAGCCTAGTTTTTAGAGCCCATCCTTCATGTCGAGATCTTAAGCTTTAGGCATGTATCCCAACTCGATGAAATGTCCTTGAGCAAGACATTTAATCCCTGCTTGCTGCAATATTTCTTTTTGTCGCTGAATATACAAGAAGAGGAAAAACGAGTAGCAGGGTACTTTTTATAAGCAAGTTTAACTACAAAATACCTCATCTGTATTAACATTTCTTAGACGGTGTTTGTATTTTCCTGAACAGATTTATGCATGCAATTATTTCTTTGTATCCTGTTTGCAGAATATAATCTTGAGCCTTGTCAGGATCCTGGAACACCTCAGTTTGGCTGGCACACAGGCTCCAGATTTGGCATCGGCGACTCGCTGTTGTTCTACTGCAACACGGGCTATCGTCTACAGGGGGCAAAGGAGATCGTATGCTTGGGGGGTGGCCGCCACATGTGGAGTGCCCCTCTGCCAAGGTGTGTGGGTACGTGCTCAGCTACTTTTTCTTTCTTGTTTCTGAATGTGCATATTATAGTTTGAGTATCAGACAGGGTAAGCTAATAAATGTATCTACGGCTCCATCATAAATGTTTATACTCATCAATACTGTATTAACTTTGGGCTTAAAGCAGTACATTTGAAGGGTGCAATGATAACACAACAAACATCTTCAATTAATCTTAACTTGTACTAGGTGCATATGTTTAAAATTTGTGCAAATTTTCGTAATGAATAGATGTTTAAAATTATGCAAACAGACTTAAACTTTTAGCTAACGATCCACATTTCTTTCTTATGCAAGAAATGTGTTATAGTCAGACGACACAAAGATGGAGCTTCGTGGTTCCTATGAAAAAAGGATGCTTAAAAGTGTTGAGGTGTAGCCTTCAAGACTTAAAACATTACATTAACTACCAAGTACCGTCAGGGTAGCATCATGTTGTGGGACTGTTTCTTTGCCAGTGGACCATGGTGCAAAATTGTCCACAATCCTCCCTAAATCATCAGCTACATGGTAGAAATTTGGGCACAGTTGGGTTTTCCAACACCAATAAAAACTGATTTGGGATTGGCTAAAGCAAGGCAATAGTAAGCTTCTAGATCGACTGTGTTACGTCCACCAGGCTCGTTTGGTGGGGTAACATTAAAGGAGACCACACAAAGATTTTCTGATTAAATGAAAATTGAATTTATTAAATTATACTAAAGAAATAACCCCTGAAAAGAGAATTACCTGAAATGAGAAACCAAAATAAATTAATGCAAAACCCATAACCAACCAGAAATAAGCAAATGCAAAACAAACCTAACAAAACTCAACCATAAGATACAAACCAAACCAAATGGGGTTCTGAGGAGGGAGATGGGGAAAGCCTGCTGTCTGTTGCAGCATGGCAGCTTTTAAAGCAGCAGAGCACCAATCAGGGAAAAACATAACACCTGCAGAAGGCCTGTCTCCAGAACCCTACAAGGAAAAAAGGGCAGAGACCCACTGCAGCCGTAACAACTGTGATTGATTAATGGACTGTGTTTATAGGGATAGTACCAAAAAACCAACAAATCATGAAGAAATCCTACCAATGTTAAGAAGAGCATTGATACGTACAGTACAGACCAAACGTTTGGACACACATTCTCATTGAATTCAATGAGAAAGTGTGTCCAAACTTTTGGTCTGTACTGTACATGCAGCACAGCAGCAATCTACTCCACCGCTCCCAAATGCTCTTTACCAAATATTTTGTGGATAGAAGAAAATCCACATTAAATTCCAAGAAGTTGATTGCCATTGCATTATTTCTTCCTGGAAATCGCACAACAAAAATTAAAGACCCATAATTAATATTATATGTATGGCCACAAAGAGAGCCTTTTCATTTACTGGAAACGTAAGTTAAGTACAGTGAGTTGTTAAGAATATATCCTGTGTTGCTTTGTCTTTTTTTATGGCTCCAGGAATTCAGCGATTTCATATTCAGATATCTTTCAAATAAATCATAAACCTACAGTTTATGGTCAATATCAGTTCTTTGCTCAGTGTCACTTCAGCTCTGATACTTCTGCCAACTAATCCTCTACTGTTCAATGTTGCAAAGGAATCACTCAATGGTTTTACAATCATTTAATGCTCTTCTCACTTCTTATAATGTGTCAGTGCCAGTTAAAAATTATTTTTAAGACTGTAGGGTAATAATTGTTCATCCACGAAACACAGTTAACTTGTAACTTTATCTCTTTAGGTAATAATCCACCTAGGCAGTGTCTACTTCATCTCATTTGCTGTGTATATTCTTATATAATGGATGATGTCTGTGTGTTTGTTTTCTCGCAGCGGAGTGTGGATCCACAATCTCCAACAATGAGGGAGTTCTTTTGTCGCCAAACTATCCAATGAACTATGACAACAGCCATGAATGCGTGTATAGCATTCAGGTCCAAACAGGAAAAGGCATCAACATCACTGCCAGCGCCTTTCAGCTCGCACAAGGTGACATTCTCAAGGTAAATAATGCCTTTGTTTCTGTTTCTTACTTAAACATGGATAAAAAGCAACAGGGGGCCGGCTGTAGTTAAATTATGTAATTTGTTTTTTTATTTGTGTAGTTACATGCAAAATGTACACCACTATTGTGGAGCTATTCTGTTAACAAAGAATAACTAATTTTATCAAATGCATTGTAACATTTTTGGTCTGCACCACAGATGTGAAGCAAACCTGCCTTTCATCCTTATATTAACATCAGAAATGTAAAAGAACTGGTAAAGCTAATGAGTTTTCTTTTGTATGTTAGAGAAGTTTCCAAGAGTTTGGTTTTCCCTTGTGTTAATCAGATGAGATCAGAAATGGGTCAGGATGTAAATGTAAGTTTTTAACCAATTACTTGTCTTGCTGAAGTATTTATGCCCTCTGAACCTTTTTTCATTTTCACATAACAGCCAACATTTTCAGTTTATTTTGCTGGTATTGTATGCAATAGTGAAATGTAATGAAAAGAGTTAGTTTTTTTTTTTTTAGTTGATCTAAAGGTCAGGTTTCCAGCATCTCTGATTCTGTAGTTTTGAATCAAAACTATTGCACATTTAGGGAATCACAATTTGCCATTTTAAGACTTACTGCTGATTCCCAATAAGATTTAATCTGAAATTTGACCAGAAAATTCTTATTCATCAGTTTGCTTTAAAGTAAGTTATATAATTATTATCCTAGTTCTTTATATTATCTTTTTGTCTTTTACACTCTATAGAGATTTTTTACATGATTCATCTGTGTTTAGCTTTATCCATGTTTCCATCAACTACCTTCCCTGTTCTAGTTAAACAACAGCATCCCCATAGTACATGATACCTTTGCTATTATTCACCACTTTGAATGATGTGTTCAGGAGAAGGTACAGTGTTAGTGTTCCGCCTCACAAATATTTGCATGTACTCCAAATAAATTTACCATTTTCTCTCATCTGCCCACAGCACATTCTTTGACATGATCCTGTGTCCTCTACATGCAACGATTTTCTACACTTCACAATCATTAATCATTTGTATGAATATGTTTTCAAGGCACTATAATTCCTAATAACTATTTTGGGCAAATGTGTATTCTAATTTGTTCTGCCAAAACCAGATTAAAAGAAGTGTTTTATATTTTTAGAGAACCCAGAAATATATTTTTTATGTATCACATTCATTCAATATATTTGAAACAACTGGTTGTGTTTAAATTGAAAGGGGCTCAGAAATCTGCCAAAAATATGTAATTCCAAAATCTCCTTGAAATGAAAATGTATAGCCTACTTGTATATTTTCTGTTCTGGACTCTGAAAAAAACTCTTACTTGTATGTCTTTGATTAGCTGTACGATGGTAAGGATGGAACGGCTCCCCTTCTTGGGACTTACACAGGCACACTGATGCAAGGCCTGTCCCTGACCAGCACTTCCAACTATTTGTGGCTTGAATTCAACTCAGACCTTGAGTCAACGGCAGCAGGATTCCGCCTCATATACCACAGTAAGCCACATTGCATTTGCCTGGAGAAGGAGGGCCCAAAACTCTGTCCAAATGAGTGAATTTAGCCTCATTTTAGAAGTCTGGCATTTCATGTAGCAGAGTTTAAAAGAAGGTTTTAATTGACCCTCACCCTGCCTCTGCATGTCTTTCACTGCCAGGGTATCCATTAAGCACAGCGTGGTGTTGCTGCCCTTCTCCAGCACGAAAATGAGCAATTTTCATTCCTTCCATTCTCTTCCTCTGTCTCTCTCTGTTTGAATTCCCTTTGCTTCTTTTCTTTTGGGCTCTACTCCTGCAATTAGTGTCCTTGTCTGCCTAACTGTACCTTGTTATACAGGTGAATTATCACTGGGACTGTTTGGAATCACTCCTTGCATGTATATATGTTTGTAAATAGGTGTTTGGCTTTGTTAAATGTCTATTATTGTATGCAATATTTACGCTGTGTGTTTTTTTGCATGCATGAGTGCATGTCTGAATTGAAAATTTTAAAGCCAATAATAGACATATAGAATTAAGTTTGACCCATAATTGGCTTGCTGACTTTGTGTTGTTGCTAACCACTTCTAATTTATTTTGGTGGCAAGAGGATGCTCTGGTGAGCCTGAATTTTTGCCTCCCAATTTAAATTGTTTTTGTGTTTCACCTGCATTTGAGAGTCCTCTTTTGCCCTTTTAGGTGTTCTATGCAGAAATCAACATGCAGTTGTTAACAAGAACGTCTCTTTTGACCAATCAATAGTTTTGGACTGGTGTGAAAGAATTACTTTTTATCTTTTAGGTGGCTTACATTTTTAGTCTGTAATGGCTACTCCAATCTTACCAGGTGCAAAAATGTTTTAAGATCTGACAAAGATAAGAAAGGGTTCGTTAATCAGCACTGGGTGCTAATTTGCAACCACAAAATTAACGGCCCTCTGTATATAACTCTAGCTGCAATTAGTAACTGCCGTTTGAGTTAGAAAATTAATGGTTATGAAGAGACAGAGGGTAATAGAATTCCTTCTTTGCCTTTTTTTTTTTTCCAGGATTTTGCACATGGTATGGAGTATAATGTAAGCTTGTTTGTGTAGTGCTGTCTTTCCTTGGTCTTTTCATTTAGGATGAATGACTCTTTTTAACATGGATAGGTCTGACTGATGTGCAAGTCACCATCAGGGCAAGGATATGGTGGAATATGGCCTGCCTAAATCTTGTCTGAACATGAAATCTGATCATGCTTTCATGACTTTTCTACCCAAAGAACTGTGGTAATTTTCTAAATGTGAACATTAACTGCTGGGGATTTATACTGGGCATGACACTTATAATACCACAGCACTATAACACCTGGCATGAGCACGGACCTCACTGCGAAAAAAGACTATAAATCAGTCCTGTACATTTATGTGCAGCTAGTGTTGCTGCACAGCAGAACTCTTGCTGTTTCTACGTGGAACAGAAGAGCCCAAATAAAGGCCATGGCCATGTTCAGACAATGCAGAGCTAAAAAGTTACCGCATCCTTCTCTTGTTTGTGGCTGTTATCCTATAGTATTCCAAGTGGACAGGTCATTTCCCAGTTGTAACTCTGCCCAGACAATGGAATGATTAACTGGGAATATCTCATTTTTGTGTGTGTCCAAAATGAATTTTATGCTCTTATACAAAGGAACCTCAAGACTACATCTTTGTTAAATTTGAAATTACCTCCCATAGCCCTGTTAGTACCACTTTCTCTGGAAAACTGCACAACACTGGAAATATGTCACAAGCTTTCAGAATGGGTGATGCTAGTGCGTCTTCCTGAAATAGTGATATGCAGTTTGTTTTTCTTAATGTTGATGAGGTTACGTTTGTGTGTTTCTACCTTTCTGTTTGCAGGTTTTGAGCTTTCGCATTGTGATGACCCAGGAGTGCCTCAGTTTGGCTTTAAAACTAGTGACCACGGTCATTTTGCTGGAAGTGACATATCATTTGGTTGTGAACAAGGCTACACTCTCCATGGCAGTGCCACACTCAAATGCATGACTGGAGAGAGACGCGCATGGGACAACAATCTCCCATCATGCATAGGTAATTTGTTGTCTTTATCACAGCCTTTGCTTCTTTCTGCTTATCTGAATAATGTTTACGTACACTTCATAAAAAAGCCAATCACCGTGTTTTTTTTTCTATGTATGTTTTACAGTTTTAGGGTGAGCTTGGATAACCAATGTCACTTATATTTGCTGAATGACAGAACAAAGAGAGAGGCCACTTTTAAAAAATGTTCTGAACACTTTCTGCCAATTCTGAACTTTACATGTGCTACCTGTGCCTTTAAACAATTTGGAAAAGCCCAGTAATGTCTTACTGTTTGTAAGCCTCTGTTAGTTAACTTGTTAACTTAATTAACAATTAAGTCAATTGAAGGCACACCTGTTAGTGTATTACAAGGCAGTTCCTCTAACATATGGCATAATTTAGATGTAAGAGGGACTGGTTCTCATCCAAAAATATATCTTCATATAGATATTTCCAACATTTTAAGACACCAACCAGGAATCTAAAGCTTAAACACAAACTTATCTTTCAAATGGGCAACAGCTTTAAGCATAGACTTTGATTTGCTACAAAGTGTTTTAAGGACAGCAAAGTCCATATTTTAGAGTTGTTTTAGTAAATATTTGTGAAAATTTGGAACCAGAACCTAAGGTGTGTATGTGGGGGAAAAAAAAAATTGACTCGGTTACATCACTTCTGCATGAAGGAATTGGCCAAAATTCTTGCAAACTCCAATAAGCAAATATTGGAATGTTTGGTTCAATCATGCAGTTTAAAGCTGATGTCACCAAATAGTAAGGAACAAAGTATGAATAGCATGGCACGTTCCAGTGATGGAAATTTGAAAACAGTATGCATTTCTTTATTTTGTTATTTGGCTAACAAAAATAATTTTGGCAATACTAGATGACCTCATTTGCAAAATTGTATACTGATCTATTGTTGGACAGTGAGGACAAAATGTCTATTTATTCACTGAATGCAAATATCTGTTTCCAACTCTATTTACTCTCACTATGTTTTTGTGTTACACAGTCCACCCATCTGACTACCTTCTACAGTCATAAGACACTGACTGATACTGTCAGTGTCTTATTTTATCATTCAGCTCAAGCTATCATTGCTCAGCTAGGTGTTAATCTGAAGGATTTATCCCTACATGGGTTCTCCTAATTGCTCTGTGTTGAATTAGTACACACTGCTTGCCATTTTATACGAGGATATAAACAGCTGCAACATTTCATTGTTAATCATTGATCCCTCTGTTGGTTCCTGATGCAGGACTGGATGTATACAATCATTAGAAACCATACAGTGAAGAACTCTGAAATTGATATTGAGTTTTCATTCTATTGTTTGTAGGCAATGTACGGTAATGTGTTTTAATCAACATTTCTTGAAGTGAAGACCTAATTACATGTATGCATACCTTATTGATACCTGTATGTGAAATCTGTAAGTGAAATAAGTATGTGCTGAGACAAAACAAAAACAAAAAAAGACAAATGGAAAAAGCTATTACCTGCACACAGCTTGAGTCTAGAAGGTGCTTAGAATATGTTGGTGTCTACCAGTGATGGATTAGGATAAAAAATGATTTACAAATTCTCAACGTGGGGAGAATTTTTGTTTAAATGGCACTACTTTCTTCCGTCTATTTTTCTTTTTTTTTTTTTTTACTTTTGTTTGCTAAAAAGAAAGTTAGGTAGAAAAAATAAACAACAGAAGACCCTTCTAAATTAGGTTATTGACTTTCTGTTTTAAAGGGGTGGATCACTGAATGGTCAACAATAATAAGGAGATTTTTTGTGTTCAATGTGAGAAGGATTTTCTTTCCATTTCTCTAAAGTTGTATCCTTGCTCAGGTATTTCTACCATTGCCCCATGTTTTGGTACTGATTATAACTTGTCACTGTAGCCGTCCTTGTAATTAAATGCTCTCAATTGTAGCATGGATAACAAGGTGGTAATCATCTGTAGGACACAACAAAATGGATATCTCTCCAAATTCTGTATTTGTGGGTTCCTCTTAAATATTTTCTTTTTTGTTGTTGTTGCTTGCAGCGGAGTGTGGTGGTAGCTTCAAGGGAGAATCTACAGGACGAATCCTGTCTCCGGGGTATCCATTTCCCTATGACAATAACCTAAGGTGCACCTGGACAATTGAAGTCAGTCCTGGCAACATTGTCAGGTAACTCTTCTCTGAGATTCATGCATCTATATTATGTGTAACTTGTAAGTAGTATGTATACCTTTTGAACTTTTTTCTAGTTGTTCCTGTTACAAACTGTAAATCATCAACTCCCTAAAGACCAATGAACAAAACAGATAAGTCAGGGATAAAGTTCTGAAGAAGTAGAAATTAGACCCAATTTATCAAAACCTACCCAAAGTTTCAACATCTTAAAAAGGTTTTTTCAGTCCAATGAGAACAGCTGAAAATCTGCAAAGACTTGGTCATCCACCTAAACTGATAGGTGAGGCAGGGAGAGCAATAATCAGAGAGCCTCCCTTTATTTCCAGTGAAAATTCAGCTTATTTTCACCTGAGATAAAATAAGCTGAATGGTGAATTGTCACCATTCAGCTTTTTCAACAGTATCCTTAAAGAAGCTAATGAGATTTGCAGCTCAGATGAGAGAACATGTTTACATGGTAGCTGTTAGGGGTGCAGTCCACAAGTCTCCACTTTATGAAAATATTCCAAGCAGAAAGCAGTTGTTGAAAGAAATCCATGAAGTACTATTTGCATTTGCCAAAACCCTGTGAGGGAGCAAACAAGTGCAAGAGACACCAAATGGTCAGACCAAAATTGTGCTTGTTTGGATACAGCACTGTCTGGCAAAACAAAAAACAAAAAAACTAAAGCTGTATGTTACACTAAATACAGCATCTTTATGGGATAAAGTTGTGGGGGCATCATCATGCTGTGGCAATGCATTTTTTATCAAGCACAGAGAAGCTGGTTAGAAGTGATGGGAAGACAGATGTTTTATTAACAGACCTGATTAGTGAATCTCACTATTTGAAACAGAAATATTTCTTGATACAACCTATGCGTAATAAACACTATGCCATCCAAATATTAAGCAGAAGTTGGTTATACAGCTTGAGGAACTTTGAAATCATTTAGGACCTCAAAATTTAACACAGAGATTTTGCCTAAAACTGCATTGTAAGTCTCTCTTTCATAGCCAAAGATCAGCTTTCCAAAAGATCTAAATAATCTACAAGTATTTTTTTTTTTTTACATTTTTTGAGTCGAGTTGAGCTCGAAAAATTGAGGAATTTCAAACACAGTTAGATGTCTTCAGAAGAGTTGGCCTCCAGCAACTCTTTCAAGAATGATTGGAAAAGAACAGCAATGGAGCCAAGGGACTGCAAGGGACATGATAGCCTTTTTGTTCTGTTGAAAGCATCTTGTGTTACTTCATATTACAACTCGTTTTAGCTTTCAGGGTGAAGTAAACATGTTATACTTTCATAAAGTTGGTCATAATGATGCTCCTTGTCAGAGGAGCTGCTTTAGGCTTAATGAAATTGCAAATCAGTTTCTGGTCTTTTACTATACTTCTTAACTTTGTCTGAAAGTTAAGAGTTTAAGTTTTGGATCAATGATTCCAAAACTTTGGTAAACTGCCCACAATCATGCAGTCAGTATTTCAAGCTAAATTGGCCTGTTACTATTGCTTTAGTTTTGTTCATTTCTGTCTTTTTTTCCCAAGAAAATTTATTTATTTATTTATTTAAAATCTGGGCTGTTCAAAGAAATACATACATTATAAACTCCACTTTTTTATTTCAAATTCACCTCTTTCAGCCTCCAGTTTCTTGCGTTCGACACAGAGGCGTCTCATGACATTCTGAAAGTCTGGGATGGGCCTCCTGAGAATGAGATGTCTCTGAAGGAGGTCAGCGGTTCACTGCTGCCTGAAGGAATTCACTCCACTCTCAACATTGTCACCATTCAGTTTGAGACGGACTTTTACATCACCAAGTCTGGTTTTGCTATTGACTTCTCAAGTAAGTATGCCTTCTATAGCTTGTTTGCTCTTAGAGTTAATGTAAAAGAGAAAATACCCATATGCTTAAACATACAGCACTCCAAGCAGTGGGATTGTGAAAAGGCTTCCTGTTTGCTATAATTTGTCACTGTCAGCATTTATATTGCAAAGCATCCTTTTATCAATAACATGAGTGAAAGTGAAAGCTCAGTGTTTTACACTTCATTGCTGACTGTCTGCTGGTTGCTGCTCAGATATTAATGCCCTCCATGAGCTCTACTAATGACTAGTCTAAAAGCTAAAGCACCTGTAAGAAAGTGGAAAATGAAAGACTGTATAGAAGATGATAAGCTGGAAATGCCTTCACTTTAGCATAAAGGCATAGCTGGCTAATGTAAAAATCAATTATGTAGAATTCATTGCAGTCCAAAATGGAATAGGCTTTCTTGTTATGTACCATACTCGTGCACTGTTTGGCTAAGATACTCATTTTCAGATTAAATTAAAATTAGTAATGCAAATGTGTAATTTTTCCACCGACAGTACACTCACTCAAAGATTTTCAAGTGGTAGTTGAGAATTTCACTAGAAATCCATGCAGAGTTTAATTCTATTGTAAACTTTATCATGTTTACATTCTGTCTATTCTAGTCTTGTTTGTTCCTTTGTGGTTTGCCTTCTCATGGATTTACACTTGTTTGTTCCCTATTCTGTTTTGTTTGCTCTTTGCAGAGTAATTTGACAATCATCACACCTGATTTCTTACTATTCATTTATGCTTTCAGTGCATTTAGTTTTTGACTTGCATCAAATCTACTTGATTTTTGCCTTTGGTACACCGCTCAAGTCCAAACTTGTGATCCTTTGTTTTTGTAAAAAACAGCAAATAGAACATGATTGGTCTTCAGATATCTAGTTTTTGTAAATCTTTGACTTGCTGATAGCACGTTTTGCTGATTCTGACTTTCCTTTTAAGAGCTATAACATACGTCTTATAGCAGCATTCAAGGTACGTTCATTGTTTCATAATAACACTTTGCTCTACATTCTGCAATTTCTAATATTCATTGGAACATGTTTAATGTTTACACTTGACAGCAGTTCACTGAAATTAAGATTTATTTCATATTTTTGTAATTTCACAAATTCCCTTTCTCAAAGGAGAACTGAGTTCTCCTTTGAGAAAGTAAAGTACTTAGAAAAAGGTATTTGCAGATTTTGTGGAGACAATTATTTGGATTATTGTTTAGATAGCTTGTGAATATGGAATGTCTGCATTGGTGACACACAAGCCCATTAAATTTGTCTTTAATTAAAAATTAAAATTTTTAATTTTAATTATTAAAATTAAAAAATTAAAACAATTTTTTAATTTTTTACAATTAAAAAATTTTAATTTTTTAAAAAATTTTTTACAATTAAAAAATTGTAATTTTTTAAGCTAAATTACAATTTCCTATGCAAGCAATAAAATTGTATAAAACTCACAAATTTAAATTTAAACTCTTAATAGTCTTGAAAGGTGGAATATATGAGGGAAATAATTTTTGTTCACTAGACCACCCTCGCAGTCCCTGAGCTGCTGCACAGCTGTGGTCTGACTGATATCAGCCAGTAATTTGCTCAGTGTTGCCTATATTTTCAGCTTAACAGCTGTCCACTATGAGATATAAGTCTGGGTACATGTGTTCTTCACTGGTTTCCTGCACGTTTGATCCTGAAATGCATATGCTACTGTATTGATGTGTCACATGTGTGTATCTCTGTGTATGTTTGCCCTTCAGGTTCACTGGCAACAGCCTGCAGAGATCCAGGTATTCCCATGAATGGCAGTCGCAACGGAGAAGGGCGGGAGCCCGGCGACTCCGTGACCTTCTCTTGTGATCCGGGATATGAATTGCAGGGAGAGAGCAGAATCACCTGCATCCAAGTGGAAAATAGATACTACTGGCAGCCCAGCCCTCCAAGCTGCATCGGTGAGGAAGAGGGGCGATAGTGTGACTTGGAGAGAAAAGGATGGATGTGCAGAAGCGATAGAGAAAAGTGTATGGATTGAAGGAGGGAGTGAGGGAAGGTAGGGGATCAAAATAAATGAGAAATAGTGAGAAGAAGAGGTGAGTGAAAGTTAGTTTAACAACAGGCTGCAGCTCTCCCTCACTGGTGTCTTTAAAATACATGAAGGTTAAACAAGACTCTTCAAATGTGTTTGAGCTGTTGCCAGCTCTTATGTGGACAAATCCACTTCAGTTGCCTGTTAAATACTGAGGGCTATAGTCTCCTGTCACATTGACTTATTAGAGCTTAGCTGCTAATTACTTAACAATGCAATTAGAAATAATTACACCAAGTAGTTTAATGGAGTTAAAGTTGCTGGTGGCTTATCTAAAGACAGTGGTATTCGGCTTTAGAAGAACCTTGTTGCATTTACTGGTCTTGTACAATCATTACAAATCCTTTAAAATAGTAAAGCTGGTCTTATTTCAGGGTAACAGGAGAAAATCTGAAATTTGATTTTAGTTTCTGTTTATCTTTTGTCTCGAGATATTATCATTTTAAAAGTAACTGACAGCTGATTATAATAGTTTTGTTTTCTGAACAATTTTTGTTAAATATTCATATGTCAAGCTAGTCATTGTGAATGTATAACAAACTAAAGATTATGCCTATGATGAGATATTTATTTCATTTAAATAATTAGAAAAACACAAATTTGGCCCTATTAGAGAGGCCCTGAAGATTATTCTTTAAATCCTCTGCTGCAAAGATGTCAAACCAGGTTATGAAGGTTCAGTCGTTTCCACTGAATGACCTGCTGTCCTCCTTTTTCTCCCACCTCAGACCAAATTCTGCTTGCCTAAAGACTTTGCAGGAGTTCAGGAACATTGAATAACTTTTTGTACCTGGCGTTTTTCTTCTACTTATTTCTTCTTTCCTGCTTTACCACTTAAGCCCCATGTGGTGGGAATGTGACCGGGTCTTCTGGATTTATCCTGTCTCCAAACTATCCACACCCGTACCCACACAGCAAAGACTGTGACTGGCTGATTGCAGTTCACTCCGACTATGTGATTTCTCTGGCCTTCATCAGGTAAACTGACAATGTCATAATTTAACGACAGATTATGAATAAAGCCATTGCACCATGTACAACTTAAATAGAATAAGCATGAATTATACCATTTATTGCTATTATTTAGAAAATAATAATGTGCAATTAATGTCTCAGGGTCAACTCTCGCCTTTACCAATTTTGTGCTAAAGTCTTTGTAATGTATAACAGAAGAATATGAAAGACACCTGTGTAAAAATGTAAAAGTTTAATCTTTCTGCAGATGATACCACAGATAAAAAAAACAAACAACTATATTCTGTCTTTTGAGGACATGGCTTACTGGCTTGCAGAATAAAGCTTTTTCCAAACCTGTTATGTTTGTAACCTGGCCGTAAGTCAATGAACCCAGTTCTCCTTTGGTGCACAGCAGCTCAGCGTGTGCCATGGAAATGCTTGTTTTCTGCTGTGGAACCAGCTAAGACAGAACCGCATGGAGAAAAGTTTGAAATGTGTGCTATGCAGAGAACCGTGTTTGAGTCCAGGTGTATTTGGAGATAATGGAATACTGAATTTTCTCAGTAGACAGCTGGAAGACATTCCATCCACTTTGCTCAAACATGGTGACACTGAATATTTGGGTGAATACTTTATAGTAGAAGTGTGATATGAGTGCAGCTCATTTCTTGTGCTGAAAAAAATAAATAAACCCAGACCATGAACTTTATATTATTAATTGCAAACTAAGCATATGGCCTGACTCCAAAAATATCATAGGACTACTTCTTCTCACATATATTGTTTTTTTTTTTCTATGAAGACATTCAAAACAGCATTGGTTTATCCTTTCAACACCATCCGTCTTCTCTCACTTAAGTAGAAACAAGTCTCCAGAATTCTTTTCTCCAACTTTTTCTTTCAAAACGAACTGCTAATAAAGTTACCACAATCCAGCCTCCCTCTTGGGAATGCCAAATGAAAGAATGGAGATATGATTTTAAATTGGAGCTGCCTTGATCTAACTCAAACACAATTATCTCCAAGCTATTTACATTTTTGTCATAAACCGTGCTCATTATTTTGAAAACAAATGCCCCTCTCCCTCTTGGTGCGGCGTATGATTTGATATACAGCGCTACAATATAAAACGATCTTTTCACACTGCATTGCCATCGCCGTCTGGGAAGATTTTGTGCCACTGCAGTGTCACAACAATTTAATCTCCTCTCACCTCTCTGGTGAGATATTTTCCTTTTTTTATATATCTCTTTGTATCAAGCCACAAAACAAATCTCTTGGCATGACTCACACTTTGCACAGCAATACTTAGTCTCATTTTAAAACCATTTCTTAATGTGCATTCTGGTGGCTGGATATTTGCAAAACAATAACTTTTATCTCCTGTCTTTTTTGCTTCTTTTTTCGCAGCTTCAGCATTGAACCCAACTATGACTTTTTATACATATATGATGGGCCTGATAGCAGCACTCATCTGATTGGCAGTTTCCAAGACAGTAAACTTCCAGAGAAGATTGAGAGCACCTCCAACTTCATGTACTTGGCATTTCGAAGCGATGGGACTGTGAGCTACACTGGATTTCACTTGGAATACAAAGGTACTGTAATTGCCTTTGCAAAGTGGGATTCTGTATCTATTTTTACAGAATAATTTTCTGTGTTGGCGCGGGGGGATTTTACCGTGATGAATTATAAATGAAGGAATTTGAATTTAGAAATGTCCAAGCCTATGTTATTTAGCCTTGAATTTATCTCTTTATTTTTTCTTGTTTACCAAATAAATACACCATTAGTTTATGGAGTTTTAATTATTCTGGCAGATCTCTTGCTTTCTGTTTGATGGTCTACATTTATATTAATTTATGCCCAAGTACGAGCTTACTCATGTTTCATAGTTGTTCCTCTTGTAAAAGCTTTGTTATTTTTGATTGACAGCAAAACTGCGGGAGGCTTGTTTTGATCCTGGGAATGTAATGAACGGCACTAGAATGGGTGCAGACTACAAGCTGGGATCTATGGTGACATTTCATTGTGAGTCTGGGTACCTGCTTCAGGGCTACTCCACACTCACATGTGTCATGGGCAACAGCAAGAGACCAGAATGGGACCGAGCCAAACCTACCTGTCAAGGTAAGAGGCAACATTTCAGCTACGAAAGCCCTGAGGTGCTTAATTCTTTACTACTAGAACCAGCTTTAGTACGAAAAGTACTTTAATGTCATGACTTTATGTGGATAAAATGGGGGCTTGAAGTTTATTTAAAATACTCATGCAACATTTATGCACCACAGGCATCCTAAGCATGGACTGTAATGATAATGTATTTTCTTCTGCAAGGGAATGCACAGAGCAATCTTGTCAAACATTTCATTAGCATTAGCTTAGATGAAACTCCTTACAGACATAGATCACAATCAGCTTATAGGAAAAGCTCCGTTCTAGAAAATTAAGTCAAATGCATTTGAAGACCTGCAGCCAATTTGCCATATCAGATTAGAAAGCTGTCTTTTAAAACTCGATAACATATATTTTGGGCTTTGTCTCTTCCAAAATGTATATTCTTCTATGGTAAAATGTTTTCCAGCTCCTCTTGGGGACATATCCAGGATCAAATTGGGTGAGATGCAAAATCCCTCCAGCAAATTCTTGGTGTTCTCTGGGGTACAGCATCCAAATCACTGCAGATGGCTTGCCCACCTGTCCAGCTCATACTTCATTTTATTACAACATGAACAAGATTTTGAGGAATTTTAGCTCCCAATGTTGATACAGCAGCTTAGCTCCAATGTGGAGGACATAACACTCTGTAGGTCATTACACTAGCCTGAAACCTCAGCTCGTATTCCACATAGATCCTGACTTTTCAGCCAGAGACGGAAAGTTCAGTCCCACATTTAGTTGCAAAAACCAAGTTTTTCCAACTTTTCTTAGGCTTAGACTTTAGATCAACTCATATTAAAGTCATCATGGACAAGTACATCTTAAAAAATCTGAACATTTTGAAAAAGTCCACATTGTGTGTGTCTGTTTTTTAGAAAATGAACATCATTTATTATACAGACTAGACTAAATTTAAATGAAAAAAAAACCTGTAACGAGCTCTTCGTGCATGAAGAGTAAAGAATTATTCAATGATCAGAATATGTAGTTCAGCATTCAGTAATGAAAATAGATGTCCACCTACTCTTTTTTTATTTAAAAATTATAACAGCATAAACCCAAATGTTTGATGTACATACAAACATAGAACAAAATCTGTCACAAGCCTTGTTCTGTGTTTACACCAAGAATTTATTTCAAAGGAGATGTTTAAAGAAACTCGTCTGTATTACAAAGTAAAGAGAAAATAGGAAGGATTTAAGGTGATGGAAGAAACTACACAGTATCTCCCCCCAAAATTACATCACTTAATGCATTTTTTAAGTATCGTATCTGCTAAGGTTAACTTAGAATTTAGCTCCTATTTCATTGGAAAATGTGATCACCCACTTTCACACCAGGGAGAAATTCATTACCTTTACAGTTGGAACGTGCGAAACTTCACTAATCAGTGCTGAAGATAAGAGCAGTACTAAAGAATACGAGCTTCCCTCTGCAACGGTTGTCACTCAGAGATGTAAGTCTGAAAAGATCACCTAACCGGGCTGAATGTCATGCACCAATGCACTGAATGTCGAGTGACTCTTCCATCATTTTATTTAGAGATAAGCTGATGTAGTTGTCATTTTTCAAATTTTAAAAGGTTAAAAGTGTACTATATTTTATGTCCAACTGTATCATCAGCAGCTGCATTCTTTGAAAATATTAACTATTTTATGTGTTCATACCCACTTGTGTTTTAAAACCTGTATCAAAAAGAACTGTGTTGTTGTGTTGTTGACATACTGGAATAGGAATATTAAAAAAAAAAAATTAAAACAATTTCTAACGATGGCGATAATTGTCAAAATTCTTTTTTACCATTATTACATTTTTACGATTCTATTCTAATGAATGAAAAGTGTATACATTTTTAACCATATATCTCTTTCAATGATAAGTGGCACACTTCTTACCCACATGGAAATCCTTTTGCATATTCTCAAAGCTTTTTTGCACATTTCCACTTGGATTTTCTTCTAGATCTGTCTCCAGTTGTTCACAGTTCACAGAACTTCCCATGACCACTTAATCACCCTTATAAATAATTTTTGACATCTCTTCTTTGTAAAAATGGAAGTGCAAAACATTCTGGCACAACTAACTCTTTCATGGTGAATTCATTAGTATTTTATGGTGTATATATACGATTTAGCCACTAATCCATTTTAACATTTTGCCCTCTACTATACTCTTCTTACCTTCGTGTAAGGTTTTCATCAGCAGTCGATGTCTACCAAAGCGAACACAAGGTTTTCAGCAGGAAATGGTCATCTTTGAATCAACATGGATTTGGCCATGCCTCACTTTGTCAGACACTGGGCAGATTGCCCCGCTTTTTATTCAGTATGAATTCTGCATGGTGTTGAAGAGATCACTGGTGTGATTTGAATTTGTTCAAAGGTGGTGCTAACTTAAAGGCACAGTTCAAGAAGATTTTTTACCTACAGTTTTAGCTCTAGTAGATACCTCTCTTTAAAATATTCCTCTGTATAATGACATAGTGTGTGATGAGATCAAAATAGAAATGGCACAAAATAAAGAAAATAAGATCCATTTGAAGTCTGCATTAGAATTATACTGAGTAGCAATGGAGATGATTTTATACTTTTGTATGATTTAAAAATACAATATTATTTCACAGTGATTTTTTTCTTTGTAAACTCAAATGGTAATATTGTTCTGCCAACCTGACTGAGTGGTACTTGCATAAAAGCTTTTATTTAAAATAGACATTAATATATAGTGATATTCATGTTGATCCTGGATTTTATAAAATAAGATAATCCACCTTTGTATGCATTCATTCAAACTGACTCAATCTTCGCTTTCCTTAAGCTTTCAAACAATTACAATTAAGCATAAGTTCTCATCACGTTTGTGTCCCTACATTTGTTTGATTATGCTCTAGCAGTTTCCTTTTTCTATGAAAGTAATTCACTTGTAAGTGGTGATGAGGCCCTTTAAATGTAATCAGCTCAAAGTCTTGGAACGCTGAACATCTTTATTCACAGCTGTTCTCTGGCAGACTCTTACACTGAAGATCGGATCTTTCTTGAAACAAAACCTCTGAGACTTTAATCTTAAATCAAAGTTTAAATAATGTCCAAATTTAAATAAAAATGTAACTTTTTTTCTGAGCATCTAGGGAATTCTAACCAATAAATCAATGAAAACACACAAAACTGCCTGAAAGTAAGTCTAAATTCGTGCTCAGCTGTTAGAAGAAAATCATTACAGCATGAAAACTCATTTTTTAAGGTCTCTCTTACAATCACCAGATACCCAGAGCAATGGGCTATTTTCTAAGAGCAGTTTTCTGAAATTCCCTTTCCCATGTGTTCATCAGCATAGCATGAGTGAGTGTCCCGTTTGCTATCGTCACATATGTTTAATTTCATGCTTCTTGCTTCTTCAAAATTCAAATACGACTAAATTGCTTGTGGATCACTTTAAATAACTTTTTCTAAGTGCTTCTTGTGTGTTTTGCTATTTGAAGTGGTGGCACCACGTGGATTGTGTGTTGGTCGAGTTGGTCCAGAGCAGCTGGTGACAACTATCCATTGACAAATGAGTGCATGTTTGTTTACTGTTGAGGGTCCCATACCTGATGGCTCCGTCCGTCAGGTCTGACATAAGCACATGAGGGAGCCTCTTGGCAAATTAGGTATATCACGAGGAACTTAAGATGAGATTCTAGAATGCCATACAAATGCAGGGTAGATTTAGTCCTATACTACTGAGTTACTAGTCAAATAAATACCTGTCAACAAAAACATGCAGGAGTATGACTGGTTATGTGTGCAAAATGACAAAAAGACGATGAATGTAAATGAATAAAATGGTAAATATAAGTAACTTATGTTTACTAAAAAAAGGCTAAGAAGATGCCAAAACCACATGTTTATACCGCCAATGCCATGTAGAACAGCCTTCCAGTATGGTCTCAAGTTTTTACCAGTTCTACCTCTGACTATTGTCTAATGCAAAACATGGATCCATTTACTAATGTCTACTTAGAGCACTGCTCTCACAGCTGCAAAATTGGGCACCGTTCATCTTAGATTTTAGAGTTGTCCTTTAGGTATTCCTGTGGTTTGTTTTTTATCTCTGCTTTGGGTCATTTTGTTGAAATGTCGACATTTACTTAGGATATGTGTATAAAACCTATTCTGTTTGATTTGACCAGACTTTATGAATAAATAATAACTTATCTACAGCATGTTTAGTTTCACACCATCATGAAAAAAGTGTGTACCTCTGTAGGATCAACTCATCCAGATAGGTGCAGCTCACCCTGTACTCATAAAAATGTCTCTAAAACATTTCTGAAAACTGTTATCACTGTGCTGGCAAGAATATTTGTCAGCAGCTTAACATTAAAAGGATTTTCTTCTTTTAAACTCTTTTCTCTAACTGCTGACGTTGTATTCTTCCAAATAGAAATTGCATGCAGTTTATTCCCTTTTCTCCCAGGATATTATAACATAACTATTTGACATTAGTTAAATTTGCCTTTGTGTTTCTTGTTTCTTGTCCCTGTAGCTCCCTGCGGAGGTCACTTTACTGGTTTAGAGGGAACTGTTCTCTCCCCAAACTACCCACATAATTACACTAGAGGTCAGAGCTGTGTCTATGACATCTTTGTCCCGGGAGACTTCGGTAAGCATTTTAAGCATTATTTGCATGAAGTTCTAGAGAAATGATGTTGACCTGTTTCTGTCCATTTTTATGTGGTAAAGTTGTAAAGGGGCATGTTTACTTCAGACCTGAAGCAAGAATATTTAACTTCCAGAGATAATTTTGTGGAGGGTTTTGTGAAGTTTGTCTAATGAGGATCAGGTACGTATATTTTAAGAGAAAATACAAGCTTACTGTCAAATGTGGTTAAAGGTGACAAGGAATTACCAATCAAAACATCCGGGCTTACATTATTCATTACTCTGGAGAGGTTAATTGGTGCATTTTCAGTGTTTGATACTAACAGCCATTTACATTCGAGTGAATGTTTTTTCCTCTGCTGAAGTATCTGTTATTCAATCTGTCTAATCTTAACTATTATTTACAAAGTGATTCTTTTAGGGTCAATTTAATGGAAAACGTTAGCTGCTGGTATATGACAAATGAAATCTCTGTTGGTACATAGTTACTTTGAATGTGATATGTGTGATTCTCAGTCACTGTTCATCGTGGATATGCTTGAATCAGAGCAAACAATTGTAAATGTTGACATGAAAAATGGTCTTCTCAGCAGGAGTTGTAGAAAGATGGGTCAAACCGCAAATGTTTTGTCCAAATAGATGGAGCAGAGAAATTGTCATCTGATTGGGGCATATTTGCTTATCTAAAATTTAGCAAAGATCCCATGAAGACCTTGACAACAGTCCCTGGTATACATAATAAGCTGCAGAAATCCAGGCAGCTTTTTATTCACTAAACCCCCGCATTCATGAAACACACATTCATCCCTTGTGTGATGATCCTCTCTGACTGTTTACATCTTTTGCTCCCATCTCCTGCTGCTCCTGGTGTCCGGGAACCCACAGGTCTTTTTTAATAAATAATGCATCAAAATGCTGTCTTGCCTAAATTGCTGGCACAAGCTTAATGGTGTGTGGAATTTGCCAAGCAATATTCCCACCTGTGCCTCTGACTTTTCTTTTTGGGGATATGCTGTAGAAACCGAAGCTATTGATGATGAGCAAGGCAGCTGTGATGTGGCTTGATTGAAATGCTCTCTGAACAACCGGGATTCACATCCCAGTTGGAGCAAAGTAACAGTGTTGGGTTGAAAATGAAAGCATGATGTGAATGTTTATATCACATGCTCTTATTTAGAGGGTTATGCATCAAGCTTTTTTAATCAAGCTAAAACCAAATAAATGCATGGTTTGGAAGGGGAAAAAAACCATAAGCCTTATAAAGAAACTATTTTGGTATTTTATCCTTCAATAAAGTTATGAATAACATAAAAATTCCATATATCTGCATTTTAGAAAATAATATCTATTGAAATTCAATTCAAAATGTGAGTTATATGGAGAATAATTACTCAGTGATATATTTTAAACATTCCCTTCTATTAGTTTTGATGATTACTGCATAGAAATAATGAAAACTCCAGAGTGGTTTTTGAATATCATTTAAAACCACTGGAAATGTGTTTTTAATCATTGTCAAGTTAATGCTTCCTCCTACAAAAGCAGTAATCCAATGAATGTCAATACATAAGTGCTCATATCCAAGCATATTATTAGAAAGTTGAGTGGAAGAAAAGTGTGGTAGAAAAAGGTACTCGAGTAACGGGGGATAAAAGCTTACCTTGAGAGAATTGTGCTTAAATCCAAAGGACATGAACCAGAGACAACGTTAGAAGCCTCTTAACTGGGCTAATGCAGCAAAGAATTGAACTGTTTATCTATGATTCAAAGTCCTTTTTGAAAGTAAATTTAGCATTTCATTTTGAAATCGAGGTCCTAGAGTCTGGGTGAAGAGTACAGAGGCACAGAATGCAAGTTGTTTGAGGTTCAGAGCCTCCGGTGAGGAACAACGTCACCTGCTGCTGTTTGTCCACTAAGTTTTATCCACAGTCAGTGCAGCCATCTAATTGGACATATTGAAGCACTTCAGGCTTTCCTCTTCCGTCAAGCTTTGTTGTGCCTCTAACTTCATTTTCCAGCAGGGTTTGTGACATTGCCCACACTGGCAAAAGTACCAATCTCTAGTTTAGAACACAGCGTCCTCTGCTTGATTGGACAGTGAAATTTCGTTGGCGAAACTGTTGTTTTATAGACAAGAGACATCAGAACCCAAAATACAGAGATGAAGGGCATCAAAACAACCTGTTTCTCTAACACCACGGTGAAGCCAGAGGCTGATGTCACTGTGTGAACTGTACAGTACATGGATATACTCTTCTGTAGGCTGACATTTCTGTATCAAAAAATTGTTTTCTTCCTCTTGGCATTTGTATTTATTTTGTTTTACTCCATTATGTGTGTCTTTTATAGTATAAAGACCTGAGATCTACATACAAACCAGAGCAGTAAAGTTGGTAGTTTTAACCTCCAGATAGGGCCCTTTGAGGAAAAATTATTTCCTCTCTGTCGCAGCTTGACAGTAGACAATCAGCTTTAGGCAGTATTATAAAAGGAATCACATTTCAGTGTCTCGTACACAGGTGATTGAAATTTGTAACCGCCCAGGGTAGAGTGTCGGATGTGTGTCATATTCTGTCCTTCATATGATCTGTGGCATACCATAATCCTTTGAGACATTGTGTCAGCTTGGTTGCAGTTTCAGAAAAAATATCATCTCCTGACTCTGCTTCAGTGACCTGAGGGATATATACAGGGCTGAGGGTTAAATCATTATGTGAGTCTATTTCTTTTGAGATCACAGTGTTTTTGGAATAAGTCTGCCAACAGATTACATGATCATTTCAGAACATGAAATTATAATGCAAACTCTGAAGCCTTTACTTTGAGTTCGGTTAGAGTTTCCATATCATTTATTTAGCTTCACCACACAACTCACTAATCTCTGGATGTGTTCTTTAAGGTTGCAGATTTTCTTAATTGGAGATCATAAACGATGAAGAAGCAAATGAGATTTTAAGAGTGTAATTTGGGTTTTTTCATAACATTCGCTACTCTGGAAAGTTAATAGACAAAGTATGCAGTATTGCATGGGAAATCATGACCTTTAGAGCTTTTGCTAAAAAAAAATGAAAAGAAACAAAACACTTTCCCACTTGTATGTTGTGTTTTTAATATTTTTTCACAAAAATCAGACCTAAAGTATTACAACTTTGGTGCTTTTTTTTGATAATTTGGTCCCAAGATGAAGCTACATCTCTTTCTATTTTATATATTAAACTATTTTTTAGGCTATTTGTAGCTATTTTAGGTTATTTCCTGCTTGTGTCTGTGTCTCACCGTCACGCTGTCTTTTAAAATCTACATTATATTGGCCTCTTGTAATTCCAACCTATATATTGAACTTGCCACGATAATACAATGGTTAATTATTGTTTTTATTTCTTTGGTAGCTGCATTATAATTGTTTTATTTTGTTATGACTACAGTGGTTGTGATCAGAGGACCAGAGTAACAAACAGCTTTAAATCTGTGCTTAAGTGTTTGTGAGACCTTTCATTGAATCATAAACATATTGCTAACTACAAAACAACATAAAACATTGGTTTTGGATATTCTTTGCAAAATATAATGCTTTGCTGAGAGCACATTCTTTGAGGAACTAGGCAAAATTTTACATTCACAAGCTGCTTAAATTAAACTGTACAGATGTAAGAAACTGACTCAATTAGTAGGACTGCTTGTATAGGGATGGGGTGGATTCTGTTGAGTTTAAAATGATTGCTCCAGTTGTGAAATCACTATGTGAGAGACGTTCAGTAGAGGTGAACAGTTTGGTAAAATTACAGAAAACCAACAGACCAAACGCAGGGCACTAATGCAGGGACCATAAAATACCAATAAAGAAAACAATAAATGAAGACAGAAACAAATAAGAAGAGAACACAAATTTACTTTTGAGCTGATTAGAGTTGTTCTTGAATTTAAATTTACTCATGATAAAATGAAGCAAAGTTAATGTTGGAGTAAAAAAATCCTTTGACTCATGCGTCTCTCATCTAAAGATTAAGATTTTTTTGCATTGTATTGTCTAGTTGGAAGATGAACGAAGATCCAGGCTATAGCAGGTTTACTACCAGAATTTTCCTGTATTAAGTTGATAAAAAACTGCAAATCTTACTTTTTATGGCTCCCCTATGGCTTCATTTTCTTGTCCCCCTTTTTTCTTTTTTTTTTTTTTTTTTAGAAAAGCACAATTTGTGAAAGCATGTCTAATAAGCATCCTGTCAGCAGATTATCCCACCTGAATTGTGGATCTCTGCAGCTTCTCCAGAGTTACTATGCACCTCTCTGCTGCTTCTTTGACTAATGCCGTAATACCTGTCAGGTTGGGGCAACAGCCTTGGCCTGGTAGATTTTCATTTTGCTGGACCGTTATTAATTTCAAATGGAGGATTGAACAGTGCTCTGAGATGTTCAAAGAGCTGAATATTCCTTTTGTAATCCAGTCATTCTTGAAACTTCTCTAAAACTGCTGAACTATGAACAAGAACATAGTGTCGCTCGATCACATAGTATCTCATTAAACTTGCCAAAAATATAAAAATGTTTAAGCTATAAATACTTAACACTGTACGTGTATTTACCATTTTGCAGTTGATGGTAATTCAAGTCATGTTAAAAAGGTTCGAACAGTTGATACATATTGTTACCATAGAAGATATACAATGTACTTTCTCTTTCCTGATTTATTGTTTTGTTGGAAATAATCTATGTCCTATTTTAGACAAATATTTAGACTTATTTTATGAAAAGATTAATTATTCTTTGCACTTTTGCCACTTTCCGTTTGGCACTTCTTGTAAAAATATATAATTGTGATACCCCGCAAAACTCACTTTTGTTTACACCAAGTCTAGCAGTCACTGCATGACAATTCCATCACATCCAGCAGGGTGAATAACCTCTTGACAAGATGGGAAAACAAGGTTCAATCTTGTTTTGTGCAATGTTGCACAAAAGGAAAACAAATTGATGGATGTTTAGAAATGACAAAAAATGGGAAACAGTGCTTCTGCCATTCTTGCATTTAGTACAGGGCGTTTGTTTGTTCACTTAACCTTCTTTATGAATGTTGATGGCTTCAAAGATAGACCTAACTCCGTCAATTAGTGGAACCTTCTAAAGCAAAAGTTTCCAAAGTAAAATCAGGTTGTTTCATTTTTTTGGTTAATTGTGTAGAAATTGTTTCATGGGATATTGCAGACATGACAAATTTATGTTCAAATTAAAGAGAAATGTATTGCGGGTGTCTATAATCTTTCGAAAAAAGTTGATTATTATATGCATTGTTGCATAAAATAATTCCCCATTATTAGTTTCCTCGACTTTTAACCCGAATCAAATCAAATCAACTATTTTCCAAAGATTTTAGACACCAGCAAAGTTACTTATGGCTCAGATAGAACGTTGTTAGAATAAGCAACGCATCACAGATTTTTGTGCAGCTTAACTCCAAAGTTGCCCATGTTTGTCACAATGTTGTGCCTAAACTGAATTTTCTACTTTACCTCATGCTTGATTTTAGAAATGTTTTTGCAGGGCAAATGGCCACTTTAGTATCTTTTTAAGCCTTTTGTCAGCTTTTTGAAAGTTTCATTTCACCCAACTCTCTTTGGAAATATTCCCCTAATGGGCCCAGGTGAATTAGATTTTATAGACACAACATTTATTCACCTCTGTTTATCTGCCTGAGGCCTTTTATAGCTCCAGCGTACATGTCTATAACAACAACATATGCATAATGGTTGCTGCAGAATGTGTCAGGAGGCAGGACAGGAGCGCTGACTGATTGCTGTAATAAATCTAGGCTGTAACAAGACGGACAGAAAATGAGCAAGAGAGTCTGTTGAGACTGCAAGGGGGTACCATAGTCGAACAATAGGAAAGGAAAATATAGATCTTTGTGGAATGCAAGTTAGATGGAGAGCATCATAATGAGTGAGAGATTTATAATGAACAACACAGAAAATGAGAAGAATGAGATGGAAATAGAGTACTGCTGAGTATGATCATAAAAACGGTGACCCCGGAGGCTAGCTGTTGACTCATCAGTGATGTTTGTTGAGGAGTGAGATTATGCCCTGAGCAACCCCGGCACACACAGAATAACACTTCTTTGTCTACATCATTTTATGATGTATACACCTTCCTCTGTAAAATAACCTAATAGGAAAAGAGAGCAATTTATTGCTGCAGTATAGATGTGAAAGGTGCTTTCTGTATGGTTCTCCACAGGTACGTGTCTGCAGATGTGTAATTATACATTCTGCCTTTTGTTAAATTTCTGTGTCAAACAATCCCATGAGTGACAGCCCTAACTGATTTTGACAACCTGCAGTTTTCAAGGTGATGACATTCTGGCAGCTTATCGTGTCAGCGCGTTGCCTTGTGTTGACTGTCAGAAACAATCCTGCAGAAAATAGCACATTTCAAGTCAGCAAGTCCAAATAATAGTAAATACGCAATATAAAGAGAAACAAGTTTATGTAAAACTGCAAAGAAAACTGCCTCCATGTTTTGTATCTCTCCATTTCGGTGACCAACAGCTTATAGATTAAATATTGTGAGTTATTGGTCAAGATTGAAGCTTATTGGACTAGATGCTGCTCATGCCAAAGTGTAGTTCCATATCTTCTGCCAAAAGGTGTAATACAATTGCACTGCAATAATGGGTCTTTAAATATATATACGTCTGTGCCGTTGTATTGGCCCCTTGGTTTTTGTAAATGAGGTATGTGTATGCTGTCACCGGCCAGAATCTCTGAGGGCCTGTACTGCCACAAAGCAAATATGACAGGTTCCTTCTCCATAATTCATATCCAGGAGAGCAAACATATGCTTCTGTTTTTTTTTTTTACCTCTCACCAATCCACTGTGCTGTGAGTGTCTTTGACACCTTATCTGAGCTTTGCCTTAAGGCACATGTTACTAATCCAGTGGCTCTGGGTCAAAACGGACTTGCATTATGTTCCAGTTGGATAATGATGGCCTACTTAAGCAGTTGCATTTTGCAGCATTTCTCTTTAGCTTTCCGCCATCGTTTCATTTTTTACATTCTTATGAAAATACAAATATTCAGTGAAATAAGGAGCATTTAATTTGACAGGCTGAGTTTGGTTATTTCAGATGTCAAAGAGTTCATTGGCCTCACTTTAGGAAATATGCTGAGGGAGAAAAAGGATATCTTGAAGCTGTGTACTATTTATAAAACGTTTTTACATTTTGGTTAATGCAGCAATTAAGCTTGGAATCCTAATGTACATTCCTTTTTTCTTTTTAGCTTTATCATGCCTTGTCTGAGTCAAGCTTGGTGAAAGGACAAAAAGTGGGCATAATGCACATTAATGTGCCGAATACCGCAAGACAAAAACGGTTCAGAAATGGCGGGAGGAGTAGAACAAAAAGTTTGAGCTGCTTATTTGACCCTCAAATTCCTCAGATCTCAATCCAATCTAGACTCTATGGCAAGGGCTAAAGAAACAAATTTGATCCATGGAGACTACTGCACATCATATAAGGCTTAGAGGATCTTCTGCTAAGATTTTGGTGCCAGATACACAGTACACCTTCTGAGGTCTGGTGCCTCGACAGATTAGGGCTTTATTGGCAGCAAAAAAGGGACCAATACACTGATAGAAAGGTGGACATAACGTTATGCCAGATTTGTATAGCATCACCATATATTTATTTTCAATATGATCCGTAAGATAGAAAGGGTTGAAATCCCATCATTATGTAACAGTTCCCAGTTAGATACCCAAATAGTAATCTCTTTGACAAACCATGTGGTTTCCTGCCTGTAATTTAAGATGGAACATAATTATGCCCAGTATGCATAATCTGTCCAGAGGCCTTTTCTATTTTTGCTAAAATGATCTGGGGTTTATGTGAAAAATTACACTGAAGAGGAGTTAAGTGGTTATTTAACACCTATACAGCTGATGAGTCATACATATAATACACTCTCAGTTCTCTTACATGTACGAGTGAATCAGAAATTAGGTGGGTAGTTGGGATTTAAACATCTGCATTTCAAGCAAATATATTGTTTGCTTTACATATGGTAAACAGACATTACATTACCATATTCTTTCTTCGTTGCCTCTGAATAAGATTCATACTGAGTAGATAGGTTCTAGGCATCACTGTGTCTATACATTTCTACATAGCAGTTATTTGTCTTTAAATGAACATGTTTTTTTCCACACTGACTTTCTGAGGATAAATTATGAGTAGTTGGTATCGGAGTCGCATTGGGAGACTCACTTAAAGAATCCCGGCCATCGTTTTTTACTGCAGTGAGTTTGCATGTTCTCCCGTGCTGTTCACGGTCTCCAGAGTGAACTACACTCAGAATGGGTTCTTAAGGCTAAAGAAAATAGCTTTGTTATATTAAAAGTTCACCATAAATATTAACGATGTTCTGTAGCATCAGAACTGAAAATAAAAACCACTTGCATTTAAATTCATTTCAAAACTTTTTTTTTTCTTCCTTTCAGAATCTTGCAGCAAGGCAAATAAGAATTTCAACCATGAGTTCAATTTTTATGTTTTTCCTGTTTGGCAGGGATACAAAAGTTTTGTGAACAAGCATAAATTACACACAGAGCATAATCCATTTGACCATGTTCATTCTTTCACAAGATTAAAGATCACATGCTGTGGGAATGAAAAAGACGTAGACTGAAATAGACTTTGCAAGATTATGATGTCATTTCTCTTCTTGCAATATTGTAATGATCTTATCTGCAGCACATGCCCTTGTTTTTGACAAGGGCTTTTTGAAAGGACTCCATAAACAAAGCTGAAATCATAAAGATAACAGATGAAAAGTGCAGCCAAATTTTATTATGTGTTACAGTTCAACAAATCAGATATCTGTTCCTTTCTTGCTCTTGTTTTTTCTTGAAAGAAGTCTCTGTTTGACTTCAGATCATGGTCTCAAACATAGATGCGGCTTTAGCCATCTCTTCAGATCAGTCACACATTCTTCCTTATCAATTATATGATTCTTGAGTATCCATTGGGGTGAACCAATTGCAGTTTTCTGGCCGATCACAATTACCACTATTTAAAAAGCCTGATCTGCCAATTCAGATTTTGGACGATATCAACTTTTTTTGTCTGAAATGTCGGTAAATGTAGCAAGAAAGTTGCAGAGTTAACAACAGTGCGGTGACTATTGTTAACTGCAAACATGCAGACATGACCTGGTGGACAGGTCTGTCAGTCAAACTTCTCGAGAAGAAGACAGTGGTTGATCTTTAGGCCTTGGCTGAGGTAAATGAGATTATGGAAAAAGACTGGCCTCGCGTGTAAGTATCGGTCGATCACCAATCTCCCAAAATGAAGGAAGTCGGCTGGCCGATAAATTGGTACACCTCTAGGGCTTTATTTTCCTTTGACCTTTGCCCATTAGGATTTCGGCTTGTTACAATGCCTGTCTCATTGTGGAGAGCAAAGAAAGGAGTGTCTGAACTTTTGAAATTGCTTAATTTAAAAACTATTATCATTAAAAGACACACATTTACAGTACTTTTTAAGAACTTTTTTGTCATCAAGGTATCTTCCAGTATATGGAGTTAGTTCCTTGGAGACTAACTACATATCAATGGTTCTCTTAGTATACATTAAAACAGATCATTTAATCTCATCTGTATGGTTTATTCTGACTATACGCAATGTTCATTGACTCTTGCTAACTGACTAATCTTTGATCACACGCTGCTGAAAACATTCTGTTAACACAGCCCTGGATGATTTACTAAGTCCGACTCATGACTTTAGAAGACCAATAGTGTTTAAGAATGATAGAATTAAGAAAAAAGAATGATGAATTAAGAATGATTAAAATTGGATTCAAAAGTAAATGATAGCAGTAAGAGCAGCTCTGTGCAGCACATTGATCCACTGAAACTGTGGTGGGAGTAGTATCAAAAGTAACACCAGATAAGCCATTGGTGTCCTGTTATTAATCAAATTAGATATTTTATTTTGTTAAGAGTTTTTACAGCTTTATTAGTTTTAGGATTTTTAAACTTGGGGCTCCATGAGTCTGCCTGCAGCTCCTGATGACAATGACTCTTTGCCTCCCTCAGCTAAGAGTTGGTGCCAAAATAGAACCAGTTTATCAGTGTCCAAATTGATACTCACAGTGTCTGGAAGCACACTAAGGCTAGTTTCTCCAGGAATACCTTGTTTACCAAAATAGCACAACACTGATCAAAAATAAAAAATTAAAAAAAAGAAAACGTAACTCCATTTACGTATTAATGATGTTAAATAAGTTTGATTTAATTGTTTTTGGTCTGAATTTCTACAAACTGTAGAAAAATAAAAATCAACCATAATCCAGTTGAAAGAAAGAATGAAATTATGATCTCTGAAACATCTTTTCATTTGTCAGTCATTATGTGGACTTGACTATGACTCAGGAAGCATCACTGTTAAAGCTATCAAACCAAATGTTTCAAAACTTCTTGAGAGCAAATAACTATTCATTCAGTCCCAAACGCTATTTAAAACTTATGAATTACTACTCATTAACTGAAATTGATCAGGACAAACAAAGATATTGCCAGTTTTGGCATCATCTCTGGGAATAAGAAGGATTTATTGATGTATGAACCTGGAATTATTTATTATAGTTTTTATTTTTATACAAACATTTCCACCCTCTGAGTCTAGACATATTTGAATACGGTTGATAAAGATAAAACAGACTTTAGTGACACAACTTGTTTAAATTAAAGCAAAGCTCATGGAATGCAAAATTATGTTATACATCACATTAAAGTAAAAGTAGAAAAAGTCCTTCACAGAAATAATTCTGCATCACACACTGTGATTGTGGAAGTCTTTTGCACTTTTAATCTTACATTGCTCACCTTAATATCATCTGAGTGCTGCTCACGCACTTCACAATGTATTTGCTGACCAGGTACACCCATTCATTACAACAGTCGGCACATTTTCAGAGAGATACGTCCACAGAATCACATACTTTGTGTTCGGGCTCTCCAAATGGCTCCATGAGCATGGCATTGATTTAAAATTACTTTACATGTCTGCACTGTTTTCAGATCTCAGACCAATAGGACACTTAAGAGACCTTGGTTGACAAACTGTGGATGTGGTGGCAAATATCTGAGGTCACTGTTTGTTTGAACTTTTATTTAACTAGAACCAAGTTTCTATGCTGAGCTGTTTTGAAGAAGTTTTTTACAGTTTGCTTTAGATCTATGTCTTTGAGCTCTTACAGTTTTAGAATTCACTCTGATTTATCTCTCACAAATGCCAACAAACAATAGAAGGCTTCACAACATTTCTCAGTGTATGAGGTTGAAACAAAAGTATTCATACAATGCCCAACATCAAATTCTGCCACGTCTTTGAATATTGTGTGTTCTCTATTCTTTAGTTTTTTGCGTTTGTCTATTGAAATGAAATTTGAGTGTTAAATTGCATCAGTGATGCATACATTACTTTTTCAAAGATCTCAACATGTCATTGTTTCTACTATTTTTAAAGATAATTAAAATCTAGTCCTTGAAGTTTAATTCTCCCTGTGTATCTTCAAGTGGTCGAAAAAGCATGATCTAAATATAATTAGCAAGCAGGGTGGGATGCTGGCAATTAAGCTGGCCATCATATTGAGTAGAGACAATTTTTATCTGTTTATACAGAGCCTGTTTGACAAATAACATTATATTGGAGAATTACGTACAGTACAGACCAAAAGTTTGGACACACATTCTCATTGAATTCAATGAGAAAGTGTGTCCAAACTTTTGGTCTGTACTGTATGTTTACTGTGATGTAAACATCATAGAAGTGGAACAATATGTGTAGAATATATGGCGTCTCGGACATGCAACACATGGCTGGTTTTGGATTAAAAGCAGAATTGAGTAACGCTTTGAATATGAGCATGTGTGTATTCAAGCATTCATGTCTGAGGTTGCATGCTTTTGTTTACAAAGCAATAACATGAGAACTATCCAGTTGAGCATTGGTGTGCTTATATCACAGAGTAGAGCTGCTCTTATTCAGATTTAGTAAACATTCTTATAGTAGTTAATAAACAGGTTTTTTGTGTCTAGTGTAAGTACTTTTTTTTTCCTTTTGATTTTTGTTGTGTCTTTGGCATCTTTAAATTTTTCATTGTTACTTTGATGTAATTGAAAGTGACATGACAAGAGATATGCAAGGCTACTACCAATGAAAAGGAAGATTAGCCATATGTACTTTTTCAGAATAACCTCCTTTTTACTTTGCTTGAAACTATCCTCTAGCAGACTTTCCAAAGGTAGTAAATTGCTTGTACTGGGCTTTATTAAGCCCAGAGGATCCTAATGTGTTCACACTACATTCAGTCATTCACACATTTACTCACACATGCACACGCCAATAATGGTGAGCTACTACATTGTAGCCACAGCTGCCTTGGGGCAATCTGACATAAGTTAGACTGCCATGCACAATGGTTTGTGGAAAATACATTTCCTGACGTGTATTGAATTTCAAATTTTTAGTTTTTGTTCTTAGTATTATGATCTTCTCTTTTAGTATTGATTTATTCTGGATGCCAATTTTTTTCCCACAGAATAAAAATGCATGTGAGGATATGTAACGCAGAAATAGAGAAATTCCATGCATCGTTTTTTGTCTTTGTGCTTATCCTAGGACTGACGGATAACCTTTCCAGTATTTATCCCACAGTTGAGGCTGCATGACATTTCAAATAAGATTTTAATACTTTCACTAAATTAAAACATGCAGCAGTCTTTGTTAATTATTTATCTTTGTTAACTTAATCTTTTTCAGCCATTTGTACACTGTGTAATTGAAATTAAATAAGACAGAATTCATTTACTTTAGATGAAAAAACGTTTGAAGTTCATAATTTATTTTCATAACTTATGCCTCATAGAAATAAAATGTCATTTCTGTTAGAGTACCTGATATTCAGCTGAAAACAATCATATTGTTGCCTACAGCATCTGGTGCAGGCATGGCCGGTGTTCTATTCCATATGCCAGAAATGGCCTAGTGTAAAATATTAATGGTGCCATGATTTTTGGGGTCTTCTGTCAAATCTGTCAGGTTTACTTGCTTCAATCAAAGTCTGGTTCTGTACTTGTAGAAATTTGCTGCCGTTTGAAAGCTAGAATCTATTGAAATTATACAATGCATGAAAACTGGACCTGATAATGAACTTGTGATAATTCATTCAGCACCAATTTTGCAAAACGTGGAGACGAATAAAAGAGACTCACACAAGGGACATGCAGCTCATGCTGTTTATTACGCAGCATGATTTAGGCTGTAGTTTTTGCTGTGAATTATTACCATTCATAAAGCACCTCTATGTGCACAGACATGCACGGTTGCACAAATCCAGACTTGTGTTGTCTCTAAGGTAGTGATCCATTTTATCAAGTCTGTTCATTTGGTTAGGAAATCTGATTATTTTCAAGGGCATGTACACACTGATATAATCTGGAACGCTTCATTGGAAATATTTATACAAGACATTGTTTAAATAATCCCTCTGTTATTGCAAGTTCTTTCTCGCTTTTTAAAATGAACGTAAGATTTAATCATTAATTTAGTTATAAATGGTAAGATTCTCATTTCCAATTTTATCAAGTAAATATTTTTCAACTTAATTATAGTTGATATTTGAGTTTGAATTTGTTTAAAAGCCCCTGCTGAAAAGCTCATGGACAGAAGCCGATACTATGTTAGCTTGGGCAATGTGCATTGCATCCACTCTGGCCATTCATCCCTTCAGTGATTATCTTTTCTAGTCAGCAAATATGAGGTGACAGCTATACGCCTCAAATTTAAAATGGACCTGGAACAGCACATGTTTACATGCCAGCAAATCACAGCAAAGCCAATCATTAGAATAGTTGAATTTTCTTGTTTTGCACACTCACTTTTTTGGCATTAATCCATCAGTATGCTTAGGTTAGCTTTGTGCTGTATAAACAGAAAACAGATTAACAAATTTAATTAGACCATATTTGGATGAACAGACTGACAATTGCTTTTCATCATAAACACATAGTCAGGCTGACTCAAATTTTGTTTAGTTATCTTAATGACAGCACAATCTTTGTCCTTGCCTACATTTTCATTGAATTTAAACATATCCTGAAATATCCAGACAAGACGATATCATAGTAAGTTATATGGGCTGCTTTACATTAATACATGTGTAAACTTAGTAGGATTTGCTTGCTCAATCTGTTCAGGTGCTTTTGTAAGTTCTGGTTGTTTATGCTTTCTGCTATCGTCTTGTTGATGCTTAAAGCTGTAATCTTATGTCAATCCTTTCCCTATGCGCGTTGTTACATAGTTGTCAGTTGAGTTAAAGGTTTCACAAACTGTAGTCTCTACAAGACATTTCCAGTTTTACTGTCACTTCTTGTTGGATTTACCAGGTCTAACCATACTCTGCTGGCTCCACATCCTCCTCTGTTCAGTCTGTTACAGTTCTGTCCCTCTCTTCACTTAGATGTCCACAACGTACAGCCGCAGCTTCGATTGTGCATTATCATAAGATGCTCTAAGAGGAAGTAGAACTGTAGACTACACTCTAAGAACATGGCGTTCATTAGGGGCGGTAGTAGCGGCAGTGCTAGGAGTTTGCCCTGCATTTGGCGGGTCGCCACTTTGATTATCGTTCCTTTTGCCTTTGTTGTTGTGTCCTTGGGCAAGACACATCGCCCATCTTGCCTGCTGGTGTTGGTCAAAAAGCGCAATGGCACATTATTATTTTTTAATACTGGCATATTTAACACTCAAAAAATGCCAGGGTCATTTTAAAAGTGTTACCCAATTATACAAAGTAAAAACTGTATGCAACCTTGATAAAAAGTAGTGTTTTTTTCTGCTATAGGTAAGAATGCAGGTCTTCTATTTGATCTTATTGTGTTTATGGACAGTATCTCAAAGTGGAGCTGTAGAAAAAAATGCTGTCCAGTTTGGAAGTCACCGGACCTTCTTCTCACTTTCTCTGATGATGTTTTGTTGGTGTGTGCTGGAACAATAGGCAACAGGTTTGCAGTGGAAATCAAAAATATGGATCTTTGCTTTAGGTTCAGAAGTTCAAATATCTCAGTGACTTGTTCTTAAGGCATAAGAAGATGGCGTGGAAGGTGAACAGAGGGGATTTAGTCTTCCTGAATGCATGTGTTACTCAGCATTCAGTTGTGGTAAATTATACATGGAAGAAAGTTAGATTGTGGGGTTTGTTGAGTTATAGCATTATCACAGCCACCTCAATAGTAATACTGATAGAAGCTCTTGAGGTACTGGCCCATTTGTGTTTCACCCTTCTCTTAAGACAATAAAATATTGATCATGACCAAAATAATCACATTTTCCAGACAAGCAGCTAAAACAAACATCTGCCTTTAGGTTCAGACTCAGTCAGTAAGGAGCTTGGCCTGTCTAGAGGAACCCTGAGTAAAGCTACATTTTCTATTCCATATCAAAAGGAGTTAGCTGTGGGCACCTGCTCAGGATTTCTCTTGGGCAATTCTTCTTTTAGATTTTCTGGGCAAATCCTACTGGGAAAAGGCCTCAGAGCAGAACAAGAACTTGTTGAAGATATTATGTTTTTGAAATGCCTAGATATTGTATTCCCCTTTTACAAGCATACTGGTGAAAAGTATGTTTAGGTTTTCATCTTAAACATTGTAGAACCACATTGATGGATGGAACAAGTTTGGTTGATCACAGAGATATTGATTGTTTTACTTTGTAGAGCTTTAGGAATACCCTTAATGTAGCACAGAAAGGAAGTCTGTTTACAATGTGTCGGTGTTGTCTAAAGGTTATTTTCCATATGTTAAATGTCATGGCACAAGAACATCACATTGGTACTGTGTGGGTTTAATGAGGAAGAGGGACAAATGAACAAAACATTATGCTGTTTAAGCCCCCAAAAATTCTTATTTTAAGGAATAGGATAAAATTCAGTAACCTAACACAAAGTCAGAGACATAAGTTAGATTTACTGTAGTTTTCATGTTATTGTGGCCTGCATACCAAATGTTTTCAGTTTTTTTTAAACATTCAGCTAAAGAATTGTAACAAATTGTCAATTAAGTTGTCTGTTATTTGTACAAATCTTAATTAACAGACTTTTTTAAATTAAAAAACATGCTCCCAATAAAAGGAATTGGATTTAAATGAGAAAAAAGCAGCCAAAGTTGAAAGAAAAACTTTAAAAGATCTTTCAAAAGCTTTGATAATGAGATACTGTTCCAGAGCATTTTAAAGAGACTAATAAAATGTTACTTTGGAAGCAAGAAGTAAAGACATGATGACTAAGGCACTGAATGGGAATGGCCCCAATACCCAGGAACAGTGTGAAGTGTTTTCAGCTGTATTTAGCTTCTCATAACTCATATAACATATAACTCATGTACTTTATAACTCATTATCTTCTGCAATTTGTCTTTTTCCATGATTCTCTTTACAGTGCTTTTTGGTCAGTTTGTGGTGTTTCAGACTTTGAACACTGATGTGGTCGAAATCTATGACGGACCTTCTACAGATTCAGCCCTTCTCTCGTCCATATATGGATCTCACTCAGGTAGCCACATCACCCGGACATATAGGGTGGATAATTTAAGTTATTTAATTTTCTTTCGTCATGCTGTCATTAGAATTTGACTTAATTAAAATGTTTGTTTTAAAGAAGAACGAGCACAAACCTGTTGTCTTCTAAATTCCAATCAAATCACTTTTCCCTAGACAAATAAATGTAGAACGTAAACAGTCTCATGTTCTCAAAAGACAAGGTGACCATCAAGCTCAACATATATTGTCTTTGAATCGGCTCCCAGAATCAAGCTATTAACATCTGTCTTGATTGCATCTCCTTTGTGTTTCTGATTTAGGCGAGACGCTTCCTTTAAGTTCAGGAAACAAGATAACACTCAAGTTTACTGCAAATGGAACAGACACAGCCAAAGGATTTCATTTTGTGTACCAAGGTAAGGTTTACTTTTTTTCTCCACTTATCTAAAGCATTTATCCTTGCTGCTGTTACATAAAGTCAGCAGCAGAGTGTCAATAGATGAAACTGGGCATAACTTAGCAGAGCAGAATGACGTGATGTCAAATAGCCTGTCTTGGCACTGAGGATGAGAGTGACAAATAAAGTGTGAGAAGACTCACAAGGGCTTTCTGTATCCTTTTGCCTTCTTTGTCTTGCCATCTTCTCTTCTCCCTGCTGCCTGTCTGCCTAACACACCCACCGCTCTTTGGCTTTCTTCCTTTGATTCTTGCTACCTCCCCTTTTATCCATAGCTGTACCTCGGACCAGTGCCACTCAGTGTAGCTCAGTCCCTGAGCCCCGATTTGGGAAGAGGACAGGGAACGACTTTGGCATCGGCATGGTGGTGCTCTTTGAATGCAATCCAGGCTACACGCTGCACGGCTCCAACGCCATCAGGTGCGAGGCCGTGCCCAATGCCCTGGCCCAGTGGAATGGCACTGTGCCCACATGTGCTGGTAAGCACTCTCACCACCCAGCTCTCGCTATACTCCCCTGTATGCACTCAGACACACCGACACTCAGAAAGATTATATTATATTATAAAGTGAACTATGTTTCTGATGAGACAAAAACGAAGATGGTAGCATAAATATTTAAGATACTGATACTTTTTGTTACATTCTACAATTTACCGCAAGTTTTGATGCATAACTTTATTAGCTTTACTCGATTGAATCACTGCTAACATTTTGGTATGTTTAGAAAAAGTTTTGTTTAGACCTTCTGTTCCCGTCTGTTTCGAAGAGGATGCTTGATTGACGATCAAAATCTAAACCACTAAATTTAGTTTTAATCGTAAATTTCTTTTCAACTAACTACATTAATGCATTACTATTACCATGGTAATTGTTAAAAACACTGACGTTCATCCTGACTACATCAATTGTTCCTGACAACTGCAGTGCATGAGATCCCACAATCTTGCTGCTTTGCGAAGGAGATCGTAAGATCTACATGAAGTTGTGACCACTGACAAGTGAAGCATTTATCATCATGGCTCACATTTGTGGTTGAAGGACATGTTAGGCTAAAATGTTTTATTCATAACACTGACTCCATTTAGAGGCAGAAAAAGTGGACAAGTATCTAAGTGAGGGAGCAGAAATGAACAGTAGTGAACCAATGACAGGGTTATGGATGGTCAAGGCTCACTAATGCAAATAGAGAGTGAAAACTGTCCCAGTGGTCCGATTCAACAAATGAGCAACTGTAGCTGAGATCACTTTACGGTTCTGATAGAATGTTGTCAGAATAAACAGTGCTTTGCAGTTTGTTGCATGTGTGGCTGCACAGTAGGAAGGCGTTCGCTCTGATGACTGTGGTCAACAGGATAATTTCGTACGCTTAACATTAAAACAGTGGAGAATGGTTTAAGGTGCAGAACAATGCATTTAAGTTGTTAACTTCATCAGTTCTTGATCTTTCCATGCCATCTTCTTCTGAAGTCTTGAAGCCAGTAAGCATGGAACAGCTTCAAGGGTCTAGAGGAGTCTATGCCTTAATGGGTCAGAGCTGTTTTGGAAACAGAAACTAGTTGGCAGACTATCATAATATTTTTTATGTTTTCAAAACTTGATTACATGTGTGGGGGAATTTTTCTGCTATAGTCCAAGAGCACACATTTTCAGTCTGAAAGCAGGATTTCATGTCTTTTATTCTCAGTGGATGGTGCGCAACCTACACCACCCACTGGAGGTAGGAAGTTGGTTGGGTGAACAAACTCCTCCCTAATATCAGAAGGCTGTTAGTGATCAGTAGCACACTGTTGGCAGATGTTGGTGTATTATGGAGCAGAATGCTGACATCGTTGTTTCTCTCTACATCCAGTGGGTGGCGCAGGTTACTACAATTAACAGTAGCCACACAGGCACACCCGTTAGAAGGAAACAAACGCACCCAGTACATGAAGTCCTGCTTTCAAAATAAAAATGTAAGCAAAAGTATTAAAAGTTTTGAGAACAAAAGACATTAAATCCTGTTTTCACTCTGAAAATGTGTGCTCTTGGATTATGGCAGAAAATTTCCACCAAGCGAGCAAAGAGTTTTGTAAGCAAAGATTTGCTCCAAGCAGAAACTAAGTGTGAGCGTGAGGAGAAGTTTTGAGTACAATCATTACAAGTTTTGAGAAGAAAGATTTGAAGTCCTGCTTTCAAAATAAAAATGTATTCAAAAGTATTAAAAGTTTTGAGAACAAAAGACATTAAATCCTGCATTCAGACTGAAAATATGTGCTCTTGGATTATGGCAAAAGAACTCCTCATATACATGAGTTTTTGCATTGGTATGACTTTCTATTCCCTATAAAATTCTCCATTTAGAATGGAGACCCATTATGTGATTTTTTTTATACATATAAAATATTTTGTCTTTTTCTACTCTAGAAAACAAGCAAAGATAGAAAAAAAAAACATTTCCTTTTTTACAATTATACAATAATAAAAAAAAAACCATTTATTATTATAAATGATTGACAAGAAATTACAAGAAATTGACAGTGGCACTCCAGTTTCTGAAAAAAAAAAATTGTCCCATTTCTCAGTAAAACGTTCCAACCACTACCTAAAGGGAGGTTTGTGTAATTGTTATATTTGATATTTAGTCTCTGTTACGACCTGACTCGTGAGCCGTAACAAAAGCCAGAGAAACACGGCCATCAAATAAAGAATATGTTCTTTATTGAACAACCCAAACAAATAAACAAAGCCAAACAGCGACAAGCGGGTATCCCCCTCGGTGGTCGACGGCATCTCTGAAATCAGTGATAACCGGAGAAGTTCTGCAAAAGAAAAGGAAGGTCAAACAAACAAAACATAACCAGAACAGGGTGGCCAGACAGGTAAGGGAAGAGCCACCTCTGTAGAGCCTTGCTGGGTGGAGAAGCCGACTCCCTTTTATAGCGATGACGCGCTGGTCCTGGCGAATCCTGGTCCCGCCCACTCTGCTCCGCCTCAGGACAAAACACAATAACTGACGGATCCCTCCACATTAAGTGGAGGGGGATGTCACAGTCTCATATACTGAAAATTTGACTTATTTAATCTCTGGTAGAAAACATTTGGCAATAGAGGTAGCAATTTTGAAGCTCTATAGTGGTATCACCCAACAATTTATGTGAATATCTCTCTTTACATGTTTGCTTGACCAGCCATCCTAGAGAAATGCATGTAGAAAAATGTCGGCACATTCTTGTGCACTCATCACATTCTCTCTGTAGATGTGGTTTTCATTCTCTCTCTCTTTGCACATGCTGGTTTTCCAAAGACTTGCAGTTAAAAAGCCATGCTTTCAGTCCCATAAAGAAACTCACACAGCTGCTTTGGAAAAATGCATAGCTATGATGAAGTGAGGCAAAACCTATTGAAATGCGGCCTCATGCCAGCAAGCAAATAATCCAAGACGGTAAGTGCATGAGATTTCAACCGAGGGTTCATCTGAGTTTCCTGCCAAGCAGTGAGGGAATAGCCATGGCACGCGCAGTTTCATTTCAAACACAGTGATTTTTATTTCAAGATTGAATCTGGCTGCAGCATCTCCCTCAGCGACAGTGTACTCATTCAGAATAACGGATATAATCTTATAGGGACTTGAGAAAAAAAAAACACTCTATGGTAAATTACTCAGGCAGTCTTTATTGGATATGACAGCATCAGGCGTTGTTTGAGAAGACAAATTTGCATTTCCTCAACCTGTTGTAAATGACCCGGCACAAGATTCAGCACAGGTCTGCTTTTGATTTCACAAAACAAAGTTATTAGATTACAGTTCTTTAGGTGAATTTGAACAAGACTGATTAAATTTTCTTCACCTGAGCGCATTCATAACACTCAGACAGTTGTTCATTTAGAGTAACTGACTTTTGTATACTGATATTTTTATGTCAAGGAAATTGGGATAAAAGTATTTTACAGAGGTTTTAAAATGTAAAGGAATTGTATTCATGCTGATACCTTTCATGTGTAATAGTTTATTGTAGATTGATAAGATGAACTGAATCACAGCTTTTTTTAGTTGTTCTCAGATAAACTAATAACTGTCAACAACATGATAGACATACAATATAAATTTTGAGTTTAAAACAATTCATCACTGTCTAATCTTATATAACCTCACATATTTCTGTGATTCATGCTCAGCGTGCCCACACCGTGGAATTCACAGTTGGTTGAAACACTTGTTTGAAGGTGTCAACAAGTAAACAGAGTCGCACAGTGCTTGTTTTTAAACCAGTGAGTCTTGTTCTGAAAGAGCCTCCCAAGACCAATTAAAGTGTCTCAGTCTGGGGGATGGGGGGGTCAGACCAGAGTGCTGCTCCTGAAGACACAGCAATATTTGAAATATTTGGAAAGTTTCACTAATAAAAGAGGAAAATGACTGGGACTATGCCCAACTGATGTTCTTTTCTTTTTTCTAATAAACAATGCTTCAATTGTTCTGCTACAAAATATTTAAAGTTTTTTTTTTCTCATTTTAATGGATTGTCATAGGAGCATCTTTTCACTTTTTAAAAACATTTTTTTGTTAAGTTCACAGCTTTGTTGCTAACCTCCTAACGTTATTTACCAAAGTGGCATTCTCTTTCAAGAACATGCTATATGGTTGTAATTGGGTGAGTTCTGAAGTATGAATTTCTGTGGAAAAGTACTATTTCTACATTTTATGCAGTTGGGTCATTGACATCACCAGGGGCTTTTAGGATGTGTTACTAGAGAACGGAGATCAACAGCAGGCACAGACTTTTGAATTGATCACTTGGGCTTTGTGAACAATGCAGTGGATAAGTTACTTTTGACAGGATCCAAAATGAACTCTGAAACATTTTCAGCTTGTCTGTTAGACGTTGTTCTCTCAGCAACACAACTTGTGTGAATTTAAGGTTTTTAAGGTCATCTGATTAGATTGAGTCTGAGTTTGCCTCTTGTAAATGACTTATGTTGCCTATATCACCTCTACAAATTATTTGCTAGTAAAGTGGCAGTGTATATGTAATTTTGAAATGTATATGAATCCACAGATTGACAAAAACACTTACGCACAACAACTGTTTTTCAGTCTGGCTACCAAGAGATGAAAGATCTTTCATATCTTCCCAGTCTCACCGTCACTAAAGAGACTGGGCTACTTTAGTGTTTTAAAGAAAGTTTATAATGAATATATTTAGACTGGAAATACATAAAAATACAGCAGATTATTTAGAGGTGTTGTAGAGTCTTAAGAAGCAACAAACTAGCTGTTTACATTTTTCCAAACGACAGGGAACAAGTCTCGTGCTAACTTCAGCATTGTGTTGCAGTAGTGTTGGAGGATGCAGAAGTTTTGCAGGTACCGACAAGGATTATTGTTAGGAATTGCTTCTTAATTGAATGAATCAACCATTCCGTATGGTTCTCATAACAACTTGGCTTGTTGTAAATCTTGGATAATGAAACTTGTCTTTTTCAGTTTGCACCCATCCTTCACAAACCGCTTTTAAAATATTAAGTTATCATAAATTATCCTTAATTGATGTAATATTCTCGCATATGTCTCTGACATTTTGCTGCAGCCCTACAGGATACAAACAAACCCCAGTGAAGATTTTAATTGAATAAAACCAGAGGAAAAATAAAATTGACATCCTCAGCAGTACTTTACTCGGTTTATGTGTCGTGTTTACTTCCCTATGGCCACATGTTTTTTTGGTTTATATTTAAATGTATCCATTTTGCAGAAAGGAAAGAAAAAACTTTACTGGTAGCCAATGTAAAGAGATTAAAACTGGAGTGATGTTCTGTCTCTTTTGTTTTGGTTACAATCTTTACAGCGACATTCTGAATTTACTGGATATGGTACCGATTTTTCTTATTCAAAATAATGAAAATACCGTTGCAATAATCAAGAAGACATGAAAAAAAACCCAAAAAGCTATGAACCGTCATTTTTAATCCTACTCTTTATACAAGTCTTCATAGCCCAGAAAAGTTCCTTGGCTAAAAAAATATTCTGATTAAACATCTTTGGAGTGGAGCTTACAAAAGGCAAGAAGACATTTTTCAAAGATATCATGTGCGTCATTAAAAGAAATGAGCTGTTCTGCCGCTACTCTTTTAAGATGTTTTGACATTAAAGAGATCTTGGCGATAAGCCTGTAATTTTTTAAGCTGTTCTGGATCCAAGTTGCACTATTTTTTAATAATGGCTCAACAACAGCAGGCTTATAAAACCTTGGTTATGATTATGGAATATTTATGACTCATTATATTAATCTAAAGGAGAAAATGTTTCCCACTTTGTCCATTTTTTGGTGCATTATAGAAATTAATTTTTTCACAAAAATTCAAACACATACACATGCACACAGGCAATTTTAGAACATACACCTGTTCAATTGCTTATTAATGCAAACACGAAGTAAGCCAATCACATGGGAGCTACACCACAGCATTAAGCTCTCTAGATATTGTGGAGGCGATTTGCTGAAGTCAAGAATGTGGATAAAAGCAGATTTAAGTTACTTGGAAGGTGGCATTGCTGTTTTTGCCAGATGGTCTGGTCTAAGTATTTCAGAAACTACTGATCTGCTGGGATTTTCACACACAGATATCCTTCAGCTTTACAGAGAATGGGCCAAAAAGAGAAAGTGTTGTGAAAGGCAGTTGTTGAGAGATAAAAATGCCTCATTGATGTCAGACCTCAGAGGAACTTGGGTTGACTTGTTCAAGATGATAGGGCATTATTCCCACTCATTCTTTCCCATTTTGATCATTACACGTTGGCAATAGTCGTGATCTTTTGATATTAAACAAAAAATAGCTAATGTTCACAGTAACTAAATTGATTTTGAATAACTACTTACTAAAAGTAACCCTAAAAATGAAATCTATCTGAAGATTACAGCTTTCTTAATCTTAATATGGTCAAGGAGTCTTAAAAGAAAATGAAATAGCCTCCTTAAGCTGTAATGTGATCCTAGAGTTAGTAAAATTCAGCAGTAAATGCATGTCAATATGCCTTTGCAAGAAGCTGAAACTGTGATATTATGAAAGTGTGCCTTTCCAATTTGTGGCTGCTTGAGCTGTAGAAGAAAAGTAATTTTCTCAATTGTGTCAGTCAAGAGGATAAGAACAAAGTAGTCACTGTGGAGCTGCACTCTAATTGTCTTTCTGACAGAAAAAAAGTACTACCTAGATAAATATTGGTATTTATGCTAACTAATTATTGACAATCTGAACTTTTGATGAGACAATCTCTCCATTACTTATTTACTCATAAAAATCAAAACAATGATTATTGTAGACCTGTACAGGATAAATCAGGTTCAGGTGAAGATAATCTCAGCAGCGCTATAAATCTGCACTTAGCACCTGTTAGGAAAACCTGTGAAAAACAAAACCAGCCGTTGTTTAGGATGTAGTTTTTTACAAATGCTTAAACGTCACAGTGTGAAGCTATGTCAGCATGTCAAAACTACCTGTGGCACTGCTGAAAATATGTAACACACCAAAGTGTTTTAGCAGTTCAGATAAATACTTTTTGTTTTGGCCTTTGGAAGACTGAAATTTCACAAACTTTTAAATCTGATGCAAAGTAGAGTTTTAAATGTTCACTTCTGGGCATGAGAAAACATTACTGTTAATCTTGTTATAGATCCATTAAAACTGATTTTTAGTACAGTCTGGATATCTATCTTGTAAAAATCAATTTATTAATGCTGCAGGCATTATATGTTCTCATCTAAGTCAAAGTTCTTATGCCTTTTAAAAGATGGAAAGACCATTTTACAGGAATTGGCAAACTATTCTCTTTTTTTTGTCACTTTGACCCAGAACTTCAAAGTACTTTGTTCAGGTTTTCTGTGATAGACCAACGCGAATTATACCAAAATTATAAAGGGTAAGGAATGGTTTTAAAAATTGTTGCAAATAAAAATCTGGAAAAACATGGCATGCATTTGTATTCAATTACTTTAATTTCCTTAAAGTTGTCCAGTGCAACAAAGCTATTTTCAGAAGTCACGTAGTTAGTAAATCTTGTTTCTATTTTCATCTCTGTTTAAATTCAGCTGTGAAGGCGTTAGAGGTTTGCTAGAGAACATCAGTGAAGCAACAGTATCACAAAGGTCAAGGAACACAGCAAACTGGCTGGGGAGAAAGTTCTAGAGAGGTTAAAAATAGGGTTAGAATATACAAAAATATCCTGTGTTTTGAGCAAATCACAGAGCACTATTCAGTTCATCATCCAAATCACAAAGAGTATGGAACAAATGCAAATATAGCCACTAACAAGGTGACCAAGGAGAGCATTAGAAGCAGCCAATAGAGCCATCGTAACTATGGAGGAGCTACAAAGACTCATAGCTTAAGTGGGAGATTTGGACTTTCAGTCCTGCACCAAAAACTAAATAAATTCCCATATTTATTTAGCCACAAACCATGCAGGCACATAGCATTTAGAATTAAGTGCTCTGGTCAAATGAAGCTATAGTTCATGTTTGTGGCCTACATGCAAAACATTATGTTTAGAGGGTTATTAATTGGTAGCGATATCCCACACACAACTTGGAGTTGTAACATCAATGAAAACTGCTTATACAAAGTATTAATGAATGAATGTAAGCCACAATTTTTACACTATTTGAATGAAATATTTTAAATAATTTATATTGCCCATTTAATTTCACAACCACAAACTCCCTCACTGTGATCACTACTGAGCTATCTCTTCCCATTTTCTGTTTTTTCCCCCCCTATATTTCGTCCTTTCTCCAGTTCCCTGCGGTGGAGTGTTAACTGAACGTCGTGGCACCATCCTCTCTCCCGGATACCCTGAGACATACTCAAATTATCTGAACTGTGCTTGGAGAATATCTGTTCCTGAAGGAGCTGGCATACAAGTAACCAACAATTTTTTTACACTTAATAAAAAGAAAATAGTTTAGGAAGAGGATTCTTTATTTCCAAATGTACTACATATTGGGTATGTGCTATTTTACACTTGTATTAAGACTGTTTTCTTATTCAGATCCAGGTTGTAACTTTTGCCACGGAGCATAACTGGGATTCACTGGACTTTTTTGATGGCGTGGATGGCAATGCCCCAAGGCTTGGGAGCTACTCGGGTAAATTTGATATAGCTAAATTTTAGTTGTCAGTTCCCACTTGAATTTCAATCAGATGTCACAAAACTCTAGCAGCAGACAGATGTGGTGATGGGGCTGATGACATTTGGCATGTCCTTTGAGAAGGCTGTCTAAAAATCCAAGAAGTCAAGAAAGAGAGAAACAGAGAGAAAAAAAACTCTTCTCTCTCCCACAAGTCTGTCTTTGCGGCAGAGATTTTCATTATACGAGCCCCAGTTCAGTCAGGAATTTTACAGATGTAGTATTGCCACTGGGCATGCATTGATGAAAATTGTGCACTTGCCACATGGTAACCAACAAGAAGCAGGCTATCCCATCATTTTAGATGCTAAATCATACTATAGGAGGGACTGGTGCAGCATAATGACTTCTGCTGCATTATCCATTTTAAGAGATGAGCTGTCAAAATTTTCAAGAGGTGAATATTTCATTTAGAACAAAGCTCTTTGAATAGTAAAATAGCTCTCTTGTACAGCTCCAGCAAGGCAGAGCAGATGTGCAGAGTGAAAAGGTTAAAGCATTATAGATTGCCAGAAATCAGTTTTAGCCTGGCCTAAACCAATGAGCATTATTGTCATTACACTGGATGTCAAAATCTGCTGGCAAAGTTACAGACGTGTAGCTGAAATCGAAAAAGATGTCCCTGAGATCAGTGATGCTAAATGTCCATAGTTGTCCGTCGTAATTGAAAATGGTTGGCCATTTTGGGGTTTCAGGATTTCATTAAAATGTTTTAAAGTCAAAACAAGGTGTGCTCAAATTAATTGGAAGGAAATGTGATCCTTACCAGAGATAGGCTGGTGTTGGATTCTTTTAAAATGGTAACTTTGAAAAAAAAATGACATGAATTATTATATCACTAAAATTTACAAACAAGAACAATTGACATGTTTTTGCTTCTGAAGCAGGAAGTCTAAAATCCATTAGAATGTTATTTAAAAGTCACACTACATTAAGTTGCGGCACTTTCATCAGTAAATAATTTGTGAAATGGGTGAGAAATAACTGAACAAAAAACTTAGATTATTGGAACAGTGGAATGGGTGGTACAGTTATGGTAATACTTGTATATAATCTAACCAACACTTGTACAAAATCTTTAACTGTGATCTTGTACAAAAGGCGAAAGACAATGAAATGGTAAAACGTGTGTCTTGTGATCCATTTGCAATTTGATACTAACTAACATGTAACCTGTTCCTTTAGTAAGTCTACTGCAGGCTATGTTTTGTTTTATTTTACTGACAGACATGGTAATACAGAAAACATGCTACAACTGTGGACTTTTAAAACTTTGGTCCCAAGGAATTGTTTTGTTTTTTGGGGGGGTTTTTTGTAAGGAAAGTTGCAAACAACCTAAAAGTAGATCAATGATTTCAATTAAATCTTTGTGCTAACATATAACTCCATAGGATTTTGTCAACATAATGCATAGTGTTAAGAGGTGCTCTACTGGTACCCAATGAATGATGTGCTGTACCAAAATACAGACTTAGTCTTTTTTTAAAAAAGTTAATTCACCCAACATATGGTGGATTCTACTTATAATTGGTAGTTAAATTTTCATAGTTAGTTGTAAGAAGTAAAAGAAGAATGCCCTCTAAAATCAGAGCTCTGACTGGAAAAGTCATAAATCACCACACAGCCCTGAGTATAGTATCCAACATGGCCTCCATTCCATGCAGATTTAGTGAAGTTGCTTTCTCCATTGGAAGTTCTAGGGATAAACTTTTTGTTTGCTGTTCTGTCTCTGAAATTGTGTTAATAATACTGTGCAAAACCCTTTTTGCTTTTGATCGAGTGTAAATGCATCCTCTTATTTTATAATACAGGCACAACAATCCCCCAACTGCTGAACAGTACCTCCAACAACCTGTACTTGACCTTCCAGTCTGACATCAGTGTATCTGCTGCTGGTTTCCACTTGGAGTACACAGGTATGAGAGATGACATGTCTGCTTGTTTGTCACTTTGTCTTTGTTCCCCTGCTGTACGTTGCAGCTGCTGCTCAGGGCTAAAACACAAAAGTGATGCTGCTGGTCTAGATGGCACAGAGAGTTGTTGATAGAAAAATTATGAGCCACAAAATAGAACAGAGAGTATATTTTTTTTACCCTCCGTGTCATTTAATTTCCAGTCTTTGTGTCTGGGTTTTTTCTATTCCAGCCTGGCATTCTCCAGTGCTTTTGCTTTCAAATTCGTGCATAGCCTCAAGTTACTGGACTCACATCCCTTTTCATTTACGACCTGAATTTCCTCATCTCTCAGTGGGATATTCACTCAAAGGCTTTTTTTCCAAAATGAGCATTGTGTACTAACATTTAAAGAGTGTGGCTGGTCCCTGTGGAGTGACTCATTTACTGCATCCCCTCAAGTCAAAAATTTGTGCAAATGAGAATAAGGGTAATTCTTAATAAAACAGTCCACTGTTATTGACATACTAAGTGCTTTTCTTTCTCTTGTGCATTCCTCATGGATTTTAAATCAGTTTTTTCTTTATCTGCTTCTGCAATTTGTGGTCCTATGAGATTTTTTTTTCTTAATAAGGTACTTTTAAAACTTGCCATTGTGATGTAAAAGCCAACTACCAGCAGTGATGTAAATGGACAGCAGTTCAAAAATCATACCCAACTAAAAAAATAACCCTTACAGAAGTTGTGGTGTTGAAATAACGAGTACCAGAAAGACATAATGGGACTTTCCTCCAAACACTACTGCTCACACACCAGCTGATCTCAGTTCAGCTTAACAAATTTCACAAATTTACTGCTGGTGTGATGACACATCATCACTGAATCTGCCCTTATTGTCGGTGAGAAAAGTCCCTTAGCAACACACCACTGTTAAGAATAACTTCATCACTAGGATATGTCAATCTGTTCATCTTTGGTATTACATGGGGATATTTGGTAGTAGGTGTCTACCTCTTCTCCCTCTTCCTCACAGCATCAGTGGCTGAGAATCATTTTAGTAACATATTTCTCCGGGAGCTTTCTTTGTGGGATTTTAACTTTAAAGTTGCTGCAACACATATGCAAGGTCCTTGAATTTATTTTAATTGTAAAATTTGAATTCATTTTCATACTGACATGAAAATTGGTATCTTCTCCTTTTCTCTTCACTGTGTTTATTCAGGTAAGATAAGATAAGATAAGATAAGATAAGATAAGATAAATCTTTATTGTCATGTTTTCAGATAATTTGAGGCTCTTGGAAAGTGACTGTGTGTCCATAAGTATTTCTTCAACTCAGTGTTGCTAATTTGTGTTAAATAAATAGAGCTATAAATGTGAGTCCAAAATGATATTTGTGTCTGTCAATGCTTAGAGAGAAAATATATCCCAGAGAATATAAAGGAAACATTTGGACTTTTGGACTGAGCCCAGTGCCATAAATTTCACCGTCAATGGTTACATTTATCACTTAAAAAAGGCCTTTAGTTTTTGGATCTTTTGTGACTGTGAGTTGATGCCCTGAGGAAGCACAGGGGAAGAGAGTTTATAAAGTAAGAGATTTGGGGTTTATTGAAAAAGTCTTGAATATCAAAAGAAGACATAATTAGAGAGGTTTCCATGCTGTTATGATCTTAATTACTAAAATGACAAAGGACATCTAACTGTGTCCCAGAGGGCATACTCTCCTGTATGTTTTAGTTGCTTCTCTGCTCCAGGACACCTGATCCAAGTGATTTCACTAAACCATCAGCAGGTCCTGTTAATGACAACATCTAAAACATGATGCATAATTTACCGTGAGGATCAGGGCTCTGGATCACTGATCTGACATGAACTAAACAATAATATTGTCTCATTAAATCACATGAGAAATAAAAAAAAACAACAATGTTGTTTGGAAGAGATTTTTAAACAAAAGAAAAACAACTTCTTTAATTGACTTCCCTACAGAAATAGTCTGTTGGGATTGATGTTTTAGAATTAGTCATTTGGCAACTACACTTTTAAGCAGAACTAAAAATAGACTTGTAGTATATATTTGTGAAAGTTTTTAAATAAATTATTTAAAGACAGCAGCTTATTTAACATGATTTCAATGAGTCGAAGACACGATTGTCAATATTTTTGATTCATACATCTGCATTATTGCAAAGGTAAAGAAGTACTGTGTGGTACATATATATTATGTTCTCTCCCCCGCTAATCAAGAGTAATTGTATGTAACCATGCACTAATGTAATGTAGACATGATCTTTTATTATGTATATTTCATTATATAATATTTACATCCAAATGTACAAAAGTTAGGAATAACTTTCATACACTTTTAGCTGCTGTAGCTTTCAGTGATTGTCTGCCATATGACCTTGTCATTCTCTTGCACTCGTGGAGAAATTTTGACATAAACCTGTATTCAACATTTATTAAGCTCTTTGAAGCTCACTGACATTCATCTGCACTGAGCTGTCAGGCCCCACCACAGCATTTTAATCACGGTAAGGTTTGGACTATGATGGGACCATTGCATCAGCTTGATTTTTTAAAATCTTTTTAGAAATTCTGTTTTAGATTTCCTTCTTCCCCTGGAATCATGACTCAGTTTCAGTTGTCTGACAGTCAGAAACACTGTGGTGTTTCTTATTGGGTGTTTTAAGATACTGATACTGATTCGCTGTGTTTTTGTCAAATATGTTGCTGCACATTATGGCTTGTTTTCACATTGGTTTGTTCTTTAAAGGTCATTGTTGCAGAAATCTTGACATTTCTAAGGATTGACAACAAACTAAAGCGGTTCCTTTTTTGCTAAGGAAAAGGTCTCTTTAACCAGCCCTTTCAAAAAAACTTGTCTTTTGTAATTTTGAGACAATGAGACAAGTAAAGTGTAAATGAGACAAAGTGTAATTTATAGGTTTTGAATTTTTTTCTGAACTACTGAGACATTCATAATGGGACAAGGAATGCCACCTGCTGCCTTGAATGTTTTTGTTCTTTCTCATTCAAGGGTTCCAATTTGTTTTAACTTTGTACAAGAGCTTAAAACTCTACATATGAACAATTTCGTCGCTTACGATGTTCCTTTTGCATTATTTTACTACTTAAGCATGATTGCTTAAGATCAGTCATGTTTTTGTTAAATTGCTAACAGTTCAGTTTGTTGAAGTCAAATTTGCTGAGGATAAAGTAAGGTATGAAGCAGCCAGATGGTGCTACCCACTGTCTTATGGCCAATAGATGCAGTAACATTCAATAGCACATTAACAATTTCACAATTGTAATAACTGACACACATATGTCATAAATATGTATTTGACCAATAAAACTGTTCTAAATTCCAGCAACACCTAACGCTGATAATTTCTTAGTTGTTTCCTTCTACATTATTTTATCACTGGCTGGGTTAAAAGGTTTTTACACACCCTACTTTTGAAACATTATAATGCTGCAAATACTATGCATAAAAGAAAGAAAATGAAAATGACTACAGAGAATGGCTCAGACCCAACCAGAAGACCATCTGTTTAAGAAAATCCCCTTTGTGTAATTGCTGAATCCCAGCGAGGCCAGTCACAGAAACCATGTCTATTGCCCATTACCACATCTTAGATGTAGAGGGTTTAAACCACCATTCCTAAGGCCCCCTTCACACCAGATTAGACCACCCCACGGTCTCCAGGACCTTCATGACTGTCTGAACATTGCTGAATCAAAGCAAATTTGTAACAACAAAAATAAACCAAAATAAAAAAAAAAAATCACACTTCAGTTTCAAGGCAATCTTAGCTCTTTGTGATCAGAAAGAAATGCATCTGCTCCTTTCTAGGGCATTTTATTCATATGTCATAGGTGTCATCCTGGCATAATTTATATTTTTAGAATATAGAATGCTCTACCTGTATAAATGGAAAGTCTGTCTGACTCGATCATAGGTCTAAGGAGAAGGATTTTATGTTTGTAGGAGGAATAACCATCAGTATTTCTGTCGTCTTATCAGAGGGAAAGGATGCAGGTCAGGGTGTTTTTTTTGTTTGTTTGTTTTTTTATGGAGCGCTTCCAGGTTTGTCATCTTGCACAATAATTGTATCCTGGGGGTCTGGAGCTCTGAAAGTGTTTTTAATAAACTGTGTTGTGACAATTATAAAAGTATATCATAAACCTTATTAGCCTCTACTCACTTCCTTTCCTCCTCATCCTTCCCCTTCCTTATTTCTAAATATGATGCCAGGGCTTTTTTTTTTTCTACAACATGACAAATACATTTAGCATTTGTAAAAACAACTTGAAAAACTCCCAACCCCCTTTGCTCCCAGAAGCTTTCTCGTGTACCTGGTAGATCTTCTTAGCTTAGATTTTTTATTTTATTTTATTTTATTTTTTCGCAAGCTGCCTCCAGCTACTTATTTTGAATGCTAAACAGTTCTTATTATCTTCCCTGGTACGATGCATTTTAAACTGTTAATGTAAGTGTTAGATTTATGTAGGCTTAATAAATTTGTGAAAGCGAAAACAAGAACCAAGTGAAAACAAAAACAGATAAACTGATTTTTTATGGTGCATTCTCCTTTGGCACGACTGCAGTGTTTGTGACACACATGGTCCAGAATTAATTAGCTAAATACAGTTGACAAGACTTCCTATTTAAATACCAATTGTGTTTAACAAGGACGGGACTCGGTCCAAACAGGGCAGCTCATGCAGAGACACGTCAACTTTCTGACAGCAGGGAGTCTGTTCCTGCAACAATGTAAAGGTATTTGCCAAAGGATACACCCAGTTTCATTGGAACTTTTGTTAGCGGACACTTGTTCCTAACTTTAACAGCGGTTTAAATGGTGCTCCTGCAGTTAAATGCCAAATTACGGAAATGAGTGCTAAAAGGGAAGTGCTTTACTGCAGCCGGGGTTTTGTTAAAAGCCTCCAGACAATGTGTGTAGGTCTTACAGGATTCCTTAGTTGATTTCTAATAAACGGAACACATTTAGATTCAGTGTTTCATTATTTAAAGCACAGAAAGAAAATCCCAGCCTTATCTTGCAAACACATTTCACCGTTGCCTGTGCTGTTGTGGAGTAAAACATAATGCGCTGCTTTATGAAACAGTTTGCCTTTTTTACAGTACAGTGCAAAACGAACCACTGTCTGCTCCGTACAGTGTGGACATATGGTAATTACATTGAACTGTTTAATTTATAGCAGCTTTGTACTTTGATGTTACACTTGCTTCTTGGCTGCCTCATACTATGACAGCAATTTCACAGTTTTGTGACTTGCAAAACCAAATATCCTTGATAATGTGTAATATTCTTATGTGAATCCTAAGTTGAAAGAATCCACAATGCTCATTTGCAGCGGCTCTTCTTTTACTGAATTATTGCACGGGGATGCTTTCATGGACCTCCATGCTCTACGCCCCTTTAGGTTACCATCACCTCCCACACAAATATTCTGACTTCCCCTAAGTGTTGAGTGGAGTCATCACTTGTGCTATTTTCCGCTCTGATGACTTACCTTTCTGTTCTGAGTATTGTATGGCTATATTTGCTCCCGTGTTTACAGACATCCATCCACCTACTTGTGTGGACTTGTTGACACTCTGAGTGGGTTTGAATGAGAGTGTATAATCATGTGCATTTTAATGTCCTTCAATGGTATGTACATCTATTGCTTGTTCCTGCAAACAGAACAATGCTGTTCCTGTGTTGCTAACAAAATTTTGTCCAGTTTTCATTTGTCATCATATTTTCTTTTACTTTCGGAATAAATTGAAAACATTTATGCATTAGTAATAAAATGTTGACAGTTACAACAATGTTTTGGTCGCAGAACTCTTTCTTTGCAAATGCAATAAAGTCCAACAGTTTATGGGACATTATTATCTATAGAACTAAACTAAATAACCAAATACCTGATTTACGGCTGTACAAGATGGATTTTAAGCTCTGGTTTTGCTTTGTTTTTTTTTTTTATATACATCAAAATGCGCAAATGCACTATATCACAATATATTTTTTTTCTGATGCATCCGATTAAAATCAATAGCAGCTACATCCAAGTTAATATTTGAGATGAGAAAAGTCATGATTTACTATTGTTGGATTATTAAACCACTCAATAAATTATTGCTATGATTGAGATGTCTTTAAATGAGCATTTCTGTCATAGTCCATCACTGTTTGCTATATATTAGAGCCAGAGTCGACACCCAACTGTGTGTATAAAAGAGATGAATATATTCAATTGCGCTGCAATTAAACAGAATTTAAATGTTATATTTTATTAACAAACATAAAATTATAGAAGTTACAATTTTGAACTGTTTTTGCTGTTTTAACTTAGGGGCTGAAGTGGTTACTATTGCTGAAGCAACCTGTCTGTGAATTACCTGCAGAATGTAGACCAATACCTTAACTCCAAAATGTCCTAATCCTACCTATTCCATAATATCTAGACTTTGACACTTTAAAAATAAATTAAAGTAGAGCAACTTTGTGTAAAAATGTTCAGCATTTTGATCTCCTTTAGAATATTTGACATATCTTTATAGTAAACAGTCCTCATAGTTGATGTTCTTTACTTAGTCATAACTACTGTACCACAGAGTGTTTTTGTTGGTAGCTCTTATGTATTGTTCATTCACTGACGGGAAAAGATCCCTTTCCTTCCTATTTTGGTCACTAACTGATTTCTTTGTGCATCTCTACTGTGAGCCTATTTTAATGGAATATGAGTCATTCAAATGGAAATAGAATTACCAATGTAGAAATAATGAAACAAAATGCTAAAAAGTAATCTAATCTGAACCATTATAATGTAGCAATTTTAAAAAGGTTGATTGTAAATTCATATTTCTGCTTCTCTGTCTGTGTAACAGCAAATGTAGTTTTAATTTACCTAAAACGTCCTACACTTATGTGACCTAAATCATAACCATTGCTTCTAAGCCAAAATAACACTTAAGTCATTTTTGTACCTGGGAAGTGACACTGTAATCATTTTGTTCAAATCCAGCTTAATGCTTCTGTCAAGCATTACTTTAGAGATCTCTTTGTAATTTCGCTCTGATTGCTCAGATCACAGTCAGCTAGACTTTGTGATTACATGCACAAAGAATGGCTTTATGCTTTTCCCTGGTTTCTAAATGGTACCACTGCTGTAATGAGAAGGATAAAGAAACGAGGCTTAATTGTTGCTCAATTATAAGTACATTTGATTCTAATGAACCCTGTTGTCACCATAGATAGAAACAGATTAGTTATACCCTAAATATTTCAGTGACATTTACGATGGACAAAGCTGATCAACTTTTTTGTTTAATTTGTGTTGTCATATGTTATGCAGAAGAATGATTGCTGTCCACACTTGTGTGTTGTGACTCTGTCATAAGCAATAGGTTTGGATTCGTGCCCAGAGCCGGCGCCTCCCAGTAACGGCCAAAAAGTCGGGGATCGCTACACTGTGGGTGACATGGTCTCCTTCCAGTGTGACCAAGGTTTTTCTTTGCAGGTAGGTGAAATCATTCATTCAGATTGTTGTTTCTTTGATATATGGTGGATGAATTATACAAAGTAGCAATTTTAAAAGATAGCCCCCAAGGATGAGTCACTTAAGGCAGTGCTCTGGAAAACATCCATGTTTGTTTAGAAATGTGGATGCATAAGTAACTATCCTTTAATTTGTTGTGTGCATGCAACCTTATTTCTAATGCTCTACTTTGCTTTCATGTTTTCTTGCCAGAATGTCAGAGTTGAATGTGTTTAATGTGTTAACTTTTTCCCATCCTCTTTTAGTAGACAGTATAGTAGAGACGTTTTGAGCTGTGGAACTGTGCAAGGCCACAGGCAATGGATTGTGAGAGCAGTCGCCTTACTAATCCCACACTGATTTTTCTCTTCCTGGCTCAGGCATTCACCTTATTTCACATTCTCTCTGGACCAGCCAGCAACTTCTTATACACATCTTCAGATTGAGTGTCTGAACAAGAAATAGACTTAAGGCCATTCTTGAAAATGGAGCACTACAATAGCTGAATCTTTTGAGATGAGTTGTGTTGTTTTAAAAGAATGCATCAATACTTTGGGGGATTTTTTTTTCCAGGTATAATATTGGTGTTATTTATTGTAAGAACACTTTTTTTTTTCCAGGAAATGTACCATGTAAATGTATTTAAAACAAGAACATATCACTTCTGAACAGTAAACTTAAGTAGGTTACCTCTTTTCTATTAGGATGGGCTATTTCACCATTCTTTCACAGTTAAAGCTGCCTCTATTATATTTTAGTGAACAACTATCCAACATGTCTTTTATTTTCATTTGACATGGCCTAATTATCTTAATTTCAATGGAGTTTTGGGGATATTTGGACAAAGAAACTGGCACCAGCATCAAAACTTGAATAAGCTATACATACAACACTTTGGCACCAATACTAGGTAAATCTATTTGTGTATTACAGCAATGTTATCTGATATTGTTAATAAATCTTATGCTAAACCAAACAAGTACAAATCTGCCTGCCGCAGCTCATGAAAACCTGAAATACAGTGATTTACGTTTACAAATATATATATATATATATATATATATATATATATATATATATATATATATATATATATATATATATATATATGAATCTTGCTTAGGATTACTTAGGACTTTCTGCTGTGTCCTTTTTTGTATTACTGCACATTTTTAAAGCAGTTTCTATTTCTAAATGGTTTTTGTTTCTTTGAACAGGGTAATGCATATGTTACTTGCATGCCTGGCCCCGTCAGGAGATGGAATTACCCCGTACCTCTGTGTATAGGTAATGTTTCTTTCTATATATTATTATGCACATGATTTTAATGAAGTTCTAATGTGGGTTTACAGTATCAAACAGACCCTCACTTGTTTTTTCATATTTTTCCACTCATTGTTTCTTGCACTCTCATTAACACTTAACTCACTCCTCCCACCATAAACAATGAAACAGTAAATCAATGTCCTAAAAAAAAAGGTGAGCTTTTTTATATAAAACCATGCAGCAGTTTCATTGTTATGGATGATGTTTGTGTGATTTAGAGGGTAGATGCTCTGCTTTCCACTTGAGTTGAGAATCAATAGGACTTTGCTTGAATTCTGATCTCCCCGTTGAGACTCTGTTGTCGCCCTGACACTTCCTTTGATGTCGGCTGTCACCATGATAGAGTTTAAAGATTACCAAGGCAGCACTGTATATTCTCTTTTAACACCCCAGTGTTTCTGCCCACCATTGTACATGTACTCTACCAATGGCTGAAACCACTGACTAACTACAACCAGCGCATACACTGCGTTCCTCGTGTAAATATTCCCTGCCTCCGGTCTTCAGAGTTAAGCAAAGTCATAAATCCCAGCTTTGCTGTTGACAGCCATGTTCCTACCTGCACATGTTCCCTTGTTGGTTTAACTCCTTTGTTGTTTAATGCACATTAACTCACTCAAACACCCCGGGATCAGTATTCATTTTGTTGCTTATGAGCCCACATCAAAGCATTTGCGTGCCCCTGCACAAACAGTACAGCGTCCTTAAAAGTGCCTCTCTTCTCCGTTTGCCTTTACTTCCATTTCACAAAACACAAGTAGGTCAAGCAGGATGCCCCCACTACCAAAACACATTTTTTCCACCATATTAGTTTTTTGCTCCTCTTGCCTTGGCTCTTAAATCCTTTAAAAACATCAGCAATACAGGAAAATGATTTAGCAGGCAGCTAATAAAATTAGATTCACCTTGCTGTTTGTGTAAGGCTTGGTAGAGTGGGGGAGAGAGATGACTGCAACCTTCACAGCAAGCTAAAGTGTTCTCCAACGCAGTCAAAAGAGCCCGGAGAGAGCATAGAGTAATCACATTCACTCCTGAGCAAAACAGTGTTGGTGTGTTGAATATTGTTAAATTTGTTTATTACGATTTAAAGCCCCATCAAACTAGGACAGGGCCCAAGCATTTTTGCATGAATGGCCTTATGGAGCAACTTTTATTCAGTCCAGAAGAGACAGAGCCCCAGTAGAAGAAATGAGCAATTAACACAAAACAAGCACATAGGAAATACAATTTGCTCAACTGAATGAACCTTTTTTTTTTACAAAGCTGGCCCACCCACATCCTTTTTTGTACAAGTCCTGAGCAGTAATGCGTGAAAAGGAATTTACACACACACCCAAACATCAAGGCGATATGCTCTTTGCCCTCGATGCATATTTAGCTCCCTAGTCGTTGTTTTTCTTTGTTTTCCCTTTGAGCCGCTCTGTGGAAAAGTGACATGTTCTTTCTCTTCGGTTGGTCTCCCTCAGCCCAGTGCGGAGGCTCCATGACAGACTTCAGCGGCGTCATTCTCAGTCCAGGCTTTCCAGGGAATTACCAGAGCAGCCTGGACTGCACCTGGAGAGTTCAACTCCCCATTGGCTTCGGTCTGTAACCCGCCCACTATCCCCCTCCTGTTTTCCTTCCTCTACCTCCTCTTCTGTCGTCTTTTTTTTGTGCTAGTCCTTATGTTGTTTGTGCCTATTTTCTTTGTTTTGTTTGTGCTTCTCTCTTATCTTTTACCTTTTTTATTGTGCTAAAAACAAGTAAACAAGACCACTCATGATGATTGTGCTAATCTGTGGAAGTAACAGTCAAACTTTAGCTCATTTACAGACAGAATAAATACATATGTGGCTACATAACCTCAAAATTTTAATGAATATGTCTTTGTATTTTTCTTTGTTGTATTCCCAGCAAACTCCTGCTTATTAATCCAATACTTAAACTATTTTAGATCTCTCTTACTAGACGTTCAACTGTTTTATTGTCAAAATTGGGATTTTCTATAGCAAGTTGCCCACCACTCTTGCTGCTGAAGGTTACTTTATTTAGGTTCTTGTAACAGTCAGGTTATATTTTGACTGTGACATGACAGATTTGATGGAATATAATAAGCCCTTAATGCCTGGTCAGAGTCTCAAAGAAAAGCATTGATGTGTGGATTAGGGTAGGATATTACTATTTAAAGAACAAGCTTTTTCTTATTGAAACTTTACCTTGTTTGGAAGATAGAGTGAGAGAGAAGACCTTTCATAAGTACTATGAGATGACATTTATTGTTCTTCTACTGAACAGAAATCAGCTGATAGCATTTGAAATTGTCTTACTAACGGTGTGATGTAATCACTGTGTGACTGATATTTGCATGCAAATAATTGTCCATACTGCCTTAGTTCAGCCACAAAGAGTTTTCAAGATTTTGTCATGAAATATATCTAATATATCAGAAGATTATTGCAGATGTTAATCCACAATCCTTCATTTTGACTAACTTCCTCTTTTTTGCAATTTAGGGATCCACCTGCAGTTTCTGAACTTCTCCACAGAGCCTGTTCATGACTATTTGGAGGTGCGCAGTGGGACTCTGGAGACAGGGACAGTGATAGATCGATTCAGTGGCCCTGTGGTGCCCAATTCTCTCTTTAGCACCACGCACGAGACCACACTCTTCTTTCATAGTGACTATTCCCAGAACAAGCCTGGTTTCCACATTGTCTACCAAGGTAAGAACCAAAGATTGGTTTTGTTGAAATTGTTTTTTTTAATAGCAGCAGGTGAAGTGGAAGAAGGGTAAAAAGCCATCATTCAGATGGACTTGAAAAGAGAGGATGACAAAAGGGTGACAAAAATGAAGAACTTTGATTCACCACAAATGTCTTCTGAGCCATAAAGTTTATGTTCTTGAAATGTAAACTTTCTGATGTCTAACGACTATTCCTATTTCAAAAATAATCTTTGATGAAAAAAATATTGTTTATGACATTCTACTTTGTATCTTTAAAGTTTTACTAAGGTTTTTAAAACAATCAACTCAATCATGTATTTGACATTCACAAAGTAGAATAGAAGAGCTGGTACTGTGTATAGTCCCTTGCAAAAGTATTAACACCCCTTAAGCTTTTTCCCATTTTGTCGCATTGAAAGTTCAGTCTTCAAATTTTGGGGGGATTTTATGTAACAGACCAACACTTAAGCAATGCATAGTAATTTAAAATGTATTTAAAAATAAAAATCTAAAAAGTCAGGTGTGCTTATCAAGACCAGCATTCTACATTATGATGATTCACAGTAGGTATGGTGTAATGTGTGCAGTGTTGGTTTTCCTCCACACCTGCCATATTAGATGTAAGGTAGTCTAAAAAGTTTAATTTTGCTCTTAGATGACCAGAGCACATTTTCCCATATCCCTGCTATGTTTCTTACTTGTGTTGTAGAAAACGTTAAACACAAATTCTTATGACTTTTAACAATAATTCACCATTTTTCCGAAAAGGCAAAATTTACGTGGTGCATCACCAATAATTGCTGCTCCTGAAATTTTGCGAGTCTTTAGGGTGGTTCTCTGACTAATGTACTTGCCTTGCCGGTCCGTTTAGGTGGACAGTTGTGCTTTGGTAGTTTTGCAGTTGTGTCATACTTTTTCCATTTTTGATATTGGATTGAACTACACCCACTTGAGTTTAAAGCTTGGTACATTATTGCATTTATTTTGTGCACATATATCCACTTCACTGATATGCACTTCTCCCAAAAATACAATTAAAATACATTGAAGTTTGCAGTGGCAATGTGACCAATGCATAAAAGTTCAAGGGTTATGCAATTCACTACACATGTTATGTCATGTATAAACATTTGCTCACTAACAACTTCTTGGAATTGTACCTACAGCATACGAGCTGCAGAGATGTCCCGACCCACGTCCATTTCGCAATGGCATAGTGATCGGTCAGGACTACAGTGTGGGGATGACCATTTCCTTTGAGTGTCTGCCAGGTTACACTCTGATCGGAGAGGCCTCTCTCACATGTTTGCATGGAGTCAGCAGAAACTGGAATCACCCCATACCTCGCTGTGAAGGTGAGGCCCTGCTGTGTCTTTCAAGCTGCATTTGTGTCTTGCTGTTTGTGAATTTCATCTACAGAAACAACATTAAAGAATTAGCACTGCATCTTCTCAGTCTCTGAAAGCATTATCTCCAAATTAATGCAGCTTTTCTATGAATTAAAAATGTGTTTTTGTGAGTAACCTTTAATCTGGCAGCTTCAAACTTTGTGGTTAAATATGAAATAATCTGAGAAAATTATATAACATCTTCAAAAAGGGACTAAGATGGCAGCATATGTCATTCTGTCATAAAGACCTACAACAGAAATATCCTTGAAGTGATTCTTTAAAAAAATTTATAAATAAGGGGTTCTTATGACTGCTTGTAGTCATATTCTTTATTCTGGGAGATAAAAGTGGCTGACTCACCAAAAATACCAGCCCTTTGCTAAAAAATAAACTACAGCACATTATAGTGATTTGTGGAGCATTTGCAAGTCCTTTACTACAAAAGCTGAAAATGCCTGGGTAAATTGTAAATCTCAAGAAGTCTACTCAGATGTCACTCAGGGGTGCCAAAATATCTATCATCTGTTAAGCGAAGCAATGAGGAACCATTCAGGTGAACATCAGTCAATCTCAGTTTTTAGGATCTGCAGCTTTTGCTTTGCTCCTTTCACATCCCAGCATTTTTTCAGTCCTTTGGACAGTATTTTTAGGTTAGATCATGTCAGAGAAGGTTTTATTTTCAAAGTTATTCGGGGTTGTCAAGTTGTCAGTGGCATCTGACAACTTGACAACCACGTTATTATGGCTTGTTTTTATCAACAGTTATGGACAATACAGACATAAAAGCAATTTTTACAACTGAAGGAAAAGAGTGACTTTCTATTTTTTATCGATCATCTTTATCTACCTCCCCTCCCCGCAGCTCTCTGTGGTGGGAATATAACATCCTTGAATGGTACAATTTACTCCCCTGGACATCCTGCCGAGTACCCACACTTCCAGGACTGCATGTGGACTGTCAGAGTACCTCCAGGATACGGAATCTACATAAATTTCTCTGTTATCAATACAGAGCCCATCTATGACTACATCACAGTTTGGTGAGTTCCAATTCCTCCTTTAGTTTAAATTTGTACATTGCCATGCTATGGCACACACAAAATGTTTGTTTCCTGTGAGCCTTACTGTTAAGGGCAGCAAGTCTTTCCTATGCACTGTTTAAGAGTTGAGTAAAACAATTCATTTGTTTTTTTTTTTGTTTGTTTTTTTTACAATACTGTTTAAAGTTTTTATTGCCTACATTTCTTTGAAATTGAGTCCTATTGAAGGTGAGAGAGCTCGTTTTTCACTGCTTAGGTTTTCCATGTTCTCAATGTTGTAAATGTAGTCCATCACTCATGGTTTTGTTGATAGGTATGTGTCAGCACTGTCAAAAGGGGGAGTTTCATTTCCTCTGGAAGCATGTTCTGATTCTGCATACATCACTGTTTTAAAACCACACTGCCAGTGCTACACGGTTGTATAATCAGCAGTGAAAATTGTTTCTACTCCCCTTTTGACATTTGTTTTACTTTAACCTCCGTTTGTACAGAAGCCATAGAGAACTTGTGTTCTCTGATGTTTTAATATTTGGTTTAATGTTTGGTCATATTGGTAAGAACGAATATGTCTGCGATATAAACAAATATGCAATATCCGTTTACACAACTTTTTTAACCTTTATCTGCATTTTGTACAATTTCCTGAAATGTGGTTGAATGTAGGAGCATCGGTCAACGGGGCAAGTAAGGTTGATGTTAGTGGTACAAAAGTTTATATACATCATTCCACACAGACATCAGGTAAACCAAAAATAATAGTGTTTTTTTTAACCTTCTTGCACTAAAAGGAAATAAACAGGGCACTACGGTTTTATTCAGATTGTCCTTTTTTGTGTGTCTGTTCATATAAAATAAACTTAAAATATAAATAATTTATCTCTGTTAGTCTTAGAGAGTTGAACAATGTCAAAGTTGTTCTATGGTTGTATTATAAGCAGTCATTATGAAAGCAAACTATCCTTTTTCAATTTCACAGTTGTATCAATGACCAGGTTCTAAAATTTTAACTGTCAACTATGTAGGACCACACAACACAGATGTGTTATTTTTATTTTAATGAAATGTGTTATAATAAAGTAAACACTGCAATAATGCTAGAAGATGGAGATTAGTAAGAACACAAAACACACAGTGAAAATCAAAGTGACAAAACTCAAAGTCCAAAGTGTCATGATAGATGAGTGACTGTCCTTTAATTTCCACACCATGGTTATATTTTGTACTTACGTTCAGCACTGGCAGTGCATAACAACACACAGGATAGGGGAATTACTTTATCATTCTGTTCACCATACAGCTGGAGAAAACTGATATCACTTAAGGAGTTACCTTCTCTCGTATCTTAGTAATAAATGTGCTGTGTAATCTTTTTATTTTTAAAAACAAACCTTTTGAAAATGCTGTGCCATGACATTGGTAAGAATAAACTATCTAAAAACCATGAAATTTAAAATGGTTTTACTTTATTTTAACCATTACTTTAAATACAATTACAAATGGAAGAGCTCCTATGTTTTTAGGACAAAGCTGGAACGTAACTTAGATATTCGCTTTCAAATCAAGTTTATGTCGCGATGCAAACTGAAGTTGCACAGAAGGGATCCAACAGCTGACATAGGGCTAAGGCCAGAGGCCACTTGGACATGTTGTGCTCACAGCTTGTGCTGTGACACTGCAATTAATTGAGCCAACAGACATTCAAAGATTTTCACCCTGCTTGACATTGGTGGCCTCATTTTTTTTCTCCCCAGTTTTCCCCCCAAGAGCAAAATATATTGTCACAGAGAATGCGATTAACTAAAAGAAACCAAAGGGAGCCCAAGTTCCCTTGTCTCATCAAACTCATAAAACTTCTGCTTATCAGAGGACATCCCAGTGAGTGTTGCTCTAAAAGACAGAAATGTGCATCAGCACAAAAACGTCTGGTTGGAACCTCTTGGGATGTTTGTTGGTTTGTAGAAACTTCTGCTGATAACAGACAGCCATGCAGCGGTGAGCAATGCTACCTTCCGTCTGTCGCTTTACCAGCTGCCTTCCACTCGGTCTGCCCATCTTCCTTTACCTCCCTTGTAGCCTGTGTGATGAGTCGTAAGCCTCAGGCAGTTATGGAGCTGTCCCCCTGGGTGATAAAGCACAAAAAAATGCCTCACAGCACTGAGGTCACCATTCATGCTATATGAAGAGAGAACTACTGGTGCTACTGGTTTTAGATGAAAGGCTGCATAAATAATCTGTCCCCTGACGGCAACATTTCATTTTCTTGCTCGACCACAGCCTCCAATTTTGCTGATGACTCTGAAATGAAACTGACATAAGCTTTTTTTTTAAGTACATAAGATATTAAAGGCACACATACATACAAGAACAGTATTTTGTGTACATCATTTTGCTGATGATGGCTAAAGTCCTCTGAAAGAGCCAGTGATGAAATCTCTTTCCCTACTAAGCTTTTAGAATAGTATTTTCTTCCCATTTGAATTTCTGTGTTTGTTGTGAAATGAAGAAATCACTTCTGAGTTGTTTTTAATTCACTGTCTAACGGGGGTTAAAGATGCCACCCCTCCACTCCTCCTCGTCTCATTAGCAGAGGTGATTCTGTGTTTTGGAATCAGCAGCTAAAGCATCCCTTACAAATGGCTTTACTGCTAATTTCAAGGTCTCTTATTACCCCAAAGCAGTCCACCCATTCATCCAGCTATTCATTCGGAATTGCGGACAGTATTTTGTTGTTAATTTGGACCTTTGTTGCAACTTTGACACAAATATATTTCCCGATACAACTAATTAGCAAAACTCTTTAACAGTGTTAAAAGCAAATGGAGATTGATTCTTCTATTTTTGGGAGGGAGTTTGGCGGAGTTATAGAGCAGATCTTAGTCGTTTTTTAAGAGAGAAACTTTTGTATGACCTTATAAAACCTGCCTCTGTATTACTTCTCTCTACCTGGGTGATCTTGTGGTCTGTTTACCAACAGAATATATAATTAGGGGTTTACCTCAGGTTTCCTCTCAGTCTGACTTGCCTGAGGTGGCCCCTTTAGAAAATCCCAGAGGCACCCTAATTAAACGTCTGTATATCCTTGAGTAGTTCTTTCCAGAAAGAATACTGAAGCAACTTACTCTAAATTCAGTACCAAAAAATTGGCTTCTGTGAACTCTGCCAGTGGCTTATTTCCAACATTCTTTCTAAAAATTCACATTTTGACCGTCACACCTGTCTTCTTTTTCAACTTTCCGTTTTGGGACTTACTATCATTTGGCTCAAAACATCATTTTGACCTTAAGCAGATTTTGGACTTCATCTACACTGGCTTGTTTTTTCATTTTATAACATCAAATTTCACTATCTTGTTAGAATTGTGTGTGATCTAAAAATCAAGTGTAAATATGTATTCAGCCCCTTCACTTTGGCACCTTACAATACAGTCTAACCATTAGACTTCTGAAGTACTCTATTTAGTAAGCAGTGTCCTGTTGTTTGAGAGAGTGTCATGAAGACCAAGCATAACACTGCACATGTCAGTGATAAAGATATGGAGAAGTTGAAAGCAGCTTTGGGTTATAAAACATGTCTATTTAAAAAACAGTGTCAAGTTTTAAACATCTCAAAGAAATGTTATAATCCATCATCTAAAACAGAAAGTATGGTCCGACTGCAACCACATTCACCTGAACTGACAGGTGGATGGAACTGATTGTAAATGGTAAATGGACTGTACTCGTATTGATGGCGCTTCATCAAGTCCAGAGGACCTCAAAGAGCTTCACACTACATTCAGTCATTCATCCACACAGTCATACACTGATGAGTAGGGATATCATTAAAGAAAGCCTGTAAGTAATGACTCATAGGAAGTGAATATAAGTGCAGGCCATAATTTATCTGTGAAAGAATATTGAAAACCATGCATTATTTTCATCCACTTCAAAATTATGAAGTGGATGAAATGGACTAAACTGTTTGGTTGTGATGTGATGGTGTGAAAAGGCCTTGCAGGTATGAACATTTTCTGCAAGGCTCAATATATTTAAACAATTTCACACAAGAGTACATTCCTGTGAGCATTAATCAGCCTGCCAATCTTCTCTTTTTACCGCACAGTCATGCAATGGTTTAACTGTTTCAGTTGCTGTAGTAGACATTACATTTTGTTTTATACATTATAGATATGCTAGGAAATCTGGTGGGAGCTAGTATGAAAGTATAGGTTATGTGCAAGTGAAAGCATCCATGATCATAGAAGTTGCCACACATTATTGCCAATCAATGAAGGATAAAAAAAAATCCAAGTATTGATGCACCAAACAAATATTTTTGGATTTTTTTTCCATCTTTGGGTTTTGTTCTGATTTCTCTTTAAGAACTATAATTAACAGCATTTGAAATATTTTTTTCTTGTCTTCCTGTTTTAAGAAGCCATTAATTCCTTTTATGAGGAGCAGAGGTGAAGCACTGCTGTTTATGTGCGTATGTGGAGAAGGGAGTTGCTGTAAAACTGGGTATAGAATATTAAAGAAATAATTTGATTTTGACACAAATAGCATGGCTTGCATTAGAAACCGTAGACAGCAGTACAGGGTTTTTTTTTCTTTAGATAGGTTCTTGATGACAATTTTAAATTGCTCTACTCGTATCCAATTATAAGTCAGTAATAATGATTTATTTATTTTTTAATTATCAAACCTTTCCACTTTTTAGTGCCGAATACCATATTTATTTACTTTATCTCAAAAAAAAAAAAGTTCAGTTGATGTTTTCTTTCCTTCATCAGTATGCGTCATGGCTGAAAGGCGCGTGGGGGCATTTTATTGCTTTACCCTCTATAAGCAACCTATAGCAAACTTCTGCTTGTGAAACTTTTTCTCAAACTGTTGGGAGTCTGCTGATTCGACAAGGCCGCTTGGGGATAAATAGACCTGCTCTTTGATCCCAGCTACTATTTATTCAGAAATCATCTCTGCTCTTGCTCTCCGTCCACCATTCCTGACATATCTGTATCTCCATATCAGGGATGGACCCGACCAAACTTCGCCTCAAATCGGCCAGTTCAGTGGCACATCATTGCAGGAAGGTGTGTCCACCACAGCTAATCAGGTCCTCATCAAGTTTCACAGCGACTTCAGCACCAGCGGCTTCTTTGAGCTCCATTATTATGGTGAGTTTCCCTTCGATACCAGCTAAGAACACACTTTGTTCCACATTTCTTTGAGTTTATTCATTTGGTCCTTAATATTACTCATATTGGAGTGAGCAGAGACTGATTGCTCATTCTTCTCTTATATTTAAAATTTCTTAATTTCCCTTTTTCTCTTGGCCCTGTCATTCTTTTTATTGTATTTCTTCCAGTTATGTATGGTGATAAATGATGGATGACTCCTTATGTCTGTTTTTGTCTGCAATATAAAAGCGTCTTTTGAAGGGAAGTTGATTAATAATAAAATGCACCCCATCGCCGCTAAATTAGTTATATTTTTTGATGATTATGAACAGTGATAGGCAGCAATTTATGATCTAATCAGCTTTCGGTATAATGGAAGAGAAACGATGTGTGGAGCCGAATAGAAAATGTGCTTACACTGTCTCTGTCTCTCTATATGCATCTCTCTCCCGCATGTTTTTTAGTGCACACATACACTCTTGTTGCAGAGTTCACTGTTTGTTCTCTCTCCAACAGCTTACCAGCTGAGAACTTGTCAGCCACCCCCTCCCGTCGCCAATGCCACTATCCTAACCGATGATGACGAGTTTGAAATAGGTTTGTCTCATTTTATTTTGCTTGTTTACAGGCTGGGACAATGTGTAATAGAATCAGCTTTCACTTGACAAAGGTGCATCTGCATGGCCAGCCAATAAAGGACAAAACAAGCAGGCATACGCATATGAAATCCTCTTCATCTAAAAATAATTTATTCATTTGGCGGATTTTGACTTTTTCTTGCAGTCTAAATGATTCTTTATGGTGTCTTTCTTAATATTGTTGATGATCTGAAACTTTTATTTTCTGCTCTGCTTTTGTATTAGACCAAATGCATTTATCCACATTAATGAACCTAGGCATGTGTTTATTGTAGCCTCTACCATCTTTTTCCATCTCGGGTGTCTGTGTCTCCTTCACTCTGCTCATCCTTTTAAGTGTTCCCATCTATTCATGCTTCATGCATTAAAATATTAGTTTGAAGGCAGGGCTAATTAGATGTACTTATAAGCTGTTTGTGTTTTCAGTGCTCAGAAGTAATTAGTAAAGTGAAGTGGAAGTCATGTGGCCAGTGGCTGACTTACTTTGAGCCTTTGAATTTGTGTGTAGTTTTCATTTTTAGCGTGTGCTGGTGTGCAAGTGTACGGCTGCGTAATTTAATGAAGTGCCTTAAGTTCTAGAGGATGTCAATCTTCATTAGGAAATGTGCAGTTGATTACTGTTTCCAGTGCTGTTGCTGAGGAGAGCTAACGACATCCCTGTGTGTGAGTGGGTGTCGGTGTGCTTTCATACGTCTGTGGCTGCGTGGGTCGACGAATTGATGGATCTTTTTCTCATGTCCAATTTTTGCCTCTTGTGTTCGTATTTGCATGATCGCCGGTGTAAACGACCCCACAGGAGACATTATCCGGTACTCTTGCCAGCCGGGCTTCACCTTGGTGGGCAGCGAGATCCTGACCTGCCGACTCGGAGAGAGGCTACAGATGGATGGGCCGCCACCAGTCTGTCAAGGTTGGTTTTGCGCAGTGCATGTTTATGGGTCAATGAATATGTTTTTGTGATGGTGTTGAATGTTTTTTTATGTTTGCGCCTGTGTGCTTTTTTATTTATGTGTATGTGTAATCATACTGTTATGAGTGCACTTGACACCACTCTGCCAGGGTTGGTTGCAGTCAGCAGCACTCACGGTTGATGCATCATTTAACAGACAGACAGCCAGCAGGCCGCCCTCCAGCAGTATCTTGGCGGCAAACGGCATCGCTGTTCTTCATCAGGATCAGGATTTGCAGGTTTTTGGAACAAATCCGGCCCAGCCCTCTGTAAGAATCCAAGTGTGTCTGCTGAGGATCAGTTTGAGACTAATTAAAGATCAACAGGTTTCATTATGATGTCTTTTTCATCTGTGAAATCTCATGACACTGAACTTGTAATCTGAGCATTTTAAAAATGTGTAGCTCACATATCCAGATCTGATGTTTATGAAAGAACGTCGGATGCAGCTTGGGTGATTTGGAATCTTTTTACTCGTATCTATGTGCTGTTTTGATTTTCTTCTCCTTATATTATTTTATTCAGAATTTGAGTGGGTTTATTTTAATACATGAATCTCAAGTAAAGCTGTACACAGTAACATTGAATCAAAAGTATTTTTTTTATTTACCATAATATTAACATCTTGCTCACATTAAATACAATTATTTTTTTTTACATAAAATAAAATAATTATTTTATTATAATGCTATGTGATTTATCATAGAAAGTAACAATATATTTAAAAAATATAAACAAAGTGTCTTGAGTATTTGTATACAACCACCCTGAATCAGTATAGTCATAATTAGTTGTATAATTATTCATTTTGTTAAGAATATATTTGTAGTATGCCACACAAGGCTTGTCTACAATTTTTAAAAATAATGTTTCAAGTTACCTTTAAGAGTCAGGAAATTGAATAAAAGAAACCGTAGCTAAATTCTTGTTTGGTATAAAGATGTTTTTATCTCATCTTGGCGACTAAAGTAGCAGGAAAAGGCAAAGGAGGTGCAGTCAAATGGGAATACTAGGAAAGTGAATTTTCCCAGCTCATTTCTCAGAACTCTGTCAAAATCATCCAGCTCATATTAGCTGGACCTCACATCGTGGTACTTTTGACAATTACCCACATTCAAATGTAAGTGCTACAAATAAACCTGCCAAATACAAATACACATAGCTGCTGCTAATTCTTGACGTCTCCTTCTCTCAAAGAAAGTGTTCAAAAAGGCACATATGAATAACTCAACGAAACTCGTACAAGTTGTGACAACATGGATATCCTATAAAGAAAGAAGCAAAACAAATAAGGATTGGTTTTATAAAGAATCCTGCCCTAAACTGAGAACCTGAACGGCAGAGGAAGTGAAATGCACATTTAAATTGGGCACCGTCAGAGATAGACTTGTCTGTTTATATGTCAGATGGCCAATCATCTTGTTCGAGTTTTCTTAAAACTGGCCTCAAGGATCACATTGGCATAGTTAGCACAATTTTAGGGTCGGCAATTTGTTGCTTGACATTTTCATGGATCACCTAATTTTTACTCTTAAGAATTCATTACATTTCCTTGCATTGAATATGTTATGCCCTTGTGCACCTCCAGCATGAAACTAATTGCTCTCCTTGGGACATGTAAAGTTAAACTTAATTTGAGTTGACCTGCTATTCACAGGCAAGAGACTGCTACTGCAGGCGTGTAACGAGGGCTATTTATCCATCGCCAGCTTGCCGACAGGCCAGAAGAGAAAATTCTCTTATGCTTTTGATTCCGTTTTTATTTTTAGTTGTCATTTCGTGCCTTAAAGACAACACTAAAATGCCCTTGTTTAAATGTGCAAATTTATGCCTAAATGTCCCTCGTTTTTCAGAAATATTTATTCAGGCTCTGTCGACAAGGAAGCGTATGAAAAATATTATATACCAGCTTTAGTAATACAGTCATGATTGAGCTGATATGCGGTTCTTTCCAAAAGTATTCACACCTCTCAACCTTTTTCACAAAGTACCACAATAAGACCCCAGGCTTCAATGTATTTTGTTAGGATGTTATGTGAAAGATCAAAACATCAACACAAAGTAGTACATAACTGTGATATGAGAGGAAAAAAGTTATGTTTTTTAAAAACAAAAATATTAAAAATGTGTGCATTTGTATATTTACTCTTGAAACAATACTTTCCTTTTACTGGAATTACAATTGCAAGTCATTTTGGTTGCATCTCCGACCCACTTCACACATCTGGAGACTAAAATCTGTGCCTAGTCTTCCTTTAGCATACATTCCCAAGTCTTGTCACACATTGTTAATTGGATTTAGGTGAGAACTTTGACTGGACCATTTTATAACAAAAAATGCCTTGATCTAAACCTTCCCATTATACATGTACAGTATACATGACTGTACATGTCATATTTATTCTTTAGTTACCTCCACTAACTCTGATCAGTTGTCCTGCCTCTTCTAAAGAACAGCCTCTCTGCATTAGGACCAGGCCAGTTTAGCATTATAGTCCATTTCAGAGTTTCCTAAATTTGCATTCAGCTAGAAAACACATTTTTGTGGAAATCCTTTGCTTAATGAGTTAAGAGGTGAATATTTGCTGTTTACCTGTAATTAAATATCTGTATTTTTCAGAGATGAATAAAATAGGTATAGGAACATTTCTTATTAATATACAATACAATATATAATATAATATTCTTTATAACCGCATGAGCAGGCCTCTTTTATGTGATCTCTATGTGCAACCAGACACCCCCCACCAAAAGCTTGCACGTTTTTTTCTGCTCTCAGGGTAGTTTCTCATCCATATTACAGTACTTTATAGGCCTATCTTATGAAGTAGCAGTATTGAGGGGGTTTGAAACATTTTAAGCCTCTCATGATTCATTTTTTAATCCCTGCACCGAAAGTTAAATTCAAAGAGTTTAAGCCCCAACAGGGCTCACTGGATTCCTTGGTGTGTGTTGCCTGGCAACGTTAGTTTATTAAACAAGTAATGGAGAATATAAATATTATGAGTGCTGCTCACCTAAATGGGGCTGGTTGCAGCTTTGTAGATAGTAACATGTTTGTCTTCATGGATGAAAGGCTATTGTGAGGTTATTTGTGTAATTTTACAATTTGTGTAATTTTACAATTTTACAAATGAGCTATAAACATGCAGGGGACACTAAATGTAAATTACAAACCTTAAAATAATTTAGAATTTTTATATCTATGCAAATGAAATGCCGACTGTGGTTTCTGGTTTTCAATTTATGTAATTTGATATTGTGGTGGTTTCAATTAACATTTTCTGTCTCTCCATAAAAGTGATGCCACAGATCTTATTAAAAAGGTCAATGCTAAGAAGCATAGTGTGTATTTAAACATATTATTTCAAAAGTATTACCAAAATTTATCTGAAATTTACAATAAAAATAGTATTACCAGTATCTAAAAATTCATCACAGTATTTTGGTTAGTTAAACATTTATTTCTGCAGACAACCATTATGTCAAGAAGAAAAATGGTCTTAACACAAAATCCACCCATTACTGAGTCATTATTTTTGAAACATTAATGCTGGTTTTGCTTACTATTTCCTGGAATCAATGGCAGAAATAAAAATGCTCAAACAGCCAGAGTAGCAATCCTGTACAAACACACACACACACAAACACCCCAGCAATCCAAATGATTGAAGGTCAAACAAACCCAGGCTGCTATTACATCAATGTGGCGTGCCTACTTTGATGCTCGATCCAGTCTTGATTTAAAAGTCAATCCGGCAATTAGTATACCATACGGAGATATCGTTTTTGTAGAGCAAATCGGCCCTGGCACATAGGCAACCAGCTTCTCTGTGTGGAACTGCCATGATAGAACTCATTGTTCCAATCCCAGTCATTGACTTTTCAAAAAGTGTTTTGGTATCACATGATGAATAGTTATATTTGCTGTATTTTTTTTTTATAATGCTAATCTATAAACTAATTGTTTATCGCAACTCAGCATGTATTTTTTTTAAAAAATTATGCACATTACGTTAACATCTCAGTTATGGCAGGTTAAACAAAATGTTTTTGTTTTATATCTTGCTGTTTTGATATGGATGTTACATTTTAAACTTAATAGCATGGTATCCATAAAAGCATAGGTTTTTTATTTTTTATTTATGAGTTTGTTCACAATTTCTTCTGAGCAGAAGTACAGTTGAGCACAAATTATTCATATGTATGACCTTTTTTTAGAATAATTTTTAATATTTAAGTTGTAATTTTTAGTTGACAAATTATGTTATTTTCTACTATTTGTTGAAAAAACAAGACATCCTAAATGAAATTGCACATTAAAGGCCCATAAAACAGCAAAATGTAACACTCAAGCTTTTGTGATGATTAAATTTCTTGACTTAGTGTTATATGATGTGCTCAGAGCTTTTAATATTGTGGTTATTACCTGCTGGCTTAATATTACTATCATTTTAAAAGTAATTTTAATAAACAGAGATGTTATCACAGCAATCAATAAAACCAGTTACTGTTAAGTCATTAGTGATCACAGAGGGCTATTAGTGTGTTGTATTATTGTGTTGTGTGATTTCAAGTTTTTCTCCTACTGAGTTAGGTCATGACCCCCAGATTCTTTTTGAGCCAAACGTAAAAAGCTTCCCAATAACTTTGCAGCATGATCATTCTGTGTTACAGTATTTTCAATATTTTCTTATTTTTCTGCTCTTTGATATACTATATGTCCACGTTTCTCCCCTGACCTTTTTATCTGGAGTAGTTGTTCACATTAACCTTTTATATGCACCATGTTATTTCACTACCAGCCTTCAAGACCAGCTTCTAGCACCGACAAAGCAAGAAAATAAAGTAACGGGACTGTCATTATTTCTCACATGCCAGGCACCAGGAAATGAAACACACACGCACACGCGCACGCCCACACATCATTTTCCATGAAAAGTGAATGTCTAACCTGCTGACTCTTATTATTTGAAAGACTGATTTTAAAGGAGCCCAGTGACAGCATCAGCTTCAGCCTTTGTTGGAATATCAGTCAGTTTGCTAAAATGTGATTGATTCATGACTTCCATGTGTAATTTATTCTTCCCTAATAATTTAGCTTGCCCTTTCTCTGATCCAGTTTCTTCTGATTTATCGTCTTCTGTTTCTCTTGTTACTGTTGATTGTCTTTGTGTACTCACTGTGCTTTTGTGTACATTTGTGTCCCTGTTGCTCTTCCTGTTGTTCTAAAATGAATGTTGACCCTTAACTCCACATTTATTTCTGTAGTGCAATGTCCAGCATATGAGGTCCGCTTCGACTCAACGGGGGAGATCTTAAGTCCTGGTTACCCTGAAAACTACTCCAATCTTCAGACGTGCTCCTGGCTAATCAACGTAGAGAAGGGCTACAACATAACTCTGAACTTTGAACTATTTGAGACTGAAAAAGAGTTTGATATCTTGGAAATATTTGATGGTATGTAACAACATGATCTGAAATAATAGTCTTGCACTGAATTTTAAAAGTCAAACAAAGCATTTGGTCTAGACCAGCTTACTTTTTGCTGTGATTTAATCCTAGGTCCCAACATCTACAGTCAGAGCCTTTCAACACTCAGCGGCGACATAGAAACCCCGTTCAATCTGACAACCACTGGCCACCAGCTGCTACTGCGCTGGTCCACTGACCACGCCACCAACCGTCGCGGCTTCCACATCAGATATGTGGGTGAGTATCAAAGTATGTATCCTTCTTATAATCATATTCTCTCTTTTTTTTTTTTCTTTTTTTTTACAAATGTTATATTTAACTAGACTTGGGGCCAGATTTACTGAACCAAAGAAATTTAATGTGTGGCTGAGAAGTAGAAATACTGCCAGTTAGGAGTGTACAGTTCACAGGTTAAACATTTTTGCTGATTTGGGAATGCAGGCAAAACCACTTCCTTTAAGTATGATATCTAACAAGCTCTGAGATAAATGTTAATTTTTGTTTTATGTCATTGGCTTAGAATTACACAAAACATATCAATGATGGACAGTCGTTAGTCTAAATTGTACCCAAATAATGTAGGGGAAATAAACTTGCCTATCCTACCCTGATAAATGTGCAAAATGCCTTACAATCTGTTAATCTTTTTACTGCAGCAAAATTTCCCTCTGAAAAGTGTTTTAGAAAATTCCAATCAATGATTTCAGTATTCAATTAAAATGAATGATTAAAATGTAACTTTTTTTTTTGTTTGTTTTTTTATACAATTATTGGTCACGCAGTAATTATTGCATCTGATGCTAATACTTTGTAAAACATAAAACATGCTTTTACCAATAGAAGAACGGTTATTGTGATTTAACAGTGTTGGAGCCAAGAGCTTTAATTATTCCACTGAACAGCTTTTCCTGGATCATTTTCCTATGGAATAAATAATGTCCTACTCTCAGGTTCTGGTAGAGTTTACCAGATTTGTATTTAAAATGTCTTTGTATTTCAAAGATAATGTGTGTTATGTGGACTTTTGGAAGGCATCTAAGATCCTCCACCATTCGTAGTGGTTGTTTCTGAAAAGGTCAAACTTACTGAAGCATACAGCACTAAATAAAGTTCATGCAGGTGTTGTATTTTACTCTTGTTTATATTGGTGATGGTAGAACAGAATTTTTTTTTCTTGCATCAGTCTTAAAAATTCAGTTAGCATGAGCAGATCTCAGGGTTGATATAAAGACCTTGAAACTTAAATATACCACTATTGCAGTGGTTAGCTTTACATACTTTAAATGGAAACTTTAAAGGACAAAATGGAAGATCTAATATGCTCTGATCAGCTTGATTAAAATGCCCTATTTATATTTATTTTAAAAAAAGTTGTCGACTGTATCAACAGCTGTGCTGACCTTGATTTTGTTAAAAGCAATTATTTCCTTTCCCTCTCTGAATAAATGTACTTCATTTAAAAGTTGAACTTTCTGAATATTTTTTAGTGTTAGTTTGTGCTTCTGCAATCCAAGAGTAATTCATTTGGAGCCTTTTTGCACATTCTACCAGGGGTGCTAAAAATGTGACTGTGTAGTTTGGCATTTGCTAAAAGATCTATAAACAGCTACAATTCAAGGAAATTAAAGCTTATTATTATAGAATAAGCCTCAAGATTTCCTGGCCATTCATCAACATTACAAATCCCTGTACTCGAAAGCAAAGCAGAACAACACATACCTCCTCACTCCCCACCTCACTGCTCCCCAAAAGGGAAGAGGAATACAAATGCTCAACATAAAGGGGTAAAAAGCAGGACAGCAAAACATTTGGCTCTTTTGATTAATCAGTTTAGCAGGAGGTCCAAGGTTATTCCAATTTTTTCTCCAGTACAACTATTTTGGTTTGGCAAATAGTTTTCATAATTAAATCCAAAATTCCTCTTGACCAAATACACAAATCTCTTTTTCACACATGTCTTCCTGTTTTATCTGTTGAGCAGATTCTCACAAAAAACATTGTGTTCATGTCCTTTAGATTTTTTATTTCTATTGATCTGCTTCAATTTAGTTTTGAAATCAAATGTCTGACCAAACACGCTTTCATAAAGTCGGTACCAACAACTCCCTTAAATGCACACAAAATATGCATGAGTTTAAGGTTTTCATTCACTTTGCTTCATTGTAAACCAAGTAAATCTGGCCCAATTTCAGACAACTGATGCCCTTCATAGGTTTATGATTTTGTGTATTTGGCGGTTTTTGTTCATATAAATATGGGATAAAAATGCCTAAACTTAGTCTCAGATTTAGATTTAAATAAATCTTCCCTGTTTCCTAGCATGTTCTTTTGATTGAAAAAATATTGTTTTGGTCTGTTTTTATCTTTAGGTACTGCAACATTAAAATTGTGTTAAAATAGTCAATTGCATTGGCTATATGGTCAAGGGAATGTAAACCCTTACCTTAAGTTATAGATTTAAGTAAAGCTTTTAATATTTCCAAATCCATCATGTTACATAACAAACCGATTAAACACTCAAAGATAACAGGCAATTTTTGTTACTCTGTACAGCCCTGCTCAGCTGGGCTAGCAAAACTGCTGAATGTCTTGCTCTCTCTCACTCTTTTGCAGCTTAAAGGAACCACAATCATTTCAGTTGAAATGCAGTTTTCTTTCAAACAGTTTCTAACATTTGTATGCTTCCTCTGACTTCATATTTAAACACTGAGCTAATGCTAACATGATCTAACTTGCTGTCTTCTTCCCCTCATTAATAGCTACAACATCAAAGAAGGATGTTGTCAATATGAAGAGATTATCTATGGTGCATTCACTGATCAAAAAAGACCAGATATTTGCATTTTCAACTAACTGGAACAAAGTCAGTGCTGATCAAATCAGCCATATTTATCAACCAAAGGTTTCTTGATGGGTTTTCTACATCAAGGAATTAATAGTGACTTGTACTGAAAAGGCTATTATTTTTAAACTACATTGTAAAAACAATATTCTATTGTCTTTTTCCAAGGTGGTCTCTTTTTGCTGTGAAATATTTATTGAACCATCTTAGCTGCAGCTTTTTTATGTGAATACAATATGACCACATTAATTTAATCAGTCTGCTGTGATTACACAGAGATATTATACTTTGAGGCCTATCACTGCTTTTAAAACACATTTTCCACAAATAATAGATCACAATGGGAGATGCTTTCATGAACAAAACACATAAGGCAGGAAGGAAGTCGCTACCCGGCCTGCATGCTGTTTTGTACTCCCTAAAGTTAGGAGGATTTTAATTCTTAATTGACTCTTTAATAAAGCAAGTGCTACTTGGAAAGAATAGCACAGACGTCTTTTTCTATTTGAAATGCATCAGTAATAGCACAAAAAGCAGAAAAGATATAAATATTTTAATGTTCTTTTCTCTATTATTTTTAATACACAAGTGTGTTGTGCTGAAAGCAAGTTGGTGTGATGAATTTTGTAAAGGGAACTCCTTTTTGACTTGATTGACTCTAATAGGAACTGATTTCAACTACAATGTGTCTTTTCGTCTTAAATCCCCGCTATCTCCCAGCCATGAAGATTTTAAGAAATGGTTGACAGCTATTGGAATGCACAAAGCTCTGCCTTGAAATTTCTGTCCCATTGGCCATTAACTAGTCATATTCTGGAAATCAAATTAGTGTTTTTTTTGTTTGTTTTTTTTTTAGATTGATGGCCTGTAAGATGAAGGAAAGGAATGTTATGGTGTAAATAACTGCAGGATGCACCAAGACTGTGTGTACTGAAGCAAATTGAATATGTGCATGCCCATAGGCTTGCAAGGAATTGTAATAATGTTATTTTGAGGGCTTCCCTTGCTGTTTGGTACACAGCCTGAGTGCTAAAAAGATGTGACATTCCTAAGGCTTTTCCGCTCATTATGAGTCTGCATTTAAAATGGAGCTCTGGCGTAATAAAAAAATGTTAACTTGAGTCTTTCTCTAGAGGTAGTTTGTTAATGTCTCTGTTCTTTTTCTCTGATTTATTTATCTTTCTTCCTCTTAATGTCTACTTTCCCACCTTCTTTCCTTCACTCTGTCCTTATTCTCTCTTCCGTTGGTTTTCTTTTTCTTTTCTGCTCTCTACTGTGGCTTTATCTCTTCATCTATTGTAGCGATGTATTGCAGTACCCCAGACTCCCCACACCACGGCTCTGTAGTAAGACAAACTGGGGGTCATCTTAACAGCATGGTGACATGGGCTTGTGACAGGGGGTACAAGCTGATTGGGAAAAGCACAGCTGAATGCAAGAAGACCTCCTATGGCTACTACGCCTGGGATGCACCAGTCCCTGCATGTCAAGGTAAGCTCATCCTACCTGGCCATTCTGTTTTTTTTTTTACTTGCAACATTATCTAGCTTCTACATCCAATGTTCTGGTGATTGACTCTACAACCCTGTTCCTTTCTGGTGAAATGACATGCACATAAAGCACACCAGAGTCTCAGCTCAAATCCAATCCCTGTGTAGTTAATGGTTGAACTGAATCCAACCTGATTGAGAGCCAGCTTTCTGTCAGGTGGAAATTAAACAAAAATCAATCTTCGCTTCTTTGTCAATTTCCACTTCCTTAAATTACTTGCTAACTTGCCATCTACACGTGGAGACTGCCACTGTTGGGTTTACCTCACCGAACTGCACTCCTTTATGCACACATGTCAGGTTTGTGTATTTCCTGTGCCTCGTGGTTGCGGCCACACTCAGACTCAAACACACAGTCAAACAGTTGTAAACACCGACAGATGGTGTCATCAATTGCATTTTGGCTTGACGCAGTGAAATCAAAATATGTATTTCAAATATATTTAAAAACATTTCACACCTGTGATTGATTCCATCAGTTTGCTAACTGGGCACAGCTTTTCCAAAACAGGTAGAGCCAACCATCCCTGCAGATAAACTGATATATTCGTACAGATGATGCCCATCTGGTATGTGGTTAAATGCCAGCAGTTATATTCTAGTGATCTCATTGATGACACAAACATAAAAATTTTATGTCATCAGAGGAGAAAAAGTTTACTCTTCGTTGGCATTTGTTGAACTGTAACCATGTAGGTACAATAAATAACCAATCAACATTAGTTATCACTAACCAACATAAATGATCTATCTCCCATCACTTCCTTTGACTTGACACTGATAAAACACCTTAAAGCTGACCAGATCAAGCTTTCCTTTGCTCTTATATCTGAGAGCAAAATGGCCCAAATGTACTTTGAGTATTTCTGTGTTCTAGTTTTGCTGTGTCTGAATGCTCCTAGTTTTATAGGTTGGGAAAAGTCTGTGCTGGAAGTGCTATTGATTTTATCAAGTTTTTCAATTATCATACTAAAACAAGAAAGTAAAGTGCTTTGCATATTTTCCCATTTTGTAACATTACATTCACAAATCTAAATGTAATTTATTTGAATTTAATGAATTCAGCAAAATACCACAGAACTCTGGGGGAGCTGTAGAAATCCCAATCTCTGATTGTAGACCCTTATTAATCACAGCTGAAGAGCAAATATTTGAGCTCTAAATTAAGCATTGTTAATATTAAATGTTACATATCATAATAGTTTTAATCTGGCTGATTTTAAATTTTAATACTCACCTGCATGTGTTTTATTTTTCCCATATCCTTTGTTTCTCTTCCTTTTCAAATATTTTGAGCGGGTTTGTAGACACAGAGGCCAAATACATGCATACTATAATCAAATGCGTTAAGTGTAAGAAGCACAGTCTCTCCCACAGCACTATTATAAAAGCAGGTGTTAAAGCTGGATGGCATTCTATGAAATATAACACCTTGAAATAGAAGTTTTGACAGGTGCAACTCGTTTCGTTCATGATATAACTCAGTTCCATTAAGTGCTTCACTAAGCCCACCGCATTGAGGTATCAAGCACAGTAACGGGGCTCTGGCACTGACTCAATTTACTTCAGTGCAGATGTTATTAATGCTTCTAATTACACATGAGCTGTCTCTGCCATGATATCTTGAAGGGTCTGCAATGAATGAGGTTGGCTGTCAAAATTCTACAGTGACTGGTTGGAGCAAGTTGAGCAATTATATCTTGTTGAATTTTTACACCCTGAAATTGTTATCCTTAGAAAGTAAAAGAAAGGACTTCTTGTGTAAATTATAAAACCTGACAGGGCTTGTGTGCTACAACAGCCTTCACAAAACGAGTGTTTTTCTGCACGAATATTTAGCTGTCAAGCCAATGCACCTACCACACCCGTTGTAGGCTGCTACCTAACGCACGTCTTCTGCTCTGCATAAACATGTTCCGACAATGGTCCTCTTGCCACCTCTAGCTGTGTCATGCGGTGTGCCCAGTGCGCCTGTGAACGGAGGTGTGCTTGCTGCTGATTACTCTGTCGGCACACGGGTGACCTACTTCTGCAACAGTGGCTATCGGCTGTCCTCCAAAGAACTGACGACCACAGTCTGCCAGCCAGACGGCACCTGGAGCAATCACAACAAGATACCCCGATGCATCGGTGAGTGCAAGAGGCTGCTTGGAGGATTGAAAGGGACAGTGAGGATGGAGGGTGATTTAGGAAGACATGGTAATCTCAAAAAAACACATGGATACGCAGTAAGGAGCTGAGAGAAGATGATAGGAAAATATTTTCTCTGAATGAGGAACGTACATAAATCTTACTAAATTTATTGAGAGCTATAATCTTGATAAACCTCCCTGTAGTTTCCAACTTCCTGAAAGCCACTGGAGTATGACAGTTTAACAAATCTGTCTGTCATGTAAATATGGAGTAAGTCCTTGAGGACAATGATTTAAACATTTATTAAAAAAAAAACATTAACTTGTTTCAATATGATGAGACAGGTGAATAATAGTTGAGAGGAAATCTGTTGTTCACAGCGGGGTACAGGTTTGATATTCCAGTGCACCTCTTCCAAGTTAGAAAGTCAGAGCAAATCTTGATTGACAATATTGTTTTCTTCTGAGACCAATGTTTATTTCTGTTTGTGTTTATCTCGCAGTAACAAAATGGAAACAGAATTTTAAAAACCCTATTGGATTAGAATGTGATTTTATTTTTTTCTTTGATTGTTTTATTGCTCTGCTTCTAAATTTGTCTTGAAACAGAATTATCTTTCAACCTACTTTACTTTCACCCATCAGTAATGACGTGCCCCAGTCTTAGTTCCTTCTCCCTGGACCACGGGAGATGGAGGATAGTCAACGGTTCACACTATGAATACGGAACTAAAATAATCTTCACCTGCAACCCTGGGTACTATCGGGTCGGCCCCGCCCACATCCAGTGTCTGGCCAATGGAGCTTGGAGCTGGAGAAATGAGAGACCTCGGTGTAGAAGTGAGTAAATTTTAGCTTTCCAATACAAAAACTACCAGTAATAATGTTTATATACAGATTTTTGTGTCTTAGGATGGATTTGAAAAAAAACAAGAACAAAAAAAAAACTAATACATTTTTAAAAGAAAACTGAATTTTAAGAGAAAAAAACATTAAGGATTTCTTGTAGATATTCTGAGCAGATCATGTTATTGAAATTCATTGTTGTTTATTGATTGTATTATTATTTATCAATTCACCCCCAAAAAAGAGTGTTTCAAAAGTATTATTAAAAGCCCCAATTAACCCATTTTCAAAGCAGTATATTAAACACAAAACTGTTTTGAAACAACTCTGTTATTTTATCTGCTTCACCAATTAATTAATATAAAATTTGTCAGTTAAAATGTCCATGTAAGATTTTTTTTTTTTTTTTAGAAAGTAAGTAATAAAAATAATAAAGCCACTATAAACAAATATAAAGGTTCAGTAAACAGAATTTACCAAAAGACTTCAAGAATACATATCACGTTCATATTTGACCTAAACATTATTTTATTGATTTTCTCTTGTGTTCTTCACCTATACTGGTCCCAGTCTGTGTTAGGTATTGTTTACTGCCCTAGTGGACACTAACATTTTTCTGCTGCCATGAGAACTCCTTTTTTTTTTGTTTGTTTTTGTTTTTGTTTTGAGGCAAAAGCATTGAATAGCTTGTGTAATGACAGAAGAGGATGCCAGCAAGTGTTATTAAAGATGTTTGGACAGAGGAAAACACCATCATTATCCTCCCAGTGAAATAGTACAGGTCAGCTTTTATCACATTAAGGTCGGTAAGACGGGTGTAAATCACTGTGCTCTCCCATTGACTCCAAAGATGTAAGCCAACTTCTAACTCATCCTTTATTCTTTTTCTGCTACTCACTCTTCCGGGGTGTCCTCTATCTTCCTTCCTCTTCTTTGTGCCATCTTCTTCATCTTATTGCAGTTATTTCCTGTGGCGAGCTTCCTACTCCTCCTAATGGGAAGAAAATCGGAACGCAGACTACCTTTGGAGCATCAGCTATTTTCAGCTGTAACCTTGGCTATGTTTCAACTGGATCTACAGTTAGAGAGTGTCTTCTGTCTGGCCTTTGGAGTGGGATGGACACTCAGTGTCTAGGTAAGTACGTTCTAAATGTTCTTGATCTAGCTCAGAAACTGCTGGCAAGCGTCTCAGAATAAATAAGAGCATTTTTGATTGGAAACAAAAACTAGAATAGAAACAGATGGGGAAGCAGTAGGTGGATATAATTGCCTCTGTTGCTAGTGTATATGGCCAGTGTCAATAAAAACTCTGGAAGATGTGAAGATGTTTTATGGTCCACTATTGACTTCACATTTGCTCTGAATGAGGCCTCTGCTACACTTCAAACCGTTACAGAGCCTGCAGAGAAAATAATGAAAGCTTTGTGTTCCAAATGTTCAAGGACCTTTAGCAATTACCTGCAGAGAATTAGATTATATTACCATATAGACAGCATTAATGTTTGTGAAGTTTATGATATATAGTAACAGTCTCTCTGAATTTGTGGAACGTCATCCAAGATGTTCTGACAAAATTTACCTCAGTAAGTATTTAAACAGGAAAACATGCCACTGCTTTGCATGCCAAAGCAGTCCTAGCTTTTTCTGTTTTTCTCAAGTTACAGCAACTCATTTCTATGAATATTATTATTGGGATTTTGTTTGATGGTCCAACACAAAGGAGTACATACTGCTTAAGTACAAAGAAAAGACACATAGTTGTCAATATTTGTTTTAATTAGAAGATGTCTCCAGATTTTTTCTTGAGAAATCTTCTAATTAGTAGAGATTTCTAGCCAATGTGTCATTTGAACTCAGTATAAAAATATTGTTCTATGAATACCTTAGAAGTTTGTTAGATAACATAAGTAAATAAAACAGCTTTAAGAAGACCATATAACACAACAGACACATTAGATATAAAGTTGTTGAGAAGTTCAAGGCAGGGTTAGGTTATAAAACAATATGCCAAGCTTTTAACAAATTGCAAAGCACTGTTTATTCTTCATCTGATGATAAAAAGATTGTGGCCCAATTAACATGACACTAATGGTATATACCAACATTAAGGCAAAGAAGATAGGCAAAAATGTTTAAATTGAGTCATACATTTGATGTTATTTATGAAAAACCACAGAGAAATCACTGCTGAAACCAAAGTCTTTTGCATTACTTTAAATAGAGTTGCTGCCGTACATGTTTTAATGCTGCTGCATAGTTGCTCGTGCAAAACTGGTAGAAACGTATCCTTCAAGTTGTAAGTGCAATTAAAAATTGTGTAAGAAGTATTGACCCCAGGGGTGGCGCGTCCTGAATACTAATGCACATAACATTTGTTATAATTTTAAAAATCATCTATCTTCAACTGAACAATTATAGTTATTTGTGCATCAATAAAATTCCAATAAATGGCGTTAGAACATGACATTATAATGGGGAAATAATTTGAAAAAATCTTAGGGTTATGAATTCTTTCTCAAAGCATTGTTCATAATTAGATTATCTGAATTCAATGTCATGTTGGAGCCGAGTGTTAAGATTTTCTGGACATTAGTGACATTAGTCGTCTTTGTAATTGTGTGGCACCATTTTTTTTTGCTTGGCTCAAGGTTTGATCAGTTCATTAAGAGTGAAGCACCTTTTGCTTGACTTGTAATCTGACTGGTGAGGTTAACATAGCTGAGCATCTTCTGGTAAAGTCGCCTACTTCAGCACTATCTTCACAGAATCTTGCTGCTCTCAATTGGAGTGTGATAATAAAATGCTCCACTGAATTTCTCTGTGCAGGAATGAATTAGGGAAATAAGGTTCTCCAGGTTTTAAGTGGCAGCAGAAATGTCACCAAGTGATCCCTCTTCTCTAAAACAAGAGGATTTATTGTGGCTGCAAGTAACATGATTATGTGCACAGGTGTTTTTTTTTTTTTTTTTGGAATTGCAGATGTGCACCTTTCTTTGTGTTGTAGATTGGACAACTAAAGCCAAAGCCAGTGTAAATTTCGATTTAACATTTCAGAAATAATGAGCTCAAATATGTGTTCCAAATACAATACATGTTATGACTAAACTAATTTAACCTGTCTGCATTAAAATTCATAGACCTTTTAAAAACATGCCCCCTCATTTCATTTTCTTTCATTGTTGTCAAAACTGTATTTAAATGTTAAAGTGCAATCAAAATTGTGTGTATCCTTCAGCTGCCGTCTATTAGTAGCAAAGCCACAAAAACTAATTGTTCTCACTGTTAGAAAGCCAAATTGAATCAGTTCACTACATGAATGACCGAGTGCAATTGCATTTGTTGTTTTCAAACTAATTTTATTTCCTGGCAAAAGGTGCACCACCTCATTAGTGTACATTTTTGTTATATATCACAAATGCCACAATCTAAGTAATTTATTTTTTCTTTCATAGGAAATGTCCTATTTGTGAAAAAGAAAGCCATAAATTGAGAGAGAAAAATAACAATGAGCAGGAACAAAGGGTAATGGGCTATTTTTCTTTACTCTTCTACAGCTGGTCACTGTGGCATCCCAGAGCAGATTGTGAATGGCCAGGTTATTGGGGAAAATTTTGGCTACAGAGACACAGTGGTTTACCAATGCAACCCCGGGTTCAGGCTTATTGGCTCCTCGGTTCGCATCTGTCAGCAGGATCACAACTGGTCTGGACATCTCCCAGTTTGTATATGTAAGTACATTATTGGCACTTCTTTCTCGTAATGGCTGACTCCCCGACTGTGAGTGTGTGGGTCCATAAGTTTTTATGTTTATTTCAGAAAGAATTTAGAAACTGATGATACAATGTATATTTATAGGTTTAAAAATAGGAGATTTTTTTGTCAAGATCCACTTGTTTTGGGTTTGATTCCTGATCTCTGGTATTTCATTGCCTTGATCCGCCAATATATATTATAAGTGATTTAGACCACTCCTCTGGAACGATGACATATCACCAACTGATTTTTCTGTGTATATCACATTTTTTTTTGTGTATTTCTTTTTTTACCCCAAGATCTTCTATTTTTGCTCGGAAGACTCTACAATTAGTAGCCAAAATGTGAACATTTAATGTAAATTTCAGCATAATCATATTTTTAGTGCGGTGAAATTTTCCATATTAGTTGTTCATGACTTGAATTCTTATTCCCTCATTACCCTCTGAGTTTAATTATAAGTACAGTGACAGTTGGCAAATTGTGACCTCAATCATGGCAAGTTGCTCCTTTGCTACATTTTATCTTTGTTTTTTATTTTTTATTTCCAACACGTACCTTTTTTGGTGTTTCTCAACTCAGCTGTGACTTGCGGCCACCCTGGCAGCCCTATTTATGGCCGCACCACAGGCGATGGCTTCAACTACAATGATGTTGTGCGCTTTGCCTGCAACAAAGGCTACACCCTGGAGGGACCCTCTACAGCTCAATGCCAGGCAAACCGCCAGTGGAGCCATCAGCCTCCGACATGCAGAGGTAAGGTCCTCGCCATGGAGTGCCTGCTGAATTTATAAATACCTGCTAGTCTGACAGCATTTAGGTACCAGAGGGACACGTTTGCACTTTGATAGTTGAACTCTGCCTTCTTCTATATCTGCTGTTGGCGTTGAATGTATTGTTTGTGGATGTAAAAAAAAAAAACACAGACTCAATCTGAGAACATATGTGAAGGGTTTTGAGTAATTAGATGCAGCTTTAAACAGCTTATTTACTATCAGAAATTGAGCATATTCAAAGAGCAGACTATTACATCTACTAAAGCTGTTTTTTTTTTTCCCTTGGATTTCTTTCCATAACAAAGGGCATTTTTTATCTACTGCTTCTCTATTTATGTAAGGCTAACCAAAAGGAAAGCAGGTAGCTGCCAGATAACAGAAATAGGATCCAGGCTGGAGCAAGCGCTAGAGCAGAATGAGAAAGTCTTTCCAGGTCTTCTGGGATTATTCTGTTATCTGAATCTAGAGTAGCCAAAAAAATGATACATCCTCCAGATGTGTCAAAATCATTCACAAATCAGTAGACAGCGACTTGTTGCTTACTCTGACATAGCAACAAATAGGTATTTGACTACATAATAAAGTTGTACTGAATACTTACAATATGCATGATCTTAAACCTTATTTTTTCAACAGATTATCATGCAACAAATGAAGCCACAGCATCAAAACTGAAAAATATTAGTAATCATAGCAGATTGTATGAAAATTTATTATCATTCCAGCTATTTGTTCAACAGTTCTTTTTTTGTAAAATGGTATAAAAATTAATCTAGACAGTTTTATGTGTATGGGTGTTTTTGCCTCAACATTCCAGAGAACAGTCCTTATTTTTACATGGATGTAGCATAAATGTACTGCACATAAACTTAGCACTAGGATTATGCCACAAACACATGAGATTCAGATGATGTAGTCCTGATGGTTCTTTTTATACAAAATCACCCATTAAATTATTAGAGGGACATTCATTGATGCTCTGAAGTGTAATTTCTTAACATGCCAATTTTACATAGCTAACGTATTATATATGAACATGAATCAATATACAGTATATGGGATTCAGTATAGCAGTGATTTAATAGGTTTGTGTATCAGGAACTTGTAAAGCAGAGATTGGACAGGGCAGATAATTCATCCAGACAATTAAATCCTATTGACGTTGGTTTTGTTGGAATTTATACTTTAAGACATTTAGTTCTTTTTCATGTGAATACGACTGCAAAGATGGATTCGATAAAGGATATGAAACTGTCGTGTACCTTTGTCAAAATATGTTCGCAGAAATATGTTTTCCCATGAAGCCAAGATGACACTCATTTTTACTTAAGAAGAATAATTTGTGGAATAATTTCACCTTCATCTAATTTCAGCTGAACCACCTTGTCAGTAATGACGTCTTGGAGGCTTCTTCTGCATTTAAAATAGTTGCTTTTGTCTGACAGTAGACAATATATGTTAATTTGGTTTTCATGAAGCAGCATGAGAATCTATTATTATCAAAGGTGCCAAATATAGCCCATGCTTACTTTTCATTCTGTTCATTAAATAAAGAAAAAGCCACTGTTTAGGTCATGTGGACAGTTTTATTTTTAACTCGCAAGCTTGCTGACAGATAACACTTATGCAAATTAGGATCCAAGCAAAGGATGCAATGTGAACAGTTTCCAGGAAATATCCCTGGTGAAATGTGTGAAGGGATTTAGGCAGAATGCCACATTACTATTTTTCACTTAATGTTTTGTTAAAGAGAAATTATTCCTGACAAATGGCTGTTTCATAGCAGCTTGATATAAGCAGGGTGCACTAATAACAGAGATACATCTATCATACTAAATTGATCACATAAATGACTAAAAAGCACATATTACAGTATACATGTTTATGAATTAAGTATTAACAGCATTAGTATATTGAATAATCTCTTAGGCCAATTAATAAAGCTTTTTGTGTGTCTGGATGTGTGAAAACGAGAGTTTGTACGTTCTGTTTTCTTAAATTATACACAATGGCAGACCTCCCCCTCTAAAAGCTCTGCCAGGCAAATGGCCTCTCTGTACTGGTTCGCCCTAATTGAAATTATGCAATATGCATGCATTTAGGGGAAATCCTGCCTATGTTTATGTTTATATATGTAAATTACAGCCAGAGTCAATTACAGTCCTCGAGACCAGAAACGTTTGCATTACACATATTTGGAAAAAATTCAATAAATAAATGAAGGACTGTCCACTAAAAGCTGTTGGTAGTTTTGTTGCTGAAGAAGAAAAAATAAAATTAAGTAAAACAGCCTGCTCCATGCCTGACTTTACAAAAGCTGTGGAGAGAAGTCACATGTTTGAATGAATCATTAAAACCTCTTGATACATCTAAGCAAAACAGATATTTTCAATGTGATTCCTTCCTTATAAAGTCAAATGTTCTTTTAGTTTTGAGGAGTACTTAATCAAGTCATTATTATTCATATAAAAATATGTACATATAAACAGAAAAATATGTGTCTATTTTTTTTTGTTAACGTCTGCATTTGTTGTTTCTGGCTCAGAAGAGAAAAACTACTATAGGTACACATTGCTTGCATGCTGTGGACTTGACAAGGGTGTTTGCTCCTGCATATATTTGATGCACTCAGCTTTTTAAGTTTAGTACAGAAATGAACCAAACAGTGTGAGTAAAACAACTGAGATTGCACTGCCTTGTGAATTCACCCCTCGACTTCTTGATTGTCCGTTTGCATTCGCAGTGAGCACCATATGCTTCTCTGTGCTATTGCAACAACATAGTTATGGAAACAGTTTATTACATAACAGCACATCTGATAAAGTAGTCCTGCATTTATTATATGATCCATGAAAAGAAAGACGATGTACAAGCAAAATAGTTCTAGGTTTTTCCTCTGTACATTTATTTTGGTGGAAATATGTTTTCACCAAAAAGATAATTGTTTTTTTGGGAGGATTTTTTCTTGCTGGGTTTTTAGGATTTTTTTTTTCTGAACATGTTTAGGCTAAACAAGAAATTCTGAAGTTTGTAAGGGTTTTAATGTCATGTATTTCTTTTTCTCCACAGTGGTTAACTGCACAGATCCCGGCATTCCTGCTAACTCTATCCGAGAAAGTAAAATTGAGCATGGGAACTTTACATTTGGCAGTGTCGTGTTCTATGACTGCAACCCCGGATATTACCTGTTCGGCTCATCCGTGCTCACCTGCCAGCCAATGGGCCACTGGGACAAACCTCTCCCAGAATGCATTGGTAAAATGGACATTTCTTTCCAATACACTAATGGGACATTTATATATTAGTGTTTGTAATTAGATAGGTTAAGCAGATAGAACTAAAACATTTTATCCCCGTCCTTGTTCTATTAACTTTTGCTTCCAGTTTTAAAGGTAAAAGTTTATAAGTCCTCCACTTGGTAATATCTGTTTAAACCTTTGAATCAGTTCTTATTATGCTTCTCCAAAGCTAAACACTAAACTTAAATCAACTTTGCAGTGTGAACTTCAACGTTTTTCTTGCTGTGTAATTCTGCACCCACCTCCTGGGTTATTATGCATTCTGTTAGTGCTGGAGTCTACCAACAATAATCACCTATTTCTATTGAAATTATCTGAAGTATAGCTCTACATTTTCCACACAGGCTGAAAAAGCACTTAATTTCATGGTAGAGAGACGAAGCTCATCATTTATTTTATCAAATCAAATCCTAATTAAAGAGGCACGCAGAAGTGTCTATCACGTGTTTTGAAACTTGCTTCAGGCATCATTGACAATTCGGTTATGGTTAGAGTATGCTCAATTATAGAAACTTACTTCGCATTAGGACGACTCAGACCAAAGGCAAACAAGCACAGAAAGTAGAAAAATTATATAATTTGTTTATTTTTTAAACAAAGCTGTAAATAAAGAAAAAGCTTACATTTTACAATAACTTTTCAAGTTATCGGTGTTGTGTATTTTGCCATCTGTATTGCTTGGCATTTTATAAACAATCCTGATATATTTTTTCTGCTTTCCATGTTCAGACAAATTAAAGTCGGTATTAAAATGAACAGTAGACTCCCCTCTTACCTCAATTATTCCCACATCTCACTTACCCCCAAAAAAGAAATAAATCTGAACTGAGATATTAGCAAATCCCGTAAGCTTGCTGATGCACAGGTAAGCAGATACAAGTAAGTGCACAGGACATATTTCAATCATTGAATAAATCATTCAATCATTGATCAATATCAGTGCATTACTGGAAAATCAGAGCAATTCATTTCTAAGAAGACCAAATAGCTGGAGACAAACACATATAGCCAGGTAAGCAGTAGACACAACCTCAAGTATGGAAAATCCAGTTACTTTTAATGTTTGGCACCTATTAACTATGCATTCCATCTCCATCTCCACCTTTCCACTGGTACGTGGAGTCGACAGCTATACAGACTTTCATGCAGCTTGTTATATTGCAAAACAACCGAAACAAATAAATTTATTTAATAAACAACTAAGAAAAACCAAAAGATCAAGGTGACTGCAGTAGATGATGCACTGTTTCAGTTTCTTCTTCTTGAAAGAAAAAATCTGATAGATACTACAATAAAGCGACAAGTCTCAGCTTTGATGTCACTGTCTTAGTGCAAAAGAACTGAGGTTGACACTGCTGTCTGAACACAAATAGTAGTACTTAATTTGAAATGAGTTTGTTTCCCCTTAAGAAGCTGTGTGTAGTCTCAACTGAGATGGTGTTTGGTTATTCTTGAGCATTAAAAATCCTCAAGAGAAATACGTTTGCCTTATCAATCTATTGAAAACCATTTGCTCACTCACATTATGACCATAATGTAGCAGGAGTTCATGTAAATCTCTATGAGTCTGATGCCGGTTTGTGGTTAAACTAAACCAAATAAATCAATGAAACAGTCAGATGTAGTGAACTAAAGCAAAGTGCTTACAACAAGCAGATCTGGTTATTATTATTTCATACAAGTATAAAGGAACAAACACATAAACGTTGATGGACTGAAAGTTGCCGACATGACAGTCAGAAAACTTTTCAGGACAGATATCAGCTGAATTTAAGTCTGACTGAGCAATGTTAAACATGTTTTTTATTAACAAGGTGGTGATAAGATCTTAGGGATTTTATAGCTGCTAAGGATTTTCCCCCGAAATGTAAGATGTCCTAAATGTGTCTGATAGTGTGTACAATGGGTTGCAAAAGTAATTTTTCTACATCTTGCCACAATACCAACTCAAACTTTATTTTATTAGAATCTGGCCTTTATGGAAGAGTTGCAAAAAAACTAAAGTCAGAAAGAAAGCTTTGCTAAATTCCATTCATATTTTGTCAGAAGAATACATCCAAGCAGAGAAGTAATGGAAGGACTTGGATTAAAGCATATTTGCATTTTAGAATGGCCCAGTCAATTTGTAGTCAATTTGTAGCATGACTTGAAAACTGATACCCTGAAGCTCTCAGTAAAAAAAAGAAACTGAGCTTGGGATGTTTTCCAAAAACAAATGGGCAAAAATATTCATATAAAGATATGCTTTTAATTGTAATTACTTGTAATTGTAGCAAAAGGTAGTTCTATCAAGGTTTGATGCAGGTGGTGACTGAATAGAAATGCACCACCATTTTTGATCAATTGAATAGATTTTTAATTTGTAGAAAATGTTTCTCTGCTCTACACAAATCTGTGTGACAAAATGTGACATTTCAAATTTGAAAGGTTTGAATCATTTTGCAGAGCACCGTAATTGTCATCTGCTTATGAAGATAAAACCTTCAGCATCACATTTTGCTCTTACCACATGTCCCTGACAGTAATGTAACCCTATGCAAATTAAAAGTTTTACTTGACAATGTAATGACCCATCCAGGTGTTCTTTATATGATTTACCTGAAATGAAGGGCCATAGGAACAGCACTCTTTAATGTCCGAAGAACTTACAGTGTGAACTATAAAATCTGATAGTCTCATGAATGTATGCTCAAATTACTCTATTTAAGTAACTCTGAATCTAATTCACAATTCAAAGCAGAGGGATACTTGCTAAATGTAACAGAACTTCCCTGAGCAATACTGTATCATTCTCTGTGCTGTAAGATGGGGTAAAAATGTTGTCAATATTAAGTTTTTTTGTATTCTTCCTTCCATAGAAAATGTTGTAGGGGTGTGTGAGGGCGTGCGGGCGCGTGTGTGTGTGTGTCTTTCTACAAATAAACAGGATTTATTAAGTTAGTCCTTCTGCTGCTCCCCTCATGCAGAGGTTGATTGCGGGCACCCAGGCACGCCACCCCACGCAGTGATCACTGGAGAGAAGTTTACGTTTGGCTCCAGAGTGCGCTACTCCTGTCGCGACGACCGTCAGCTCATCGGAGATTCATCGCTTACCTGCCAGCTGAACGGACACTGGAGCGGCCCACTGCCCCACTGCTCAGGTACACTGTACCACACAAACATTTTGTGGTATTTTACACCCATTACAAATTCTGTTCTTTTTTTCCCCCCCATTGAACAAAATGTCAATTGTAATTCTTATTCTGACTGACTGCACTAGTAGCTGACACAAAAAAGTACAAATGGCTCATTTCATTTCTCATTCAGTCTCTAAAAATGAGAAGAAAACAAGTTATTGAATGAATGTGCAGCAGAGAATTTCCATACTGCCTGAAAGATGGTGACATCTGCAGTCAGCAGTCTAATATTTTAAAAACCACAGCTAGAATTGAATACATATAATAACCTAAGCACACATATTTAAGAAAACCCATTCACAAAACTCACGACAACTTATATTGTTCTGTACAAGAAATGTTGTCAAGCAACTGTGTACTTTGTTATATAAAGTACTATATAACCCCATATTCTACAGGAGTGGTAGTGTACACCCACTTCCAACAATGAATCGATTTTTTATAGCCGCTGTATAATATTCAGCAGTGGGCTACTGGTGACCTGCTCCTCTCTGCTTCTCAATTGGTAGAAGTCCTAATTGCTATGTAGTTCCTGCGTAGGTTTAGGCTCTATATTTGCACCGGCTCTCATTGCTTCAAGTAAACTGAAATAATAAAGTAGAGTAATACTCATAGTCATTACTCATGCAATGAACAGGCTGCTTAGAAAATAATACAAAGTGTTCATTTCAAATCTCTCATTCCTAATATCTGAAAATACAATGTATAGAACTATATATTTGACAAATTACAATTCACTCCTGACCACCTTTTGAATGTTAATTAAACCAAATAACAATGAAACGCATTTGACTCTTGTCATTATTATAATTTTAAATAAATTACTAGAGAATAAAAGATTGCAACTGATTATTTTTGGCCGAGTCTATCAAAATGGACAACAAAAAAGTCTAACGCAAACTCTGTTTATAATTAAATTTTACAGTACTAAATTGTATAGTACAAGTTGTACTTAAAGCTGACAAAGTAAAAGTTTACATTATTTAAATAGTAAGTGTTTATTAGCCATTTTTGCAAGTCATATGCACATTAGATGCATTGGCCACGTACAGCATAGCTTCATTAATTTAAAATGAAGTGCTAGCAAATCACTTTAACCTTGTTCATAACCTAAAATATTTGCTGATACAAATCAAAATGCCATTCATGTATGAATGGAAACCAAAGTGATATCACTGGTATGAGACTAAACTGACCCTAACTTGGTTTAGTCATCTGACTGAAATGTGGAACTATTTTGCTGCTAACTTGATCTTCTATTCATGTTGTACTTTTTTTAAAAGCTAAATCCAGATTGTCTCCCTTCAACTGTAAAGATTGCATTGTAATACTGTCTAGCTTTTTTCAGGAAACTGTTCCTTTACTGACATAACACCCCTAAAAGGCACCAAAATTAAGTCACAACTTGGCAGTGTTGACAAACACTACTACAATATGAAGCCCACTTACAATATTGAAAGGATTTCTTGGCATTATTAGAAAGAAATTCGAGCTCCAAAGAAACCGTGCCAATTTAATACCATCAAATGCTGCACAATAGACTTTTCTACCCTTTTTTTAAAGACTCTCTTCTGTCTGAAAATATTTGACCTTTTGCTATTCACAAGCTCACTGTCTACTCTAAAAGGTTTTTAACATTTTCGAACTGGCACTCCTGTGGTTTGTCTGATGCCGCTGCATTTGGCTGAATGAAAACGACCCAAGATGGTGAGCCAGTGCCAAACAGGAGCTACAGACCTTTATTCTTCAGTGATTCAGTCAAAGGGAGTCTTCATCTTAAAAGAATTATGGATAAGGGATCCTTTTAAAGTTGAATCTAAGTTAGCTGAAGAGGACCCTTTGCAAGTATAAATCATTTGAAGTCAACTCCATAACCATAAACATTTTAAGTTCCAGTTTTTCCATTTGACATTTTTTAAAGTAAGAAAAAGGGTCTTGTAATATTTAGCTCCCAACCTACAGCTTACCTCCACTCCTCTAGCCCTCCCATGCTCTTCCCCCTCATCACACTTAAACAATCGTGACCATGAAAGTAGATCTTTTTATCTGAATCTTCACTTGGTTTGTTAAACTAACTGACCCAGAAGTAATGTTTGTAAGCAGACTTGAGTGGTAGTTATTCTCTCTTTGTCAAAGGGCAGTTCAATTTCTCTTCTCACTTTGGATGTTTTGGATTTACACAAGCAGTTTGAAAGTAGAGGATCTTAAGACGCTAAGGAAATATACTTGATTGTATCGGTCCGAATCTGTCTTACTGTCAGAGCTGTCCTCACATTTCTTGCTGGGCTGTGACAGCAGCGACAGAATCATGGGTGCCAAAGACTCATTAGCGTCACCGGGAAGCAAAGTTTGGCCTGTGTGATTCTGTCCCACCAAAGACTTACAGTGGTAAAAGTTGCTGAGTACTGTATTCTGGCTGTAATAGAAAGGCGCTTTGTCTCATGTAAAATTTCTACATGAGACAAAGCAGTTCTATTGACTGTTCTTCTATTCTCTAACCTGTTTGTTCCATGTAGGATATCATATTTTAAAAGCATGGAAGTAATGTTTTGTAAGAAAGTCCGAGTGCCTAACATTTGCGTGGATTACTTTGACATTTACCTTCCTATTTTGATATTATCCTACAGTAGGTACATCCTATCAGGATAACCGTTTTTCCAAATGGCAGACTGATGGTTTACAGTGTTGACTTGGCCTCCCACAGCTCAGTCTAATCATATATCTAAGGGACAGATGAGAGATAGTGGTCCACTGGAAATATTTTCATCCTTTTAATCTGCAGGAGTGTCAGAGCTCCAGAATGAAACCAACTTGCTCTCTGACTAAAGGTTTATTCACATCTGACACATTTGGTCTGCTTTAAAAGGGGTCTATTATAGGAAATTTACTTTTAGCAAGTTTTTGACTTAGCATTCATAAACCGCTGCTGCGTCTTTGGTGGTTGTGTGAGAGGCACAACTTTGTCTGCTTCTTATGCACATCTGTTTGCAGCTATTTTAAGTTTTGCAAAAAAAAAAGAAAAAGTAATGAACATGTTTAGAATGCCCTATAGACCTATCCTAACTTGTTCAAGGAAGCATAATAAACTCCCTATGCTGAATTTGTTCATATTTAGCAGAGATTAGTGAGACTCCAGTCAGGGGACTTCTTGACAAAACCACCAAAATGGTTTTTGAACAAGATCTTATGCCTGAAGTGGTCTGGTGACGATTTGCACTTCATCAAAAGTGCAAACCAGCAGTGAAGGTCTGCTAGTTTCAGACAAACAAGAACTTTTTAACTTCAGTCAAGTTCATTGCTGTCAAGCCTATTCAGCTAATTTATAATTTTTTTGCATTTTTTGAATTTGTCACTGCTCAATTTGTCCTTGTACAATTCACATTTCAACTTCATTTGTGCATGCGCTGAAAGAACTGCTTTCACAAGGAAAGTCTCCTTGTGAAAGTTCAATAATCTCAATAATGTGCTCTGTTGACATTGCAGGCTGTCATCAACTGCTAACATTTTTGTTCAGGTAATAAATGAAAGAACTTATTGAAATTTGTTAACCTTAGTAGCACTGTGTAAAAGACAAAACCATTATTCATTTAAAATGTTGCAGTCATTAAACTCCAGTAAAAGTGACATCTTTAGCGCATTTGTCTCACGTTATGGTGTCCGTAGAGTAAAATTAATGCACATTTCTTCAGAATGTAATGGATTTTTTGGTAAGAAGTGTAGATGAAGCAGAGCTGCTTGCGTTTTTTTTTTTTTTTTGTCTTTTTAATCACCCATCACTTACGTTAAGAAAGGGCTCCCATTATTAAGAAGATTAGATCAACATCCTGCTGTTTTGACAGATGAGTCCTTCTTATAATGATGATGAGCAATTCTGAATCTTATCTCTCTCTGTCATTCATTCTGAGCCATGTGCCAACATAGCCCTACTGCAGCCAGCTGTCTTATGAGACAGAGCAGCTCATGTGCTTTTACATTAAGCATTCAACATGTCTAAAAAACAAACAGATTTGATACGTTTCATTAATTGTGTTCAGAAATTTATCAACTGTTTATTTTAAACCAAATTAATGTATTGACTTTGTTCTAAAGCATTGAAACAGCCGATGAGAAATAACTGTTTATACAACGAATGCACTGAGGACATTTATAGTTAATAATTATTTAACTTAGGATAATTTGCATAATTTGTTACACAGTTGCAAATTAACTCTGCATCAAACTGAACATTTTAATCAATGTTGAATGTGAATGCATCATCTTTAGAGATTATACCACATCAGCACTTGTGATTAACTAGGAAATCTGCAGCATATGATGGAGAGAAGATGCCACTGTAAATCACCTGCTTGCCACTAAAAGACGTAATGGATTCACTCTTGGCAGTAAACATCTGTTACAGTTATAGCAGAAACTGGAGCCACAACACAGCTGGAGCTCATCTGTTGCTTACAAAATAAAAAGATGTGGTGCTAAACACATTTGTTCAAAGAAGTTAGTGCAAGTATTCATTTTCGCACATAGTTTTCATCATTCTTTAAGATGGCCAAAGAACAGGAAGTAGACCTTTCTCTACTTCAAGTGTTTTGAACAAGTGTTCAAGTGGAAAGTGAACAAAACAAGTGTTTTGTTGCACTTTCTCTCTTTTTTTTACCACTTCTACAATTTTATCTGCGTTTATCTGTATTTTATCATTGTCATGCAATAATATGCAAAAGACTTTAGCAGGGCTCCTGTAATCTATTAAAGTGAGTATAAAGGATAAAGTTTTTAACTTTGTTTCTTTCTTTTCTTCCTTTGTAAATTACATTACACTTGTCAAAATGCAAGTTCATATACTGGTACCTAAGTGCTTAAATTGTTTTTCCCATTTTGTCACATTACAAATGACAGTAGCAGTTTTTGGGGTGGGTTTATGAACAAAAACAAGGCACTGCAAAGTTGTGAAGTAGAAGAAGGATCCACAATTTAAGATTTTTTTTTTGACAATTAAAAATCAGAAAAATGTGGTAGAATGTTGGGATTTAAACTCTGCAAATGAAGCTTATCTGCCTTTCTTTCTTCCTTCCCTTCCTCTTTCCTTTTAGAGAATATTAATTAACAAAATGACATATGCAGTGCAGGAATTAAGTCTGGGGAAGATTTAAAGAAGAACAGGGTTATGAAACAATCTACCTAGTGTAGCCCATCATCTGAAAATGGGGAAAATTGTAACATTGCTGCAAACCTGCCAAGACATTGCTATCCACCTTATCTGATAGGCCAGGCAAGGAGGGCATCAATTTACAGAAGAGTATCAAGTAGAAAGCTCTTGGTGAAAGCATTTCATTAAAAGTGCTGATTGCAGTTTGCCACTAGTCATGTTGAAGACACAAAAACCCTGTGGAACATGGTAACTTTATCTTTGACTCTACATAGAAAACAAAAAAATGGCATATGTATTTGAAAAATACTTCCGGATAGTGTATTCACATAGAGCACACCATCTTGACCAATTTTGACCTATAACACAGTGCATTGGTGACATTTTCTTTCATATGGACTTGGAATGAGTTCAGAGTTCATGAGAAGTAGATGGAGCTAAATAAGGGAAAATTCTGGAACAAAGCCTGATAGAGGCTACAAATAACGTGAAGCTTGGGCCAAGGTTCTCCTTCTAACAAGACATTGACCACTAACATACAAGCAGAGATGCAATTTAATGTTTTAGACCAAACCTTTTCATGTGCTTACATGGCTCAAAGTCCAGACCCAAACCTGTTGTTAATTTTTGGCAGAAAACCTGCAAGATGCTAAAAAGCATTTGGAAACACTAAGACTCCTTCTACTTCACATTTGAATGCCCATTTGGTGTTGGTCCATCAAATAAAGTACAATATTCTATCCTGTGACTATAAGGCAAGAAAAGTGCAAAAAAGAGTTTGACTTATAAGTATGTTAACACTTTATATCAAGGCTAGACATTTTGAAAATGGCACAGTATAATTCAGTAGTAACAACACAAAACAATAGGACTCTGAATTCCTCAGAGATCCAACCTGGCATCAGCAGCAGCTCTCATCCATTCAGCCATTCATGCATCTGTCCATTCCCTCATTTTTCCTCCCTTGTTAATTAGTAAGATGGTGCATCAGACTGCTTGCCAAGCTGTTCCCTTTTTGTTCTCATCTGTTGCATGGCTGATTTTAAGACCTTTTTATTTCCTCACTAAGGGATCTTTGTGAATGGACATTACCTGATATTCAAACCAAAATCTGACCACCATCCCAATTATCATGATTAGAGTTGTCCCACTGCAGGAGAAGAAAAGAGAATAATGAGGCACCGACAGCTGCTGTAGGACTTACGAGTATCTACTGGTACAGCCGTACACACCAAGACAAATGCATACTGGTGCTCATCACGCTCTCATCTCCACAAATGTATGCAAGTACATGCTGGGAGATGCACAAACAGCTCAATCTCTCCGAGCCACACCAACATATGCAGCCGTTCATGAACACTCAGCACCAGCCACAGCCACATACGAACTTATCCGCTTCTGCTGTGAGTCATTGACCTGACAAATGCAGTTTGTAGACATATGCACTGAGGGATGTGTGTAGATGATATGAGGTTTGTGTTCGTTCTTAAATACTTTGTCAACAAGTCCAGTATTACAGCCATTTGGTGCTCTGTACACAGAAAGAGCAGCAGCTAAAGTCCCTTGGGGAGGGAAGGACAGGATGTTTTTGCAACTCAAGAATCAGTCTTAAGCCCAATGGGGTACAAATCCTTCACAAAGAGTCTGTTTTAATGTAAACTTGAATATCTCTATATTTCTGTATCTGTATATTTGGGTGTAATAAAATTGTCTTCTATTCTCAGCTGTTTTTTTTTTTTCGTTTATATGTGTCAGAATTGAAATGGGAACAGTTATATTTTTGGCTGGTATTCTGCGCTACTGTATGTGCTTTTGTTCTCTCCCCTGAGGGTGACCCCATTGAATACAACCCCCACCCCATAGACTTTCCTGGCAAACAAACCACTCAACTGTTCATCACAACATGAAATCTTCAGCACTGCCCTGATTCCATACCTGTCATCTTTATTTTCTCTCTCATTTCCTATGTCTTAGAGTGTGAACATGTCCTATTTCTCTCAAGCATAAGAGACAGGCTTAAAAAGAACATGAAGAGAATTTATAAAAGGCACATCGGCGTCTGTATCTGATTGAATACATAGTCAAATGTAGCAGATTGTGCAAGGTTGTGACTCTGAAAGTACTTAAGTTCCTTCACAGAAAAAAGAAAAAGTGGAGATAATTCAGGATAATGAAAATGCATTTACTGGTAGCTCCAGAGGTCACAATGTATTCATAATTTCTTATAACCACATTTGGTTGACTCTTAATGCTGGCTCTGCTGATTTTTTTCATTTTTTTATGGGCAGAAAAGCTTCTGGTGTCAAAGCTGACAGAAATATTGGTCTGCCAGGTCGTTGGCATGGTGACAAATGGTAAATGTTCTGCCTTTATACAAGTCCTTTTAACCTTAGCACTTCTGAAATAAAAGCCCCACGCCTGCCCTTGGGTGAATTTTGCATTGTATCACTGCTTCCTAAAGGTCCAAATGACCACACCAAAGATCTCTGTACTTTTTATCTACTTGGCAGAAAAGACGCATATGTTGTAAACTTCTGCCATGCCAATTTAAAAAGGATCCATCTGTGCACACACACAAACACGCCTACACGCTCAAGTGGGTGGACTCTTCACTCTCTGGGTTTCATTGCTCCGTGTCTGGTTATCTCTTGATGCAGGCGACTCTTCAGGCACCTGTGGGGACCCTGGCACACCTGCCCATGCCAGCAGAGAGGCGGGGAACTTCAAAGTGCGCAGCAAGGTGCGCTTCACCTGTGCAGTGGGACACACGCTGTACGGCTCAGCAGAGAGGATCTGTTTCCCCAATGGGACATGGTCTGGCAAACAGCCATTCTGCAAGCGTAAGGACACTTTTTAAAATTTCTGTGGGATGTTTTGTATAAATGGTGTGAGAGCAGAGAGGAGTCATGCAGGGTAATAACAAACACAATTCTTCACAGATAAGCACTCCTACACATGCACACCGAGATGCATAGTTGCTTTAAGGCTGGGCATCAAATTTCACCACTGTTTTTCTTTTCTTTCCTTCTTTTTTTCAATATTAAATCCCAGTGCTTTTCAAAACTATTCAAACCCGTTTTTGATATTTTAAATGTTTTGTCACATTACAACCGCTGACTTTAACATGTTTATTAAGATTATATATTGTTCTGTTTGTGTTGTTTTTTTTGGGGGGGGGTTGCACAAAGTAGCTCATTGTTGATCCAATATTGTTTGTACGTACAAACATACAAAGTGAGGCTAACTTTTAAAACAAACCAAACATGCTAGAATCTTTTTATGGGAAAAAGAATGAAGATCATGTAACCTTGCTTTGTTATTTTGTAACAAAATGTTAAAAATAACTGAATGGATACCTTTGCTTAGCAGTCCAGTTCAAATGAATAAGTTAGATTTTCACTGTTTATTTTTAGATCTGATTGCGTCATGACTGTTATTTATCTGCAAATTATCTGAAAATATGTGTCTTTTTATCGATTCAAACAAGTGGAATGCAGCAACAGTTCAAAGAACAAAATAAGCTGTAGAGAAGCACTGTGAGAACAGGTTGACTTAAAATGGAAATTTCTAGATAGCCAAGGTATTTTCTAGGAGGCTGCATAGCATTTATAAAAAAAGGAAAAGGAATTGAATATTCTTAAAAACAGAAAAAAGAGAGCCATTTCTTGGTACTGTACCAACATTTTCTCAGCTGTGACTTATGAAAATTTTAAATAGTACCCAGATCCAGAATAAACAGACAAACACTGCATGCAGCATACTGGATGCATTAAAACAAAAATGATTTGCAAAGAGATCACAAAAGCAGTGCTTCACCAGATGGTAAAATATCTCTCTGCTGGAGTCAGAGTGTCTTTAAGACTCCAACCAAAAATTTAATTAATTCCAAACACCTGAAGCCACATTTTGTTTGGATTGTGATAAATGAATCATTGTAGGGATTCTAGATATCAACTCTCAGAGGGCCAGCTTCACATCTTGCATAAATTACCCCCAAGGGTCAACCGGATATTGAGGCAAATGTTTGACTGGATCCCCTCTCCTTTACTTACTATTGGCTTGGAACAGTTTCAGAATCATTTTTAATATCACTAGCCAATGTATGGTCTCTCTGAACTCCTTTACGGTGCACCTGTTTTTATTGCATCTTCATTCCTTCTTGTGTTCATTCTGTCTTTTTCAATTCTTCTCTTTTTTTGTCTTAATCTTACTGTCAATCAGTCTTTCCAACTCTGTCCTATTTTCCATCTCTCATTTCTCTGTATCTCACTCAGTTTTTTTTTTTTTTTTTTTTTGGTCCGATACCCACCTCCTTCCTTTTTTTATTCCATATCTCCCCACCCCAGGCTTTTTATCCTTCCATCTCCCAGCTGAAATCCTGATTTAAAGATTGTTTTAACCATCTTTCCAACTCTGGGGGGAGGGAGCAGGAATTCACTGGAGCCTGAATGAATTTCATTGCTCTCTGTCTGTGATCTAAAGCCCTGCCTTGTGTTAAAGCCCATCCATCCATTATTCACAGCCCTTTACAGCGCATGGAAAGTGGTCACTGTGAATATTCGGCTTAATAACCAGCTCAAATGGCCATCAAGGACACTTTATGTAATTTCAAATATTAAGAAAAAAATGCATGCTTTGTTTTATATGTGTGCATTCAGAATTACATGTAATGTGTTTGCATGCATAATTATGAGCTCCTGAGTGCATTTACAGCACTGTTTTATAAATGTGTTGAAGCTCTGCAGTGCGAGGTACAGTATGTGTCCCAGCAATGTGTTTGCACAGTGATAAGTTTGTGCGGATGCATTAAAGTCAATTGAGAAATCACCACGGCAATAACAGCACGTCTGTCTCCTACAAAGAATCAGTATTTCAGATTTTCCAGGCAATTAGGTGATTGAGAGAGCAGATCAGTTTTGTAATTAGACATGATTTGCAGGAGGAAAAAGGTACATGAAACAAACTGATTTCTTTCCTAACCTTTGGGGAAACATTTTGGTGGGCAGATTTTTTTTTTTTTTAATGCAGCTTTGACTCTTCTTTTTTTCTTGAACTAACACCTGGGTTGTTAGTTCAGTCATAATTAAAGTGATTTTTGCATCTTCACGCTGTACCTGCAGAATGTAATTATTCCCCCAATCACCTTGTTTCTGAGCTGCAGTAAACATCACCACAGAGAGCATGAAAACTGTACCTTATTAAATGGGGCTTCTTCAGGATTGCTAATGTGTTTTGTCCATCACTACATCATCTCCAGTTATTGGTCTCCCTTCATAAAGCAGTGATGTATAGATTGGTGGGTCTCTGCTGGTTTGTCTCACAGCTTCTTTGAAAGAAAATACAGTTTATCAGATAATACAGAGCACACAAAAATAGTGATATTTTTATAACCGTGACCTCCAGACTATAAGCTGCTACTGTTTTCAGAAACTTTGAACCCTATGATGCGGCTTATATTTGGGTTTTTGCCAACCGATTTCAAAAGGCTAGACTGCTGTCTGATGAAGAGGATAGCACAAACTGAAGAGCAAATTTGCCTTGAGAGGACAAGGAAAGTGACACAGGGGGCATGTGTGTGGGTGGGGGTGTGTGTGCGTGTGTGTGGGTGTGTGTGCGGGTGTGTGTGTGTGTGTGTGTGTGTGGGGGGGTGTGGGTGTGTGTGTGTGTGTGTGAGGCTGATCAATTCCAACACTAAGAAAGACAATTTCAGAGGTTCTAATGTGCAGGAGGAAGACATGATCAGTGACTTTACCTGGTAGGCTACTGTATGTTTTTTTTTGTTGTTTTTTTAAGCAGCCGTTTTGCAGGCACATATCTGTGTATCCTACCAATACACATTTCATTAGACGTAAAAAAAAAAATAAAAATCTGTGTCGCGTCTTTCTGTGCAAATATTTCATATTTCAATGTGGACACTTGCATCTTATAGTCAGTGTGGTGTTTATGTGTAATTTTTTTTTTCTTCGAAGTTAGTGGATGCAGCTTATATTCAAGTATGCTCAGTAGTCCAGAAATTACGGTTATATTATCTCTCTCTTACTTTACATTTTATTTGCTTTTAAATTGTGTTTAGACTCCCAGAAATCACAATAATTTTTATGACTGAAACTGAGAAATGATTGTGTGTTAAGGAGAGAGAACTCCAAGTTTGCATTGCTAGATCAATGCGTAACACAATGTCCATCCAAGACAAAACTGGTGATGTCAATGTTTCCAGCTTGAATTTCAATTCATAAAATGAATATTTACATGGATATTCATCAAATTTGGTGTAGGAAGACAGGAGAAATGACATTTCAGACAAGTAGCAGACATTTTGTTCTGACAGAGGGCACAAACATTGCGAGGTTTTCTGGCTGTGCAATATGATGATGCATTCATGTTGATACTAGCTAGTTACATCCATCTGCTTCTAATAGACTGTTCCAGTGGTAATCAGACTAACTAAAGAAACCGAAAGTATTTATCTGACCAACACCAAAACAGCCTTTATTTCACTGATGAGTCTTTGCATGCACATAGCAAAAAAGAAAGGAAATAACTCTACGACAGTTCAGTCACCTTGAAGCATTCTTCCAGCCACCTTGGGGGCCTCCAACCCCCAGATTGTGAATCATTGATATAGAAAATCCATTACCATTTTACACTTCTGACCTTCACATCCTGTGTTTCCCCTCTTGTATGGCAGCGGTACAGTGTGCAAATCCGGGTACCCCAGCTCATGGCCACATTTCCCGTGTGGACGGCACGACTTTCTCCCACTCCATTGTGTATTCCTGTATGGAAGGATTTTTCTTGACAGGATCACCCACTCGCCAATGCCTGGCAAATGGCACCTGGTCTGGCACAGCTCCAAACTGTACAAGTAAGTATTGCAGAGATGCAGGAGTGTTCAACTGCATCTGGTCATTTTGACTTTGTTTGTGTAATAGTCAAGGCCATGCTTAGTATTTATATTGTGAAATGCACAGAGTTAAATAATCTTTCTGAAATCACTGTGAAAACATAGAGCAACTAGTATTATTGTATGTATGTATTGTATGGGTTATACTTTGCCATAGTCATTAGATTTACATAGATCAATGGAGAATTAATACAGACAAAGGAAAAAGTTGTAGAAAATCTGGGTTTTGATGGTTTAGATGCATACCAGGTAAAATTAGTCATATTTAACATATCTAATTTAGCAAAACTGGGATATTTTGTTCTTTTTGCATCTACCACCAAATAGTTGAAGTTTTTGATGAGGAATAAGATTTTTAGGTCTGAATTTAAAAAAAAAACTTCCCCACCTCCAACATTCAATCAGTATCAAGCTTTTGGTCATGGTTAAAACTAGCAGCGCTAGGCTAAAGATTGGCTATGCCTACTGTTGCTTGGACTTCTCTTGCTTACATTTAACTTTAAATAAAGCCAACAGAAACTCAGTCAGTCTATTCCTCACTGTTTTAAATTAACTTCAAATGGTAGCTAAAGAAGTGCATGACTGAGAGAAAAGGATAATAGGCATACATGAAAATGAGGTATAATTGTCTAGAAAGATTTTTTAGTCTTGCACTGCATTAGCCATGTTCAGGATTGTTTTCAATTCTGATGCAGGCATTAAGTACATCATTGCCAGCTGCTGATTAAGCATTGATAATAGTATGTTTTAGTTTTGAGTTCAAGAAACTGTTCGATACAAGTAAATGGAAATAAAAATCACCTAGGCATATGTTAAGAGGTGTGACTGGAGCCTTAGTTTGAAACTCTATTAATTTTGTGTATTATCTGGAACAGGCACAGTTCCCTTTATTTGTGTGAAGCAGAAAAATCAAAGTCAATGTGAGAATAAATGGTTCTTTTCAGGTGATTCTCTTCTTTGTTTGTTCTAAATTGAGGCAACCGGAGGTTTGAACCGAGAAGCTAAAATAGACAATACCATTGGAAAAACCTAAGTCTTGGAACTAAAATATCAAAGCTGGCATTTTTTGTGGTTTTGACCTCAGCAAATAACTCTTTGACTAAGTAAAAACTAAGCCTGTCTATATTTAATTGGTTCCAGCATGACTCTTGGAGAAAATTACATTGCTCCTCTCTCTGAAAATCACCATATTCTTTTCCCCCTTTTCCTTTAGCCTATTATTGTATCACAAGAAAGATAAATTGTATGGGCATAATTTTCAATTTTGGAGTAAAATGGGTCTCTGGAGAGATATGCACAGGGAAGAAGGCAAAGGAGAGGAAGATTGAAAAGTGGATTGAGTAATAATGGTCAAACATGCAGGAAGCCAGGGGAGCTTTTCTTTTTTCTTCACTTGAAAGCTTGCTCATCACCAAACTGATTCCTCTTTTAACTCTCAGCTCACATTAAAGTTTACTGGTCAGTTCAGGGACATCAACACTTAAGATGCTGGGATTGGCTCAGTGTGCCTTCATTAGAGAGGCAGTCATTTTCATGGTTCACAGAAAATCGATCATGTAAGTTAGCAGATCAAAGTCACACAAGATTTTCAAGGGGAAAAAGAAAAGTTTGTTTTTTTTACACTTAACTTTTGCTTGTGTATACTTTACTTTTATAAAGCATGTTAGAGAAATAACATCTTATCAAAATTTAATTTTAAAGAAGTCATATAAGGATAAAAATGTCATATGAAATGTGAAAAACATTGAGCCTCTTCCGGAAGTTTTTTTTTTTCTATGATGATGTTCTGTGGCTTTGTTGATTTATGTCCACAATCTGTTTCATATTATTTAGTACGTAGCAGTACAGACAGATGTGAAAACCTCAGATAATATCTGGATTAATGGATTTAGATGTCACTGGGTTCTAAACTAATTTCCACAATGATCGTATCCTGTAGGCTACTGTTGATGCATCCTAGATAGCTAAATATAACACGTATAAAACAACAAAACAAGACAAATCACATTCTCTGATGGAGCTTAAAGTGCTTGGGGTTAGGGTTAGTGCTAAAGTCTTGTGATTTAGCATCAGTAGAATCCCTAAAACGCATCAACATATGGCTAAAGATACAGAAAATAACCAAATCTCACCAGCAAACCATATTTCAGTGCAGATAGTTTGAAACAATTTGTGAAAATTGTCTCCTTTGCTAACCATTTTACCTGTTTTACAATTTTTGTTGAAAGAATTTGTATCCATATGGTGTCTTTTGTTGGAGGTGAATGAATGGTCTGAAATGAGGTATACCTTGGGTTGCTGATATAGTAGATTAGCAAAGTATAAGTGTTTGCGAGTGTTGATCATCTGGGCATAAGTAGACACAACACTTCCTACAAAGGCTCATGTTTTTAATGGTTGCAGTTTTTTACACTTGCAGAACAGTTGCAGGTTGCGCAGGCATCTGATTCACAAAGCCCTTGCAAAGAAAAAATGTCACCTCTAATTGTGATGACAAGCAGGATTTCTTTAATAGATAAATCGGATCAGAAATGTAGCTCTTAATTCAGCACTTCATATTTGGAAAATAATCAAGGATTTAATTAAGTGTTATCAGACAAAAACCGTTGTGTGATTTCACTGGTGCTGGCAGGCCTGTAGATCCAATCCAAGCAAACCCAGGAAGGCTGAAATATAGAAACCGCACTTATGACTACATTTCTATATAAAATTTTAAACTGTGTAATAACATTAAGGATGGATTACTTTAGGCATTTTGATGGGTTCTCATTTTGTTGAAAAATAATATATATAATTTTACACAATTGTTTTAAGGCATCAGTTTTTAGCTCAATGGCAGTGAAGTTATTACTGGTTTTCAAGGTCTGTATTCAAACAGTACTACTTTAGCTCACTGAAGCTTGCAGGACCATCAGAAACTGCTTAAATGCAAGTAAATCTACCATTACTAAACTCTCCAGCCTTCATTTTGTCCTGAAAGGCTGCTTTTATAGACGACTAAAGCTTTATGGACATTTATAAAACCTTCAATAGCCATGATTTTTCAGGGTACCTTGCCCTAGCTTTGAAATTATTCCACAAAAAAAAAGGAAAACAAAAGTTTTTTTCGTGCTCAGAAATGGTATCATGACTGAGATCTTTGTCGGCAGGGGATATTGAGCACGCGGGTAAACAATGACTTGCTGTCATAGATATAATGACTGTAATTTGCAAATGAGAGACTTGGTCATCTGTTAACATCGCTTGTACTGTTTTCATATTCTTCTATAAATTTCATGAGCTCAGGCTGGAAGTTAAAGAGCAATCCCTCCCTTTGATACTGAAAACATGGGTTGTGTAAAGCAACACATTTGCTATATCAAAAAAAAAAAACAAGCCACCATTACTTCATAAATGAACAGATACTGTCCTGTGTGGGTGTAAAAATATGCTCATATATGACTTCTGCGAGAGACGCAAAAAAGTAGTTTACTACCCACACTGCCTGTGCTGTGGAAGGAAAAATCAGATATGGCTGACAGGTTAGTTTCTGTGTGCACTGCAGGCATATTATAAATGACTGCGTATCAAGCATCAAATAATTGCCAATTGCAGAGCCATTTATTCTTCTGACACACAATACAGGATGCTGGGTTCAGGAACCTTTTATGGAGGATGCAGTGTTGGATTGATCCAAAGAAACAAAAGACACCCAGCACATAGATTTACAGTACTTATCTGGCAAATACACACTGTAAATCTAAAATCAGTGTTCCTGATTTTTTTATAATTAATTAGCATATAATTTCCTGCTTCATAGTGTAAAAAATGCATGTATGTAAAATACTATTTCTCATTTGAGCTTTCAGGAATTTTAACTGCCAAGATTTAATGTAATTTTTTGTTCGCATACAGAAAGCAAGTCATTTCCAATCATGAACAGCATAAGTGTTGAACTCCTTGTCAGCAATTGAAAATAAACAAACTGATTTAGGGGACCAGAGTTTGGCAGAGACAGCCATATGCAGAAAACGCTCTTGCCCCAGAATGTTTAAGAAGTGTTCACAAATCAGAGCCTGTGTGTGATTTAACAAGTAGCACACAAAAATAAGTGAAGTCAAAGACTGACAACTATAATTTAATCAGCGATGGCGCTGGGGTAAGACCTGACAACATAGCCGTCCAACACTCAGCCATCTGCTTGTTTTGAGAAAGCTGAGCCAAGAGAAGGAGCCAGGAGCAAACATGTGAAAAAATAATCAACACTACTATTTTTATTTCAGTTGGGCCCTCAATTTTAATTAGACAAATTAAATCAACCATTGGAGATTTCAAATTAGGATGTATGCAAAAAAATATTGCGTAACGGTTGTCTCTGTAATTAAAAACACAGATGTCTCTCACTCAGGTCAAGCAGCACAGCTGAAGCTGAGTGTCTTTGGTCCTTTAGTAGAATTTATGATGACTCCAGCTGAATTACAAACTGTGGTCATTGAATTCAATGAGAAGGTGTGTCCAAACTTTTGGTCTGAACTGACTGTATATCAGAATATTAGATGACTTCTTAGACTGTGACACAAGCACCTATAGTGGCAGTTGGGCTGCCTTTAGTGCCAATCAAAAAATATTTTGGTGTTAATTATTTTTGGGATAATTCAGAAAATTTTAAATGTGATGTAGCCCTGTCAAGCACCAATAGCCAGAATGATGTGTTTGAGAATACTCTTCATTCCTTCTTTACAACCTTCTAAAATTAAGGAGTAGGAGTAGAGAAAGTTTCAAGTACTCCCTTTATTAACTGAAGTTGACAGCAGAACAAGTATTAATGTGATGTTCAATTGATCTAGTCTGAAGTGGGATCTTGGAATGACATCAAAATCAGCTTAACAGCGTACTGGTTCCAAATTAGGAAATTTTTTGATTTTGTATATATGTGTTCAATTATTAGGCTAGCCACTCAAACTATTAATAGTGTATTTATTACTTCTGCAGTCAAATTGAGTCACAAGTGGCACTACTTTAGCTTCCCCACCATGGCTGTCTGTTTTTTTTTGTACACCCTGAAATGTGAAAAGGGAAAAGTCTACTAGTCTTTCTTTTATCAACTTGCCAGCATCAGGTGGGGAAGAAGCGTCAATATTGAGAGAAAATTCTGGATTACCCCGGCTCTTTCTCTCAATAAAGGAATTAAGCCAGGGGTCTGCAACTCCAGTGCTCAAGTGCAGTAGGAACGCAACTTTTGGATGCATCCCTACTCCAACAAATTTAAAAAATTGTCATTCAGTACTTTGGAGTCCTGTCTACTCTTTTGTTTTGTAGTTGTTTTTTTAAGAAAGCACCAATCTATTTATTTGGCACCCCATAGTGATCATGCAGTTTCTTCGATTGATTTGTGCGCTTTTGATCCAACACACTCTGTTGCGCTGACGCTCCTTTGATTACATGTTTAACGTTCTGAGCAATAACTTCCAAAACCCAAGTGCCACTTTGTGGCTGTTTTGATTCAGTAGTCCAGTTGCATTTCTGAGTACTGACCATGAGGAGTCCAGATATTACAGAGCCGTAATTCTTAAATCCCCTCCTTTTATGTTTTTGCATCTCTGTACTTTTTAATTTTAAGTTTCCCTATTAAGGGAAGCTTTTTAAAATTTCATTGGGCGTCCAGCACTAATCCTCTGTTCACAGCATGTGGGATAAAATAATTTATATTTTAACTACTCGTGAAGGTTTTAAAACCTGCAAAATTGTTAAAGATTATCATTCAAGTTTTTCTGGTGAGCATTATTAATACTGTACTTTAACTGTAGTTATAATTTTTATCCTGTGTGTATATTGCTTTTTCTTTCACTTTGCTATTACAATGGTTTGCTTTGTCAGATAAGCTCTGTCAGATAAAAATAATTGACAGAGATTAATTTGAATGCCCTATCTAAGATCGAAATTATAACTAAAATGCCGTTTTACCACATCAGTTTGCTTCCTAGCCTCTTCTATGTCCTACTTAAATACTCTGCATTAATAGAAAGTAAATAACTTCTCTGTTGTCATAAAAAAATACAGAATAGTGGCAGAGCAACATCTCCCATAGGTCAACAAATTGCTACTCATTTTTTTTTCCAGCAGCTGAATAATGACCTGTCAAAAGTACATAAAAGGCGACACCCAGCTCAGCACTGCATACAGTATGTTGAAACAGCGATGAATCTGTTAGTGGCTCACAGCTGCTCTAAATCACTTTTAACCGCAGAAGTGACAGACTGCAGGGGAGCAATTAGCACTTACTAATCATCGCAGCATAATTACCACCTATTCATTGATAAACGTCGCTGTACAAAATTCTACTGTTCAGCCATTCTTTACTCTTACAATATATATTGTTGCTAAAGAATAAGTATAGGTGCTGTTCATAATTTGAATTATGTAAACCATTTCTGTTATTTACAGTTACACAGCTCAGTCAGTCAGATAAATGTTTAGGCTGTCATCAAACTCTATCTACCCGCAAAAAACTGCAAGAGCAATAATAGAAAACAAAAGATTTGCATCCAATAATGAAAAATGGAAAAGGAAGAGAAAGGTTTTCCACTTTCTTCAGCATTTCTACAATGCTTTTAAAGTTATTTAAATTGATTTCATTGTTTTATATTTTTCTTAGGACTGCCAGTCCTAATAAACTTTATTGTGCATGCGTTGCTAGCAGGCATGTCCACATGTAGGTGTATTAGCTCGAAGTTTCCCATGCACAAATTAAGCCCGACACTCGGCTGGATGAGTGACAGGCTTACAGCCATCACACAAATTTCATAGGAAATGAATGGAGAGGAAAATTTATAAATTTGCAGTTAAAACAAAATGGCTTTCTTTAAACCTTCCTGAATAAAAAACCTGGAAAACAGAGAATCTTCAGACATGTTTGGTTTGAGAAAATAAAACATTTTCTTAAATATTTTTTGAAAACGTGACAGTGGAGATTTTTGATATGGGCTACATTGGCAGTTGCCCAGGGTGGAATCAGTAAGGGGTGAGGCAGCTAAGGCTACTTGAATGTCCCCTACTTGTAAGGGAAACTATGGAGTAAATTTCCCTTAGTTGCTGTTGAGTACTGAAAGATTACATTACTTGCTTCATATAATAATGCTGCTTTATATATATATATATATATAATCTGATTATTATTAGCATTTTAGTTGGTTGGAGTGCAGCAGAAGGTTACAAAGTTATGCATTGTGATTAATTGCAATAATTAATCATTATTGCAATTAAGGAGACATATTATGTGTCCTTAATCAATACTTTCAATGTTTATGATCGTTTTCATGCTGAAAGGTGAACCTCTTGAAAACATGTAAGAGGTTACAAAACCTCTTACATGTTTTCCATTGCTCTGTATGTAGCATTATCACTTTTCCTTAGTCTTTTCAATGTGCTATAGGCAGAAGAGCTTGTTATGTGAAAACAAATGAAAACTGCATTTCATTATTTCATTATTGAAACTGCATTTCAATAAATTTTATTCACACTACAGTTTTCAGAATATGTTCTAATGCAGTCCGTTTGTTTCTGTCGACCAATGGCAGTGATCACCTGCAGCGACCCTGGCATCCCAGCAAATGGGCTACGATTTGGTGACGATGTCACAGTGGGTCAGAATGTGACGTTCTCGTGCCAGCCAGGATTTGTGATTATGGGAGGGGAAAGTGCCATCTCTAGGACGTGCACCAACAACGGGACCTGGAGCGGAACATTGCCATCATGCCAAGGTAAGCCCATTTTGTTCTGTAGTCTACTCAGAACAATTGACTGCATTGTTTTGCAATGCAGTCAGTCTTGATAACCATCAGGCTTTGTTACAACAACCTTGGCACACTAGCACAGCATCACATTAAATTACTTCTTGATGTTTGATAAGATTAGCAAGAAAGGTGACACTGGACTTCCTGTGTGTTCAGGTAGTGGTGGAGTGTTTATTTCATGCACTGGCCCCTGACACATTACATCAGATGTCTACAAGTTCACAAAAGTCAACAGTTTACAAAGTGTTTGCGAGTGCTATTATTACTAGAAACCTAAATGATGTAACTTTTTCAGTTCGAGGAGTTCTACTGAGCAGGACAAAATTAAAATGATCTGGTCTTTATCAGGGTGAAAAGTTTGTTTAAATCTAACTCAAAGTGTAAAAAGAACACAGACTAGATTCCTCTATTAATTATTTAAAACAAAACCACAAAAAGATCAAAATGAAATTGCTGCATTTGAAGAACTACCAGCACTAACTTCAAGCAGCCATCTTCTGTTTGACTTCAGTCTTATTGTGAAAGAATCCTTGAGAAAATTGTTTCTGTTCATTGAAGTCTGTGCTGAAATGTTATTTCCAGTTTATTCTAAATTTGGTTCCATTATTGTCATGTCATGAACTGGTCCATCGAACATGCTAAGGCCTGGAGAGTCAACTTTTCAGAGAATTGCACAATATAATGTTGAAGTGAATTTGCTAGTTAATTTCAAGCCTGGAGAGATTTGCAGCTGTCTGCAATGTGTTTGTCTTGTAATTAATCTTTTGCACTGTATAATGATGGGCTTTAATTGTTTCGCAATTACCTTATAACCCTTTCAAAATTAATGAGCAGCAACAATTGCTTTTCTACAGTAATTTCTGATGTCTATCATCCTTGGTATTGCGCTAGCACACATCTGTTGCTCAAATTTTGGGTATTTTTGAGGTTGCCACCAATGCCAGAGGTCCTAAATGATGCACTTCAGGTTGGTGAAGGCAACATTGTACGCTGTAACTAAATGGAGAAAAACTGAGAGCTTTTGTTTTTCTAGAAGAAATTTTGAAGGTGTTTTACAATCTCAGAATTTTAAACGTGTTTGTCTCACACCTCAAACTAAAGTGTTAAAGCACAATTTAGAGTACTTTAGGAAACATAGCAACTTAGATTTACACTGAGAGTGCAGAAAATTAATAAATAACATAATACGACAGAGCCATCTAGTAATTGCTTAGAGTTTCAGTCCATTACTGCAGTTACTTAATATTATTTATAATAGAAAAACTATTAAGGTATATTAAGCATTTTTGTTTGTTTTTTGTTGCCTGAAAGTTCTTTATTTTCAGTTTCAGATGCTTAACTTGTGTATCATAAAAAAATTAATAAGTTGCATTTAAAATGTGTGTGACCAGGTAATAACCCTATCATTTAAATGTCATGTCCAGATAGGAAAAACCTACCAACTGAAAGATTGTTTTTCTGTGTTTAGACAAACAACTTGGATCTCTCTCAATTTGTAATTAAAGAATAAGTTATTGTCTCTCTTTGTGAAAGTTACTGCACATTCTAGCAGTGGTAGAAAATCCAGGAAGTGAGCTTAGTAGTTTTACACCTATCAGCTCTACATCAGTCTATGATTTATGATCCTGGAGTGGAGGCATAGATTAGCATTTCGGCTGCTGACACCATAAAGTAGGTGTTGCAGGAAAGATTAACTCGTGCAGAAAACGGTTCAGATGTACACCGGGAAATAAAAGAGCCTACAAGGCAAATGGTGGCTTATTGTTGCTAAGGAACTGTTTGCAGGCTGCTGTGTCAGTGGCTGTACAGAGAGGCAAACTGTTATTATGTTTGCCTCTTGAGAAATGGCAAGGGACAAATTAAATGTGAGAAAAGGATGCAGAGTTTGAGAGACTATCATGTACACATACAAATCCAACTTGTTGTAGATATGTACGCATAGAATGGCTAAGAGTTGTTGAAAATCAAACACAGGCTTTTTTCCCCCTCTACCTTTAGGCTACTTGTTGTTTTTCAGCTGCCTGTGTATAAGATACAGCTTGGAACGTAAATAGCCATTTTCTCTCCTTTGCTCAGCCTCTAGATTTGAAGCTGCATGCTTCTCATTGTTCTCAAGCTCCTCTTCTGCCCTTGCTCAGGCGTTTACAACATCCAAACTGACAGCGAGTTGAATTATTTCACTCGTGTTTTTCATTATTCACAAAACCTGTTCCATTATATGCCAAAGACGTCTGATGAGTTGATAGTTGCCCAACTGCTGCCCACATCTGTTTAAACAGAGAGAACAAGAGAAGGCGAGGGAGGCTGAGCTGGTGTGTGCGTTACATGTGCACAAGCATGTATATGAAAGTTTCTAAATCTAACCTCCAGCTGACAGCTCCTGCTGCAGCTCTTACACTCTGCCCTGCTCCTGCTATCCTACCTGGGGTTGATTTGAAGAGGAGGTAACTCTGGACTCTAAGCTTTCCTGTCACGCACACCACGATGCATTCATACAGTCAAAAGACCTCTTGCAGCTATGGCCTTCTCTCTCTCATGCATACTTATTCACAGACTCTTCACACATGCCCGTTTTTTTTCTCTTTTTTTTCCTCCATCATCACCGCTGTCCGTAGTGCTGTCCACTTACATTGACCTGCACACATTAATAAGTGACCCACAGGGTCGCTGCTGCCTCTTCTCTCACTCTCGGTTCTCCAGTAGCAATTATTTATCTCATGAAGTAAATGAATAAAAGAAAGGGAGAAGTTTGATTACTAAGTGGGTGCTCTACATCCGTTTAACTATTTCTCAATATGGATGAGATATTAAAGCAAAACGCAGATGTTACGAGGTCTTCTCCTTCTTTATTTTCACTGTAATTTAAAACCATCTTTAACAAGCGATGAGAATCCAGTCCGCTAATTACAGAACTTTTTTCTTACAACTTTTTCCAAAGCCTTCACGGCAGCACGTTTTAGAAATGCATGGGGGAAATCTGTATTTTTCTTCTAATCAGAAGACTGGCTATTCTAGGAGAATTGTTTGCCTTTTTATTTTGCATGACTGGCTTGAAGTTAAAGGTGCAGCAGTCAGGCAGTTGAGCTGCTTAAAAGTGACGGGAAGCTGGGCATCTGTCATCTTGTCACAGATTGGGATAACGTGCCAAAGGAGTATGAGCTAGAATGCTGGCGGGTGGGGGAAGTAGAAGGAGGAAAGACATACAGAGACAAATGAAGATTCGAGGAGACAAAGAGGTTTTACTCTGTGCATAATTTTGCACATAATGTGTGAATGTCAGTTCTAGCTGCTGAGTTTCTGTGTGATGTGCATACACACAGATGACGCATCCAAAGTGTGATCCCAGCATAGGATGCAGTCTGAATCCCAGGTTTGGCATGTTCAGCTGAGAGCGACTAATGCTCTAATGCTGCTTAGAATTACTTTGGAAAATGGGGCCACTCTCTTCTTTTCATCTAGTTCTGCTTGCCACCCAGACCTGATGCTTTTTTTTTTCTTCTCTGTTTTCGTGCCATTTCTAAAGCTGCGCTTATGAGATTAGAAAGCCTACCTCTATGATCAGTGTAATATACCTACTCGCATAACCATTGCTTTTTTACTTTGACTTCGTCACTGTTGGATTTTTTCCTACAGATCTACTGTAGGAAAATACAGGTAACCTAATGTACAGTAACCACCTTTCATTGTTGAGTGTTATTTTTTGCCCAGAGCTTATTAACGTCATCACAGTTAATTACACCATGGCCTGAATGTCTTTCTAAACATAGCATACCTGTGAAGCATATATGCTGTGTAAATGTCCGTATGGAAATGGCTCTGGAACCGCAGCCAACCAAGAACAAAAGACGCTTCCCCTTCAGAGAGAAGGAGTGAATATCCCACTGTGGTCTGTTCCATATTCATTGTTACTCATTCTTCAGGAAAACAAACAAGTAAGCAAAAAATGTGGCAAGAACGTTGTGCCTTATAAAAGTAGTTGCATCCTTGAGTCTTTTCACAGTTGCTGTCATTTACAACAATAAACTTCAATTTAATTGATTATAATTTTTTAAGTAAGAGACCATATTCTTGGAAAGGAAGAGACAAATAATACGTATATACTAGGGGTTGAACGACTACATATTTTTTAAGGTCGACTACATCATGATAATAGTCGAGTCGATGTCGACTAGTCGCGGTGACGTCATAGTGACGTAAGCGCAAAAACCCTTCACAACTACTTGGAGGCTTTATTAGCTATTTTCACAGCAAATATTGACCCCCACCCCCCACCCCCACACTCCCCTTCTCCTGCTTTTACTAAGTCTATTATGGAGATTCTTCGTGAGCAGCGGGGAAAAGTTTGTTGCACAAAGTCGGGTCTGACTTTTTTTTTCTAAACACCGGCTGATGCTGATGATCTCTGGATAGTTACTATAGGAGTCAAATTATCACACTGACTACATGGTGCTTTTGGAACATCACAAGCCAAACGTCATAGCTAGGTTCGAAAAACTGTAGCAAATCTCTAAATCCTTCTCCGTGGACAGCAGCTAGTGGTCTCATGTCTTTGACAATGAAATTCACAAGCAAATTTGTGATTTGCTGCCGCCGGTGTCCTGTCACAGCTGGGCGTTTCATGAATGAAGTTACTGACAACTGACTGGATCGAGCCGGTTGTTCAGGAGCTAGCATTAGCGGATGCCTTTTCAAATGACTGTGCATCGCGGTCGTACTTTTGTTGTACTTCAGCACAGCTTTGCAGATTTTGCATGTTACGGTAGTTAAACCAGAAGAGTCATCTTTAGTGAAATATTTCCACACTGTTGACGAATTTCTACCTGTTTGACAAGATGCGGGCTTGTCCTCGATCTGTTTTGAAGACGCCATTTTGTAGCCAGTGTTCTGTCAGACCTGCTGTCGACATGAAATGTAAAAACTCGCGAGACGTCCTAGAGTCGACTAGTCGACTAATTGGTTCAACCCCTAGTATATACATATATGAGAGATGTGGTAGTTCAAATTTAAACTTTGGCTTTCATCCAAAACACAATGTATCATCTTCCTGATAATCTCCACTGTGATGCATTTCTTTATTAAGGACAAGAAAATTGATTGGAAATATTTACAGGATGTATAGAGAGAAACACACAGCAATATTGGAAGAAATCCTGTTAGAAGCTGCAGAACAATTAAGATAAAAGTTTACCTTCCAGCAGACAAAACAGCCAATTCAAGCATATTCATGTTTGAATGGCCAAATCCAGTCAAAGTTGGACTTGGCTGTTCAAATTGTAAAACTGCGCCAAGATTTGAGCATTGCTGTTCACAGCCTTTTCCTATCCAGTCTGACTGAGTTTGAACTGTTTTGTGAAATCAATCATCTTTAGTCCGTAGAAACTATGCAGAGCAGATAAAGACACCCTTCAAAATTTACAGCTGTACCTTGCCCAAAAGATTACAAATTGTTGTTTGTGAGTACCACTCTTTTCAGTCATTTACCTATAGAGAAATATATATATATATAAACATATTGTTTCCCTTCCTCTTGAAAGTTATGCATTGTTTTGTGTTGGTCTGCAACCTGAAACTCCAATACAAGACGACTTAATTCAGAGCTGGAGCTAAAACACACTCATTCTTATCATTCTAATTAAAATTTCATTTTCAACTATCAGTTAATAGTTTGGTGGTATGTGGACTGTAGCCTGTTTTCATTGTGTTTCAAACCTACAGAAGCTTCAGTGTTTATAGATAAAATAACTACCAGGCCATACACAGTATAGCATGGGGTAAAGATTGTAGTCATGTAATGGATTCGTCATGCTCTGATCTTAGGTAAACCTGTTCATTACTCTGAGTTCCTGTAGAAAGGATTGCCTCCTCTAAATAATGTTTACTAAAGCTGCTGGGGATCAAACTCTGCTCATCTGCAGTGAGACTCATGTTACACAAGGATAGCTACAGATTTAAAGAACTGCCATAATTTATTCACATTCTTAAAACCCATATCCAGCCCCATGAGCCCATGTGCTAGTGTGTGAGAACTAATTCAGAGCTTTATTATGCATTTATTTATTACATTTGGTGAGCAGAAAGTTTACAGCTTGCAGATCCACAAAATGTCCCCAGATTACTCACAAATATTCAATAAACTGTAAACAGAAAAAGGAAAAAATTCCTCAGTCAAAACACAAGTTTCCATTTGGTCTTAACTGTAAACAGTATGTAAAACTGTAACTCGTTCCTATTTCATATCCTTGAAATATTGCTATGCTTTATTGCACTTAGTTTGATTAAAGTTTAGGTAATCTGCATTTTTAGCTGTTTGTGAAAGTGTTCTGAGAGGGAAAGAGAAATAGATATAGATCATCACCATTTTAACACCTAAAACTGTTTATAATCAACATTAACATTTACATTGCATAAAAGTACAACATCAAGTTTTAAGCCATCGTCTGTTTCCACTAATGCATATAGACAATGCAGAGCAGCTGATGTATTTGTTGTTATCCCTGGGTACGTTTTTAAATTTAAAGTAGAAACTTTTCATCAAACTACAAATGCCTACAATGTTCTTAACTATGGCTGGAAGAGCCAATGTGACGATTGTTTGTTGTAACAAATATTATTGATAATACTATTAGCTTAGTTATATAAATCCCTAAATTAATTCATTGATGATGATGATTATGATGATAATAATAATTACCAATAAAGTCAATTGATTGGTTCAGTTGTTTATTGGCAGATTGTTATTATACTATTGGCTCAAAAACATTACTGCATTCTTGGCAATTTTTTATTATTATTATTATTATTATTATTATTATTATTGTATTTAAATGAACACAGACCATTATGTTTGCTGTTGTTACATTATCAGTTGCTACATTTCTATTAATCATTCTTTGACAAGCCTGTAAGTGTGTGCCGACTGTTTTCACAGTAGTGACCTGTCCTACTCCACCGTCCGTCCCCAACGGGCTGCTGGAGGGCTCCGTCCTGGACTGGGGGTCCAGTGTGAGCTATGGCTGCCTACCTGGGTATGAACTCTCCTTCCCTGCTGTGCTTACCTGCACAGGAAATGGCATGTGGAGCGGAGACCTGCCCCAGTGCTTGCGTAAGTTGCTCTTGTCTACCTTAATTTCTACCTCCTAACAGGCTAGTTATGACAGTAATTACAGAAATTTGCAGAATACTTTTCTTTGTGTAAAGATTGAGAGTGTGCGAGTAGGAGTTCTGCCTGGAAATGGTTTTTTTCTCCATTTAGTTGAACTCAGCCAGAAAAAAAGCTAACTTTTTGTATTCCATCATACACATAGGACAAGCAGTTCCATGTGTATGATAAAAGTAATGCAAAATACAAGAAAAGGACTGTGTTTCACCTCGTGTACTGCAGTTGACCGAAATTACCAACCTTTCTTTTTCTCATATAAAAGTGAAATCAGGACTACAGAAGTTCAGTCAGCAAAAGTCATTCTGTTCTTCATTTGTCACTTGGGAATTTTTGACATAGAAGGTAACATTTTATTTGTCCCTCATCAGCGGTACACAGCTCTTGCATTTTTAATATATTGTGTTGCTTATCTCAGTCATTGCTTTAGCATCGCATACCTTTTTATAAGAACGCTATAAACTGCTTGCAATTTTCAATGATTTGTTTTTCTAATTAATGAAAGTGTTGTAATTCATGAATAATAAATATAAGTCAGATATGAAGCTAGAGGACTAGCTGACTAAGCTAAGCTGTAATTTCCAAGGAATCTAAAAGTCAGAAATGCATATTTTTCGTGTTGCTGTTTGTCTTTGTTTTCTTATGTTTTTTAAGTAAGTTTTTGATATGCTAAAGAGTATATGAATTCACAAATGTTCATAGTAAAAAGTGAATATTTTGTCATTACTACATAGAATAAATTCTCTAATTTATATGTAGATTAAAAAGAAGTGAACTGCCCTCTACCCTCAGGGTGAGAGCTGCAGTGTTGATGGAGAAGATGATCTGAGCAGACTCATGACTGAATTTTCTTATTCTCCCTACTCCATTAATATCTTCTCAGGGATGTCTTTGCAAGTGCACTAATAACCTCAGCTATGCATGACTGCTCAAACAGTGTCTCACTGCCATCTGAATCAGTCATGCAATGCGTCACAAAGAAGTGAAATATTAAGTGGTAAAGTACTTACATGCGTTTGTTTCTCTCAGTGTTAGGACTCTTGAATGTTGATCACAAATGAAATCTCACTTATCTAAACACGAACAACATCAAGATGTTTTTTTTTAATGACTCAGGCATCTCAGCGTGAGCTGCAGTTGGGGGTTGTCTGTTGTTTTTTTCATGTCAAGCTCACAGCAGTATAGAGACTTAAAGAAAATGTGAATTTTGTTTTGATTGATATTGCATAGAGTTAACTATTACTGTATGGCTTAATGAGTTACAGGAGTTTGACTTTCAGATGTCAAACTACAACAAAGCTGTGAAGTAAACAGCTTTGTTGTTTTCCAGTAGCTGTCATTAAATAACAACAAATCAAAAAGTGTTAGACTGTGACAGAAGTTGATGAATGTTGGTGTATCCAGAGAAGCGAGCACATTCCCATGAGGGAGCTTTTAAGACACAGATAACAGATTGCTTTTGTTGTTGCACAGCAGCTAGACACACTACACCTTACAGTATGTCGCAATTTGCTCATGTATGGTGCTATGGAAAAAAATGGATACCATTTTAGGTTTGTCATGTTTTGGCAACAAAGTTGAACCTGTTAGTTGGATTTTATGTGGTAGTCCAAAGCAAAGTAGTAGAGGTAACTATAGCCAGGACAACTAATTGTATTACACTCCACACATCTGCCCTGTTTAAGAAACACAAACAAAACTATTGATGAAAGACAGTAGGAAATGGTCTAAGTTGATTTGATCATTTGTAGGTGCTAAACTCAAGGCAATCCTGAACAGTTTCTGGTGCTACTGAAAACTTTTGGAGAGCTGTGGAAAGCACATATTCCTAACAAGTAGCAGGTGCCTCTCTTGGCGCCTTCGCAGTCGCAGTGCTGAGTCCCATCGTCCCTTCTCAACCAGAGCCAGACCGGCTCCCTCAGGATCAACCATACAAATGAATCTTGCAGGTGCAGAGCTGCCACTGGCTGAACCCCTTACTGTCAGAGGGAGATATGACTATAAAATAATCTTTGTCTGAAACAAATCACTCCTCTAAAACAATTTACTGCATTTCTGACTTATGACTCAAGTTTGTTTGGTGAAAGGTTCATCTAAAGGTTGCAGGACTGGGATTGTGCACTGCTGATCTACAACATCAACTCTTAATAAAATGAACTAAAGTTTGTGGTTCTTTTGTTACACAATATAAATAGCTGAAAAGCTGTGAAGGCGAACACTGCAGCTTAGAGTGCAATGTGTTGTCTGATTGATATATTATTGTGCCCAATCCAAGTTACTGATGTTGAGATTTGACCTTTAGAAAAGCCTTGTGTTTACATTCAGCTGCCCAGGTGTCTATTCTCTTGCCTGCTTTAGCCAAACTTGTCATCTGGTCATATAATGGATAAGTTTCCACTTGGTAAATATACCATGTCCAGACACTGTCCACCTCAATTATGATGAGCAGTGACATCCCTCAACACACTGCAATCATTTTTCCACATGAGCACCTTCTGAAAAGCCTCCTGCGGCGATGTGAGCAAGCAACCTTTTCTGTTCCTGTCTGCTGTTTAGTGTGTCTGAGCACAGAACTGTTTTTTAACCCAGTAATTACATTTAATAGCTGCACCTGTAATAACACAGATGCAGGTTTTGACAGTTGTTCCCAGCTGACACAAAATGAGTGACTACACATGAAATATCACTGCGCTCAGTAACCAAGTTTCTGTAAAGAACTTGACTCCTCTGCTGCATACTTAATGTGGCAATAAGGTGATGAATCACTTTAGTTTTGCACAAGCAAAATACATAAGAATGGAAGCAGTGAACACGGGGTGTAAAACGCTGATTATATGTGGTGTGGACGAGGTTATTTTCTATGTATTAGAATGTCAGTAAAGCACCATCTGCGCCAGTCTCAGGTGAAGAATGGAGGCAAGCTAAATCCTTGTTATTAATGCTGACTGTGTATAATGACTACACTCTGTGCATTTTGTGCTCCATTATAAACACATACATTTGTCATGGAAACTCTGCAAAAGCACTGAGGTAAAATATTTTTTAGATTCTGGACTTAACATAAAAATCCATAAGTAATGGATATGAACTGTAAACTATGAAATAGTTGGAAAGTTATATTAATGTAAACATTAGTTTAAGATATAACCTCCCCCCGTCCCCAAAATCCAACAAACCACTAACAGCATAAGCAGATTTTCATTTTTTGCCGGAAAATTTAACCTGTCAAATTTATTGATGTTTCTGTTTGAGCAAAAATAATTTTTAAAGTCGCAGCTTTGCTTTTTCTTTCATGGCCATACCTCCAATAGCAAGCCTGCATCACTGAGTATTTCACTTATGATTGTAATTCATTTTCACCTCAGCGCATTTAAATACAGCTCAGCAAAACTGTGAGATTCTGCAAACACAAATCTTTACTCGGAATTTGCAGCCAAACAGGATTAAGATGCATGTTCATGCTCCTACCAGCACACAGGGAAGAGCTAAATTCAGTGTTTGAGAATGCCAGTTTTTAGTTGTCTGCAGGGATAAGTCTGTGATCCCAACTTTGAATCTCTGAATCTGGCCTCTGCATACTGATGACTTCAAAGCATTGATAATTCATCAAGGAAGAGGAAAGGCAGAGAAAGAGAGAGAAAAGTTTGACATGTCTCCATCTCACTCTTTCTACACACATTCGTACACGCCTACACACTGGCACATTAAATATGCTGAGCTTGGTTTGGCTTGGGGCCATTTTTCTTATATATCCATAAAACAGAACATTATTTTCCTGTGGCTTGAAGTTTATGACTGATGTGCATGTCACCTGTTTGGCCTGCATTGTCAACGCTCCAAGAAATACGAACAGAATACTAAGCTTTACGGTGCCATTTGAGATGGGACAAGAATTGTTTTCAGATCTGTCCAGAGGTTTGCATATTTCTTTTGCCATCCCAGAAAAACCGGTCAGACTCGGGACTTGAAGCACAATGCAGGGTCTTACTTTTTTGATATTAATTTTCTAGGGGAGCACATTGCGCTGGATAAGAAGACGTTTGAGATATTTTCAGTTTAAATTTTATCCACCCATTCTTGTACTGTGTGGATTTTAATCTCTCTTCCTAGATACAGGTTGTATCACGGATTGGTTGTGGGAAGACCCTGTTAGTTCATGAGTTGTAGGAGGAATGCAAGGAGGAACTTATCTCTGTCAGCAGACCTCCATGCAGCAGCACATATCAGGTCTGGAGGAGCAGCTGCCTCATTATTAGCTTGATCCTGCGGTGCTCTGGCTGCGTGACTGGATGCTTTGACTCTCTCCCTCCCCTCTGCTCTCTCTCCCACATACACCAAGCATATCAGAACCACCGACAGCTAACAAGCAACATATACTGATCACTGGGGTCATTGGGGAGTGATGGATGGATAAAATAAGGGGATGAATAGAAAGAGGCATTTGGAAGACCAGAGGATGGCTCACTTATCCTACCATCAAACCCATTCAGCCTAAACTATTTGAGCCACTTTTATTTGATGTCTATACGCAATAAATTGACAGAGGAGCAGTGGAAATCCATCAGGATTCTTCTGCTGAGGCTGTAGCTAGAGTCCCATTAAAAAAGCAATGTCATACAAGAGGCTTAGAGAGCCAGAGCGGCAGTAAATGGTTTTGGTTGAGCTAACCCCTAGGCCCCTTCAGAGAAATTAATATTTCACTTACTAATTATTTTGATCTGAAATTTAGAGCCATGACCTTCCTCAGCTCCCTCTTTGCTGCCAAGATGAATATTCATACACCTACTATAACTACTCGCCGATGAGACTGATTACTGGAAACAAAAGTGATTAGACGTGCACAGTTCATCCTGCAACAAGGATGTCCATGTATCTGCCCACATTTGTCAAAACGGACTTTCTACAACCCCAGTAACATCAAAGCAATTTGAATAATTTCCTCTTTGAAGACATTCCAAATTATATAGGAAGATGATTATTGTTATGGTTATGTAAATGGGATAAAAAGTCCACCAAATGGAGCAAAGCTCTTAGCTGAGTGAAACCAATGTAGGTACTTGGTCTCTGATCGTGTATAGCTACAGCAGAAGCCCACACAGTTTATTATTTCTTAATTAAAGCCTCTCCATTCAGTCACTATCTGCAGTTTTCTTATGGACAACAAGGTGGGAAACATCAACATTAAATTCAGAGAAAGGCCTGAGATTCTTAACTAATCAGGGTTCGGGACTCACCATCAACCCTCACTGACGTGGTGAGACTTATGTCAACCTATCAGGGTTGACATAACAACCAGCACAGTCAGCATTAAGCCTGTTTACCCAAACAAATTATGTAGCTTTAGCTCACTGAAACTATAACCACTGTTGAAAGACAACCCATTTCTTCAGTATAAATTTTTTCCAACAAATGTAAAATCTGAATGAGAACAAAGTCCAATTTAAAAACATTCAGGTTCACATTCAGTTTTCTTCTGATTACCTATCAGTAGCTCAATCCTGAAAAATATTGGGCTGTGAAAAATCTTAGACAGCACTTTGTTCACCCTGGGTGTAAGACTAACATCATAAACCTGAATGTGCATGAATTAATTAGAAAAATTAGCATGTTTTTGGCTTGTTTTCGGTGTCTGGAGTAATCGCAGAGAAAACAACACTGAGGTCATAGGTCATGGATATGGGTGGTGTTGAAGTGAACGAGGTGTTTTACAGTGCGGATCACTTCCTCATCACAGTGGAGCACCAGAACTGAGAGAGGCTTACCTGTACAAATGTCAGCATCTGGACACACGATAAAACCCCACCAGCTGATTATCTTCATTACTTGGCAACTTGACAATTTATGTGTTGATCGTGTAGGGATAATGTATTAACTCATCATCCCTTTGTTCTTCAGGGGAATAGTATTTAATATAATCTGCATCATACATGTGTTTCACCTTGCTCAATTAATGGATGTAAAAATAAAAAATCTAGTGTAAGGAGAGTAAATGGGGGAAGAAAACCTCCACTTATTGTTAATATTTTTCCTCAGAAAAGACCTGTCACCCACTTTTGCATGAGAATTGATGGTTCTCATGCACAGTCACTAGCATCCTCTATAACAAGGTTAGCCACAAATGGTCAATGGTATAAAAAACCCATCAAGTGATTGATCCAGGGATATTATTTGAAAGTTAAGTGGAAATAATAAATATGGTAGAAAATTATCCACAATTAACAAGATTCATTGTAGTCTTACTAAAATTGTAAAAAAAAAAAAACGTAATTCACTACCATGTGAACCTACCACTACAGTTTTCTAAAATGCAAAGTCAGCCCAATCTGAAATATTGGGAAATTTTTCAGCGTTTAATGGGTCCCTCTGCTGATAAGCCTGATAGAGATGCAGGTTTCATTTTCCAGCAGGAATCGGCCCCATCGACTCTGCCTGTAGCGCCAATAAGTGGCTTCAGGGCCATAGTACCACTTTGCTTGATTGGTCAGAATAGACCTCTAAACCCTTCTGAGGAGCTATACCACATTGATGAAGCAATTAATGCAAAAGGATTAATCACAGAGTTCACTTATTAGTATTCAGACCAATATAAAAAGCAGTCTACATTTGAATTTTAGATGTCCCATTTTTTTTATCTTTTGTAGTACAATTTTCTGTGAAGCGAAATTTTGGGTTAGGATTAGTCATAATTATCATCAAAACAACGAGATGTAAATTCATGAAATCTATTACTGTGTATTTAATGAGTCTATAGAAGGAGTAGGCCTGTCACAGTAACAAATTTTGCTGGACAGTAAATTGTCCCAGAAGTTATTGCAATAAAAATTAACATTGTCCTTTTGAGATCATTTTCATTTGATCATTTTGGTAATGGTATAGAAATGCAACAACTCATTCTCAAAGATTAATGAATTCTAATAAACATTTAACTGTGTAACTAGAAGACTCTTATAAACAAAACTTTAAAATTATGAAGTCTCTGTGAAAGAAATTGTCCTTCAGAAAAACGGTTAGTTAAGACCAAAGAACTGAAAGACTGAAGACACTTTTCATCCAGTTTTTGGTGGAAAGAGAAAGAAAAGGGGAAAACGATAAGTCATGCAAATGGAAAGTATTTAGTTTGTTTTAATTTATCATGCGATTAATTGATTTATTGCTTATTGTGACAAGACTAAGTATGAGATCTACCTTTTGAATTGAATTACTAAAATACATTAACTTCTCAATAGGATTCTTATTTATTGAGATGGACCAGTTTGCTTTGTGTGCCATGTAGTGATGATGAAGAGCTCAAACATCAGTTCCTGTTCCTGTTTCCCTTTTTCTTTACACATCTACGATATCACTTTGTATCTGCAGCCAAGTTCTGCGGCGATCCTGGCGTGCCTTCCAGAGGACGGCGAGAAGGACGCAGCTTCATATTCAAGTCAGAGGTGGCATTCAGTTGCAGCGCCCCCTATGTGCTTGTTGGAGCGACAACACGCATTTGCCAGGAGGATGGTACTTGGAGTGGTTCTCAGCCTCGGTGTATAGGTATTGCATTTCTTCACAAAATGGTCATACATAATTTTTGTTTGTAATAAAAGTCTGTTCATTTTTATTATGACTTACATTAATAGCCATTATAATATAACCATTAAACATTTTTGAACAAGAGCAACACAGTGAGATGCCCATCAGCTCAAATATTAATTCATGACAGATGGTTTTGATGTTGGCAGTATAATAATGTATTTTTGTGCTTGACTTAAATGGAGAGAAGTTTCATCACATTCAGATAACAGCCAAATTAGTATTCATTTTACAACAAATTTCAGAGGCTCAAAATTCATTGTGAAAGAAATAAATCATTCCTAGATGATTCTGCTCACGTTAGCAAGCCACTTCAGTTACTGTCTGCCTGTACAAGCCACTCCTGAGAAAAATGACTTTTTGATTATCAATCTTTTTCTTTCTGTCACACTGTCCGCTTTGCTCCCTTGCAATCCCTTATCGCCACAATGGTTTCTTGTTGCAGAGCCTACGAGAAGCACATGTGAAAATCCAGGAATACCTGAGCATGGCTTCATGAATTACTCTACAGGTTTCAAGGTAAGATGATGGGGAGAAAAAACTAATTTAGTGATGTCTTTATGCACTTGAGCTTTTCAGATAAATGCAAAACAAAAAAAAATATAGTATGAGAAAAGACCAGCCACTATTGGCAATACTAAAGTGATTTTTTTTTTAGTACGGCCTTACAACTTGATTTCCAGCCATCTGAAGGCTGAAATATTGGCAGTTCGATCTATGAATCTTCTAGCATTTCAAACCGTCTTTCAACAAGACATTGTAGGCAACACTTTGGCTGGTATCTCTGTCAGCACTCCTGGGCAGGGATGGAAATGATTAACACATAAACCTTAGGTTCCTTTACAATTTTGGCTCAACTTTAGACTCTGTTTTTACAGAAGGATCCCTATCTACTGTGAAAGCCATATATAGTATGGGTTGAACTATCAAATTTGAATGTATTGGTTTTTATTGAAACAGAAAGCACATAAATGTATGCTGCCTCTGTACTCATAATTCACAGTATTCATTATCCACCTTCTTTGAGATGCACCATATCAGCAAAACTCAAAAATTAGAGGCAATCCACACAAATTAAAACTTGCAGATCCAGCTATTTTTAAAGGTATTGAAACTTTATGTTTTATCATCAGTTGACCACACAAAATGGTTTAAATAAATAATTTAAAAGTTAGAGTTGATGATATGTATACCAATATTTGGTTGAGCGTATAATTAGAGTTCCAACAGGAACTGTAAATTTACCATAATACTTGAGAAAACCCGAGTGTTTACTAAAAGGTAGGGTGAAAAAAGTTATAAAGTTCACCTCATTTTTCTGTTTACGCTATGAAGATCTTCTTGAAATGGGCAGATTCTGATGGATTTATGAATGAAAACCACAATTTATGTAATAATATATTACTGCAGTTTTGAGAAAATTTGTACATATGCTTCTCAGGTGATAACTGAGAAAGATTTAGTGTGATTTCCCAACTTTCCTCAATATTGGTGCTATGTTAATTTGTTTATTTAAGGATCCCCATTAGTCTCTACAACAACAGAGACTATTCTTCATTCTTCACAAACATTACAGTAAAATCGTACTTTTAAATGTCTGTAGTTTTAAGATTTGCACGAGACAAGAAACTGCAAAATTTAATTGTCACAAAAATCTATATTATAATGTTTGTTTGCTTGGCAGCTCCCCTGAAGGCTCTCACTCTATGTATTTCACTTTATTTGCACGCTTTTACTTTCTGAGTGTTGCAAGTTAAGTGTAAACAATTTCTTCACAACATTCAGTAGAATCACTGATATGAAAAGTGTCATACTAAAGGCAGAAGCAGCTTACATGGATTAGTGCTTGTAATGGTGTGCGGTCTTGCGTCGTTCTGCATTACTGAGCAACTTTTACCCACATCTTGACACTTCCAAATGAGAATAATCTGTCTTTGTGCTGCCTTTAAGGCGTGGACTGGAATGGCTGCTGAAAATATAAACAAAATTATTTAAACACTAGAAAACAGACAAGCCCTTCTAATCTCCGTATCAGATAAGAAAACAAAACAAAACAAAAAAAAAATAGGACATCAGCTTTGGAATAATTCTCCCTTTTACCACAACACCCTACAGATAATCATTGCTAAGGAGAAAAGAAACATTTAGTGTTCAGTATTATTTCCCAGCTCTTTAGATTTGGAGCTGGGAGCTTATTGGCATTTGCATCAGTGTATTGATTCCTTCTTTGTGTGTTGTCTGTTTGTGGCCAGGTGGGGAGCAGAGTAGACTTCCAGTGCCAACAGGGACACATACTGCAAGGCTCCACAACAAGGCTGTGTTTGCCGGATCTTACCTGGACCGGGATCCAACCTACCTGTGTCCGTAAGTACTTGCTCTTTATCCTCTCACTGTGTTTTCAGATGACTTCTCCTGTCGTTGTTTGTCTCCAACCCTTCAGTCTTTCTTTACACTATTTATCTGTGCCGCTGATTACTCAGAGGGTCTCTTTACGCTCGTGCTCTGCCCTTCACCTCCTCACCCTCCCTGTGCCTCTGTCAATACCAAGTTCTCTCATTCGCTCAGTCCTCATCTAACCCGGGACCTTCCAGTAGATTGCTTCTCGTACCTCAATCAACCTGTCATCGTTCTGAGACTGAAGTGTTGGCCAAGATTACTGTCATTCTGTTTGGACAAGCTGAACTGTCGACCAGCATCAAACCAGGGCCATGCAGTTTATCCCATTCACTTTGCCAAGATAAGTGGTTCTCCAAGTTGTGGTGTAATTCGGTATTTCTGTGAGATCACTTTCTGCTAAAGCAATTTTTCTTGAGCTTTTCCATCTCAAATCGGACCAAAATTGTCCTTTAGTAACCACTTGTAGTGTTAACATTCAACACAGACAGAGAGACAGACTGATAGGATAGACGGACAGGACCTTCCTGCTGATGATATGCCTACTTTCTTAGCATATGTAAATGGCAAAAACAATTGAGGCATTCAAAGTCATCAACGTGAAAGTTTCCCATGTGATACATTATCTCTTGTTCCAAGGTGTCCTGAGCAATATGTGGCAAAAAAAGTTGGTTTTATCTTGCAGCGAGACTTTTAAAGTGTCTCTGTGTGTTTTATTGAAATAAGAGGAAGTTTCAGAGGGATTGTGAAACCTTTCATTTTTGCTTGCTGTCTTTTTATTGTGCATAAACCCACTCACCGGTTTATTGGGTAGAGCCAGCTGAGGCTAATACTTTGTATTATCACATCCCTCCACTGAATCCCTATATTTACTATATGGTCTTTTTACAACATATTGGTTAAATTTCAGATTCATTTTAGATGATGTGATTCTAGATGCTAGACTATTAAAGTATGTTACGCTTATAGTTGTTTCTAATACTCTTTTAATGTACCTTACTTATGACACAGCCATGCAGATGGGATTGAGGTCTTATACATATACTGGAAAACAAAGAAAGCCTAGTATTCTAGGAAAAAGTTTTCAATCTTCCAAGGGTTTTGAGCCTTTCCTCATGTGGTAAAGCCTTCTTGAGGTGTGATAAATTTGTCATCCCTTCTCATTTAGTTGTGTTTTTGGTTGAGACTTTGCAGCTTTTCAATGTCTAGCAGCAATTGAGGACGTAATTTTATTATTTTAGATTGAGTAAAGAGAAATGCAAAAAACCTTGCTTGTCAGCCTTTCACTTGACAGTTCATAGCTCCTTTCTCCTCCACTTTTTTAAAAAATGTTGACCCTGTCATCATACTCCTCTTTGAATGATTCAGGAGGCTGGGCAACTCCTGACTCCTTAATGGCATTTATTGCTGAGCTGGGATGAGCTCTTCAAATTAAGCAGCAATCAGAGCAAATTTGTCTCCATTTAAATCCAGGTGAAATGTGTGGCAAGTACCTAAATAAACCTATCGGAGGTTTCAATCTAACCAGAAAACCAGCATCCTATTAGTTTAGAAGTTTAAACAACTATATTAGGCATTGGATCTTTGTGCAGAGACGAGGTGAAAACAGTCTTCTTTCACTTCTGCTGAAATCTATTACTGGTTGAAGTGGCTCGAGTCTGTACGAGAGATACTGTGCCTGAGGACTGAATTTTCTTTCTTTTTCTCTTTTAAGGGAACGCGCTATAACACAGGAGTAAAATGGAACATAAATTACTGAACCTAAATTTAAAATCTGAACCTTTGAAATGGAAGCCTCTTACCATCACTTTGAAGTTGTTGAACACCATTTCTCTTTATATCCCCCAAGGCAAAGGTTGTGCAAAGTAATAGCACTCTCATTATTATGGAAATACAAATCAAAATCCAACTTATGTTGATTTAGGAGCTTGTGTTACTGCAGCTGTATCTTAATGCTTGCACCTCAAAATGGACATCAAAAGTCAAACCAGTCATTCACTGTTTGATTGTCTCTCATTATGCTATTCTTCATCTGGAAAAGTATGTTTTTTAGACTTAGTAGATTGCATTTCACATTTGTGCCAATAGATTATTTAAAAAAAACACTTGAATCCCCCAAGGATTTTGTACATTTTTATCAGGTAATTGGTACATTGAACTACAGTAAATGATGGAGTTTTTGATTGACACTTTTAACTTATATCCCTTAATAGCAACAGTAAGTGCCTACCTTGACATATATAAATACATCAATAAGACTTAATGTTTCCAGGTTCTAGACTTTATGTTTTGGCTTCTGTGCTTGGCAGGTGCAGATTGTTGTTTGGTATATCTGTCATCTTAAATGAAGCACCCCTGGAGCTGCTCTCTAGCATTGCTCCATCACATGTAGTGGCTTGACAATGTATTGATTTTTCCTCTGCCCTTGTCTTGTCATTGTTACTGCTGAAATTATTAGAGAAAAATGTATTTGATCCTCTCTAGATTCTACTGCCACTGCTTGAGAAATTCAGTGCAGTTCTATGAAAAGTAATACATATTTCCTTTGTCTTTGCTTTGTTTGTGTCACAAAATGTTTCAGATCATTAAGCAAATTTTGACATCAGAAGACAATAACTTCAGTAATTGAAAACTACTTATTATCATTCATTTATTAGACGGGGGGACAAACCCAAACCAACCTGGTCTGTATGAAGATATAATTGTTCCTTTTGTTGTTTCATGAACCAAGGACAAATAAATTACTTAGATCAAGTTAATCTGACAACATAAAGGCTGAAAGAGCAACACATTTTTCCTCAAGTTAAAGAAATTCAAGAGCACCAGTAAAGCAACCTCACTGCCATATGGATTATAAAGCTATTTCCAAGGCTTTGGGTGCCAGCGGACCACAATGAGAACCATTAGTCACAAAACATAGAAGACCGATGAACTTTCCCAGGAGTGTCAGGCTTACTAGTGTCTGGTAGAAAAGATCCCAGAATGTATAAAACTCTGTAGGCCTCACTTGCGTTAGGCTGGGTTTGCATTCATGATTCAACAACAATAGGAAGACTGGATGAAAGTGTCATAAATGGGAAAGTTCCAAGGTGAAAATTACTTTTGAGCTGAAAAAACACATTGAACATCTCACATTAGCCAAGAAAAGGGGCTTGATGATCCCCAAAACCTTTGGTAAAATATTCTGTGGCCTGACGAGATCAAGCTGAACATTTTGAAATGTGTGAGTCCTATTGTGTCTGCCACAAAACTAGCAGAGTTTCAGAAATTGAACATAATGGCGACAGTTGAGCATTGTGGTGGCAGTCTGATGGACTGGGGCTGCTTTGCAGTTTCATGACCTGGATAACTTGCTGCAATTTATGTAACCATGATTTTTACTTTAGCAACAAAATCCTGAAGCAGAATGTTCAGAATTGCCTATGTAATGCAGTCATTAGGTGAGAATTGTGGTGCACCCTGGAAGTTCTCAGTCCAAAACAGCACAACAGAGACACACTGGACAAACAGCAGTCCTTGCACACATTCAAACCATAGGCCAATTTAGAGAAATCTACCAATCTAACATTTATTTTTTTGGACTTCAGGATGCCTAACCACTTGGAAGAACCCTCAGGGGAGCATACGAGCTCTATGCAGAAAAGCCTTGGGTGGGATTCAAACCACATTGAGACCTAACAGTAGTTTATCAACAAAATTTGACTTTTTGGACAAAGATGGGTTTTTTTGTAAATTTTTGTTAAAAAAGCCAAATTTTGTTTGTCATGATTGATTTGTAAAAACAATTTAAAAGTGTAAAACATCACAGAGGTTTGGGGTGAGAACTAACTTTTTATTGGCACTGAAAATTAAACAGTTGTTCTAAAGTGCACTCATCCTTTTGAAAACAGTTTTTATGATGAATTAGATGTCTGGTTTTCCAACTTTTACTTTCAAACACCTGGTTGCTAAAGTATGAACACAACGTCTCCACGAATGGCCAAACATCCATTATGTTTCTAGCTAGCACTAAAGTAATGTCCAACAAGAACGTTTTTCCAGTCACAATCCTCTTCCATAAAGTCTAGAAATTGTGTTTCATCCTGGCATTCCTTCCGCATCCTATTTCCACTAATGTCATTAAAATGCCATGAAGGACCGATTTGGTACTGTGCAGCTGTCTCCCATTTGACAGCTGGCAGCATGCACTTTCACTTGCAAGCATCAAAATTATTTCACTATTTTCACATTATTGTTGATGGCCCGGAGCCCGAATGTTCAAGCCTGCAGTGTTCTTCCAGTTGGGGTGATTTGCATATGGTTTCATTTGGTTGAGAGAGTTGTTGTTGGAAAACATTAGACTAGACAAAATCCACTTGAGAGAAAATGAACTTATTTAATATGGTATATAAAAGGGCTGTGTTTTGAAAAGGCAGCTAATTCAACTTGTCAAGATTCCCCTTCAGCCAAAGCTGTTTTCCTCTAAAAGAATAAAAGATTTTGTCATATTCGATGTGAGCTGTTAACTCAAAAAAAAAAAAAAAAAAAAGAGTTAGCATATGATGTACTGAATAAAAGAATACTTTGACATGAAATGTAAAAAATGTGAGGCAGGAAAGTGCTCACTTACCCTATTCGGTTATTGCATGTGCAGCTGGAGGTCCCTTTAGCAGGTCTCTTGGCGAGCTTTAGGCACCTGCATCTGGACTGTTTATCCCATTTCTCCTGAGGTCCCTGTCAAGTTCCATCAAACTATCTGTGAAGAAAATTTAAACCGCCATCTCGATGTAACAGCAGAAATGATCGGTGGGATTAAAGTGAAGGGTTATTGTAGGACAGAAGACGACCTGCCCAAAAGTCTCTGTCTTTTTTTTAAGGTTATTGCCTTGGTAAAATGAAAATACATGCATCATTGTCATTGTGTGGGCTGCTTTCAGAGCTGTCATTGTTTTATCAAGTCTGACCGTTCTCGCTGCTCATTCAGCTGAGAGGTGCTTTCATATCCTGGTAATGATAATCATTTTTAAAGATGCACTCAGGCATTTGCCCACATATTTTACACTTACTTAATCAGTTAGAAGATGCATTCTGATTAGGTGCGATTGTCAAATTAAAAGTACCTTTTTGAGAAAAAAAAAAACAACTTTTCATTAAGCCCACATTTCAAAATGTTTTTCTAAAAGTTTTTTTTTTCCCTAAAATGTAATATGCTAATTGTAAAGACTGTAGGTTTTAGCATCTGTAGGTAGAAATAATCATAATTTACAGAAAGAAAGACTTGAAAACATCAGTGTGTGTATAATTAATCCATATAATGTGTTTCATTTAGTAAATTATGCTGCTGAAATAAATAAGCTTCTTAGTAATGTTCCAATTTATTTAATATGATTGTATTGTATGAATTTAATATGCATTTCACTTTAGTCCAATTAGACTGGCCTAGTAATTTATTGCTCTCTACCTCATTTATCTGCAGCATAACCACTTTAATGTACAGATTTTTACAGTGTCTTACAAGAGTATTTACTTATTTTCTTTTAATAGACATTGTGTCATGTTACAAACAGCCTCAGTGCATTTTATGCACTGGAGATGCTTTGTGTAAGTTTACTACTTTGTTTGCTTCTCAAAGTAGTAAACAATTACAATTGTAAAGGGAAGGGTTGTGTGGGTTTCAGCTTCTTTATCACTTACACTGGCATGTATTTGAATTCAGTAACCCTAAGTTAATACTCTGTAGAACTTTTCATGCAAGTGTAGCTGAATATCTCTTCCAGCTTGGCAGATCTAGAGACCGTAATTTCTGTCTTTTTTTTTTTTTTTTGCAAAATAACTGAACCTCTGTCTTGTTGGGTTAGATGTAACCGCAAATATTTCAGTTTGAGCCCATGTGGCCAGAACATCCTTAGATGAGTCCTGTATCCCCTTCTTGACTTGTGGAATGCTGCTAAGTCCCCATCAACACTTGTCAATGCAAAAACATGACAAGTTCAGGATGTGCCATCTTCATTTTGTGTAGTCCCATAGGTTTAAGATAATGGTTAGTCCAGGGGCAGGGTGAAAGTGAACTTCTTCTAACCTAAAACACAGTACATATTTACTGTATGTGAACTCTAAATAATAAACCATTTAATCATAGTCATGTTTGCATTAGGGCGTTATTCACACAGATACTTCACATGGAAAGCGTAGGTAGGGTACTGTCTGCTGCCAGTGGTCTCTCAGCTTGAACCACATCCTAAGAAAGGAATAAGAACCTGTTTCTCATGAGAGCAACTGCAGACAAGAAAGGCAGCATAAACATCAACGAATAAGCATTAATTCAAACAACTGTAATATTTTTTCTATTTACACCACTTTTATTGGACAGTCCATCTGATCCTAAATACTTTGCATGTTTTGTTTTCAGCATGTCTTTCACTCAAAAAGGTCACTGGTGTCATTCTGCCTCCTCCATTCTCACTGCCAACGTGATCACCTCAAGGCAGATATGAAACACTTCTAACTTTTGAAAGAATACTGAGTTGGTCCTAAACTCTCTAAGTTTACATATTTTTGTTATTTTAGTGGTGCATTTTTAAACAAATAAAATTTGCATAACTAATTTTTGCATGTTTTGCTACAGAAAAGGAAAAGAAACACAATGTGAGATGAAGGAGTGTTTGTTTATTGGTAAATTATGCAAACACTAACCGGTTGAACTTCATACTGCCATTTAACTTTGGTGTTATTATTATGAAAATTGCAAATCACTGGCTTTGACAGAGGCTCCTCTATCAGTCCAATCCTTTTTTTTTTAAACCTCAACTTCTCTCCCCCTTCCTCATGAGGACTTAATTACATTCGTCTATCTTTACACTTGTGCTTGTGTGCGGGCGTGCGTGGGCAGGCGTGGGTGGGTGTGTGTGTGTGTGTGTGAGCCTCGGGGTGCATAGAGTGGTGTGTGAATTTGGCTCGCTTGTTATTTGTGTCTCCCTGTAGATGTGTGTAATAACACATTTGCCCTCTGCTTAATCTCCAGCTCACTCCTGCAAGCAGCCAAGGAGCCCAGCCAACGCTGACGTTATGGGTCTAGACCTGCCCTCCTACGGTTACACCCTGGTGTACACCTGTCAGCCAGGTTATTTCCTCTCCGGGGGTTCAGAGCACCGTGTCTGCCGCTCTGACGGCAGCTGGACGGGCAAGGTGCCTGTGTGCAGAGGTACGCTGTCGGCAGAGGTCTGCAGGGGCAGATGAATGGAGAGGGTGGTGAAGTAAAACTAAAAATGTTCAGGGGAGAGCTTTGAATTAATGCATATGGTCGGATGCAGAGAGTGGGAGAGTGGGTTACTGTACTGGATGTGTTGTAAGACTGTTTGGATGTGTTTGTTTGTATTTTCCAGAAATGTTTAAGTTGCAGCTGCAAGAAAATAAGGGAAAGCTTAACACTTGCAGGATGTTATATCTGTGTTCCTGCAGCTTTAAGCCTTGCAGTGCATCGCCACATCTCAGTGACAATGCATATTTATGTTCATTTGCAGTTGGATCTAAATCCCAAGAGAAAATAGTCAAACCCGTGCCAGGGACACCAAGCCCTAAGATGAAGGGTGGGTATTTAAATACATGAGCTACTTGTGTAAAAATGCTTCAGACATGCTGACTATTGGAAGGAGCTAAATTTAAAGCTGCTTACATTGGAAACCATTTTATTGTTTGTACTCTGCTTTGTTTAAGATGTGCAGCCATGTTTATGCTCTTGATGGGTGAAGTGCTCTGACTTTGGCACAAAAAAAGAATTTTTATATAGAAAAGCTTTTTTTCACTGTTGTCCTGTTTCAGCTTTGTGGATATATTTTATAAGTATAAATGAGTTCAATAGTTTACAGATTAATGGACTTTGTTTAATTTCTTTAATGACAATACCTTTTAACTTTACACCCCTTTATCAGTTTTGCTTTTGAAATTTAAAGTCATCAAGGAGGAAAAATTACTACAAAAGGATAATTACGTGCAATTAGTGCTAGACTTGTTATCAGGAGGGAAAATGAAAAGGTCACAGAAGAAGCAAGATCTTTTTAATTAGGAAATATCAGTGCAAGATGGTAATTAGCTTACCTCTAAATTGTACTATATTCTATGCATGTTACTGGTAATAATAGTATTTGTAATGGAAATAAAGAGAGAATTTGCCTCTGGGACCCATATGCAACATAAACAAAAAAAAAAACCCTCATCAAATGTGACGTTTGCAACATTATGACAGATAATGCAATTTTAATGCTGTCATTTGTATGACTTTTAGCTAAAATCATGCATGTAATTTCACAATGTGACAGTTCAAAATAGATTTCAGAATAGATTTCACCATTTGGCATGTGACTAACTTACTTTCATTGTGTGAATGTAGCTAGATGTTTTCATTATAATGGAATGTGTCTCCTTACAACTTTAAATAAATCTGACCTAGTTCTCTTTTAAAATGTCATCTCATGACATTTGTGTTAACTTATATGAAAGCGACAAAACTGAACTAAATCCTGCCATGTCAAAATATTTCAATGTTTTTAGTTAGGCAAAATAGTTTGCATGCCCAAACATTTGTCTTACTATTCATCGTTACTGTAGGAAAAAATATTGTGATAAGAATGTGTTATTATGTTAAACACTAATTGATTATGTGTGAATCCTAAAAACTAACAGGATGGTTTGGATCCTTTTTGTTTCTAACCTTATTTTCAACCATTGTTTCTAAGAGATAACAAATAAATGTGTCAGAATGCATTTAATGTCAGTATATGTAATTATATAATTATATAATTTGCCACTTCTATCATCAGACATGCTGACTTAATATTTTTGTAAATATTAATAGTAAAAGTTGTTTATTCTCTTCACAACTACATTCTACAGCATCATTATTAATATCACAAATAATTCACTCGAAGCAACAGCAGTCTTAATGGTTTTATGCAACTTTTACTACAAAGGTAATTTCCAACTCTTAAAATCTATTAGAAAGTGATCATTCTAACCATGACTTTGTTTTCTGCAAATAAGTACAAGTGGTCACCATCATGTACTTGTAATTGACAGCATTTCCAACAATAATTGAAGTAATAATTTGATATTATGCAACTTGAATGGAAAAATGATCAACCGTTGGATGCTTGAAAGCAATATGCTGTACACGTCTGGTTCTATTTTCTTCCTGGCTCTATTTTCTAACAATGTTTTTCATTGTTTCCCTTCAGTTCCAGACGATGTGTTTGCCCCGGATTTCGTCTGGAAGGGTTCCTACGATTACAAGGGGCAGAAACAGCCAATGAGTTTGACAGTCACCAGCTTTAATGTTACAACTGGAAAAGTCAATGTAACTTTAACAGACAGTAGCACAGAGTTTCTGCTCTCTGGTGAGTCATCTATAAATTATCTGTCTCCTGCTTCCTACCCTTCACCTCCCCCAGCACCTCTCTGTATGTCACTTCCATTTATTTTCAGGGCGCCTTGTGTCAATCAGTCAATCACCAAATGATCTCATGCATGAGACTGGAAATTAACTATTGGCTTTAAAGACGGATGAATTAGTCAGAACCGACTGTCTGCCCAGTCAAGAGTTTTATGCCTGCTCTCTTCCTCTTTTCAATTTGTTTTTCTTTTCTGTGTGTGAAGCTTCTAAGTTCCCCAGTGTGATTTTTGTTTCCCTTTTTCGGCTTAATTTGCTGTTTTAATTACTTCTTTTTTACTTCATGTCTTGTTTGCCTTTTTGCTTTACACCTTGTAGGTGTGTACAAACGCCAGGAGGCACGGTTAACGCTCTTGCTGTATCAGATGAGAGCACTGACCTACAGCTCTTTGGGCAGGATTATGGATGAGTCCTGGGCAATGGATGGATTTGTGAGTATACCAATTAGGGATTTTGAAATGATACCTGAGAGCTAAATACTTGTTTTATTTTTAATTAGATTTGTTACTTTCAAGTTGATGTTTCAGGCAGCAAAGCATAATCTGCGAGAGAAAACAAGCCTTTCCTGGACCTAATTATTGCAAAGTCTTCTAATTACAACTTTGATATTGTTTAAAGCTCTGCAAGAAAGTCAGAATCCAATTAAAGGGATGCTCATTTCCGGATTCACAGTGTCTTTAGATTTACTTTAATCCAAATTAGCAGTACGCTGAATGCTTCGCTAGCTGCTTATGTATCTGTTTTTTGTACTCTGTTGCTGAATAAGTGTCAGACATAAAGTTGACATCTGACAGGCCTGCAACAGCTGCATGACAATTCTAGTCAGAGCTGATTTATTTTTTTTCTTTTACAATAATAAACTTCAAGGTCCAACAAATAAAACCTTTTGACAGGCAACTGCGCACCACACTGAGCTATTGGTGGCATACTGCACGACTCCTATTGCGGAATGCAATTTGAAAAATAACAAAGGTGTTATTTCACATTTTAGAGCAACAAAATGTGTGGACTGTCATACCTAATACAGTACATCTGCAGATTTTGATAAGGCGTGGAATATACTTCACACCTTTTCAAGTGCTTTGCTGAAGCACACTCCAAATGTACATACTGCTTCTCAGTGTTGCATTATGTTTCCCTGGTAGGTTTCGGCTGAGCCTGAGGGTGGCAGCTACGTGTGTCAGGGTTTCATACAGGGTAAAGACTATGGACAGTTTGGACTTCAACGACTTGGTAAGCAACTCCAAGAAATACCCCAAACTCCCGCCGCTATTTGTCACTCATACTCATGTAGTAGAAGAAAGAGAAGGAATTATGGTTTAATCCGAAAGTCAGTTTTGTTTATTATTTCTTCATGTGGAAGCTTAAGCTTCATTCTGGACACTCTGTGAGTTTGTTGCTTGGTGTCATATTGTGAGCAGTGTGTTTTGGTTTACTCTTAATACCAGGAGAAGTGACCTTAGATAGGGGTCACTTCTCCATGCCCCTGTTTGGATATGTCCAGAAACATATCTAAACAGCGTATGCTAATGGGCTGGAAACGTGTTTGCAAACCTACAGGCAATGTTACAAAATATGTGAAGAAACATTGATGTTTTTAATGTTTTTTTCTCATTTCTTTATTTAATAAGTATTACATTCATTTAGCACAGATTCTACCCCATGCCTTTGATTTTAGTTGGCCATTAGCTCGTAGAGATTTTTTAGCCGCTGCTGGACGGTTCCTTCAGTTTTTTCTTGTCAAAAACCTTTTCATTTCTGTGCTTCCTGTGCTGGCGTTAGGAGCAAAACAGCTCAATAAATTTAACTGGCAGCTTGATTGATTGATGATTGAAAAACAGATTAGATTTTATGATAAAAATATTATGACTGAAATTTGATTAGATTTTTTTCTTCTTTTTGGCAATCTTATTCTTATATTCCCTTCAGTTGTTAGAAGCCCCCCAACCTCTGGAGGCTGCACCCCTCATGTCAAAAAATAGTGTCCTAAGACATTAGTGTGACTCTTGGTCAGCAAGCTCACTCTGCTAACCATTCAGTCTCCATGCTCCAAGTTTGAGATTTTAATCTCCTATCGTTGATGCTAGAGATTTTAGCTCAGATATTTATGGCCTATGTGCTGTAAAATATTTGGAAAGTAACTGCTAGTGTTTAATTGTATTTATGAATTAAACAATAGTAAGCTGGCCATTTTATGAAAAGAAAGCAAAATTTAAACTCAAAACCGTGTGGTGTGGTGTGGTGTGGTGTGGTGTGGTGTGGATCTCTGAATCATTCTGCTTGTGAGCTGAATGAGAAACGATGAAGGCTGCTACAAATGGATCGATTAAGCCTGGACTGGATTATTCTATGCTTATCAGAGATCCTCTAAAACACAATGTCTGATTTGTGAAACTTTTTCTGTGTTATAAAATAAAACCAAAATGTATTCTTAGTTTCCCAAAAAATCATTCCTAAAATCTTGTTCTCCCTTGTTTAGCTGGATGTCCTGATTCTTCTCCTAGATATCAGTGATCTTTTACTCAGAGACTGCTCTAGTATCTCGGCTCCCTGGGCTGATGCAGTCTCTTAACAACCAAAGCACTTGTCAACTTGTCCTCACAATGTACGCGAGCATGACTCCGATTCTGAGTGCGCGCGTAACCCACTAACATCTGCTACCCCGGATTTCACCTTTGCTCTTAAGAATGTAGACCGTTTTCCTGAGGCAGTTTGAATGATTTGTGACGTAAAATCAGACATCAAGCAAAAACATGCGTTTGAGTGGCGAAGGCAAATTAATTCAGCTTAGCTGGTTGTCAGATGCAAGCCAGATGGTTTTGTTGGCAAGTTAGATGCTACCGGCCTCGAGTGTTGACACAGCTCTGGAGCATGAGTCGTCGTTTTGCACCAGTATCACGATTTTTTGTTTTTTTTGACAATTTGCTGGAACATCTGCTCATTGGAAATCTCCTAAATTAAACAAGCCGGCGTAACACAATTACTCAACAGACTCGGTCCTTTGCGACTCCCCAGAATGATTTTAGCAGGGAATATGCAAATAATAATAAATGGATTTGTTGATAACACAACAGACTAAAACGTGGTGGCTGTCTGTTGGTCATTCTTAATAACCAATTGTTTACTGCATGATGAGTTGGTACTCAATAACTAAAGCAAAAAACCTGAATGATTGGAAATTACAGCACATGCTTTTTATTGAATCAGATTTACCTACAAACTCTCTAGATGTGGTTGGGCTTAATAATGTTGTACCACAGTGGGAACATTTGCAGCTTTTTTGTTCCCAATCACTGCTGTCAGCCATGTCTTATTTAGCCACATTCATGCAACAGACAGGAGATTATCCCCTTCAGCATCATTGTGCTTCATTCCTTTGTGCTCATCATCTCTGCTGTCATTATCACATGATTGTTCTCAACTCGATTATCACAGTCACAGTGATGATTATCAGTGAGATCAGTATGGCTGGCGTTTTTTATCAAACGGCTGCTGAGTCTTGTCTGCATTATGATCCTCATCTTCATCTCCATCGTTGTCATCATCCCAACCAGATATGTATTCTTCTTTCATCGTATTAATTTCACTGTTATCACTTTATGGTGTCATTAAATATGTTACACACTGATGACTGGTTTTAAAATGTTTGTCTTTCTGTAGGTTTAACTCTGAGAGAGAACGTTACGCTTGCGGACCCTGAGACCACCGGCTCCACCAACAGCAGTTCTGTTGCAGTCGCTATCCTCGTGCCTTTCTTTGCTCTCATCTTCGCAGGCCTCGGCTTTTATCTTTACAAGCAGAGGTAGGCGACTCTTCTGGAGGAATGCAGAATACGAATTTGCTTTACTTGAACTTTTTAGCTGATTTCCACAAATCGAGTTTTTTTTTTTTTTAGAGAGGTTAACATGGTTCATGTAGGATCTGGAAATACACAGCTTCAATTCAACAACAGCAAATGTCATCTCGAGACACTTTAAAAAAATAATTTCAATGCTATCATACATAATTTCTAATTAATACTAGTTATCAAACAGTACAGTAAGCTTAGTTAATAATAAATATTTATAAATATGAATTGGACTGAATTTAAATAAGTATGGAAAAATATAGTAATGAAAAATATTATTTCCATTTTATTTACCCCTATTCCTGTAATCATCCATCCATCCATCCATCCATCCATCCATCCATCCATCCATCCATCCATCCATCCATCCATCCATCAATCTGTCCTTCCATTGAGCCCAATATCTGTTTGTTCACCTATTTATTCATCCATCCATCTGTTTAACCAACAGTCGTTTTCCATCCATAGAGTGATATATTCAACCATAAATTCACCTTCCTTCCTTTATGTTCTGTATATAAAACCTGATTTATGATTATAAATTTAAATTTGTCTAAGAAGGACTGTAAACATATGAAGTTTGAATCTGGAAAGGTGTAAAAATTTGGCATAATAAATGGTCATGATCCTTGAGTGTAGTTTTGACCTAAAGGAAAAAAATGTTTTGGAATAATATAGGTGATGCACTGAGGCCAGCACACACAGCCTGCAGTTCTGCAGTGGGGCTCCACACTGAAACAGTCTCACACTCGTGAGAGACTTCAAAGCCTGATGCAACGTTAGTCAATGCATTACCATCTGAATGGAATTACACAGTAGCATACATCAGTGCATTTTAATGAGAAACGCTTTAGAGCTGTATGTATTTTGCTGAAGGTTCATGTGCTGCATGCGCAGGGAGACATTTTGTCTTATTTGTAGCCATTAGCTCTCTGAACAGTTCACACGTGCAGAGTCTGTGGCATGCAAATTTCACTCACAATATGTTCGCTACCCCTGAGATGGCACAGGGGCTACTCGCACTGCTCTTCTCACCAACAATTACCTCACAACCTCATTTACCTTTAGCAGCTGTCCACACCAAGATAATAGAAGCATGTGAGGGAAAGTAGAGGCTGTTAATTGGACGCCTGTCTTTCTGTTTTTTGTTCCACAGGAAAACAGATAAAGCTCAGTACACGGGATGCTCCGTCCACGAGAACAATAACGGACAAGCCACATTTGAAAACCCCATGTACAACACAAACACGAAAGCTGCGGAGGGGAAAGTCGTCCGCTTTGATCCCAATCTCAACACCATCTGCACCATGGTTTGATGTCTGCTAACTCATAGAGATGGGTGGAGAATTAATCCTAGAATTGTTTTTTTTTCTTCTTCATTGAACAATATACACAGAAAACGCTTTTTTCTCCGTTTTCGGTTGGCACGCAGCAGAAGCAAGAAAATTGCTCAGTTGCATAAAGCACAGTTTCAGCTTCAATTAAAGTAGCTGATGGCATTCATAAGAAGGAAGAACAGTAGGTTTCCTACCTTTTCAGATCTTGTCTTTTTGCACTCTGTGAGTGTTAACTCCTTGAATAAAAGAGCTTCTGGCATAAAGATAAAGCAAGTATTTTCTGCTCAGTTGTATAAATATAGAGCCGTTATTTCACAATACCAAATAAACACTTGTTGTTTTTTTAAAGAGATAACCTAGATCTACCTTCTTTTTCCCCCCTTTCCCCCTAAGTTCTAATGAAGATTATTTTTAAACACGGGGGAATAGGAGACTCTCAACTGTGAGTTGATCAGTGTAATCTATTTTCTATTTTACAAACGGCTGGCGTGTTAGAGGAGCTGCAGCTGCAGAAAAGTAACTGTCTCCCATTGAATTGTGTCAGTGCTGTAGTCTGCTCAAAGTGATACGGTCAATTATACCTCTTAATTGGATGGTACCTCTTACTGATGAGATATATGGCCAGGGATTTAACTACAGAAGTGCAGTACAATTTTTGAGTGCCACTGGGAATGCTAGGGCTTTTATTGTTACAGTGTAGCTTCTCTGAAAACAGCAGAATACATCTCCCCCACCAGTGACACAGTCTACATTAGGTTTACGATCAACTTGGGTGCAATTAATTTGTCAGAAATAATTTAACCATGACCGTTTGAAATTGCTGACTACCCTAATAGAATAGTGGAGGCAATTTATTCATTCCTGTATGTTAGTCATGCATTTTCTGATTTTGTTTCTTTGCTCATAAACTTTCTGTGTTCCAAATGAACTAGAGTGGATAACCCCAGCCTTGAGCCTGTATATCACACGAATCTCAAAGTAGGAGTTTCTTGCTTGTCCTTTACAAGCGTTTTGCTTTTGGTTTTTAATTGCAAGGTCGTGAATCTCTAGTGTGCACAGACCCTACAGCTGGCCAGGTTTCCCAGAGGTTTACTTACTGTAACTTTGGATGTCGTCACATGAATGAAAAAGTGCATCAGCAGGCCGTTTGAGGTGAAATGAAGCTCGTTGTCTAGTTTATTGCTCTTGACAAATTTTCTGCCTTATTTTAGAGTAACTCAAAGACAGAATAAGTGCAACCACTAGCTCATCTCTGGTTTTCCCAAACTAGCATCGTTTTCTTTGGGAAACTGTGCCTTAGACAGAAAATTCTTGAACCATACTCCTACTCTAAGACACTTTGTGAATATACAGCCTTGGCTAATTTTGTTAACCCTTTTCCTGACACGAGTCGTCATTTCAGTGGCTTACGCAGCCATCAGCTTCTGCCAACAAATGTACAGTACACGTGAACGAATTTGCACACTTCGACTTGAGCCACCATCACCCAACTATGTTTTTTAAAAAAAAGAGAAATGAATTTAACACTGTCATCACATTTCTACATCATTGCAGTGCCTTGAATACTGTATAGGCATAAGTTTCAAAGGAAAATCCCAACACTTAGTTTAGTAAAGCTGCACACTCATGTCATCTATCTGCACAGTTTGCAATGATTTAGTGGAGTGATGTCAGATAACCATCTGAAGGCTAAATGCAGCTCATAGTTTCATAACTGTGCATGTTGGCAAAAAGTGATCCTGTATAGCAACTGCTGCTACAGTACTTTATACCACTATATTGACTCCTATCATTGCTATTCCATTTTGTACATTTATACAGTTTTGATAACTTGATGGCACTCTTTGGCGATGTCTTGTGTTATCAATATGTAATATATTTTGAGAGTTCACTTTTCCTATGGATGAGAGAAGAAATGCATCTGGTACTCGCAATATACAGCGAGTCTTGTATCTGGGGACTCCAAATGTAGAATGCTTTTAAATGTGCCACACAATTGTTATCTCATCCAAGAACCTGTGTATGTGAATATGTACATATTACCAAACTTTTGTAAAGAGATCTATTTTTTATGCAGATAAAGCATTTGTAAGTTATTGAATATGTTGTGTAAAATTTCACATGTAAATGTCATGTAAGATCAAAAAGATTTTGTATTTTTTCTTTATCAGCAATGTATAAATCGTTAATTTATATATAAAACATAAAATAATTCAGTCGTGTTGTTGTTTTTATTCTCATTTGTGAATGGAATGTGGCCATTTGGCACCATATTTTGTGTTCCAAGGTTTCCAAGCCTTTTGGCCAATATATGTACCAGACTTGCCCTCATTATTCTTGCATGCTCTCCTCAAAATTTTGGAAATTACAATTTTTTTTTTGTATTAGTTAAGTCCACAGCCCGGCACCAATAGACCCACCACCCACAGTTGCATTCAGCAGTAGTTAATATGCATAAAAGTGAAGAAAAAAAAAAATCTGTCAGACAGCGTCACATGTATAAAATACCAGCCATTTAATTATACAGCAATAATAATGTAATGTCCACATAAGAGCAAAGAATTGATGGCAAAGTCTGTAGCTCGGCCATTTTAGCTCAACAATGTATTTATTATATAGGAATTCTTCAGTGAGGAGACAGAAGTTAGTTAGGCTTTTGTCTAAAAAGTAAGTAGTTTGGAGGAAAAAATATATATTTTGATATCATTTGGGTTAACAATGTACTTTCTGATAAATAATGTTACTTTAGCAATCCTTTTTCTTCCAACTACTGTTTCTTCAAAATATGTCAAGTTGTAAAGAAAATGGGCTAGTAGGTGGAAGCAGCTGAAAGCCTCACTTTTCCACTCATATTCTCTTCATGTTTTTACTCCTGCATCTTTAGCTGCAGTACAGTGACGCAGGTGCCAAAACATTAATCCACATCTTCTGCCACACCACTCAAAAACTGTCAGTTTACAGTTAGCTTTCTCAAAACATGTCATTTGGCCCTAAAAAGTTGCTTCACGCTAACGCTGCTTTCCGCTTGAAAGGGAAATCAAGATACTGATAAGAAAATCAGACACATCCTCCTCATTCATCGACTCGGAACCTGAGAAAAAAGCGAGTCACTGCTCGGCTAATTACTGTGGGTAAACATGCAGGGGGGAACATTTTGGAAAGAGCAGTTATTGATTTAGTTTGATAACACAATCCATAACCTCCGTCCAACATTTTGTTCTGCCAGACATCGCAGAAGGAGGAGAAGCCACCCTTAAGCACATTTTCTCGCATTTAAAATGTGATGGTCACAAACAACAACGGCACTCTTCGTGGCTGCCGAGGCATCAACAGTGTTGTCTTTCTATTCAGTGTTTGAGCAGTGTTTTAAATAACATAATTCAACTTTTTCTGCATTGAAGATATCTGAAGAGTGCAAGTGCTCACTTAATTCTTTTGTTATGTTGCCAAGATGTGCCTATGCACCAGCTTCCTCACAATCAACACCTGCAATCTCCTTGATGGTTCAGCAAATAAAAACATTAGACTAACTCTTTGCTCCCCTTGAAGTTAAGTTCCTGTTTTAATGGCCTGCTTCTAAAGGCTATAATTAGGTAAAAAAAGGAAATAAAACCTTTTTAAAATTTACTGAACTTCTCTTTAAAACCAGCACAAAGGCTGTTTGTAATTTGTTTTACCACCCCAAAGGGTTGCAGAGTTTACTAAGATGTGATATTTAAAGAGTACCAATTCAACTTGCACATTTTATGTTATTTATACTGGCAGTGGCTGAAATTCAGTGCAATCTGTTAAAAGAAAATGAAAGGTGTATTTGTTTTTATGCAGGGACCAGACAAAATGTTGTTTGTTAATCAAACTTGAAAAACAAAATTGAAATGACTTTTGGATCTACTTTATCTTGCATGCTGTAATATTTGCACCATTCTTTTTCCAAATAACATAGATATATAATTTTTCAGCATTTGTGATGCTAACATTTTAGTTCATGCATTTCATTAAACTTGAGGATTTTGTCCACAAATGAAACAATTTGCCACGCACATTGATGTGTCCCCCCACATATGTTAAAGAAGCCATTACATTCAGAAGGTGCTCGGAATGCGAAATATTCAAAATAATTTGAGTCACAAAATATAGCAGAGAGAAAATAGTTAGCTTTCTGCTGTAACTCTGTGACAGACTGGATGAAAATAGATGGATTCGTCCCACAAAAGCATTATCATCATATCGCTCATAGTTTGTCGGGATAATATGTCTTGGGATGAGATGAAGCAAATTGTGGTAATCATAGTGGAGACAGGCTGCAAGAGTGCATGATAGAAATACCAGAGAAAAAAAATGAAAAAGAGCAGAGCAGTCAAACGCCTGAATGGCAGGAACTTTTTTGATTTGAGGCTGAGGTTAAGCACATGCTTTAATGTCTAAGCCTGGGATTTGTGTGCGCATTAATAATATTTGCCAGAAGGATTTCCAATTGAAATGACTCTGAAGCTTCACCCAGCAGATTTGGCCAACAGGATGATGGTTCGAGGTTGCCTGGTGGCAGGTGGAGATGTCAGAATGCTCAGGGTGTTTTCTCCCTGTGAGTGTACAACTCATTGTAATACAACATGGACTTGACCCGTGTTTGTTCCCCGATCGTCGCTCTGCTTCATTACACTCCGGTTTCTGTGTCAGGGAATCCTCCGAGGGGCTCCTCTGGTGCCCGATGACAGGTTCATGCAGCAGTTTCTGTACCATGTCATCCCTACAAATGCTCCATTCAGATTTGGTGACTGAGCAGGATGGCGCAGTAAGCTGATTATACCGGCCTGTCCATGCAGACATTGGTGGGTTTGTGGTGAAGCAATGTGATGGGCAGAGATAATCAGTTTTGATCTATACATGGTGACATGGCCAGAGCCGGTAGATGATCCCCAAGGCGGGATGACTGGTTTTCTCATTTACAAAATAATGAATTGTTTGTTTCTATTTAAATTTAAACAATTATTATTGACTTCCTTCCATCCATCCATCCATCCATCCATCCATCCACCCACCTGCTTCCGCTTTTTCTGCAGTCGGGTCGTGGGGGTAGCAGCTTCAGAAGGGACGCCTAGACTTCCCTCTCCCCAGCCACTTGTTCCAGCTATTGTTGACTTGTGAAATAATATAAAATTGATTATAATTTTTAATCGTATTTCAAGTCAAGTTTATTTGTACAGTACATTTCAGCTGCAAGGCAGTTGCTTTACACCATGTGCCAACAGAAGTATTTCATGTCTATTTAGTGTGTATTCTCTAAGCTACATAGAACTAGAGGACTTTTGAACTGGGTTGATGTGCTCTACTTTCCTAATTTCACTGAGAATCTGAACAACATCGTTCTGGACCATCTGCAGTAAGTCAGATTGACTGGAGTAATCAATGCGACTAAAGATAAACACACAGATGAGTTTCTCTAGATCTTGCCAGGACATTAGACCTTCAATCTAAGTGATAGAAGACCAATGTTGTAATTGTCTTAATGTGTCTCTGAAGTTTCAGATCTGAGTCCATCACTAAGCCCAGATTTTCGGCCTGTTCACTAGTTTGGAGCATCTATTCTATTGTTTAGATAAAACAACAATACATAAAGGTTACCTTTAGCATTTATTTATTATTGTTCAATACATAAACTTCAGCAAAAATATAAGATTCACCCTTGCTAAAAGTTTTGTAGTGGTGTTCAGGTGCTTACTATGCCGAATTGTTGTTAGCCCTGCTATTGGTAATTGCTGTTGACTGCTCAATCCATTTTCAGGCTATGAATTGTAATTTTAAAACAACTTTTCTTTAATAAGAATAATGATTAGCATGACGATGGCCTGTCAGTATTTCTCAGAATTGTAGATATTTCCAAACATTATGGGGTTTTTTTCCAAGGGGAAAAGTGAAGTAGCCGTCACTCAACCAGCTGACTAGCAGAAGCAGAAAAGCACTATGGTCACTTTGTCATATTTAGTGGGAGCTTTTATAAAGGGTTTTCTGCGGTGAAAAAGGAAACATGTAATGTCTGAGAATACCAGAGCCGCTTGGGTCTTTCCTATGGGACTGACTGATGTATGAACTCCAGTGACATGGGGAGGGTCAAAGGTCGAGACACCCGGGTTGAAGGAAGATGGTACAGGAATAGCTGTGAAGATGTATGTGTGTGTGGCCTGAGATCTTTATAAGATGCAGGTTTTTGAGTCCTGTAGGAATTCTTTATTGACCGGGTTATCATTCCCCATTATTTGGTTGTTGTGATACAGGAGGCTGCAATTCGAAATAAAATTCATTGCTGTTCAACCGAGGCCGTGTCTGCAGAGCCTCGGTTCCCTGAACCATCATCGCGTCGGCACTTTGAAGACGACCACTAACAAATACACCACAAATACAACTTCTTTTTTTGAAAACCTTGCTCTATACAGTGAAACAACGGTCTATAGTTTAATTTAAAAGATTTTCTTCATGCTTTTTCTTTCTTTTTATTTGCTCTCGTACAGAAACTACATATGTACATTGAAATGATCCTGCCCAAATTCTGCCAGTTTATTTCTTTTGGCCTGTTACATAATGAAAAGTTTAAATACTAATTTCGAGTAAAAACATCAACACTTCCTGGTATGACTAAGTGTTGATGACAAACGCCTCTAACAGGCTTTTTGTGTCTCATACCATCTTGTGTTTACAGAGGAAGGAGTTAGTCAAGTTGTTGGTTTTCCTCCCATGTGCACGTCAAAGCGTAATGACTTGTGTTTGCTTTCATGGATCTTTTGCTTCTAATGTGCTGGACTGTCAGTTGACTAACTAGCCGCTTTCTCGGTGTGTATTTCAGTCTTCCACTAATGAGCCATTTTGCTCAGCACTCAGTGGCCAGATGTCCTCGGGGTGGTGGACTGTTCATGAATCAAATGGGAAGCTGTTGAGAAAAGAAAACCCAGAGGAACTATCAGTCACAGCTTATGACTATCAAACTGCAGGTAAGGCACTGAGAATTCAAACGAGACAGAGTGGTTTTAATTTTCACAGCAAATTAGACTGGCCTTTCTGGCTAAAGGATCAAACCAAAGAGATTCAGTTCTGGAATATATTGTAGCAGCATAAAAGCTTAATAATACAAAGACAAAGTTGCAGCAATTTGCACGGATTTTGCTTTGTTTGACCAAAGGATTAAATGTTTCTAAAAGCGCAATTTAAAAGAGTGTCGAATTTGATATACTCATTTTAATCTTAAAGTGGATGAATAATGTAAATTCTTTCATTACTGTTTAAGGAAAATCAATTTTTAACCTCCAGTTAAATTGCTCTGGGAAATGACCCACAGTATACTAAGCAAGTCGGGATAAATGGAGGGGCGGTAAACGGAGGTCAAAAGGCATGAAGAATGCTATCATTAAACCAGTGAGGGGCACTAAGTGTGTGTGTGGGCGTGTGTGGGGGTGTGTGTGTGTGTGCGTGTGTGTGCGGGGGGGTGGGGGTGTGTGTGTGTGAGTGTGTGTGGGGGTGGGCGTGTGCGTGTTGGTGTGGATGGGGATGGGAGACAAGATTGGCGTCAGTTTTTCTGAACATGAGGGATTTTCGGACGTACCTACAAGATGATTAATAATCATGCATCTCTCATCATAAGTCAGGAGAAAGATGCATAATGTAAAACTCTTCGCTGCCTAAGATCACTGGCACATCACACACTGAGCTGAAATAATTAGAATATTCAGTTGAATATGTATCACTGGAGTTTTAACCTTGAGGCGTAAACCAGAAAGGAGGGATTTTTGCTGAAATGAAAAAGCAATGAAGAGCAGTGTGACAGCTGAGGAAATATTCATATCCTCGCCAGAGGGAGATGGGAGGATATCCCACTTGTTTCTGGTTGTCACTGTTGGGTGTCCATACAGCTCAGTTTTGTTTTTTTGACTTTTCTTTAAGTGTACCTTCAATCTTCGATGAACTGAACAGTCATGCTCTGCAAAGTACACCAAGAAGGGAAAAAAAGTGAATTATTTATTCGAGATCCCTCTAGGAAGCTTCTCTGAGAACATGCGACCTTCACCTCCGCAACAGGGAACACCCGATCTCCAGCAATGAATTTTTTTGAGTTTCTTGTTTTTCTTTGAAATTATTATAATTTGAGAGACATTTAAAATCTAAACACAATACAATTTATGTAATCTGACAGTTGGCTATTGTCTCACACTAGAATAAATGTGGATATATTTTAGCGAAACAACACTTGCACAATAATTACACTGTGCACCAATTACATGTGTGAATAGATTTTTGAGTTCATTGTTCTTGGTTGAAGCGACTGCATCAAAGAAGATTTCACTTGTTTTAGAGATTATGTAATTGTCCTGTGGACTTTCTACCCCATGATCTGCAATTAGACACTAGGAAACAAGAAAACGGTTGTGAGATCTGGCTAACCTTTACCGGGATCTCTTTAAAAAGAACTCAGAATCTTGCTGAGAATTTGGTGGATGTTGTAACATAACTCAGCTCTTTGCAAAGTAAGTAAAATAAATTTCTTGCTAAACTTTTCTCGTTGTATACAAGATTGTACCTCATATATACAGTAATTAACCAAGTGGATGGTATCTTATTTTTGTCCATCATTGTTCACTGCTTCCCTAGCAGAAAACTGAAAGCACAAAAAAACAGCAATTATTTTAAAAACTGTTGGTGTTTTTCTTCAGTGTCCCTTGTGAAACTTAGTATGATGAAATCACCACAGGTATGAAATTCTCCAGTTTATCTAAACTTTGGATATCTTTACGCTGTTTTGTGTTTTTGGCTTAAAATTCAACAGCAAACATCTTTATTACTTTCTTTTATTTTTGTAGTATTTACATAAATGTGTGAAGCTCCGTAACGAATATATGACGCAGATGGACAGTGTGTGGTGTGTGTTGCAACCTGCGTAGTGTGAACACGATTGACATTTTAAAAAGTGGCTTTTAAAGCAACTGAATCACAGCAGACAATTACAATAAATGTACTCAATTCTGCCTGTGCCAATTTTTGAGTGCTTCGCAGGCGTATTGGTCATTCGTATGAAATGTAAATCCATATTGTTGAAACGCATAAAATCAAGTCATTGAGCACTTGATGCATAACAGTAAATCCCCGATTAGATGATGACAAAGGTGACTCTTGCGACGAAACGGCAACCATTTTAAAAGTCAAACAATATGCTCAAGCATTGTATGCCTAAAAAACCTATAATTGCCACCTGCTGGGGCGTTTTTATCCACGCTTTAGTGGCAGCGCGCATCAGAGCATGCACACAGGAGATCACAAAGCCTTTAACCAATCCCATGTGACCTTGATGAACGGTAGCCCCTCACAATGTGAACACCAGCTCTCCTTTCAGCACATGACAACATCGATCTAATTGCTCACAGGGTGTCAGGCTTAATAGCCCCCCACCCTTGTCTCCAGCAATTAATTGTGTAGATTTTTTTAATTAGCTCCTAATGCCTTGTGACATGCACCTGAAGGGAGCAGAGTCAGTCTGAAGAGGAGAAAAACAAGTGGCTGCACACAGCAGGTTATTTTTGTTATTTTGAATGCTTAAGAAAAACAAAGTGTCCCTGTGATCCAGCGCTGCACTGGTGTAACATAAAATCCCTGCACGGTGTGATTGTAAAGTGGTCATGGACGCTGCTGTAACATCCAAGCCTTTACAAAGGATTTCATACACTTAAAAAAAAAAAAAAAACATTTTTCAGATGCTCTATAAGCCTTAGCCATAACAGCATTCCTGTGAAAAATATATGTCCTATATTCAAGAATTTCCCTCCCAGAATTATTCACAGAACGGAAATCCACAACAAAAGACCCTGAGCTTGTGATGGACTAATTGGACTACATAAATACACAGAAGGCTTTGTTGGCAAGAAAAAAAAAAGCTTTGAAGAAAATTCATCTTTTATTGTCATAGCATAATCTCACAGTGAAATATTCCAAATAAAAAATCCAACATTTAATTTGGCATTATGGCTGATACCCGTGCTGTTAATAGATTTGCCAAATGGACAGCACATATGTAGACTTTTCACAATAATTCTCTTTGACAAGTCCTATTTTCACATTCTCCTTAGTGGATTTTCCTTTGTTATGCTTGCTTCTCTTCAGCTCAACCAACATGTTTCCCAGGCAAATAAAGGATGGAGACGATGGACACCATGAAAGAAGGTTAATTCTGAGACTGGCGAACCATTTTGTTTTGGGTTTTCCAAATGTTTGGATTTTTATCCTATTGTTATATTCTATTTGACCCATTTTTGCCTTACTGGCAACATTCAGCTATTTTAAAGATTTCAGGCAGATTAGCAAGGTTTCCAAGGTCCACAGCATCTCATACATCCTCCACCATACTTGCCGGTGGGCAGGTGGTGTTTTTCCACATGCTTTCTCTTCTACTGATGTTAGGCTCACCTTGAATGTTTAGAAAACTTGATGTTTGTGTTTGTGATGGCAGGACAGAGAAACCTATCAGGGAAACGCTCCTCGACAACCAGTTGAGCATGTAGATAACAATGAATTGTTGTCATGACCCCAAGATGTCAATCTTTGCAGCAATCCTCTTACAGTTTTGAAGGCGTTTTTAATCTTCTTTACTCTCCTGGTCACTATTGTGTAGTTGTAAGATGAGTGTGTGTCCTCATCCAACCAACGGCAAAAAGAAACGTGCCTCTTGCTCTGTTAAATCTATACCATATAGTAAAAATGGTATACTGTAACAGTAAGTTGTTTTTCCACCATTAGCACTGCTGCAACATTAACACAAGCATGATTGACAGCATTGAAACACCCTTCCTGGCTCTGATTGGCTGATTGAGACCAAGTTTTATATTTCTACAGATGGCAGTAGGACCACAGGGAGGAGACTGAGAAGCCTGATTATTTCACAGATTATCTGGATCTTTCTAAGAGCCACATAATGCATCTTTAAAGAAATTACTCAGTTATGCATTTTTATTAAGGGTAGCAAAAACAATTTTACCGATAATTTTGAATACACGTACTGATCTTAAATGCTGCATTTTTCAAATATTCTTCATGGGAAGTTTGCTAATGCAATACAGCACATTTCTTTTATTTGTGTTGTGTTTTATTTTTACATTTTTAATGTTAGAAAAGATGACGAAAATCCTGCTTTCACGTCATTGGACGTCAGATGAAGCATGTCTTTTATACTCCAGAGTTGTGAAAAAGAAAAAAAAAAAACACTGAACACTAATCAGAATATTCATATTGCATCATTCTGACAGACACAGAGGAGACAGGAGGGCTGCATTTATGCGCCATGAATTAATATGTGACATTTAATCTTGTCAATGAAAAGTTTGAGCTTAATGTACAACCTCTCAGTAGAGCAGCGCGGCATGAATCATCGGACAGTGACATTTTGGATCTGTTATCAGGCATGCTCTGCAGACACTGCAACTCATTTTACCATATAATTGAAGAGCAGGGAAAAGTGTGCAACAAATGATGCTATCTAAGCATATGACTGAGCACATTTGTCCTGTGTGGAATAATTACACGGCCCTCTGTTGACACTAATGTGCCACATTGTTGCCTGCGGCGACTTTTAAGAGAGGACAGCTTAACTTGTCTGTTAAACAGACTGGGGAGAAAACTCCTGGCTTTTCACAGCAGGGATTTGTGTCAACAAAGTGGAAAGACTAAACTTGGGTTTTGTTTTTTGTCTTTATGTTGGTTTATTTTCTCCTCCTTTAGCTCAGGCGGAACATTTTGGTCACTAAGCGTGAACCTAAATACGTCTCTGTGGGAGGAAGGATGCTACGTGCGCAGTGTGTGAGTAGCTGGTAAGGGGCAATTTCTGTGTCAAGGATGACTGACTGGGTGCACAGATAAGGTCAAAAGCAGAAAAAAAAAAAAAAATCTGGCTCCGTTTAGGATTCAGGGACAATTTGGCAACCAAGAGAGAGTTTTAAGCAAATGATCCAAATTACAAATCTTGCCTCTTTTTGTGTGTTTGAGCTGATTCATTCAACATGTTCATGCGGTGTATTACAGAAATGTTTTAGGGAACTAGTTTGGTTTTTTTTCTAAGATTTCAGAGAGAATATGATGGATGATATAAACTGCTACAATAATCTGCAGCACTTTCTGTATGCCTGTTGTTTTTTTTTCTTTTTAGACCAGAGAAGCTGCATGACAAAATGTTTCTTCCTACTATATAAATAAAGACACCATGTATTGAGCCAGACAAGCCTTTTAAAAGCACAAGGGCTATTAATAATTGTCAAATTATATTACTTTTTTCCACGTTATTCTCCCATTTTATTTTATTTATTTTTATTTTTTTAAAGATGCGTTGAAACTTTCCAGCCTTGAAAGCATCATTTTAGTCGGCTAACAAATTGGTATAGTACTGGGAAATTATGGCATCGTTGTTAAAAAAAAATAACAGGTGAAGACGAGTTCAAAACTTTATCAAAACACTTTGAAATTTTTATAAAAATAGAAATTGTTTATGCTGTTTCTGTCAGTTGGCATGGCAACTTCTACAATGAAAATTTGCATCAAATTACAGTGTCTTGCAAAGGTATTCATTACTCCTATGCTGAAGCATAACTCTTGTTATAAAACATTTATTTTATTGGGATTTTATGTGCTAAACACAGAAAAATAGCTGATAATTGTCAAGTCAAAAGAAAAGGTGGTTTCATTTTTACTTTTTTTTCTTACATGGAACTATTTGACAAGAGCGTCACATGTTGTTTTGCATTGCTTATTTTCTATGCCCTTTACCCTGATACATAGTAAATAAAATCTAGGGCAATGCCTCACAGAAGTCATTAATACGAATGTAGTCTGCCTGTGTGTAATTTAAACTCTGTATAAACCTGGTTTTTCTGCCAAAGCCCCAGGAGTGTACCAGAGAACATTAGTCAACAGACAGCATCACAACAGCTAAGGAACACAGAGACCAGTCACAGATAAAGTTGCGGAGAAGTTTTATGCAGGATTGGGCCATGAAACAACATTCAGCTCTTTGACCGTCCCCTCTAGCATTGCTTCAAGTGTGAGATCATAAAGTTCTCCTAAGAGCAAAATGCCAAAACAGAGGTGAATGACAAAATGTTCTTTTTTTCTGCTGTTCTTGTCTCAAATCCACTGAATGTGTTTTTGAAGCCTATTTTCTGACATACACTCAGATATCAACAATGCATTTGTGTATTTTTTTTAAACCTAATTGATAAGAATTTCCCTCATTTTGAACTTTTTAATGTTTAAGCTATGAAGAATTCAGAAAAATCACTTATTATTAAACTGGGCATGTCTGGATTGGAAATGAGTTGATATTCCACCTGCATCTGAAAATTGCCAAACTGCAAGTCATCTATCTAAGATGACAGATGGGGCAAGGAGCGCTTTGAAGAGAAAACCACCCAAGAAGCTGTGACGTTCAGGTTCTCAGGTTTGAGAATATGTTCACAGCACAACTATAAGATATGCTCTTCATAAATCTGATATTCATTGAAGACTTTGTTGAAAGAAGTCCTCTGTGTAGTCTGTCGTAAAATCTGTCAGAAACAAAAGTGTGGAAAGGCACTTTTGTCAGATGAAACCAAAGATGATCTTTTTGGCCTCCATGCAAAATGCTTAGTGTGGAAAATAACCAACACTCCACATCACACTGGAATCCACTATCACCTTGATAAAACATAGTAGTAGCAGCATGTACTGAGAGGATGGTTTTCTTCAGCACAGATGAAGAACATGAATGGACTGAAATATAAAACTGTTCTGGAAGAAAAGTTGTCAGAGGGAGAAAAAGACGTTCACCTTTGAACAAAGACAATGATGTTTACTGAAAGACTGACCGACACTGGCATGGTTTTATACCGAAGCATTATTGTGTCAATTAAAGCAGTCCAGTCAAAGTCCAGATTTAGATCAAATGGAAGACTGTTTTCTTCGACTTCACAATAATGCAGATTAGGTGTTGGTCTAACATAAAATCTTAATAAAGTAAACTGACTTTGGTGGCAGTACTATGAATAAAAGGTTAAAAATAAAATTTGTTCAAAGGTTTTCAATTCTTTGCAAGACACTTTCTTGCCTGAAGCAGTTTTTTTTCTCAGAAAGGAGCTGTCACCTCAAATTTTTGCCACTTAACTGTGGTTTTACAAACTACAAAAATTATAATTATTTCAAATAATTCTGATGTCTTCTTAATCCCATGAGTTCTCCTGTGCCAAAACTCATCTGTGTCCTCCACTCTTTTAATTCTGGAGGCCTTAATGAGCTCTTTAGATCTTTGTTTGATGACACTACCACAGAGCAACAGCAGAGACGACTCCAGAACAGAATGTCAGAAGTTTAAATGGGATGAGATCTGTGTTTTAATTTCAAATGACAGTCACGTCCACAAGTTACAAAGTTATTTTTGTTAAGGAGTTTACTTGTACTAACAACTATGATGAGTGTGTTACTTCTGTAAATATGTTTTAAAATCTTATTGTTTCTGTTTTGCCCCCTTTAAGTTTCAATATCACTTCAGAGCTCACTAAAAGGTTGTTGTTTCTGCACTGCAGGTGAACTGTGTTTATTTCCTCTGCTGAAGCATAACTGCAGGCCCAGAATGTGATCTTTAGTTGAACCGGTCCTCCTCCTCCTCTAGTCTGCTGCAGACCAGTATTTCTCTTTGACCTCTGTTTGTTTAATAAGCTTTTTTTTTCATCCCCAGTTGGGATACTGCACTCTAATCCAACACCACAACTCTTCACATGCTCACATTTTCAAGAAGTTGGCTGCTTAAAAGCGAACATGTGCGAGGCCTCCTCTGGTAGCTCTTAGGTGCATCAAAAACTTTTTGATGCATTGCTTTGAAAAAGAAAAAAGAAAAAAAGAATCCTTTCCCAATGGAATTAATGAGCAGTCGGTGCAAAATGATTTGGACACTTTGCAGAGCTGCCAGCTGGTGATCTGTAAAGTCTCTTCATCTGCTCTGCTCTCCATTAGTCTGTCAGTTCGAGTACTAGATTATTCAGGATGACTTGACAACTACTGACTAGGTTACCATGGAATTTTCTGTGGATATTTAGCTTAAAAATAAGTGCTTTTAATGACCACTTCACCCAATGTCATCATGAACCTGCCATTCTCTTAATTTAAAGAGCTGGTTTCTTGTTGACCGCTTCAGAAATCGGAGGCTTTACGTGAACATTACTATGGAAATTTAATTCAGTAAAATCATCCAGTTATTTGATATTTTTACCCCTTTTTTCTTTGTGCTGGTCATGTGTCATGATAGATGACTTAGGAACAATTTCTGTGTTAAACGTTTTGAATGGTTTTAAAATATTTTGAGGGACTAAGTAATATGAAATTTCAAGTAAAACTACCAGAGCTGCATTAAGACGTGTAACATTAAGACGCTCACCAGCCACTTTGTGTGAACAAGCCACTGAACTGGTGAACCTTATTTACACCTATTCAGTTGCTTGTTCACACAAAACAGGGAAACAGGAAATTCACATGCAGTTTGGAAAATCTTTGCCTGCTCAGATGAGTCTCAATTTTAGCTGTGCCATTCAGATGGTATAGCGCCACAAATCTAGAGTAAAGAATCCATCAACAAGTCAGGTCATTGTGGTGTGCAGTCACATTTTGGGGCCCCTCAGTATTGTCTAAATGCCACAGCCTAGCTCAGTGTTCCTGGCCATGTCCATTTCTCTATAAGCACAGTGTGATCCCCTCCTGATGGCTACTTCCAACATAATAATACCCCACAACAAAAAGCTGCAGGATTTTTTTGAACATAAAAATTTATTTAAAATACTTCATCAACTTCCCAGTTAAGAAATCTAAGTAAAAAAAAAAAAACATTTGCAGACAAATCAGCATCAATTGTGTGATGCTACAGAGTTAATGTGGACCAAAATATCAGAGGACCCATCAGCTCCTAACACATCTTATAAAGGCAGTGCTTAAGGAACTTAATGGTCAAAGTCTGAACTTGCAAGATGTGCCTGACATTTTTTAAGTGTATTTTTCTTTTTTCTTTCTAACTAAATAAATAAACAGGTACATTTTGTTTTATCCTTAGTTTTCATACAGTAACAATTGTTTGAATGGTTTCCACACAACTGTACGCCTGTGTTTCCTATTTGGGGGACATGCTGACATTTTACCACCATATAGCGGCAGCAGCACTTCTTCCTGTCAGAGTCATAGGAGTGGAAAAAGGCCGCTGTCAGTTATTGTTCTGTCGTCATTATGACTTATGGGAAATCCATTTTCACAGTTTGAAGAAACTCTAGCAGGCAGAGAAAAGAACCAAACTCGAATCTTATCTGCCCATTTATGGACAAAGAGCTTTGGACTGCAAATGGCCGTATGGCCTCTTCACAAATGAGATGTCCATCTGCCCTTGGCCTACTGACCACCTCTCACTGAGGCTTCATTTTCTTTACAGTAATTCTAAATTACATTGGCTCTTCCACGTTTGATCATCTGCCACATTAGTGTGAAACGACTATTACCATCCAATCTCAGTTATTAGGACACTTAAATCCTTTTGCTTTTTTTCTGTGGCCATTTTTAATTCCTACACTGTGTGGAATTAGTGTAGGTAGGAATTAGCTGAATATTATCGATATTCTGCTAACGTCGAAAAAACAAAATGGCGCAAATGCAGTCTTTTCATTAAATAATAAATGCAATTGAAATCACGTGAGCAACTTTATTCACACAAAATCATCCTCCTGCCTGTTTCTGCCATCTGATTTGCCTTTTCCGGATGTAGTAAAATCATTACATTGTTGATCCCATGACTTGTGTAATGCTAAAAAAGTGTCTCCACTGCAGTTTTGTGAAAAACACAAATTTTGATAGAGCTAAAAAACCATCACATACTACCTCAACATATTTTTTTTATCAAAAAAAATTGTTTTTGTTTTTTTAAATTGGCATGCTTCCATTAATAAAATGTATTTTCGTAATTACAATTTGTGCAATTATATGGTCAATGGAAACATTGACCATATAATGTGATAGAATATGCCTTTATAAGTATTAACCAAAAGACATAAATATTGCCTCTTCAGTTCTGTGTTATTAAAAAAGATTTCTCTCCAGAAATAACTAGAAATATGATCTCAAACCTAGGAAACAAATAATAATAAATGTAAGGCAGTGCAGCACAACTGTGTGGGCTGTGTATCCAGAACCCCCTTAAGAGTGCCCATGTTGACCCTTTTAGCTTCCTGCTATGGTCATGCAAATGTCAGAACAAGACCATTAGTGCTTCAGCGCGATGATTAATATTCCTTTTTTAATGTCACTCTTTGTTCGCCGAGTACCTGGAGAACTGATGACAGTAGGATGCACCAGTGGAAGAAAGGAACCCGTCACAGGATGTTGTTTTGATGCGCGCTACATTTACAGTTCCACCCCGGAGGTTATATTCTCTCTCTGATGGATAATGCACCTTGTCACACAATCTCAAACTATGTGTATAGGGTGGATCTGAGAGCTTTTGACTTGGTTGCTAAATTCCTTCGACTTCAGCCTGATGAAGTGTGGAAAACAAGTCCAGTCCATGGAGATCCCACTTCGCACCTCTAGTACTTAAAGGAAGTGCTCGGAACATCACATTGCCCGACACCGTCTGAGGTCTTGGCGCAGTTCAAACCTCGACAGGTCTGTTATGTTTTGGCAGCGTGAGGGTGGTCCGCGCAGCGTCTCCTATGTCCTTTAATGTTACTATTGACTGTTGGATTTAATATCATTAGCTGCCATTCATACAGTAACAAACATCAGTAATTTGATCATTGCTTTGTGTGTCTGCTGCATAAAAATGGAGCATAAGTAAGGGGAAGAATTATCCGTGATGACAATTGGGCTCAACCCGCGGGGATTTCACAAAGCTCCAGCCTGTATTTGACTTGGCAGCATGTTCTCGGCTTGTCAGACTCTGCAATGGCTTTGAAGAAACTTTCCCCCCACCCCTTTTGTAGCATGACACTCCATTCCACTCTGAGTCAGAACAAACATCCCTCAGCAGCTCAGCATCCTGACGTGGTTGGAAAAGCAAGCAGTCACAATTGGTTCAGATGGTCAGATTAGGAGTTCATAGACTTTAATTATCAGGCTGATGCTATGCTGCTGCAAATTACAAACTGGCTCAACAAGGAAGCAAAAATCAGAATAATGCCAGTGGAAACGAAGGGAAAAGTTCTTAAATTAAGTTGGTTCCAGTTTAATTATTATCTTTGATTATCCACCCAAACAATAGATAAAGTGGGGACCAGATGTCCGTAATGTTCTAAATCCTTGATCAACAGTCTTAGATGTTTCTGTGTGGTGACTCAGAATGACTGAAACACAGAAAGTCATATTTATTTGCATTCTCATTGCTGGAGTTGATGTTATTTTGGTGGAATAAACAAGAAGTTTGAAAGTTCTCAACCTCAGTTAGGTTCATTTGATGCAGGTATTGTTCTCCCGGCATCTCAAATAGGGAAATAAATGGAATGAAGAAAATTCATCTAGTCACAGGCTGTGAATTTAAAATATTTCATATTTTGCTTGAATGACTTTATTTCATTTGTTTATGTATTTGTTTTCATTTGTTTCCATTTTTGCATATCAGATTCTTTTTTCTAAATATATTTCATACTTTTCACACTGAGGATGTTTTGACACTGAAGGTATTAAGTTATTGGGAGTTTTTCGGCTTATTCTTCAAACTTGAAGCAACTCTCCATGTTCTATTCAAATTAATTGAGAGGGTACTTATGAAACAGCATGCAGTCACAGATGTGTTATTCATGTTGCCCATATGGTGTAGAAGATTAGCGTAATATATTCGCCTTATTCCTGCATATTCAGATCATTGCTCCCAATCTTTGAAGGAAAGCTGTAATGACGTTTTTACCCCTTTTAAGACGGAAAACTTGATGTAACAGAACGCTGTTTTTTGGGGTTTTTTTACATTATTTGGTCAGTGAAAGTTATCCAGAGGGTGAGCACTAGCAGAAAATACAGAGTTGGATCTATTAATTCCTGGTCAATTCTTGACCAAGCTTCATTTAAGGGACCGCTGCTCCCCTCCCCTAACCCCAAGTCCTTACATCTCAAATTCGGAGTCCATTCTTTGCATTCTTACCCCTGATGCCCCCACAGCACTCAGCCAGGCAGCTCCTCCACCATTTGAAGCCATCCATTGTCTTCCAAAATCCATCACAGGTTATCAATTGAGATCAGAATAAAAACTCTCTCATCGTAGTTACTGGACCTGAATATAAATGTACTTTTCCTGGAGCAACAGAGGCCACTGTGGATATCCGCTCAGCCATTCCTGAAAACTGAGCACCGCTTAACATGCTGTCAAAGGCATTTGTGTGTCGGCAAATGTAGTTGTCACAGTCATTACCCAATCTCCTAATACCTTAAGTAACATCAGTACACTCAGTTTCAAATACTTAAAACTCGTCAACTGTGAAGTTATGACAACTTTTTAAGAAGTCCTGAAAATTTCGGACTGTGAGTCAATTTGTAACCTTCGTTTCCGGCCTCCCACACCTGGAACCAGGAGTGTATCTATATCAAACAAAAAAGACAAGACTGACAAAGCTAAAATAGAGAACATATCTCCTTGATACCATTTGGAAGAAAATTGAACTCAAAGTCTATTTAAACTTCAGTGCTGCATACCATCCAAAGTTTTATTTTATTATTCTCCTGTGGGGTTGTGATACTCTGTCAGTCTGGAAGCATAAAGCTGAAAAATCAAGCAAAGGTGATGTGACACTGCTCATTACTCATTTACCAGCTGCCTCATGTAGCCGCTCCAACTCATCGGCATGGGCGAAGCAGCAGTCGGATAACGACTCGTGTCTGAACTTCAGCTGCTGCTTTCCTTTACTCCTCAGTGTTCTAGAGATATCCAGATGTCCATGTTTAACCAACGGGGCCTCAACGATGTACCTCCTTTTTATTTGATGAGCTCAGGAACAGATCCGACTGCACACACAGTCAGTACAACCTCACACAGCTGCTGCGTGTAGTCGTCGACACCCATTAAAAAACGAATGTCACAGCCAGAATCATAACAAGCCAAAGCTCTGTCGTTACTATGGCTGGGGTGACAGCTGTGTCACCCCCCCAAGCCTGCAGTCATGATCACAGCTACAGCCTGTCCCAGCTGCGGTCAGGCATGGAGCTCCTCTTGTTTCCAACGACCTAAACTACAGACATCCTCCTGAGACTCTCACTGTAATAACCAGCAAGATTATATAAATACAAACAAACGCAGGTTCATCTTTAGGTCTAAATGAATAATTATGATTGGAGTGAACAGAAAGCATATGGCGACGTTACAGAAACATAGATTGTCCATCTTGTTGACCTAACTCCAAACAACTTAAGTTTCAGTTTCAGACTTTCATTTTTCCTGCGTTTGTTTTGATGTTTATAAGTATCGACGTTTTGTGTAGCTTTGAGGGATCTTTTTGCTGCTGTATGTATTATCTGGTGCACTAAAGAAGAGGATCGATCATTTTCAGTGTTCAATGTTTCAGTGTTCTGACATGTCACGTGCACTAAGATATCCGAAGGCACCAAGTGCCATTTGCTTGATAAATTCAGTACAACATTTTATTGCAGTGTTTTCAAGGTCAGTATTTTCATTCCTGAGCTTGTTTTGAATGTGATTCATGAGAGAAATAAGAAAAGAGAAGCATCTCGCCCTAGCTTTGTCAGCTCATCTTTGAAAACAAACTCCCACCCCCTTTCAAACTTTCTGAAAACTTCTTCCTGCCTTCGCCGAATATTCAAGATCAAACTTTAAACCTTCCAAGAAACGTAGCTGCTGGAAATGGCAATTTCTCGAATCTGTAGCAGCCCGAGTCCAAACCCAGAGTCGATTATTAGAGCTGACAGCATCAACTAGAACATAAAGGCCCATCCGTGCCTTCCATCACTCTGGCGGCAACGAAACATATTAATGTGATGTTTAAATGAGCGTCATGATGCTTTTTCTGCTACAGCTTGTGACAGCAGTCTTAATATGTCAGACAGAGCCTCAGTTTCATCGCAACACAAGTCGGCACTGAATCCTGTCACTTTAATGGATGGGCATACTCTGTGAGTGGGAGTTAAATTTTCAAGGACCAGCTGTTTGGAAGAATTGAACAGATATGAAGCAAATAACAGGTTAACTCAAAAGTTCTCATGGCTGTGTGTGGCTGTTGTGTATTTGCTTTAACATTTTGGTTTACCTGGACAGCACAAGCTTTTCTACTCATTTCTTTTTATAGTCCCACTGTAATTAGCGTACCAACAACTCTATGTTATTAACAGTATATGCTCATATTTGTAACTTGCAGACAGCCCCTCTGTTTGTGTAAACTCTGAGCTTTTGACTCGCACACAAATTTTCTTGTACAATCCTCATTATTTAAGGTTTTTTCCACAATTTTCTGTCTTATAGCATTTTTTGATTACATAGTGCATGAGTCCCCTTGAGCAAGTGTATAACAGCCTTAATTTTTCACTGTTTAAATACTGAAGGGTTGTGCCAAAAATGTATTGGACCAGTATTTCCTTCCATGTACTAAAGTTGAAGGTCAGCCAAGTTGCCGTGATTCAGAAAAGTTTGTTGTCAGAAGCTCTCTCAGTTTGAATCTATCTACATTTACATTGTTAGGGATGAGACTGTAATGGGATTCCTTAAAAGTGTTTTCTGGAGTTTATCAGTTTCAAACTGATCAAATATCACTGTTGACAAAATGCTTGCAAAAGTATAAACTTTTTCATATTTTGCCACATTACAAAAGCAATCCTAAGTATATTTGATCAAGTTATTAGGTAAATGACTAACACAACGTAGAGCATAACAATGATATGATATGAGGCTGCGCTCAGCCTCCTTTGACATCATGAATACAGTATAGAAGAAACAGGTGCTGACAGAAGTCCCCTAATAAGTAATGATTTGCTTATTTACTAATTTGCGTTATGCAAATAAACTTCACTTGACTTAATTAGAAAACCACTTCTGTGTAAATTATAGTTGTTCTCTGAAGACTTTGGAGGTTTGTTAGACAACATTACTGAACAACCAGCATCAAGGGCAGAAAGAAAGGCCATGTTGAAAGAAAGACATAAGTTCTTGTAATGTTGTTACAAGCCATGGAGGATACATCAAAGGTGTGAGAGAAACTGCTCTGACCAGATGACGGAAATGTAGCTTTTTGTCTTTATGCATGCAGAAACACAGTAGAAAATAACTAACACTGCAAATCACCCCAACTCAATTGTGAATTTTGGGCTATATGGGCCCAAAATTGAGGGAGGCCTCAAAAAGGAGTGTGGGAGAGCACTTAAGAACCAATAAATAAATAGATCTTATCTGTTAGTTGTGCCCTGAACAATTTTGCTACTACTTGCATGCATGCACATTTCCCTTGCTTGCTGCTGAGTGCTGGGAGAATAGGTTGCCTGGTTTCTGTTGGGAAAAAATGAAATAATTGCTTATCTTTTAGTTATTTTGGGGGTAGCAGAAAGACAGGCTTGAAACATTTCTTTTGAACAGGTTGGTTTATTGGGGTTGTTTGGGATACTGTGTAAATTTGACTGTTTTGAATTTTATATCGTGTTATGATGTTTTTCCCTTATCAAAAAGAAAAAGAAAAAAAAACACAAAAAAACTGATATGTAGCTTTGATTTCTTCATGCATGTTTGAAAAATCCTTGAATCTCCCTTGGCAACCATTCGGGGTGCCTGGCTAAACTTGAAAAAACAGCATTCAGCTTCTGTGCACAACAAATCTGGAACAAACGTGCAGAAAATTGCAAAACATTAAAAAAATCTTTTAAATCAGGGCTCTTAAAACTCACATGGTTAGAGTTGCCTCTGATTAGTAGTAATATTTGTGTATTTGCTTGATGATTTTTACAATGGCATTTGACAAAAGCCATTGAGCTAAAAATACCTCTTGTAACACATAAGGTGTTACGAGTTCAACACCTTATGTTGAACTGTAAGGTTGAACTGTATCCTTCCTACCCCACATTGAACATAAAATGTAGAACATCCCCATGAGATGGAGATGTTCTTCATCTTATAAAGATGCTCTTATGTTGAGCATCTTCTTATGTTGAACATCTTCAACATAAGACGAAGATCATCCTATGCTTCACTCCCCATGTTGAACATAGGATGAAGAAAATCCCACGTTGAACACAAAATGGTCAACACAAGATGTTCAAGATTTTCTTGAACATCTTGTGTTGACCATTTTGAAGATGTTCTTCACCATATGAAGGCGCTCCTACGTTGAACATCTTCAGCACAAGAATTTGTTCAACATAAGATGTTCATCTTCTTATGCTGAAGATCCCATGTAGGACAAAATGTGCAAACGTACAACGTAGCACCTGTTAGTGAAACTCATGGCCTCAGCAAAAAAACAACTAGGGATACTCAAATTCAGCATACCTTCATATCCTCTATACCTAATTTGTTTTTTTTATGTATGAGATTGTTTTCTGTTGTGTTTAGGAGCTTGATGTGAGGGGTTAGCTGCAGATTGAGAGGGCAGGTGCAGGTCAAACGCAAGTTCAATTTGTACATCAATCCAGTTTTTTTTATATGTGTGTGTGTGTGTGTGTGGGTGTGTTAGAGAGCGTTTGTGTGTGGCTTTGAACTCTTTTTCTGGTGTTTAATTGGTTTTATAATTCACGGGTCCAAGATGACCCACAATCCTTGTACCCTAGTGGTGTACAGCCCACATGGAAATATAAACAAGAACAAAGTTTCACTTTTTCTAATGATGGGGTCAATTTAGGAAAACTCATAAAATTTCAAGTTGGATAAATATGGTTTAGGGTATTTTTTCTACTGCTAAACATGGTAATGGGTCACTTTTGACCCGCAAGACAACACAAGGGTTAAGTTATTTTCAAAGACAAATTGATGTGAGGGATGAAAAATAACTTTAACTGAATGCTGTCTACATATGTTAGCACAGTCAATGATAGCCCAATAAGCATTTTGTTAAATATGTTTAAATTAAGTTTGTCTAGAATTATATATTTAATGGAGCTCTCTAACTAATGTCAACGTTGTAGCCAATGAGGATAAATTCTTGTTAAGTTCAGTGTTCATTGCCACAATGTAATATATTCAGTTTAAAATAATTGATAACAAGCATTTATTCACTTAATCATGCCCATTTGTTAAACTACAGCTGTGTCTTTTGTGTTATACTCATTTGCTTAACAAGATAATGTAACTTCTCTGTTTCTAAAATCCAGTGCTGTGCTGATTTGGCTTCCATTGAGAGTCATTTTAATTTTTGCTTGAACTCAACAAAAAAAAAACCCCAAAAAACCTTCCTCACGCTAGAGCTGAGGACGTTAGGCGTAAATTAGCACAGAATGCCACATAATTTACAGTAACACACTGTATAGCATGAGCCTTCGCTGAACTTTCTCATCAGCAATACATCCTGGAGAAATTCTATATTAGCAGCTCCAGAAGGGTTGTAAATTAGAAATGAAGGGGCGTCTTGTAGCACGGATCCGTGGACCGGCGCTAGGGCTCTCTGAGGCCACACAAACCACACTTTCAATTCTTCAAATAAATCCTTCTGTGGGCAGGCCGGCCACGAAGCAGTTATTCACAGCAGCATACGAAAGCAGAAAGAGAGACTCTCATGATGGCTACATCTCTTCTTCGCCGCTGACACTGTAACACTCCCCTCTATCAGTCCCAGAAGCCCCAAAGAGCATCACAGCAAACAAAACAGGACTGTCACCACATGTAGAGATACACCTCAGTATTTCTATCGCCCTTTCTCCATCCTTTTTTTTTTGCTTCCTTCCTATTCTTTACATGTAAGACAGGTAGAATGATGGATGGATGGATGGCTGGACAGACCATATCTCTCTGTTCATCACACATTATGCTTCATGAGCCCCGCATTTCTCTGGTTTGGACGGCTCCGAGGCAATCTGATCCATTTCAAATTTGGCCTCCCACTGATTGGTATGTCAACACAGGCTTGATTTCAACTGCCTGCTCAAATGTGACTGTGTTTGTTGTGCCGCCCATTCAAATCCAGCCGAGATCTGATGCAGAGGTGGGAGCGGGGCTCATCAGATTTGAGCAGGCATTGTAAATCCAGCTTGTGTTGACTGACACACCAATCAGCCGCGAACAGAGCCGAGAGCCTGTGTTTGTGGCGCAAAACGCTGTCTGTGCCTTCAAATATGACGTCTTCATTTTGTTCTCGCTTTATCTTATTTATTTATTTATCGCTTTGTGAACATAGGAAACGATGTGATTTGTTCTTGTATTTTTTATTTTTATTTTTTTACTTTGGCAACGCTTTGAAAAGAGCACAAATATCACACGTTGGCGACTGAAATGAAGGATTTGATCCAGCAGATAAGATGAAGAGGCAGCCGGGTTTTAAGAGAGCTCTCTGGAGGATTTGGAGTTGTTGGGTGGGTGGGGAGGTGACAGCATGTGAAGGGCCAGAGCCACAATCAAATGACTGCAATTAGCAGAGGAAGCACAGGAGACTAGTGCCCCCAAGTGTTCACTTGATGTATAAATACATAAACATGGCAGTCTGGGTGAAATTACCTGGAAGGAATCGTCTTGTTTTTGCTCCGTACCCCGACTCTGTGTGTTGGCACCTGGATGCTCTGAAGTCGTCAGTTTAATTGTTGAGAGGTTTCTGTGTAATCACCACGTGTCTGTCACACCTCTTAATGTGAAATCATAAGCTGAGCTGCTCAGGCTGCAGATTTGCTGGAATGGAATTTAATGAAATTTTCTTGAACATTTGCTTCTATATATCCTTTAAACTGTGTGTAATCAACTGTAATAGACAGTTTTATAGAAAGTAGGTTCACGCTTGGCTGCTCTCTGATTCATGGATGGATTCCTCTGTATAACCCTTTTAGTGGCAGTTCTCCGTGAAGAAGCGCTAAGACTGTATTGACCTATATTATTTCATGTATTTTGGCTTCAAGTCGTTCTTTTAGCTATTCTTCTCTTCTGGTGTGACCCGACATCTGTAATCTTTTAAAACAGGACGGCCTGACGGCATGCATCACTCATCCATTTCTTTGTTGGTGGATGACATCCACAGGCAGAGTGCCATCAATAGGTAACCAAGGTGAACCGTGAAGGCCAGATGACTCAAACGATTTCAACGACGGCCATTGTTATTTTCTCTCTCTCTCTTTCTCTGTTTGTTCTGTAAAGCGGGAAAGCCACAGAGTTATCTCGAACAGTAAGCAGTGTCTCATGAAAGGATATGGACCCCAAAAACATACCTTTATTAAAGCAAGCATATGCAATTATTCTAAAGGTCATAGTAAATCAATGTTGGTGAGCAAGAGACAAAAAAGAAAAGCTTAATTTATTCTGACTCAGTGTCAGCTTTCTTCATCTGAATATCCCATTAAGCCTAATGCCGCACCCCATCCTCTCCCTCAGGAGCTAAAGTCCTGTCTCTGTGGGAACCAGCTGATAGCAGGTAGACTTTGCCCTAAAGAGGAACAACTGCTTCCTGGCTGTCACAGCAGAGGTAAGGCAATACATTATGAACTGTGGTTGTAATCAGCTTCTTTCAACATCAACCTTAATTAAATACCTCTTACAAGATTTTAAATACACAAAGGGTTCTTTAAATAAATTTTAAAAAAAGCTTTTTTTCTCATGCTGGAAATAATGACACTTTTGAGTCTGAACAGAAACCGAGTCCACTTCATGTCTTATCATGTAGTTTCACTTCATTGTGTTGGCTGCCTGACGAAGCCTGAGTAGAGAACAGAAGAGGATTTTTATCTCTTAGATGATTCCTTATAAGAGCAAAAGATGAATTAATTTACAACCCCCCCCCCCCAGAGAATTAATGTTATTGTATCACTGGTGGGTTTATTTTAAAGTGCTACTGTTTGAAGCTATTCAGTGTGCTCTCTTACTGCTCCTCATCATTGCTTTACCACCACTTTATATTGCAGAGCACTGATCATTGATGCACTAATTATGACTTGCTCAGAAATACCAACTTAAAGGGAAAAATGTCTTTTATTTTCTTGCTACTTATAAAACCAAATTCTCAATATTTCTATTATTATTATTATTCTTTCTGCTCTGTGTGCCTTGTCTTTCATGACGACAGCTGGATTTCCTCTGAGATCAATTAACCACGTTCTCTCTGACCATTAAAAATACATACAGCTCCATTAAGTTGGGGGGGTTAAGGCTGTAATTATGGATGTTAGTTATGGCTCACTGTGTGTTTGTGCAATGCATCATTTTGTAATTACCCATTTATTTGTTCCCTGCTGACAGCGCCCCATTTGCCAGTTTAGCATCACTGATGAAACCCCAGATACTGTCTAAAAGGATGCCTCTGGGCCTGCGCTATCACCCTAACTTACCTTCATGTGTGTTGTGTCTTCTCTCTTCTCAGTTTTGTTGACGAAAAAGATCGGGTTATTGAAATTAGTGAAATGGAGCAAACAAATAGCAGCACCGATGAAGGATATGAACTTCGCCCTCCTCCCTACAGCCCTTCGAACTATGAACAAAACTCCTACACAGGAATGGCATACCAGGTCAGTGACATCTGAATACCAGAGGTAGTCTTGTAATGTATGCTGTAAACTGTATTTTAACTGAGGGTTTATGACATAACTAATCTCAGTAAAAGACATCATCATCGTGATATCATAAAACATTTATTTAATCCAAATAAACACTGCTTGTAAATACAAACGAATAGCTTGAAAATGAAAGTCAAGCTTTCATTTTTACCATCCTTTTTCAGGTATGAAATGATGGCACTGCGTTTTGAAAACAACTGTGTGCCCAGATCTAAGTTTATTCATTTACCACACAGGGAAATATTTTGTTAGAGAGAAATGTGACACTTTTTGTGTACATTAACATAATTTTGGCTCAGTAGTTGATCTCTCTTTTAGAGGGAATATGTAGAGTTATTTTGAACTTGGTTTACTCTCAGTCACCCAACTTTGAAGCACAAACAATAAATTATCAACTAGTGTGATGCTTGAATGATACTGAAAAATTAAATGACAATAACAAAGTTGGTCTTCTATCACCTGTAGAACATTTCCTGGATTAAAGAACTGATGTTGTAGCAATATCTTGAGAAACTCAGCCGTTTGTTTATCTTTAGTTGAATTGATAACTGCTACAGGTGCAGCTGATCCAGAACGCTGCTGCTCGCATCCTCATTAAAACTAGGAAAAAAGAACATGTGATCCCAGTTGTAAAGTTTTTATACTGACCCCTGCAGCTCAGGGGTCAGCGTTGCTGTTGCTGAAATGTCCTATACAAATAAATTTGGTTTGGAAACTTCCCTTTCCAGTTGCAGTCTTGTTTTGAGTGCATAAACTTTGGACCTACTATATGCTGATAATGAATTTCTGTAAACTTCTGACCAACGTTGTAGGTTGGCAAGGGGAACATTGCAGTCATCTCTCCTCCTGAGTCCTACAACAACATGATCCATCCGGAGGACCCACCTGCATTTGGAGGTGACCAGTATGGCGGTCAGGCTCCGCCTCTATACGCCAGCGAATCAGAGGAGATTGGTTTCAGTGTCGCTGCGATATGGCGAGGTGAGAGCTAAAGAAAGAGAAGGTCAGGGGGATGAACGTCTTTCTCACTATCTAAGGTTTTGTTCTTCTTTAGGATTTGATGCAGAGTCACTGAAAACAAATTCCATTTTTAATAGTGCACAGCATAAACAACATCATCCTCCAGCCTGCATTCCTTTGACAAACTCTCCATGTTGTTGTGTCTTTTTCATTTCTCTCTGCTTTGCTTTGCTTTCCGTTTTCTCTTCTTCTGTTTAACAGGTTTTGTACGGAAAGTCTACCTGACCTTGATGATTCAGCTGCTGCTTACTGTTGGGATCATCTGTGCCTTTCTTTACTGGTGAGACACAGACTCTCTAAGGAGTTCTTTGAATCCCTGTCAGAAGTCTCTCCATAAAAATAGCTGCCGCGTGGCCTGCCTTCGTGTGAAAGCACGCCTCATGCAAAAGTAACAAAAGCCGAGTTGCCACCATGGATATATGAGCATCATCATGGCTTATATCCTACAGTGGCACCTAATGGTACAGTAGAGATTATGTTTTAGTTTGCATTAAATTGAAGCATTTGTGTTTCGCAGCAAAAGGCTGCAACTGCATTTTCTGACATGATGTTCAAACCCTGCATGTGAAATGCTCTGTCCTGTGTTACACTTGCAGCAGGCATTCATTCCTCTGCTTCTATTAAATAAATTATGCCTCTATTAAACAGTGCTCTGTTTTTCTTATCAAATAACAGGGACACACTGAAGTCTTGGGTTCATGAGAACTACTGGTTCTCCTACACCATGATGTAAGTCAAAACACTCTGATTTAACCGTTGTCATCCTTGATCCATGCCATTTTTAGTTCATTAAAAACTTCCATGCAGCAACCCGAGGAACTACCAGCTACACAGCAGTAGTTTCACTGCATTTGTCTTTTTATAGGCTGCTTATTTGATATTTATGATGCACGCTATGCTCACCGTTTAACAGGTCAGTGGTGGTGGTCCTTATTCTGGTTTTGTCCTGCTGCGATAACATCCGTCGCCAAGTGCCCCTCAATTTTATAGCTCTGGGTTTGTTTGTGAGTAGAAGCAGCACCATCCAGGCAGCAAATTAAAACACCACCATCCTTGCTCTGTTTAATGGGTTTTTTTTCTGTTTGTCTCTTTTTTTTCTCTCTCAGACTGTCGCAGAGGGCCTGATGCTTGGATCTGTGGCAGCGTGAGTGTTTGTTTCAGAGGATAACCTCCACCTGATACCAACTCATTTGCACAATAATAATCCGATTTGATCCAAATCTGGTAACGTGCTCGACTCCAAGCTTGAAGGCATCAAACTAGATACCATTTTTGGTGGCTATCCAAAAACGCAGGCCACGGCATCACATTTTCCGAGATTTTGGCTGGGGATAAACCAGAGGCATGACGGACTCAAATCAATTTCTCTGCACCAGAAGAATTTTGTGTAGTTATGTTTTTTATTTATTTATTTATTACATTCTGTCAGTCTGGTATCTCTTTTTTACCTACAAGTCAATCTGTCAGAAATGTCAGAAATATCAGCCCAGGAGTGACTATCTCTAACCCTGGGAAATTATCATATTTATAGAATTTTGCTCAAATTTTAGATATAGTGTCTTGCAAAAAATATATATATCCATAGCTCTAAACTTTTACACATTTTGTCACATTGTAACCACAAACTTTAATGCGTTTTATTGGCACTTTAAGTTGTAGACCAGCACAAAGGACCTCATAAATGTGGAGTGAAAATAATGCATGGTTTAAACGTTCTGAAAAGTGTGGCATGCATTTAAATTCAGATGCCTTTAGTTTGATATCTTCAATTTAAAAAAAAGTCACATACTGAAATATTGTGAGTAATTGAATCTTAGTATAAATACAGGTATTGTTTAAAAGCATTACAGGTTTGTATTAAAAATCAACAACAGAACCAGGAAGACAGCAGGCAGGTCAGTGGAGAAAAGTTGTGGAGTTTAAAGTCAGGCTAGGTTGTAAAACAACAACCCTCAGATCACTCTTCAAACTACCATTCCACAATGAAAATCGAACTGCAAATCTATCAAAGCTATTTCCAGGATCCTCTTAACTAAAAAAAGCGCTCATTAAACTTTTTAGTTTAATGCAAAACACTGGCTGTGGCAAAAAACTAATACTGTACATCTCCTTTTATTGCATAACTTGCTGTTGACAAACCGTCTCCATTCCTCTTGAGCTTTTTTGCCAAGAGTAATGGCCAAAAAAAAAAAAGAGTTGTTAAAACCAGGAACGTAACAGATGTTCAGCTGTAATTGCTGTGATAAGAGGCTCTATAAAGCTTTGAGTCCAGAGGCCGGATCCAAATTTCTGACTCAATTTCCAAATCTGGTTTAGAAACAAAAAATAATGTCAGTAAATCATTTTAATACCTCTTCACAATTATATAATAGTTTTAGTCAATTTTGCACATAAATCCCAGGTAAAAAAAAAAATATCTGAGTTTGCTAAATGCAACTACTCACTGACAACTGGTTACTTCCAAGATGCATCTCCAACATGCAGCGTCTGTTTGATATATCTGTCTGCAGGTATTATGAAGCCGAGGCAGTTCTGTGGGCTATGGGCGCGACGGCTCTTGTTTCCTTTGGCATGAGTCTATTTGCCATGCAGTCAAAGGTAAGATCAGTCACACACTCTGGGCTTGTGTTTTACAGCACAGCCAAAAGTGACATTTTATAAACTACAGCGGCTTATCGGCCTCTCATAAATATCCGCGCTGCGAGATGTGTTTCCGTTGCAGTCATCTGGAACATGTTGGCCAGGTTTCCTGATGCAGCGCAGGCTGAGGTTTAATGCTTCGATGGGATTGCTGTCCAGGCAAAACTATGATTATTGCTGAAATCGGTGTTTGTGTCAGTCAAATAATTCCTCCCATCCACCAGCTCGCCTGAACTCCTCTGAGCTGAGGCTTTCACTGTAAATCTGTGATTACTTGCAAAGTCACAGCATTCATAATGAATCTGCTAATAAATTTGTTTACTCAAAAAAGGACTTGAGAAGAGATTTTGCTACTTTAGCAACTCACATGTAAACAGTAATAGAATTTACCTGAAGACTGCTGCAAATATATGTTTATGTGTTTGTGTGAGTTTTCTTTGTTACATTATGATGGGGATGGAAATGTACTGTACATCTATATGATTAATAAGCCTATTTGCAAACTTATATGTTCTGTAAATGTTGTGACTAAAATTCATGGCCTAATAGAGACAAACCGGTTGCCATAAGCTTATTTTGGGGAGTCATTTTGGTTAGGTTGAGGAATGTCGCTTCAAATTATTACGGTGTTGTGTATGAACTGGAAAACACAGTAACTCTTCAGTCTTTGAAGAATTCCTGGAAGCAGATTTTTGTTTTACTTTAGAAAGAAAGAAGTGTTTGTTTAGACACATTTCTGCAGTGAGATACAAGATGCCTCAAAACATAAAACTCACACAAAGTAGATTCTACATATTTTCTGAGATGAGCTAATTTTCTAGTTTATGGTGGAGCTGAATGGTGCTTCTGTTATTTGTTGTCTGTTAAAGGTTTTGAGCTGTTACATAAGAAAATGTAATTTTGAAAAAAACTCAAGCAAATTGGTGGGGTTGCAGGTCTTAATTTCTTTTTGCGATTTTGTTCAAAACGCAGCCATCTGCCTCAACACTTTTTATTTTGACTGCGTGTCGGGGTTATTTTCTACCCACTTTGACCACTGATGATTTAAAGTACTTTTATGTAATCTAATTTTGTCGCACAGATAGAAAGGAGATCACTCAAGTACTTTCTGGTTTGATCAGGAGTCATTAATATCTTATTCATCTAACGACTCCACAAAAGACAAACGTCAATAGAAAACGTTTGTAGTATAAAGTATTCATAAAACAATATTCTGTGGGGAAAAAAAGTGTTAGGCATTTTTATGAAAACACTTCACTACAAAGCGGATATGTGTTTCAAATTAAGTTCATTTTGTTTGCATGACATAGAGGCAAAATGTGGTCTTTATGTTGCTCCACTCCCAGTTATAGACTGAATATTCAGTAAAAGCTGCTGTTTTCGTGATTATGATTTTTTTTTCTTACTGAATGTCTGTAAGGAGTTTTCTGAAAGTATAGGTTAGTATGTTACTAATGTTCCTGGTTCTTACTAAGAATAAAACAATGTAGATCTAAATGAATGAATTGGCAGAGTGAGTGGCCACAGTCACAACCAGTTAAGTTTTACAACTGGTCGTTCATCTTGCAGCTCCCAACACCTCTTTCACTGCAGTTCACACTACGCACAGAGCCTTTTGATCTCTGTCACTGCGAAATAAATGTCATACAGGCCACCTCGCATGTTCAGCTCATAGCTCCTCAGGTGATCAGTGTTCTTCCTACAGGGGCCATCTTTTTACTGTCCGTTTGAAAAGGCCACGCGGGCCAGTAGGTCATATCTACTGTCCTCCTCGGTGCCTCGGCTGCAGCTTGTTGATTAATAGCTCTGGACAATTATATCCAGAGCTATTAGGATGTTCTTTTTATGTGGAACTCCAGTATGTCTTTGTCATTTCACTCCCTGCAGAGCCGCTCAGCTTAGCCGCAATACCACAGATGGCCTTCAGGATAAATGAAAGAATTTCTGTGCAGCTTTTATTTATTCATTTAAATAAAAAAAAATTTCTTCAGCACTGCATCATCATATTTTTTTTTTTTTTTTTTCCCTCTCCTTTGTTTCTGTCATCAGTGGGACTTTACCGCTGGAGCTGGGTGCTTGTGGATGTTTGCCTGGTCCTTATTTTCCTTTTTACTGATGTGTGCCATCATCCGATCACAGGTAACAATGTCGCGCTTATGCATGTCTGCGGTAAGACCAGACAGGGCAGTAGAAATGTTTTACAGTCTGCCTGGTTTTATTATCCTACTGTATTGCCAGTGACCTATAAGCTGAATGGACTATAAAGATGGACACACACCTTCTTAAACCTCCAAGGGGTGACACATCTCTCCGAATGATGCATATCACTATAAAACCCTGTTCTTGGCATTTGCTGGTCATAATGTTTAGAGAATTAGCAAATGTCCACAATGTTTAGTGTTTTAATTTGATCAAATGGAACTGAAAACGAACGCTGCAATTTTAAGGGGATCGTCACATAGCTTTAACTTCACTTTCCATGCAGTGCCTTGCAAGTGTTAGTGTTTATGTGACAAACCAAAGTAAGGCAAGTCAAGTTTATTTGTTCAACACATTTTAGCAACAAGACAACTGAAAGTGTGACTACTTTTTGTGTTTTATGGAAACATAAAAAGTAGTGCATTATTCTAAAGTGGAAGGAAAACACATTCAGATGAAACACCTCCAGAAGTCACAAAAGCCAAAAACAACAGAGAACAACCTTACGTGTGGGGGTGAATCTAACACTGCACATCAACCTGAGCACATAATGATGGTGGCAGCATCATGCTGTGGGGATCCTTCTCCTTTAGCAAGGACAAACAGGTAAGTTGTAATGATAGATGGATAGGAGATACATTTTTTTTTTAGATATTTATTTTGGTCATTTTTAACTTTTCCATCCACAAGTCAAAAGCACACAATGCTGCAAAAACAAGACAAACAGAACAAGGAAAAAACAAAACTAACACAGAAATAGATTAATGCTATTTAAATTCCTGTCAATGACAAGAGCACAAAACTCTGAAAGAAAACATATTTGAGGCTACAAAATTCTCTGGACTGATTTTTATAGAGCCTTATTAACCATGGTTTTGAAGATTGGGATTGGGGTTGGGAGTAGAACTGGAATTTGACTTGGAATGAGCGTTGGACAAACGGTTGGATGGAGAGTTGGAAAGAGGGTTGAGTTGGAGTTAAAGTTAAATTCCAACACCCATTCAAATTTTTACCAAACACAATGAGCTGACAGTATTCACACTGCATTTTCTTAGAAAAGGCTGGTTGTAATTTGAATTTTAAATGTGCTTACACGCATTTGTGGAATAAATAATTACAAAGATGTGTTGTTACATCCCTGCTTATTTTACCTCTTGTTTCTTTCTGCAGTTTCTCTACATCTTCTACGCCTACCTGGGAACTGTGCTGTTTTCTTTAGTGAGTACACTCATACCTCCATGACAGCCAGAGATTGTCTGCAGCGATCTGCATCAAAAATCAAATGAAAACAAGTTTTGAAAAAGACAGAAACTGACATTAAAGAAGCTCTAAAGTCAAGCAAATGTTTGTGGCTAAGCTTTGATCCCACAGGCCATGTGGGCTGCCACCAGTATTAGTCCCTGTCCTTAATGTAACTCATATGCCCCCCTGTGCCCTTTCATTCTTTTCATTCTTTCATCAATTATGCACTTCAGAACAGCAGTGGGCTTCATTTGTGCAGCCACATTTCCTAAGTGCTTTTGGCACTAACAGCAAATGTTGTGACCCATCTTGTCAACTAGCGGAACAGACTGCAACCTGCATGCAGAGCCGAACACGCTGTCAGCAGCAAGTCACAACTTATTTTCGACTGCAGCACTCAAGCTGCACAATAATTTATGTCTGTTGTTTATATGCACAGTCTCATCCCTAGAAAAAAAAAGTCTGTGTTTGTTTTCAGAGCCTAGCTAATAAATGCCCTTTTCTCTTTCATCATGCAAGTACACTGTCTTCAGATGTCAGGGATGTTACAGCGTCTTTGTCTGCCTGTCTCTCTGCAGTACTTGGTGTTTGACACTCAGCTAATTCTCGGGGGGAAACACAGGAAGTATGAAATCTCTCCTGAGGAGTACGTGTTTGCTGCTCTCAACCTCTATCTGGACATCGTTACCTTGTTCCTCCTCCTGCTGCAAATCATTAACTTCTGTCGTTGATTTTCTTCTTACACATTTTCTATACCTCATATTACATGACGAAAAGTAGTCATGTCACATTTAAATTCAGACATTTGCAGTGTGGGTATGATGAAGCTTTTATCATGCATCAGGATGCTGAAATATTTCCCAGTCATACAGAGTAAGCTTTACTTCACTATTGAAGCTTTAAATATTTGTTAATATCCTGGTTTGTTTACAAATGGATGTAAAAACTTTAAAATAAAACACATTTCATTCAATGTGTTTTCTTTTTTAAAACCTTTTTTTTTGTTGTTGTGATCAGGCTTGTACCTTGCAAGTTTTTTATATCCATGTTCAAAGATCAAAATACTAAAAAGAAAAGAAAAAAGCAAGCACAAGGCATCTGAGACAACTGAACATTTCAGATCAGCGATGACTATGCACACATGGGAGAAGTAAAAAAAAAACACCCTGATATACAATCAAACACTTCATCACTCAGTTGGCTCAGACACTGATAAAAATAAAAAAAGTCACTTCACCAGCCACACGGTGTGCAATCACGCAAGATTAACATTTCAAGTAAGCCTCTGACCTATTTAGTATGGTGAATTTGTAACATTTTTTACTGTAAAAAGTATAACTCATTTTTATAGTGGGTTTTACACATTAGAAAATGTTTTTGCAAACAACATCCATTGAAACTTTGTTTGTCTCGGCTCCATGAGAGCAGTCTGTCCTCTCTGTGGCATAAACCGTGTTGCATTTTCTCGCCTCATCCTTGGGTTGTTCCTTCCCTTGAAACCAACTTTATAGTATTTTCATATTCTGGGCACGAAGAGTGGTTGTTTTCACCTTTAATAATCTCACTGCCTTTTGCTGCACAGAAATGTTAGGGGAAGTAAGAGCGCTCACTCTATTTTTTTTTTTTGCTCCGTTGCCAGTAAGTGGTGCCTATTTGACACCACTCCTTTTGAAAGGGCGTTTTTTCCCCCGTCAAGATAACAATCTGTTTTTAGTTTGCAACAATAGGCTGTCACCTTGTGTGGTTCGATGACAGGTCATCAACCATATGTCGTAGTGGAGTGGGACTCAAAAGGCTGTTATGTAAAAAAAAAAAAAAAACATGATTTAAAGTAACTTGTCTGGTTTGACTAACAGTGCTGATGTTTTTTTTCCCCCCTCCCTTATTAAGATTTTTTTTCTTGGCTTTAAAATATTGTTGCCCTCAAGGAACTCAGCTGATCTGAACAGGACTTCTTTGACTATTCAAAGATTAAAAAAAAAAAAGTAATAACTACCAACACAGTAAAACTTAACACAGTTTATTGGCATCACACACCAAACAGTTTTCATATAAAGAGGAAATGTATCAAGTATAGACTATGAAAGTGCAAACAGCATTTTAAGAATTAGTTGCTTTACAATAGAAAATCTTAATGAGTTACAAAAAGTCGTCATTTCTTAAAATAAGTCACCTAGAGATCAGAGGTGAAATATAAGTAAAGTAGAACCTTCTTCTTGAATTGCAACCATTACAAACCCAGCATACTATTTGACCAACAAACATGTCTCCTGTGGTTTAGGACCCTTGAATCCATCATATCTCCATCATCCGTATGGCACTGATAGTTTAAATACTTGAGCCTTGTATGAAAGCAAAAAAAAAAAAACTGCTGCTAGATTTAGTGTTCCTCTATGTGTCAACTTTTATAAAAGCTAATTTACTTGAATCAGACATGAGTCTGTACATAAACAAAATGAGTTCTTTAAAGTCAAACATGATTGTTTTTCATGTCGTTATTCACAAGTCATTAATAAAAGCAGAAATATCTACGTTATATTGCAACTTTCCTCAGATACATGATACACATACAGCCTGTGAACGTACTTCAATGATACAAATAATTTGCCTTTTTTTAATCAAATAAACATAGGGCACAGAATACTCACAATATTTTAACAGTTACATATTTTATCAAACTATTTAACAATCCGTTTCGTCCATCAGTGTATTGTGTGAACAAACAAAAAGCATCATGCTACAAAGATCTGGATTTAATAAAAAAAAAAAAAAAGAAAAAGACTGGAGTTTGTGTTTTCCTGCCAAATGTCACGAGAGAGACACTTCTTTAAGGTAACAGGTGTTTTTGTGTCTGTGTGAATAGCACTCAGAAGAAGGTGGAAAAAGAACCGAATCATGAAGACTGACATAAAGGCACTGTAATTTCAGCTTCACAGAGAAGTGCTTCATAGATATGGATTCCCCATTCAGAAAGTTGGGAATTTCTTTATGCACTACCCTGCAGAGATTAATCCACCTAAGCACAACTTGAGCAGTAATAATTAATGAAAATAAGACTGGAAGTGATTGCCTTGTTTTCTCATTGGCTGACCTTCCCTGGGGCATACGAACCGGACCTCTCGTCTTTCACATTAAACATTCAGCTTAAGCATTATTTTTACACGAACTACAACCAAATTCAAAGCATTCTCTTCAGAACGTGGGAGCTGAATGAAACAGAGCGCTCCACTTCGCCCCCTCCCTCCTCTGGATCTGTCAGCGTTTCTCATTTTTTAAGCTCCGAGGACGCTTCCTATTCAGGCTGATCCTCGGAGATGAATAACCATTGTCAAGACCATTCTGAAATATTTTTGAGTAGGCCACCTGCTTTTTCAGTTGAACAAATAACCTTTTTTTTTCTCTTCTTGGAAGTTTCTCATAATATCCACTACCACCGCAGTGTAAAACTATTCAGTTTCACACAGCACACGAAAGCTTTTAGTGAGCGGGATTTGAAAAGAAAACTGAACCACAAGCTCAAACAAAAATATGGCTCAGGATGTTCACATTTAAAGTTTGTGAGTTTGTGGTAATCAGGCACAATTTGCTTTTAAAAAATCCACTTGGTGACTGCAAACTGTGCTTTTATAAGTCAGTGTTTGGCACCTATGAAGAAAGCAAATTTGGACGGCAATGAGAACCATCTCTCGATCTGCATCCTATAGAAAATGTTGATGTATGAATATAACAGCAACAGATTTCATTTTCATCAAGATAGAATTTCTAATTTGTTTCAGATCATCTTAGTGCGTTCAATGCAGTGTGTACTCACGATACTAAAAAAATAATAATAATAATAATAATCAGTGGTCTTATTTCACTGCTGGCCTACAGTTCCTGCACTGAATTTAAACTGTAAATGCTTCTTTACACGCTCCCTAGCAATGTATAGCTGACAAATTCTTTATTCGCAGTACATTCTATACCAGCAGCTCCAGCAAAGCTGCTTTCCGATCTGTAGTGGTTTTTGGACTTCAGTGAACCTCCTCGTCATCCCAGCCAGGCGACTCAAACCAAGTGCATGTGGTCCTCCCACTCAGAAGAGCTGGTGCTGGGCAGCTGGTCAGAGGCATAATCAGACCGTGGACTGTCAACATGGAAGCCCTTTGAGCTCGCACACTCGCCATGCTCTCCACTTCTGTCAGGCGCCGCCGTGTAAGGTAGCTGCATGGTGTCCAACCCCACCAGATCCAACTGAGTGGGCCTCTCGGCGACGGCGCTCTCCTTCTCCTCCGTGTTGCTTGACCTCTGCGTGCAAAACCCCGCATCTGCCATCGCCTCCTGAGGTTTCCTGTCATCGGGGAAGACGATGAAGCCGCCTTTCTCGTTGTCTTGTGAGCATCCTTCTCTGCCTTCAGGAGGCGGAGCCACGTTGGGGTCGGTCGGTGGGACCAGGGTTATGCCCTGCGGATTCATGTCGTGAAACCAAGCCATAATGTTTCCAAGCAGATTAGCATTCGTTGTCAAGGCAGACGACGACGACGGTTCGTTGCTGCCGCACGTGGTCGAGTCTGTGGAGGAAGAGAAAAGGCCGGTGGAGGAGTTGCTGCCCAACAGAGTGGCTGGTTTCTGCGCCCGGAGACGGATGTCACAGTGCTGCATGGAGGGGGGGCCGCCGGGGCCGGGAGAGTACTGGCCACTGATGTTGCCCAGCCTGGCCAAGTTATCGGCTCGCTCCAGCAGTTCTGAGCTGCTGAGAGAAGCTCTGGGGAGGACGTCGACGCCCAGAGCGGACTGCTCAAGTCTGGAAGGCAAGGAAGTACCGATCGCACCGAGCGAGGCTTCGTTGGCGAGGGCATCGTGATTGGAGCCAATCTCTGTCATCCTCGAGTCTTGGAGAGAGAGCTGAATGGCCAGTAAAATGTTTGGGTCATCCTCATCCAGGGAGTCGAGACCCTGCAAGAGCAAACAGGATGCAGGATATCAACAACGCAAACTGAAAAATACTGTCTGTTTTAGGGGTCTGCAACCTGCAGCTCTGGAGCCACAAGTGGCTTTTTGCACTTTCCACAAAGGCTCTTAATAACTTTGGCTAAAAATGGACAGGAACAAGCTAATGCTTTTAAATAAAGATACACTAACAAAGCAAGATTTGAACTGTGTTTTTCTGAAATATTTGCACTGAATTTCCTTAAAAGAAAACACTAGAAGTACCAGCAATGTTTTAGGATGCGTCTCTCGCCACTAGAGAATCTGATAAAAAAAAAAGAGAGATACCCATCCTTTTGCATGTTTCTTTATTTTAATCCTAAAAAAATAAACACTGGTTCTTTTTCTTTTTTAAAAAAAGCTGGTATATATTTGTCTAATAAGTTGTCATTTTTCAAAAAGTCATGTGACATTTGTGGCTCTAAATGAGCTTTTTCTCACTTTCCAAAGAGCAAAATTGCTTTCGGTTGTAAAGGTTGCAGACTATTTTGTAGAAAATCAGAAGTTTTATGTTATTTTGTGCATGTGTTGCATGTTCTTCTCTGACTGTGTCTAGTTTTAAGCTATAAATTCCAAAAATTGTATAGATATGGAAAAAGTTGGGACCTGATATGAAGCCTTTATCACTTTTCAGTGTGTTTCTGCAAGCAAGTCTGCAACTTGCTTACAAAAGAGTAACTCAAGCCAAAGCCAATTTTTTTTCAAGAAACTGTTTTATTTTAATTAAGCTAATGCCAAAGTAAAGAGAGGACGCCACCTGTTGTAAATATTGATTATTTAACCTGAAATGGTTTCCCAGCTGAAAGCCTTGGGCTCATATGAACCCTGTTAAATGTACACTCACCATCAAATGACCTTGTCTGCGGCCACCACCAACATCCTGGGCTTCTTTTGTTGGAAATAAATAGACAAAAAAATACACATATACGAGTCAAAATTACAGTCATTAAGCTGACTCTACAGTTGTTCCTAAAAAGCTATTTAATTCATAAGCAATTATCACATGTGCTCCATTTATTCCCAGTTCAGAGCACATGGCTACAACCACCTGGCAAACTATTGACCTTCAGAGTTGAAGCAGAAAATGAGCATTTAACTGAAATGAATAAATGGTCCTTGGCACAGCAGTGCCTCTTTGCAGCCTTCAGAAATGGCAAATCACCTCACACGGCCAAAATAAAAGTGACGAACAAGACTGACTGATTTAAAATACTGGGCTGTTCAGTTGTAATTTTCCTGATTTTGTTTATTCAAATAAAGAAAAAATGCTGGATTACTTTGGAAATCAGCTTTGAAGTTCAGGATATTTGAAGAGAAGTGCTAAATGGTTATAAGCAGTTATAATCCAACTTGGCGTAGAAACTTTCTTGGGATCTAAACTTTGTACAAATTCAGATTAGTTGGTCCAAGAGGATGAAAGTAAAGCTAGGCCACCTTCTCAGGTCTCATCATGCCCAAGTTTACATCCGAAATAAACAGTTAAATGTATTCAGCTAAATAAAATAGGGTTTAGAAGTAAGTGTAACTAAAGAAACCTATAGAGTCGCCGGAGTAGTTTTAACTTTTACAAGTAGGGTTAAAATATTACAAAATCAACATGTATGACACTGAAAGTAATGGTATTTTTAATCAAAAAAGTAGCATTTCTTAGTAATATTTAGGACACACCCTAAAAATATTTAGGGTGTGTCCTAAAACCTGATTAGTTAAGTTAGTCTTCTTATATTTTCTCTTTAATACATTTGATAATCCCAATAAATATCACATTAAAGATGGAAAAAGTAAAAAAAAGATCATGGTTTTTCATTTTCCTACAACTTTGCAATAATCATATAACAGAACTCACTTCAAATCTCCACAAGTATGTATCTTTGTTCTTTTTTTAATACATATAATTACCAATAGTAGGTGTTCAATTAATCTAAACAATTTTCCTAATGTGAGAATCAGCACATTAACACTTTTAACTGTTAAAAAAGCAACACTTTTAACTAAAGCGAGCAGCATGTGACAAATCAAGAAGAATTCACAGAAGAAATCTTACTAGTATATCAGGACGATTCTCTGTTGATTTTTAACATTAAACATAACAAAAGGGAACAAGAAAATAACAGCAGTACCTAAAGTGGAGTCGCTGAGATCATCAGGATCAGGTGTGTTACTTCGGACACTGGACATGTCCCCTCGTCTTCGCTGCCGATGTCTCCTTCTGTACTGGAACTCTGCATATTCCTTTAAGCAAAACCAGGCAATGCCATTAACATTAGAACAACTAACCCCAGTAGCGCTTGTCATTAATAACCAAAAACAAGCTGTAAACCGGCCACTTTGATTTATATGTTGAGTTTGATTGGCTTTAAACGCATCAGTCCTGTTCTGAAAGTGAGAAAATACTTGAGTCCTTCCGATCTCCCGAGCAAGCCTGGAGTTACTGGATTCAGAACATAAGTGGAACAAAAATGTTTGGGAAGGTCTACTTGTGCAAAACTAACTCATCTCAGCAGTGAGGGTAATACCTCAATAATTTTTCGACTGATTTCTAACTAGTGTTATTGTACAACTGGAAAAACATATTGAACGCATCTCCAGATGGTCGATGATTTGCATATAGCATACATGCAGGCACTTCTCTCTTTCTCAGAAACAAGAACCAGCAGCAGCTGCCGAGCCGGGGGTTTATCGTTTGATATATGAAACAGTCATAAACTGAACATCCAATTCATGTACCATTTCTTTGACATTTGCTACAGATTCACTTCTAATGGGCAGAAAGTAATGTAGCACCCAACGTTCAATTAGCCAAAAAGCCATCTTCTAATACAGTATTTCTCTTTATTACAGAGAGAGAGACTGTGCTGCACATGATCATTATAGAAAGAAAATACAGTGCAATGTGATACTAATGAAATGTACCACTCACTGGAGCATAAATGTTGCAGAATCAATTCAGCAAATCTCTTAATGTGAATGCAGTTTTTAATTGTGAGATAATCTATAAACATTTTACCAAGGAATAATAATTGAACAATGTCAATATGATAAGGATAAAAAGACTGCGAGCCAATAATTGTGTATACACAATTGCAGGTCTTTTATAAGCGTGGCGCACCTAATTTAATAGATGAAAACTTAAAGAAAAAAATGGTATAACCCAGAACATCAAAGGATTTCCCACAAATATTACTGGGTGATTCAATAGCCAACAACATTTCTGATCATTAAGTGTATGTGTGTGTTCAACAAAGTAATGAAAAAATAATGTTCATTTACCTTCACTGTAAACTCAAGTTGATGTCAGTTTGGAGTTGAAGCTCTGAGTTTGGGAGCTGTTGCATGGTCGAACGCTAAATAAATAAAAATTCCAATACATCTGCCATGACGCTCCCATAACTAGTTAGTGTTCTCATGAATAAGTTGCACGTCCTGCATTTTTTAGATCCCGGTATTTAAAACTTCAAAAAACGATCAAGAGTATTTCTCAGTCAATCTTTTCATTCATTAGCAAAAGTCACCGAGTCACATTCATATATAATCAAAAGGCTGTCAGCCAAATTCTGGCTTTTATGTTTCCGCCGTGCTAAAAATAGCCCCACTATGAAGCGATGTGCCGGCATTGTAAGAAGCATGGAGCGGGTCCATCTGTAGCTGTGCCTGTGAGGCGGTGTCAGCCAGCTTTGATTAGTTATCACGGTCTTCCAATTAGCTGCTGTAGCAGAGAAACGGCAGCTCTTAATCAGGGGACGGATATTTTAAAAAGCATCTGGTGAGAATATTTACTTTGTGCTATTAGAAACACAAGCCCATACTAATTTGACAACAAAGCAGCCTCCAACCCTGTTTGTTATTTAGAAGCATGAGAGAACAAGGAGAGGAGGTGAGATGACCGTCTGATCTACATGTGCACTGGTAATTTGTTCTTTTGAAGAGGAGCAACGCTTCTCTGCCTCATTAAATCTGCTCTCCTGCTTTGTGTACTTGTGCTTCAAATGGCCTTCAGATTACAGACTACTTTACTAAAATAAAACTGATCATAACAACGATCTTAAAGAGTGATGGATAATAGTCTTGTAAAATCTTGTTCTGTTGTATTTAAGGTGACGGATGCGTTGTGGGAAACTGAAGCGCCGTGGCAGGCGAGTCAGAGGTGACATTGTTACATGCCAATTTGGAGGGCATTTTTCTACCCTAACATCAACCTAAGTGATCCACACTTTTCAAAACCCGGCTCTCACGGAAAGAAGATTACAGTCCCTGTGCTGTGTAGAGATGCACGGCGAGAAGGAGTAAAATGTCTGAGCCTCCTCATGGAAACACTTTGCTGTCAGTTTTACCGTGGAGAGGCTGAGATAAAACATGAAAGATGATGTTAATATAGCAACAAAGGATTTTTTTTCTCCCCTTATTTCTTCGGGAGCCGTTTGATACCAGCTAAATAAGTTCTGGTCGTGGGTCTTATTATTGTTTTATCTACGGACAACTGCGAAGAAATTATTGGTAGATTTTCTGTTTATCATTATCCAGGAACACACAGTTTTCACACATTATTTATTTTGCGGCTGCTAAACTAAAACATATTATTACAGTTCTAATATTAGCATTCATGTTTTGATACATAAACACGTGCAAGATAATAGTGTTTTGCAATCACTGCTTAACTTTAGCCACCTACTTAAAAGAACTAATTAATAAATCAATATTTAAGCACTGAGACCAATTTATAGTCTGGCGGCTGAAAAAATAGGTTGCCTTATTATATGTACTTTCCATTTCAGGAAATGTACAATGTGGTGGAAGACCAAAGAACAATCTGAAATAGGTGACTACTAAATTTAGTAGAAGTTTTGAAAAGGAAATCTGTATATTGCACAAAATATTAGCTCACATTAAAACTGAATCTATTTTAGAAAACAAATTATAGTCATAAAGCATCTCAGCTTGTTGTAAAAGGCTTACATTTTATTGTCAAATTGTTTTCATGTTAGATATTCCACTTTTATTTTTGTTATTGTTGCCCATTTGTCTTGTCTACTATGACTTCCTGGCCAGGTCCTGATTATGACAGAGGTCTTGACCTCAACAGGTTTTTATCTGGTTAAATTAAGGTTTAATAAAAAATAGGTTCCTGTTTAACCTCCGCAGAGCCCTGTCCTCGACAGCACATAACCTATGAAGAAATATTACTATATTTCATAACGGAGGAAACAAACCAATTTAAGGGGACATTTGAATACAAATCAGGGTAAATGTATGACTTTAGCTGTCTGTGGATTGGAGAAATGCACAATAATTTAAACCTCCTTATTTTCAAAACTTCCCTAAGTTGTACATTATCAGGCCACCATGAAAAAACACTTTTCATAAATACATGGAGAATATAATTAATATAAAAATCATGTCCATATTGTCTGTATGTAAACTTCAGACCAGAATTGTAATAAAGGAGTAGATTTCTCTATTAAGTCTGAAAACAAAAAAATTCGTGATCAACACATGAAAATTCAACATAAAAAATCCTGGGATATCATTTTATATTTTAAGTAGATTTGCATAGGCATGTGCATTTATAGCTTCTGTTGAGCATGCAGGGGAAATATATGTTTTTAACAAGCACCTGAGAAAAATTCTTGACATTTATTCTTTTGTCAGCTGACCTTTTTCACTTGCAGTGCAGTGGAGAGGGAATAACTCTGAGGTATTGGTGATGGACACGGTTTAGACAGAGGAGATCATTCTTTGTAACTACTTTTTCACTGAAACTGCTTTTTAGGTCATGTAATAGAACTGATCCATCATCAAAATCAATCTGTTTTTTCCCATTAATTTAAAACTATACATAAAATAAAAAAACTTCTACAGGGAATGACAACCTTACATTGTAGAGAAATGAAGACAAAATCTATTATGAAAAGACTACAGACAGAACAATACTAATGAGTCTGTATCTTTACATACTATCAATCTATAAAACGTTCAGTAGTCTACAGCTCAAGTGTACACCAAAACTGTGCAGGTAAAGGCTGTAAGACCATAATCAAAACTGATAGTTTTATGACTCCAAGTGTTGACCACAAATATCTGTAATGAATGTGCTATTACCCAGAAACATATACTCAGGCTTTTGCATGAGTGGAACACTTTTAATCATTGAAGAGCGCACAGGGGAACACCGTGCCATCTGGCTTGCTCCAGTGTGCAGAAAGCAATGGGGATCTTTGGACTGTCATGGTTTGTCAGTGCTGCTTCAGAGCACATGTTTTAAACAGGAATGGGAACAAGGTTTAGATGTTTGTTTTAATTTCATAAGAAGGTCTTGAGCTCCAGTAATCAACTAAATCAGCAATTTATTAACTGTCATTAGCTGTGATATTAATAGAGTAGTGATACAAATACATTAAGCAAATTAAGCACCTTCAAATCAAAAATAAATTATTCTAAGAAATCATAGGTATTAGAGTGAAGCATGTTGCTTTACCACTCGAAATCTAAAATAAGAGCTTGATTACTGAAAAGCCTTAATGACCAATATAACTTAGCTTGTGGCAGGTTAGGTCTGTTCATTTGGCATATGGAATTGCAACCATTACCACAAATCAGTGTGCAAAATTGCTTGGCTCAATATTTAGTGGGGTGTAATAATTAAGATGTTGTACATTTACCTTTTATTTTAATAATGTATTTGGCTAGTTGGATGGACCGCAGCTGTCTTCAACACTCACAATGGACATAGTTCATAAAGAGTGCTGGGCTAAGTGTGTTCAGTCAATACTGTCCCACCCCTGACATTTTTAATTGAAGAATATTTTCATTCGCAAAGAAGTTTCTCATAAGAAATGAAACCTGCATCTGGAGAGCAAGAACAATGTAAAACTGAACAGCATTTTTGAATATTAAAAAACAACAACAACAAAATATAAACATGTCTAAAATTGTTTCTAGCCTTTTTAAAAAATGTGTGTAAATTTCTTGGCATTGTAGCAACCAAATCATTCTAACAGATTAGCCAGCTTTCTGCCTGGTTACATAATTCCAATTGTTTTTTGGAAAAACTTATTTGCTACAGACAGAGCTTCCCCAAGAACTACAGAAAGAAAAGCACAGCCACTCTGAAAGTGACCTCTGAGCAAGCAACTAACGATAACCTGAACAACCCAGTAGCTGATAAGAAAAACAAGCTACCAAAGTGTTTGAGACATGAAACTGATCAGTTCAGAAGAGGCCTCCTCTTAAGATGAAATTGCCAGCAAACAAACACAGACCTAACACTTCAGTCGGTTCCAAAACACCATTCACCTGCCCTTCTTACTATCAAGAAGACACTAAGGTTTGGAAAATCACAAGACAATGCCAAACATCATTACTAAGGACAATTTCAAACAAATGTGAACATGTTAAAAAGATGTGATCAATCTTTGAATGACAAAAAAAAATACTTGAACTGGGAAAAAATGTGTACTACACCTAATTAAACCTTGTTACTTCATGCCCTTTCATTAGGGTCAAAATAATCAATTTGCAGATCAGCCATTGACCTTTTCACATTACAACTTGAGCCGAAATGAAACATTGGCTAATGTTTGCATCTTTTGCTAGAAGTTTTTAAGGTCAAGCAACCAATAAAATTTACATTTTGTTCATTTGCATGTTGAAGTTTTGTATTTGATGCTTTCCATAAAGTACGTTCAGCCATTTTCAAAGCAAGAATGAATATGTTCAGACCAAAAAAAGGACTTGCATATCTAAATTGACAAAAATATTATAAAGCTTATACAATACATCAAACTAAGACATGCGGATGGTAATTACTGATTGATAAAAGTGGCCAGTGATTTCTTGTCACAACTTTTCCTGTGCTGTACTTTTTGTTTTGTCTTGACATGCATGACTTGGTTACAAGTGCTAAGATGTACTACAATAATTAGAAGTCACTTCAAAAGGACAAAAGATTTCTTCCAATCATCTGGGTATCTAGGGTTACATTTAAAAGAAATGAAACCACAAAAATGACAATTTCTCAGTTGAGAACTGTCACAGTACATGGTTTAACAGTGTATGAAGAAAATTACATAAACAGTTCTATGGTAAAGTTCAATTATATGTATCAGTGGAATACATATTATTTGGCTGAATTTGTTGTTTAGTAAAACAAGTATATTCTTGAGCAAAGGTATTTTAAACAAACACTCCTTTACCTCAGGTGATGCAAAGCCTAAATATTCCCAGTCCCATGTTCCACCTGCAAAACTGTTGGGAAAAAGACAGAAAATTATATCTATTAATAAAATAATTATGCACAACTAACATAATAAAAATACATAAAAATATTTAAAACATTTAGTGATCTGCCTTTCTGTACTCTACCTGCGTCTGGGAGCTTCAGGAGAGTCATTTGGGGCCACTCCTCTTGCCACCGAGGCCAGAAACTCTTGTCTCTTCTGCTGTACAAGACATGCAGCACGAATGATTTTGTGGCGAGGAGTTCGCAGGTAGGGCCTGTTGACCTTCTGAGCCAAGTCCTCAGTCACCATTTCCAAGTCGGTCTAGAAGCAAAAAGATGGTGAGCTGGCTGAAAGAATGTTTCCCAGGAAAGTTAAATAAGTGTTTTTAGGCAATGTAAGCAGACAAAGTTTAAAGTTCAATATATCTATGCATCTCAAGGTCGCTCCAACAACACTCTGGTAAACGGGTTGGTGCAAAGCATAGAAAACTAAAAAGGAACAATTTTCAGAACCAGGAAGGTACTCAAAATGAATTCAGAGCCAGCAGAGAAATGTAGGAAGCTAATTAAAAGGTAAAAATTTATACTGTATTTACGTGTCTCTGACAGTGAAAAATGTCTCCAACTGATTCAGGTTGCAAGAGAGCAAGATTTTCCCCAGATTTGAGGAAGGCTGGAGAACAATGAAGGTTCTCAGTTTTGTTTTTATGACTAAACTGTACCATGAAACATGTTGGATTTGAAAAGGTTAGCAGTGTTTTGGAAAAGTCAGAGTGAAGGTGGAAACGAACACTTTTTTAGAATAAACAAAGACTTCTGTTTTACTAACACTAGCTGTTTTACTAACACTTGCTGAATTAAGATGCAAAACTTTAAAATCTTAAATTCATAATAATTTTGTATTTATTTTTTAAAATATTATTAAAATCCTATTTTACAGAATCACTGATTCTGATTTTTAAAAATAACTAAGAGCAAACAAGAGAATAGCTAGAACAAGGGTTTTGAAGTTGTTGTTATAGCAGCTTCAAAACTCCCAAAGAAAAAAAATATATACTGTCACATTTAAGTTATTTTAGTTTATTAATCTTAGCACTGTTGCAAACTAACTAGTTTTTCAGGAGTTTCACTACTTAACCTTGTTCCCTCCCTCCCAATGCTACATTTGACACATCAAATGGTGGCAAATGTCCAACATTAAATGGTTGGACATTAAATGATGATCAAGATCAAAAGATCAAAACTTCTTCAGACCCAGTTAATTGTTTACAAGAATCAGACATTTGTAGTACAAGTCAAACTCCAATACTTTAGAAAAGCCGATTCTGTGTCAGTACTGGTATTTATACATCCAATAACAAAAAGATGAGATGTGCTGGTTTAACGGTGGTATGTGGGGAAGATCATGAGCTATAGATCTTTAGAACCCCCATCTGTAATGGCCCATGTAAGATAGACTTGCTGTGGAAGTTGGTATTTCTTTTCAATAAGATGCTCTGAAACCTGCATAAGCTCATAGATCTCCTTCTTTGTGCTTTTGGGCTCTAGAAAGAACCCATAAGGATAAGAGCACTTTAGGATGCGGCGGGTCTTCAGCAGCTCTAGGACCGCATCTTCAATGAACGTAGTATCAGGGGGGCCTCCTTCCCCTAAGCAAGACAAGTAGGAAGAGTCAGAAAACACAATTTAGCACGTCCTTTTAATCCCACCTATATTATTTCACTTTAGTTTTAGAAATTCGAGAAACAAAGAACCTATACAAAATCAATTCCAGGTTTTGTTCTTTTAAGTTACATATGTAGTGTCAAGAGGTGCACTGCCCTTTATGTGTTATGAATTTCAATTCTCTTACTTTATGCTGACACTAATTGTCTAATTTGAATACATTTCTTTCCCTAGAGGGCTCCATAAGGAAAAAACTCTACATTTTACATTACAAAAACAGCAAAAAATGCAAGGAGGCACACTCTTTTATTAGAGTTTAGAATTTAATAATCATTCAAATCTTTATCTATACAATAGAACATACTAATGAGTACCAGTAAATATGATGACTGGAGATCGTATCTCCAACTATCTGGGGATAACTTTGAGGATGACATGATTTCATGCATCAGATTATAATAAAACTAAATTGCTTTGTATTAGAACAAAAAGTACATTTTCTAACCAGAAGCATTTTTTAGAAATTTGAGTTAAAATGTGTCTTGATGATTTCTAGAAACTGTGCTCAACTTATATTCTATATATGAAAAAAAAATGTTTGTCTTTTAGTTAATTGAGCAAATCTCATGGCTCTGTGGTAAGGTTTGACACATTCAGCAGTGCTCACAGGGAATTTGGGTGCAATTATCTGCAAAGCAAATATAAGCAAACAGTGAAATAGTGGTAATAAGCATCAGTCGTTGCATCATTGGAATCTTCTTAATATGCAGCAGATGATATTTTGAGCTTTTCCTATTAACACATAGCATTTTGCAGTAAATCAGCAGGAAATGCTTCTGGCTATTTATGTTGTGTTCCATTATGCTCTAGAGCTGGAATTTGGAAAATGGCAAAGTCCAAGTAAAAAAAAAATCATAAAACCCAACTCTGTACTTTTCAAACCTGTGCAGAAGCCCAGAATACCCTGCTAAATACTACAAATGTACATAGTTAAGTAACTTTCCTAGGTATTTTTACTTTCATGTCCCAGTTTACAAATGTTTAACACCAAAGATGGAGACAAATTTGCAGATAAATATGTAATAAAAATTTACACTGTCATGGTAGACTGAACACTCACTTCCACTGAGGGCTCGACTGAGCTGCTCCATCTTCTCTTTGGCTGTTTTTAACAAGCGCTGCTCGAGCTACGAGGAAGACACAAGTTTGTATTGTTGTGTTAAACAGCATTAGGAACTTTGCCTCACCAAACAATGGACAGAGATGAAGCTAAACAGAGCAGTGCAGAGAAGAGGTGACTTCTGTAATAAGATTGATTTATAGACTTGATATGCCAATCAGCCATAAAATGACAACCAGTCACTGTTTCCTGAAAAGTTCCTCCTTCTTTATGCTTTTAGGACAATAAAGAAAAGCTTCTACTGCAACATTTATTACAATGACCTGTGTACACTGATTTGTCAAGATGTTAACATGGTGTCAGATGTCAAATAAAAAGGTTGCAGTTGTAATAAAAAATAAAAAAAAGAACAGTTAATTACTTCAGCTGCTAGTTGGTTCATACAAAAAGGTTTAACCTTTGTAGATTAGGACTTAAGAATTAATGCCTGTCTGCGAGATAAGTTTCCCCCAAGGTTTCTTGGCCTGCATGCCTGTCAGTATAATATGCAAATGAAACAACAGAGGGAGGCAAAGTTTACCTGATAGCTGTGCTCATGGTTCTTGAAGCGTGTGTAGTAGTGCATAAAACGATCAAGTTCCTGAAAGCTCTTGTGCTTCTTCTCTGCCTGCAAAACCGTGACGAGACAGTCACAGTCAATAAACTCCTGAACATGTTGTTCTCCTTAACAGACAAAGTGTTAATACCCTGCATCCGAGGAGTCAAAGGAAGCCGTGCCAAAGGAGAAATCTGTACTGATGATTGGAATAAATGCAAACAGAGACTAAGAATGAGCTTCTTTTCACCTGTGAGAAGGGAGATTTTGTGACGGGAAACGTGTGTAATTTGTGTTTTCAATGATTTTATGCTCACACTATTAAGCAAAAAAGAAGCACTCCTTTAAGTTTTTGATGAGGTATTGAATGATTAAATCAACAGTTTTTTCTCCCAACAAAAGCTGCTCTTGACTACCCTTAATGAATAAAATATGAGGTTCATATTTCTTTCTGTTTCATAAATAAGAGGATTAAGAAAAACCCTACCAGTGTATTACAATTGCCTTCTTGTCAATATAATTCAACAAAACACTGCCTTTGCTGGCATAGTTTATTGAGTGCTTGGACGAAATCTATGAACAATATCAATTGCACATATATTTGCCTTCTAATAATCCCCTTTCTAGTTATTTTTACCATAGCAGTGCAAGCAGTACCTTCTCTCCATGTTTTATAAGAATCAAATTAAATACTGAGTTGTTCTACAGTTTAATGCTTTCATGAAGGAAAAAAAAAACAAAAAACTAATAAACGGAAATAAACGGAGAAGAAGCTTGGCTGCCTGCAAAATATTTATTTTACATCATCGCAACAGGGGGCTACTCAAATAACAGCTGCCGTCACGCAACCGTGTCTGCTCCCTGTTGTCACACATGGCTGTGAAATCTTATTTAAGACAGTACATCTTACTGGGATGGAATCACTGCAAATAACATACAACTCTTATATAACAGAATCCAATTCCAGTGTGACTGTATGTACCTCTTCTGTCATTTCCTTCGACTGTTCCACCACCTGCTGGATGACTTCGTAACGGGTGCAGCGGTAGTAGCCACCGGTTGACGAACTGTGCTTTTTCCACTCCTCCAGGCAGATCCAGCAGAAGTCGTACTTACACTGGCGGAGCAGAAAAGCAATGTCTCGTTTACAGCATCTGCTGTAGTTAGATGCTACTCCTGAGACTAGAGAGCAAAGTAATAATATTCACTTACCCTACCCTGTGGTAAATTAGAAACTGAGATACAGCTCAATTGATTTAACTATTGATTTTTTTTCCCACCACTTTAAAACCTTGAAAATGAATTGAATTACAACCAGTTATAAAAGATAAGCTAATGGAAGAGTTTAAGTCAGAAAGTAAAATTATTTACTTGAACTAAGCTTCTCATTTATTTGTCTTAACAGACAGAGGATAACGGAAAATCTATGTTTTGCAACATAAAAGCAGCTCTTAGGATGTCGTAGTTCCTTGCAGTCTGCTGCCACCAGAAGGCACACCGACAACATTAGCGACCAGTCCCATCGGCACTGCTGAATAACAAACGCATCAAGTGCTTGAATCTGCAGCGTGTTTGCATCTAAGTAATTTCTCTCCGTGTCACAAGTGCTTCTATGGGTGACAAGCTAGCCGACACAAAGGGCTGACATCTGTGTTGTCCTGGTAACGCTACACTTACATGACACTTCAGAAAAACCCATGCGAAAGCTAAGAAGTGGGGGGGAGGGGAGGACGAAGGGGGTGGTAAATGGAAGTACAGACACACAAACAAAGAGGGTGTAAAATGGACAGACAAAAGGGGAGGAAAAAAAAGTGCAACGAAAGAACAGAAGGAAGAAGATGGCAGTTCCTTGGCAACACTGTCTCCCATGTTTCCCAGCAGTGAGGTTAAAACCATTTTTTACGAGGTAATAACGGGTCAAGAGGCTCAGCCTCATATGGCCTTTCAGCTCGCGAAGGCAGCTCCATTTCACCAAAGTGAATCGCAAGTCTCTAGTCAGCCCCTTTAACCAGTGGAGGAAGCAACATTACTGTCACATAGTAAAATAAGCAACATCCCGCCAGTATGACTGCAGTGTGCTTCTTTTAGGGAAACGTGCAACAGTGATAGCAGGGATTGTAGTTTGGACTTATCAGGTAAACTGCCATCACAATTCCCCTTCATAAATCTAAACTTGAAACAAAAAACCTTGAAAGTTTAGACACAAAACAAATCTTTAGATTTTCACCCATTTGTGCAATTTTCACAAGCTGTGTAAAGTACAAATGAAAGCTAACACTTGGTTGAAGGCTATTCTTGTTGCACAAATTAATTTGCAAAAGAGGAAAAAAAATCTTATCTGCAAAAAACAGGAAAACACACAAAATCTGGCTTATAGAGAGCCCTGAGAAATCCATCAAATTTCTAAACAGCTTTTATCTTTTAAACCCAATATGTTACAAAGTGAATACATGTCTCCTAAAAACTATAAAGTCATCTTTTAAAATAAAGACTCTTAAAAGAAGAACCTAAAACTCTTATGTTCTAACAGTTTAAATAAAGCACATATCTTTAGCTTGGCTTGCTACATTAGTTGGCTTACTCTGTTTTCTCTGGAGTTTGCTTCTTGTAGGAAAACAGCAACAGTCTTCAGTCAGAGCTCTCTAAAGATCTGCAGTAAGACTGACTGCAACCAGAGATCCTTTCTGCCCACAGAATCACCATTTATGATGACTTGTTGAAGAAACTTGGAATATATAAGTAATAACATTATTTATCCCAAAGGGAAATTAAATTTTTTTTAACTGAATTATAGTCTTTATAATCATATATTATACTTTTTACCATGCTGTCATGTATTTTTGTTAAAAACAAGTCTCTCTGAAAATGAGAGACAATATCAAAGTAAGATTACTGGTATAAACAGTGTAAATATTAAAGTTGCAAACCCTGAATCTGATCAAAGCTTTGTAAAGTATCCTAGCTGAGAGTTTTAAAGGAAGCAGTCTCTCCTTCACACTTGCAAGCACGTTGGCAAAAACCTCCCACAGATTTATTGGCTGAAGGATTTGAACATTTTGGTGAAGCTGATCCCAAAGCATTTTTAAAAGGTGGAGGTCAGATGACTAACAGAACACGATCCTCCTTCTAAAGGTCTTGTTGTGCAGCAGAGTTTGGATTGAGTTCACCGTCCTTCAGCCTGACAACACTGAAACCTTTCAGATAAGTTCCTGAAGGTAAAACACAGCACAGCTTGACAGAGTAATAAACATGTTGATTGAATATGCCTTGAAATGTGATTAAAAGCATCATCAGCTGGAACTGCATCAAAACACCCCCAAACCATCATTTATCTTCAGCTAGATGTGTTGCCTTAGCAATAAGAATTTTTATTTTGATCATCTGTCTGACAAACACTTTCCACCAGTTCTTCAGCCTTGACTACATACAAGACAGTCGTTAGTCATTGCCAGAGTGGATGATCCTTCACTAGCCTCTTCCTGTTATTTGTGTAATTGGTTACTTCCAAGAAGCATTTTCTCTGTAAACATGTAAACCTGAAGTCCTCTTCAGGCTGTTGATTCACAGTCAGCAGGTAGCCGTTTGTTATTAAGTTGAGCTGTGAGATGGGAAAAGTTAATAATTCACATTGGTAGTTTTATCTTTTGTGTCTCCAAACCAGACGAGCCAGAATAGCACTAAGCAGAAGCTGAGCTGCATACAAATAAGATGTATGTAAATGAAGAAAAAAGTATGAATCACTGACTCCTTCAGATATTGCAACATTGCAGAGTTATTACTTGACTTCTCAAGGGGATCAAAGGAAATGTAGTATTCTCACATCTTGCCCCTCTGGAACATCTCAACAGTTTCAGGGATGGAGTCCGTGTGTGCGAAAATGGATCAAGAGACTTCAAAAGATGTTCGACACTTCAGAATCACGATAGGTGTTCAGCAGAGTCAAAAGTATTTAGTCTGCAACTCCAAAGCTCTTTTTTACGTTAAGGTTTTGTTACAGCGTTTTTTTTCTTCTAAATGTTAAAAAAGGTAAATAATTTGCTCTGTAAGAGTAAATAAACCTTCTCATGTCTTAAACACATTGCTTGGAAATGATCGTATAATTGAAAAACAGCAAAAACTCAAAAAAATGTACCTGGATGGTATAAATAAAACATCAAAGCAAAAATTAAATGTATTGGTATCGAACAATAATCCACTTAGAGCTTAAAGGGATCCTAAATTTGCAGGAACAGGAAGAAGTGTGTCAGGATATGAGATGTCAAATTGCTTTAGTGGTAGCTTATGAATGATCTATTCAGACTAAATTGTTTTCTGAATATAATCTTAAGATTTTGGAGATTTACATCCGCTCATTATCTTCTTCATCAGGTCATTTATGATGTTCGTTTTTCAGTTGATAATAAAAGACACAATTCTAATGTAGAGCTGCAAAATCTTGCAATGCCTATATCAGATCTTCATTATCTCCTTCTTTCCCCATCTCATCTGCGTTTCCTACGCTGTGTGACCTTTAGCATTTTGAACAATGTCATTTCTATTTGGTGTGAGCGTCTACTACCGTGAAACGCCAACTGGTTAAATGTTACATTAGTAACATGTAAAATGCAAGTTCATAACAGTTGGAACATATTAGGCGACGTATTGCAAATGCACTCCAGTCATTTACGATGTGAATATTGGACCGACTGATATTGTCAAGATGATATATTTGCAATTTACTGCACAACCTTACTTCAATGAATTTTAAAAAGGAATTAAATGCACAAAATAATAGCTCACATATTTGCATACATGCCCTTTAATATTCGGATAATATATGTCGGTTAAATGTTAATATTCAGTTAAATGTCTCCAATCCAGTTGTACTCCAGGAGGTTCATGTTAATCAGCTTTATCCTGCTAAATCCCGTTATATTCCAGTTTTGATTAAGTTTGGATCATTGTTAGGTTGATCCAAATGTATCAAATTGCTTTCAAATTTTCTCAAGCCGTCATACTAAGATGAAATTATGAATAATTTCTGTTTGATCCCTTAATTTTGACCATGTATAAAGAAAAAAAAAACACTCACAGTATAAAGAACTTCTTAGCTACTTATAAAACTCAAAAGGAAAACAGAACTCATGCTCAGTAGATGCTGTTTTATGTCACATTGGTAAGAGGTTTGTGGAAACCATCTTGTAGCGTACCTTAGCACACTGCATGTGATTGCAGCCCTCGTTTTTCTGTATTGGAGACTTGCAGGTGGGGCAGGGTTTAGAATTGGAGAGCAACCACAAGCAATTCGCTGCATCCTCATAAGCTTCACTTACGCCAGCCACTGTAATGGGAGTGGGGGAGAGGAGGAGTAAACGCAACAAATAAAAACGTAATGAGATCAAATGAGAATGACTATTACACCAGCATCAATACAAACTACTAAGCTCAATGGGAACTTGCTCTGCTTGAGCAATGTGTGCTGCTCAGGTATTTCACAGACATCTCCCAGGATGCCAATGCACCCACTCTCAACACATACACACATTTGAACAGTGTAATTGGCCATTAACAAAGCATCTCTGATCTGTCATTTGAAATGCCAGCATGAAAGAGAATCAGGGGAAATCGAACAGGAGATGGCACCAAAACAAAATAATTGCCATTATTTTTCTCCTGTCAGATCAACAAAACTGGCACTCAGGAGCAACTTGGGTCATCTTAAATCATCTATTACATTGCTTGCAGTCCAATTACTGCTCTTAGACATTGCACCAATTTTCCAATACATGGGTTAATCTTTTAAATTCATAATTTGTCACAAAAATGGTGCAATTTAATTTGTTTACCAAATTGCTTGTAATTACTATGAAGAAGTACCAGGCAATTTATTCCCAAATCTATCACTATTCCGCAGACAAAAAAACGATCTAAGCGATAACACACCAAATATTCTGTAATAATAATGTACTACCCAGTAATCTAATAGGTTTCCCAGACCAGAGATTAATTGGACAAGCTAAAAAAACATATTAATAGACTATAAACACTCCGTAGTTATTGTGTACAACCATTTAGAATTTAATAAGAGAACAAATTACCCACATGTGACTGTCAGAATTGTGTATGAGCTGTTAAAACTGAAACAACACAACACGCCTGGAATCTAATGGAAGTTCAAAAACAGCTATAAATACTCACATTCTTCAGGTTTCATTTCAGTGACCTTCTGAAGCCACAGCTTCCATGTGTCACAGTCGCAGGGTTCATGTGCCTCTCCTCGACACTCCCTAATAAAAGTACATAAAAATGTAAAGTAGGAAGAGCACAGTTTATATTGTGAATAAACAAAGAAAATCTAAAACAAGGCACTCAAACAAGAAAGGTCTTAAAAAAAAGATGCTGCAAAAGCCTTGATGCACCTTCAGACAGCTAAATCTGCATTTCATCTCTACACCCTCCTTGTTATGGAAATGGCTAAAGCTGAACCCATGTTAGATCCGTTTCCCCTAACAAATGCTGTCAATTAAACTCCTGAGGGTACCCACCAGCCACTTTCAAGAACGCTATAATGAAGCGAGGTGCACTAAGCTATTATCATTATAAGTAGGTAGGATTAATCATGGTGGGCTAGAGGTTAGACCAGTGGGCAAGAAGGTAAATGCAAGGGCAGTGATGAATATGAAAAACAGAACTAACTCCAAACTTTCAAAAAGAATTACCAATTAATGAGCTTATCTTAAGGTTTTCTTCAGTTCACAGAGAGCCATCTTCTCAACAAGAGAAAAACAATGTAAAACAAGTGCTCTTAAAACAGAAAAACTTTTCTTTCACCAGTATTATACCTCAGCTAATTTTGAAAAGCCAAAAGAGTCCAACTAAAGTTTGCCAATTTTATGAGCAGTATAAACCTAAAGCAGCACTATTCATCTACTGACCAGCAGAAGAGGTGGCCCTTGCCGCAGTCTACTGCCGGGGCCCGAAGTAGGGGAAAGCTTAGAGGGTCTGCATTGGAGGTTCCAGGGCCCTGAGCGTTTAGTCGTACTGCTCTCTCACATCCTGCAACAGGACACCAGTGTATTGCTGGATTGTTTTCCACAAATGCCTTCAAAAAGGAAGAGACAGAAGAAGATTTAAATTAGTCAGCAGTTCAACAAAACCTTGTGCTTTAGCTGATGGGGTTAAAGAGAATGAAACAACTGTACAAGCTTAAAGATTAAGACAGACTCTGAAATGCTGCCATATTTCGGGAGCACAAAGTCTTAATCTTGGCCTATGAATGACTTTATCACTAATGAAGAGATTTCTAATCTATTCTGGGTTGTATAGAAGATCTTAGCCTTTTTTAATTAAGGACAGACAGGTATTGATTAAAATACACATGTAGACAGGTGAGGACAGAGTTATTATTTAGTTGTGAGAGCCACTTCTTAAGAAATATATATAAAAGCTCATTTCTGAGAAGAAACACTTATCTATAGAAATCAATGTGGAAGTACAAATACAGTCTGAGGCTAACAACAGTTTCCAAGATTTTGACCTGAACGCCGAGGTTTTCTCCTCAGAGTTCATCTGAATGAATAATACAGATGCTTAATAAACTAAAGTACCTTTATGTCAAACTGCAGGTATCGCCTGTCCATCTCTCTGGAGACCACGCTTTCGATGACTTCTACTGGCACCAGCTGGTAACAATCATAGGCTGGACAGAAAATGTTGTGCGCTTCGCCCTCTTGGATCTTTAGATTGAGAAACCTTTCAAAAGGACATAGGTTTTACAGAGATCAGTGATTTATGTGTGTAAACACTAATGAAAACTTCACTTCAAGAAAACATCCCCTTCAATTCTTCAAGATTGACATTTTAATTTAAAGCTTCAAAACAAATTTTGACACAAATGCAATTTCTCCATATAGTTTGTAATATATGAAGCAACCAGAAGTTATTTATTTGCATAATAATCAGAGTAAACACTGACAGAGGAGCAAAACTAGGTTTCACCCTTCAGAGTTTACACTGAACACGTAGGAAGTGCTTAACCTTTGTGATGAAACTCACAAATGAGAAAAAATATCTGAAGTATTAATGAGTATTTGTATTTTTGCATCTTTATATTTTATTAGATTTTTTTATTAAATAAAAATTAACATTTATCCTGAAAAAATGTCCATAGAAACACTGCAGTTCATAGCAGGATTTTCCCTCTTATGCTGCTCTGCAACAGCAGCCCAGATTAAACAAAGTGATTTAGAATTAGGCCTGTCACGATAGCAAATTTTGCTCAGCGATTAATTGTCTCAAAAATTATTGCGATAAACGATAATATTGTTTGAAGACCTTTTTACACTGATTTAATGGAAATGACGTAATAATGCATGCGATTTCCTGCCAAAGATAGATACACTTTATTTTCAAAAGAACACTTAACACTGGAACTGATAAACAAAATAAACAAAACAACCAAAAACAAAAATAAAATGGATTCTCAGTCTCCATTAACAAAAAACTCACTTGAAAAAAAAACAACTAAAGAACATAAAGCCAAAGTGGAAATAAATACTGCATTCAACCAAAAGAGTAAAGATTATGAAGTCTGTATATTATGTTGCCCTTCAGTAATAATTAGATTTAAATAGAGAAGATGGGCACATCGACTACCTGATGCAATAGTTCACACTACACGATTTTTTGATCCTATTTTTCCCCTTATGACAATCTTAGAAAGTTGGTCTTTCTAAGATTGTGTGGTGTGTTACGGTAGATCGTCGTTGCCGCTCCGATCCAAATCAGGGGTTTTCCCCTACTGGGAGCTTAACTCAGCCTGTTGAATGTGACAGGTAGCCAATCAGAAAGCCCGGATTCTCCGTGTTTTCTGAGGGGAAATTACGTCGGGGAATCCCAAACAGCTGACACGGCGCAACCCGAAGTCCAGCGGACATTGGAGATGATACGTGGAAACAACATTAATGTTTATTTAACATGCGAAGAATATAGAAACGACAAGGGGAGGAGTTGGAGCGAAATTACTACCGCAGTTGATAAACCCGGTAACTTTTCAGCTGTTCTTCGTTAACGTGACGTAAATAGGTTATAATGATTTTCATTCAGTCAGGACTTTACGCTGACACTAGCCACATGCATTGCAGGTAGATTGTAGTAAAGCATTGATTAATGCCTTGTTTTAAAATTAGTTCACTGGACTTGTAGCCATTATTTTGTGCCCATTGTTGGACACCACACGGCAGGACCGAACCCGATGGAACCGTTATAGCTAGGATTTCTGTTGGCTAATGTGTGGTCTGTCAGGTTTTGAAAATGAGCCGACAATCGGCCGACAGCTCTAAGATCCTGTCGTGTGCGCTGGGTTTTACACTAAGGAAATGAGGAAGGGAGGAGTCAGTGGAGAGCACCGGAGTTGAGCCTTTTTTCATTCGGTGCCATCAACAGAAAGAGAAAAAGGCCGGAAGAGACGATAATGCCGATAATTAAAATGACGTCGATAGTTTTAATTTATCGTACGATTAATCGATTTACCGTTTATCGTGACAGGCCTATTTAGAATAAATGAATCACCGAATAATGCTTCAATATTATTGGCATGTTATAATTAACATACTCATTTCACCAAAATAATTACTGTTAATTAAAGTACAAAGAAAACTGTACAGTATTCAATGGAAGACATCCTTGATTAATACACGTGCAGGTTGTTTTTCCTTCCACCATTCTCTTCCTGTCCGATACCACAGCTTTTATCTATCCATATCAGCCTTGACATTGGTGTTTGTAGGAGACCCACACTTAAATCTAATCCAGATTTTTGGATTTCTGTTACTTACCCTTCCCAGCATGCTCTGCAGAAATCATGGCCACAGGACATGTCAACAGGTTCCTCAAAGAAGGAGACGGAAGACATGCAGATACCACACTGAGAGACAAAAAATTAAGGAAGAAAGATGACTACAAGGCCACAATGAAACTTCAAAGTCTTAGCATAGAATACATGCACCGGTTTGTCATAATTTTTTATTTGTTTTTTTGTTTGTTTTGTTTTGAGTGTTTTATTTAAGCCTAAACACTAAGAGTATTCTTTCTGAGAAAACGTTCCAAAATATTTAGATGTGTAAACAGACTTCATTATCCTCTGGAATATAAACGGACAGGAAAGCTGTGACTATTCAGACATGTCTGTGGGTGCGAGTCCACACAATAACAGAGGTCGGTTTATGAAAGATAACTATGCTAAGATTCCGACCTGTCAAAATCGACGGGTTTCACAGACGACCGTTCTGTTAGCAGATGTATTTTCTCACACCCACGAAAAAAACAAACAGGGCCAGACATACAGGAGCTGTTCTACTGGAAGACTGCCCCGCACAAAAAGACAAAGAGGAGGCAGTGTAGTTCAACAATGAAACTATTGATTTAGGATGGAGAACATGATAAAAATCAACTTGCAGACTTAAATGAGTCCGTGAGTGCACTTGGCACAGTGCATTTACGCTCATGAAGAGCCAAGAGTGCAGATAGTGTGAGTCAAATGGAACAATTACTCACCAGACAATTAATAAATTACATTTGTAAGCTACAGTAATTATACACCGTGGTTCATTTTTAAGGCAAACTTGGACTGCCGTTGAGTGTCCCAGCCAACTACGTATAAATATATCCAGCCTCTTGATTTATAGTAACACTCTAAACTTTAAATTTCCAGAGACATCAATTTTTACTGTAGCATAAGGTAGCCTTTCATCACCTTTATTTTTATATTAGAAGCACAGACATCTTGGTCATTCATCAATAAGAACCCAAATCTTGCCCTTTAAACATTTTCCGGAAAGAATGTCAATATTTACTCGATTCTCAACTTGTTTAAACCAAAATCAACAAAACCGTTTTTTCTCTTAGGGAAAGATGAGGATGGGTTCTGTTAGTGTTTATTTTTGTGGGTCAGAAAACTGGCAAGCACACCAATTACTTCAAACAAACTAACTAATAGTAACAAATAATGACTTCTAAACAAATGTAGACGTGTGAGAGCTAATACAATCGACTGGGGAAAAAATAATATGTTTGGAACCATGTAGACTTCATCCAAAATCAACCAGATGTTACACTGAGGCTAGTATGCTCAGGGCCATTTGTCAAACTGTTCAGCAAAGCCTTATGCTCTCTCCGGACTGCCATTTTTGCATTTCACATCTCCACTAAATCCACAGCTGATTTTCTCTGAATTAAAATAAAAAGAAAATACCAAACGACCTTCTTTTCAATCCCCTTCTTAGAAGCAAGTGAAAGTCAACTTATTCTCCAGATTTTTTGGAACAAATCCTTACTCATCCCCATGGAGTCTGCTGATGACAAAGAGAACTACTTCAAGAGGAAAGGTAATGGAAGCCTCCATAAGCACTGTATTAAGTCTGTAATACCTTTATATCACAGTGTGTACTGAAGAGAATCCTTATTCCAACCTGAATGTTCTGTATTAAATGGATCATCGCCACACAAATGTCTAAACTGGGAGAAAAATTAAAAAAAAATTTGTAAATTTCTCACCAGAGAGGAATCGTCATCTCCCGCTAAGAGGCTAATTTGGTCTGGGGAAGTGATGGAGGAGCGGGTGGTGCGAGGTGTCCGGGGTGACGGCAGTGTGTCCCAAGCGTTGTAGCCACTAGGGGGTGGGTTGGGCATCTGCACCCCTGAACGTTGGCAGCATTCCTCGGCGTTGCTCATCCAGGCTTCCAGAAGCTTCTCTCGGTCCCAATCTGACAAAAACATGGAGATGAACTCATCACACTTTTTTCTTTCGGTTCTGACCTCCCAATTCAGACTTTTACAATTAATTTTTCTTATTCTGAAGGAAGTAACACACAAAAGAGAAAAATTGAGGGTCCTTTGTTTCTGTGGTAGTTTTTAATCCAACTGACAATGAAAAGAAAATGTCCAATTTCCATATATTTATTCATTTATGCATCAAGGGTATCCAAGTACAGGCTGATGGTCGCAGCACTTACAGATCAAAAATGGATTTAAAAAATGATGCATTTAATAAATAGGGAAAAATGTAAAAAAAAAATTTCAGCATTTTACCTACCGATCACAAATTACAGTTGGTTAAGTGAAAAGTGTCAGGATTCATGTTTCTCTAAAAAACAAGCAAGTAAAAATGATTTTAAACTTTTATAAGCAATTGTAAGGACAGTCTAAACAAAGTCTCTCTGTAAACTATTTTTAATAGCACAAGCTACAATTTAAGGTATTATACATATATATATATATATATATAAAGTTCAAAATTCTTCACAATTACATCATTTTCTTCAAATAAAATGGCCATAATGAAGTAGAACAAGATTACAAACAAATCAAGTGTTTTGAAAAATGTTACAATGCAAAAAAACTAAGTTGGGTTGGCCCAGAAAAAACAAATTGGTTTCATGAAGAAGTTAGCATTTTATTCACAGAAAAAGTCATCTTAAGACATTCATTTTAGCATATTTGCTAGGGCAATGCCAAATTAAAGTTGACATAATTTTGTGTTTTCAGTAGACAGATACTTGCTGCCACCTGGTTTTGTGTTTTAGAACAGCTCCCCAACTTATAGAAACACAGAAACCAATTTGAGAGACTTTGAGGATAAACTGGGAGTGACTTGCGATCCGTGCCTCAGTCCAAATATTCTCCCCTCTTAAAATAAGGAACATGACCGGGTCGACTGCAATTAGGACACTATCAGCCTCGAGACACGCTTCAGCAGCAATCAAATGCCTCCGACTCCAAATGGCCTCATTTAGATAATGAATGTCGCAACAATCCCCCCATTTCCATTCAATTAAAACCAATCAGTGAGCATAACCCTATCTTCCTGCCTTCAGCTATTAAATATGAGTCTGAAATTAAAAGTTTTGTTTCACATTTAGAAAATGTAAATTATTAGAAGCACAGAAAGACTGACAAGCAGGCAAGCAGCAGGAAACATGATAAGTCAACTAAAAAGACTGATAATGAAACAGAAGTCAGTAAGTGTGGGAATCTGTGAAAGTTTCCAAAAGCAGTGGACGATAAGCCGTTCTTTTAGACGTTAACGAAAATCCTGAAGCGTTTCATCCTCTTCCGACCGACAGGCGGTATTCCCATGACACAGGCGCGTAAATATAGTACTGCTTGATTTTCTCTACGCTCCCACAGGCATGTCCTGCATGTAGCGTCTGCGGCTCAACAGACAGCTACTGCATTTAAACCAGGTTCAATTAAAAAAAAGTTTCAAATTGAATAATGTTTTAAACATTACAAGCTTTTTAGAAGTAGTATCAACTGGCAGATGCTAAGTGAATCCACTTTGAGAATTGGTGTCTAAAGGCTGCAAATTAAATCTGAGCTCTAACACACCGACTCAGTAGTTAGTCCAAATCAACTTGATAAGGGAATCAGTGAACTAGTTCACACAGAGATTCTGACAAAAAAAAAAGCCAAAAAAGTTTTAAAAATCCTCCCTTTCTTCGTAATTATGTAAAAGTATTATAATTTAGTTGGAAACATACCTTAGAAAATATGTGTACATTCATATTCAAGGAATTACAATATGAGGTTTGTGCATTTTGAAAATAATTTTCAAACATATCTAAATTAAATATACTTCTCATTAAATCCACATATCTGTATTGATATTGATATATTTTTATTAGTGTGATGTAATATTCTCATTAAATGTTGTGTTATCTTCTGTAAGCAAGAAACAAATGCTGTTTCTAACTGATCTCTATTCACTTAGTGAATGGAGTTACTGAAATTAATGAACTTTTCAATAATATTCTAATTAACTGATTAAGTCTGTAGATGCTTATGTTACCACAAATGTATCTAATTAAGATGAAGAAATTTAGAAATAAACAATAAATTATACATTTTGACCAATATTTCCCAAACCTGTAAGATACCCATAAATTTCTCACTTTCAGAAAGTCAAGTGCTCCTTGAATAAATTTGTAATCTGCGATGAAGTTTTTTTCACAAATCTATTAAAAACAGACATTTAAACGTTTCTGGCCAGAGTTTGCTCAACAAGGTTTGGGTTGTTGTTGAAAACAATCTGACTAGAGTAAGAAACATCAGATGTTGCAATCTTGCTGCTACTATGATGTCATGAGAGTGTACAGGTTGCTCTCAGAGATTCAAATAATTCTGCTTTGTATCAAACAATGCTGATAGTTTACATAGGGTCATAATTCAAAGCCCATATCCACAAACCCACAAAGGAATGGTTCAAATGAAGGGACAACTGCTTTGCCAAAGCCCAGATTCAAATTACACCAACATGTTATGTGAACCAGATTTCTTTAACAAGCAAAATAACAAAAATATCCACTTTGAGCAGGCGTTTTCAGTATAGAAGAAGAGTTGAGCGTTGGAGTCAGAGATCGATTGATGTCGTTTTTCTGACTGGTATTTTTGTTGAACGGTTCTACAGGAGGGAACTGAAAAATAGGCTGGAGATGGGAAACAAGCGATAGCCAGCATGAGTTACGTTATGGGTTCCCCGCTGGTCACAATCTGGTCCATGAACTTACTATAGCTGAGCAAATACTTCAACTTAGCAACATCTCTCTACAGTGTAAAAGTTGTTGCTGAAAGTAGAAAAGTGTTTTTTCAGTATTAGTGACTGGTTTAAAATGACTCTAGGTTATGAGAAACAATATGAAGTTGACAGGAAGAACTAGAGAGATAACCACTGCAGAGAGAACTTCAGGGGATAACAGAAAGGCTGAACCCAGAGTTGGTCTGTTCTTATCTTTTTGAGAATTCAGCCAATGTCATGGAGCAGGAATGCTTAGAAAATCTCCAAATTAAGATAGGATACTACGTGAATACTCAGAGACAAATAGTAAAATTCTGTCATTGCAAACCTTCACAAAGGCAACGTCTCTCAAATATGCATAGTGTGATCCACTTCTGTTCCTTACATACCCATTTAACCGAATACAAGCTCATGTTCAATAAAATATCCCTATTTTTGTAGTTTAGACATGCAATCTACAGTACAGACCAAAAGTTTGGACACACTTTCTCATTGAATTCAATGAGAAGGTGTGTCCAAACTTTTGGTCTGTACTGTATTTACGCATATAAGCTACTTGTTCAGATCCATTGCTCCATGAACGTAAAGGACAGAGGTCTCAGATATGTGCCGGTGTTTGTGTCTCACAGTACCATGGGCACGTAGCAAAGCTTCTGCAGTGAAGAGAGGGGCTTGCAGCATGTCCGCCGTCTCCACTATCAGCATGTCCTTCAGCCTCCGCAGGTCCTGAGGCCGCAGGCCCTCATACAACTGAAATGGAAAAAAGGTCAGAGACAAGAGAAGAATTACCAAGTTCACGGATGGGAAGGGAAGAGATAGGTGTTGAAGGTGGTTAGAAGATTAAAACAACAATTTTGACTGCAGCCAAATAAAAAGAGAGTTGGTTTGATAATAGGTGACAAAAGCAGATGACAATGCAGATGAAAGTTCCACGAAAATGCTGAAAAAAAGAGATAAGAGAGCAGTCTCTGTAAATGATTACTGGGACATGACTTAGTCGTGTACATTGACACAATAAAAGACAGAATACACAGATCACAAACATTAGCGCAGACTAATTTTTGTAGATTTGTCTAGACAAGGCATCTCGTACATAAATATGGCAGTAATTCCTATTTTTAGTATTGGATGTTTGTCTTAACTAGCAGCAGGTTTCATGAGTGTACTAATGTTACACCCGATGTAACTGAAATAATAGATAATATAAGAAACCGTTTTAAATGCTAGGTCTAAATAAATAGTAATTTTACACCACCAACAAACAAAGTGACACCAACTGTTTGGGTTTAGCAAGTGGAAGGTATCCAGTAAGTGTTAACTTATAAAAAGAGCTATGTCTGAGAGAGCAAGAGCAAAAAGCTGACACTTTTTTTTTAGTGCTTTGTTAGATTCTCAGCACTACAGACAAAGCTACACTAAACAATGGTCCAGGCAATGTTGTAAATCAAATCAGGCAGTGACAAACAAAATGAACTGTTTCTGAGGGTTTTATTCTGTACCTCCCTTCGATCGAGAGCTGCATACTCTGCTTCTATACCCTCCGCCTCAGGGGCCAGAGAGAAGACCATCTGCGACTCCAGGCTCAGGGCCAAATCCTTGTGGTGCTGCTTCTCGGCACAGTCACATGGAGTCTCGCGGTTTTCGTTCTCCACAAACAGGTCTGCTCCTCTCTGCAGCAGTAACTGAGCAAGCAACAAGAAAAGAAAAAAAATGGCTTGAATTATAGGAGATGACTGGAAACACTTAAAGCACAACAAGCAATGCAAATTGTTATCACTTTACACATCTAACACAGCATCTGTGGGAAGCTCTGCGTCTGCTCCTGAGCTCCTAAAACTGGGCAACCAGTTAAGTTTAGTCAGAAAATTGGGATTGTTGGTTCTAACAGATCTTGACCAATCAACTGCAATCCAATCATATGTAAAATTAAATCCAATAGTATTGTTTTTTTTATTACACCCTATTTGAACATACCGTATTATTCTTCCCAATGGCCAGATTTTGGCCCTTGAAATGATTTTATTCAGCTCCTGATAAGACAAGAAAGGTCAAAATTTGGCCAACAAAACAGAAAACAATTGATGACCAAAAAAAAAAACGTATTTCGTTTTTTTTTAATAAGGTGACAGTTCAAAGTCCTTTATTTGTTTTGGATCTTTAACGACATATAAATTTCATAAAAATTGTATTTATTGTCGAGCAAGTAATACAAAAAAAAAAAAGGAGGAAAAGAAAATCACAATAAATAAAGGAGGAAAAGAAAATCACAATAAATACATTTTTGCATTTTTAATGTAGTGAACTTTGTGGAACTTTTAAAATTTTTCAGGTTTGGCCCCCATTGCAAAACGTTTGAACACCACTAGATGACAGAATGTTACTTTAACTCAAAGCCCATCCCAAATGTCCCCATGACATACAAATTTAGGTATGCAAAAAGCTTCTTGGATTGTAAGTGGTGAAATGATCAGCACTTACAACACAAACAGATCTAATGTGATTAAGGTTAGATTAATTAAGCACCAATGTTTTTTGGTGATTCTATAACAAAAATAAATGCAGTTTTCCAAAGTGCCAGTACTTGGCACAGTTATATTCCCTCTAGTTTCCAGCACAACGTAGATAAAGAAAATTATACCATCCTAAGAGAAGCGGACTGTAGCTTTGCTTATCTGGTATTTCTTTGCTTCTTGCTGATAATTTTTGGCACTAAATTCTGTGGTAAATAATGTGGTTTAGCAGTCATTCTATCAGTATGTGTTTCTTTGAGATTCCAGACACACCTCCACATATGACGAATGGTTTCTTTCTCTCCTCCTTTCTGCAGCACCAGTGCAGTCTCGCAACAACTCAAAGTCCAATCCGACACTTGGTAAGTGCTTTGTTTTAGTGGGAACTACAACCGGTATCGAGTCACGTAGTGCAACGCTTAGCGTTAAATCTGTCTGATTGATTTGAATTCAACTCTGTCAAGATTTTGGCCTTTGTCTTGTGAATACATATGTGATAAAACCAGAATATTACTAATTCAACACTCTGTGTGCTGCTCTACCACTGCAGAACAAAAATAAGAACATACTACTGCAACTTCACAACAGACGTCATCAATACAGCCCATAAAAGAGGTAGGACATGCGGTAGAGTACTATCCTGAAAGAAAAACACCACTCTCTTGAGTGCTGCACATTTCTCCCCTGTACCACTGCTTCAGGGCAACATCTTCAAGATGCTGACAGCAGATTTGGGAGTTGATTTTCAGTCCTTTTTAGACCTAAAAATGCCCAACAAGCTCTCTCTTAATGAAAACTGCCATCTTCCAACCCAGCTGGCGCCTGACTTTAAGTGGTGCCCTGCATCCATTAGCGATCCAGCTGCAGGGTTCATCTATGTGCTCCATTAGGAGTCACTCTCACTTCATCTAGTCAGAATATGTCTTTTTAAAAATTCTTCCTCCTGGTGCTCCTCTGTAAAATCTTTTTGGTTCAGCTCAGTGGTGGTTGTGCTCCAGTCTGTTCTACTTCAGTCATTCCCAATTGTTTCTAAATCTAAATACCATAGTTGCTCCAGAATTTTACACCAAAGTAAAGTTACTAGTATGATTTACTTTTGTATTACTATACTATTTAAAAAAAAAAAAGAAAAGATGCCCTACCTTTCCTTCAGGCCCAGTTTTTTAAGAATTTTGTACTGATTCTGTTTCTATCCCAACAGTAAAGGCCAGTCACAGCTGTTCTGGGGCTACAATTCAGACTTACACTGTATGGGTAAGTAATTTTAGTATCCAAATAAACTAAAATATTGTGGCATAAACACACATATGCCACTATATGCTTTTTTGGGGGATAATATACTGAGAACAATACAATGTTCAGCTGCAATATAATTTTACAAGTACACATCATTCAGATTAATTAGAAAGCACAGTGTGTTTTTTATGATGAACAATAAGCTGTGTAGACATGAATAAACTGTATATGTGCACTTGTTGTGCACACATACAGTTGAAGAACAACTGAAGAACTGAAGGGAACTGTAGAGATAGATTTTTTTCTTCTTCTTTCTTGGAATACCAATCAAAGTTAATCTTACCGTTACTTTTATGATGAGCAACATCAGTAAAACGATGCAATTTAACACTCAGCTCAGGTTTTTAAATTATAGTTATAGCTGGGAATATGTTTAAGACAGTAAGTTTTTAAAACCTCACCTCAACTGAGGTCCTCATGCCTGAGGCGGCTGCATAGTGCAGGCAGGTGTTTTTCTTGTTGTCAGTGGCATTGATTTCAGCGCTTTCATACTCTCCATGGTCCAGCTTTGCCCCGGTCCAGGACAAGATGATGTGGAGGCATTCCGTCCGACGCTGTTCATCCTCATAGGGCCGCGAGATCCGTGGCTGCAGTGCTCCCTCTGAGGTCAGGATCTGAGGCCCCATGCAGAGAAGGTGCAGAGATGTCTCATTGTGCACGTTGCGCTTGTTAGGATTGCCATCTTTGTTTATGAGAAACGACCTAGAAGATAAAGGGAACAAAGAACGTCAGTGACTTGGCTCTGGTTTGGTATTTTGTCAATAAGCGCAGGGTTTCCTCCACATGTAATCGATCGTGGCGCACCTCCACAGCAAAATAAAAGTTGCCACAACCAGAATTAAATAGCTTTTTTGTTCTTTTATAAATATCATGAAACCTTTAACGTTTACTTTATTTTGAAAAACCAACACCTCTGGACACTCTGAAATAGGGGGAGTAAAAAGTCAAAAGAAATGTACCTAAGGAAGGTTGAACTGAATGAATTTTCAGTTCAAGTCGTTCAAATATTTAGTTCACATCTCAACGACAATAATGTAGTGAATTAATACAGTCTGGCCTTCATGCGTAATGTTTCAGATACACTTTAAAAAGGCTTCATGGCTAAATGTCTGGTAATTTTTCTGTTGAGACTCATTTCTCATCCAGAAATAGTACCATGCTCTCTTTCAGAATAGCGAGGGACCTGAGGAAAACATTGAGATTGGATGGAGGTGCTCAATGTTCTTTACTGGGATGCAGTTCCCTCAAGTTTTGAAAAATATAGAAATTATGAGTTCCCATAAAACACAGTGTTAAAGCTCTTTTTCAAGAAATCCAGAAAAATACAATGTTCCGCCAGGCTGCAAATTATGGTGTTAAGTTACTAGAGAACAGCTGTAATTTCAGTTGTACAGTATGAATATAGTGAATAAGTGTTTTTCAGAAAACATTCAGTCTGAAATGCCCACAATTGAAACCATGTTGTTTAAAAAAAATCCTGGAGGAAACCCTGAAACAGTTTGCAATTCTCAATACCCATTATTATACTCTTATTATTTAAGACTCTCTATCTAAAACTTGATTATTATTTTTTTACAGCTTAGTTCACTGGTAGTAGTTGTAGATCAAGCTCTTTAAAAGTTGATGATGTGCTTGACTTCACAGAAAAATCTACTTTGATTACAAAAACATTTTTTGAAAACTATAAATGAAATTGTTTTTGGTTTCCTTTTTAGTTTATATGGAAACTACAAAACTAAACAAATTTACAACCCTCCAATAATTTTAGTCAGGTAAGAATGCCACACAGTGCGGGCAATTTAGTTACAGAAAAATCGAATGGTCTTAGTGAGTCAATAACAAATGAGTACTACAAGGCTGTTAGCTTATAAAATGGAGAAGCTCTTGGAATCCAAACCTATTCCAACACAGCATGTTGCATTCCTGAGAACAGATGGCTGTACAACAGGACAGATGGGAAAGGGACGTATAGAGACAAAACACCAACACTTTTCTCTTATGACACATTCATTTTGCACTCATAATCATATGCCAGACAGCTATTCAAATAAAGCAAAGGCAATTATCTCCTCATCAATCAATCCTCATTGACTTCACCTAGTGAAAAAAATAAGACTGGAAATTTAAATCAACTCTGTGGAAAAAAGTTTTCTTCACAATTCAACTTTTATTTGAGTTCTGACCTGAGTAGGCGCATCATGGCGTGCCGGGCAGCGTAGTGCAGTGGAGTGTTGTGCTGGTAGGACTCTCCGTATGTGGCGTTGGGATCCAGAGCCTCTTTGAACTGTGGGTTGCTCTCATAGAGCTGGCAGGCTAGCAGCTCGTCCCCGTTGATGAGAGCCTTACGGAACTTGGTCGCAGTGTTCCCCATGTCTTCGCCAGCTGTGGGTTCAAGCTCTCACTGAAGCACAGCCACCTTTTAACTCTTCCTCAAGCTGTTCAAGTCAAATAAGCCAGCATGTTGTATGTTCAGCATGCCCTAAAGGAGAGAACAGAAAATATTGTTGAATCCTATTGAGTCCAACAAGGCCAATAACTCAAAAATTACCATAAGCATACATCCTCAATGTTGCTCAAGCTTCTCTCCGACCAACACCGGTGTCAGCATCACCAGTGCGATGAAATTTTGTTGATTCCCCCCCCTTGTAGAACTGAACATAGTGCGCACAAAGCTCACACAGAGCGAAGGACAAGACTTCCTTTGGCATCACCAGGAACTTCCGCCTTCTTGTGCCAACGCTGCCCCTCCCACAGAGACCAGAATTCACAATAAAGCCCCATAGCTCCACATGGGGAATAACATGCGGCAAGTCAGCATTCTGCTTCCACCAGAACACCATATGGTCATGACGGTTTGGGCACCAAGAGGCTGATATGTACGTGGTATCTACCTGATGCACAAATATGCAGAGAATTGCATCCTGGGTACAAAATGCATGTGCTATATGTGCTTCTCCACATATAGAAAATACTATCGCCAGAAACAAGTGTTATACTGTGTACTTCCTTGTCACAATGTTTTGAATCTTTTTACTGTCAGATTACATCCACATACTTAGTGGATTTTATATGATAAATCAACACAAACTAGTGCGTAAATGTCATTTGGAAGGATAATAACATATGTTTTTTAAGTTGTTTTTTTTGCATATCCATTCCTATTTGCATTGAAAACCCTAAATAAAAAAAAATTGCAATCAACTTTCTTCTGAAATTACCGACGTAAATAAAGGAAAACAGAGTCCACCAATGTAAAATTTGATTTCAGATGCATTGACATGAGAACCGGCAAAGCACCAATTTCTTACCCTCCCCCACCGCCAAGCACATACAAACAGGATAAATGTAGCTCCCTTGGGTCACAAAACTTGAACTGCAGTTTCATCTGTCTACACTTCTCAGTGCTTTGGTGCTTGTTATCATCAGGCAGAATGCTGGCTGGAAAGGCTCAGAAATTTGTTCTGATAGAGCGAATAGAGAGCTTGCGTGGAAATTATGGATGCCAGGAATGTTCATGTAAACTCTGCCCAGCATATTGGGAAGGGAGCTAAGTGGAGTTTAGGGAAAACATTTGAGATAAGTGTAAACACACACACACAAAAAAAAATCTTCATCAACAATAAAAATAACACTCAGTTGTTTGTCATGCGCCTATTGATGACCTCACACAAGTCATGCCGTGTGTCATTCAGTTATCTGATTACAATCTTGTGCTTTGTATTTAAGCAACAGAGGGAGAGGAGACAAGGCAAAAAAATGAGTGCATCTGCTTCACCAGTTACCTTCTTTACAGATAGAAAAACACTCTAGCTTGTTAATCAGAACTCGATCTGATTAACAAAACCTTCAGTCATTTTAACTGCTTGAATTTCAAAAGCTACTATGCAGACATGGCACAAAAGGGAGTATCAGTTGTGAACTGGATTTTCAACAGAGGCATATCACCTGTTTATTTCAGCTGCCACAATGGAGAGTTAGATATCAACAGGTAACAGGAAGCTGAAGGTGCGACAGTAAAGTTGTTCTGCTTTATCTGTCGGAAGAGTCCATTTCTGTGTTTCATGACACATGCTGGACTGAGAAATGTTTGGGAAATATCACATTTAAGATAAGGGTATGGACTTATACACACAGCCTGCTATTTAGAGTTTGCAATATTAACGTCACTACAATAAGACGTAAAAGACAGTTTAAGGACTGGGTGCATTCATTAACAGTCACCAGGGAAGATCGAGTTCTCATCTTAAACAGAGAGCAAAGCATTTTTCAGTGACAGGATGTCAGAAATGACCTGTAAAGGGGATTGGATATACAGTTGGTAATTAATCATTGAAATTGATCATAATCTGTTGTTTTATTGACTTTTTGCATCGTTTCAAACTACTTTTTTTTGCAACCAACTAGGTCTGTCGCGATAAACGATAAATCAATTAATCGTACGATAAATTAAAACTACCGACGTCATTTTAATTCTCGGCATTATCGTCTCTTCTGACCTTTTTCTCTTTCTGTTGATGACACTGAACGAAAAAAGGCTCAACTCCGGTGCTCTCCACTGACTCCTCCCTTCCTCATTTCCTTAGTGTAAAGCCCAGCGCACACGACAGGATCTTAGAGTTGTCGGCCGATTGTCGGCCCATTTTCAAAACCTGACAGATCACACATTAGCCAACAGAAATCCTAGCTATAACGGTTCCATCGGGTTCGGTCCTGCCGTGTGGTGTCCAACAATGGGCACAAAATAATGGCTACAAGTCCAGTTAACTAATTTTAAAACCGGGCATTAATCAATGCTTTACTACAATCTACCTGCAATGCATGTGGCTAGTGTCAGCGTAAAGTCCTGACTGAATGAAAATCATTATAACCTATTTACGTCACGTTAACGAAGAACAGCTGAAAAGTTACCGGGTTTATCAACTGCGGTAGCAATTTCGCTTCAACTCCTCCTCTTGTCATTTCTATATTCTTTGCATGTTAAATAAACATTAATGTTGTTTCCACGTATCATCTCCAATGTCCGCTGGACTTCGGGTTGCGCCGTGTCAGCTGTTTGGGATTCCCTCCGTAATTTCCCCTCAGAAAGCACGGAGAGGAGAATCCGCGCTTTCTGATTGGCTACCTGTCACATTCAACAGGCTGCGTTAACTATCCCAGTCGGGGAAAACCCCTGATTTGGATCGGAGCGGCAACGACGATCTACCGTAACACACCACACACTCTTAGAAAGACCAAAGTTTTAAGATTGTTGTAAGGGGTAAAATAGGAGCAAAAAATCATGTAGTGTGAATTATTGCATCAGGTAGTCGATGTGCCCGTCTTCTCTATTTAAATCTAATTATTACTGAAGGGCAACATAATATACAGACTTCATAATCTTTACTCTTTTGGTTGAATGCAGTATTTATTTCCACTTTGGCTTTATTCTGTTTAGTTTTTTTTCAAGTGCGTTTTTTGTTAATGGAGACTAAGAATCCATTTTAGTTTTGTTTTTGGTTGTTTTGTTTATTTTGTTTATCAGTTGCAGTGTTAAGTATTCTTTTGAAAATAAAGTGTATCTATCTTTGGCAGGAAATCGCATGCATTATTACGTCATTTCCATTACATCAGTGTTAAAAGGTCTTCAAACAATATTATAGTTTATCGCAATAATTTTTTGAGACAATTAATCGCTCAGCAAAATTTGTTATCGTGACAGGCCTGCAACCAACACAATTTTGGTATGTTTTAATCAACCCTGTTACTGGAGTATTTTGGAACAAGACTTATGGGGCATAGCCCAGTGGACGCACTGGTTTGGAAAATCATGCCTACTCAGTTCACATTTGCCCTCACTGGGACTCAAGTGGTATCTACCCACTGCTAGCTCTCACTGAGCCTCCAGATCTAATGTAAGTAATGATTCTTACATTACAGATCCCTTGCCTACAGAATACAAAGCCTTCTTAAGTTAAAGCTCTTTTGTAGTTACAACATATGAATAACTGATGTAACACTGGTGTTGAAATAATAAATACCATATGATATCATGCTCGTTTCATCTTTAGGTTTCCAGAAAGGGGGGCGTTAGCTAGTTTTCTTCTCTCTTTTTGTTGTTGAGCTGTATTTGTGGATGTCCAATAACCTGTAGGATTTTATTGACTCCAGAGGTCAGAGCTTTACAAACTGATAGCAAATCAGCAACAAAATCTCTGAGTATTTCAATTCCATTACGCACTTTAATTCTGAATATAACTGTAACAGATGAGGTCATCTGTTTACACCAATGAAGTATGAACATGCAAAGTAATGTGCTTACAATTGAGGACAAAAATATGAATTGTCTAAACAGTGCTGCTGCTCTGGAGCACGTTAAGTGTCAAACGTGTCATGTGGGGACAGAGATCACACACGATCACAAGACAAAGCAGTCACTCTGCAGAGACAACACGTTGAGGAGAGACAGACTTGATCATTTCATGAACAAAAAAAAAAACACACTTGAAGAGTTACTGTCCAGATGTATTACTAATTAATCCGTCTGACAATAGTTAACGACACTCCCCCAAAACAGCGCCAACCAGCCACATCTAACAGCAACTATCTAAACAGCTCGCTTTCATTACAAACATTAAATGCCAATTTGTCTGCTGAGCTTCAACTTCTCCCAGAACTCTTGATGTGGGCCTTGTACCCTCTCGTGTCGTGCGGTGTTTACCATTTTCGCTAGCTCAAACTGTCAGCGTGTTATGTTGTCATAATGAAAAGCCCTCGATATTCGCTCTGTTGTGGTTACATTTCTGGCCAACAAAGGCATTCGCCACTTACTGACCTTAGTCTAGTTTAGCTGCAGACCACTCCGATTGTTGTCACCGCTGCTATTCATGGGAAAACACAACGAGTATTGTTAGCAATGTAGTATTCAAAACAAAAAACCCCGTGACGCTAGCATCTGCGTGGACGAACGTCAGTGCACGCGCTAGCTGGGAAGCTAAGGCGCTACCACCAATGCTAGCCAACTTGACGCTAACTAGAACAGTTGATAAACTCAGTAAACAGAGTGTGACAAGTACTGCGACTTACACAGATGGTATTTCTCCCTACAGGAGACTTGACTTCGCGGAGCAGCTGCAGGTCACAACCGCCCAAAGGAAGCTTCTTCTCTAACGCAATCTTTGTGTGGAAACGCCGCTCAGAGGAGAGATGTAGCCCATTGCCAAATCCCCGTTCATTTTACTGGCTGACCATCGGGTTGCCAGGTTTCAGGATAACCCGGAAACAGGCACAGAGAGCATGTATTTGAAAAGTTATAGGCTACCTCCAAGACAGTTACAGCTGACTTTTATATAAATATTTAATGTCATTTTGGTTCCATGGATAAGACTCAAACACATTAGGACACGGGATTGTTATATGTATATATATATATATATATATATACTTTTTTTTCTTTTTCCTTGTCAACAATAAACTAAGCACACAATATTTGAATAAAATAAGCAAAGCAGTTAGAGTTCTGTAGGCAAGGGATCTGTAAATCACTGCAGATTTCAAACATAAAAAGGTTCTTGCAGGTTTGCAAGATTGCACAAAAATCACTAAACTATATTCCTAGATTTTTCAGGTAGATCTTCTTTTGTAGATTTTTTTTTGTGTGTGTGTGTGTGTGTGTCTTTTCAGCAATAAGAACCGGATATGCTTCATTCTTGCTTTATTTTGCCAAGTCTGCATTTTAGTAAAAACCACTAGGTGTTTTTTGTCTTATTTTACTATTAAAAGAAATTAAATTTATAGCAAAAACTTTGATGAATATCCCTGTTGCACCTTACATTTCTCATTTTTAAGATTTTAAATTGTCTTTTTATGAAAGGTCTGACATTAATAGGAATTCTGTGCAAATGTTTTGTTAAATCTTCATCCACTCTTTTGCCAACCAAATTTAAGCCATTCTTGAATTGTCATTAAGGGCCGCCCAAAATTGTTCCGAGGGCCACAAATGGTATCTGGGCTGCGTTTTGGAGACCCCTGAACTGAATCATGGAATATACTGTACATTTCAATGCATTGTTAATATACCATCACAAATCATGTGCTTCCACTGCTCTTTTTCCTTTCATCCTGTTACAGCTGTGCTTATGTGTGGTGCCAAACTACATACATGTCTATAACTTTGAAACAGCAGAAGAAGCAGTGTGGATGATGGCATTTAATGAAGGAAAATGTCAGCGGATATAACATGAAGCTCATGCCTTGAGACGCTGCTCTAAACTGTGAAATGAGTTTGCTTCACTATCAACTCTGGTTTTAGAAACCGCTGTTGGTTACGTACCTTTTTCAACCCCGTTTTTCCTTCCACTCAACTTTCCAAAGACATGCTTGGATGCAACACAATGTGAGCAGTCCACTTCTTTAACAATAACAATTTATGACTTACCCACATCTGTTACAGCTGTCAGAAAATGAATTTGTTTTAGGAATATTTTATTTGTTATTATTATTTTTTGCTAGGTGGGATCTATCATCAGAATTAACAAAAGTATAGTGCTTGAAATGTATCACTTTGTGTGCAGTAAATATGTCATATTTCACTTATTGAACTGAATTACCAAAATAAGTTCAATCTTCCATAATATTGTAATTTATCTATATATATCTGTGCTAAGTGTATCATTTCATATGTTTATCAACTCTCAACACTACTGAATAAAGAACAAAATCATAATCTCTGGCTTTACACCAAAAATCATTGTGGTGAGATTTAACAAAACTATAATCATAATGAACCTCTGTTCAGCATCTCAGTCTGTTATGACTGCAGCACACAATCAGCAATGGTGTTGTAGATCATAAATAAATAAATAAATAAAATTAAATTAAATTAAATTAAAAAAGATAAATAAAAAATAAAAAGTCCGACATACTTAATATGTAGGTTGAAGTCTACATATTCAGACTTTTTTTTAATCTAGAGGATATTCACTGTTTGTTTTTTTTTTCAATTTATTCAATTATTGTTTTTTTGAGATTAACAATATCATGGCAGACATTTTTGGTTTAGGAATGGAAATGTAGCGTGGCGGCCTGTGTAATGACAAAATTACGCCACTAGAGTGCGACGCAGTCCACAAGACTATCAACCCCGTTTCGTGTGATGAAGTGCAGCTGACCAATCGCGATGCGTCGGGGGCGTCATATACCTGTAAATTTATGAGCTTCATTCACGCTTCAATAGAAATGCGAAATGCGCACATTAACCCTTGATAGAGCATGAAAATAAACTCGGATTTAAACAGCTCTCCTATACACAAGTTTAATGCACAACAGAACACAAATGCCTTTTATTATCAAATATCCGAACTTTGAAGCAATATATAGCATAATATTCTCACATTTTAGCAGTGCACACATTTCATATAAACAGACCTTCAATAAATAATCTGAAAACACATAATCTGACTGCAAAGGTTGATGCTGTAATGTCTGCAACGAATAAGCAGTACATTTCTTTCTCTCTTCTCTTTTTTTTTTTTTTTAAGAAAATGGTTACATTAATCACATGCTTTAGTACAAAATTCCAAATACACAAACTTTGTTGGGGCATTTGAAAATATTTAGTCCAGGAACAATTCAGGCCACTAAAAGATTGAATGACCTCATTTCTGGATGGTAAAGCTTATTCGTGTAGTCTGGTAAATTGTCCTACATGTGCTTGATCATTTTACTTAAACGACAAAGGAAATTAAATGTTTCAGCCAAAACAAGATCAACAAAACAAAACAAACAAAAAAAAGCAAAATGTTAACTCCTTATTACTGTGGCAGATGAAAACCAAGCAAAATGAGGCCCCTTGTTTTTAAAGTTTGACAGGAAAAGAAATATGAAATTAGGGGTTTGTGTAAAAAGGATAGTAAGACATGCTTTTTGTTGGTGGGGGCTCTTTACTGTAGGGGCTACTGATGGTAGCAGTAGCCAACTCTTCACACTTGCCGTTTGCAGGTGAGTCTTCTGAGCTTGGACCGTTAAGAGACAAACGCCTTCGCTTGCATGCGATGGAAAATGAGTCAGCCTTGCTTGGAGAGAGAGCTGATGACTGAGTCTCTGTCCAGGAGCTGATCAGAGCTTCACTACCAGTCACCTCATCTTGCACCTGCGGTTTAACCTTTACCGACTCTTCTGGGAAACCGGCAGTAGGGCTGGGCCGGGGTGACCAGGGCAGACTTGGAGGGACTTTTCTTTGGTAGGTTTGGTAGCCTGCTCTGGACCCCCACCCTGCTGACATTGTGGTGAAAGGAGAGTCTGGGTAGTAGCTGAGAGCATGGGTAGTCTGCATGGACAGCGATTTGATGCCATAAGGAAGGAGGGAGCTCGAGTACTCCCCCTCATACGGCGTCAAGTCGAGCTTGCTGCTGGAGGCGCTGCTGTTCCCCCCCTGCTGCATAGAGGTGACAAACCACCTCTGCGACGCTCCGTCTTCTGTCTGAGGTGAGAGGAGGCTGCTGGTCTGCGGCACAGCTCTCTCGCAGTTGTAGAAGCGGTTCTGGGGGAGGTTGTTGACGAACTGGTCCTGGAAGAGGGGCTGCATGGTGTACCGGGTGCCGGGCACAATCTGGTGGGCACGGGGAGAGTCAGTCGGAGAAGGGGTGAGGCGGTCATTCTCTGGAGCTGTGTACATTCTGGAAACAAATAATGATGAATTAAATATAATGTGTGTGTGTGTGTGTGTGTGTGTGTGGGTGTGTGTGTGTGTGTGTGTGGGCGCGTGCATGTGCGTGTGAGGGAAGGGAGGGGGAAGAATGCATACGATATGTGTTGCCAGATGCAATTGTGTGTCATGAATGCGATGTAAAAAATCAATTTAAAAAAATACTCACGAATCATAGTTATCTCTAAAACCTTTGGCAAAAGGATTGTGATCAATTTTCAACTGTGTGATCTAAAGAGAAGAAAAGCAAAAGAATTAGATGCAGGAATTCAGAATATAAACAAAGATCATATCCTCTTTATATTTTTTGGACAACATAAATGTCAAACATATACCCATAATGGTTAGAGTTAGGAAAGTATGGGACCCTCAACAGAATCGAAGCATTGACATTCCAACAACAACAGCCTTTATGTTCAAATGTTATTCATCATTACATCTAAAATGATATTGTTTGCAACTGGAGCAAAACATCGGGCAAATATCACACTGACTGACTTTACAAACTATGTATCTTTGCATAGTTTAAATATTGAAAGCCCTTAGGATAGAGTGTCTAGGTTTTAAGATTTTTTTTTTTAGTATTTACAGAAATTCATTTGTGTTTTCTAGAGTTCAGAGAAGAAATTATCTAACAAACTGTATCTTTCTCTCCAGTTGGTTCTTTCAGAGGAACACAGATAATTTGAGGGGGGACACAATATTTCCTTCTCAGTCATTGTTCAGTCGAAAAGCTGTTTTCTAGTTCTGAAAAGAAAATCTAATCACTAAAATCTTTAAATTGAACATTTTAAATAGTAAGGATTAGACATTTTGCTTTGCAAATATGTATAAACAGTAGAGCATTAAATCTAAGCACTTAGTTTGGTTTTGCCTTAGAATAATAAATTACACACTCACAAAGTCCAATGAAACAAAAATCCTAAATTGCTAAATTATTAAATAAGTCATACTGTATTCCCTCTTTACCAAGTGAAAGTGAGAATAGTCCAGTGGAATAATAAAATGCCTTGTGTTCATAAACTCACATCAGTGTTCTGGTAGGCAGTGACTGCTATGAACTGGTTTTCTGGAAAAGTGAAACACTGGGTCTTTACGTCACCGTTGTCCTCCACTCCATCTTCCGTCACTTCCACAATGTGCAGCCGGGGCTGGTATTTGTGAAGCGATTGGAGCACAATCATCTGTTTGTGGAACAAAAATGCAAATTAAAACACATCAAAACGAGCGAATCGATTTTTGAAAGTACTGTTCATTTGCTACCAAGACCCATGAATTTATTAGCTGTAATAATTTGATGACTTTAATTGGATATTGCTTTTGTGTTTGCCCAAAATCTGCACAAGAACATATGTTAAACTCTAACTATCGTCAATTTTCCTATTAATAACACATTGTTTTCTATTTAAATCATTTTTGTCGACAAAAACATGTAATACACTTTGAACATTTAAAACAAAGATTTCGTGTAGGATGATTTCGTGTGAATTATTTAGACACATTGTCATAATTATATGTCAATATGTCTGGTAAATTTTTGCATTTGCGTTTTTTTACGGCGCATTATTACCTGCGACGTGTTGTGGTTGGTTCCCTTGTTATTGGTGAGTTTTAATTTGCTGAAGGAGATCTCCTGTCTCATCCAGTGGGCCCCGGTGTTAGGTGACTCAGGGTGGATGTAGACTTTGTTTCCTGATAATATTTACAACATACAAGTGTATAGAACAAGCAGGAATGAATGCTTAAAAAATGTTTAATTCGCATTGTATTTATGTTTTGCTTATTTGTTTGCTTTAATCGAGGAGCAGAAATATATAAGGAAAATTTTAAAAGTTTTATTTTTTAATTTTTTTAATTTTTCCCCAGCCTGGTTCACCTTGGTTGTTGTTGTCCGCCTTCCCACATGTGACCCATTTGCCTCCCTGGAATCTCCAGTGGTTTGGATCTGCCAGCACCACCTCCACAAACACGTTATAATGCGCTGTCACATTCAAACCAGCGATGTTAAAACTGAGAAAGGGAAACATTCGCCTGGAAACACAAACCATCGTTCAGAAGCAAGGTAATTCTCACTGTAAAGTTTTTTTTAAATGTACTTATTTGAGTTTCACCCCTGCCATCTAACCTGCCCTGCTTGGTGATAATCATCTCGGTCTGGTGCCGGTGAAACTTGACCCAAAGCGGCCTATTGCAAAGGTAAACCTGGGCCCTCATCCCGGGCCCGGTGCCCGGCAGGGCGACGCTGCTCAGAGCGGAACCCGAAGCGGTGTATGGATTGTAAATGCAGCCGAGGTTCTGCCCGTGTTGATAGGAGGCGCTGAAGTGGCTGCGCCCGGCGGCCGAGGAAGAATACCCCGCCGTTGGCAACACGGATCCCAGGTGGAGAGTCGACGAATACCTGGCTGCGCCGGACGAGGGGTACACGGCCCCGCTGGGGGTGTAGGGGATAAAGGAGCAAGGGTTCGCTGTTTCTGGGCTGTGCTTGGTAATCGTGGATGGGATGTAGAAGCGATCGGAGGGCATGCCGTGTTCCGGATACCTGTTGCCCGCCGGCTCATCTCCATCCACGGCGGGAGAGGCGCGCTTCTCGTCCGCCGCGTCTTTTGCAGATGAGTACCCGCTGCTTTCTCCCTCACCGCCCAGCATGACTGCGCCTGTCGTCTCCCTCTCAGTGAGGATGCTTCGCAGCTTTGGTTTCTGCCTTGGATTTCCAGTGAAGACTGCGCTCTTAGGGGACGTGTTTTACCTCTAGAGTCAATGATTGTGCTCAAACTTCTTCAGGGGATCCACTGGAGTGTCCACTGTTAACGGAGACACAGAGACATTAAAGTTAAAGTCAGTTAAGAACAGACAAAGTGACATGAAAGGCCTGCACGTTTCCAGTTGTTAGACATCAGTGAAATAGTCGTAAATTAAGATGTCATTAGTGATGCCAAATGGAAACTGAAACTTGCATTTCTCTGAGAGCAGAAACTATAAAACAAATGACGTTTTCATTTTTTTCTTTATTTTCCAGTACGACGTTAATCCTTAAAGAGGTTATAGAACTTCATATGACTTATTATAACAGTTAGTAAAAATTTACTAAATGGTTATATTAAAAGTCCAGTCAAACAGCTTAGATAAAATCATATGATCGATCTTTTTTCAGATTGTGTAGTTTTTCAATTTGCTTCAGGACATCCCAGCCAATTTCTTGTAAATCATATGACAAACCCGAAATGGGATGCACAGATTTGAGCTGCAACCATGATTGAAAACGCGATCACGGTTCACGAAATTCGTGACACACTCACTTTCAGGAGTAAATTGCAATTCTGCAGACAAAAGACGTTTTTTTTTTTTTTTTTTTTTTAAATAAAATAAATAAATAAAAATACAAATGATTAGTGTTTTTTGTCTGTTTTCAGAAACAAATGTTAAAGCGTATTTTGGTTAAAAATACGTTAACAGTTTTTAATATGCATACTTGTGTTATGTCAGAAAAACCTCGGCCCGTTTTTTTGCTTTTCTTTGAAACAGAAACTCCTGTTTTTTAATGAATTTACATTCATTTACTTCTGATGCGCTCCTGCGTCCCAACGGGACTTCCGATAAGAAACGGGGAAATAGACAATTATTTTTCCGTTTGAAGAAACCTGTGATGCTTCCTGCATGAGACAGATCAGACACATGAAAGGAAAGCGACTAAATTCAAACGCATAGTGACAACATGGTAAAAAGCATGACGTTTTGCATTTTGTGACAACCTTTTAATATCTGTTCTGTTGTAAATAACTTTATCTGCAACAACAGATGGAGGATTTAAGAAAAAGAAAAAAATTCTACAAATGCAATTACATCTTTAAATTACAATATTTCTTTCAGCTGTAAAATTTTGAACTGAGTCAAAAATCTATTCAAAACTTACCAAGCAGTTGTTTCCTGATTGGAAGTCAACTTCAATAGTTCTAAAATAAAATATGTTACTCAAAAAGAAAAAAAAAAAAAAAAAAACTTCGACGTGTCAAACGATCTGCCAAATTGAAACCACGCCAGAGAGTGCCATCATGTTGTGCGAAGAGCAGTGATGTGAAATTCACAATAAAGCCAAAGAGCCATGTAGAGGCGGGCGGATCGGAGGCGCAGTCGCCGCAGAACTCTCCTTGTGGCCATGACGCAGCGACGACAGCCTTTTATCACGTCTGATCACCAGGGGAGGGGCTGGGGATCCTCAGCATCGCTGCCACGGTGTGCGAGAGGGAGCCTGCATCCTCACCCAATGCATCACATTCATACAACAGGCATTAATCTATGCTTAATCATTTACCTCGAGATTTATTGCAGATTCCTGGTGAGTGGGACGTGGCCTAGATTAGTAGACTTTCATCTGGTATCAATTGCTTTATGAGAGCTCCATGGTTTTGAGCAATTTTTAAAACTTCTAATCCAAAAATCATATTTAGATAATAATAATAATAATAATAATAATAATAATAATAATAATAATAATAATAATAATAATAATAATAATAATAATAATAATAAAGACGTTGCAATTTTAGCCTGAACATAGTCAGTTTAGAGATTTTCACATGTGAACCTTCCCATTAGGTCAGTCACTGAATGCAAACATCCTGTTGTTTCAGGTCAGATCAAATTTTGTGAATCATCAGGTAGAGGAGGACGAGCATATTGGGTGATTTACTGACAAAAGTTGCAAGTAACGACGATAAAATCTACACATTTCATTGTCTTTTTACAACAAACTGTTTATTTTTCTGAAGAGAAAACCGGTACAGAGCTCTAGAATCCCAGTAACACCAAAAGAAGGCATGTGTCTTTTCAGTTTGTCACAAAAGTGACAAGACTTCTCAGAACACTTTAGGTTTCCTATCAGCCTTTTCCTGCTTGACTGTTTTGTAGCGCTTTGCTTCAAAGGAAACCCAACTCCTTCTCTGAATTGGGCTGCATTGCTGTGTTAATGGCACACCTTTTAACCGGCTAAAGACCCCTGTCCTCTCCCAGCCCCAGACGATGCTCAGCCTCTGCTGTTTATTTGAAGGGGGATGTTTCCATGATAAAGGAGACGAGGGACTTAGTTGAGCTGGTCGCCACCTCTGAAATAAACACACCGCACATCAAACGAGACAAATCAAAACTAACCGAGCCGCCAGCAGTCTCTAGCTAATACGCTTCTGTGGATTGCACTGATAAAGCCAATGGGTTGTTTGATTTGTTTCAGAACTTCATGAATATGGAACTGGAATTCACAGAGCCTGCTGTGGGCATGCTTTTGGCGCAAAATCTGCTCTGAAGCAAAAGTGTTTTCAGCTGCTTGGTTGTTTCCTAACTTGACAATGTGAGTACTTTGTGAAAGTACTCACACCACTTGATCTTTTTCCCAATTTTCCTCATGTCACAACCTCAAACTTCTGTTAATTTTGATGGGATTTCAGGAGGTTTTCTGCAGAAACATATCGCATTGCAAATACATCTACACATCTAGATATTAAATGTTTGCCTTTTTTTTTAAAAAAGCTCAGTATGATCAGATGGAGAGAATCACATATACTATAAAGTCTTGCCATAGTTTCTGAATTGGATTTAGGAGTGGACTTTGGCTGAACCACATGAATGTTCTTTCATGCAAACCATTCTATTGTAGGTATGGGCGTAGGTTTAGAGTCATCGCAGTCTTTACATCACTCTCAAATCTTTCGAAGCTAGAGAGGTTTTACTCCATTAGTATCCTCTATTTAGCTCAGCCCTTACAACTCCAACTCGTTTCTCCCATCCCTTCTGAAAAATGGCATCTCCACAACATGATGCTACCACCACCGATTTTTGCGACCTTGATTGTGTGTTCAGAGTAACATTGTTAGTTTTCTATCAGTCATTTCATTTGGCATGTTGGCTACCAAAATCGACATTTCTTTGTCTCATCTGACTAAAGCATCTTCTTCCACATGTTAGCTTTCCTGCTTTCATCAAACTGCAAAATGAATTTCATACTGTACATCTGTCCATGTATCATTTTTCTTCCACCTCAATGTGCTACTTTACATACTCTATCAAAAAAAGAAAAAAATCCGGAGAAGATAAGATTTTTGAGTCTACAGTAAAGGGGGAATAAAAAATTAATGATCTATGAGTGCTTTGTGTGGCATAAATCAGAATTATTTGTGCAACTCGCTGCGTTTATGTGTCCCAGATTCATGCTTAAGTCAAATCACTACACCAAATCACCCTGCTTACTTTTACTTTCTTTATTTCACAAACTATTAGTCTTACACATGCGATGACATAGATGATGGTAAAGTATTAGTCAGAACCAAAAATACTCAGTGACACATGGTGTATCCTCTTTCACAAATCTCTTCATGGTTTCGCTAAAAGACATAAAGAGCAAAAAAAAAATCTTCTTTGTGGTTCAGATTCATTCAGATTTTCATTACCTGGATGAATCTTCGAAAGAGAGGGTTTGGACAGGTGCAGTTTCACAGGGCTTGTTTTTCTTTTTACTCAATCATGACAAGTGCTATAAAACCCCCAGATTGTCTTACAGTAGGATTCATATTTTAAGAGATTTGTTTATAAAGAAAGTTTACAGATGAAAAACAGGCATGATACTTTCTAGCTCAATTAGGCACACTACTGTTTGCATTATTACACTCATCCCGCTTAACTATTTTTATTTTTTTTGTCATGTTACCACAAACATCAATGTATTTCACTAAGACTTTATATGACAGAACATAAATAAAGCTGAAATGTGTGGAGTGCATTTGTATTTAGCTTGATACGCTTGGATAAAATCTAGTGCTAGCAGCAGAATTCACCTGTGCATAATTTAATCTCAGCTGTTAAGCTCAGGCCTCAGAGGTTTGCTAGACAACATCAGAGAACAAAAGTCATCATGAAGCTCAAGAAACCCACAACACAGGTCAGGGATAAAGTTCTGAAAAAGTTTGCAACATGTTAGGTTCTAAAACATTATGCCAAACTTTGAATACTTCACTTTACTCTGTTCAATTATTAACCAAAAATGGACAATTGCACACACACAGGGCAAACTACATAAACTGGCAGAAAAGCAGCCAACAAACCCATGGTGACTCTGGAGGAGCTGCAGAGAGTCATGGTTCAGGTGCAATAATCTGTTAAGATTTAGTGCCAAGAACAAAAGGATTTAAAAAAACATAAACTGTAAGAGGTCCTGTTTAAACATTTTCCACATGAAAACTTTTTTTTGGCCAATGTACAAAAAGCAACGTGGGGAAGAAGACAACACTGCTCACCAACCAGAATACACTTTTACTACAGTGAAACATGGTGACAGCAGCATCATGTTGTGGGGATGCTTTTCTTAAGCAAACAGGGAAGCAGAAATCCAAGGAAATACGCTACAAAAGACTTGAAACTGGAACAGAGGTTCACTTGACTCTATTTAAATGGTCCAGTCAAAGTTCAAAGCAACATCCTCCATCCAGTTTAACTTAGCTTAAGTTATCATAAAGGAGGGTAGCTGGTAAAAAGAAAATGTGTCAGTCTCTATATGTGTGAAGCTTGCTGAAACATAGCCCACAAGACTTGCAGTTGCAACTGCAGTGAAAGGTGACAGAACAAAGCATAGAGACAGAAGTGTTAAGCATAAGTGCTTGCCTCATTTTTCAGACTTTTATTTATACGATTCTTCACATCTGTGTTTTTCATCACATAGAAACCCACTAAAATTCACAGAGGTTTGTGGTAGTAAGATCTCCAGACGTAAACATTTCCTGCTCACATCTCGGTATGCGCGTCTGACCATTTAATGGCGTTTTATGTTTATTGGACAGACAGTTTGTTGAATGGTTTCCTCTGTCACTCTGTAACGCTCAATGAACAGCTTCCTCTAGCTGTGCCTGCTTTTTAGCACGTCTAAAGGGCTGTTTCTGCTGTTTCTGACATCCTGCCATCCCCTTACCCCTGCAGTGTCGGTGCCAGGCAGGAAGAAAAAAGCTGGTGACCTGGCCATTGCAGCCTTGCCCTAGGCCGCTGCCACCCTGTGGGCAGCAGAAGGTTTGCTCGTCTGGAGCCCCGCCAGGAAGCAAGCTGCCGTGCAACTTGTGATGTCACGACAGACACGCCTTCTGGGTTGTGGAGTGGTGGAGGGGGCAGAGGGATGCATGATTGGCAAAGGAGGACTTACCTTTTTCACCCCCTATAAAGATTTCCCCCCATAGCAGACCTGCATACTAAATAAATTCCATAACCAATCCAATTTTTTGCCATCTATAGAAAATCAGCTACCAGTTCAGGATGTATAGTTAGGCATTTATATGAAGCAGCTGACATGTGAGGAGTTCAAAAGTGGTCTAAATGAGAGCCTAATCAGATTTAATCTCACCAATTACAGATTTTACAACCCATTTTTTAAATCCTTTTGCTGATTAGATGTCACTGAATAAAACATTTGGTCAAAGATTTTCTTGCCAAAAGTAAACTTTCGTGTTCTGACATTTGAATACTTCATGAAGTTTTTGTCTCATTCTAAACTTAACGAACACATATAGTGTTTGGAAATCTGTCTAAGCACGATATTGAGAAGCATTGTTCTCAGTGTGATATCTAAATGCAATAAAAAAATGAAACAAATAATAGGTAGAATATTATAATGCGTGTAAACTAACTTTTAGCACACAAGCGATACACAGAGTGTATTTATAGCAATCCTCCAAAGGCAGAAGGTGAGGCCCCTATTGACCCGCGTCCTTGTCTCCCCTGTTTGCTTACATTTATGGTTCTGTCCTAGATCCTGTTAAGAGTAGCAGCAGGAGCGGACCATCACATTTGGTGCTCAGCGTGGGAGCGGTTGGTGAACTGTCATGTTCCAGCTATCCTATGGAGATACACTTCTGCCTCTCTGTGAAGATTGGGTGATTTCTCATTTGCATTCGCTAATGACATCCTGTTTGCATGACTTTATATTGGAAAGGCTATCTCTCAGAATATCTCTTTCCAAATACAGGATGGAGTCCTATTTGGTTAAGCTGGAGTATTCAGTTAGTCCCATTAACATCACGGAAGTCCTCTTCAGGAAATTATCTGGCCAAGATAGGGTAATTGAAGGGTGAAGGCAAACTAAAAAGCACATTGTGTTTGTGTGAGCTTTTTTTTTTTTTTTTTTAATAGAATTTGTGTTCTGGTGGGTTTTCAATTAAAAAAAATAAAATAAAATACTGAAGCTGGAACTCTGTGGTATTGCATTTTATTGCAGGACAAAAATATCACATTCAATTCGAATCCTTCTGTTTTTAAATATATATAACTAGAAAATATTTCACTAATGGCGAAGTATCTGTCTTTAGTTCTTCACCCTGATCACAACTTCACACAAGATTCATATTCCCAGAAGACTCTCTCAGCCAAGACCCAAGACTTCCTGGATCACTCATCTGACGGGAACTTCTTGAAGTCTTTCTGAAGCCACTGCCAATTGAGGCCTGTTCAGAGCGGTCCCTCTTTATTATCACCCAATCTGTACTGTTAAGAATATTTGCCCACCAATCTGCCAGTGTCAGCATAGCTCCAAAAAAATCAGCCACAGTTTGATGTCAGGTCACAATAAGGAGCTACTGACTTAATAAAAATAACACATGTATCCTTGGCGATATTGAGCCATTCAACACAAGACCAGATATGCAGGTGCAGCACATAAAAAAAAATGTCAAGATTAAAACTCAAATAATCTGAAAGGTTCTCAACCTTTTCATAAGAAGTATCACCTCAGTAAAAAACATAAGGTTACCAAATACCAACATAGCTGCTGATGTACATTTTGAAACTGTAATGCAACAGTTTGTTGCCCAAAAAGGAAAGGAAAAAAAAAGCTCTTTTCTGAAGTTGAAATTCCGTCAACCCTGTTTTCACAATCCAAGATGGCCGATGCATCTTAAACGCATCGTGACAGCTTCTAAAATCGGAAAGTTTTTTAACTGTTTTTGCCACATGTCTACATAGAAATTATGTTTTAGGGAACCTCGATCACCCCTTCCAGTGTATTTCCATTTGTATTCATTTGGCCAGCAAAAAAACTGTTAAAGTTTTAACCAGAACTATAAGCACAAATGGCGGGTCTGCAGCAGAGCTTAATTAAAGGTTATACTGCAGGGGTAAAAAGTTCTCCAAATAAATATTATAATAACAATATAATACAGATTTCCCAATGACATCACTCTATTTTTTATAAAACTTCATGTATATTTCATGACCTCTGGAATGAGCCATTGGCGCACTCTTGCAGTATTTTTGGTAATCTTGTGGTTTACTGGAATATAAAAGTGTTAGAAATGACTGTAGATTTTCTACACAGATAAATGTCAATCTCATTGTTCACAATCATTTCTTCAGCATCATGAGATTTTTGCATGATGTGTTTCTTTTTTTGTTTGTTTTAGCCTATTTTACGTTGCCAGACGCTGACCAGCTGCTGCACTTGTAGTTTTAATTGTCAATAAAGTATAAAGCACCCCTTTCTCTAAGTCAAACCTTCAACATCTTCTCGCTTCCTTTGTCTTCTCACAACAATGTGAGAACAATGTTTGTGAGTTGTTGAAATTTTGTTGTAATAATTATTGATTTACACTCTTTAAAGGGGCAAGTCGGTACTCCTGAGAGGATGTCTTCTTCAAGGCATTTACATAAATGTAAATTTTCTATCCATCTGTCCATCCATTTTCTGTACACCCTTGTCCCTTATAAGGATCAGGAGGGGTGATGGTGCATATCTCCAGCTAATGTTCCGGGCGAGAGGCGGGGTAAACCCTGGACAGGTCGCCAGTCTGTCGCAGGTAAATTTTCTAATATTATTTAAATTATTGGACAGGATTTGATATTGTCTGACAACTTGATATGTTACCTTTAAAAATGAATAAGAAAAGAGATGTAAATTATCTTTGATGTAGATACTGATCGAATTCAGGCCAGTACTTCAGGGCGTATATGTTTATCTGCGGTCTAGGGCACAGTACACCTGTTTCTTTAAAATAAAGTCTTCTCAGCACATTACATGTTTGTACTTTGTGATGGACCCAGAGAAGTTTGGTTTTCCCTTTCATTGTATTTCAGGCCTGCAGATTGTGCGCATTTACAAATATAATACCAGAAAAAAGAGAAAGGAATCTCCTAACATTAACTAGAATTGTGTTCCCTTCTCCAGTGGGGTGGAAAGAATATTTTCTGCATTAGTTCTTCTCCTGCAGAAGAACGGCGGGACCCTGATCATCCGTTCCTCATATGGGGAATCTGCTGACGGCGGCATCACCTTTTGATTAGCACTTTAACTATGATCCCCTTCTTTCACATTGTTATTCCGAGGATGCCTGAATGGAGGAGCGAAACGCTGGGGACAGAATGCAAGCTTCATTTGATTCATTGATTGATTTATTGTTTTCCATGGTTGTAATCATTTCCCCCCCACCCTGAGGTAATTTGCTGGCTCTTTATGGTTCAGAGGTATAAGCCAGAGAGCTAATTAATCAGCTTTGTTTGGGAGCTTTGAAATAAAAATGCCCCCTCTGAATTGGCGGTGGCTAAGAAGGCAACCGTCTCTGAGACTCACGATTCCCAGAAGATCAAAACTGATCAGGTACACAGACATAATTATGTTCGGGTGAATTTGGATTTATTTTTGATAAATTCTTACTCTGTTAATTTTCCTTGTTGTGTTTTGGTGTTAGGAATACAGCAAGAAACGTCAAACTAAAAATTACAGAATGCAAACAAAAAAGAAAAAAAAGCACGAGTTAGACATAACTATAGAAATTAAGATAATCACCATTACAATAAACTGCAAGTTTTGTAAGATTAATTTATATGGTAATCTGAATGTACAGTATTTTAACATGTAATTCCAGGGATAATAATTAAAACAACATATCCTAAACTACATTCTGTCATTTTTGACACAAAACAAGAGAAAAGAGAAGACTTATTTTGCTAATGACTACTAAAACTTGAATTTGTAAATGTATTTATTTAACCTAATTCTTGTAATGATAAAACAGCACAGAGCTCTCAGTCAGTAGCTGAGCTTTTGGTTTTGGTTTAGCTTTAATTGGCTCTTCGATGGAATGTGAGTGGGTTCCTCAGTTTGTGGGTTAAGTGCATCTTAATCAGTGTGTTAATCCAGTCATTACACAAGAAACATGAGGTGTCAGCAGCAACGAGGAGAGGGTCATAACGGAGAGGCTGCTTCATCGCTCCCTCTGCTATGATTGTGTGTGTACTTAGCTGTCTGTCTGGTGCCTAATGAATCTGCAGGAGAAAGGCGAAAATCTCGAAGAAGGAATAATAGCAGACTTCAACATGACATTTTTGATAATTTTGCAAATTATTTACACTTACAATCAAATTTGGTTGTAGAAAAGTGCAAAAATGGTACGGATTAAGAAAAGCCCTCATAACTGAAACAATGATCAGCATGAGAAACACTTTACAGCCCTACCTGCTTAATGCTCCAATAAAGCTAATGGTTACAATACAACACACAGCTCCTCCATACGCAGCCTTTTCTTCACTGCTGTTCAGCTCTCACAGCCTCACTGAGTTTTTCTCACTGTATATTTTAGCACCTACCCTCCGTGTTCTCCCCGTACCCCCACTCACTTCCCTCTATACCCACACACTCAACACACAGAGTTTACTCACACAGGCTTTCCCAATAAACTTGTTGTCTTTTTATGGCCGCCGATTATAATCAGGCATCCAGTTTTGCAAGGTTTTTTTGCTGTTGTTATTGCGGGGGGGGGGGGGGGTTTGGGTGGGGGAGTACCCATATTAGGGTAATTTGCTAGAGATTTACACACATATGTATTCTGCAAAAGCGCTGCCAATTGGTGTTAAAAAATGTAACTGCTCAGGTGATAATATGCTAAATGAACCCTTAAAAAGGGTCTATTGATATTTTACTGATGACAGAGAGCTAAGCAAGTTAGGAAACAAAGAAAAAGGTGCTGCATTTAATGTATGGTAATGTTTACGCCTGCTAAGACTGAAGTCAAATCACTTTACAATCACTTTTAGTCTGCTATATTCAGTGGGGAATGTGAATGTTTGTTCCTATCAAACTAGTAGCAAATACATTTACACACCGATTTAATAGTTATGTCAGTTAGAATTGACAGAAGTTATGCATTTGACATTAGAGACCTATTAAAGTACCTTTATATTTTTAAATACATGGACAGTTTGAAATTCAATCAAACCATGTGTGGAAGTTAGATCTTCGTCACCCATAAAGGTATTTTCTTTTACCCTTCTGCACACTTGTTCATTAAGTGTCTGATGCAGTGATGAGCTGCAAGTTTTAGGTTTGTTCTCTCTGTCTTATACTTATGCGCTAAATAAACAACATCATGCCAGAAGAAACCAGTCTTCTTTTTTTTTTTTTTTTTAAACACCTCAGTATTATGGTGTCTATTTATTTTATGTACACAAGTGGAGTCTTTTTAAATACAATTTAAAATGTACTTGAAACGTAATTACTTCATATCACACTGACCTCATCATTCTAAACCTTTGACTGGTGCTTTGTGGCATCAAAGATTTGTGTTTGCTTAGCAGGACTTTCTCCTGCTAAGCAAACAGGAGAAACTTAAAGAATTCAATTCTTCTCAGCCCCGTCACTTTCGTAGTTCCTCAGGGTTTTGTTCTCTGGCCAGTTTTATTTTCTAGATAATTGCTGGTTTCATTTTCAGAAAGTATACAATTTCTTTTTGATCATGTTTGGGTACTGTGATCTATCTTCAGTTGAAGTGCAACCGTTTCATTTCCTTTCAACCAGTATTTTAGTGTCTCACTGAGGTCAAAGTTAGTGACCTATAAGAGCTTGGACCAATAGCTATGAAATATAATTTTCATTTGCCTTTGGATTTTTATTTATAATTACCTTTATAATTACCTGGAAGTCATAGTATGTGGAGCACATCAGTCAGGCCCCATATCACTCTTTTTAAGTCTTATCCAAAAGTACACCTCTTCTCACTGACTTGTTTTTGTTTGTTTGTTCTGTTTTGCTGTCAATTCTTTATGTACACCACTTTGGCCAAGGTTACAGTCAATTTTAAGTTTGCAATACACATAAGCTTGAAACCGAAGTTGAAGGTCTGCCTGGAAATTGTCTGCGGTTCACTATCTAACAGTTTATTGCTATGTGCTGAGTTTCATCTGTGCACCACTTCTTGAATATACATTTTACCACTCACGCTGCATGTGAAAAAGACAGAGATAGTAAACAACCCATAATATGGTTTGAACAGACTCTCATGCGCATGTTTTAAAATCTATAAATTCTTCACTAATCTTCAAAGAAGGATTTCAAAAGGCTGCCATCTTAGAGCCTCTTGAACATTCCCATCCTTCTGGTGCTCAGAAGTCTCTCTTGTTTGTTTAGTAAAAATAAAGTAGGAGCAATGTAGAGTATGTTTTTATGTAATTATTTTTATTTTCATGTCAGGTCTATTAGCCTAAAGGATATAGCAAGAGTTAGATTTTTGTTGTCATATAAGTGACTGAAACTTCTTATGACCTTTCAAAAGACAAAGATCCTAACTTTTTTTAAAATTAATATTATAATTTTTTGTGAAAATATTTGAACAAATATGTTATTTCTCATCAGGTATCGAGATTTTCTTTTTTATTTACATTTTGTCACATAATAACCACTAACTTCAACATACTTGTTCTGACTGATGTTCTAGGCTGGCAAAATATAGGGCATAATATTAAAATGGAATGATGGATAGCTACTACATGGTTTTCAAAAGTTATTATAAATAAAAATCTAAAAACGAGTGCAATGCATTTGTACTCGGCATCCCAGTACTTTCAATACTTTAAAGAAACAGCTTTTAATTAATATTTAATTACATAAAAACTGAAATAATTTAAACATTTAACAGAACAGTAAGATTGTCTGGTTTTCCAATACATTGAACATAAAACCAACATTTTTTCTGCAACATTACACAAGCTCAGTCACAATGGCTGGAAAGTGCTTGTGGACAGCATTTCCTAAGTCTTGCCATAGATTCTCAATGGGATTTATGTCTTGGCTTTGCTTGGTGCGTTCTAACACGTCCTAAACCAACCTACTGCAACTCTGGTTGTATGCTTACAGTCACTATTCAGATGAAAGGTGAACCTGTGTACCAGTGTTGAGATTTTTAAAGCTTTAAATTTGTTTTCAAGTTGTTCCTCTAGAACCACCTCCGACTTCGTAGTGATTTTGGATGTTATTTGGAACCAGATTTAACATGGCAATGACCCCTGTGACCTCATCTTTGCAGTTCACGTTTCAGCCCGCTGTAACCCTGATGTCCCTGCTGTGTAAATTTGGTGTATTATTTCAACGTGTGAAAAGCCCGATGACAAGACGAACACCGTTGGCCAAAGTCGACCTCACCCAACAGTTTTGCGCGCGCGACTCTCCCGCTGTGAGAGTGTGAAAACATTTAGAAGCCATTTACAGTCCGAGATGATACCTCCTCCCCAGGTCAGCGAGGCACACATGGCCTCTTGTATGAACAGAGCTGACAGTCTCTAATGTTCTAAGTCATGGGGGAGATCAGGCGTCCATTTTGTAGCTACATCAGTCAGGTTAATGGGAAGAGAAAAAATGCTGCAAAACAGAGTGTCTTAAAAACAAGCGAAGAAGCAGAGGCAGAAAACAAAGATTAGGAGAGTAATGAAGCATCCTGACTGGAGGACAGATGGAGCAATCTATACAGATGCATATATGGAGTACTTTTGTGCATTTATAACCTTCAGCTATGGTTTTAGACAAGCACGCACACTCAGACGCTGGAGGAAATATGTTGTTACTTGTGAGATATTACAAAAACTTCTTTCTTCTCATCCATTAAAAAAACTATCGATCTTGTGCTTTGCCTTTTCTCCTTAACAGGCTTTTTTTCCTTCTGTCATAATGGAAAGTCTCCCTGGCTATTTCATTCCCCCCCCCAGCCCATTCTTCATTTGGAGTAATTATAGATGGAGAGGTAAAAGATGTTTTTTACCCTTTTCTTTTCTTCTCTCTGTCCTACCTACCTTCCCTCTCCCCCTACATGCATTCAGAGGAGCTCTCACCGCTGCATTCTTATTAGGGACATGTCTGAAAGGCTCTCCGCAGCATGTGGTGTCCTCTGACCATCTGCTATGGCTGCTTTTTGTTGGCATTAACAAGCCAAGAAACCAAGGATAGCTTTTCAACAGGTACAAACTTTTCCTTTCAGATAATCAACTGCATTCAGAGACTCTGGTATGGCGTAGGAAATACGGGTGTAGAAGCCCGGAGAGGATCGTATTCCAGTAAAAAGGGAGGAGAGATGGAGAAAGAACTTGATCAAAAGACAAGATGTTCTTTTTGGTGTTGTTTAGCGTTAGCGGATTCTATACCAAACACCTATTCAAATGGTCCGCTCTTCTTCTTCTTTTTTTTTTTTCTTTTTTTTTTGCTCTTCTTCTCCTTCCCATCTTCATCGCTCTCCTCTTCATCTTTTCACCGAGATGGCCTCGCGTAATGAGTGGAAACTTTGGTCATTGTGCCGTGGTCAAAGGTGTTCTGCCTTAATGAGTGGAAAAAACACAAGAAGGCCCGTCCCCTCTCCCTTCATCGCTTCGGCGCAGGAAAGCCACAGGATGCCTCCTGAAGAAGGCCTCCTCCATCCTCTGCCGTCTCGTCCCTTGTTAAAGGGGGCATGAAGCGAAAGCAGAGGGGAAAAGTAATTTTCCACTCCTGTCTGTCCATTCTTTTGGCGGGTTCCTTCTACTTTTTGCTGTGTACTTTCATAAAGCTTATAATTATCTTGGCGAGAGCCCCTCGTGTGAGAACGAATAGGGTCTTTGTACCCTCCTCTCTTCAGTTTTCCTTTTCCTTTTTTCTGCAAAAAAAAGGAAGTCATATTAACATTGGGTCTGCCTTTTACAAATGCGGCGAGAAAGCCAGATGAGCCTCTCCTTAAAAAAAAAAAAACTTTTAGCAACTTAATTTTAAAAAACTATTATTTGAATGGCCATTACAGAACACTGAAACCTGATGCATCTACACAGAGCTTTCAGATCCATTTAGTACACTTACTATTCAACTGAGCCAAAGAAAGAAAAAAGGAAAAAAAGGCAGGAAAATATCTTTTAATGCTTCTTATTATGCCACATTGGTTCACAAACATGTAATATATAAAAAAAATGATAAGAAAATTAGAAAACTTTTCAAAACAAGTCAGTCTTTTTTTTCTGGTTTGACAGCAATCATCTATTTAAACCTTTCTTTATGTATCTTCTCCTCCCCCTGATGCCTCTGACCTCCATCCCTAACTCTTCTGGTTGATTACTCTTAATGTAATTTTAATTAAAAACTGTGGTGTCAAAGGGTTTAGCCTGCCTGAGAAGCGGGTGCAGATTGTGGCACAGTGGCAGACCCCTTCACTTGCATGAGTAAAAATGCATCCTGACATATTCTGGGTAATGCCAACAAAAGAAGGGCCAGAGGGAGTCCAAAATTCTACATGAGCCATTTTTCATGTAATGCTATGATTTTATATATATGGACAGTGGAAGATTATAAATTACTTTTTTTTCCCCTGAAGTTTTAAAAAGGAGAATAAATGAGTTGAATGTTGTTTCTGTCACTGAACAGGTGAAAGTGGCTTCGGACAATAAAGCGATAATGAAGACTGGTTGTTTGTTGAGGAATGCTCTGTCTCCACCAAGGCTTCATGAAGCCTTGGTGAAGACAGAAAGAGCAAGTTGCCCAGGCTGCTAAATTAAATAAACACAGCTAGAAATGTACCAATAAGAATCTTGTGACTAATTTATGATCTCGTGTTTTTTGATGACACATTAAAATTTTCCTTTAAAAAACCAATAGATACTAACAGATAAGAACAGCAATTAAAAGGTTTTTTTTTTTTAGCCTTGCAGACATAATTTATATAAGGAACAGAGGAGGTGTTATGTCATATCGGGGCTGGACAAAGTCTTTTTAGGATCCTAAAGCATAGTTTCATTTGAGGCCCCCTACACCCACGTGTCAACACCAGATGCTATATCATTCCTATGCTACTGTAATAGTATGTGTAACATACGCACTATCATTAGCATAATTTGTAACAGCATACATCATGTTACAGTGACTACTGATTTTAACTGGAGAAGCAAACTGGGACTTTGAAATGTGGAGTTGTATTTAAGTGTGCCATAATATTTTAACTATCTAAAAGTAACATCAGCTGTCAAACACTAAATTTACAGTAAACAAGATAAGATGTTTAATATTTTTTATTTCCCCAACAGAGGCAACAGGAAACAACAGGAAGTGATTAACCTATTATTTATGTACCAACTATAAAAACAATTTAGAAATCATTTTTCCATGTGAAATAAGATTTAGTTTGTATTATTCAATGTATTTTAAATATGCAAATATATTTTTGTAATGCTAGCTTGACACTCTTGGGGACCTCTGGTGGTATGGATGGGGGTCTCAAGCTGCTGCTTAACTTGCATATGCCTTAGGCCAACTCTGCACCACATGTTTGACCGACAATCCCACCGTGATCAAGCCTCTTTTTTCACTGACCCCGACCAATCGAAATCCAGGAACTCATGTGGATTTTTGAACAGGATAAGACTCCCCAAAAGTCTGTCTGGTGCTTGTTTGCCATCCTTAGAAAGCAATAATAGCTGGCACTTCTTCAGCTGTTAATACTACGATTTTACTGACACTGGAAATACTCACCTCAGCCAAATGTCACAGAGGTGACTTGCAGAAGGTGACCCACAGCAAGACTCAACAGCAGTGGTCTACTTGTGGGTTTGTAATCCCCTCACCCGAGCCTTTGGATTATCAGTTCTCCACCGACCCTGAAGAGGCTCCCCGGGGTTCAGCCTTAAACACTCACTAAAATCTCTTCTCCACACTCCATCTACCGGCTGAGCAAAGTCTCTGAAGACGCAGGAGTGGGGAAAGGAAGCAGCCAAGAAAATCAGAATGTACTCAAGACGGACACACAGCTTGTAAAAAAAAATCTCTATTTAATAAAAGAAATCCATTTTCTCCCTTTTGCTACACATGTCTTTGAATAACTGTAATTATTCAGTCCTGTCCTGTGCTGTAAAAAATGTATAAATAACATACAGAATTTGGATTTTTCTAGAAAAGATTTGTGTGTTGGGCTTTTCACATTCTGTGACTGGTAGCTTACTCTGTGGCCATCAGTGGACAGTTGGAGGAGCTGGTGGTTGGCCCAGAGCAGTGAGGCATGCAGTAAAAGGGTTTAACTTTGCTAACCTCCTTCTGCCAGGTTCAGGGGAACCTGCTGTTGGGGCAGTATTGGATCAATGTTGGGAGTCGGTGCCCTCGCCATCTCAGCCAGAATGCTACCTGGGGTAGAGATCTCATTGCACTGTGGAGCCAACTGGACTTGGTCAGTGTTTAGTTCCCATCTTGACCTACATATCCTTAAAATCTCCAACATATGCCACAGTGACTGCCCTTGCGATGGCAATATTTTAAAGGCAACCCATGGAAGAATTATATTTTCTATGACAAAGGAGAAATGTGAACAGATTGTTAGTTCATCGGAATGGCCTTTGGGTCAGTTCTCCCTTTGAGCGATTTTGTACAGAACCTCCTCCCCTCAAAACTTCCTAGATTGTTGTACTTTGATCAAACCTAACATAACTGAGCAACTTCCTGTTGGTAGGTAGTACTTATTGGAGTGATACCATTTAATTTCCTCGCAACCAATAATCGAAAATTATCTTAAATAATCTGGTGTCAAAGATGATTTGATACCTCTGTATAACAGGTGTTTACTGAAGTAGTGTCTGTCACTCTATGCACATTAAGCTGTTGATTGAAAAAGCAGTAAGTTTGCTTCTTTTACAGCAAAATCCTATGCGCTGTACACTTGTGATTTCAAGCAGATAAAACAAACCTAGACTGATGTCTTAACTTATAAAACACATGGAAATACACAGTTCCAAGATATGGTTAATTCAAAGTTTTTAACTTAGTGGTTTAAGTAAAAAACAGAGGAAAGAATAGCTTGTTCATGGAGACAAAACTCTGCACCGTCAAAGCATTAGATCTTGTTCCAAGATCAAACGGTACACTGTGCCAGTATGCAGGTCCTTTGAAACAAACATCCTCTTCACAAGAGGTTGTTGTAGACCTTTTGTCTTTTAAAATTTCGCAACCGTATACATTGAGATTTCCAGATGTGTGTAGAATGCTTGTATTTATTTATTTTTTTGTTTGCAATTCATCAGGATAAAAAACAACCCCAATTAATTAATATAAAATATTTTGTGGGCACTAGAATATTGTTTTAATCATGTTTGGTTCAGTGGTTGTGCAGTCATTCATGTGAGCTCCATTTGGTGGCCCTGTTGTGAAATTTTGGCAAGTTCTGCATTTTTTTGGAGAGATCTGTTGGTATTAAAACCTGCAGATGGCTGCCTGTTGTCAGCAGAATAGTGTGTTTTCTGGATTGGGGGAGACTGGTGCTCATATGTCTGTGTGTCTTTGTGTGTCCTGTGAAAAACATAAGTGTGTGAAGGGCATACAGGTGATGGCTTGTGGTTTCTCGTCGTTGTCTTTGATTTTTCTCTAGAAAGCTTTGTTTTTGACCTTTCTGCCTCTTGAATTGCAGAAAGAAGAACTGTCCTCTACAGAGGAGAACGCCTGTTTCAGCACTACATGGTAGCAATTCGTGAGAACTTTATGCAGACGAGTAATAGCTTCGCTACATTGTCTGTGCTAGTATGCGTGTGTGTATGTGTGTGGGTGAGTGTGATTTGCCAAGGCGCACATAGTAAGTGTGTGGTTTGGATGCAGAGTTTACACCTGTTTCTCAATGTTGTCTACAATCTACAAGACTAATGTGTGAAGACCGTTATTTATTGCAAGGTGTGTGTGTGTTTGTCTGTAACTGTGTACCTGTCTCTTTGGTTAAACAGGTGGATCCTTCTTGCATGGGATCCAGACAGCATGTCCGCCACACAGCTGACTGTGGTCAGGCTTACCATGCTTATTGTGCAGTCTGTGGTTCAAGCTCCGACACCTTGTGGGTGGAAGGTGACTTACTTACTGCGTTTACAAGAATACCTGAACACTGATTTTTTTGTGCACCTTTGGTTTCTGATTTTTTTTTTCAAAATATGGATCCTCATGTTTATCAATAAATGGTTAAATCATCTGAAGGTTTTCAGAGCCCATGCAGCTGGTGTAGGATTTGCGTGTACCTGACAGGAGAGGGAGGGCAAAATGTTCAGTGGTGTGTGCTTTTTGTTCAAATTGAAGATCTTTAAAACATAAAGTTCAATTCCTCTCAATTTGACTAATATGTATACTTTTCCCCAGGTGCCTTGTCCTGTCATAGTATTTCAGGTATGTAGAGAAGCTAGTTGTTTGCATGCGGTAGAGCATATTTGCTCTACAAACAGGTTATCTTTTGACAGAACCCTAGGGTTATTAATGATAACACAAGTTATCATTAATATAACTAGGGTTGACATAACCCTAGTTATATTTTATATTAAATGAAGACCAGAATAGCACTTATTTTTATCATTACCTGACATTGCCTTTTATATTTTGAATGCACTTTGAAAATTCTTCAGACGTATTCGGCAGCACCCTGCTGATTTTTATCTCAGATAAATGCCATTACATGAAATAAGTCTACTGTCACTACTGCAGATTGATACTTCTACTTGCTGAACAAGTTTGGTGATACAAGCATTCAATCTGACTCATCAAATCAACATGTCCTATGATAATAAACTATTTTCCCTGTGTTATTTAGGATTGCCAGATGTCATTGTTAGATTAATTGGTCATATGTTCTTAGACTTAATTTACCTTTTTCAAAAATTGTGAACTGTAAAACGTTTAGCAGACAGAACAACATTTTTGTTCAGTTTGAATCACACATCAACCTGTAAGTATTTTACTTCCCAGACAGCCAAGACTTGACTCAGCAAGCCTTATAGAACTAAGACGACCAAACCCAGTTACCCATATCACATAATCACTGAATTAAGAAAACAGTCACATCCATTAGAATATAATGGTTTTCTTAAAACATGCACAGTTCAGTGTTTTTCTGCATAGAAATGATAATGCACAAGACAGAGAATTTAAGAGTCCTTACAGTAACAGCTAAAAAATCTTTAAGAGTTGAATTAACATCTGCTAAATTAGCTTTCTCTATCAGTAAAGTGCAGGAGTGTGTACTTATTTTACATTGTTCTTTTGGGACATTATATTGTGGGCATTAGGGGGTGAAAGACAGCTAAAAGATAAACTCATCAAATAAATGACTTGTTTTAATTGATTTGTTTGACCACAAACAAATTAATTAAAACATATACAGAACAGAATATATACAAATAGGATACAAATATCCTATTTGTATGTTTTTATTTATTTCAATTGCAGCAGCCTTAGCTAACTTGTTTGAACCAAGAGAAATAAATAAAAAATGAACTACCTGATTAAACAATTTTTCACGTAATTTCTAAATCTGATTTAAGATTATTTTGTTTATATAAATTATACTCTTAGTAGTTTAGTAAACTAACTAAAATAATAAAAAACGGAAATTTACCGACTGATAAAACAAATAGCTTGTTTCATATATATATATATATATTTGTTTATTTTTTCTGTATTTATTAATCTATTAATTTATTTATTGATTCACCTACTGCATTTTTGCGCTCTCAGTGAACCTTCGGTTAAGCGGCCTAGCCCCCGGGCGTTTCTGGGATTTGTAGTTCAGAGACCTCAAATTGACGTCAGCGGAAGTCTTGGCGCATTCACGAGCTAGGTCACATTGGTGCCGTTTTGTAATGTTTTGAGCAGCTCTGCTACGATGGAGGCAACAAACACAGGTGATATTTTGCGTTCCTGAATTGTGTTCCTTGCTTTAGTAGCATTTCGGTAATTATAGTTCAGTACTGACGTTCGGTGTCCCTTTCAAGAAATGATACGTAAAAGTTGTGGCTACAACAACTACGTTAGCATAACAATGTGTGTGTACGAGTGGTATAATGACTCGTGGCGTACTGTTGTCCTTGACATTTCATAGTCTTTTACGGTTTTTTAGTAGATTTATCTTGAATTTAGTTCGATTCTCACCGATTTCTACAGCGAGAATAGGGCTGTAGTTTCTAATGAACTGGACAGAAACACATACAAACACTGACCATTGTTTTTTTTTTGTGACTTTCTGTGCTTTTGTTTGTTTTTAACTGCATCACCAGAGGAAGTCCCTCTAAGGCATGTGGAGAAGGATGTTCTGATCCCCAAGATGATGAGGGAGAAAGCCAAGGAGCTCTGTGCAGAAAGAGTTGAAGGTCAGGAAGAGAGAAAACTCATTTTTAAAACCAAAGCAAACCAAAAGTTATTTTCATAAAACAGTCCGAAACACAGTTGTACTCATTGCATCTGAAAAATGTATCCCATCAAGTACTTTTAAACCAGGAGGAGATCATAGCTCTTATAACCTTCCAAAAAAAAAGTCAGGAAATAACTAAGAACCATCATTGCTCTTTGATCTATGTATAGTTTGACCTAAAAATATTCATACACCTCACAGATTTAGGTCTAGATTTATTTTCTTTCATCCAAGATGTTTGGTTCTGATTTGAAAAGATACCAAAATCCTCCTAAACATAGGATGTTTTGCAAAAGGTTTTATTTTGTAAGTGAATTCTCTTTTATTATTAACCTTTTTTTAACACAGAAAGACATGTTGGGTATGATTTATATCCGTCTAAGTAATAAATGGAAAGGTGTCAAGTGACAATTGAAATTTTTTTATAATTACTGATCAGCTTTTTGCATGACTCCACTGGGATTTTTGGAAATGAAGAATTGGTCATGAATTGGTCACCTCAAGGTCATTGAGGTCTCAAGACATTCCAATCAGCACAATCTTTACCTTCTAGCATGAAATCACTATTGGAATAAAGTCTGGATCTCTAACTGGACCACTGCCAAATGTTAATATTATTCCCATTGGAATAAATATGAAAATATTACAAACATGTTCCATAAGGATAAATAATTGAGCTTAGCTGTATCTATGGTCAGTTTTAACCACGGAGTATGTCAATTTACTGGATGACCAATGATGAGTAGGTAAATAATTTACATCTATTTTGTAATTGACATGTACAAGAGCTTTAGATTTTGAAATAAAGGCTATTGGCCAAATTAGTCCAGATGCAACAAAATCAGTGAAATGGCTCTGTATCATGTTTCATAAACCTTAAGCCAATTTTAGTGTAGTGTTTTTTTTTTTTTTTCATTATTTGTAGGAGAATTTGTCTTTAGAATCCCCTACTGTGACATTAAAACATTTGGACTAAGAATGTCCTGTAGAAAAGCTAAAGAGGTGTTTAGCTTTAGGTAATTTGGTTTGATCATGGTTCAACTGAAAGATCAGAACCACAATCAATGGAAATATGCTGTAATACAAAATCTTAAAAGTATCTTATGTTTAAAATACATTATTTTAGACATTAACTTGATTATTTCTCTCAGTGATTTCTTACAGTGCTTAAGAACTAGGAGAAACTGATTTGCAAAAGGTAGGTATAATTTTAGCACCAGATTTATTGAGAAGGACAATTTTAAAATTTGAAAGGATGAAATTGTTGTGCAAACTGGTGAAAGATCAGATAAACTTGTAGCTGGGATTAGTAATAAAACGGTAAATGTCTTCTGGTTTTACTGACCACTTAGTGCTCTTTTACATTTTAAACAAATGCACACATGTGCTTAGACATAAGTTTTTATGTTAAAGGGGAATGTGTTGAATGTCTTCTTCAAGAGTGCTTTGATTCTCTGTTAACCTGTAAAAAGAAGTAAATTGAGCTACTAGATGTTCATATGGTTTTGACATTTCTGAAAAAAAAAAAAAAAAAATACAAAAATAAAAACAGACTTTACTTGCATTAGTCCTTTGGGTTCTCCTTCCAAAATTGTCTCACTAGAGTTTGCTGGAGTTCACATAGAACTGCTGTAACTGAGTTAGGGTTGCTGGTCGTTCTTCATGGGACTGAGATTAGGGCTTTGTGATAGCCACTCCAAAATACTGGCTTTGTTGTATCTGTTTTTGAGGTATTCTTTGCATGATTGTCCAATTGGAAAATCTGTTTGTGGTCAAACTTATGGCCAAACACTTGAATTAATGCTTTAGCTTCATCAGACCAAATGACCTGTGTCCAAAATTTGCCACCTTTTTGGTGAGTTTGAAGCATTTTCTGTTACTTTTTAAGTAATGACTTCTTTCTTGCTGAATGGCCTTTCAGCCCACATTGGTACTGACCTCGTTTTACTTTGAGTAATGACACCACAGCTCTCATCAGCTTCATGTAGCGTCATCACATTGCCTTCTGTTTTTGTTTTTTTTTGTCTGGGGTTGATCCACACATTTGGCACCAAAACATGTTAAATCTCAACAGTAAGCTACCTTTTGCATGCTTGATTTAATCAATTCCTTGTTCGTGAAAAAATAACTGTAATCTCCTGTCCCTCCCTAATCTTTTTTTAATATTGTTTTTTTTCCCCTTTGTCGAACTTTTAACCCTTTTTTCTTTCTTTCCTGGCGTTGTCTGCACCTGCATCCAAAGTCGCCTTCAGCTCCGTCAATTGAGAGCCTATCCCAGTTGACTCGACAGCTGTTGAAACTGCGTCTGCATAAAAAAACCACCGTGGTCGCAGCCTTGCTCTCGTGTGCCCTCTTGACTGCAGCGACGCATCAGCCTGATGCCTTAGTGGTTGCGGTTTGCAGAAATCCGACGACAGCCTGCATGAGCCGGCGTGGTGCTGCTCTCAGAGGGAGTCCGTGCACATGCACAGGCGGAGGTGATGGGACAGTCAGTGGCTGCGTGTGTAGTGGAAACCCCCATTACGTTACAGGCTTCTCTTCTCACTCATTTTTCACACCTCCATCCCCCGCCCTCTTGTGCTCTTGTTTTTGGGTGTTTTTTTTTGTTGTTTTTTTTTATGTCTTGTTTTCTCTGAGCCTCTGAATGTGTCTGTTTGAGATATACAAAAAAAGGTGAAAAACACAAGTAACAAGTATGTTTTCCTGTGTTATCTTTCTCTGCGTGTATGCCTCTGCAGCTTGCACTTCAGACGAGTCCCACTGACCTGTACAGATTCTTCTCAGTCTAATGTGACATGATGTTGATGATTCATGTCGGTTCTCTCTTCATGCCAAAAAGCATCTAAAGTACACAATAATAGCTTCTTTCAGGTTTAGCATAACAATTATGATGATCTCTCTAACCTGAATGTATCTTACTTGCATATTTTATCTCAGATCTTAAACTTTGAGAAAAAAGTTGGTAAGAATAATCAGCTTTCCTTTTTGAAATTAAAATCCCACATTTGTAGCACCCTTTACATAGATTGGCAATCCAGGTGAAGAAAACCTTCAAATCTCGAAATATTCAGAAAAATACTTAAAATTAATTTTTGATCGACTGTCATTTTTTACGCTAGCATTTTTAGAAAAAATACACCTTTTGCTTGCGTTAATTTATTCAGTAAGGGAGTAAAAAAAGGTAGATAATGTGTGATGCTGTGGGCCTGCGTCTCTTCCAGATTTGTTGGTAATGTTGTTAGTGTCTGTGTCATCATGCTCTCTTTGAATCCCTCTGACAGTAAACTGAAAACAGATCATCATGGGGCTTTTCAAAGAGCTCAGGATGCCATGCACTCTAACAAAAGTCCCAGAGCCTTTGAGGGAAAAAAATCAGTCCTCAGCATCACACATCCTCTACCTTGCTTCCTTACTAAATTAATGCACACAAATCAAAAGTTATACCTTATTTTCAGGCTTAGTTCATGCAGCACATTTAAAACACTTTTTCTCTTTAGTTTAGAAATGCCATTTGATTAATCTTCACACTAACTGCCCCACTTGTATTCTTTTTGTCTACACAAATGTCAACCCAAGCTGCCTATGGTGCATTTGTTCAGCTTCCTTTGACAATAAACTGGCCACAGCTCTGCCGATGGTAGAGCTGCTGCGGTGTGGTCAGAGAGGCAACCCTCTGCAGTCTCCATCAGTACCATGGGACAGGGATGAGGCGCTGCTTGATCTTGATTAGATTAGTCGCGCTCTTCTGCTTCTCTAAATTGGTTTTTCAGTTTTTTTTTGTTTTTTGTTTTTACATTTGCATTCTAATGACAACGTCTGTGATAACCATACTGATGTCAGCGATAAGATGTGAGGGCGGCCCTTTCAATTAAACCTCTGAGAGAAAACTTGCTAACAAGGTGAAGACTCGGTCTTCCACACCTTCTAGTCGGCTACTGTGTGTAGAGAGTTGGGTGACAGTAGCTGTGGTACATCCCTGAAGGACTCACTAAAGTGTCATCTAGGGCTGCTTGATTATGGGTGGGAGAGGGTCAGAGCTGCATGATATTTTGAATCATAATCAACACAGTTTTAATATGTGTAATACTCCTATTTGCAAAGGACGGGTTGGACGCGATATTCTCCAGGCATCCTTTATTCAGTTGCTTGCAGGATGGACATTCTCTGTCCCGCATCTGATAGAAATTGTGGTGACCAACATGCTAAATATTGTTGCTAGACAAGCCTTAGCTGACTGCAAAGAATATTGTCACCATGATATGGAGGTAGCATTGTACGGTCCTATTGAAGTCTAAAAACCTGAATGAGTGAGTTTGGTGTAACCTTAATCTGAAAATACATTTTAGGAATGAATGAGATTGGACGCATTGAGCCAGGGCATCTTGTCCAACATCAGTGTCTGACCTCACAAATGCACTACTGGAAGAGTGGTTGAAAACTCCTAGAAAAACAGTCTTGCAGACAGCTTTCCCGCAAGAGTTGCAGCTCTAGTAAAAATTATGTCCATGAGCATGTAAAGGGGAGTGATTTTTGTGTTCCTATAACATTTCACCAGGTTAATGTAGTCTGCAGAGTGTGTTTGTGTCCAATTCAGACTCGCCCATTGTCTTCACACAATGCTCTAATGTTCCATTCCGCTACGGAAACAGTTTTTATCAGTCTTTTATCCCCAGGCGATCGGGCTTCTAAACTTAATGTGATTTAAGTTTTTGTGTAATTCTTAATGGTTGTGACAAATGTGATTTTTAATTTATTATTGATTTATGTGACTTTTTTTTTGTAAAAGTGGTGTTGAAGGGAGCTTATGAAGTACAAATTACATCACCCACATGAGTTTTTCTGAGCATATGACAATGAAAAAGTTATCTTTATTTCTATTTCTAACACTTTTTGGGGTTAGTTGGCTGGTGTAACATGCTAACCCTAGCTTACTTCCGGTTTGTTTTGATGTGAGAAGACAATTTAGCTCATAGCATGTTTTGTATGAGTTGCATTTAATGAAGTGTGGAGAAAGGTGTTTCTCCACCATCATACATATTCACATGAGGGCAAATATTTTAACAGTAACAATCTTTGGTTTTTTTTTTTGTTTGTTTGTTTTGTGATCTTTTGTAGTTTAACTTGCACATGTCAGAGTACAGATTAACACAGTTTCCCGTCTTGCTGAAGGTGTTAAAGATGTGGTATAATTTTGTCTAAAAAGACTCACAATTACAGATTTTAAGAGTTGCGAAGGTGTGAAATTGTATTGACTTCTGTTCTACATCACTATACAACCTAAAGTCATTTTAGTTAACTTGTTCATCATGCAGATGGCATCTAACTTCTAAAAAGTGACCCTTTTAATCATAAATTCATACATTTTTATAAAAGATGCACTAGTTTTCTTTAAAGTCTGAGCTGTCAATTCTGTGTTTTTTTATTTTTATTTGTGTTCCAAGGAGTGTAATGTGAAAGAGGGAAAAATTTGCTACAGATTCTTGGATAGATGTTGTTTTGGATCAAATGACGAAAATGCTTGATTATATGATTTTTAATGAAGTAAGAAAAGTGCATCAGAGTTTATGCAATTGGTTGATTTTGGTGCTTTGGTTGAATAACAAAGTAGTTTCCTCTGGGTCATTGATCAGAACTGAACTGAGAATTGATGCTTTCCTGTTTTCTTTCCATCCAGCCTTCAACAGCTGCTGCAAAGAGTCCGGCTTCCTTATGGTGTTTAAGTGTCGAGAAGAAAACTCAGCCCTGAAGGAATGCCTGACGCAACAGTGAGTATTTTTGCACAACTTTCTACACCTCTCAGCTCTCGCACCCCAAGGTGTCACAGCACCGCACGCAAACGCTGCCAATAGCTCTGATTCAGGCTTTCTGATTTTCTTCTACATACAATCACTGTTCCCCGTCCAGTCTCATCATTCCCAAACTTGTCCAATAGCTGTGACTCTGTACCTTCTATTCTCCGCCAGCTACCAGGATCCGGCGTTTTTCGAAGAGTGCAAACGACTGTACATTCAAGAAAAACTGGAATTTCAGAAGACGGGGATACCAGCCAAGAACAGGACCCAGAAACTTCCAACCAGCATGTAACAATCAAAATGATAACCACGTGTCTTTCTTCTGGGCGCCCAGACTCCAGGAATTCTGGAGGCAGTTCGGCCAAGTTTGCCAGTCATTCTCACTACAAGACTGCATTGTGTGAAAATCTTCGGCATATTTACCATTTCTTTGGTTTGCAGTAGTGGACTTTAATTCAAATGATCTTGTTTAATGTCCAGTCCATGTGTATAATGAGTCATAGGTGAAGTATGTAGAAAAAATGACTACACAGGATCAGTCCTGAGGAATTTCTGGGACTGCAGCATTTTAACCTGGATGTTGCATATCCAGGTTAAAGTGCTGTATATGTGCTAATTCGACTGGATCAGTTGTATCAATGTTGTTTTTGCTTTGTCATCAGCGCAAGACATTGTGTTGCTTTTTGAAGAATCAGAAAAATATTTGAATGTTACAAAGAGAAAAGCTTGAAACAACCACTTGTAATTATGTGACGTTGCACATAATTTGTTTTCAATACAGGAAAAAATAGTTGCCAGAATTAAAAATAAATAAAAATAAACTACGGCTTTTGATAGTGCTTCAAAAAGACATGTCAGCCGATTTGATAAGATTGTAATTTATTTAAGAGTACTGTAGAAATGTCTGGTAAAAAGAAATGGCTTTGAATGAAAAGTGTCTTGCATGCAACACTCATTGTAAAGTCGACGCATTCATAGTGTGAAAAGATTCCACACAATTAGATTTTTTTCGGTTTTATATACAATTGTTTTAATTAAATATTGTGATTTTAGCAGGTGTTGCATAATGAACAGTGCACTCCGAGGAATAAAAGTTCAACTGATTATCTGCCATTCCTTTAAAACCAAGTCCCGTGAAATGTCAATAAAATTAGATTATAGGTAGAGATATTTTTAAATATGACCATTTAAGCAATGTTGTTGTTTTTTTTTTTTTGTTTAAAATATGTTGAGATAATTGTCTTAAACAGTCAATGCCCTGAATGGGCCAAAAGAAAGACAATACCAGAGAGGACGATTATTTGGAATTGAAGACACCAAGGTACAAATCATGTTTCAATTTCCATTAACAATTTGACTTTTAAATGGGTTTAAGGTTTCATAAACTGCATTAATGTAGAAAAAAAAAGATTGATTGAACATTATTTTTGGTGTTGAACAAGGCTTTACTGTTAGTCATTGTTTACCTAAGATAAAGCTAAGCATGACTGAGCATTTTGGCTGAATCACAAAGTTCATATGAGTGGAATAGTTATGATTTTAATTACCTGAATCTTCCCACAACTTAACACTACAACAAGCACAAACTTCCCTGGCTGTAGGTTTTGTGTTTTCTCAGACACAGGAATATCACTACATGCTACTGCTCTCTAAAGCAGTCGCTGCCTGTAGTTTCCCTTTCCATCCAGCTCTACATCACTCTTGTGATATGTCATGGTTTCCTTGTCTGAGGAAAGATTCTAAATTTTGCTGGGATTTTGTCTGACAAGCCAACATAAAGTAGTGAAAAGTGGAAGGTAAATGATGCTTGGTTTCCAAGAGGTTTGTTCGTAAACATTAGTGAACAAACAGCATGATGAAGACCAAGGAACATAGCAGACAGGTCAGGGATGGAGTGGAGGTGAAGTTTATGGCAGAGTGACGTAATGCAAAAGGTAAAACTTTACATCTTGGTAAGCGCTGTTCAAAAATGGAAAGAGGATGGCAAAATTGCAAACCTACCGAGACTTGAACGTCCATCTATATTGATTTGCTATTTCTAAGACATTTATGGTAACTGGATGAGCTGCAGAGATTTAAGGGACGGGTGGGAGAAGATGTACAAATGATGACCATTTATTGCCCTGATTTTAAGTTGTAAAAAGAAAGTCATAATAGAAACTAACCCTCCACATCACCCTGAACACACAATGTCTATAATAAACCATGGTGGCTGTAGCGTCATGCTCTGGGGAAGTTTTTTTTTGATGGATAGAACTACATACAGGAAAATCTAGGAAGCAAATATCTTTGAGCACAGAGGGTACATTTTTAGAGTATGCTTGTTCCTAATTAGACAAAATTAAAACAGAGTGGTTGACTTTAGATCAAAGCCTGTGCATGCATTAGAAGCCAAGAGCTAAATTCAATTAAGAATTAAGAGTTAAATTGCTATTTACCAACACGCTGACTGAGGGTGAGCAGTTTTGCAAAGATGAGTGGGCAAACTTTCACTCTCTCTGTAAAGCGAGTAGATATTACCTGGAAACCTTGCAGCTCCTAGCAACGGGGCAAGGGGTTCAGTACAAATGCATGAAAATTGCAGTACACTGAAGTTTGTGGTTGCAACATGTGTGCCTCTGGGTATTAATGCTTTTACAAAGCATGAACATATCTTTGATGTGTTATAGGTGCTATGTGTCCATATTAGCACATCTTCAAAAGTGGCATGTCGAAATACCTCGTTTCCGGCAAGAAAACAGCAAGTGGCTTCATGTGAATTTAGAAAATGGGACACGAAAAAACAACAACAAAAAAACACGTGTGTGAAATTTTCCATTTCTTAGTCATATTTTAGAAATGCAAGGATTTGCTAAGAGTTTCTTCAATGTTTATAGAGCAGCATGCAATTCGTAAAGCCTTTACATTTTTAGCACTGTAGTATCTTAACTCACTAATGCCTGCAGATAGGAACATAGAGCAGCACACAGTGGGTAGCTTTCATTCATTTATTTATGTAATCATATTTACAAACAGTCTGAAGTGTGGAAAGTCTAAAATATAATCCATATCTACTATACATTGCATTTTGGTTTGCAAATTGTTTCGAGAAATATGAAAGTCCAGCTGTAAAACAACATTTCAATAAAAATTTAAGAAAAAAAAAAGTTTTGAAACTAATTGAAGAAAATTGCACAAAAAAAACAACAAAGCAAAAGCAAAAATTTTAATGACCATGGGGTTTTGTGCACCCTATTTTCCAAGTCCCAGCTCACATTTCTTAAGGTTATTAAGTAATTGTCTTTCCACCATCACAGACGGCTCTCAATCAAATCAGAGGTCTTGGTGTCCAGGGAGGAAAAATGATACAAAAAAAATGAAGTGCAGAATCACATTTGGCAAAGTACTGAAGCCCACCATTTACATTTATACAGATATGCACATTCTGTTTCTTGTGCTCTCCCACGTCTGCATTTGTACACCTGTTTTAGACTTGCCTCATAGAAATCGCCTCCACACTTCTCTTAATTTAACAGCAACATTAACAAGAGCACAGTGCAAAGATTAGATACACTTTCATAATATTCACAAAGCTTGTCTCAGATGTTAAAGGGCAAATATCATATTTAAGAGTCATAAAATTAAAAACTGAAAGTGGAAAAATACAATAAACAGCTTTTTCAAAGCAGATTGTTTTAAAAGCATCTTTGAAAACAAAACAAAAAGAAAAGACTAGTCCCGCCTTTCTTTTAAGCAGGAATTGAGAGCCACACGCGGATGATGAACATTGTATGAAGGGTTGCTGTTGAGTAAAGAAAACCAGAGTGATTTCTTGTTACAAAAATACCTTTCAAGAAGAAATATGTGGAAAAGTTAAGCAACCACTTATTGGCAACACAGAAAAAAATTGAGAGAGCACTCTACAAAGTTCATCTATGCATCGATGAATGAGCTAAGTGGGAGTAAACATCAAGAAGTCTCTCTGTGTACCCAGGATTTGGAAAATATTGGCGTATTGGAAATAGAGCTAGGAACAACAACAACAAAAAAACCTGACAGAAGAGAGTAAGCAGACAAACCACCACAGTGACCACAGCTGTTATTTGTGAGCATAAAGTTTACAGGATTTGGGAAATGCTTTCCTGAATAGAAAATCTTACACTTTGTGTAAGATTACATATTATAATCTGTTAATGTTGGCAAATCATTTGAAATCAATAACCAGAGATATTGTCCAGAGATATCCCCTAGCATGTTTAGCCGTGATAATTAGCCTTAGCTGCAAACTGTATCCTCACACAATTGGCTCATACATGTAGTGAGGTAAAACTCTCAACAGTAAAGCTGACTGATTATGTGGAGAAAAATGAGAACTGCACAGACAGACCTCGCTACAATAAAGCAGGCTATTGTGACATAATGGCGCTTCCTTTGCAAAACAAGACTTACAAGGTTGATGGAAACAATTATCTCACAACTAGCCATCAAATTAATCTTAATGCTCCCAGAATTTTAGTGTTTCAAGTTACAGTTTAATCAGAGGTCATCTGCCACTGTGGTGGATTACAAGCAATGGTGGACAAAAATGTACTTAAGTATCTCAAATAAAAGTTCTCCGCTACTTTCCACCTGGATCAAGAATGCAACAGTGTTGGATAGGTCTTCAAGCTAGTGCTTTCAGAGGACGTTTGTCTTGACTTCCTCCTCACTCACTTAGATAAACACACGAATCACTTCATGAAGTTAAAACCAAGCTGCAGCCTTCACTATAACTACTTTTGTACTGAAATTAAATGTACAGCATTCACTCTCTGGCAACTTTTGGTCCCCTTCTTGGACGCCTTGAGCTTAGAACTACTGTTCATATTATGATCTACAAACTTGAACACAATTGAAAAGTTGTAAAAATGATATTTGCCCTTTAAAATTGAAGAGGAGTGTATGGGTCTTTAGCGGCCAACCAAACAGAGATGCACATTCGAGGTACAACCAAGAACTCCACCCCATCAAGTTCTCTTTCAATAAAATAATCACAGGCGAATTTAAGGAGGCAGGTTGATGAAACATGATACTTAAAATCTCTTGATACGCAAAATCTCCAGAGAGATCAGTGCACACAAGCAGAAATTCAAAATACGACGTTAAGGCCTTAAATGAAAAGTAATTTTTGGATGCAAATAGGTCAGTTTTAATTTGGTAGCTGCTGAAATTTGGAACGAAAAAAAAATCTACATTTGCTCCTATATGTCCGTCTTCATCACTGTACAAAAGCCTTCATTCCTACACATCTCCATAACACGATGAGACGAACAGGGGCTACATACCTTGTACAATTTACATTGATCCAATGTATAAAAAAAAAGAAAAAAAAGAAATTGCATTGCGGAGGTACAATTATACAAACTCCACTACAGTGTTGTGGCTCTAGTGATCCGGGACCATGATGTGTGGAGAAATGAGGCCCCTCTGAGCCCTATCAGGTTTATTACGATGAAAAAGGCAGGTGGAAGAGGCTCACACACACACACACACGCACACACACCGTTTCTGCATTCACAGGCACGCTGTTTTATGTGCATTTACACCCACAAACACTCAAATTAAACTGCCTATATGCATGCTTGCACACACTGATGCATGTGCGTACAAGGACACATACAAATGGAGATATGAGTTGGATTCTTTTAAGGGTCGGATGTTTCTCTGTAAAGTTGGATAAGTTCACCGATGCGGCGTGTGGAGATGACAGTTTTTACCTTAAAAAGGACCTCCTTATTGGCCTTATTCGGTTCCCACAAGAAGCAGGTCCAAACCAGTTCACCACCAACAAGTGGCTAAATTAGCTTAAGGCAGGTTAGGTGGTAGCTGTGTGGCCGAGCTGGAGACTTCGAAGGTTCCTTTGTTGTTTCCGCCCTGTTATTACTCATCGGTCTAATCAATACGGCTTGGCCCACTCAGCACTGGGGGGGCTCATTGGAGTGAAGTTTCCCAGTGACGATGACGAATTGGATCCATTGGAGTGTCCCTCCCAGAACATGGCGTCGGTGGGCTTGGGGGGGCTGGGGAAGGAGCGCGAGCTGTCGTCCAGGGAGGCCTGATTCAGGGGGGGCGGCGGCAGCACCACGGCGCAGGCCTCGCTGCCGACCAGCGCCTCCACCAGACAGCTCTGGGAGGGCCAGGGCCCGTTGTACCAGCAGTCCTCCCTCAGGCTGTCTGGCAGAGGGGGGCCGGCAGGACAAGGACGGCCGGAGCATGAGGGGACCGGTGGGGCGCTAGGAGGGCGGGGCCCTGGGGCTCGAATGACTGGGAGGTTGTTGTTGTTGTTCTTTTCCACGTCGTCCAGACACTGGACAGGGATGGTAGAAGCAGCTGGAGGGAGAAAGATTTGGAGAGATAACAGTGAGAGAGAGAGAAAAAGAGCTGAGGGATAAAAAAAACTTGTTATAAAAAATTTTCATTTGAGAACTTATAAAAACATATGGAGCACTGTGACGGTGGCAATGTCAGTAATGGAAACCGATAAATCTGTCGCTGTGTTTTACATTAGCACTCCTCTTTATTCAGTAAAATCTTTAGGATATTTAAGTATTAGATTTAGCTCAGAAATATTTCAATGTTTTGAGATTGTTTTGGTGTATTATACCAAGACCTGTAGTTTTACACTGTGCATAGTCTGTGTTAGGACTTTACATACACACATTATGGCTATTAATGTCATATTAATTTGAGGCCTTACTGATGTTTTTGGACTGTCTTTTTTGGAACGGTGGGATGATTGCACAATGTACAGCAATAAGAATCTTTAAAAACAAGAACTGGGTAAACATTTAGAATTTATTGCAGATTTTCTTTCCTCCCAGATGTCGATGTGCCCCTTGGCCATGCACGTAACCAAAAGTTGACTACCAATCCATTTAGTGAAAATTTGGGAAACAGCAGGGTCTATATCAGGGAACCCATACATTTAGATGACCTCTTCCCTCTTGCGGTCAAACAACCATCCGCAATTTATTATAGATGCAACCAAAATCCTGTAGTTTCTCTAAATCTTGTTAAAGGAAATGTAAATGTGGGTGTGTGTCTATATTTGAGTCTGTATGCATATAAGCCTGTGTAGATGTGAGAAAATTCATAATAAACTCAAGTATTTTCACCCAACTCTTGCTTTTAAACATCATTTAAGTTGTTTGCTGTGTGACTATTCTGGATTAGAAAGACAAAATAAATTCATGGCAATAATGAGTGAATGCAAACATTTTAATGTTGGAAGACATTTTACACTCAGACACAAATTATGTTGTTCATATTACTTTAATCACTGTTACTGTGAAATATCTGCACATATTATAAAATATAAAAATAAATATTTCAGCTTCTTTCTTTTTTTTTTTTTTTTTTACAAAAAGCATCAGTAAACTAACCTCCCTGCATAGACAAAGCCACCTGTCTCTGTACGGACAGCATCTCCATACACAAATCAGATTGTAATCTGAAACACACACCACGGCTTTGATTTCGAATCACCACCTTGGGCAAATATTGAAGTTTAAATGAGACTCACTGTGCAACTGTTTTTCTTTGTTATTAATTTTACCATACCTCTCTTCATCCACACATCATATATCCATCCATCTCTGCCCTGCTATGCTTCCATGAGATGGCCTCCTGAGTCTAGGATTTGAATAAAAGTGATTCCAAAGGAGGAACATTAGAAGAATACAGATGCACAGAATGAGTGAATAAATAACACAGCACACTCTCCTCCCCCTTTCTGTCTTTTTCGCTTCTTTCGCTCCATCTGCCTCGTCCGAGCCACAAGACTACTCTGTTATTTGGTGGGATAAATGCAACAAGGTTTATTTTCCTGCTGTATTTTGGTTCTAATTTTCACCTCCTGGCCTCCTCCTCTCCTGTCACTCGACAACAGAGGTAATGACAGTTGGCGGCCGTGTGGAAGGACGGGAGCGGGGGAACAAACCGTTTCATAATGTCTTTTATTAAAGTAGTTTTATTTCAGTAGTTTGGATGGTACCTCGTGTCTCGTGACACCTCTGCAGAAACCGAAACAAGACATGGCCTGCTTTTTAGCGAGCAGAACTTTTTGGAAAATCAGACAGACGCAGCAGTGATCCGCTTCCTTTGATTTATTTATTTTTTTGTTTTAGTTTCTGTTTTGAGAAGTTTCAAATGTGAGTGCTTGAATACAAAAGACATCTGACAAACAACATAAACTCACTTTAAAAATGTCAGATTATCTAATGTTGTGATAAATTCTGAAAAACAAAATTGACTTAAATTACTAATAATTTTTTTTCCTAAATTGGACATGTATCCAAAATAAAAAAAAAAATTATCTCCTGCCACAAGCATTAAAAGTATAATTATCTTATCAACAGTGTGAAAGCGGAGCTTATCCTCTCTTGCAACACTGAGGGTGGTGTGAAAATAAGTGAGGGGAGCGGAGATGTAGGATATCACATACAATGCACAGAAACAAAAACTCAAACATGGAATGATGTGGATAAAATACACCTTCTTCCTCTGTGTGTTGCTCACCTGGTCTCGTCTCGCCGATCAGTGGCCTGAGCTTCCTAATCAGGCTCGACTGGAGCCTCATCTCTGATTGGAGACGGGTGACTTCGCAGCACAAAGCTGCGTACGTTTGCTGGACGTTCCTCTCCCTGCGGATCGGATGGGACGTTTAGTTTAAACCACACGGTGGTGTCAGAAACATCATGACAGGAAGCATCTTGTGGACTGGTAATAAAATGGGGGAAACCTTTTGTCTTTAAAATTAGGGGTTTAAACAGCTTCCTAAAGGAGGAATACGGTTAGAAAAAAAACGTAAAAGAAGCTTAATTCAATTATTCATGCGATGGCCTGCTGCTGGAGTGCCTTTCTTTGTGATAACTGTATCTCTGCTGAATGACTTGTCTCTTCGCTGACACATTTAACACCATCAGCGACTGTGCTTGCACTGAAGATAATCGACTCGCAGCAGAAGTTCACATTAATCAGAAACATTTTTGTAGCAGCTCAGAGATTCTGAGATAAAACAATTCCTCACCTACAACAGTGGTGCCATGGTTGAACTGTACTAATGGATTTAATGCTAATTTATTCAACAACACAACATGACTAGGAAAAAAAAAAAAAAACATAAAATAACTCATACACTATGGTGCCCTAAAGTATCCAAACAAAATGAATCAGCAGTACAACTTCACGGAAGCTCACTAATAAACATACCTGCAAAGAAAACCAAGATTGTATACTGTTAAATGATAATAAAGTCACACAAGTATTTTCACTCATGACTTTTTAACAAAATAAATTAATTTAACATTTTTCATTTTAAAACGTTATGAATGCAGGGCATTTATAAATGAATTTGAATTTTCAAACAACCAATTTTGAGTGGCATTAACCCACTGGATGGAATTTAAATTTGATAAAAAGGTATTTTAAAAAAAAAAGCATATTCTTCATTAATTTCAGTTGTCAGTAAGATTATAATAATTCCAAACTTTGTTAAATCTTTCTTTAAGGAGCCTGCCTTTTATTTCTTCACTTTTATCAAAATGTCATTGCACTATAATATGCTTTCTTCAAAACATGAAGAAAACTGACACATTATTTTAGGGATCAATTGACATAAATAATATGTCAAATTTGTAAATAGTAAATGCACAAAACAAAACAGACATATACTTTTTTCTTTTTCTTTTACATTTGATTACTTTTCATGTTTGTGGAAATATGCAAAAACAATATTAACAAATTAAAAGTATGGTCTTACTCTTAGTTTAAACTGTAAATGTAAAAATAATTTAAGAGTGGATTGACATAAGCCATTTACTCTAAACAAAATGCTTTAACTGACCACAGATTGTAAGGTTTGGGAACATGAGACCAAACCTTATCACTTGTTTGCTAAACAGGCGAACGATTTATGAAGAACAACTGAAACATCTGACGCATAGACGGGCAGGTCAGAGAAATGTGAGACTAATTCTGAGTATAGTTATTCTAATGACAACTTATCACCACCTGTGAGTCAAAAGTAAACACAGAAACTGAAACAACAAACAAGATGAAACAGCTTCAAAAACAATGAAAGGCAAAGTTGTTTTTCTTCACTATTCGGTTTTAGCAGAAATAGCTTGAGATTTTTTTCAACCTTCTTAGAAGGAGGCTCTATCTTTGCTGCAGGCCCAGAATGAACTTTCTACTTGATCTCTTCACTTTTGGTATCAGCATCTGATCACCTCAGCTTACAAAGTTACAACCTTAGACATAAAAACCTCCTTAAGTACAAAAAAAGAACATGTTTTGTCCCGATCTTTGACAACAGAGATCAAAAACAATAAAAATGGCAAACATACATAAAAAGTACACGAAAGTGAAATAGTTTGTGTCACCAGCAAAGAGGAACAATTTGATGGTTTTATATTTTTCTATGGATAAGCCAAATGATATTCTAATTATATTTTAATTTTTTTCAAAATAAAATCACAAAGCAGGAATACATATTCTGAGCAAACATGAAAGGTAATTTAAAATAACTGAAAATATGCTTGATTATGGCAAGCCTTCGAGGACAAACATCAACAAATTTAAAGAACCTCCAATTAGTCGTTGACGGACAGTCACACTATGATATTTTAATGCTTTCATATTAAATTTGGAAGAGAAAAAACCCCCCACTAAATTTCTTTAAGGTGGTTTTGGTCCGGTGTTATTTAAGTGCTTTAAGATAAAACCGTCCAAGCTTTTCAAAGATTTAAAGATTCCTGGTCGTAGAAATTTTCTCTGGAATCCAAATTTCCATGTCATCAATGCACAAGAAAATGTTATTTTTTTTACATTCACTGTGTGGAAAAAAAAAAAAAAAAAAACACTACAGGGAACCACGTACGTAAAGAGAAATTAATTGACGTTAAAATCTCTGAAAGACATTATTAAAACCAAAGCTTAAAATTTCATAAGATGCTCATTATGATCTAACTAAATGCTGGGGAGCTCCAGAGCTGAATTTCTTTGCAGACTGTGAAGTGTATTACCCGGCACCCTCCTCTAGTGGCCAAACAGGACAAGTACACTCAACTGTGAAACCATAGCAAGAGACAACTTACATAGAATACGGTATTACTGATAATGGCTTTTTAAAACATTTATTTTAAAGGATATGTCTAGGGTTTTAGCTAAAGGCAGTGAATGAATGAGTTAAACTTATGCTACACAGTAACAGCATTGATGTCATTTTAAATATTATTTCACACTGATGCAACAAGGTACAAAGTTTGCATATCTAAAATACAAGCAGGTGGGAGTTTATGGGTCCAACAATCTTTCAGTTAACTATATTTGCTTATATGAGCTAGGTAGGAAGGTAAAAAAAAAAAAAAAAAGTTACAAAATTAATATTTATTCCTGAATTTCCCTGAAAATATCTGGGCATCATAGTCTCCTTAGATTGCATGACTAGCTTATCTAACAATCTCATCTGAGCCCCCCTGAATATTAAACACTTGTTTTCAAGATAAATAGAATGTTCAACATCTAATCCAGCTGTAGCTTACACAAACAGTGTGTGTTTGTGATGGAAAATTACATCCTCAGAGAAAAAAGCAGAGGGTAACTTTTTTACTGCTGATATAATTACATGTCAGAAAAATGGATGTTAATATTTAACTTAAATTACGCAAAAGTCCTCATACCCCTTAGACTTTATCAGATTTTGTAATGTTACAGCCACAGTTTAAAGAATTTCACTAGTTTTTTTTTCTTTTACAACCAACACAAAATAGCACATTAGTGTGATGCAGATGAAATGTTAATGAATCACTTAAAAAAAAACTAAAAAAAAACAACTCCCTCTGAATATCATCCTGAACACAGCATTTTAACGGTGAAACAGTGTGGTACCAGCGTTACGCAAATGTTAGGTAAACTTCAGAAATAATTTGAAAACCATAATTCATTTTGTGTTGTATTATCACATAAACAATGTTTTTATTTTATTTTTTTGGCAAATGTTACATTTATAGTTTGTAATCATATAAAAAAATGTTTTAGATTGGATGATAATATCAAAACGAAACACACTACCTCGAACTATGCTTTCCATCACATGTCTGGTTCAAGTCTGGTCCATTAAGGCCTTGTGACTCCTCCTGAAACACAGGTTAGTTAGAGAAGATAAGAAAACTTTATAGAATCAAACACAACTGGCTAAAGAATATTTTAAAAAAATAAAATAACATGTTTTATAGAGTCTATGCACTGATAGAAAGCAACACAGCGGAAATAAACTGTTGAGCTCATTTGTTTTCCGTACTGAGGACATAGAAACAACCTTCACTGTGTGCTTGCCTTCTCTTACCCGCTTTTGGATAAAATGTGACATTTAAATGTATTTCTATTTCTCATCTATAGCATTATATTTTACATGATATTACTTGGCGTTCTTACTCCATGTGTCAGTCTAGACCAGGGGTCCCCAAAGTCGGTCCTCGAGGGCCGGCATCCTGCATGTTTTAGTTCTCTCCCTGGTTTATCGCACCTGGATCAAATGATGGCTTGTTAGAAGGCCTAAGAAGAACATTGACATGCTGAAAAGGTTGTTACTACAACCAGGGAGAGAACTAAAGCGTGCAGGATGCCGGCCCTCGAGGACCGACTTTGGGCACCCCTGGTCTAGACCTTCTATCCCTTCTGTCCTTCTGTGAGCAGTGAGTCTTGCAGTGTAACCTGCTCTTTGGAGCTGCTTTTTTCTACTTTACTTACTTTCTTTTTGTTACTTCAGCATCCTCTCCTGCCCACTATCGTCTGCCCCTGTCCTCACTCACCGTGCTTCTCTCCAGCAGCCGGCTGTTCTCCAGCATAATCCTCTCAAGGTCTTCCTGCAGTTTGCGGATCTGCAGCTCTGTGTCGACTCTCTCCATCTGCCAGCAGTCCTGAGGGCAATTTAGGCTCCTCATCACTGGAAATAAGTCCAACAAACAAGATTTAACTAAATACAAAAACATTTTCTGATTATTTTTAATTAAGTAAAACAATTGGCACATTTATATATTTCATTTATTGCTAAAAAGACAACGTGAACAGCTTAAAGTATTATCTAGCATGTAAAACTAGCTTTGTTTCAATTAATAAAACTTGACAACTTAAAACAAATTATTACAAAAAATTATTTCAATAACATTTTAAATTTAAATCACAGAAATAAACATATATAGAAAAACCAAACAACATCCAAGTGTGCTAAAACAAGAATAGCAAAAAATGTGGCTCTGATGGTATCACTGTGACATGACCTTTGGGATAAACTGGCCCCTCAACAACCAACAAAGTAAATTCAGATATCATATATTATAACATCTCGTTACTTTGATTACCTTTGCGTGCTTCCATATGAGCTCATTATTAATGGCAAACAAAGGCATAAACGATGCACACCATTACTTTTCTTTGCGTCAAACACGTAGCATTTCTGATCTGGTTTCTGCTTTGGTTGTGTATTTGGAGGAGGGAGCGGGCGTTTTCCACCTGTACCTTGGGTGGTCTCCATCTCGGTCCTCAGCTGAAGTAGCTCAAACTCTTTGGCTTGGAGTTGCTCAGTCAGCAACCTCTCACTCTCGCTCTTCTGCTTTTTCTGACACAGAATGAAAGAAAAAGGCAGTGAGGTGACGAGTCAGCATCAATACCAATGCACCAAATTCTCTCTGTCTAATATTGTCTAGTATATAGGGGCTCTCTGTTCTGACACAATATCAGAAAGAATACATTTTAATCAATGTCAACATAATAGTATGCAGGGTTTGTTCACTTTCTTTATGTAAAAAAATGAAATATAAAGTTAGCTTATGAGGGTTTCAAATGAAAAACAAACCAGTTTATTAAGCTCCATCTGCAGGTCCTCCTTCTCGATGTAGATTCCTCTGTAAGCGCTGAAGGCCTTGTTCACATAATGGGGACCCTCTGATGGAGGAGCCTCCGGCCTGAAGAGCTACAGTGAAGAAAAATAATATGCAATATTGAAGAAGAGAAACATAACAGCCTTTATTTCCAAACTGACAGACATTCTTAGGGTTTTAATGAAAGGTCTGTGACAGGACTTTGGAATATTTTTCTTTTACTTTAATGCTGATACCGGGCGCAGCAGTAAAACTCAAGCTTCTATTTCTTTCATTTCTTCCAAAAATAATATGCTAACACTAACCAAACCTCTCTAAAAAGTTAGCTTGTTTTCACACACCTAGATTTTTCTCACCTGCAGTTCACAACTTCTACTGTTCTGTGACTTGCAAGCCTGAAAGAAGAAACACTGTCGAAGGACTGAACCGGTATAACATGCCTGAAGAATGCATCAGCATAACAGTGAGCAGGGTTCACTCTGCATACTTTTCACACCAGGAGCTCTGTACAAGAGTCGCTACTACGTGTAATGTGCTGATCAGTGGTATGGTGAAATCCAACGAACACAACCAACATGTCAGGGATAATGTTGTGGAGAAGATTAAGGCGTGGTTATGTCACAAAACATCATTCCAAGTCATAACTATTTTAATAAACCTCAATTTAAAGAAATTCTTTTAAAGTTCGTAAGGAGCTCTGTTCAGTCAACTGCTCAAGAACAGAAAGAGTGTAGTCTTGCTCTGTGGAGCACCACGCTGTTAAAGACGTTTTTTAAAACTTATAGTTTTTCAATTGTTTCTACATGCTTGGACTTTTATTGTACTTTTAAAGTGTGTTTCTAATTTAGTTTTTATTTTAAGTGTTTCTCTTACTTAGCAGCATTTTGAGATTTGCCTGTCAAATGTAAAGTGCTTCATAAATAAAATTTATTATTATTATTATTAATCACAGAAGCAGGTAAGAGTCCTGCGGTCACTCTGGAGGAGCTGCAGAGGTTTGCAGAGCTGGTCGGCTGGCATGCTGAGGTCATAACTTTCTTCTTACTTAAGGCCAGATTTATAAAGACTTTTCTGTAAGCCATGTAGCGGGAACAGCAAACATGGAGGAAGGTGCTCTGCTCAGTTGAGGCCAAAACTGAATTTTCTGCCTGACATGAAAAGCACTCCCACCAAACCTCACCATGAAAACCCCCATCACTGTGGTGAAACAGTATTATGCTAGCATCATGCTATGAGGTTGTATCTCTTGCATGACTTGACACTTCAAATAGACTCTTTTCAGGCTGCGCATAATAATAGTGTAGTGTGGCATTTGCTGACTTAGTTATTTTTAAATATCATCTTGAACCATATTTTCAAGATTGTCTCCCACTATCCGAATCCTTCCTCTTTCCATCCCTACCTTTTCCTCTAACTGCTTCACCCTCTTCTTCAGCAAAGTGTTATCCCGCTCCGTGTCTCTGAGCCTCTTCTTTATGTCCTCGTAGGCAGTGACCAAGGCGAAGTGAGAGGCAACGGACTCATCGCCGGCACACACCGACACTGGGCTCTCTCCAGCGGGCGTGTAGGCCGTCTCATGCTTAAGGATGCAAATGTCATCGTCTACTGCCAAGGGCTCCATGTCTTGACAGAGGCCTAGTCCTTAGACGGGAAGACCTGAGAAAGATGGCAGGCACAGTTGTAGTTTACTTTTATTGCGAAATATCTACAGATACAACACCAATTGGGTTTTCCCTGACCAATAATGAACTCATCTCTGTTGATTAAGGGTTTTTTTCCCTTCCAAGAATTAAAATTGATAAAGAGCAAAATGTGTAGAAGGTTCTTTGATTGAAGTAGTAGTTTTAAATCTGACAGAAAAAATATGAACTAGAACATTACGATTATGGTCACTATTTTATAGTTTTAGAGTATTGGTACCTGATCTTTTCAGCGATGAAATGGTGTAGTCAGTTTCATAACTATTTTAATAAATCTCAATTTAAAGGAATTCTCTACATTCTTAAACTATATGGGGGGATTAATCCAGAACCACGTGATTATATGCATCAGATCATATCAAATGTCCTCATGTTTGAATTATTCTCATGTGATTCTAATTTTTAAAATGGCACCTAAACACTGTAGGTAGATGTATTTATACACTGAACAAGGTGGAAATTCAAATACTTTAGTATTTGTCCTGAAAAAAGTAGACATGCCCAATTCTGATCTCTGACTGAAGCATCTCTAGTATTCTCTCTTCTTGTCTGGAAAATAGAAAACTTAGTAATTACTGTCTTGACACAGAAACTGTTATCATTGTGTGGTTTTCTTCACAATAAAAAAGCCAAACATCCCACCAAGAAAATATCTACCTAAGCTTAAACGTCTGAATTTCTCAAAAGGAGCAGAACAAGCAGTCAAAAGCAGTTATCCTCCTCAGATGGGCCAGCACCAGACAGACTGCAGCTAATGTTAGTTGATGATGTCACCATGCAATGATGCAGCAAACACAAATCGTCCAAGTTTTATCAAATAAAAAGACAACTGTTTCCATAGAAATACGTTTCAGCATGACAAATGCGCAGGATATTACAGCTAAAAAGTCGAAAGCAACACCAAAAGCAGAGCCGCTTACTTTTAACATCCGACTCAGAGGCTATAAAGAGAAAGCTAACCCAACAAGCAGAGAAAACGAAAGTAAATGTGAGTGATCCGTGACGAGAAATGAGGCGTCATTTTGATCAAACTTCCTTTAATGAAACAGAAAAGCTAACGGACAACATTTTATCCTTTAAAACAAAAAAAATAAAGACATCTTCATAACAATGGGGACGAGCAGCAGCCTCAATCTTGATGTAAACAATCAGTTAAACTCGTTTACAAAGGCTGTTGCTAACGTTATAATGTTAGCTTTGGTTCAACAATCATCTCAAAAATAAAAAATAAAAAAGCAGCATGTAACAATACAGTATACAGACAACTCCATTACATGATGCGGAAGAATACAACGCAATCATGGGATGATGAGTCTCAATGTTACATTTCTCACAAATAAAAATGAACGATCTGTTGTGATGATAACAGCTAGCTACGCTCTGCTAAAGTCTTTTGGCTAGGTGAATGAAAAATGAGCCCATTATTTGTGCACTCTCGATTCGTACTAACCGTGTTAGAAGCTGTCCTCAATTAAATGTCAGCTGGCCACATAGAGGTACCATTTATGCTGAAAAAGAGAGACCCTGTACGAGAGAGGGAAAACACAAAGAGACGAGGCTGGCTAGAAATTCGCAAGTGGCTGCTCCGAACTGACAGGTGAGGAAACAAAAACTTCCGGGAGTCACTTGACTGATCAGGTCCTTTCAAAATAAATGCGTAATTTTCATTCAGGCGTCCGAGACCACGTGTTTTTGGCAACAACTTCCACGTTGAGGTTAACGTCTGATGTCGATAGCTTAGTATGATTGAGGGTAAGTTTAGTCTAAATTAACACACACACACACATACACACAAAAGTAAAATTTTAACGACATGTTTCAGGTTTCAAAACAGCACGAAGGCGTATTAAAGTAGCTAGCTGCTAGCGTTACCCATAAACGCAAAAAAAAAAAAAAAAAAAAAAAATACAGCATTTTCAAGAAGTTCTGCTGGCATAAATTTCTATACCGAGTTGCTTATTCTTTAGAAATAGCAATGTTTTAGCATTTGAAATGGCCTAATAAAAACCAGATTTTGTATGTGGTTCCTTCACTATCAGTAATGGTATGGAAGGCCAATCCACCAAATATATTTATTTAATACATTTCAGTTAGTCGAAATTAAATTGTACAAAAAAAGAAAAAAGTACAATTAGTTAAACATGTTACGATTCATTCAGAAACACTGATAATTAAAGGGAGAAATAAAAAATTAAATTATATTTTGTGGTAAAATAGTACACAACTATTTCAATATTTATTTAATTATTTCATATTTTTTTATGCTGCAGCACATCATGAAATAATGTGAACTGGGAATTTTTCAAAAGTTGTTTATTCTGCATCTTTACCAAATTGCAGACCAGTTACTTTATGTAGCTGCGTTAGCTCCACCTTTTTACTTTGATGAGGTAAGGCTAGGAAATAAATTCCTGATTTGCTGCTGCATATCTTTCCACCCATTGGTGGTAGGTGTCATTGCAAATTTTGGTATCAATACCAAATCCAATACCTAACAAATACAGGGCCTGTATTGTCAATATTGATACCGATAACCAATACTCTTTAAATGGAAATTTCTATATGGTTGGTTAAATGATTTTGTGGTTTTGCCAAGCCCAAACTGATCAACATTATGATCGTAATAAAATACAGGACAAAGATTTCAGGCAAAAAACCAACTAAATATTTGCAATTTTTAAACAGATTCCATTTCCACGCATTAAAGCTGCACGGAATTATTGCTGTGCTGGAGAACTGAGAAACCACAATTTAAATGTTACCTTTCTGTTAATGAACATTTTAACAGTAAATACAACAATATAATGCAATATAAAATGATTACAAATACTTCTCAGATTTTATTGAACACACATTTTTATTTCCTACTGGACCGGTTGTCTCCGGCTCCTCAACTCAGATAAGCGGAAGATAATAAATGGATGCATAGAAGTTTTTGCAAAAAAGAAAGTCAATAGTGCAAACTAACCAGGCAAAAACTACTACTGGCTATCACTTGCTTCTTTTGACTTTGTTCTCCCAAAGACTTATTCCTTGATATTCCTATTAGAAGTACTAAAATACAGTGATTAAAATTATTTTAAAGTAATTAAAAATAACTTTTTCCTTTAGTTTACCATGCCTGTGAAAGATTATTATTAATCTGTATGTGTCCATCTTTATTGACACATGAAAAACAGGAATAACCAGCGCTCCTAAAATATCCCAAAGTCTTATGATGGGCAAAAATATTACGCGTTTCGGCTGCATGCCGTCATCAGCTTCCTGGCAATTAAACATGTTGCTAAAATAACAGTGAGATGTGTGATATAATATAAATAATGTTATATATTTTGCACAAAAAATACCTGCACCTCAGCAGTTAAGCACTTTGACATGCCTTGCTGCTGAAATGTGGTATACAAATAAAATTGTATTGATTTGATTGATTGTAGGGAACAATGCCACGATATGTGAAGAGGAACTGGAGATGTGCACCTTAAAGACACAGCGATGTAAGTTGAACTCTGGCACATATCAGATGTCTCCACTTATTTCCTCATGACTGACATTCTTGCTCTGTGACACTGTTCTGATCTTTTAAACTTGTTTTCAAATGCCAGTTCCCAACATAGTTTGCACTAAGAATGATGCTGATACATACATACCTACATACTGTACATTGTTTAGCATTTATTTAAAAAGTGTAAGAATGTTAGAAGTTTTTATAATTAAATCACACAACACAAGAGGCATCAAAGTTTGAATTGTTTTATTCCCAAACGCTTGCGCTGTTATTGACGGCTTTAAAAGAATATGGAAGCTTCTGAGTGTTCTTGTGTGCTTTGCTGCAGAGAGGTCATATGACGTTTCAAAGTGATGAAAGATTTAAGTGGGATTGTTGAATAAGATGAATTGTAGAGATACCACTTTAAGGCTTCTGTCATTGTCGTTGCAGTGTTGTCAGAGGCTGAGTCGCTTCTGAAAGACATAGAGGAGATGCTCGACTGGTTTGCAAAAACCGCCCCGTCCAGACCCACATGGCATGAAGTGGTATGTGGGAACGCAAATACATGGTCAAACCACACTGAATAACTTAACTATGATACAGATAATTATTAAATCTCAATCAGATGTTTTAGCTTACTACCATATCCTTGAGGAAACTTGAAATTGTAATGTTTCTGTGTGTTTCCGTTCATTTTTTTTAATCTGGTTTCCTTTCTGGTTTTACTTTCTATTTCACCAAGGCAGATCTTTGTATCTTATTTAATTGTATTGCGCTTTCACGTAATATTAAATTCACTCCTCAGCAAGGCTAGATTTATTCAGATTCCACAAGTTGTTATTGCAATCTGACAATGATTACTGGCATTTTTAGCTCCCAAAAACAATGACTTGTAAAACTTTAATTGGATCAGTGTAATATGTGGTTGTAATAGGAGGTGCTTAGCTGTTTAAAGTCCAACTTTCACTGTCCTTTATGGCTAAGCCTTGCAGTATATTTTACGTGCTTTACCATCAAAGTGAGCCAGCAAAAATCAATGTAAATCATTGAAACTTACTCAAGTATTTTCCAGTGTAGGACCAAAGCGGCATAGTTTCTGTATAGATAACTGCAGTTTTTCAGTGTCTAAAACTATTTCATCTTTGCGTCTTTTATCTTTTTGATTGATTTTACAACTATTTATGTTAAAGTGAAAATGCATTTCTACAAAATAATGACAAATACATACAAATTAGTGCATCGCTTGTTTTATGTCACACATTTTCAGTGAAGTGTCATTATTTTGTAGAAGGCAGTTTTCCCTTTAACATTAAAGAGGTTCTTTTTTTTGTCAAGAAAATTAATCATGATTAATTTGTAAAAGTACTAAAAGGATAAAACATCTAACCCTGTGAGTACTTTTTATAGGCACTGTAATATTAAGTGCAGTGGTTAATTTAAGTCTACATTGGGTCTATTTCTGTTTTATCATTGATTCCAGTCTGTAGCCCAAGTATTTAGTGCTCCAGCAGTTAACTATTGCAAAGTTTTGAGATTAAGTTATCCCTACATCCTTCACACGTTACTTATGGTTTGCTATACAAAGAGATAGGATGAAAAAAAATTAGGTAAAATTCATTAAAAAAAAAATACTTTAAAGTTTAGCGTCCTGAAATTGGATCTTTATCTCTGTAAGAAGCTCCTGCTCTTTTGACACTCCCCCTTCAGGAAGTGATCACAATAACATTTCTCTACTAAGTCGTTTACAACATTCAGAGGAGTTCTGCACTGAGAAGTAGTTTCCATGATGAGCTCAGCAGATGTTTAGTTCCACCAAGTGTTTGCTAAATGCTGTTGCCTCTAGTCTGGTGGAGCTGTGTTGGGGAGGTTCGGAGCATGGATCCTCTTTGGGGCAGAATCTCGGCTGGAGACTACAGCTCCCAGGAAGAGCTTTGGGTAAATTGTTTAGCAAGTGTTTAGGCACCCTGAATGGCTACCATAGGAGATTCCAGGATTTCTCAAACATGCATGAAAGATTCAAAGCAACATTCCAGGTGTGTTTTGATGATTGAATGACATAATGTAATGTGCAAAAATGTTGATATTACCGTATTTTCCACACTATAAGCCGGAAAATAGGTGCGCATTATAAGGCGCACCTTCAATGAATGGCCTATTTTAAAAAATTTTTTTCATATATAAGGCGCACCGCATTATAAGGCGCATAGAATAGGCGCTACAGTAGAGGCTGGGGTTATGTTATGCATCCATTAGATGGAACTGCGCTAAAGGGAATGTCAACAAAATAGTCAGATAGGTCAGTCAAACTTTATTATTAGATTACAAACCAGCGTTCTGAAAACTCCGTTCATTCCCAAAATGAATAAACAGCTGTTTTATTATTTTCCCCGAGGTAAAGTAAGTGACGTGGTATTTTCGTGACACAGTTTATCTTTTAACAACAGCAAGGTGTAACATATAGTGGAGGGAAACTTTTCCTCGATTCAATAAACACGTAAAAAACTGTCTGATACTGTTACGGTAAATCAAACGTTAGTGCAATCACAGTATACAGTACAGACCAAAAGTTTGGACACTTGGACACACAGTTGTGTCCAAACTTTTGGTCTGTACTGTATATCCACTTCCGCACCATTGATTCGTTCATGTTAAATTCTCTCGCTGCTGGTCTATTCCCGTGTTCTACTGCGTGACTGATCGCCTTGAGCTTAAACTCTGTGTCGTAAGTGTGTCTCTTCTTAGGAGCCATTTTGGGGTCTTTACAAAAAAGCCAGCGTGCACCGCGCGCTTCTTCTTCTACGGGAGAAAATGAAGTCGGCGGCTGCTTACCGTAGTTACGAGACCTGTTGTGGCTCAATATTGGTCCATATATAAGGCGCACCGCACTATAAGGCGCACTCTCGGCTTTTGAGAAAATTGAAGGTTTTTAGGTGCGCCTTATAGTGCGGAAAATACGGTACTTAATATGTCCCCCTTTAAAACTGGCACAAAATGGCCTACCCTTTGCTTTTTTTCCTTGTAACAAGGAACAGACCACATATTGTGAATGAATTAGGAAAGCAGAATGATTACTTCAAAATGCGTTGCTTAAAATGACTGTTTATGCACACACTGTGAGGTGGAACGTTTTGGACCCTCGCCTGGTGTCAGACAGGGCAGCTCAATAACACTTTTCTCTTCAAGAACAACATCGGACACAGACTGAAATACTACATGAGGTTCATGGGGTGAAGCTATTTCATCTAATGAAGCCCTCTACAAACAGTCTGGGACAGTCTGGAATAGGAATATCTAAAGAAGAGTTGAAGGCTACGAGGAATCATGTAGGGGGCCCACACAAGCCCACACAAGTCACACAAGTTTCAATTCAACTCACAAATTGTGTGAGTTGAATCACAAGAGCTATAAAGGATGGGATCAAAAATAATCAAAGACTATCTTCTCCCAGTAATCCAGGAGCAAAATGGTGACAAACAATACTTTGTGCTGCGACAGACTGACGACCTGTCCAGGGTGTATCCCACCTCTCGCCCGGAACGTTAGCTGGACATAGGCACCAGCACCTCCCGACCCCACTAGGGACAAGAGTGTAAGAAAACGGATGGGTGCATGGACAATATTTTATGTTTTTTTTTTTATTTTTTACTCAGGATGAGAACATTGATATTCCAGGACAGAAACATAAAAATATGTTTTGTTAGACTAAATATGTCATTCTCAAAACTTTGGCCATGACTGTACTTATCCAATGACTTGACTTTACACAGACCTGTATGCAAATGATTACTGCTGATGCATTGCGGGTCAGCATCATGGCTGTAGAAATGACCTCATTATTTTATTTGCTGAGACCGCTGTACATGGTCTATTGTGCCTATGTTGTTTTTCTGATGCATTCTGCAGGAGGGTCAGGCAGACATACAGGAGGACGGAGACACCTTGGTCATAGATGGCTTAAAGTTTGTGGATGCAGCAAGCAAAGAGGACCTGGAGAGGCTGAGTTCACAGGCTGGAGTGGAATAAACATTAGATTCACAAGATCATAAGGCTCAGATGATGCAAAAAGTGATTTGATGCTGGACAGGAGGTTACCCAATGCCATGTTTATTCCTGTGTGTGAATAAGGTAAGGAACCAAAGCTAAGTTGAACTACATGGTTGGTGAAAGTATGTTTTGATATTTGTGGTAATCATTTAGATTCTACAAGTTTATTGTAGAGCTGAGTTTGTCTTGTTTTAAACAGAGCTTATATTTCAGGACTGGAATTTATATTTTGCTCTATGTTATTATATTCCTAATCCTACTTCACTCTGATGGAGCTATTCGTTTTAGTTAGTATTTCATGGTTTACGTTTTCAAACCTGACTTTGCGTTCTTCCTTTAAAACTTCCTTTAAAACTTCACTCTGAGATTTTGTATGTAGTTGTCTGTTGTGTTCACTGACTCACCTCCTAATATGGTGTTGGTAATGAACAGTTATTTTCTTGTATTAAATAACACATTGTGCAGGACAGCTAGTGGTACATTGATAGAACAACAGTTTTACAGTCCTGCTGTACAAATCCAATTGCACACATTATGTCTTCATACATAAATTTCATTGTTTTCGTGAAGGTAAATAAAACAAGCAATCTGCTGCTCTAAAGATACACAGTGAATTTGATTAAAATGAATCAGTTCTGCATCTCTGCTTGTCTTCAGTCAAAAATCCTGTAGACAGTTTTGTTCTGAGAACAACAAATGAGAACTGCCAGAGGGCCAATCAAGTGTCAAAGCATCAGTGTAACCAATTAACAAAGTCCCAATTAGAACATTTGATGAACAATTAAAGCCATAACTTACTAAGAATTAACATACTAAACAGACCGACATAATGTATGCAAATAAATCTGCTTTAATGCATGTACTTGTTCAGAGCCTAAATTAAGTGCTTGTTAGGAGCACTTGGGATATGTTTTCAAGAGTGAGCTCTATGACAATATATTACAGAAATAATGGTCACTTGAAAAAAAATCTAATTAGTTTTTACATTAAGCCGCAAGCCATAGTCACTGGAACGCAAACAAATCCCGAATCGAAATTAGCAACCATTCAGAGCCTTGGAGATAAATTGCCCTCTTCTTTATGAGAATAAGGGGAAAGGATTTAATTATTAATTGTGTGGACACGCAACGTTCAGAGTCAGACACGTTTTTAGTAGATGCATAATAAGCATCATGCAATCAGCCTGAGTGGCAGAAAGAGTGGTTGTAAAGCAATCAGCGGATGCTGAATTAAAGATGACTGAAGGTGCAGTTCGACTGTTGATTGTCATGTTTTTGTGCTAAAGTGTGGCATGAATTATTTATGTTTGCGCCCCTGTAATTACATGTTGGCGGACCTGAAAAACTCAAGCACTATTGAGTGAGTTGGCCCTTATCAACTTAGAAAACTTTTGTTGGGGAAGGGGTGCGGATTTGGAAGCAACAGTCGCCTACTTTCAACACTAAGAGGTGTTATCTGTCTGTAAATGTCTGCTGCCAGTAAGTGTAGACTTGGGGAGCCAAGACTGTCATGTCAGAAGAAGGTTGTCATGAGCATTTTCTACCAGGAGAGGGTGCTGTTTTGTCTCGTTTGAATGAATCAAATGAGACAAAACAGGTGTACAAAGAAACCAAAGGATGTCACTTAGATACTGTAAGGCTTATCAGATTAATTCATCAGAGATGAACTCAAAGTTGGACTCTGATACATATGGCCTATAAAACTTTAGAACGTTATAAAATTATCAGGCACACTAAACAGACGGTGTAAACTCAATTATGTCTGTTGTGTGTCGCCCGTTATTAATCACCACTGAGATACGTATGGATGGCGAGGTCAGCGCATATACCCTCTACAGTCCCTTTCTCTGCAATATAACACGCCATCAAGTACCACCGCGCCACTGCAGTTAAAGTTAAGATCAATGATGCCTGTGGTAGGATCATATATCACACTGCTGTCTTAGAGTTGTTTCACACTGCTGAACTAAACCGCGCCAGCACAAATTACACCTACACTTAGATTTCTCACTCTCCGTTTCCAGGCACAGGGGATGTTTGACAGCTGCGAATCGTAGGCTGTGAGGGCTTATTGCCCATCAACTACAGTGTGAAGGTGCAAAGGGAGGAGCGGTGTCATTAACTTTTGTTTGAGGCTGATTTTCAAGGAATATATTTCACGAGGGACATAGATGGCTCAACTAAACATGGTATTACACTAGCCTGAAAACAATCTTTTTACATAGAATCCAGGAAGCCTTTACAGGTCATTCTGTTCTCTTTTTTTATATTGTATTTCAATACTGCGGTGAACTGAAGTCCGCTTTCTCCTTACTGATTCATTACAGGCCCTGAAACTGTGCCGTGTAATCAAGATCTGGCCTTCTTTATACAGCAGAAAGGTCAGCTATATCCAAGGACCACTTTATGTGCCTCACCACAACAGAGGGCATCCCTGTAGACTGAAAAAACATAGCTGTGGTGGGGCATCCAAGGCTCTTCCTTTGTTTTTTTCTTAGCCAATTAGAGAATGATAGCATCTGCTGTGGAAGGAGAACAATGCCTCGTTTGCTGTGTGTTTTAGTCACAGCTATCAGCGTGTAAATACGCATAAAGTTTGCGTGGGTGTGTCTCCAGGCTAGTTAGTGATACTCTGCGTGTTTCTGTCGCCACAACATATGGAGTGTGTGTGTTGAATAGCAATAATAGATAGGAGCTTTGCACGCAGCAGAGGATGAGGAGGCAGGAAGACGACAGACAACATATGGCTTCATCTGCTGTGAGATAACAGGGAGACAAATATAAATTAGGAAGACTTTTTACATTCATGAGCAAGGCAAGTGTAGTTTTTTGAATTAAAAAGTCACTGCTGTTAAGTGACAGTCTGGCCAACGTCGAATCAGTTCGAGCCCTCGTTTAAATGCCCGTGGAACTTTCTGACAGGAAGTGCAGCTGTGATTTCACAGTTGTCCATTACAGTGTCTAAATGACCCGGGGGCCATTAACCTCTACCTGCTGCTGTTTTTAGATATTCAAAGTTTGATGACTGTGTGTCCCTATCGGAAGAGTGGGCAAAGCTACAATGTGTGTACCTTTTTTGTGTGTGTGTATCTGTTAAACTGAGCTTGCTAGCACCCCTGTCTTGACCAGCCGGCTCCACCATATGGTCACATTTATCATGTATCTCACTATTCATTAAGATTGCCCTTGCAGGTTGCAGAGACACTGCTTGAAGCCTTAACCTCACCTCTGAAATAGTGTGAATAACTGACCGCAGACCACTTTATAGGTGAAACTACTTCAAAAATACAAGTTTTGTCTTTCATTAGCTTTAAAAGAAAGGTATAATTTAGATCCCCTTTTCATAAAGCAATTCATCAATTTTTTTTATATCTACTTATCAGTAGTGGGTCATGGGGGATGTGCCCTACAAGAGGCAGGGTAAGCCTGCCTCTTGTGGTGATTTAATTTAGTTATAACTAATATTAGTTTGTTTTATACATTCTTCAGGCATTTCAACTATTGTTGGGCTACAATGATCCAATGATAATTAAGCTGGACACTTGCAAATGTGTTCACTTTAGAAACCTTAGAAACAGGAGTCTTGTTGGGAAAACATGCAACTGCAATATTATTGTTGAATTTTACAATGACAATATTGGCCGGTGACTTACTCGTGTTTTCCCTATACTGTATTCTTTGTTTTTTCATTATGATGATGTCTCCTCAACTCATTGTGAGCTTTAGAATCTCGGTACAAAAAAAAAAGAATCCACGGCATCATTACAGATGGTGCAGTGGAATCTCATTGTTATTTGAATGGATGGTTCCCTTTGAGACTTTCAAAGCAAATGTTGAAAACATTTTTATTCTCACTTTAGGTTCATCTAAGGCATTGCTGAAAGATAATGCTGAAAGATACTTTCAGCATTATAGTACATGCTTTAAAGGGCTTTCCAAGACTCACCTCGACTTTACTGCTTTATTTTAAGTATTTCTAATGAGGTGAGGGGAAGCTCCTGAAATGCTTTGCTATATTTGTATGCCCTGTACTGTTTTATAGGCACATAGTGTCTGCCACATTTATTAGTAGCATTGGTAAAAATTGGAGGATACAGGGCTTTCCACTCCTCTTTGCACAATGTCTCATGATTGTGCAGAGTCCTGTTTTCGCTGCCAGGCTGTCTTCTCTTCAGCTCACCGTACAAGTTTATAGTAGAATTAGGTGGGGATTTTATGTCTGGCATCATCTTATATACAGACCTATTCAATAAATTAAAATAATATTAAAATTTCATTTATTTCAGTAACCTCGTTAGTGAAACACATAATCAATTACAGCTTTCAAGCCTTTGTTCCTGTTAATAATTATAGCTTTGCTATGCCAATAGCATGGATGTAATTTAGATTTCATAAATCCAGAATAATGGGGCTGACATTGGATGCTTTTAAAGTCTTTAAAGTTCTAGCAAGATATTGTTTGGCTGTACATTTAAATTCAATAAAAAAAATAGAATGAGGCTCATTTGCCATGTTAAAACTACCTTTAAAAAATAACCGTTAGGCAGGTATTAAACACACTTTTGATTAAGTTCACATACATATACATTTTTTTGTTGTTGTTGGTCTAGTACAATATTCTAATCTTAAATTATCTTAAAACTATTTTAAAGATAATTTTATTACCTGTATCTGTACTATCTGTACTTGTAAAGCTTAAAAATTAAAGCGATCATTGTTAATGTGTCAAAATTCTAACACGTTCTGAAATCCTGATATTGATCATATGAAAGCCTAAGTCTCTGGAAAACTAAAATCCTTTGAGTACTGTTGTGAATGTAGTTGGGCTTTTCTTGACAATAAATTGTGTATATGAGGATTTGCACCTTAACCACAACACTACAAGAGTGCATTGTTATTCAAACAGACATTTTATGAATATGAAAGAAAACTTTATTAAGCGTAGACAAAAAACACTAAGGAACTGAAAAATCATCTGACTAATCTTGGTCTTAATCAATGGACTGTAAGGACTGCAATAAACTGACCTATTTGACAGGTGGCTCAAATGAACAGGGTGAGAGGAATTACTTTAGATAAAAATAGAAACAGATTTAAAATTTTAGAGATTTGCCCTTTTTGAATACATGTCCTCAAATAATTGTACTCGGTAATTGGTGCATCTTTTAGGAGCTTTGTGAAGCCAGTTGGTGATCAGCACAGCCTTGTTCATTGTCAAAAACATCAAACAGCCAGTATAACTTGACTGCCTTCTGAAGATCACATGCTGTTGCCATTTTTATCTCAGGAAGAAGTCATAGCTTTTCTCTCCCAGTCCGTGAAGCACCCTTGATCTCTCCTCTCTTGCCTGTCTGTCTTCCTCTGTCTCTTCTTGACAGTTTGACAGCGTGATAACAGTGCAGAGACGTCCTCAGTCTTGTGTGGTGATGTCAGCAGGAGTGAGATGTTTGTCTTGGCTCCGCTGATTTCTCTCTGTGTGGGTGTGTGTGGCAATCCAGTTATTTATCTTTGAGGCAAGAGATGTGTAATTTGAAATGACTCCAATCTTAGATATATTATTAAATATCATTAACTATTACGTTTGATCCGCAGCAACTGGTAAAAAAATTATGACGTTCAGAAAGTAAAAGAAGCATTGAACATGTTAACATTTTATCCCGTTTAAATGTTTCTTTGCCTAACGAAGTTTGTGTATTTTGTGTGTCCTATTCATGGGTGATAGTTAGATGGACACTGCGACAGAGTGGCGACCTGTCCAGGGTGTACCCCACCTCTCACCCGGAACATTAGCTTTAGATAGGCACCAGCAGCCCTCCCGACCTCTCTAAGGGACAAGGGTGTCCAGAAAATGGATGGATGGATGAATGGATAGTTAGATGGACAAATATGATTTTCAGTAGCTGGAATTCCTTTGTCATCTGCAGTAATGAGGGGATTGTTCTAGTTTTTCAGGAGTTAAGCCAACATGTGAATCTCTCAATTTAGTGTCTCAACCATAAAGGTGAATAGTACAACTGGCTCTCCACACTGAAATAAGTTATCAGACAACTAATTGGGATGCCTTGTTGGAGCCTCCCTTTGAAGACCTTCTGAAAGTGAGAAGTCTCACTGAAATATCTAGAATTCGTTGAAGAATCTGTTTATACATTGTGTCTTGCAAAGACTTTAGGACTCACCCAAATGAAATCCTGTCAACACAGACATAATATTAGTTGTATTCACAAAGATTTATTGTAAAACTGGTCACAATTGAATGTGTTGGTTCTGCTGTTTAATCTGATGTAATGTGTGAAAATTATGTTGTCAAAAATAAATATAGAATTATGTGCAGGCTGAGCAGAAATAAGTAAAACTAAATCACATAAGTCAGACAAAGAAACACACATTTTCAAATCTCAATGTTTCACTATATAAAATATTTGAAACCAACACTTACAGTAGTTGAATGCAGTGAGTGAACCCTGAGCATTTCAGAGGTTAGGCGGAACGGATTATTTCAGGCAGCTAACATATATGGTTCCCCAGTCGTAACTATGGCAAATAAGGAGCAAATGTTTTCAAACTTACAGGATTTGTTGTTCATCAAGAGATGAATAAACACAGGTAAAGACTTTTTAGTAAAATAATTTTAATTAATATTAGCAATGAAAAATTATGAATACTGTACACACAATGTGTTGGAAAACTGTGTTTGGTTACTGACTTTTTTTGTCAGGCTTAAGTGACAAAAGTAGGAAAAAGACCGATTCTCTTGGCAATTAAAAAAACACAAACACTGCAAGAAGACCTCCACACAAGACCTCGTTTATTTTACAATTTTGTTATTGCTTATTTTTTAAACAGCAACTGCAGATTAAACTGAAAGTTGCAACCTTGACATGATTTTATAAGTTGTTTTTCGGAGAAATCGATCAGAAGCGCCTTGAAAATGAACGGATCCATTTCTCTGGCCGCAGTGCGTGCTCCTGATACAGGGGGAACAGATTTTCACACAAGACCAGGAGTCCAGAGGGTGCCCTAAAACGGACAAGACAAAAAAAAGTTATTTTCACTGTTCTCCTTAAAGGTTTATAAGTAATAGTATAGTTTCCTAATATGGAAGATTCTGTACTCATTTAGCTGCATACTAAAAAATATTAAATACTACAAATAAAAATAATGATACTTTACTTAGCTCCACCCTCCTTATTTAGCAGTTGGTATGCAAAACAGCAGCCAATAGCATGTGAAGTAGCATTGCATAACAGTATTTCAGGCTCCCAAATTGCATTTGCTTTCAAATATTTTAGATAAGCTCTATGAAAAAAAAAACCATGAATAATTTGGAGTCATGTTCTACTGAAACATTTGAGAATAGGAATAGGTGATACTGATCTGCGAATAGGCAGATGTCCACTGCACTGCACATTTTGGACATACTTCTATTTTCTTTGACCCCCAAATAGCACAATATGCTCAGAAGAGAGAAAATAAGATTAGAACTATGAGCTTGTTTACAAAGGTCTCACTTCAGAGACATTTGTGTCTATGTATTTCATAGCAATATTACTCAGAAGTAAAAGGTACAATGTAGTAAAGCTACTTCTAGAAGTAATTAATTTTCAAAAAGCTACGTATTTAAATGTAACTGAGCAAATGTAACCTGTTACGACCCACTTCTTGTTGCATCATCATATCAAAGTATTTTTGCTGCATTGTGATGCCATTAATAAAATAAATGGCATCACAGGGATGCCTGGTGTTGCGTGGTGTAGTGGTAGAGCAGGTGTCCCATGTTCAGAGGCTATTGGTCTTCAATGTAGCCTTCCCTCCCCAAATAACAACTTGGTCTTTAAAGTGGGGATTGACCCCAAGCATACCACCAAGTTAATTACAAAGGGGCTTAGGGACAACAGTAAAACAGTGAATACAATGAAAAAAGTATTTGTGAGCAAGACAATCTACATTCCAACGGTGTGTTGCACACTTAAGGGATCATTTTAAAAACTGTTTCAGATAAATTGTACATATGCTCTGTAATCCAAACAGTAGAACAAATGAGAGTAATGTAGCACATCATATTAGATTTACTTTTGTTAAGCATGATACATAATGCTATGAGGGAGCTAACAGGGATATAAGAACAAATCAAATCCAAGAAGAGCATAATGTTACCTGAGGAGGTTTGTGTGACCCGTTGAAATGTTTTTTTCAGTAAACTACATGACATATGAACCCAACAGAATAAGAGGATGTGTGTAAGGATGACAGAGCTATGACCTTGGCAGTGTGTTAATGAAAGACTTGATCACATATAACCTTTGATCACAAAAGAGGCTGTTGTAACAGTACCAAGGGGAAATCCAGTGAAGCTTACACATCAGCACATATGATAAACTAATCAGTTTTCATTTAGCTGGGTTATGATGGAATTTCCCCAATTCTTGTGCTTCTATGGACGGAGTTACCCACCAGGACATCCGATGCCTACTGGCACATGAAGAACGATGTGTTCTTCATAATCTCACAGTGAAAGAATTATTCCTCCGCTGCTGGTTTTTGGATTAAGCTTAGTTTCTGAGTTAGACATGTACACAAGGGATTCTGACAATGCCTTGCAAAAGTGTTCATACAATATTAACCTTTCTGTATTTTATAAAGTTCTGACAAACTGTCATATGTCCTGTTGGTTTCTTATGTGATATACCAACACAAATGAGTGCAAAAAGTAGAAGTAGAAGGAAAAAGATGAATTTTTTCACATTTCTACAAATAAAAGCATAAAACATGTCTTTTGTCCCCTCCATTCTGTAGCTCCTAAATGAAACCCTTTTCAACCATTTTGTCTCAGAAATCACTTAGTAAGCAGAGTTCACCTGTGCTATGGTAACTGTGTCCATAACACAGTTATGGAATGGCTAGCATATTCAGGTATTATACTCCCAATCAAAGTTCAGACTTTATATATAAATTAAATTGAGCCAAGACCTAAAAAATTGAGTGAACTGATGCTATTTATTCAGTTTGACAAAGCACAAGCTATTCTGCAAAGGAGAAACCGTTTAGTCATTAGATGTACAAAGCTCAGAGCGATATACTCCAATACAAATACACTTGAATCTGCAGAAAATTAGTGTTGCATGCTACAAATACTCTGCCTAACTTTTTGTAGCCTTGTCAAATAGAATGAAAACAAAATATGCTGAAGTTTTTAATGTAACATGATAATATATGACATTGTACCAGAGCTGTGAATACTTTTGAAATTTAATATATGCTATGATATTAACTAGAACCTAGTTTTTGGCAATAGAGAACATGTGTCAAGCTCAAGGCCCAGCAGCCAAATCCGGCCTGCCATAGCTATTTACGTGCCTCACTAAACTTTAGACAGCCACATAAATAGAGCCTTCAAGATAATGGTTGTGTGATTAAATGTTATTCTATCAGTCAAGTCAAAGCTGTTTTGTCTGTATACTGCCAAATTGCATCATGTTCAATGTTATTTAACTTTAGGAAGTACTCATTAAGTACAGAGGCAGCTGTTTATTATTATTTTAACAGTTTGTTAATGGGTTTTATCAATACATTCTGCCACAACCTACTCTTCGAGGGGATTCATTATCTTGATGTGGCCCAAAATGAAAATGAGTTTGACATCCCTGCTATAAAGAATAAAATATCAAACAAACTGGGAACTTATGTATTCAACTACCATGGGAAAAAGTTGTGAAAGAATTAAATGGCTATAATTACACAAATAATTAACATGTTAGCCATTTGCAGCACCTTTGGTGGATTCTGTATACTCTTCCTATTTTATGCCACACAACCATATGTATTGTGTAATATATTGTTAGATGATAGCTACAGTATGTCCCACTCATTTTGTACACACACAATGCAGAGGCACATTCCTATGCCTTCTGTGTCATTATGTGCCTCAGGCCCCATGTTATTGGTGTATGTTTGCTGTTTGTGACTGCAAACAAAGCCAGCTTCAGCTCTGTTGCTTACCCACACACACACCCACACACCCACACACACACACGCACACCCACACACCCACCCACACACCCACACGCACACGCACACACACACACACACACACGTGCGGGCGTGTGCACACCGCAATGTGATGCTATTTTCTATGGTGAGCTAATTGTCCCCGGGGCTCAGTTTTCTCTGCCTCGGATTGGTGTTGGACATTATAGTGCTACATTGTCCCTGGAAAGGATTTAATGAAGAGTTATGAAGAGCTAGGTGTTTACTGTGGCGGAAGGTATGAAGGGAGGATATTGGTAGATGGAAGCTGCAAGGAATTAAAAAGAAAGAGGTTTGAGTTTATAGAAGAGTTGGTGGAAAGAAGAGAGCAGGTGTTAAAATAGAGAGATAGAGAATAGGGTGGAAGGGAAGAAATTAGGGGTCAGAACTTTTGTTTATTCAATGAATAGATGACTAAAGTTCTGTTACTATAACATAATCATATTTGGGTTGCATGCTGGTTTGTCTAACTGGTGGAACTCCCAAAGGATAACATCTGCTTAAATGAGTACTAACATGAGGTATCCCCTTATTATGTGAGTTGGTGTTCAAGATGTTTCACCCTCAGGCTACCTTAAGGCATACCTGCATCCATTAAATCTTTAAAGTTCATTTTGCTTATTCAGTAGATATGTATATTAAAGTGGTTGCATGAAAGAATGTCAAGACCTTTTATAGACTCTGTGATTGCTGTTTTCTATTTTTAGAAGGATAATATCTCGTTTTCAAAAAGGAAATTTAAAGGATATTTCTGTGAGATACAAACGAGTCTGTAGGATATTATAACAGTATGACAGCAGAGAGTAATTACCACAGTAAGCATGGGCCCGTTTCTGGTTTAAAGGTATAGCACGATATGAAAAAGTCACAGTTTCAGCATCTTAACAGCAGTTGCACTAGCCCTTCATGACCCAGTCATTGACTGGTTCATTGGATAGCAGCTACATTCACTTGCCATTCTATGTTGTCGCCCTCGTTTCTTTATTGTTGTAATGCTAGCTGGTCCGGTACAGTCTTCTGTACTTTTTCACTCTATTTTGCCTAGCAATATGTAGCATCCATTGGGATGTCTGCCCTCCATCGATCAGCTGCTGCCCCACCCACTTTGTTCAGTGTAAATACTACCAGTAGGTCTGTGGCCAGACTGGCCCTGCAGCTTAGAAAGGCCTTTTACTAGTTGGTGCTTATTTAAGTTTTCTTGCAAAGACCTACTGTGTTTATTGCAACTGGGAATATTTCTATACAGTCAAATTATGAGGGAAAAGTGTCTGATCTTTACAGTGCTAGGAGAAAAAAAATAACATATCACCACATACATATTTGACACAATGACACACACAATATAAACACCAGATATGTGTAGTCACCACTTATTTTGAACACTTTCACCACATGAGCTCTCTCACATATATATATATATATATATATATATATATATATATATATATATATATATATATATATATATATATATATATATATATATATATATATATATAATATATATATATAATATATATAATATATATATATATATATAATAAATATATATATAAATATATATATACATATGCATATATACTGTATATACAGTACAGACCAAAAGTTTGGACACAACTGTGTGTCCAAACTTTTGGTCTGTACTGTATATATATATATATATATATAATGTACCACTGTGACAGCATTTACATAACTACAATTATTATATTACTCAAAATTAGCAATAACTAATTTCATGCAACACCATAAATATCCTCTATTTGCACTGAGACTAACACTGACTTTGGCTTCCAACTGGAAGTGGAACTGAAGGCATGACCTACTTTATAATTATTTTGGTTAATACTGATCTGATTGCTTGGGGGGGTACTTACATCTGAGTATGTAAGTACTACTCTGAGTACTTACATCTTAATTTTCAGATGACCAGTTAATGTTTTTTTTTTCATGTAGAGTTGATCTCAATACACCTGCACTGTTGAGAACAGGAACACAACAGCAACACATACAACAAAGATTGACCAAGACTTGAATCCTTCACGTTTAGACTCAAGTAACACATTGTTTTCAGGACACTAGCATTTACTTAGACACATAGCAGTTTAACAGAGGGAGGTATTTTATGAAAATAAAATAAATCTTATTTTTTTAAACTTGCTTAATAAGTTCAGGTTTATTGTTTTCAGAAACTCTATCAGCTGCAACCTTTGCAAAAAAAGTCCCTGTAGGCAATATATTTTAAATGTGTGTGGTGAGGGTATGGCAAAAAAGAGAGAAAAACATTCCCTTTTCTACTGATTTAAAATATTTGTCAGTGTGAATGACTGAGCTAAGCTTTGTGATTTTAGATGCAGGTGGCCAGGTCAGGCCTTTGGAGGATAGAGAATACGTATTCTGTCCCCTTTCAGAAGAGAATCCTTTTCTATAACTTCCTCTATTCCATCTGCCTTCACTATCGTCTAAATGTCAGCCAGCCTGAGAGCAAAACATACAAAGATAGAGGGAGATCCAGTGTCCTCTGGGAGGAAAGCTGCTGAAAGCATACACGATGACACACTTCTCCCATTCAGTCTGATGAGCTATTGAAAGGCAATATGACATTTGCAATGATACACCCTATAGTCCCAGAGTTTAGGGATATTAGACAATATTCATAAATTTGTGATGCCTGGCATTTATTGATGTTTGCGGCAACATTTTCCATCAAATCATTCCTGGTTTCGCTTCTCTTATTTGCCAGGAAATGTAGCGCAGCTTGACAAAGTGTTGAACTACGACACGGATCTGTTGGAAGGAGATATATTACCACATTGTTTAGGTCAAGGAAAGTAAAGAGCCAGAGGGAATGATGTGACAAGATTTATATTGTGACTCCCCTATAATTATGAAAAATGAT